>NC_071389.1:78342494-79542494 GCF_022682495.2 Desmodus rotundus
GGCCTTCAATAGGTGGTATGAGTGTATTCCTATTTTATTCAGTATAAAATAGAGTTCGAGGACCTATAACTATATATAAAATTGGAGTCAAGAGATTCTATTACACAAACAGCATTAATACAATCAAGACAGAGTTTGGGAAACCTATTTCCTGCCCTGAGGTGGCTAACATATCTCACACGATTTGTATGTACTATGGAACAAGTGGCCTCGTCCCCCTTTCCAGGTCCTTATCCATCACCCCCACCAACCCCACCAGAACCCCATCGCTCTTCTAATGTGGCCTTGTTCAACATTCCTTTCTCCAAGCCTCTGCCCATGTTGTTCCCTCTTCTTGGAATGCCCTTTGCCTTCTTAAACTGCAGAGTGTCATGGAAGGAAAAAAGAGAACAAATTCGTTTTATACATTCTTTGACTTCTCTACTAGGAGAAATGGTGCTAGTATAAATACAAGTCATTGGGTGCTGCTGATTCAGTTTTCTTCCCCTGTCACTGTTCCCTCTGCCCTGCTCCCAGTCACAAATGACTCACTAGGTGATAGAAAGACAAAAAGCTTCATTACCCCACTATAGTACATGTATAGTGTTGTGTGTGTTCTTCATCACTGTCCCCTGGGCATAGCTCTTCTTAGGAGTCTGAGTAAAGCTGTTCTACTCCCAACTTCTTTTAAGAGCCAAAACCTCACAAGCTCTAGATCAAATTTAGCACACCTGTCTAGTTGTCTGCTATATTTTCAATAGAGGTTGGATTGGACAGACTTAAACCCTTTCATTTTACTGAGAGCGTTGGTGGCCTAGTGTCTCAGGAAGTGCCTGGCCCATACTTCCACATGCGATCTGCTCTGTTTTGGGTGAGGAGCTTATGCAGACAGGCCTCTGATGATTGTGAGCTTCAGCCTCTTGTTCACCCTCCTCTTTCCACACCCTGGACCTCAGACTCCCTGGTGGTTGGCTCTTCCTGTGAGACAGGGCAGTCAAATGGCTAAACAGTACAGGCTCTCTTTCAGATTGCATAGGTTCAACCTGATTCTGCACTTTTTGATTATATGAACTCCTTGATCTCAAATGACTTCAATACCTTTGAATTTCAACAAATCATAATTGGAATGTTCAAGGATAATGTCAGGGAAAAAAATCAGCATTCAAAGCTCTCTAATGTCTAATGTTCTATTCATTTGCCTTCAAGCAAAACAAATTTGTCATCCCTTTTCTCCCGTGATACCAGACAGCTATCTCCTGCTCTGCTTTCAGGACATACCGGCAGCCCCAGGTACAGCAAGGGATGTGGCTGTGCTCCCCTGGGATTTAATTTGGTTATTTGCTGAATTAGTCAGCCAGGAATCCTCTGGGAATTTGTTTGCATGACTGATCTATGAAGTGACATTTGGTTGGAGAGGGAGGGAGGAGAGAAGAGTTGTGTAGCTGTGTGATTTGTAAAGACAGGACCACTGGGGGAAAGAATGGCATCTGTCCCTTACCACTATGCATTGACTGATTTGGGGACTTGAGGAGGAGAGGGGATGAAAGCTGAAGGGGCTATTGTCATGTAAGACTGTATGCTTTGGGCCCAGAAACGGCCAGAAGTTGGGAAGGAAACTCTTCTCAATGCTTTGGCGTAGACCCCATATTGTAATGGCAGTTCAAAGGTGAGCAGCTGTGAGAGTGTGAGGATACTGAGGCCCTGACAAGGACATTCATCACTTGATACTGGCCACAGGGTGGTGAGGGTAGGGACTATACCACGAGGCATTTTGTGAGGCACAGCTGTGCAGGGCCTGGGAGGTGAGCAGAGCACACAGGCAGGTTTACAAGGGACTCCCAGCTGTGTATGTAGAGCAAGAAGGAATCTTGGATAAAAACCCTGTCAGCTTGGCTGACTAAGAAGGTCAGAGTTTTGGTTAGCAAAACTTGTCATGACGTATTTGAACCTAGAAGCTATGGAATCCTAAGGACACTTGAATTACATGTGTTTGTGGTGACATAGTCTTCTCCCTCCAACCCCATGTTAGAAATATGTCCAGGATAGAGTGCCTGCTGTGACTGAGTCTAGAAGAAGAAGAAAGGAGGAAGGAAGTGCTAGCTGCTTACCTCATTACCCTGGGAATGAGATTCACAAGTGCGTCTTTGTCTGTGTCTCTGTGACCCTGACCTTCAGTGTCCATTGCTCTGTTCTTTCCAATTTTTCCTCCTCCCCTCTCTATAATTAGAACAAAGGACATATCAAAGGTAAGGAGGAGGGACTCTCACCATCATTTAGGATCAATGTTTTACCTGATCAAAATGAGACACAGAGCTCCTATTCATTTACTTCCAGCATTTTGGCTTATCTACAAAATGGCTTTAAAATGCTGTCGGTAATAAAATATACTAATAAATCCAAAATGTGCTTGACCTGTGGTTTTGTAATCTTATATTCAACTTACATCCACCAATTCTACTCTTAACTTTCAAGTCATTCGTTTCAGGAAACACACAGTGAGCACCCGCTGGATGCCAGGAGCTATGATAAGCTGGGTTTTTAACAAGCAGCTTACTTAACTAAGTTGAGTTTCTCCATCATTAGCTGCCATCACAGTTGATCCAGCAGAGGCAGTAATATATGCAACATAACAGACAGGTAGGTATAAAATTTATAAAATATAGGGGAAAAATAGGCATGTAAAAAAGAAACCTGGACTATCTGTGATAAGTTCATGGGCCCTGAGTTAGTGAGATTGTGAGAGTGGACTATATATTTTTTTAAATTCATGCATAATTTCCATATAGTAAAAGGTACAGATCTTAAGGGCAGAATGATGTGAGTTTTGACTAATGACAGACCCATGTAACACACACCCCTATCAAGCTGTAGAACCCCTCTGTTGCCCCAGAAATTTTTGTGGGCCCCTTCTCAATTACTACCCCCCATGTTTACTTTTAAGATTTCTAAAATGTCTTTATATTTAAATCAAGAAATATCCTGGACACTTGAAGTAGCCCTAAGGCATTGTGTTTTTGTTTGATCGTTTTTAGTTTGTACAGCAACTACTTTGGACATTCTGAATGAGAGTTTCACTAAGCGCTGCTAGACCTTTTTTCTTAGGAAGGGAATTCATAAAATTGACCTATTGGGGACTTAGAAGGACACTATTTTTCTCCTCTTGGGTTCATTCAGCAAAAATCCCTCAGCTGAGTATTTTTGTAAAGAAATAAATGCACTTGGTCACTGCTGAATGCTGGCCCTTGAACCTGCTCCTCTCTTCCATGTGAAAAGGTGAAAAGTTAACAGATTGCTATGAGGAGCCACCTCTCCACAGTTCTCTCACATTTCTGCATGTCTTACAAACAGAGACACTCACAGATTTTATTCTACACCATCATTTCAAAAATATTTGCATATCAGACAGCCTTAGAAAAAGAGATAGTATTTCATGCCAAAACAAAGGACAGATTTATCCAGTACAGTGGAGACAATGTTGCCCTGGCTGGTGTGGCTCAGTTGGTTGGATGTTGTCCTGTAAACTGAGAGGTCGCTGGTTCAATTCCTGGTCAGGGCACATGCCTAGGTTGCGGGTCCAGAGGCAACCAATCAATGTTTCTCTCTCACATCGGTGCCTCTCTCTCTCTCTCTCTTACCCTCTCTCTTGAATAAGAATAATATAAACCTTTAAAAAAATAATAAAGACAATGTCTTTCTCCAGGGCAGAGGGCAGGTGGTTGGCAGCCTATTTTAACAGATCTAGGTCCTAAGTAGAAGTTCCTCTTTTGCAATGCAACCAACTGTGTGCACAGGCATCCCCTGGCCTTCTGCACATTATCCTGTGGGAATTGGGGCTCAGGGAACTGGAACAAGATAATGATGATCCTCTGAATACTGATAGTGCTATGAGAAAGAAACTGATCTTTATCTAACTCGGGGGTCTTGTGTCTTTTTCCAGCATCCAGGAAACAGTTGTAGATTACCTGGTTAGCTTGCAGGTAGAGTAAAATCTCAGACTCCTTGCAGCTCCTGACTGCTATAAGCCAAAACTGTGTGTTTAGTGTGTTCTGTTCCAGGTAAATCATACCTCTGTTCTAATAGTTGGCCAGAAAGGATGGCTCATGGGCTGAGAACATTCACACAGGGTTCAAGTCTCAGCACAGGTGTGCGTGTTCTTCCTTCTAAAGCAGAATGAAACCGAGCACTTGGCTGCAGAGGTAAGAAGTGCATGGCCTGTATGAGTGATTAGCTCCAACTAACCAGGCTCTGCCTTCCCCTGTCTGATTTGCCCACTGCCATCATGCCTTACTTCTGTGAGCTGATCGCACCTGACACCACCCTTAGTGTGTTCTCCACACACTAGGTCTCCCTGGGAAGGCAGGTCAGTGAACTGTGAGCATTGAAGATGTACTGCACTGGGACCATGAGTTGAATTTTTATTCTGTACTACAATATTTGTAGTTTTATTGTTTTATATACTTGTAAGCATAATACATGATGACTGCAAAAAACTAAGATTTAGAAAAATCATTATAAATAATATAGAATATTTATAATCATTCCCCACAAGAAGCACTTTTAACATTTTAGTTATACCTTTCCAGGCATTTTCCTGTACATATACATGCCGTATTTTTCTTTTTGGTTTGTTTTCTTCACCCTTTTCTTTTTCCCTAAACAGAACTTTCTTTTTTTAAAACAATATTGGTCATAAATATTTTTCCATCTCAGCAGTTAAAACATGTAACATCATGTAAAATAATTGTATAATATTAATGTGTTCTTATTTATTTAACCAGTGTCTTTTCAGTGGACGTGTAAGTTGTTCATCATTTTTCACTATTATAAACAATGCTCTTATGACTTTCTCTCTCTGTCTTTAACTACCATCTATCTATCTATCTATCTATCTATCTATCTATCTATCTATCTATCAATCATCTATCTCTACCCACACTAGTTCGAAACTCTCCTTAGGGTTAATTCACAGGAATGGGAGATGACTCCTAGAACACTAGCAGCCTACAAAGTCCTTACCAGCACCAAGATGACAGAGTAGGCATGATGTTTTCCCCTGTGACACTCAACCCTTTCATGCATGTTGCCATTTTTTGTTAAAATGTTGGAATTTTGGCCCTTTAAGACTTCACAATGCATTCACTTTAGTTAGATGTCACTAGTGCAAAACTGTAGCAGCAAGAGAAGAGTTAAGGAATGAAAGTTGAATTTGTGTGTTTAGGAAATGTTTGCACTTAATCTGTACCCAAGGTATATTACTAAAATCATAGAATATATTTTTTTGTTAATGGTAGCAGACTAAACTCATGCATATAACTTGTCCTCCCTCATTAAAATTACAAAAATTATGTTTGAAAAGAATAAAGGCATACAAGCATTGGGAAACAGAAAAGGGTACGCTCAAACAGGAAGTGCATAGGGCTGGATCCGTGTTTGTCAAACTCAGCACTATTGACAAATTTGGACTAGATAATTCTTTGTCATGGGGACTGTCCTGTGTATCATAGGATGTTTATTAACATGCTTTTACTCACTTGGTACCAGTGACAACCCCCCGTCCCCAGGTTGTGACACCTAAATCTCTCCAAACACTGCCAAATGCACTGTCAAGGACAAATTGCCCCCCAGTGAAGAATCATTTGATTTAGTGGATTCAAAGAATTTAAGCCCAAAACACACACAGGAGGAGGCTGCTTCAGAGGTAAGAGCCTTTTGGAAATGTCAGAGTCAGATATGGAAGGAACAGGAGTGGGCCGTGGAGGTGACAGACAAAGTCAGTGATGTGAGAAGACCTGACTGTAGAGTAGCTGGGACAGTCACAGCCTTCTCCCTCCTGCCCACAGAGACTGGCTAGCTTCAAGAGATTTGCCCCAAACCAAAGCTCACAGGGCTACGATTTGAATAAATTGAAGGATCTGGGAGGGAGAGCTTGTAGTTTAGATGTTGAGGCTGGAGAGAGAAGCAGAAACTGAAATGTTTAAGACAGCAAGGAAGGGAAAAAAACCAAAATGACAGCTTTGCTCAGAGGAAAATAAAGACCCCAACACAAAGCCTTCTTTCCTGGGAAATGGTGAAGCCTCTAGCCTTTGTGCCAGCTCCCCGCCATGGACTGCTCACTCTCGCCACAGTCCTGCAATCAGGGCAAAAGCTTATTGAGGAAGGAAGGCTTAAATGGTTGCAGAAGAAATACAATTCAACTACTGATACTTCTGTACTTATTAATTCATTCATAAATAGGCACGATCAACAATATTTATCAGACATTTGATAAAATGAATGGGTACAAAGAGAAGAAAGACAAAGAAAAATAGGTACGTGTAAAAATATTTTCACCTATTAATGGTCAGGTAAATGCAAATTAAACATCTCATTTTTACCTATTAGAGTGGCAAAAAATAAAAAGAATGATAACAGCCAGTGTTAGAAAGCTGTGAGGAAATGGAGACTATCATATATTGTCAGTGAAAGGACAAAGCCCCTTTAGGATGTTAATTTGGAAATACTATCAAAAATAAAAGTATACAGGCTCTTTGACTCAGAAATTCTTCTTCTAAAAACTTTCCTACAGCCCTGACTGGTGTGGCTCAGTGTGTTGGGCATTGCCCAATTCCTGGTCAGAGCACATGCCTTGGTTGCTGGCGAGGTCCCCAGATGTGGGGATGCGAGAGGCAGCTGATTGATGATTCTCTTGCACATCAATTTTTCTCTCCTCTTTCTCTCTCCCTTACCCTTTCTCCAAAAATAAATAAATAAAATATTAAAAAGAAAAAACTTTTCTACAGAAATATCCATGTATACACTCAAAGGTATTCACGATCTGTCCAGAATAAGTCCAGCCATTGTTAATATAATGAGAACGGTTTGCCCAACACGATGTTACCTGGCAGCCAAAGAGAGTGGACTGGAATGCGCATGCATGAACAGTGACGACTTTACTGTACTAGTATGTGTGGGCGATAGATACTGATGAATGAGTTTGTGTACTGTGTGGCCATCGCATTCGAAATGACTGAGCAAGTAGAGCAATAAATCTGCATCAGATTTTTCATTAAGCTTTAATATTCCTCCACGGAAACTATTCAGATGATTCAGAAGGCTGCAGCTATGGGCGACTGGTGATTGGCAGCTTCATCACGACAATGCGCCTGCTCATGCATCACGTCACCGCAGAGTTTCTTGGCAAAACATCAAGTCGTCCAGGTGACTCAACCCCCCTACAGCCCAGATTTGGTGCCCTGTGACTTCTGGCTTTTCCCTAAACTACAATCTCCTTTGAAAGGGAAGAGATTTCAGTCCAATGATGAGATTCAGGAAAATATGATGGGGCAGCTGATGATGATTAGGAGAACTGTGTGAGGTCTCAGAGTGCCTAGTTTGAAAGGGGCTGAAGTGTCATTGTCCTATGTGTTTTTTGTATCTTTTATCTACTTCAATAAGTGTCTCTTTTTCATAGTCCATGGATGGATACTTTCAGGACAGACCTCATATGTGCAAGGATGTTCAAGGAAGCACTACACGTAACATAAAAAATTAAAGTGCAACTGTAGCTTTCACTAGGGGAATACCTATGACATAATGTCATATAGAATATTATGCAGCCCATTAGTAGGATGAAACAGACTTAGATGTACTGATAAGGCAAGATGTCACTTTATTAGGTGAAACGAGTAAAGCTCTGAACAGTATATATATTACGACATCACTTATTGCTATAAAAATCCCTGTACACTCACATGGTGCATAGCAACGCATAGGGGTCTAGCAGGGAGGAGTAATAAAGAAGGGTCATTTTTGTAAGGGCCGAATGATACCTTGTGAGCTTGGGACCAACTTCTACAAAGGAAAGTAAACAAGGAATGTTAAATATTACAGAGTTCATAAAGATCACATCCACTCTGTTTATTTAAGGTAAGGAAACTGAAGTCCCAACCTGAATCAAGAACGTCAGTGTTCTGGTTCCTAACCTTACACTCTTTCCATTTATCTTGTTACTTTTAAACTTCTAAGAAGTACACTTTTTCTTTTAAGCCATTTATCACAGCTATTATCTCAATCATAATTTTGCTTATTTAATAACCACAGTGGCTTATAATGTATTTATTTAATATATTTTATAAAATAAACATGCCCTTTATATGAGATTTCAGGTATTACGAAAAAAATCTTACATAATTTGTTTCTCCATGCATAAAAGTTTCACATGATTTTAAACCACAGATTCCCTGTACCAGATCAAACCATGCATTCATTTTGGTGATTAGCATAAACACTCAGAGTGAGAGAGGAGGCCAGGAGTACTGGGAGGAAAATGCGGGCAGAGTCCTGTCCTAGAAGCTCTGAGGGAGACTCATGCTGTTCTCAAAGACTGCCTTCCGGCAAGGGTGAATGACGTGTGTACTTGAGAGAAAAATGCGAAGATTCTTATAAACCAAAGGATGACTAAAGGCAAACAAATATAATCCTGTCTGAGAGTGTAAGAGAAAAGGGTGGGAAATGTGGGTATATCATTTCAAGGGTTTAAGATATTTAGAATTGGCTTCAGGTAGGTTAACTTCGAGACAGACTTTGAAGGGATGGAAGCAACTTGGGATGATAGATGTGCTTCCTCTCCTGGACGAATGTCAGCAATTTGAACAGGATCTCAGATCAGATTTCTTTTGCTTCATCTTCCCTTACTCAATATGGTTGGTCCAGAGAACCTTGGAAATCTGAGCAGAGACAAACAGATGCGGAAAACTAGCAAATGGTCCTTTTTTCTAAGACATTGACTAACATTTTATTCAAGGCTAAAAATGGACCCTCTTTGGCCTTGAACACAATTATTCGATATCTTAAAATAGATGCAATTTTACACAATCACTTCGATTTTGACCAAAATGTCTAATACTTATTTACTATCTTTGATCTATCTTTAAAATGACATGTTTATTTTCAAATACGAGGTATTCTGTTCAGGGTTTCGTATAAATGAAGTTAAAATGTGCTCACACAAATGTGTATGTTTCATGTCATTTACAGCTGGAAACTTTTCTAAGACAGGGTCAGTACAATCCACAGCTGTCAAAATATCACCAAAATGTTCCATAAGGAAAATATCATTTATATATAGATGCTTTTCATTTTCTCCATTATTTTCTTTACATGACATGGAAGACACTTTCTCCAAAGGACCACGGCTTCTGGTTCCCTGTGGATGTGCTGTTATTTGGGGGTACGGAATCTTGGCTGATAGGTGCTCGTTGCCCTCACAAGTGCTCTCTGGGCTGGCAGGAGGAGAGGGAAAATGTGGCAGGGCTGAGTGCACCAGTTAATAAGGCCAGGCAGCAGCCCAAACCCCCAGATCAATAGGGATGCAGACAGCTGCTGGGGCAGACTGCTTGGTGTCTGCTCTGCTTTCCCTTCCACCCTGGTCATAGCCCATGCGTGTGGTCGTGAGGGTCAGAGGAGAGAGCTTGTCCCTGTGGAAGTGACTATGATGTGAACTTCAAATGTACAAGCAAAAAACACGGGCCTCCAACCCCATCCACACAACATCTTTACCACACTGTGCACCCACCAGCCTTGCTTTTGTTGGGAGTTGTGTTAACTCTGGGCCAGCTCCATGGACCTGAGATCCAGTACAGCCACAAAGAACTCTGTACTTGGGTTTCCTGTTGTGCTGTCTCATCTTGAAATCCTCACTAATTCTTTAAATGGGGGGCCCTGCATTATCACCTTGTGCAAACTGGGTTTTGAAATTATACACCCAGTTCTGCCTACACTCATGGATTCCTCACTCTGACTGGGGAATATGTGTGTTTGAAGCGTTCTGACGAAGGTTTTTGTCAGAGCTTGCTCAGGGTATTAACACAAAAGAAAAAGGCCTTGGTTTCCCCACTGCAACTCACCTTCATGTCAAAGGATAATTCTCCAGACAGACCTTTCTGTTCAATGTCTACCAATGAAAAGTATTAAACAGGAGCTTCAGAGGGAGGCCTGGAGGCCCACAGGAGCCTTGGTCTTTGGCCTTCCCTGGGTGGACACTGCCAAAGCCCCAGACACAGAAGCACGTAATCATCTTGAAGCCTGATAGACATCTTATTTCTAAAGTAGATGATTTCACCAAAGCTTATGATTTGTATAATTTAACTGATCTTGCTTTAATAACTTCCAGGTTTATAAACTGAGATTTAAAATAAACAAACCCCCAAATCTCTCACCTTTTTGTCTACAAAGACATTCTTAGCTATAAACTCCCCACTATTCCATCAGGCAGATGAGACACAGGACATTGAGAGGGCTGTGAACGCCTCTCATTCACTGTTTAGTCGTGTTCATTTGGAAGCTCAATTAGAACCTTTTATCCATCAATAGTGTTAGCTTGTCATCCCTGATCTCAGGTAGAAGAAATGTCAATTCCATGTGCCTGTGTAGTTCTAAACACCTCTGGGCATGGGCTAGCAGAGCCAGCTGGTGGGCAGGGTGGAGGTACTTCATAAATTAAAAGAGAATACTCACAACTTCTCTTAGAGAGATTTTACCATAATTTTAATTTTCATCAAAACAATATATGTACATAATTTACAAGGTCAAAGAGTACTAGAAGGCACATGAAGAAAAAAGTATTCCTTTCTTTTGCCTTCCGAACTTCTCAGTCCCTTACCCCCAAGGCAACTGATTTTAATTCTTTTCATGTTATTTCTAGTGTTTCTCTCCTTATTCACATGCTTATTGTTTCTGTATTTTTCTAATTTGGATATTATCTATTGACTTCTTATGTAAAAGATATATGGGAAATTGTATATGGAAAATTTATAGGTACCCACACTCACACACACCTGTGCCGTTTCTGTCCCCACATCCTCCCAATACAATCCTATGATAATATATGATCAAATTATAATTAATTGTTTACATTATTATAACCAGAAATTTTGTTCACAATGAAGATACAAAATCATAACATACCATGATTATATTTTCTTTCTTCTACAACTTGGTTTCTTTATTGTTTAATTTTATGTGTTCCTATAACAAATACCTCTTTCAGATTTCTCAACAAAAGAGATATTTCAATTTTCTTGGAAATATCCCCAAAAGCCTTCTAGCCTCTCTCACCTGAGGCACAGCTATTACCCTGGTATCTGTCATTATCACCTTGTAGAGTTTCATTTGCCCCTTGCCTTTAGGGGACTCCTTGTTTCCAGACTCCACATCTTCCTTTTTAGTTTATTCTCTTGTTTTGGGAGTACATATTCAGCAAGACACTGAAGGTAAAGGTTCAGGCATTGCATATTCAAAAATGTCTTTATTTAATCCTCACACTTGTTTGATCGTTTGGCTGGAAAAGAGCTTTTGGTTGGAATATTTTCCTCTCATAGTTTCCAAGGCACTGCTGCACCGTCTTGGAGCTTCCAGTATTGCTGTTGAGAAGTCCACTAGGGATCTTGATTTCTGATCCTTTATAACTTGCTTCAAAAGCTTTTGGAACCTTCAGAATGTTCTGATTCCCTTGTTTCTGTCCAGCATCTCATCTTACCCTCCTTAGGGTCTGCTGTCCCTAAATCCAAGGCTCTTTTCTTGAATTTCTCAAGCGACTAAACTTTGTTTCTTCTATAAAATGGGACAAGGCAGTCACCTGGATGCAGTAAGACTTTCCATTAGTCTTTTTGCTGACACATTGATTGCAGACTTGTTACCTCCAGAATGGTGAGACAATAAATTCCTGTTCTTTAAGCCACCAAATCTACGGCACTTTCTCATAGCAGTTGTAGGAAGCTAATGCGCCATGTGAAATTTTACCTGCTCCAGAAGGTTTAGCCATAACGATTATGTCTGTGCTCATAATAAGTTTGAACCAATTCTGCTTTTTAAAAAATTTTCAACACTGACCAGAGCATACTGATGAGGGCTCATGGGCAGGCACTTCTGCCTGTCTGTTCACAGGGCTTTTGTCACCAGAAACTTGTGCATAAATCCTGACCAGCTGAAGTTCCTCAGATGTATGACCTCTGAGCAACTGAGGCCCACCACTTGGAATCGGGCAGGGAGCTACAGTTTGTACCATTCCCTGGGCCCAAGGGCCTGGCAGCAGGGGAGAGCAGGGCATGGTGAGGAAACTCAGGTGGCTAAGCCTGAGCCCATCAGGACATGGTAGTGTGGCAAGATGAAGACTGTCCAGTGGGAAAAGGTCAAAACATGAACCCTTGATAGCCCACACATGCAAGAGTGGGCAGAAGACGATGAGACAACAAAGGAAAATGAGAAACATTTGGCAGGAAGGTGGCAGGAAAACCAGGGAAAATGAGTCTCAGAAGCTAAAAGAGAAGGGGGTTCATGGAGAGGGCATCAACGTGTCCCTGTGCCCAGAGAGGTCATGTGATGAAGAACAAGAAAATATGTTTAATTTTTGAGTTGGGAGCTGCTGGCCTTTAGACAAGTGATCTCTGTACCATGGAAGCTGGTATATGCATGAAGTATGTGATGAAGCAGAGGTTGCAAAGAGGAGAGAATATGAGAAGATATTTTAAAGGGATCTCATGGTACAAGGAATAAGAGAGATACGATGGTAGTTTGAAATGGAGGCAGGATTATGGGGAGGGTTTGTTCTCATTGTTTATTAATTTATTTTTAAGGTTGGAGAAAGAATTACATGTCTGTGTTCTGAGTGGAGGAATTTGTGGAAGCAGAGAGACTGAAGCTGAATGAAAGGAGAGATCATTGGAAAGGAAGCTCTGGAAGCAGAAGCAGAGGCATGAGATCCAGATGTAACGCCATGTCCACTGAACTGAGAAGGAAGTGCGTGTGGGTACAGGCTCATCTGTAGGGCCTTGATGGGGGTACGGGGGTGGGCAAGAAATCGACAGAGCCTTGGACTTTATTTTGATAAAGTCCTTCCTTCCAGCACTATGGCACTTCCAGCACTTCCAACCCTTTTTCAAGGTTAGTACTGGAGAGACAGAGAGGAAGACAAGGAGACATAATTAAAAAAAATTATTAATGAAAAGATGAAATTTTAAAAAATCAGCATTTTTTCCTTAAAAGTTCCAAATAGCTCATGGGTCTAAGAGAAATCATAATGGAAAACTTTAAAATACTCAGGACTGCATGATAATAAAAACACTAAATAGTAAAACTTGTGGGATGCAATGCAAATACAATCACAGTAAAGTCAAAGCGTTCAGTGCCTCTAGTAGAAAAGAAGAAAGGCTAAAAACGCACACCCTAGGTTGTCCAGCTTAAAAACTTACCACACAAAACCCCCTAAAAGTAGAAGGAATAAAATTATAAAAATGAGAGTAGAAAGCAATGAAGTAAAACTTATAATTCAATAGAGAAGAATAAATCTTAAAGTTGATTCTTTGGAAAGGTGAATAAAATAGATTAATCTATGGCAAGGCTGATCAGAAAAACAACAACAACAACAGAAGTTACAAGTATTAAACCCATGGATGAATAAGGACACAAGGACAGAAAAGTAGAATTTAAAAAGTGAAGTGGAGAATACCATCAATAAGTTTATGCTAATAAATTGAAAATGTAGATAGAGTGGACTAAATGTACTTTTTAGGAATACAGATGAATGGGATAAAAACTGTATTTTTAAAAAGTAAAGCAACAATAAATGCAGGCTTCAGTGTAGCAGTTACCTGTGGAGAAGAAGGTAAGGGAAGAGGATGGGAGCAAAGGATACAGATAAATGTAAATTACTCTCAGTGTTTCTCATGTTGGATGAGGGGTTCAAAGGAGTCTATATTCTAATTAGTTATTCAATTCTTTTTTGAAAGGGTCATGCAAAGGCCAATGGTCAGAGTGTTTGAAGAACCAAAAATTATAATAAATCTAATTCTGTGCACTTGAGGCTTCAAAAGAAAATTCAAGAAAGAAAGTAAGGTCTTTCCTCCCTGGCCCAGTAGCTCAGTTGGTTGGAGCATCGTCCTGTGCACCAAAATGTTGTGGGTTGGATTCCTGGTCAGGGCACATACTTGGGTTGTGGGTTCAATCTCCAGTTAGGGCACGTAAGGGAGGTGATGGACCAATGTTTCTCTCTCACGTTGATGTTTCTCTTTCTCTCATCCTCTCTCTCTAAAATCAATAAACATATCCTCAGGTGAGGATTTAAAAAAAGACAAAGTAAGGTTCTTCTATCAGACCTGGGTAGAGTGTATAGCTGCAGTGAGGAAGAAAAATATACGTATAGTGTAAAGCCAGAGAAGAAAATGGACATGTGTCGAATGACTACTCTGTGACAAGCAGGACGGTGAGTGCTTTGCAGAGTAGCGGGATGCTGTCTGGAGGGTAAACTTACACCCTCCTCTTTCCAGGTTACTGAGTTATCAGAAAATTACTTATCATTATCACTGATCAGAAGGGAAGTTATTACTGAAGCAGTGAGTGGAGCTGCCTTTGGGAGCCCACTACTGTCCAGGAAAGAGTGTGTAAACAGACTTTATTTTAAGGATCCTATATTAGTTTGCTAGGGCTTTGAAAACAAAGTATCATAGAGTTGATGACAAACAATACAATTTTATTTCTCAGTTCCTGAAGCTGGAAGTCCCATGTAAAGCTCTTGGAAGAGTTGGTTTCTCCTGAGGCTTCTCTCCTTGATTGCAGACTGCCACCTGAACTCCGCATCCTCACATAGTCTCTCCTCTGTGTGCACACACTCCTGGCATCTCCCTGTGTGTCCAAATTTCCTTTTCTTGTAAGGACACAATTAGACGGGATTAGGACTCACTCTAACAGCCTCATTTTAACTTACTGATCATCTTCTGAAAGACCCTATTTCCAAAACCAGGGACATTCTGAGGTATTGGGGGTTAGGGTTTCAACATTTGAATTTTGGAGAAACACAATTAAACCCATAACCAATCCAAAGGGGAAGTTTCCAAGCCCCAGGAGGAGACTGGGAAGAAGGCAGATTGGAGTTCCCTGTGTCTGTGAGTTAGCACATACCAGGCAATTCTGACTGAGTACTCAAGGGTCAGCATACACCCCAGAAGATGAACAAGAGTGAATGAAAATATGAACAAGAAGTGTCTGGAAGCGACCAGCCAACTGGACCAACCCTCCAGCTCACTAAGTCTTTGCCACCAGTGTTCTCATCATAGTTACAGTAGCAGAAAACAAACCCAAATCCCCTAGAGGCTGGTGGTTCTAGCACTAGGTACTTCCATGGGTGGGGCATGCTGGTTGCACCTTGAAGCACACAAGTGACCAACGTAATGAACTGGGCAGGTAGTTAATATGGTCCACAGTGGGACATTAAGATAACTGAGTCTCAGTGAGGTTGTGTAGATTTCCAGAGACCCAGACCCAGTAAGTGAAGGAATCAGAATTCAGTATAGATCAGCCTGACTCCAAATCTATACACTTTCTATGGCATGCATATCTCAGCAGTGCTTTAAACATTCCATAAGGTAATCTCAGACTCTGTGATGGCCAATTTTATGTGTCAACTTGACTGCGACACAGATGCTAAGATACTTGGTTAAACGCGATTCTGGGTGTATGTGAAGAGGTTTCTGGATGAGATTAACATGTCCATCAGTAGGTGGAATAAAGGTGATTGCCTTCCCTCATGTGGGTGGGTCTCATCCAATCCATTGAAGCCCTGAAGAGAACAAAAAGCAGAGTAAGGGAGAATTCTCTCTACCGTCTGTGAGCTGGACAGCAGTCTCCTCTTGCCTTTGGACTCAGACAAACCACACCGTTAGCTTTCCTGGGTCCACAGCTTTCCAACTGCAGATCATGGGACTTGTCAGCCTCCATAATCACATGTGCCAATTTTTTATAAGAAACTCACTTATATATATATATAGGGGGAACCCACAAAACAGAATTTATTTATAAAAATTGTGTATTTATTCATACATGTTTAAACTTCAGTCACCTTCAAAGTACTCTCCATTTGATTCAGTACACCTATCAAGACATTTTTTCCCTGCTCAAAACAGTTTTTGAATTCATTGATTTTGATATATTTTAGTTCTTCTGCCGTTTTTTGTTTCACTCTTCCACATCAGCAAAACATTTCCTTTTGAGGATTTTTTTTTCATCCAGGGAAAGAAAGAAAAGCCACTTGGCATGAGATCAGGTGAATAGAGAGGGTGGAGCATGGAGATCATGCCAGTTTTGGTCAAAAACTGCTGAATACTCGGTGCAGTGTGGGCAGGTGTGCTTGCAAACTACCCATCACGAAATGGGCAAATGCACTGAAAGAGTCTTCAAACAAAATTCACTGAAGCTGAACGCAACCTCGCACAACAATGGCAGCTGCTACACTTATACAGATGGGTTCTTAGAACACCCACCTAGCAGGGGAAGCCTGCAGTACGAGGGGCCCGCCCTCCAGAAGATAATTCTTGGTTTTGGGGTGTGTGTGCATATTCTATTGATTTTGTTTCTCTGGAGAACCTAGACTAAATACAGACCCCCAAACACTTTTACAACCATTTTTCCACATAGTAGGTTAATGAACTATTTACAAATCATTCTTGTTAGGCCAATAAAAGCATAAAGAAAATATAATTTGATTAACTACTTACTAAATCTAACTGAAAATAATAATGTTACTCTTGAAAAAGTTTCTCTACTTCAGACTTTTATATTTTAAGACTGGCTTTTCCTTAAACAAAGCTGAATGAAGGAGCATTTTACTTTTTAATTCTTAATATCAAATTTGTGCTTGTCAGATCAGAGGATAAGACTGATGTTTGCTGAGCAACTACTCAGGGCCAGACAGCTGCATTATGTCCTCACATGGTATCTGTCGCATGCTCTTCACAAGCATCACCTTACTTACTGTCTTCCTCGTTAGCATGCGTGAGAGCAAATGCAGAGGGAACCAGTTCCTTGGACTGGAAGTTACTCCAAGATCAGAACTTGATAACTCCACAGAATATCTTCAGCAGACAACGGGCTAGATTTAAATAGGGCTGCATCCAGATGAACATCTAAGGATATTAACAATTGGACACGTGGGAAACAGCAGCATATAACATGCAAAGGATGCTGGCCAAGTGCTTTCTCCCAGATGATCCCTTCTCAACCTGCTGAGTTATCTGCTTTGAAAAGCAACAGTCCTGGTAAGAACCTCTAACTTTAGGTGAGATCCCAATAACCGCTTGGGCCCTGTGGTTGTCAAAACCCTGAGGTGTGGATTCAGACTTAATCACAGTTCTCCTCCGTAGCACTTAAAAGTGTAGTTGATGAATTTAACAAGAAACACATGTTTTCATTTAAATTACAATTAGCAATTAGAGAGTTAAGTGTGCCCTAGATAGAATATATAATTGTTGTTGAGTTTGTGGCATAGCTACTTTACTGTTGCTATTTTCCTTTTATGTTTTTGCTTTATAATTTAGAGTAAATTTATGCAGAAACTGAGAGAGAAGCCCAAGCTAAGTAAAGATGCTAGGTTGGAGTTATTTGGCTTCTGTAACAAGCGCACCCGTCTAGGCCCACTGCAGACTCATTGTCGGCATGATTCTCTTTGCTTTACCAAATGTGAGAAGAGAAGATGTTTTACTTGCCCTCTTAGCAATTTAAGTTGGATGACTTTTCAGTAGGGTTCCGGTGCAAATTCTGTACTTCTGAGATTTGTCTACCTGCTGCTGCTTGGTATGATTTCCTGGAAATCCAGAGAAAACAGAGCAAGCTATCTTCTCCTTTAGGTCTTCAGGAATGCTTCATAGAGAAGTTAATAACCACTTCTGCTTTTTTTACTTAAAAAAAGAGGCCAAGGAAAGGTGCCAATACATACAATTTGGGGGCCAAATCAGGTGCATTCCAGATGGCAGGGAACCTGGCTAATGGACTTGCCAGGGAAATCCACAGGGCTGAACGGCTATAGCTCAGCCGTTCTTGATTCATAGAAGGTCTCTGTAGCCAAGCAAGTTGGCGATCTTAACGAAGCCATCTAATGAGAAAGTAATTCCTGGTGAGGAGCCCCTCCCTCCAAATAAAATGAAAGGAGAGAGACATAGTTTATGGTGAAATGACCAGGGGACTGGGTACAGTACAGATTGTAGCCAAGACAAGTAGTTATAGGTGGCTTGGAGACCCGAATATATAATTCCTTGGCACCATCTAAGGAACCACAGCAGGTTCTGAATTTTAGCAAACCAGACATAGAGGTAAGGGGAGATTGCTCCTTACGGAGACCATCAGGAATCTGAGGCTTTGGTAGTGTTTGCTGTAGCTGGCAGAGTAGCTGCCACTGGAAGACACTGGAAAGAATCATTTCTGGATTTCTTTAAAGAGGGGGGCAAGTCACGCAGGCTGAGGGACTGTAAATAATCTCTGGTTTCCACAAAGCAACATAGAACCTGTCACTTAAAACAACCCAAAATGGATAGTCTTTCCTTGTTTCCCAGTAAATGTTTCCAGGTGAAAATACTAGACAAAAAAAAAGTGTCCCTGTCTATTGTTGCAGGAGAAAAACAGCGTATGAGGCATTTCTGTTATGAAAGTGCACCCTCCACGTGCAGAGCAAACTTCCTTGGGGAGACAGAGAGCTAGGTTCTACTTTCTCCTCAGTGATGTTTTTCATCTCGTGGAATTGTTTGTCTCCAGCGTCAGAGACAGGGAGTAAATTTTCCTCGACATGCTGACAGACCCTGTGGAACATCTGCATAACAATGGGATTTATTTTGTTCATTATGACTGCTGCAGAGCACGGGGCTTTATTTCACTCCCATAGACTAGTTCTGCTCTTGTAAATTACACAGCACACTCTTCTGCTAAGTGGCCGGTGGTCTTGGGAAAACTGGCAGATAATCTCTGAGTTGTCTCTGCTTCATTTTGGTGATTTCTGTGTTGTAAAAGTTATGACATATCAGACAGAAGAAGGATCAAGAAGGCTTCAAATAAATACTTTCCAACAAGCTCGAGGCAAATCTTATGACAGAGCCACCGAGGCATCAGAGAAAATTCTAAATGCTTTCCCAGCCGGAGAGCTCAAGAGCAGATGCACCTTTCTGTGGAAACCAGAACCCATTGCTACTCCAAGCATTTTATTTTACGTGTAGTGATGGAAACTTCATATTGTTCACTTGCTAAACTGTCCAGCTGTGTGGTGATCTATGTGTTCCTAACAATGGACCTTTCCTTTGATTTTTTGAAAACATAACAGATATGAATAGAAGCAGCCCATAGTGTAAAACCAAACAAGGACCAGGAGTTTTGGGACAAAAGCATGGCTCACAGAGGAGCTCCTTCAGATGTTCCACATCAATCATGGCCTCATATACTGTTTTCTTCCCCCACTTGCTCTCATTTATCTTTTTCTTAGGATTTGCCACAAAAACAAAAACAAAACAAAAAAACTCCCAAAACCCAGGCCTGGAACCAGAGTTGTAATTTCAAACAGTTGATCTGAAGTTCAGAATAGTCTCTGAAGGGTTTTCCAGTGTTGTGCTACTGAAAGATGCGTAGTCCCACGAAAGGCGAACATTTGATGGAGAGGGAGCAGGACTTTGGGAACTTAGGGAGAGGGTATGTGTTAGTCAGGGTTTTCCAGAGAAACAGAATGAGAGAGAGATAGATCATAAAAAAGTGTCTCAGAAATTAGAAGGTGGGCAAACCCCAAGATCTGCAAGGTGAGTTGGCAAGCTGGGGACCCAGGAGAGCCAATGGTTGGGCGGTGAGCAGGCTCAGGACCCAAGAAGAGCCAATGTTTCCATTTGAGTTCGAAGGCAGAAAAAAAGCCAGTGTCTCAGTTCTGAAGGCAGTTAGGCAGGCAAAAATAATTTTCTCTCACTCAGGGGAAGGTCCACCTTTTTGTTCCATTCAGGACTTCAACTGAATGGACGAGGCTCACCCAATCAGGCAGAGCAATCTGCCCTACCCAGAGTCTACCAGTTCAAAAGCAAATCTTATCCCAGAACACTCTAATGGAAACATTCAAAAAAATGTCTGATGAAATATCTGGGCACCCAGTAAACCAGTCAAGCTGAAATAGAAAATTAACCATCCATAGGGGGTGAGGTGCAATTAGGCCTGAGGGAAACTGTTCTGTGTCTTGTTTACCTGAGACACCTTGGGAACAAACCAGTGACAGGATAAACTGGGGAGACTGTTGTCTATCTGGAGATATTAGTAAGCAAGAAATGAGCTTGCCTACCCCCATGCCTCTATGCCCTTCAGAAATATCAAAGCTCTTCTATCATGAAGACTCATAGTATATAAGTTTTGAGACTGCTGGAGTATTTGTTCTTATGATCTCAGGATTCCAAGATGGGATAGAAATGGACCAAAAGGGAAGGCAGGTTTCCTTATCTATGGGGATCACTATCTTCAGTGCTGTTGGTGACAGTGTGATGTTGCTGCTTCAAATCACTTGGGAATGCCTTGAGGCCATGGAGACCTCCACTGAGGCACCTGGACACAGGAAGCAAAAAGACCTGTGCTGCTGGATAGCCCCCCCCCCGGCTGGAGCCATATAAAAGGCTTGCCACCACTCAGGTGTTGCCTCAGAGCAAAGCCCCAAAATACCACCTTTGACGTGACTTTGCCTCTTCCCTTCCATTCCCCATTCTCCTCCCAGCCTCCGGATATTTATCTATAGGGTCAGTCCTGTCTACCTATTCAACACAAAGATTAATTCCCCTAGCTGAGCCTTGCCTTACCAAGCAAAAGTCTGGCTGTCAGTTATCTTTAAATGCAGCTTCTGAAACGTGTGAAAATCCATTGATGCCTCTCGGGGCAAGGAAGTCCAGAACTCAAGATCTCAAAGATTCACAAAGATTCTCAAAGATTCACAAAGATTCATGTGTAGGTGAGGTCAGGGGTGGAGCAGGGTGGACTGTAGAAATAAAAGCAGGAAAAAAAATTATATTCCTTTTTGAAATTGTACAGGTGGAGATCAATAATAATTATTATTATATAAATATAATATCATTGCTTCTCAAGCTCCTCCTATTAAATCTTCCATATATCAGATACAATGCTCTATGCTTTCATATGTTTTTCATTGAATTCTCATAACTTTGTGAGGCAAATGTTTCCTTCTTGTTACAGATTAGGCCAGGGAGAGAAGTTAAATATTTCATTCTAGGTACTGTGCTGAGTACTTTAGATGTCTTTTCATTAAAATTTTATAGCCCTATAACATACGTCAAATTATATCCACTTTATAGGCCAGAAAACAGAGGCAGCAGTCTTGTTTAGAAATAATGCAAAAAATTGTCTCTTGGATGCGTGCCAAAGGGAAGGACTCCTAAATACTGGGTTTGAAGACCAAGGCCACCACATCAGCCTTTGGAAATGTCACCTCCTGAAACTTCCACACTCACTCTGGTATTCTTCTGTGAGTTTCTCGGAACCAATAGTCCTGTTATCTTCCACTGTGAGCCCTCAGGCCTCTGGGTGTTATTTGAAAGGAAGGAAGGAGGGTAACAGGGGAGGGAGGATTAACTTCTAAACCAGAGACACAGTGCTCATTAAGGAGACCCAAGTCTAAGACAAATGAATACTAAATGACAAATTTTGTTTTTAGTTCTTACTTCTGCCTGCTGGACTACTCTGCTCTCCCTATGGTGTAGCACTGGTAATATTATATATATGAAAAAAGACTGCATAATTTCCTTCCATCATCACTGAACACTCTGTATTGAATGTCTATGTGGAAGTGCCAGTTGCTGTGGAAAATCCTGATACCTGCTGACTGACAAATCCATAACATGTGCATGAGGCCGGGCCTCTGGGCGCCTGAGTGCAAAGCTGCAAGTTTCGCAATATCAAGGATTTTGGAATTGCTTTCCTAGTGCACCAAGCCGAGCCATCTGTCCCTTGCCAACCCAAAAGGCAGACAGAATGGAGCACATCCGCCTCCCCACTCCATGCTCCCATCCCTGCCCTCCCCCACTGCATGTCCAAGGCATAACACTGGACTATTTGTTTCCCCCAAACCACGGTGTGAACTTTCCCAGCAATGGCCGGAAAAGGTTTTTCATTCTCTGCCTCCTCCACCCCATCCCCTTCTCCAATTAATACCGAAGGTTTCAATTATCCTGGAAACCTGAGCTCTGGTATGTTATTAGAATCCTGCTTCAGGAAAATGCATTCCCAAGCCCCCAGGTCTATGGAGATTTTTCCATTCTCCAGGAGCCACTGGGGTAGGACTGCTCTCTGAGATACTTAGAAGGGGGTGGTTTGTTTTCCCCCTTTTCTAGTAAGGAGCAGAATTCCAATATGATGGAATCGCAGCTGCCTGGTGGTTAGGAAGTGCCAGGAACTTGATATTCCCTCTTGGTGCTTGAAGCCACAAACATCAGAGAAATGGCTTTACCTGGCTGTCACCTGACACTTCACCTCCGACCAATAAGTGTGCTGCTCTGGGATGTGTCTTCGCGAAATTCAACTTTTGTCTTTGTTTTTCTCTCTTCTTATTCATAGTATATATTCCTCAAGAGAAAGGTCAAATACTTCATCCATTTTTAAGAAGTGTAATCGAGAACTAAGCCTGGGAGACATTAATGCAAAGAAACCACAAATCCCAAACTAGAAGGAACTACACTCATTTGTCCAATGTGGATCCTACCTTAAGTAAACACCTGCAACAGGTTTGCTTAAATAGTCAAATCTCAGTACTAGACAAACATAAAATTTGTTTTTGATTTTCAAATAGCTGATATCAACTTTGCTTCTCAAGTCGCATTATTATGGTTTGACCAGAAAAAATGGAAATTTTCCTAGTTAGAAGTACAATAGTCTCTTTATATGAACTTCAGACCTATCCAGGAACTTTCTAGTCTCTCTGGTTAAATCAATCACTTTTCTGGTGATTATTCAATCAACTCAAAAATAAACTCATCACTGTGGTAGCCAGGCTTCAAGGTGGCCCCACGGAGTCCCACCTCGTGATAGCCACACTCTGTGTAGTCCCTTCCATGTCACACCAGGGCTGCTCTCTGTGACCCACAGAATATAGCAGAAGTCCTGGCGTGTGACCTCTGAGGTTAAGCCACTTAAACCACCGCTGCTTCCATCATGCTGTTTTAGACCCCCTTTGCTGGAAGAAGCCAGCTGCCATGTCATGAAAATGCTTAAGCAGCCCAAGAAGCTGATTCCCTATCAACACCCAGCACCGACTTGCCATACAAATGAACGAGCCATCTTCAACGCCAGTCGAGCCCCCAGAGAACTGTAACCCTGGCCACCATCTGGACTGCAACCATGTGAGAGATCCCAGGCCAGAACCATCCAGCTAAACCACTCTCAAATTCCTGACTCCCCAAAACTCTGTGAGATTATTAAAATTTACAGTTTTGTAAATCTCAAAATTTTGGAGTTACTTGTTGCACAGCAGCAATAAATAACAGGCTTGCCGCCTCAGGTTGTCACTCTAACAGCACCACACCACCTTTGAAACTTTTGTTCAGAAGGCTCATTCCATGGGATAGGCCCCCTGTGGGGTCCCAAAGAGGGGGCTGGGAACTAGGCCCTCTGCTTGGGGCGTCCCCATCAGCTCAGGCTTGCTGGAGGGTCAAGACACATATCCCTCAGCATTTACTGCAGCAGTACCTCTGCCTCTCCTCTTCTTACACCTCACAAGGGATAGGGCAGAGCTTCTCCTTCAGTCTGACCCTCCTTTCCTGCTACCTCCGCCTTCTTCCCTATGGCAGTCGACCCTCTGGCCTGGCAGTCATGGGCAGCAACAACTTCTCAGTCCTGCAGAAGATGAGTAGGAAGGGCCTGCCAGACTGTGCTCTTGATTTGGGAGCTGCAGTACAGTGAGGACCTAGGCTACTGAAGATGAAAATATATGGACTTAATATGCTCAAATTATCCTCGTTCCTCATTTATTTATTTGAATTATAAAATACAATCTAGATTTCCTCGGTGAACTGCGCATGTGTGCACACGCATGCACAAACACAGGGAACCAGTTCAAACTGGAATGATACCAATGTATTGTCTTTAACTAGTTTTTCCAAAAAAACTAAATCTAGCACATCAAGATCACCTCCAAACTGAACCCGAACCCTACTGTAATTCATTCAGTACCTAACCTTGTGTCTCAAGTCACCTTGGTGTGGGGACACATAGAGCCTGGATGCATGTGGCCTGTGGCAGAGGTGAATGCCTTTGTAATTTGGTTCACCCAATGTGTTCTAGAACATTTTATCACAACCACCTTTCAAAAACTTGCACTTGTTTATATACATGGCACTATTTTTTTCAAGGCACACATACTGGGAATTAAACTAGAGTCCTCTGCTCACAAGACTTTTCAGAAAAAAAAATTAGCAACTCAGAACTAATCTTTCTGACTCTGGGGCTCCATCTTATGAATGACACCATGCCTATTCCAAACCATTATTCAGATTTCTTCTAGATCAGGGGATGCAAAGAGGCAACGTATAGGAGCAAACCATCCCTGAGAGGTATCTTGTCAGCGAGCACATGATCACTTTAGTTTCTCTGAGTTCGAGAACATTTAGGCTGTGCCAGCACTCTCCAGGCTTACAGGGACGGTCACTATTACATTATGGGGACTAAAAGAAAGCCTCTGCGGAGAGAGGAAGGAGGAAGTGGCCTTTTATCTGGAAGGATCAGGAAAGAATTCATTAGGGTATGATACTTGAATTGAATGTAAGAAGGTGAGGCAGGGTTTGCCTGGAAGCAAGAGTCTGAAGAACATTTCAAGAATAAACATTATTATTCTTTCAGCTTTTATAAAGAATGTAAAGAAAGGGGGGATTTCATTTTTTAAAATATGGGTGGGGAGGAGTGAGGGGTGAGGAGGTGTAGTCAGCAGAGTCAAATATTTCAGAAAGGAAAAGTAAAACCAGCCCTGAAAAAATTCTATTGGATTTATAATATAAAGTTTATCATTGATCCTTTGTTGCAGCAAGGTAGGTTTCCAAGAGTGTTGGCAATAAACGAGGATGGCAGAATGCTGTGGAAAAGATGGGGAGATGAAATACAGAATCATTTTCCTATGGGCTTGGGTGTTAAAAGAAGAACAGACATAGGCTGTAGCTAATGAAAAATTGACTGTTTTCTTAAAAAGGGAGAGGCTTGAGCATGTTTGTAGGTTGTGGGGAAGAAGGCCAGGGAGAAGGGAGGGTTGAAAATACAGATAACTAGAGGAGCTACTTTCTTCAGGGGAAGGGAGTGTGGGCTCATGCTCAGCGTTGCGTCTATGGGCACAGAAGTGGTGGATGGTTAAGTTGGTCTGAGGGTTGGATTTGCTGAGCAGGATTCATGGAAAGGCAAGGGGAGAAGGACACTGAAGGACGTTTGAGGCAGAGACGGGTTGGAGCTTGGACGTTAGATCCCAGTTTGGACAGGAAGGTGAGTAAAGCTACGAAGGGAACATCATGGCCTCGGCAGAGAGCTTTAACAGTTTATATTTTGAGGTCAGTATATGGAAGCATGTCCGTGGTCAGATGCACCTAAATCAAATTTGGGGAACCCCTAAAGCTCATTCATATCTATTGGGGTTTATTAGAATTAATCTGAGCAAAACAGTAGAAACAATCTACTCTCTGAGTGGGATGTAGTTCTTTGATTTTTCTCTGCCTTTGAGTATCAAAACATAGTCTCCTCAAGTCAGATATAACTTTATATTTCTATTACTACAAGCTCTTGAAGGATGTCATCAGGAGAGTAACACAGGAACATCCTTACTCATAAAAGAGTATTCATCTGGATGTTCAATGAGCTGAACGTATGGCCCACATTTCCTCAGGTTTCACCAGCACCTGTGTGTGGGTGAGGCCCCAGTGGCAGCAGCGCCTGGAATTTCAGGGACACATCACAGCTGCCTGTGTGATGTCCTCAAGACCTCCAGCCTCCTTATCTCTACCTGTGTGGCCCCAGAGGCCTCTTATATGGGCCAGTTCTAGATGCCTGGCCCAGGGTCATATCTCCCAGCATCTCCCAGCTGTGAATCCACCTGCTGCCAATGTGATACAGTGTTTTCAGTCCTACCGCTGTAGAGATAGGGGAAATGCCCCTCCTTTACTCTGCCTGACACTTTGTCACCTGGGTTGTAAAGCAGAGTCCCGCAGGGAGCATCCCCCAGGCAAACCCCTTTTTCTTCAAGGGCTAAGATGAGTCTGGTGTTAGACTACGTCTGCTACTCCTGTGGTTTTTTGCTCTTCCCACACATACCCACACACAAATTCTCCTTCTCACGGGTAGCCTTTCTTTTAAGACAATTTAACACTCACAAAGACTCCCATGGTCTAGTGGCCCATTAGGGCATCCTACAGGATGATCTGGATCTCGTTCTAGGCTTAACAGGAAACTTCTGCTGAATTCATAGAGAAAGTAGTTTGAATATACCTATAGGACCTTTTCAGTTAACCATGCCCTGCCCTGGCAGCAAACCTGTCTATTGGGAAATTCTCGTAAATGTAAATTCTCGTAAGTGTATTTTTTCCCCAGTATATGTTTTTCAGGTCTGAGAATTTTAACTTAATTGTTCACAAATGGCTAGTTGTATCTGATAAAATTGATTAGAAGAAGGAGCTTGTGGTTGGAAAGGCAAAGGCAGGTGAGTGAAGAGCAGGGACAGGGAGAGAGAGGCTTTTGCAACCTGGTCATATTAGTTTGCTAGGGCTGTCATAACAAAATACCACAGACTTGGGGCCTTAAACATTGCAATTTTATTTTGTCACAGTTCCACAGGCTGAAAGTCCAAGTTCAGGGTGTCAGCAGGGTTAGTTTCTCTCTTGGCTTGTAGATGGCGTCTTTTCCTGTACCTTCACATGGTCTTTCCTCTTGTGTCTGTGTCCCAATCTCCTTTTCTTACAAGAACACCAGTGACTTTGGACTGGGGCTGACACATTTGACTTCATTTTTACTTAACTTTTAAAAGGCTCTACCTCCAAATACAGTTATATTCAGAGGCACTGGAAGTTAGGACTTAAACATATAAACTTGAGAGAACACAATTCAGTCCATAACACTGGCCTTGGGGGAGTTACAGGGAGGTGAAGACAGTGGAGCAAAGCCCTCATGTGAGACCCTGAGGTCTACTGCACTGAGGAGACCTCTGAGGGTCAAGCGGCAGGCTGAGCTTGGTGGAGTGTTCTGCCACCCTCCACTATGAGTGCCTGCCAGGTTGTCATGGGTAGAACTAAAAGTGCATAACTCTGTGTCCTAAGGAAAGGTTCAGAAAATCCCTTGTGGAATCATGAGTTTTTATTAATTAAAGCCTTCCCAAAGATTTACCATCCTTGATCAAACAGATGACTCTCTGTACCACAATGAGCCCTGAGGGATGGGCACTGACTGGTGGGTATCCACAACCTCAACACTCAAGATCAAAAAGGTACAAAGTGTTTGCATAGCTGGAGAATATAAAAACTTCTTCATGGCAATATCATTCAGACTATCTGAAGGGTTTGTTGGTTTTTTAAAAATATATTTTATTGATTATGCTATTACAGTTGTCCCATTTCCCCCCCCCTTTATTCCCCTCTGCCCTGTACCCCTACTCCCACCAGCATTCCCCCACTTTAGTTCATGTCCATGGGTCATACATATAACTTCTTTAGCTTCTTCATTTCCTATACTATTCTTACCCTCCCCCTGTCTATTTTCTACCTACCATTTATGCTACTTATTCCCTGTATCTTTTCCCCCTCTCTTCCCCTCCCATTCCCCCACTGATAACCCTCCATGTGATCTCCATTTCTATGATACTGTCCCTGTTCTAGCTGTTTGCCTAGTTTGTTTTTTTAGGTTTGGTTGTTGATAGTTGTGAGTTTGTTGTCATTTTACTGTTCACAGTTTTGATATTCTTTTTCTTAGATAAGTCCCTTTATCATTTCATATAATAAGGGCTTGGTGATGATGAACTCCTTTAACTTGACCTTATCTGGAAAGCACTTTATCTGCCCTTCCATTCTAAATGATAGCTTTGCTGGATAGAGTCATCTTGGATGTAGGTCCTTGCCTTTCATGACTTTAAATACTCCTTGCCAGCCCCTTCTTGCCTGTAAGGTTTCTGTTGAGAAATCAGCTAATAGTTTAATAGGAACTCCTTTGTAGGTAACTGTCTCCTTTTCTCTTTCTGCTTTTAAGATTCTTTCCTTATCTTTACTCTTGGGTAATTTAATAATGATGTGCCTTGGTGTGAGCTTCCTTGGGTCCAACGTCTTGGTACTCTCTGAGCTTCCTGGACTTCCTGGAAGTCTATTTATTTTGCCAGATTGGGGAAGTTCTCCTTCATTATTTTTTGAAATAAGTTTTCAATTTCTTGCTCTTCCTCTTCTCCTCTGGCACCCCTATAATTCAGGTGTTGGAACGTTTAAAGTTGTCCTGGTGGTTACTAAGCCTCTCCTCACTTTTTTGAGCTCTTGTTTCTTCATTCTGTTCCCATTGATTATTTATATCTTCCTTTTGCTCTAAATTGTTGATTTGAGTCCTGGTTTCCTTCCTTTCACTGTTGGTTCCCTGTACATTTTCCTTTATTTCACTTTTCATAGCCTCCATTTTTTCCTCTATTTTGCAACCATACTCAACCAATTCTGTGAGCATCCTGATTACCAGTGTTTTCAACTGTGCATCTGATGGGTTGGCTATCTCCTTATCACTTCGTTGTTATTTTTTCTGGAGCTTTGATCTATTGTTTAATTTGGGCCATTTTTTTTTTGTCTCAGTACACCTGTTAGGTTGTAAGGGGTGGATCCTTAGGTGTTCCCCAGGCTAGGGCAACCCACGTAGCTGCTTTGTGCCACTGTGTGTGGGGGAGGGGTCCAAGAGGGAATGATGCTGCTTGTTCAGCTCTCTGACGGCTTTCAGTCACTTCCTCTGCTACCCACAAGCAAATTGGGCCCTTCTGATGCTGATTCCCAGGTGGGTGGGTTTGTGTATGTTTTAGGACCCTATGGGTCTTTCCAGGGAATTCTGCTGTGAGGCTGGGAGTCTCTCCTGCTGCCACAACCCCTACAGGCTTTTTCAGCCAGAGATCTTGAGGCTTTATTTCCCTGTGCCGGAACCCCGGGTTGCACAGTCTGTCTCACTCCCCAGTTGTTCCTCCTGGTTTATCCACATGTAAATGTGAGACCCGACAGGTCTGCCAGCCACTTGCCTTGCTGTGTGTCCTCCTTACCCCTCCTACCAGTCTGAATGAATGTGTCTTCATTAACTCCTTGGTTGTCAGACTTTTGTAATGTTCAATTTTCTGGCAGTTCTGGTTGTTTTTTATTTTTAAATTTTCTGTCCTTTTTTTGGTTGTGCAAGGAAGCACAGTGTGTCTACCTATACCTCCATCTTGCCCAGAAGTAGTCCGAAGGGTTTGAAGTGAGTGAGCAATGGTAAATAAGAATTGTACTTGACCATATTCTTATTTAAGGACTGATAAATGACAGCCCTAACCTATGGCTTTATTGTGATCTCTTTATTGTTTTATTTTACCTTAAAAAGTGTTTAAAGTTAAATAGGTTTATTTGGCACCTGTTTTCTCTCTGAAGACCTTAGTTCCAAAATGGCACACACTTGTCTGTAGCTATGGCTGGGACTAGGGTATGTGGTACATTTGAGACCCAAGCCCAAGATAGTATTTGGAGGAAAGTCACAGACTTGGGATACATGGTCTCTTTCCTGGTTTATGGCTCAGCTCTTAGGTACACATATTTCATTTTAATTTTAGGATCAATGTAAAAATATCTTTCAAGCACACTGAGTACTTTGGAGGAATAGACTAGTATCACTATTAGCACTAGTGAAACACATATAATGGTATGCTGCTACCATGGCCCTGGTGTACCAACCCAGTACTTACTCATCACTCATTCATTTAATAAATTTTTATTAAGTACCTTCTCTATACCAGGTGCTGCATCCCCAGCCATGAACAGATAAGTCTCTCCCTTCAGCTATTTAGAGTGTTAAGTGCCCAGGGTGACATAATAGAGAGGGGAGGTGACAGGGAAACAGTATGAGATGAGATAGAGAAGTGAGCAGCAACCAAACTGTGCAATGGGAAGCCCAGAATGACTTAACACATGAGAGAGAGAAGTTTCGATTCCTCTTTCAAAAATCATATGGACTGCTCTGTGGACCAATGATTGGATGAGGTCAATGTTGAGTGGAGGAGTCGGTTAGGAGGCTGCAGTGGTCCTGGTGAGAGATAATAAAGTCTGGAATAGAGAGGGGGAGATGGTGCAACTGAGAGGTAGACAACTGTTATAGGAGGAATGGGCATGGCATCAAAATGAGAACGTTGCTCACAGGCAGGCAGAATTGCTTGGAAAAGACAAGACTGCACCAGGCACATGGCTTACACTTAATAGGTAAAACTTATTTCAAGCTATTAAGGATCTCCTTGTAGCAATGGCTATTTTGTTCTGAAAAGGGCTGCAGAGAGAAAAATGGGCATATCTTTCATGAGGGCACCAGGAGAGGGGCTAGGAAGTCAGTTCTGTGCTGAATGGTTTAGAGTGGGCCTACACAGAGGAAGGAGCTAGAACAGAAAACCTGAAGTTGCCCTAGGCATTCATTCCAATCTGTGGTATTCCACGTGTAGGCTGGCTGAGATCCTTCCCACTGTACTGTGATGTCCCATCTGACAGCCACTAGCCACATGTGGCCCTTTAAATCTAAAATTATTAAATTAAATTAAAAATCCAGTCCGGCAGTCACACTAGCCACATTTCAAACCCTTGTATGCCACAGGTGGCTAATGGTTACTCATTGTTTAGCATAGCCATAGAAGGATTCCCTCATTGTAAGTTCTATTGGACAGCGCTGCTATAGAAAGTTCTTATTCCCTTGGGTAAAATTTTTCTGGGAATATTTCTAGGCACTGCCTGATAATCCCAGCTTCATCTTGCCAGTCCTTTGTTGCTGACCCTTTTGTTTTGGGTGCTGCTGTGGTCTGAATTCATATGTTGACATTCCACCCCTGAAGGTGACAGTATTAAGAGATAGGGCTTTGGGTGATTAGGTCAGGAGGATTCCCTAGTCCCTTTCACCATGTGAGGATGCAGCAAGAAGCAGCCCTCTATGAACCAGAAAGTGGAATCTCACAAAACATCAAATCTGCCGGGGCTTTGATCTTGGACTTCCCACTTCCAGAGCTGAGAAATAAATTCCTATTGTTTATAAGACATCCAGCATGTGGTATTTGTTACAGCAATCTGTATGAACTCATACAGGTGTCTTGCCTGCTCTCTTAAGCTGCCCACTTGACTATTTTCAGTGCCTGACTTGCCCTCACCAGGAATGTGGGCCCCAGGTCCTCTTTACTCCAAGTCTCATGCACCAGCCCTGTCTCCTCCCAGCCCAACAGTCAGCTCTTGCAGCACCTGGGGCTCAGCTGTGGGCCTCCTTTGCTAAGTCTAGCAGGGTGTGTATTCCAAAAGAGGCTGTGACCAGGAGGCAGAGAGCCTGGACTGATAGTGGGAATGACATACTGGAGCTCAGTCTCCAGAGACACTGGCTGGGTTTTTTAAGGGTGAGTATTGACATGCTCTTTGGAAACAGTGGCAAATAGAGGGAAATTGAGGAGGAGAAAATATCATTCCTTAGGTTGTAAAGAAGTTAGGGCCTCAGAAGAGAAATAAATAAAAGAAAAGGTGCAAGAATTTTGTGCTTTCCCTGTTCTTCAGGGAGCAGGTCTCATATATATTTCAACACCCGGCGTCCTCAAGAATGGAGCAGACGTGCACGTGCCTGCAAAACCAAAACACAGCTGGTAGGTCTAATTTTAGGCCCCTAAGCATTGGCAGTGTCCCTCCATCCACTGAGCACTGTCTGATCACCCAGAGTCTGTGCCAAGAGCTGGACTCAGCTGAACTCCCTGACAGTCCCGAGTGCAAGTAGGGGGGGCGCCCCTTTCTGAGCCTGGGTTCCCCAGGAGGGGACAAGAGGCTGTGCCTGCTCAAGTGTGACCATTTAGGGCCAGGGAGAAAGACAGCTCTTCTCATAGGCCTGGGCCTGCGCCTCAACTTGTTTTGGACTCCTCTGAGAAAGCAGTCTGGAAGGCATTTTGAGAAAAAAAAAAAAAAGATAATACCAGGCTTGTCTGGTGGGCTGAATGAGGACATTTAGAGAGATAATGTTTGCCTGGAATAATGGTTCTATGGAACATCATTCTCCATTTTGTCTAAATAATTGGAGAAACAGGGGCCTAGCTGACAGAAGATTCTGGAATCATGCTGCTTGGATTTCAATCTCGTTCTGTCATTATATTGACTTTGAGTTATATGACTTTGGGTGAGTTACTTAACATCTCAGTGTCATAGTTTCCTCATTTGTAAAATGATGCTAATAATAGCATCTACCTCATAGTACAACCCTGAAGGGTTATTGTGGAGGGTGAATGAGATGAAGCATGTGACGTTAGAATTCTGCCTGGTGTGTAGCAAACATTAAGTAATTGTTAGCTATTATAATTAACTGATTATTCTGATTTGAGACACTTCGCAATGATAATGTGATGAGACAGCAGAGGATAGTGGTGAAATAGTGGCTGGGATCAAAGCCCAGTTCCATCACTAGCTGTTTCTGTGAACTTGAGCAAGTTAGTTAAGCTCTCTGTGTCTCAGTATTTTCACTGACAAAACGAAGTTAATAATATGGGCATATTAATAGTGCCTTCTCCAGACAATAGTTAGGAAGATTGAGGGAACTAATATATGTGACACACTCAGAAGAATGTCCAGTATTACAGGGTAGAAACTTGGTAAGAGCTAGCTGCCATTTATTATTATTATTATTATTATTATTGTTATTGTTATTATTATTATTATTATATAGATTCTCAACTTTCAAAGGTAAAGAATGCCAGAATGTAAAGCTTGCTGAAGGTTGCAATGAGACAAAGCCTCGTTTATTCTTGCTTTGATGAATCAGAGGGAACTGTGGGGATCTTAACTCAGTTCATCAGCAAATATTTGTAGAACACTTACGATGTATCCAGGACTAGTTATTGTTGTAAACACCCAATAACATTGTCCTGGCGAGTTGCTGGGTAATGAAGTTTTTGACGTTGCTGCCAACACAGAGTCTAATCTAGTCCTGTGTTGTCTGCCAACACAAAGCATTCCCAACGTTACAAGTATCATGTCGTCTCTGAAACATTGCCAGTCTCAAAACCACAAATGACAGAAGGAAGACCTTGTCTTATACCTTTGAGCATGCCTAGTGTGATTCCAAGTGCAGCCAAGGCCCAGCACGAGGAGACAGAGTTGAGGCCTTGCGGTGTTCTTGGGTCTTCTTCTCCTGCCCCCATGCCTTTTCCTGTCACATTGCCAGGCTGTTGTATAGCAGAGATGACAAAAGGAAGGCAGGAGACTGAAGGGACTAATGGTGGTGGTGACCCTCACCCTCCTGTGTCATCTCTAACTAAGGGTCTGTCTGTCTTCAGGAAGCCTCCTCAATGTCAGGTAATGCAGCAATAAGACAGAGGAGGCCATGAAGGGCCCTTCCTCCTTCAGTATGCACAGCTGCCTCACCCTGCCCTGTGCCACGCTGGAGCCTGGCTAAGGCTGAGGGATACGTTTATGAGTCATGAAACCACTTTCATGTGCGCCTATGATACCCACTCTGTGAAGAAGTGAGAGCTAAAGGCAAGAACACTTGTGTGTATTCTCTGCAGGGTCCTTGTTGGCTTCTGGCTAGCCTGTCCCACATACAACCTTTCTTCTTTTAAACACTCTCCTGCCTCTGGGAACAGCACCCACTGTGGGGAGGACCTCCAACCTGGCTCCATCACCTGGGCAGACTGCCTGAGGGAGAGGAGAATGGGAAGAGAGGCTTGCCAGGCAAACAGTAGGAATGAATGGAGATGCTGGCACTTCGGATGCAAATAAGACCCCAGAGAACCCTGTCCAGTACTCTGTTTTTTCATTGCCCTTGAGAGAGATTTCAGCCTACCTCCCCAGAGAGGCCAGCCCCACTTTCTAGAGCTGCGAACCTCAGCTCCAAAGAGCAAGACTGAGCAGCCAGAAAGTGGTCTTCAGGCACAGAGACCTGTTAGATTCCCAAGCCCATCCTCTGCAGGAGTTAGGTAAAAAAGGGAATGGAGTTGGGATTTCCGTTTTTGACTCAGAATGGAAAAGGAAGGCCATTCTCAGACTCGGGAATGACACAGAAACAGCATCTCTCCTTTTTTCTTTGTTGGTTGCTTTCAATTTAAGTCAATTAGACAGAAAATAAGATTGCAAAACCTACAGCTGAACATGCCTGGGGTTCTTATTTATCTATTTATTTATTTGCCTTTTTTATTTCCTTCTCCCCATCCCCCACCCCCAGAACCTTTTTCTTGAAACTTGTCTGGTTCAACATTTCACCAGCTTGGTTAAAGTATCTTGTAAGGAAATCATTTATAATAAAGCTGGGATGCTTGGGTTTATCATTTCTAAGTGTGGGTCAGGGTTTAGTTCGCTATGTTAAACTCTCCATGCTGCATGTGATTTGTCAAGCTTTGTCAGGAACAAAAAGTTCCGGGATGTGCAAAGCAGGACTGCTTGGTTTCCATGGAGATACTGCTAGTTAGGCTATGGAAATCCTGAAAAGGCCAGAGGATGAGTGACAATACAAGGATTTAGCGGCTGATCTGACGAGCCAGACTGAATTAATGAGATATTTCACAGAGCGTTATTAGCAAGGCTAGCATCGGATGGCTCTTAGGCCCTCGTTTTCTGAGCCGCAATCTTGGAAAACAGAAATGGAAAGATTTAATTGCTGTTTTTTAAACCCTTTAAGATTATTTTAACCTATACCATTTTAAGGTTGTAATAAAAAGGGTGTTTTTTTTTTCATCACTCAGTTACTGTTATTACTGTGTTTTTGGTGGCAGTTGCCCTTTATCTGCATGGAAATAGGAAATTCAATAGTACTTATTATATTGAGCAGTTAATTCCCACATACTGTGAACACATTACTGTTCAAAGTAGGTTATCTGGAGTTGCATTTAGAGCCGAGGGAGAGATACCATGTCACTGGCTTTATATCTCCTAGGGCTACATTAATTATTTATTATAGACTGCTGATGTAAACTGTTAGCTCTGGCAGGCCACAGTTTGTACACATATCTACCTAACAATCGAGTTTTTGGAGTTCGAATGTGGGTTTCTGAAAAGGAGCAATTTGTGCAGTTTAATTCCATGTGCTGCTGGTACACTTAACACCAAACGGAAAGAAGCTTGGAAAGGACCCCTCTTGGCCATCGTTAGGTGGCAATTTCATCTGAAGTTTGGGAGCCACGCTGTCTTCCCCCTCTTTCTTTGCAAGGACTGAGTGTAGGAATTCTGTGTGCGACGAGTCGGGTTGCCTTTTCGTTTCCAACATGTTCCCTGCACCAGCTCTCTGTAAAATGTCAGTCTCTGCCACCTCTTGAAATCAGACAGCCTGGTGCAGAGAAGCAGCAGGCCCAGCGCTGCTCTTTCCTGCTGTTTTGCGGAAGGGCACATGCCCATATGTTTCTAGGAGATGGAAAACCGTCCTGTTGCTGCTGAGTAATCACAACAAAAGCACATGCAGCCGCATTCCCCAGATTCCTGTACAGTAGACTAATCCACTTAATCCCACTGTTAGCTTCCCCAGCCGAGAATTTCACAGTCTCTTTTGATTTAGTGGTTTGTAAAATCTCTGATGAAGTGCCTTGGCCCTCCCATCACTGTCTCTCTACTCTAAATGATTTTGTGAGGAAGAAACGAGGGAAGTTGAAACAGGGGTCATCATCCCCTCTTCCCGCCCTGTCTGGTTTTTCATTATTGCTATTTTTGAATTTTAAGCTCCTTTTTTATTGACTCTACTATCATATGACAGCATTAGTTTTTAAAATTATCAAATAGGCAATCTGCAGAATCCTCCCAGCTTAGGTAGATCTCAAATTTAACTCTGTTTGGATTTGTATGTTACCAGTTTCAATCAGCATCTAAGAATCCACTACTCTGCGTGTCTTCAGGGGTGATGAGGTCAGACAGAGTTGGCCTTGAGACCTGGTTCTGTCATTTGTTAGCTGCGTGGTTGTGTGCAAGTCACTTAACCTCTCTGGTTTTAATTTCCTCAGCTGAAAGTGAAGATTAAATGACAAAGCATATACAAAGAATCTACATACCTAAACCCAGTAAATACTCAGCAAATTATGACAATAATAGCTATCATTCATATAAGTGCACATATTCTACACAGCAACGATTTGTTTGGAGGGCATTTTATTAAGTCCTTAGACATGTCTTTTTCTGGTATGTCTATTTAGAGTAAGCTTCTTAAAGTTAAGAGACCAATTATTACATCTATTTTTGTAATTGATAATTGTATTCAGTTTGTACTGTTGTCTGCCTGATTCTCAGCCTCTTAAAAATGTTGATCAAAACATTTGGCGAGATTTACCTTGGATCAAGTAATACTAATTATAGAAATAATAGATATTCAGTTGAAAAGCTGCTAGTTTTATTTTGGTTCTTACTGAATTTTAAGTTGAGTAGGAAAACAATTGAATTTGTATCCATCCAAAAGGAGAAATTCAAAATGTAAAAAAAAATAATAATAAAAACAAGTAAAAAGGGGTTTTTGGTTGGTTGTTTGTTTTGGGGGGTGTTTTTCTCATGGAATTCTCTTTGAGACCTTTCAGATGAATGAAAACGTTTCTACCGGCACTGGGAGAGAGTATCTCTTCATTTCTCCATATCTTCCATGAAGGGGGATTTGGGGATTTTTTCTGTAGACACTGATGAGTATGAACAGTCCTATCATAAGCATAGCTTTGTGCAAACTCACTCCAATTCTACAAATAAAGCCCCACCCTCTTATCAAGGCTGGTTAGTGCAGAAGGAAAAAACTTCACTTTGCTGTCTGGGAGCAGGAAACATAACAGTACTTTATTCTTTAAAATCAAATTACGTGTGGCTCCAGGCTCCCACCATATGACTGGAGGGAGATCCAGGACCATCCAATACAGGTCTGCTGCTCTCTGGGCTTCACTGCTAAATCACTACCAGATCTTGGCAAGTCACTGAGTGCTTCAGCCTCTTCATTAGTAATATGAGGATATCAGTGCCTCTCTCATCTATGGGAAGTTGTTGTGGAAGATTAAATGAAACCACATGTGTAAGTGCTTAGAACAATGCCTGTCTCACATCAAGTATTCAAAAAGTATCATTCTGATAATAAGGTTGATGATTATCACTATGAATTAAGAGTCTTACGTGATACCAGCAATGGGGCAGCAGCATGATTCTCAGTCTGTAACTGTGATCCTCCCTGGCCGACTCACTTCTTCTTCTCCTTGATGCTCTATCCTGTGCTGGTCCTCTGTCACCAGTTGTGCACCACATGTGTTCTGGGTATGTTACAGAGTGGTCGCCTAAGCCAAACTCAGTACTGATGGACCTTCATCTGGAACTGTGCTTTAATAATACAGTTCCCCCAAGTCCACAGGCCATCCCCACCAGAGGTCTAGCTGCCTCCCCATTGCAGAATAGGGACAGATCCTTTTCTACCCATCTGACTGCCCAGTTTCAGGGTCTCCTCCCTACAATGGGCCAATGGCATTCTGGGCAACCCAGTTCTGCAGTTCTGTAGTTGTAGTGCCAGGGTCTTTAGGCGGAAGCCTGTTAACTGTCCCCTGTAGTGAAGGATATTCTACCTGCAGGATGGAAAATTCTCCCCTCACCACCCTCTCAAGGCATGATGTGGTATGAGTGTGGGATTGGGTTAAAGGAAAAGTACCTTTTGTTCTGTTGTGATTATGTCGAGCCAATAGCAGAAATTACAACACAGCTCATTTCCTGTTCAGATTTCATGTTGGCTTAAAGGCAAGTTTTGGAAACTTTCACCCCTCTATAGTCTGGGTAGCAGTGTTCTGGGGCACTGAGCTGTAGGAGTGGTACCTTTAGCCCAGGCTGAGGTGCTGGGCCCTTTGGGAAGATACCTGAAGCAGAGTCTTGAGGTGTTAGAGGGGCAGAACTAAATATCTAGAGCAGAGATGGTGTATTAAGTCCAGAGCAGCTGAAACAAGGTAGAAAGGCAATGGATTAGTGGCTATTTTGCAGAGCCAGGACATGAGGGGATTCCAAGAGGACAGAAGAAGGAAGGCACATCTAGAGGTATCTTTACTTGTTGGCTGTAGCTCTTTCAACTTCCCATAAATGTCACTTATTTCCATTCTATTGCAGAATTATTTTTTTCTAATGGCCTATATGTTTCCTTCTGTTTATTCCCTTGCACCTGGTATATTTGTACTAATAGCTCAGGCCAATTATGGCAGCCAGCCCATTCATTAACTGTGAACCTCTCCAAGAATATCCCAAGACCCCACTTCTTCATTTAGTACCTTTGCCCTGGCACTGGATTGAGAAGACAAGAACTGTCATCTATTGATCATCTCTTATAGGACAAAATCACATCTAAGTGTGTTGTCTAATTTAGAATCTGGTTCTAATTCCAGCTCTTCTCCTTTAAGCTGTATGACCTTAAGCAAGTCATTCAACCTCTGAAAAATTTATCTTATTTGTTAAAAAAAGAATAATGATTTTTTTTTTTTTTGCTCCTATCAAGCTTTGGCTCATATGACCTTCATCCTATCCTTACGACCTGATTTTCTGACTTCATAGTTTTACTTTTTCCATTTTTTGGTTCTCTGCTAGACAACAAAATAAGTGGAAAAGCAATCTTTAGATAAACTAATAAATGCTAAGAAATGATAGTTATTTAAGGGGCTTTGGTTCTCTCAAAAGGATTTGAATTTTATAAGTAAATTCCATTTTTTTAGTTTTAAAAATATTAAGAAACTAATGCTTGTCAGATTCAGTTATTCTCATGGACTAAATGTTTTAACTTAGAATTTCCCAAAGTATTCACCATGAAAAAGAGTTTCACACAGTCAAATAAATTTTAAAAATACAACATTATTTTCTCCTGCCCAAAATGGAGTAAAGGGATCTAAATTATCTTCTTTATGAAAAAACAACAACAACAAAACATACAAAGTATACAAAACAGTGATTTTCAAGACTGCTCATCAGGCAACAAAAGACAAGGATCCTAGAGAGACAGGAAACAAAAGTGAGTCCTACGAGTGCATTAGCTTACTGTCTTGGGAGAACTTTGGGGCTGCAGAGTAGGGAAGGGCGATGCAGGCAGAACTGAGGAGGTGGAGCTAAAAAATGAACAAGGAAGCTCATGATGGCCAGCATTCATGGGACAGCATACTAGAGAGAAGAGAGCTGAACAGGGAGAAAACCCTAGAGATCTGCAAAGGTTCTTTATGAGTATTCAGCAGAGTTACAGACCGATGCATACATGTGAGGAGACTACCAAGATAGGGACTGGGGGATAACATCTGAGAGAGTAAGAGAACAGTGCCTGGCACTAGAACGAAGCTGGGAATAGTGACTGTTCCCATTAGCCAAATTGTAAAAATCCATAATCTGTAAGACTGTTGAGTAGTACACTCAGGAATGTTGTACTTCTGTAGTGAGGACTAATTAGCCTTAGATAGAGCATGGCTATGGATCTCCTTAACAAATTATGAAAATTACCTATGAAAGGCTCAAATAGTTTCCAAAAATTGCATCCTAGAACAAAGCTAAATATTATTATTTTTTATATAAATACAAACCTGTCCATAGCCTAAAAAGGTAAAATACACAGTGTCTAACATCCAAACAAAAATTATCAGGCACTCACCCTGGCCTGGTGGCTTGGGTGGTTGGAGCATTGTCCCATACACCAAAAGTTGGTGGGTTCAGTTTCTGGTCAGGGCCCATACCTAGGTTGCAGGTTTGATCCCAGTCCGGGCACATACAGGAGAGTGTCAATCGATGTTTCTCTCTCACATTCATGTTTCTCTCTTTTCTCTCTCTCTCCTTTCCTATCTCTATTAAAATCAATGAACATATCCTGGGTGAGGATTTTTAAAAAAATTATCAGGCATTCAAAGAACAGTAAAACATGAAACATAGTGAAGAGATTAATCAGTTCAAATCAATTCAGAACTGACAAAAATGTTAGAATTAGCCAACAAGGACATGAAAACAGTTGTTAGTATGGTATACTACATGTTCAAGTAGTGAAGTAAAGGCATGGAATATATTTTTTAAAGACCCAAATTAAACTTCTGTAAATAAAAATTACAATGTCTCAGATGAAATAATATATTATATAAGATTAATATCAAATTGGACATGATAAAAGAAAGATTATTTAACCTGAAGATATAGCAATAGAAAATATTAAAAATGAAGCTCAGAAAAAGTAATCCAAATAACTGATAAAAGTAGTAGTGAACTGTGAAACAATTACACATAGTACAAATGTATAATCATAAAAATATTAAAAGTCCTCCTGACTGAAAATTCTTCAAAATGACTTTTTAAAACAGAATAAATACCCCTCCAAGAATAAATAAATAAATAAAAACTCACATGACTAGAATAAACTCTGGGAAATCAAAGACAAAGAAAAAAATCTTAAATGCAGCCAGAAGAAAAAAAGACACATTACATTTGTGAAAACAATAATAACACTGACAATAGAAATCATGGAAGGCAGAAGAATGACATAATTAAAGTATCAAAGAAACAAACAGATGAGGAAGTAAATAACTGCCCACTAGAATTCTACACTCAAAGACAATATTCTTCTAAATAAAGGCATGATAAAAAATTTCAGATAAACAAAAGTTTAGATAACTTGTTGGCAGGACCACACAAATAAAATACTGAATAGAGATCTTTAGATGGAAGAAAAATAATTCTAGGGGGTGGGGTGAAGGGATGGGGGAAAAGGCATACAACTGTAATTAAATAACAATAAATAAATTAAAAAAAATAATAAATAAAAAAAATAATTCTAGGAAGAAGCAGTATAAAGTAGATAGGGAATGAAAAGCACTGGGGGAGGATAGTGTGTGGGTAAATGTATATCAATACTGTCTCATTACAACAAAAATAATGTCTTATGGTGTTTATAATATATGTGGAATTAGAAAACATAGAAGCATTAGCACAAAAGGCTATATAAGTAAAAATAGTGAGCATTCTAAATCCAAGAAGTGGTAAAAAAAAACCAAAAACAAACCAAGATGAGATTTACCCCAATGAATCAAGCTTGCATATTTTAATCTCTGGAGCAACCACCCAAGTAATAATATAAAAAGGTATAACTAAAAAGTTAATAGAAAGAAAATGGAATAAAATATACTTAACAAATACTAAAGAAAGCTAGAAATCAGAGAAACAGGAAACAAAGAACAGATGGGAAGGGAGAGAAGACGAATAGTTGCAGGTAAATATAAACCTACATGTGTCAATTATTATGTTAAATGTAAACAGACTATTCCATTTAAAACAAAAAATTGTCAGACTATGTTTTTAAAAAGAATAACTTTATTCTTACAAAGACATACCTTAAATGTAAGAAATGGAAAAATCAAAATTATGTAGCATGCAACCACTAACCAAGTAAAAGCTGGTAGAACTCTATTGTTAGGAGAAACAAAGGAGACTTGTTAGAAGAAGAAATACTACCAAGATAAAGATAAAATTCTTGCTGATGAAGCAAACAAATTCCGTTGACAAAAACAGGGTCAATTCAACAAGAAGATATAACAGTATGAAATTTGCATGCACTTAAAAAATAACTTTAAAAATATGAATCAAAAGTTGACAGAACTTAAAGGAGAATAGACAAATGTACAAAACCAGAATTGTTTTTTAATTCTACATATATTTTAAACACCAAAAGACATGGTAAAACGATTAGATACATAATATATTTGAGTAATACTTCTAACAAACTTCATCTAATTAACATGTATTGAAAATTACACCTTCAAATTGAAGACTTTTAAAATGCCTACAGAATATTTTACCTTAATTAAATAAATACTGGGCCATAAAGCAAGTCTCAACAAATTTCAAAGAATAAAAATCAGAGTATATACTCATAGCACAGTAGAATTACTAGAAACCAGTAAAAAAACCATAGATAGATCTTCAAATGTTTAAAAATTAAGCAATGAACTTCTAAGTAAACAAAGAGTCAAAAAATAAATTTGAAATTAGTATTTTTAATGAAACAAAGATGCAAATACTACAAGGCAAGGCAAATGTAGGTTTACAGTTGTTCGTATGGAAAATAACACAATAATTAATAAATAATAATACAAAAATAAACTCTGTTTTGTGTATGAAGAACTGTAAACCTACGTTTGCCCCATGTTGTATATATCAAAACTTGCGCTATACAGCTAAAATAGTATCAAGGTGGAAATATAGTTTCAAATGCATATACAGGAAACGAAGAACACTTGAGATTAACTACTTAATCATCCATTACTCATCTATTTTAAGCTAGAAAAAATTACATTCACAGAAAACTGAAAAAATGTGATAATAAAATTAAACAGAAATCAATGAAGCAGAAAACAGACAAAAGTAGAGAAAACCAAAGTTGCTTTTTTAAAGACTGTTAAAGAGGACAAGGGCTAATAAACCTAATGAGAGAGAGAGAGAAAAGAGATTCTCAAGAGATTTTTCATACGGAGAATGAAACATGGAAAGCCACTATAGTTTAAACAAGTTTTTAAAAGAAATTGTGAAGGAATTTATGCCAGTAAATTTGAAAATTTAGACATAGAAAAGCCTCTCAAAAATGCAACTTACAAAATTGACAGAGGAAAACATAGGAAAAAAAAAAACCATGAACAAGCTTATGTTCATTAAAGAAATGAAATTTCAAATGAAAATTTTTCCCTCTGAGATAATTCCAGGGCCACATAAGTTCAACATGAACTCATACTTTTAAGAAAGAAATAGCACTAATTCTTTCAGAGCACAGATATAAAGGATGTTTTTCTATCTCATTTCATGAGATTAGCATAACTTTGGTACAAAAACTTGACAAGAATATTACAAGAACAAAATTACAGGATAATTTCTCTCATAAACCTAGGGAAAAAAGCTGTAAGATAGTAACAAACTGAACACTTCAATGTATGAAAAGATAATACATTATGACCAAATTGGCTTTATTTAAAGTGTACAAAGTTGACTTAACATTTCAAAGTCAATTAGTGAAATTCCCCACATTAACAGATGAAGTCAAAAGATCGTATAATCATTTTCATTGATGCATTAAAATCATTTGAGAAAATTTAACACATTCATGATTTTTAAAACTCTCAGTAAATTTGGAATTAAAAGAACTTGTTTGAGCTGTAAAAGGGTGTACACCAAATACCCATGGTAAGTATCATACTTAATGGCAGAGTATTGAAACCTTTCCTTCCGATTTTGAGAATAAGACAAGAATTTCAGCTATCACCATTTCTATTCAACACTGTTGGAGGGACTACTGCAATAAGTAATGAATAAACATTAGAGTTATAAGGATTGGAAAAGCATATTAAAATTATTGTTTTATACATAAAACATAGATATATGCAAAATAAAAAATCTTTTAATAAATTATGATATTTAATAAGCGAATTTACCGAGGCCATTGGATGTAAGGTCAGGATAAAAAAGTCATTTGTACTCTTGGATCAGTAGAAATAATTAGAAAACAAAACTTTGAAATGATACCCTTTACCTATAAATAGTTTCTGAAAACGACTATTGAGAAAACTGCAAAACTTACTACGGGAAGTTAAAAGAGACCTAAGTAAATGGAGGGCTATACCGTGTTCATTGACTAAAAGAATTAATGTTGGCAAAAACATCATTTTCTATGTATAGTCGATGGAACCCCAATCAAAATCCCAGCAGGGTACAGAAATTTACAATCTAATTATACAATTTATATGGAAATGCAAAGGGCAAAAATTGGCCAAGACAATATTAAAGAAACATAGTTAAAATGAAGTACCATAAAACTACAGCAATTAAGATAGTGTGACATTGGTGATCATTAGAACACAATTAAGAGTCCAGAAGTGTACCTACCCATTGTAATCACTTGATTGTCAACAAAGCTGACCCTGCAATGCAGAGCTGAAAAGGTAATTCTTTTGGATAAATGACACTGGAACAATATGGGTAAAAGAAAAAAAGCGATTTTAAACCATATATTTTAGCATCTACAAAAATCCATTTTAAGTGAACTGTAGATCTAAATGTTAAACATAAAATAATAAAGATTCTAGAAGGTAAAATAAGAGACTATTTTCATAATCTTGGGCTAGTTTTATGAATAGGACATAGGAAATACTAACCACAAAGGAAAAAGTTGTTAAATTAGTCTTCATAAAATGTGAAAACTTCTATTTGTCCAGACACTCTTAAGAGAATAAAAAGGCTACTTATAGACTGGGAGAAGATATTTGCAATACATAAATCACACAAAGGATTTCTATCTAGGATATATAAACAACACTTTAAATTTAATTTTTTAAAAAAGAAACTGGTGGAGGGAAGATGGCGGCAACATAGGTGGGAGCAGAATTCACTTCCCCTCAGTGCCAGGGAAATACCTAGCTGATCTGAGGAGCAGAGCGAACAGCCAACAGTACTCCAGCATATACGAAGATTAGAGACCAAAGATAGAGGACACTGAAAGATCTGACGGTAAGAAGAGTGCTCAAGGACAATAAGGTCCCCGGGACCCGGGACCGCGCGGTACAAGGGCTGCAGAGGCGCCAGCCCTGGCGCAGGGGCTGCTGCAGGAGTCCTGAGAGAGGGCCAGGCTGCGCTGTGAGCAGCCAGGTGCTTGATTGGACCAGGGGGGCTTGAAAAGGAGGAATTTCTCAAAAAGAAAAAGAAAATAGAGACACTCAGGGGCTAGTTAGAGAACTCTCGGTGGTGGCCGAGGCCCCTGGCGCCCCTCCCCCCTCCGCCCCTGGACTGCGAACGGGGAACGCGGGATAAGCAGCACCGGCGCTCACCTGAGGTCCGGTTGCGCGCGCGCAGATTAGCGAACGGGGCCCGTACATGAAACCCCGGAGGGGCGCCCACACCTGAAACCTCCGAGATCTTTTGGAGCAGAGACTAGCTGCTCCACCCACAGACCCAAAACCTCGGAACCGAGGACCGCGTGATTCGGTCCCAGGGCGGCCCCGCCCACCCGAGAGTCTCAAGCCCCGGACAGCTGGATCGGGCCCCCAAGCGTAGAGCCTCTGGCTCGGCGGCGGGCTGCGCGCTCACCAAGCGTAGGGCCGGCTGGATGCGCACTTCCCAAGCACAAAGGGGCTGGCGAGAGACGTAACACCAAGGCGGCTGAACCAGCAGTTTGCGGCGCGCCAGCCTCCCTAGCCTGGGCGGCTCGATCGGTCGGCCGGCTGCGCGCTCAGAGCCCAAATAACGTCACAAACCCGAAGCGGCTGGATTCCCCTGCTGCGCGCGCACGCGTCCGGAGCCAAAGCGGCTGGAGCGGCCACTGGAGAGTCCCAAGAACAAAGCTGCTGGATTGGCTGATCAACGGCCTGATTGCCTGCCAGGGACCACACCTACAAAACAGTGAAGAGTGTGACCCAGGAAGGAAGAAAAGTGAAACCAATCCTTCCAACCACCGCCTCCCGTTGCACAGACAGGACAACAGCAGAAATAACCTGAACGGTTTAAAGCCAACAGAAGATTTTTTTTTTTTTTCTTTTTTTTTTTTTTTCTTTTTTTTTTCCCCTTTTTTTTTTTTTTTTTCCCCTTTTCCTTTCCCCCTGAACTCCTTCTTCCTCTCTCTCTCTTTTTTTTCTTTCATTCCTTCTTCCTCCCATCCTTTACCATTTTTATGTCTTCTTCCTCCCTTCTTTTATCTATTTCTATGTTTTAATTTTTGTTAAAATTCCTTCTTATCTTGCCTCCGATCTTTCTTTAATCCTTCTTCCCTCCTTCCTCCCTTTCCTCCTTTCCTATTTCCTTTTTCCCTCCTTCCCATCTTTGGTTTTTTTTGTTTGTTTGTTTGTTTGTTTGTTTTTTCCTTTTCTTTCTCCCCCCCTTTCTATTTTTCCCACAGGTGCGACAACAAAACCTGGAGTGCTGAAAAGACTAGAGTTAGACCGTGTTAAACACATAAACGTCAGCTCAAGACCAGTGAGCACAGGAGAGTAAGGAGACAGCACCACCGAATCCCATTGGCATTCTACCATAGAAGTTCATATCATAAACCCAGGGATTCAGAACAAAGCAATTTAAGAAGCAGAGGCCAACAAGAAGAGCCTCACAAACAATGGGAAGACAAAGAAACAATTCCCAAATGAAAGGAAAGGAGGAAGTCTCAGAAAGAATACTAACCGAAAAAGAGGCAAGTCAACTATCAGATACTGAGTTCAAAGCAATGGTCATCAGGAAGCTCACTGAGCTCTCTGAGCTCAAAGAGAACTACCAGAAACTACAAGGAAACTACAATGAACTCACTGCAAACTATATCAACATGAAAAAGGAAATAGAAAATATCAACAAGAGCCAAGAGGAAATGAAGAATACAATTTCTGAATTGAAGAACACAGTAGAAGGAATTAAAAGCAGACTTGATGAAGCAGAGGATCGGATCAGCGAGCTGGAGGATAAAGTAGAAAAAAACACCCAGAAGGAACAAGAAAAGGAAAAGAGGCTCAGAAAGAATGAAGAGGCAATAAGGGAAATGCAGGACAACATGAAACGTAACAACATCCGTATAATAGGAATACCAGAAGGAGAAGAAGAAGAGCAAGGGATAGAAAACCTGTTTGAAAAAGTAATGATGGAAAATTTCCCTAATCTGAGGAGAGAAAAAGTCACCCAAATCCAGGAATCACAGAGAGTCCCAAACAAGAGGAACCCAAAGAGACCCACTGCAAGACACATCATAATTAAAATGGCAAATTTCCAAGACAAAGAGAGGATCTTAAAGGCAGCAAGGGAGAAAAAGGAAGTAACATACAAGGGAGCCCCAATAAGGTTAGCAACTGACTTCTCAATGGAAACGCTCCAAGCCAGAAGAGAATGGCAAAAAATATTCCAAGTAATGAGAACCAGAGGCCTCCAACCAAGACTACTTTACCCAGCAAGGCTCTCAATCAAGATAGAAGACCAAATAAAGAGCTTCCCAGACAAAAGAAGTCTAAAAGAATACAGCTCCACCAAACCAGCTCTGCAAGAGATGCTAAAGGGACTGCTTTAAGGAAAGGAAGGAAAAGAGAAAGACAGAGGAACACAGGTAGGAAATAATGGCAATGAATAACTACCTATCGATAATAACCTTAAATGTAAATGGATTAAATGCTCCAATCAAAAGACATAGAACAGCTGAATGGATAAGAAAACATGACCCACACATATGCTGCCTACAAGAAACCCATCTCAGGACAAAAGACTCACACAGACTGAAAGTGAAGGGCTGGAAACAAATTTTCCAAGCAAACGGACAGGAAAAAAAAGCAGGGGTAGCAATACTCATATCAGACAAAATAGACTTCCAAAGAAGGGCCATAAAGAGAGACCCAGAAGGTCACTTCATAATACTCAAAGGAAGAATCCACCAAGAAGACATAAACATTATAAATATATATGCACCCAACATAGGAGCACCCAAATACATAAAGAAAATCTTGGAGGATTTCAAGAAAGATATTGACAGCAACACAATTATAGTAGGGGATTTTAACACCCCACTATCAAAAATGGACAGGTCTTCCAAACAAAAGATTAACAAAGATATTGTGTCACTTAACAATACCCTAGAGGAAATGGACTTAACTGATATATACAGAGCTTTTCATCCCAAAGAAGCAAAATACACATTCTTTTCAAGTGTCCATGGATCTTTTTCAAAGATAGACCACATGATAGGACACAAAGCAACCCTCAACAAATTCAAGAAAATTGAAATCATATCAAGCATCTTCTCTGACCACAAGGGTCTGAAACTAGAAACCAACCCCAAGGGTAAAAACCCAAAACACTCAAAATCATGGAGACTGAATAGCATGCTATTAAACAATGAATGGGTCAAGAACGAGATTAGGGAAGAAATCAAAAACTTCCTGGAAACAAATGAAAACGAACTCACAACAACCCAAAACCTATGGGACACAGCTAAGGCAGTCCTGAGAGGGAAGTTCATAGCAATACAGGCCTACCTTAAGAAGTTAGAAACAGTTCACACAAACAACCTAACCCTACGCCTACAAGAACTGGAGGAACAACAACAAAGACAGCCCAGAGCAAGCAGAAGGAAGGAAATAACCAAGATCAGAGCAGAACTAAATGACATAGAGACTAAAAGCACAATTGTAAGGATCAATGAATCCAGAAGCTGGTTCTTTGAAAAGATAAACAAAATCGACAAGCCTTTAAGTAGGCTTATGAAGAAGAAAAGAGAGAGGATCCAAATAAACAGAATTAGAAATGAAAGTGGAGAGATTACAACTGATACCACAGAAATACAAAGGATCGTAAGAAATTACTATGAAGACCTATATGCTAAGAAATTTGAAAACCTAGATGAAATGGACACATTTCTAGAAAAATATAATCTTCCAAAACTGACTGAAGAAGAAGCAGAAAACCTGAACAGACCAATATCAGCAAAGGAAATTGAAGCAGTCATCAAGAAACTCCCATCACACAAAAGCCCTGGACCAGATGGTTTCACAGGAGATTTCTACAAAGCATTTAAGGAAGAACTAACCCCTATCCTTCACAGACTATTCGAAAAAATCCAAACTGATGGAAGACTCCCAAACTCTTTTTATGAAGCCAACATCATCCTAATCCCAAAACCAGATAAAGACACAACGAAGAAAGAAAACTTCAGGCCAATATCGCTGATGAACATAGACGCTAAAATTCTCAACAAAATATTAGCAAACCGCATCCAGCAATATATTAAAAAGATCATCCACCATGACCAAGTGGGATTCATCCCAGGGATGCAAGGATGGTACAATATTCGCAAATCAATAAACATAATACATCACATCAACAACAGCAAAGACAAAAATCACATGATCATATCAATAGATGCGGAAAAAGCATTCGATAAGATACAGCACCCATTTCTGATAAAAACACTCAGCCAAGTGGGAATAAAGGGAGCAGTCCTCAACATAATTAAGGCCATATATGAGAGACCTACAGCCAGCATCACATTCAATGGACAAAAACTTAGAGCTTTCCCACTAAGATCAGGAACAAGACAAGGATGCCCTCTCTCACCACTCCTATTCAACATAGTATTGGAAGTCCTAGCCACAGCAATCAGACAAGAAAAAGCAATAAAAGGCATCCAAATTGGAAAGGAGGAAATGAAACTGTCACTGTTTGCAGACGACATGATAGTGTACATGGAAAACCCTATAGACTCCACTCAAAAACTACTCGACCTAATAAATGAATTTGGCAAAATAGCTGGATACAGAGTCAATACCCAGAAATCAAAGGCATTCCTGTACACCAGCAACGAAACTGCAGAAACAGAAATCAGGAAAAAAATCCCATTCGATATAGCAACAAGAAAAATAAAGTACCTAGGAATAAACCTAACCAAGGAGGTAAAAGACCTGTACTCAGAAAACTACACAACACTGAAGAAAGAAATTAAGGAAGATACAAACAAATGGAAGCATGTACCATGTTCATGGATTGGAAGAATTAACATCATCAAAATGGCCATACTACCCAAAGCAATTTATAGATTCAATGCAATCCCTATTAGAGTACCCATGACATATTTCACAGATATAGAACAAACATTACAGAAATTCATATGGAACCATAAACGACCTCGAATAGCAGCAGCAATTTTGAGAAAGAAGGACAAAGCAGGAGGTATCACAATACCTGATATCAAACTGTATTACAAGGCAACGGTAATCAAAACAGCCTGGTACTGGCATAAAAACAGGCTCATAGACCAATGGAACAGAATAGAGAGCCCAGAAATAAACTCAAATCTATACGATCAATTAATATTTGACAAAGGAGGCAGGAGCATAAAATGGAGCAAAAACAGTCTCTTCAACAGATGGTGTTGGGAGATCTGGACAGCTACGTGCAAAAAAATGAAACTCGATCACCAACTTACGCCATACACGAAAATAAACTCAAGATGGATAAAAGACTTAAATATAAGCCGTAACACCATAAAAGTCCTTGAAGAAAACATTGGCAGGAAAATCTCAGACATTCCACGCAGCAACATCCTCACAGACACATCCCCTAAAGCAAGGGACATAAAGGAAAGAATAAACAAATGGGACCTCATCAAAATAAAAAGCTTCTGCATGGCTAAAGAAAACAGCACCAAATTACAAAGAGAACCAACAATATGGGAAAGCATATTTGCCAATGATACCTCAGACAAGGGCCTGATCTCCAAAATATATAAAGAACTCACACGACTCCACTCCAGGAAGACAAACAACCCAATTAAAAAATGGGCAAAGGACTTGAACAGACACTTCTCCAAGGAAGACATACAGAAGGCCCAGAGACATATGAAAAGATGCTCAGCATCACTAGCCATCAGAGAGATGCAAATTAAAACCACAATGAGGTATCATCTCACACCAGTCAGAATGGCCAACATAAACAAATCCACAAACAAATGTTGGAGAGGATGCGGAGAAAAGGGAACCCTAGTGCACTGTTGGTGGGAATGCAGACTGGTGAGGCCACTGTGGAAAACAATATGGAATTTCCTCAGAAAACTAAAAATGGAACTGCCCTTTGACCCAGCAATTCCGCTGCTGGGATTATACCCTAAGAACACTGAAACACCAATCCAAAAGAATCTGTGCACCCCAATGTTCATAGCAGCACAATTTACAATAGCCAAATACTGGAAGCAACCGAAGTGCCCATCAGCAAACGAGTGGATCCAAAAACTATGGTATATTTACACAATGGAATTCTACGCAGCAGAGAGAAAGAAGGAGCTTATACCCTTTGCAACAGCATGGATGAAACTGGAGAGCATTATGCTAAGTGAAATAAGCCAGGAAGTGAGGGACAAATACCATATGATCTCACCTTTAACTGGAACATAAGCAATAGAAGGAAAAAGCAAACAAAATATAACCAGAGACATTGAAGTTAAGAACAATGTAACAATAGCAAGGGCGGGGGTGGGGGGTGGGGGCGGGGACAGTAGGTAGAGGGGATTACAGGAACTACTATAAAGGACACATGAACAAATCCAAGGGGGAGGGTGGAGAGGGGGGAGGGAAGTGGGTTCACCTGGAGTGGGGTGAAGGGATGGGGGAAAAGGCATACAACTGTAATTAAATAACAATAAATAAATTAAAAAAAAAAAAAAAAAAAAAAAAAAAAAAAAGAAACTGGTCACCCAACAATAAATGAGCAAAAAAGTTGAGCTAGTACTTTGCAGAATGATATCAAAATGGCTGACACATATATATTAAAAGTTGCTCAAAATCATTAGAAATCTGAGAAATAAAAATTAAAAAAAACAATGAAGAACTGCTACATACTAGTCAGACAGGCTAACATTTTGTAAATGAACAAAACAAACAGAAACAAGTATTTGGAGGATATTGAGAAATGGGAACTTCATATATAGTAAATGGGAGCTTCAGTGTATTCAAATGCCTTGGAAAACTGGCATCATTTACTGAAGATGAACCTCCAACAACCCTGTAACTCAGCAATTCCATTTAAAGGTACATATCCAATAGACATCAGTGTACCACATGGTATGTACCAAAATGTTCACAGCAGTATTATTTGTAAAAATCCCAAACTAAAAAAAAATTCCAAATGCTTATCTAGAGTACAATGGATATGTTTATATGGCATATTACCACAATAAATACTCATATTATACAGCAATGAAAAAGGGCAAACTCTTCCATGCAACACCATGGACGAATCTCATAGATATAAATGACATTGAGGAATGAAACAGTACTTATACATGATATCATTATATGAAATTCAAACATGAGAAATAATGGCCTATGATGACTGAAGTAAGAACACTTACCTTGGGGGGAGAGGTAGTTAGTAACCAGGAGTTATTAGATGGTTCTTGTGTGCTAATAATGTTCTGTATCTTTACCTGGGTTGTGAATCCATGGGTGTAACAATCTGTAGAACGTTTATTACATAAAGAAAACATTTAAAAGCTAATTCAGGAATTTTGCTTGTGGATCTCATTTTCATGCTTGGCAGAATGGCTAAAAAGTTTGATATGACCTAACTGTTTATTACATGTTCTTCTGCATGTAAGATGATGCTGTATTCTGAGATGGAAATTTAAACCCTATTTCTGATTGCAACTCTTTTTAAAACTAACCTGCTCCAACTGCCACAGCTGTACACAGGCAAGTTTTTACATTAATTTTGGTCCCAGGCATTCTTTTGCCTAGCTTTAGCAGCTTGAGGCTGTCAAGAAACACTAATAAAATACAACATCAAGACCAGCTTAAAAGTACCACTTTTCTCTTGTATAGATTGGCACTGGGTAAGAGCTACCTCCCTCAACACAGATCTTCCTGGTGAAGGGGAAAGGAAATCACCAGTAGTATTTCTGGCTTTCATGGGACTCTGTTTCAACTTACAATAATAAAGGCTAATCTTTGTTGCATTCACCTATATGCTGGGTACGGTTTTGAAATGTATTAACTTTTTTTGATAACAACAATTATATGAGGTAGTATTATGGGATGCATGTTTGTGTACCCATGCAATTCATGTATCAAAACCCCCACCCCCAGCATGATAGTATTAGGAGGTGGGGAGCCTTTGGGAGGTTATTAGGTCATAAGGCTGGAGCCCTCTTGATGGGATTAGTGCCCTTGTAAAGGAGACCCCAGAGAGCTTGTTTCCTCTCTTTCTTGGCTCTCATCCATGAGACGATAGAGCGAGAAGGGGTCTCTGTCTATAAACGAGCAAGTCTCTCCCAGGAACCCAACCATGCTGACACTCTGATCTCAGACTTCCAGCCTCCGAAACTGTGAGAAATAAATGTCTACTGTTTAAGCCGCACACTCTTTGGTAGCAACCCTATCTGACAGGTAGGGATTATTATCTGTCCCATGTTACTGATGAGAAAACGGAGGCAGAGAGCAGTTGAGCTGTCTGACAGAGATCACAAAAGCAGGGAGCACCTGCCTTTACACACACACACACAATTATACAAGACACAAACAACTAATGGCATGCTGCACACAGTCTTGGTGTCTTCAGTTTTAGAAGGTGCAGAAGGTGCAGAAGGGAGCCTGCAGCGTGCAGGTGTCTCTGCGGCACCCAGTTCTTTGTGAGAGGTTGACTGTGCCACAGAAGGAAGGCTGCAATTCAGAGCTCAGGTCCCAGGACAGTGAGGGACAGGGAGGGCTGTCCCTTCCTTATCTCCCAGTGATAGTGGCTGGTTAGCAGGGTTGTAGATTTTATTTGTTTATGGAAAAAAATAAGAAGCATCACAGAGAAGTGTAAACATTAGCAAATTAAGGTTGGAGCAACAATGACCAACTTTTTTTTTAAAAAAGGAAGCCTTGCTTTCCTTACTGCCCAGTAAGCCTCCTGCTCCTACCCTATGCCTTACACCAACCAGAAACGGCCATTTACTGAGCTCCCAGCAGTAAACTTAATAAAGATTGATATCAGTGACAAATTCTGTCAACTTCCATGCTGCAAAACTTAGTCACTCTGCAAAATGGACCAAGGAAAATAAATAATCCGAGGAATGATGGAGTGTGTAAATATTGATGTGGACGCTGGGAGCAGGGAAGTTTGATGAAGCAAAAGAGAGCTTAGTGATGGCAAGTTCCTGTGCCCTGACTGAGTGCAGAAAGGTCTTTCCACATTGATTTTAATTCTCTGTCATTATTCTCAGGGTGGGAGTGTATGTTGAATGCAACTGTAAATTCTTGGTTTCCAAAAGATCTTCCTAGGAAAAGCATTTTTTTAAAAAAATGGACTAAAATTATTATAAAATAGTATTATATGCAAAAAATTAAATGCATAGGTGAAAAAATAGAATAACAAAGGATACCCACAACTCCATCACCCAAAATACTAACTCTGAGCATTTTTCAGATTTTTCTCCATGCTTAGGTGTACATTTCCTAATTTCTAAGATGCAAGTTTTTCAAAGTTTGGTTTCCCTGAAATCAGATTGAATACATGTGTACATACACTATGGCAGCATTTTCTTTAGTCCAAAAAGGCTATTACTAAGTTAATGTTGTTCCCTACAAACGATGACATCCTAGAACCAAAGAAATATGTGGATCATATATTTGTAGAAAATATTATATTGTGCATACTAATTTTTTCTTTTTTATTGTGGTAAAGTATACATAACATAAAACTGATAATTTTAACCATTTTAAGAGTACAATTCAGTAGCATTAAGAACATTCACAGTGTTGTGTGACTATCACCAGTATGTATCTCCTGAACTTTTTCACCAACACAGACAGAAACTCTATATGCATCAAATAGTAACTTACCATTCTCCCTTCCTCCCAGCCCCTCATAACCATTATTCTACTCCTGTCTCTATGACTCTGCCTATTCTGGGTACTTCTTATGAGTGGATTCATACAATATTTGCCTTTGTGTGCCTGGCTTATTTCACTTAGCATATGTTTTCAAGTTTCATCCATGTTGTAGCATGTGTCAGAATTTCATTCCTTTTTATGACTGAATAACATAACACATTTTGTTTATCTGTTGATGGGTACTTGGGTTATTTCCACCTTTTCACTATTGTGAATAATGCTCCTATAAACATTGGTGGACGGTATCTATTTGAATCCCTGTTTTCACGTCTTCTAGGTGTATACTTAGGAGTAGAATTGCTGAATCACATGGCAACTCTGTTTAACGTTTTGAGGAACTGCCACACTATTTTCTATAGTGGCTTCACCACGGCACATTTTCAGCAGTGATGCCTAAGGGATCCAATTTTCCCCACATCTTCATCAATTCTTGTTCCTTTCTTTCTTTCTTTCTTTTTTTTTTTTAAGTAGTAGCTATCCTAATGGGTACAAAGTAGCTATCCACACTACTTTGAAATCTGCTTTTTGCTCTTAGTAATATATCCTAAACATCTTTTCATATCAGTTAATATTCTTCTATAATACATATCAATGGCCATTTTAATGAATGTATTCAGTTATATGTATGCACATACACACTTTTAAAAACAATCCTTTATTGAATATTTTGGCTTTTCTTATTATAAATTACCACAAAAAACTACTTTATGGCTATTTTTTGTACCCATTCTTAATTATTTCAGTGGTATAAATTCCTAGACATGTTATTGTTGAATCAAATATGTGAATGTATAAGGCTTTTACTTTATAATTCTAAATTGCCTCCATTCAATTTTAAAAGGCAAAGATCAACAGCCCTTCAGTGAAGAACCACTCACACCACCACTGCCAACCCCAAAGATTTAACTTAAAAATATTTATACTTATGAGGAAAAGAGAAAGTGGATATGAGACTGTGGTCGATGAAGTAGAAATTGTATCAGTCAGCACTTTTGTGAGATGGCTTGACAATTCTGGAAAGGTGAAATTCTTTATAATATTCATCTTGGGTCTGGGATAAACTTTTTTCAAAGAAGTGTGATTACTTTCATTTTGACTCCACTTTCAGATTTCTCCTTTACCATTTTCGCTGGGATGTGGTAGGAAAATGAAAAGAAAATAGAATAAAAGTAGACATTCCACAGAGATTTCTCTAGCAGTTACTTAAACTTGAAATTCTAGATAATGTGTGTGAAGTTTCTGTAGAAAAGGAATAAAAACTTTTTGATAGGTATATATAAATTAGTACACACAATATACCAAATCTATACTATAGAAATTCTCTGGAGAATTTTTTTACTTCTGAAGAATTGCATGATTTTACTGAAAGCATTGCATTTCCTACCTCATTGCTCATTAAGGTAGATGCTACAACACTTTTCAGAGGACAGGTCCGAGAGCAATAATACTGGAATCAGAATTACCTGATCTAGCTGATTCACATGTCTTAGTCTATTTGGGCTGCTGTCACAGAATGTCATAGACCCCCTCACAGCTCTGGAGCCTGGGAAGTCTAAGGTGAAGGTTCTGATAGATTTGGTAGCTGTTGAGGACCTACTTGCTGGTTCATAGATGTCTGCTTTTTTGTTTTTTGGTTTTTGTTTTCACTATAATCACGCATGGTAGACGGGACAAGGGAGTTCTCTGGGTCTCTTTTAGAAAAACACTTACCCCATTCAGGAGGTCTCTACCCTCCCAACGTAATCAATTCCCAGAGGCCCCACCTCCTAATACTACTGGGAATCAGGTTTCAACATATGAATTTTGGGAAATACAAACATTGAGCCTATAGCATCACCACATTAAAAACCATTGCCTAATGTTGTGGTCCTTAAAGCAGTGGACCTGACTCTTCTGTGAGCATCAGAATCACTGAGGGCTGTTAACACAGATTGTGGGGCCCTGCCCCCAGAGTTTCTGATTCAGTAGGTCTCCATGGGGCCTGAGCATCTGTATTTTTTACGACTCCCAAAGTGCTGGTGGTTAAGGACCACGCTGTGAGAACCACTGCTTAGATAATGTTGCCTCTCACCTCCCTCATGGTAGCTTTCATGATTGTTTCGGCGAGTGATTAAGGGCAAAGAGGCTAAATAATAAGCAAAACAACTACGTAGGTTGTGGCAATTATGGCATAGAACTACAACTATGTTTTATTCATGGTACATTTTTTTTCTAAGAGAATTATTTGGAATCCTCATACTTAGAATTGGCATAAACAGACAACAAATTTCTCTGCACAGAAATTATAGGTATCAATCTGGGTCATGTATTAATGCTGATAATTAAATTGTTCGTTGTGCTTACTTCAGTGGCTCTTCTGATTAATATTTTTATGAGGCGCATAAATAACATTGATGAATGGCTTAAAATCTTTTCAAAGATGTACAGTCCCCAAATAAAACATATAGTCCTTGAGGCAAAGATCCTATTTTCTATAACTCCAGAACATTTGGTATCTGGTCAGTGTTCAATACATGTTGTTGATCAATTCAAGATAAGGGAGTCGATCTGCAAGGGCCACTAGAGCCAGCAGAATATGAGACAAGGAAATTTTATGAAGGATTGGAAGTACAATAGACTATTACATGCCCTCATGGACTCTGGACTTGGCCATGTGACTGGCTTTGGCCCATGGAACAGCAGCAGATGTGATGCAACTGAGGCTTGATAAGCACTTGCACATTGGGGCTTGTCCTCTTGAAACTCTTCCTCTTGGAATCCATCTGCCATGCTATTAAGAAGTTTGAGCTAACTCACTGAATGATGGGCAACCCCATGGAGAAAGACCTCAGAGGATGAGGCCACCCAGATGTACTGGCCCTACCTCTCAGGTGAATGCCACCTTATGAGTCACCTCAGCTATTGCACTTAGTACTGAAAACCAACTGAACCTTGTCAACTGCAGACTCGTAAGAAATGATGGGGGTGGGGGGTTGTTTTACAAAGTAACAGGTAACTGAAACAGGAGGAATGCAAAAACAGTTATATTTTAAAATCTAAAAAATAATTCAATAATCACATGGGAGATTTCTGCTTTTGTGATACTTGTACAATATAGTTCTTCATTGAAATCTGAGAATAAAACTGGATGTCATGAAAATTTCATTCACTTATTTCTTCACTCAACAGTCTCTTGTTAACCTTCTATTATGAGCCAGGCTCTGTGTGAATAGAGAAGATGGGGAGGGGGATAGAGACAGGAAGCCAATAATCCCAGTGCAGTGTGGTAAGTGCTGTGAAGACAGTACACAGTGCATGGGGGAGGATGGAGAGGAAAGACAGAACTGAAATAACTTCCCAAGAAAGGCAATCCCAGAGGGAAAGATTTGGTTGGCTAAGGACTTCTATGGAACCCTGACATGGGGTGATTTAATTCCAGGTGTCTTTATGAAAGTCAGGATAAAAAATAAAAATAAAAAAAAACTAGAGAGGTAAACAAGGCAAAGAGACAAGCTTTTGTTATTTATTTAAAGATTTCAAATATAGCTCTTTACCAGATATGAGCAATCCTTCCTGGCTTCCTTAAAGCACATCACGGAGTGTGGCCAAAAACTGTTTCCTTCCATCAGTGTGACGGAATGCCTCCTGTGACAATGCAATGCGTCCTCCTGAGCCCTCCTCCAGCGCTGAAAGTCAGAGCTCAGATTCACACATCCTCATCCCTGCCCCTGACACAAACAACCTGGGAATTACTGGGAGGAAAGCCTGGCACGTGTGGGAGCCACCATAAGAGAAACTGTCCCAGAAGACAGGAGCTAACTAACTAGGTGAAGACATATGACTCTGAACGTTATTTCCTAATTCGAATGGAGGGAGATTCTGGCATGGAGCCAGGAAACAGAAAAGGCATGAAAGGAAGAACTAATTTGGAGCTGGTGAAGTGGGTGTTTTCCGGCTTCTTTAAACACAGAGATATAGAATTCAAACACGGAGAAGAAATCTGACTGCCAGACGGAGCTGCTGAGTGAGGCTGGATGTCAACAATGGAGTCAACAATGCCCAGGCACAAAAGGAGACATTTTGACAGTAGGGAAGCCATAGAAAGAACAATGCTTGGTGGGCTGGATGGATTCACCTTTTACTCAGTATTTTACTTCCATTTAAATCTTTTGGAGGCAGAGGTTAAGGTTATTGGCTTAGCCTCATATTAAAGAAAAACCACAATACAGCCCTTCAAAACATTTGGGGGTATTAGGGAAATAAGTGAAACAGACAGCTAATAGGCAGATAGAAGGAACTTCAATGAACACAAATTTATTGAGTGCCTATTATGAGGCAGGCACTGTGCTGGATTTTAGGGATGTTTTGAAGCGGGTGACTGAGAGATTTCCTGCTCTCGGGGAACATCCATTCTAATTGCCATTTAATATGCTGAAGGTATGGAGGTGCCCAAAGCACAGGGGAGGTCAGAGGGTAGCTGTGGTGTAGTAAGAAGCTTACAGAAACTGTCTTGGAGTACCTCTCAGTAGCTCACTTGCTCTGTGACCTCAGACAAACTCCTAAAACTCTCTTTTTCCGAACTGCCAACTGGTAGTGATAATACAGACCTTGAGGGATCATGTTGAGGAGCCCACGAGTCAATGTCAGGTAGTAACAATTTGTTGGAGGGTGGAGGAGGAAGATTATGATTAAGAGACAGGCTTTATGCTGTTGGCCAAGTGGGGATACAGACCCTGTGGGTGGTAGCTCTCAGGGGATATGACTGCCCATGGATAAAAATGGAGGAATTAGAAAGATAGGAAAAATCATCTGGAAATCTTAGAGGAAAGAGTCAAAGAGCAAGTATGCTGTGAGCTTCTAGCACAATTTTGTAGAGTCTGGAATTCATTGCTTCTCCCTCAATGTGATTTCATGATTCATGCTTCTCTTGACGTGATGTAAGGCGTTCTGTGATGTTTATTGCACTGCATTTCAGAGATGGTGTGCAGGGCCATGTCCAATGTCAGAAATCTTGGCAAATAGTCCTTGGTTTTATTTTAACTCTTTATATAAACAGTGACCTAATTCGAGGAAGGCTCAGTCTGGCCAGGCCTTCCTGCCCCTTTATTTCCTCCTCCTCTTCATCCTCTTATTCTGCCCTCAGTCGAACTGTTTCGCCTTTATCTCACATATGGACTTTGCAAATAAGTGTGGGGCTATCTCTGTGCTCAGCTAACTTGAGAAGAGAAAAATTGTGTCAGCAAAGCAATCCAGCCAAGTCATGAACCTCTGCAGGAGGGAGCCACCTCCTCCTTTCTCACTGTGAAATGTTACCACAGCAGGGGGAAGGAGGTCCAGACAAGGACTCTCTCTGCACAAAGCAAACAACAGACTGTCCAAATGAGAGTCCCCTTCTTTCCCTCCCAGCCCCAGTTCCAGCTGTATTTTTTTCTCTTAAACAATAGGTCAAGTTCTCTCTTTATCCTTTATGTAAATTAAGTGGACTAGGAGTGCTGCTAGTGGCTGAGGACACTACCCTTTTGTTGGTAGGGCTTTTCCCTCCCTCATTCCACCCACAATTAAGGAGGCTGAGCCTCACCTGAATTTATAGGTGGGCCTCACAGAGGAATAGAAAACACCCTTTAATTGCTCAGTCACAAAGGATCTAAACTTCCCACTGAGAGCCCACTCATGAGAGATGACTTCCAGTGGGTGGGAGTGGGTCAGGGGGAGGGGAGAGGAAGCCTCATGTGTGGGAGTTGTGGGATGAAGGTGTGCAGCAAGGGTTCAAATGTCCTGCCAGGTTTTGAGAAGCACTATTATAGGTGAGAGGTCAGCAAACTTTTCCTGGAAAGCACCAGATAGGAAATAATGTGTTTTCTTTGTAATTCATTTGGTCCCTGTTCACAGCTACTCAGTTCTGCTCTTGTAGGACAAAATCAGCCATAGACAACTGATAAACAAATGGGCATGTCTGTGTTTTTAAAAAAAGATGGTTTACAACAAGCAGCTGGCTGGATTTGGCCCATGGGCTGTCGACTTCTGAGCTCTGATCTGGAAGAACGCCATTTCCCTTTGGCCTTTCCATGTGCCTATTTAGCTAGCCCTATCTGGGAAAGGAGACCAGTTTGCCTCTCTACTCCCCAAACCTTTCTGTGACTCTGCTTTCTCCTCCCTGTTGATCTTTCAGTACAAACCCCAACTGCTGGAATTGGCCATTTACCTCAACAGGGCAGCCTCCTAAATGACAGCCAGCAGAGGCGGTGACTTCAGGTGTCATGATTTTGTTGATAAATTTCCCACCACTTGCAGGAATGAGGCAGGTAGATATTGTAGGTGCTGAAACTCACCCCGCCCCTTGTCAGTTCAGAAGAGGTGTACGGACATTCCTTAAGCAATTTGGTTTAGATTCACAGAACTCTAATTTCCCACTTCTTTTTCTCCTTCCAGTTCTCTTATAATCTGAGTGTTGACACTGACTTCATCCTCTCAATTTTCAGCTTTCCTTTTATATTTACTATCACTTTACACATTCCTCGTGCTTTCAGGAAGAGCTTTTCAGTCTAATATTCCAACCCATAATTGTTTCTTTAGCTGCCTCCATTCCACCACTTTCTCCTTCCACTGTGATCTTTAATCCAACGTGAGGACAGGAACAGTGGTGAAGAGCTGGACTCAGAGATAGATTGTTTGTCTTTAAATTCTAGCTCTGTGATTACAGGTAAGTTACTTAACCTCTCTGTGCCTCAGTGTCCTCATCTGTAAAATGGACTTAAGAATGGCACCTATCTCATGTTGTTGTGAGAAATAAATGAGTAACGTGTGGAGCACTTAGGACAGCAGAATATCTGAACCTTACCCGGTGCTTCTATCTTATCTTTCTTCGCAATATTTCATATTGGTAATACTCCCGGTATTTCAGCACTTATATTTATCACGATTAGTTTAAATCCCAGCCCTTCTAATACTTCTGCATCAGATGGTATTTGTTGTGTAGTTGGCAGGCTTTTTTGGCAGTACAACTTCTCAGGGGTCTGGTTGCGCTGGGATGAGCTCACAGTCCCCTGGGAATAGCAGCTGCAGTTTTCTCCAGTGCTAGATGAGGTTAAGAAGAGCTGGCATGAGCCCTTGAGTCACAGCTGTTTCAGGAGCATGAGCCCCTGGACCACTGTCCATCCTTGCATCCGAACCTCTCTGGCTAGGTTTGACATGGGACACTCAGAGAGAACCTGCACTGGGAGGCGCAGTCTTCAGGTGGTTCCTCTTTGAGGTGCTAGAGGTGGACAGTGAGAGACTGAGGGCAACTGCTCAGACCTCATGCTCCCCCTTCCATCAGGGTTTCTTCTGCCCAGATATTAGCACTGCTCACACCCCAAGCTCTCAGACAGCGGACACCAGCGCTCAGCCACTGCAGCAAACTTCTGCAATATAAGGGCAGTCAGGGCGAGTGTTGAGGCTCCTGGAGGTGAGGGTGGGGGTGAGGAGACCAGAGCAGGATTTCAAAGCTCTCTTTCAACCTCTTCTCCTACTGCCACTGCTGGCCACTCTCCCTAGCACCCAGACTTCAGCCACCTACCTCCCACGTGCACACCAAGTGAAGACAAGCTTCTGTCACCCAGTGACTACTTAAGGTTTCGTGGGGTTATTACTGTTCTCAGTTTCTGGAATCCACTTTTCCCTCCATGTCTATGGTTCCTCCAGGATTGATTTTGGTGGCAGGAGCCTGCATTCCATGCTAATTCCCTACCTTAGGAAGAACCATAAAGTCCAAGGGAACTGAGATGCTGCCAGGCTCTCTGTCTTAGGTATAAATCTCCTGTGATCATCCAAATAAGATGTCTTGTGGGCTCTTCGACCCATCTACCATGAAACACAAACATGCAGAGATGGACTTGTTCATTTTTTAAAAACTTTTCACTGAAAAAGAACATGCCTACATAAAAGTGCACAAGTCATTTTTCACAAACAGGACACACCTAAATAATATGCACCCAAATATAGACACTTGGACAAGTAGACTTGGTAATTTTGGTGCCACTAATTCCTACACAAATCTCCCTTCCTGTGATTTTCACTAACTGTTTCAGTCCTATAGAGTTTCACAAAATAAATGCAATCTTTTCTTATGCTCAAGCATTTGAAGTTGAATATTTATCTCTCAGTTATATAGTCTTACTTCTTCCAGCCAATTTTGCCATGACAAGACGGTATTCCAGTGATGCAGTAAGGAGATGTACAGGGCAGAAGGACTCATTTAGGTAAAAAGATGCTTGGAGGACAGATGTTTGGGGACAGACAGTGATTCTCTGGTCTAGTCAGTAGCAATATAAGAAGAAAAACAGAAAACAGGATGGTGTCTGCCAGCAAGAGGAGTCAAGAGCCTTTTTGCAGCATCACGGAGGGAGTTTGGTGACTCTGGGCCTCCCAGGTGGGTGGGTGTGGGGTGGAGAGAAAGCAAGGGACCAGCTGCTGTCCAGGCAGGTGTCTTTCTGGAGGGCTGACTTAAGGCAGTTGAAGCCCAAGAAACCAGGCAGATGTAATCAGAACTGACAGTGGGGAGATGACAGCTCAGCTGAGGTGGAGCTTAGCAAGTGTTCCACCTGCTTCCAAGACTTGACAGCCATTCATCTGGGGGCTAAAAAGAGAAACTAGTGACTGCAGTTCTCACCCAATAGCCCAGGACAGGGGATAAAGCCTTACATGTTGGGGGCGACATGGATAAAGTTTGCAGAATGGGGTACCAAATTCTCAGTGTCAAAATACAGTCTACAAAAGAAGGAACTCTTACCTTTTGTGACAGCATGGAGGGACCTAGAGATTATGATGCTAAGTGAAATAAGCCAGTCAGTGAAAGAAAAATACTGAATGATCTCACTTATATGTGGAATCTAATGAACAAAATTAACTAATGAACAAAATAGAAATAGAGGCACGGATACATGGAAGAGACTAACAGCTGTCAGAGGGGTGGGGGGAGGGACGACCGGATGAAAGGAGGTGAAGGGATTAGCCAAAGAACACGTGCATAACTCAAAGACACAGACAAGTGTGGTGATGTCCAGAGGGAAGAGGGGTGGGGCTGGGTGGAGGTAGGCAAAGGGAAGGAAATGGGGACAGCTGCAATAGTGTAAACAATTAAAAAAAAAAAAAAAGCAAAGAGAAAAACACACACAGTCTAGAAGCTTGTGTGGAAAATATGTGGCCAGACTTTGGGCCTCCTGCCAACACCTGGGCCCTGCAGTACGGCCCTGGGGCCACTGGAAGGGACTGGCCAAGTGGGTGTGCAATGGGAACATATTAAGCCAGGGACCTGTCCTCTTAGCCTTTCAATGCATAGGCTTAAAAAGGAGAGCACAAAGTTATCTGCTCCACAAGAGTCTTAGGAAAATCAAGGCCATCTTCTTTTTCTTCTCCTCTTCCTCCTTCCTTTTAAAACACTGGGTCAATTTAATACAAGGGATAAAAACAGGGAAAAATGAGTCCTCTAAGTTGCGCGTTCCCAGTTACCCATTCTATTTGTGGAGGTGTTTGATATGTTCCTTTTTACACTCTTTCTCCTTAAATTTAATTGTTATTCTTTCTATGTGCAGGGAATAACTGAAAATAATAGTGGTGGGATCATTCTCTTCCACATGGAGAAACTACCCTGTGTTTGCTAGTAGGATATGTGTTCATAGCTTCTCTTAGGCATATGCTTCCGGCCTTTGGTCTGCTGAGTTGTAGCCACTTTTGCTCAGAAGGAACTCATCCATTTCCCATTGCCACATGCTTACTTGCTGCTCGTGGCTGTTTTCTCCTAGCATTTCACAGCCAGACCAGACAGTTTAAAGTGTTATAGGTATTGGCTATCAAGTATCCAAAAAGAGTCCGAAAAAAATTGCTGGTTAAACAAAGCTTGTTTTTTGTTTAATCATTTGTTTGTTTTTTACTTATTGCAAGAAGAGGAATATTACTTTGATAGAATCTAGTAGCATCTCCGAAGGGAGAGATCAGGGGTGGATTAGTCGAGGTTTTTGAGCACAGGTGGCAAACACAAGGCCCTCGGGGCCGCACTGATAAAAACCTTGTTTTATCCAGCAGCAGCGCCAAACTCCTTGTCCCTAGTTAAGGAGCAGTTACATTTATACAGTCCTAAAATTAGATTCGGCCCTTTGAAGGCAACCGCGAGGCTGATGTGGCCCCCGGTGACAATGAGTTTGACACCCCTGCTTTAGAGCCTGTGCTGGGTGATTTTACAATGGGTCTTGCAAGGCAGAGAACTGGTTGGGATTGGGCAAAATTTATGACAATAGCTGTGGACTGCTAGGCAAACAGAGGTGAGAATCTGAAGGTAAGTTTTGATGAGTGACCTGTGAATCTTCCTAAGTTAGCTATTTTGGTAGTTTTGCAGTTTAATTTTTCAGTAGCAAGTATTTAATGGAGTAAGTAGTAGCTAAGTTATTTTTGCCTTGGCCCAGCATTGTTTGGCTCAAAACCAGGAAACTGTACTTTATTCCAGGATTGTTTAGCACAAAACAGGAAAGTATGTTAATTTTGGTGCTTATGGGTTTGCAAAATTTGCTTATACTACAATTTATACATGCAGAGGAAATATAGTTTTAATATTTTGCTTATAACTGATCTGCTCTCTGGGTGAGCTGGTTAGTGGGGAAATAACAACAAAGTCGGTGATGCAGTCATTTAAACAGCCCTTTATCTAACACTAGGCCTCTAAGTAGAAATGTCCAATCTCTCCTATTTTTCACACTTCCACTCCTCTTCAGATTGTGTCTGGGTATGTAAGGAAAGGATGTGACTTGTGTGTTTTTTTTGACAGCTCAGGGTTTTCTGGTTCCCGTGTCTTCCAGAACAATGACCCTTGGCCTCCTGCTTGCTGTCTACCCTGCTGGACTTTACAACTAAACTAGATGGGCCGGGATAGCACTTGGTTCAGTCCTGGTGGTTCTCTCTGGGTGAACTCATGTCCTCTGAGTATCAGCCATTCGTGACACATAACTCTTATTCTTCATGCTGTGTCCTAGTCTGTTGGGGCTGCCATATCAAAACACCACAGATTGGATGTCTTATAAACAACAGAAACTTATTTCTTACAGCTCTGGAGGTTGGACGTCCAAAATTGGGGTGTCAATGTAGCTGGATTCTGATGGAAACCCTCGCCTGGGTTGCAGACAGCAGACTTCTCACTGTGTCCTCCCATGGGGGAAGGGGCAAGGGATCTCAGTGGGGTCTTTTTTATACGGGCTCCACCCTCATGACCTAAGCACCTCTCAAAGGCTTCACCCACTAATACCATTGCGTTGTCCATTCAGATTTAAACATACACATTTTAGGGGGCTACAAAAGTTCAGATCAAGGCACTTGCCACAGGGGCCCCGGGCTACAACTGGCTCTACTGTAAGCACCTCCGTTGTGGAAATAAAAGACGAACCAAATGGGAAAAGCAAAGACTATTTATTCTGAGCTTGCTGTAGCAAGGGAGCCAGCCATGATCACTTGCATTTTGGCAGAGACTCGAAGACAGGTAGGGGAGTGGGAAGGCTTTATAGTGGAAAGAAGGGAAGGCTTCAGGAGCATCCTGACTGGAGGATGCTGTTGGCATGGAGAAGCTGCAGGCGGCTAACTGCAGGTGGGGCTTGCTATGTGATTGGTTAGAGGTGCACACTCAGATTTCTCTGGTTGGTTTTAAGTTGGAAATAGGCAAAAATTAGAGAAACTGTCAGTAATTAGTCAAGGCTTGGCCATTTAGGGGTTAATTGTCACGGAAGTCATTGTTTAGTTTCCGGGGTTGTCACCAGAGATAGCAATCTAGCTTCCTGCAAGACTGACTTACAGTAGGCTGTCTTTCGAGACTGATTATTATGGATAAGGGGTTGATTTTCTGTGCAGACTTCTGCAGATAGAGTAGTTCTCTGCAGATTGCAGAGTTCTATTTTTAAGTATGCCCTGACCATTGACTATTTGTACACTCTGTCTCTCACCATGGGCTGACATAATCTCCCCAAAATTCAAACTAGAGCCTGTCTTCAATCCCATCCTATCCCCTTTACAAGGCTGGGCTCTCCTCTTTCCTCTCAGTGCCCCCTGGCCCTTGGTGTATGCATCAACTCCTTCTACATATTCCTAAATCAGCTCCTCCCCTCCACTCTTGTCATTCTTCTTCTCATCATCTCCTGGGACGAGAAGGCCAGGGCTTTCCTGCCTTCCCCTATGGCAGCTCCTCCTTCCATAATGTAGTAAGCCTCAAGGCCTATGTGAATAACTTTCCATAACTTTCCAGAGGAATAACTTTTCTACCTGCAGGAGAACTTTAAGATCCTGAGTACTTCTGATTGGTGCTTAATAGGCCAAAAGAGGAAATGATGTCAGAAAAAAAATAGTCTTCTTGCAAGACTATTAGCTTGCTTCAAATCTGATTTTGAATATCAAAAGCTGAATATCAATTCTTTTTTTCTCTTTGCATACCATGTGTGACCCACACAGAGACCTCTGGGCAGATGACCCTGGGACCAATTAGGAAGAAGGATCTATACTTGAATACTGAAAAAAAAAATTACATTAATATTTTTTCAAAATATGGCTCCCATTACAGAAGGCATTCTTCTTTATGTTCCTATAGAATTCTTTTGTTCTGCTTGCTTCCACTGGCTTTTTGGGGAGAACAGAGGTTAATAGGGAGAAATGAAGCTATCTCTCGAGCCTGGTTTAGAAGTGATCTCTTCCTCTTCATTTTAAGTTCTGAGATATAAAGTCTCTTTTATCTTCTCAGTACAGGGCTCTGTCTTCTCCAAAGGGTCTCCACTGGCATTCCTATTTCTTCCCCATTATTTTAGCTCCCCACCCCCACTTGCTTGAATCTTAATGGAAAATAGATTTGCAACCCACCACTTTCAAGGATCCTGTTCTTAGGGCTCCCCACTTAGCTCCCCTTTACTGCAAGCTCTCTTTAAAGTTTGTGTGCATGTGTGTGAATATAATAATGGGCCCTCTATCCCTTCCTTGTCTTGATCACTCTTACAGACTGCGTGTAAGAATAATTTTATATCTGACTTCGGCTGTTACTTCATTCCCTCTAGTTCTAACCCATTATTTTACATTTTCATAGGCTCATTATGACTCATTGGGCAGCCAAAAAAACGTAATGAGTCCAAGATGATTGCACATGGCAGTGCTCCACAAATAGATATTAAACAGCTCATGAAATCTATAAATGTCCTTACTATCCTGGGTGCATTATAAAGCTATGAATCAATAACTCGGCAAGTTTTTTTATCCTCTCTAAAAATTCAGCTTTCTGGACTTTTTTTCTTCTGGAAATGGAAGTTATGTACATATTTGGAAAAGAAAGCTGAGAGAGACAGACACAGAGAGAGAAAGAGAATACAAAGAAGAAAAAAGCAGAAATTATTTTAGTAGTATAAGCCTTTTTCTCACAGCTTTTTGACAGTTGTCCACATAAAGAATAAACAATGGTAGGCACAAAATAGGACTCAGAAAGTACTGATTGAGAAAATGATTGAGAAAATAAGTTTTATGAGTATTTTGCATTGAATTTACACATACTGGTTTTGATAATAACCTTTATTGAATATTTGTTCTGCACCTGGAACAATGTATGCATCCACTCATTAATTCTTAAATACGAGAAAGGAACTGATATTATCCCCATTAGCTGGGTAATAAAAACAGAAGCCACTGAAGAAAGAGCAATATACAAGCTAAATGTTTGATAAAAGCCCATAATCAGAGGGAATTCATTAGTACACTGAAAAAAATGAATGAACAGTGAGTTGAATTTGCATTCCCCTGTAGGATTTCCTCTGCTGGCAAAATCATTTCACCGTTTATCAACTTATCTCACCCCCAAAACCTGGGAATCATTCTAGACTGACTGCCATAAGCAGTTCCCCACCAAATTCTCACTACTCCTCCATAGTTCTCATATACACCCACTCAAACCCCACCACCACAGACAAATACCACATTGTCATTGATTCTTGCCTTGGCCATTGAATAAACTTGCCAACTGATCTTCTGGCTTCTGTCCTGCTTTCTTCCCATTGCTCATCAGAGGAATCTTCCCAGATACAAACCTGATCATGTTACTCTTCTGCTTAAGAAAATCTTTCAATATATTTCATTGTCTTAGGGTAGAATCCAAATTCACTAACATATAAACAAAATTCCCAAAGAGGTGTGCACAAGACTTTATTCAGGTGAAACAGTTCGCCAATCAGGGAAATGCAGCCTATAGTGGTGACTGAAAGTGTGCTCCACTGAGACAAAGGGGAGGCCGTGTATTAAATAAAAAGTTCCTGCCCAGGGTCCCAATTAGATCCATCTTATGTAAATGAGGTATCCAAATTCATACTGTTCTGATTAGTCTGAATTATGCAGTGTAATTAATTGGTATTAACACATTCTGATTGGTTGTTACAGAGCAGTTCCAATTGGATGGGGCAGGTCTCAGTCCATCGGTCAAAAGATGAAAGCAGGGTTTCCCTTCAGATGGGTAAATGAGTGGGGCAGTGTGAGAAGCCAAGTTCAGTCTGAGGTTCTTCCTGGTATACAAAGTACATGAGGAGCTCCTGCCAGCAAATGGCTGCTAGACTCTTATTATTCATCAAATTTGGGCCCTTAGTTGACCATGGGGAGTCCATCTAGCAGATACATTCTTTCTCAGGTTAATACCAAATGAATCTTTCTTCTTAGGTTCTACAAACAGCACATACAGAATACTTCATAATCTTGCTCTTTCCTTCCCCTCCAGCTTCATCATTTACCATCCCCTCTCCTCACCAGTTCTTCTCCCCAGTCATCTGGAATATTACACCTGTTACCAGACAGGAGACCTGGCCCTGAGTGGGTCTGCCTAGGGCCAGCTGGTAGTATGTGGTTTCTTAACTGCGTGTAGGAAAGATTTCACAACACGAGTTCAGGGGCCTATGAGGGTACATTTATTAAAGACAGGGACAATGAAATAAGGAAGAAGGCTTACACATAGAAGAGGCAACAGGAGAACCTAGGCTGGGCTGTGTTAGCTCACTGGGAAGTTAAAGAACAGGGGGCCTTGGGGACAGGTTCAGGGGGGTTAGCCTGGGATGAGCTGTTGCTGCCCGTTGGTCCCCTGGTTGCAAGTGTCATGGAGACCCTTAGAGTTTAGGATGCCTGTGGGGGAAGAAGGAGGGGGAAGGAGAGGGAGAAGGGAAAAGTGCAGGTGTGCTCCTCAGAGGGAGAGCTCATGTTGGGTCCTTTGTCTTGAGGCTTTTATTTCTCTCTTGCAGGCAGGAATCTCAGGGGAGGTCTCAGGGGAGGTCTCAGGGGAGGGTTCAGCAGAATATTCATCAGTTCTCCAGGTGTTCCCTTTCAGGGTTGTGGTTTCCACTGATTGGTCAGTGCCAGGGCAGGGGGTCCTTAGTCATTGCAGCTGGTCCTGGTGTTGCCCACCTGGTTATGCTGCTTTTCTGGGCCTAGAGCTGAAATACAACTAAGGCCTAGGTGTTACCTCTAGGAAGGTGATCTTCTGTATCTAGCTGTTGAACTGCTCTGCCACTTTAGTTTGTTCAGCTCTCTGTGTCAGTTTCCCTATTCGACTTGTTCTGGCTTTCTAGCCTGTCTCACACCTTCCCCCAGAAAACCCGCGTGTCTCTGAACATCCACATTTTACTCTCTTAAATTTTCTCTCCCTTCTCATCATTTGTTTAGTGGACTAGTTGCAAGACATCTTTCAAGGCTTAGCTTTATTTTTCTCTGGGACACTTTTTTGTTCTTCTGTCCTGCCCTTTCCCTCTCTTCATCTCACTATTCCCCTGACTACCTCTGATGTACACACATCTCAAAAGGGGGTTTTATGCCTGTATGAGCCAGGGTCCCGACAGGAAACAGATGGCACCCTCTGATCAGTATAAATTTGAAGAGGATTTATTTATAAGGGACTACTTACGAAATTGTGGGTGGATGTAAATGGAACCACAGGAACTGGTGTAGAAACTAGGCCAGTAGCAACCACAGACCTACCACCATCCCTGGGTCAGAAGGGAGGAGGTAAGGGAGAGAGTAGGTCAGTTCAGCGTGAGTAATGACTTTTAATTCAGTTATTCTACCAGCGAGGACATTTATTTAATGCTCTGACCTCACATCCTCTCTGCCTCTGATCCCCTGAAGTGATCCTTATGGATGGAAGCCAACAAGCAGCCCAAGGACGCAGGATCTTTTTCACCATTGTCGCTGTTGTCCGTGTCGACCAGCCTCCTGGGGAAGAGCAAAAGGTAGCATAGAGGAGAAAAGACTTTTCCTTCACCCTTTCAAATTCTGTGGCTGGGCCTGAGAATTACACTGACAACAGTCCGATTAATAGTAGAAAAGCATGCAAATTTTATTTGATGTTAGTATTTTAACATTATACAGCAGCTTTCATAGAAAAGAAATGAAGACCCAAAGAAGTATATAGACTTGAGAACTTAAATACCATTTCCACAAAGAACAATAAATTGAGGATATGAGACAATACAAGGAAAAAAGGATCTGGGCTGGGGTGGTAAATTATGGGAAAGTGACCAGGAAATATATGGGGGAAACAAATGGAAGAAAAGAAGTATTTTAGTAGATTTGTTTGTACGGATTCATTTTAGTATAATGTCGCTATTTTGGGAACTGGGTATTCACCTCTTTCTTGCATAGGGAGGACACCCTTCTCGTGGGAAATTTGCATCCTAGTTTTAAGGTAGAAAGGGGAAGACAGGAAAGCCCTCCGTATAGCTACTCTTCCTCAAGTGCTTTCAGCTGAAAACAATTGATAGGCTAAAGTGATGTATTTTGGGGTGGCATGTGCTGATCCTCTTCAGTGAAGAAGCATCAGGAGGAATCAGGAAGGACACAGTGCCCTTCTTATGTGCCCCACAGCCTCCCATGCACACCTCTGGATTCCATGCCTCCTGCTGAACTCACTGTTTAACTGCTTGACTCTAGTGAGTCTGTTGGCTACTTGGAAGAGAGCTGTGACTTTCATCTTTTTCCCAGTGCCTACCTACCACAGAACTGGCACATGATACACATTCAATAAGAATTCTCTGAAATGAAGTAACAAAATTTTGAACAGTGCCAGAAGTGTTTGAAATCTTAGGGATAATTTAGTCCACTCTTCTTATTTCAAAGACTAAGAAAAATAAAAGAAAATAATAAAATAAAATTAATTTGACAAAAAAGAAAGTGAAAGAAAAAAGAGAAAGCCCAGAGGTAAATTGACTTGTCCAAGGGCTGCAATTAATAAGTAGTAAATTCAAGACCAAATCCTAGTTCTTCTGATTTCCTGTCTTCCTCTCCTACTTAATTTTAAATACAATCTCAGGTTATTCATTGGAAGGAGAATTCACATGAGTTTCCAATAAAACCAAGAGTCTTATATTTTGACAAGAAAAAGATAGGTTGATCTGCCTGCTTTGAGCCCTTTGCCAAAAGATATCACTGAGTTTCCTGGATAATCAACACTTTTAAACCTAGCAAAGTGCCAGCAGCTGAAGTCATAAAATGAAGCAGGGCTCCGCCAGAATAACGTGTTTACACAAACTACCTCTGGGGGTGGGATGTAAGGGTGGTTTGCTTTAGTATCCTATTAGCACATTATCTTTAGTTTCCACAGCCTTTCTTGGTTCCAAACCTTCAAGTGGTGATGGTGGGTGGGAGGGAGATTGGGTAAGATGTTCCTTAGTTAGGAAGCAAAACTGTTAGTGCCTCCTCACTTGATGATTCAGTGATTGGCTGTTGCTGCTGCTGCTACTGCGCTGGTGTTTTCTTCCTGGGAAAAGCAGCCATTGCTTTGGAAGTGATCACATGCCAGGAGCAAAAGATGGGAGCATTACTATACTGGATCAGAATTGTCTATTTATCTGCCCTCAGGGAACTGTGTGCTCTTTGAGAGCAGAGGTCATGTCTTTTGTCTAGATAACCCCAGGCCTTAGTCAAGTATCTGATGCATAGTAGGTGTCCAATGAAGGAAGAAAATATTGGGTGGACTTAAGGACATAGACCCTAACATCTGACATTCTTCTTAGTACTCCTATGTCTCCTCACATCTCTAACAGAGGTGATTTTATCACTCTCATGTGGCTGATGTCATGAACCAGGAAAATCATGTGCTTGAAACTGTGTGATGTGAACTATGAAGGCTGGGGACAGCTTACTTTTCCAGAAGCCATTGGATAGTTGTATAATTTTGGAAAAGTTAAACCACCTATGTGAACCTCAGTGGTAGAATGAGGTGTTTAGAAATGATGGCTTGTGCAATGTCCTTTTTCTCACTGAAATTCTCTTAAATTTTTCTGCTGTCAAATGCTTCAGTTTTCTTCTTTGGCAGGATAGAAGCCAGTCTATAAAGCTTCCACTAAAAAGGATAAACGGTGAACTATAGATTTATGATCATAACCAGTTTCATGACTGTCAAAAGAAAAACAACACCGATTATTTTCTTACTTTCTCAGAGGACAGGCAATGTTTGAAAATCACCTTCCCTCTTACATTTTCAAAAAAAGAAAAAGTGGAAGAGCTATCACATACTGTGCATAACTTTTCTAGTTATAGACAGAATTTTTAATGCATTTTTTTTCTGGAGGTGTAAGGGCAAATTCCCATAGCAAGAGTGTGGAAGTCAGGGGAGTGTGGGAAAATGCAAGTGTGACTGTGGGATTACACTTAATTCATTAAAATGTGTGGTTTATAAAAACCGTTTTGCCAAAAATGAGCTCTGTGGGAAGGAGAAGGCAGCAGGGATATGGATGTGGGAGGGTAAAGAGAGGAGTAAGAAGAGCCCAGAGAGGAGGAGATCATATTGGTTGCTAAATGTTGAATCCCACATAAGAATGTGTCATGAGCCAATTCAAGGAAATTAAAATGCAAATTGGGAGAGTGCAAATCTATTAGGCACAGATATTATGTATTGGTATTATTATTGTTTCATTTTTATACTAATTGTGAATATTCTCCAATGACTTAAGAAAGCTTGGGGAAACTTCTTTAGAGTTATCCTTCCTTCTTATTTTTTATCTTTTCTCAAATGAAATGACAGTATTATAATAACATTTTACTTTATTCCTTTCTGCCAATACTGTGAATTATTTCAGAAATCAATTGCATTAGTTAGGGAAACCACAGCTGCTATAACAAATAATCCTAAACTCTGTAACTTAATACAACAGAAGTTTGTTTCTCATTCTCAGAACTGTCCAGTGCAGGCAGGCACACAACTTTCCTTGATGAGATAACTCAAGCATTGGGGCGTTCCACATCTCACAGCTCTGCTCTCTCATGGGAACTGGAAGTTCTCAGTATCTAAATATAGAAAGAGAAAATGAAAGTGGAGAAGCTATACCTTCTTCTTAAGTGCCTTGGCTCAGAGTGACAAATACTAATTTCATACATATTCTATTGGCCCAACCCAGATGCAAGTTGGTGCTGGAAATAGAGCCTCTGATGGAGTAGCTCTTGCCAGCAATGGCATTTTACTTGGTAAGGACGAGCATGAATTTTGACAAACAACCATTGCTGCTTTACCCACTTATCTTCATCCCTGTTAGACTTTAAGAAAAATGGCAGCACTTCCTTGTCTGTGGAGTGTAAATTTTTCTCTAAAGGTCTTTAAAGAAACCTTAATACATCTCTTCTGTGAAACCCATGGGGGAAGTTCCCACATGGGCACTGCCAGCATCATCACACATGTCTCTAGGCTTTCCCCCATCCTTCTCCTCCTCTGTTTGGACTTTACTTCCCTTCAGGTGCCAGTGCTCTGCCCCTGTGGTTTCTTCTTGCACTTATTATGCCTCTGCTTGTTCTTATCCCAGGGGTCTCATTTCTCAAAGATATTTCTTTGAAGAGCTTTGTCTCTATCAAAGGTATTTCACATATTCCCAAACCAGTGGGGTGATAACTTTAAGATATCTCTTGATGTTCAGAGCCCCAGATCATACCCAGGACATCCCTGACTGTATCTACAGTCACCACCAACAAAGGGTTTTCCTTCTTCACACATAAGTCAGAGAATGTTAGTCAACTCACTTTTTAGAGATGCAGAAACTGAGGTCCAGAAGGGTTAGTAGAAACTTACCTGAAGTTTCAGAATTTGTTTGTGAAGAATGAGGCTTAGGATTCATGAGTCCTGTTGAGGAAGGGTAGAAAGAAGTTAGGGAAAGCTCCCAACAACGAGGAAGTAGGAGTGGACATCACAGGCTGATAAGCCACTAGATCTCTCACCAGAGCCCCTACCTCCATGCGGGATCAAAGGGAAACAGTTGATTGCAGTAAACTCCTGTGATGGTCACAAAAATCAACTAGAATATCTCAAACCAAGATGAATGAAAAGTTTACCAGAGAACAACCCCAAAGGTCATTATACCATCAGTGTAATGAAAACGGACACCACAAGTAGAAGGCAGACCAGGGGGAGGGGGTGCTGAGGTGGTGAGCAAATGCCATGACACTTATGGAACAGACCATGTTTGGGACAAAGCCCCTCCCAACCAGAAGGCACAGACTAAATTTGGCGCCTCAAAGTTCAAAAACTGGGAGCATATAAAATCCCAGGAACTCACTGGCCACATGTGCAACTCACTCTCGAGTTTTCCCGAACCCACTTGGACATGTACTTTTGCTTCTTTCCCAGCAGTGTCCTGTGAGACCTGCAACCAGGGTTGGCAGTAGGCAGGGCAGCCAAGCCCAGGCTAGATCCCTGACCCTGTCTCCAGGAACCCAAGTCCTAGCCTCTTTTTCTCTACCTGAATAAAACTTACTTGCACTCTCATTCAGATTTGCTCTTTAATTCTTTCATGCATGAGTCAAGGGCCTGGAGGTCTGGTGACACTGAGACTCCACTAGTGTTCTTTTCCTGTTATCATTCAGTATTAAGAACACATGGGTATGTGAGCGAATACTAGCAGACATTCAAAACCCATGGAAGAGATACTTAAGTAAGTGCATTTATACACAGCCCTGACTAGGTACCTCAGTTGATTAGAGCGCCATTCTATAGCAGAACGCTTGCAGGTGTGATCCTGGTCAGGGTATACACTGAGATTAATGGTTCAGTCCCCAGTCTGGGCATGTACAGGAGGCAACCAATGGGTGTTTCTCTCTCACATCTGTGTTTCTCTCTCTTTTCCTCTCCCCCTTTCTTTCTCTCTATAAAAGCAATAAAAAATGTCTTTGAGTATTAAAAAATAACAAAAATAATTTTTAAAATGCATTTATACATATAGTATATGTGATTTTTTTGGTCATCCTTGCATTTCCCTTAACCATTTGAATCTTTTTACTTCTTGGAACTGGGAATATTATTTTAGGCTCCCACAGATTTTCATTAGGGCATAGTATTTGGTTGTTCCTTTAGAAAAAAAAAACTAGTGCTGACATAAATTTATAAGAGTATCAAAAAAACTTAGAAATAAATTTATCAAATATATGCAAGGTGTCAGAGTCAGAAAACCTAGATATTACTGAAATTAAAGAAGACATAAATAAATATTTTAAGTACATCACATTCATGAGTGGGAAGGCTTATCTCTGTATATAAGCAAAATCTCTCCAAATTGATTTATAGAGTAAGCCAGTCCAAGTCCTAGGAAGATGTTTTGAGAAAATTTTCAAATTGATTGTAAAATTTATATGAAGATGCAAAGTTTCAGGAATAATAGAGACAATCTAGAAGAAAGATAAAGTGAGAGGATACCATGGCTTGCTATAAAAGTGCACCAACTTAAAGATTGACATTGGTCATGGCTAGAAAAATGGACCAATGGGTGAAAATAGAAAATCCAGAAAGAGATCCATTCGTATACATATATTTGATATATGACACTTCAGAGCCCTGGGGAAAGGACAATCTTTTCAATACGTGGTACTGACTTAATCGAATATGCATATAGAAAAAACTAATCTTGGTCTGAACCACATGCCACACAGAAATGCCAATAGCAAATGTGAAAGGCAAAATAATAAAGTTTCTAGAAGTTTAGCCATTTTTTTTCTGTGAAGAGCCTTATAGTAAACATTTTGAGCTTTGCAGGCCATACCATTTGCCATTACAAAGAGCAAAAACAATCATAGAAAATATGTACAAAAAGTGAGAATGACTGTGTTCTAATAAAACTTTATTTATAAAAACAGGATTGGACCACAATCTGTAGTTTGCCAACCCCTGCCCTAGAAGATAACATTGGAAAATATATTTATGATCTTGCGTTAAGAATCTTTAAAAAGGCACAAGTACTAATCATAAAAAATACATTTTATTCCTTTAGATATGAGAACTTCCATTCATCAAAAGATACCAGTAAAAGTCTAGAGAAAATCTACTGAGTGGGAGAAGCTATTTATAACACATATGACTCATATCTAGAATATATAAGAACTAAAAATCAATAAGGAAAAGATAAATAACCAGATGGCATACTTAGACACTTCACAACAGAAGGTAGCCAGAGTCACAATAAACATTTTAGAATGTACTCAACCTCATTAGTCATCAGGGAAATGAAAATTAAAAGCACAATGAGATACTACCACATACCTACCAGAATGATCACAATTTAAAAGAGTGACAATACCAGATGTTAGCAAGGATTTTCAGCATTCACACTGCTGGTGAAAGTGTAAATTGGCACACTCATTTTGGAAAACTCTCCGGCAAGTTTCCCTAAGATGAATGCATGAATATTTTCTGTCTCAGCTACTTCACTCATAGGCTATGTCTCTGCAGAAATGTATGCCAAAAGACAGGCAAGAATGTTCATGGCAGAATTATTCATTCTAGCCTCAAACTGTAAACAACCTAAATATCCTTTAAATGGATGGTAGGATGGATAAATACATTATGGCATATTTAGAGAATGAAATACTATATAGCAATGAAAATAAATGAACTCTTATTGCAAACAAATACATGGAAAAGTTTCAAATATAATGTTAAGTAGAAGTAGCTAAGTCTGAAAGCATATATAATGTTTAATTCTATTTATATGTGGCTCAAACACAAATAAAACTAACCTATGGTGTTATGAGTCAGGATAGTGTTTATCTTTGGAGTAAAGAGAGGGGTGAATAATTGAAGGGAAAAAAACCAGCAGGGTAATTTTGGAGTTCTAATAATGTTCTATTCTTTGACCTGATTGGTACTTACATGGATATTTTCATTTGTGAAGGTCATTGTGTTATACGCCTTAATCTGTGTGTTTTTCTGTGTGTGTGCAATACTTCATTCAAAGGTTTTAAAAATCTATTGGGGAGGTGGGGAAGTCCAACAACAACCAAGTACTTGTCTTCCAACTATGTGTTTCAGCCCCAAGAGTAGAGCAAGACGCAGTAGCTGTACAGATGCTTAAAATGGAATAGAAGCTGGACAAAGAAACGTGACTTGGAAATACCCACACAGCAAAGACCAAGATGCCTCCAATGTATTAAATTAAAAGAGTTATCTGGTCTAGTAACTACCACACAGAAAATAAAAATGTTTCTACCACGCATCCAAAGGGATCCATTCAGAATTATCAGGTCAAGTAAACGAGGTCATGAAGAAGAACTGTCACACAACTCTATTCTTGTAGAAACTGTCCCGCATTAGTGTCCTTCTTTCCTGCCACTATCCATGGTTATGTCTTATAGGAAGTGGTTTTATTCACTGGATAAGTGGTTCTCTATACCAGGTAACTTAGACTTAGTTTTCCCTAGAGACAGGTTAGATTGGATATATTTGGGGCTCTGTTGTATTTTGTTTTTATTTTATTATTATTTTTTTAATCCTCACCCAAGCATATGTTTTATTGATTTAGAGAGAGAGAAACACCGATCGGTTGCCTCTTGTAAGTGCCCTGACCAGGACCAAATCTATAACCCAGGTATGTGCCCTGACCCGGGATCAAACCAGCAACCTTTTGGTGTTGGGACAATGCTCTGACCAACTAAGCCACCTGGCCAGGGCTCTGTTGTATGTTAATATGCAGTAGCTGAGAACTCTATTCCTGAGTCCTGGAACTTTAATCTTCATAAGATAAAGGGAATTTTTATCCCCAGAGAAAAAGAATAATTATGCCATCTCCTTCTTATTTTTCTCTTCTAATCCTTGAAATCTTAGATCTGTGTGAAACCTCCTAAATTCATTTCCTCTAGGTATTCCACAGCAGGGAGAATCATATTGGTGTTGAGAACTTTTTTGACTAAGGAACAATTGCTGTTCTGTCAGTGTCCTATGGAAGCCAGCCTGAGTGCCCTGTTTTCATAAGCTTTGGGAGTTGAGAGAATGCCAACAGGATGGCAAGCAGGAGAAGCTTCAGACATGCCTCCTTTAGTGTAGCTTCATAAAGAGCACAGGCCTGGGGTCAGAGAGATGTGAGCTCAAATACAAGGTCCAACAATCACTAGATGCTTGACTCAGGGAAAAATTTATTTAATTTCTCTTAGATTCAGTTCCTTCAATTATAAAATAAACAAAATAGTGTTTATTTTATAAAAGTTCTGTATGTAAAACATAAGACAATCTATATAACCTTCCAAGTACAATGACTGAGTAATAGCAATAATACTTAAATAGCACTTACTATGTATATGCTATATACATGTTAACTCATTTCCTTGTAAAAAAAAAAATCCTGAGACAAGTCTTGTTAATATTGCCAATTTATAAATGGGGAGCCATAGCACAGAAAGGTTAACTAACGTGCTTCAAAATGGCAGGATGAGGACGCTGACCCAGGCAGTCTGGCCACTGAATCCCAGTTCTTATCCACAGCACCAAACTGGTTTCTTGGCCCCAAAGTGGAGGCAATAAAGCATGGGTTACATCTTTCTCAGAAACCTTAAGGGCAGATCTAAATTTTACATTTAGAAAGAGAGAAATAAATGAGATCCCTATCTATTTTCCTCCCTTTAGCAGCTTCTCCTCTACCCTGTTTTTGCCTCTGCAGTGAAAAGTTGTGGAGAGTAGGACTGCTTCAGTTGGCTCCCACTTCATTCACAAGCACACAGTGAGCACCTAATACATGCCAAGCACTGAGCTAGGTGACAGGGAAACAAAGTCCCCACTCACCCCACTCACCCCAGATCCCATGGAAGTGCTGTGGCGTAAAGACTGAAGAATCAGCTTTGGACTGTCACTGGATCACCGCTCAGATGGCCCTCTGCCTCCTCAGTCAGCTTTCAGAGAGGCTTGTGCGAATCCAGAACCAAACCCCACGCTGAGTGACGCCAAGAGAGCCTTCTCCAGCCTGGATTTGCTTTGCTGGTTTGCTATTGAAACAGCAAGCACATTGTTCCTAATTCCTGGACACACTTGCCAGGAGCAGCTCCTGACCTTCCAGAAACTGCTTTATGTTTGTATAGCAGGCTTTAATTTTAACTCCATTCCTCTTTTTATTTTCATCAAAAATTAATTAAAACATTGCAAGCACAGAACCTACTCAGTCTGGTTGGCAAGAACCAAAACAGAGAAAAAAGTGAAAACACAGTCCATTGTTTGCCATACCTAGGTTGGCAGAGTTCTCAAGGGTTTTGCTGAGGTTGGAATTTGATACAATCCCTCCTCCAACCCAAACACTCCCGCTGAGGGTGGACGTGCCTCCCTTGACTCCCATGGGTCTGTGGGTCAGGGGGAAGTAACTTACCACCAACACAAGGCAAATTTTGTTGCTGCTCATGGCCTTCTTCATTCCCCTCATCACTCCTCTCTCCTTCCCACATAGCTGCTTCTTTTCCTGACAAACCATGGAAACATTCTCCCTAGGAATACAACTTTTCATGACCGTCCAGGTTCCAGTCCACCATTACAAGGCCATTGGATTTTATCCTGAAGCTCAATGTAAGAACTGGGACTGGGAGAGCTTTCCTGACACCTCTCCTTCTGCTTCTTCTGCCCCCACCAGGCTCCGATATAACTAGCATGTATTGGGATGGAATAACTCACAGGACTTCTGGGTATTTGCCTGTAGGCTTCCAAGCCAAGCTTGTATCTTCAGAATTCTTCCAGCGATGGGCCAAAAGCAACAGTGATTACAACAAACCCAAACTCTGCTGAGTGATCTGTGGGAAGTTTCCTGAGGTGCATGTCATGTTGAAACAAAGGTTTGGTGTTTCTTCTACACTAGATGCTCTTGGAGTTTATGTAAAGGGAGGAAGGACAACATTGTGGAACTGTAATTCTCCCAATCTGCACCATTTGCTTCCCTCATTGCGCTCTGCTCCCCATGTCTACTCTGCAGGGCAGTAGGAGTTCATCCCGAGGCTCAAAGGGCTAGGACGGAGGAGAGAGTTGACAGCTCCCAAGAGGGGCGCTTGAGGGGTTTCTGAACAGCTTTTTGAGCTACAAGGTTGACTTTCTGCTGGACTTCCCAAGTGTCAGGGAATCTACAGTCCTTCTTCCAGGAAATACCAGGCTCTGGAGAGAAAAGAAGAAAGGAACTAAAATGGTATTTGAGGTTTTCCAAAGTAGATAAATACCATATAAGGTCCCTACTGGTTTTGACTTTTGTTGGGCTAGAAGGAGGAGAAACATGAGGTGACTGTGTGGTTAGAAGCTTGGGCCAAGGCCTCATCTGAACTAAGGCTGAGGAAGCAGAATTTCTCCCAAGGCCCCAGACCTGACTCTGAGTTGTGCTCTTCCAGAAGACTCTGTGGAGTGGGGAACAGTTTTTTGTTATGCTGGCAGAACAGGATGATAGATTATTTCACACAGAATCTTTATGAGGTGACCTAGGAAGTCTGAACTTCAAAGAGTTGAGGAGCCATCTGAGCTGAGGGAAGGCTGGGTTGATTCTGGGTCTTAGAGCAAATACTGCCTCTTGTGCCTTGTCTTGCATCTTAGGTTGGATTCCCCAGAATAACATCCTCAGTGATGTAAAGAGTCGGTAGGGTGTTTGGGTAGTTGGCTGCTGAAAGGAAGAATGTCAGGTAGGAGTGCAGCATCATGAAAAGGTCCAGGAGGGAATTGGTGAGGTGTGACTTACACACTCACTCCAGGGCTTCCTGTGACCCCCACTGTGGTTCTGATTACGGGCCAGGGAAGCTGGAGTATTTAGACACCCCTCCCATCTGTTATTCACTGATTAAGGGCTGTCATCCCTGGAAAAATACAAATTCAAATTATTGCTTTTGATAAGCAGACAAAGTCATTCCAGGACCCTCAGGGTAGCCCCATGACAGGTGCTGCTTGGCACACCTGGAGCTGGTGTGCATGAAAATGATAAAGGGTTCCCAGAACACTGACTGCATCAGCTGTATCTTGTCTGGACCCAATAGCCCTAGGCTGGCAGGTTATCCCTTGGGGTCAGGTATACACAGAATAGATACAGTTATCTGCAAGAGAAACCAGTACATGGTGGCATAGGTACAGAAGGATCTAGGTCATCACTGTGAGTGCCCCAGACCCTGTGCTTGATCCCAGAGTCACTGCCAACCACTAGTCCTCTGAGATTGTGTCCTTCATCTCACCTTAACTTGTTCTGGTTCACACACCTGTTTGACTGTATGGAGGTGGGGGATGTTGCACTAGGTGGAGGATAGCAATGCACAGCTCTGTTTTCTATTCCCAGAGAGAATGCATAAAGCCAGATACCAAAGAACAAGTGTGTCTTTCTAAACTCTCTTACCATCCCTCAGTCTGGAGTTCCTACAATGGAGTAGAAACCATTAGATTAGAAATGTCCAGCCAGTCTGTTCACATGACCCAAAGGTGTGACTTGAGCTCACAGTCATTAGCACGGCAGGTAGAGACTCCTGAAATCATAGACGTTGTCACTTCACAGTAAGAAAGAGCTTCTTGAGGCCTGAAATTCGCTGTTGGCGTGGCTAATGGTGGTGGCCTGCCAGCTTGGAGAGGAACAGAGACATTAGATAAAAAGAGAGATCTGGGATCAGTGTTGTACAGCATTCGGAGCTTGTAGGGAGTAAGGAAATGAGGTAACATCCTGGAAGTAGAAACACCCAAACCACTGTGCAGGTGCAAATCCTGCTGGTTCTGCCACGCCACCACGGAGCCTCTAGGTCCTAGTCAGACCTCTCCTCAGACTAAGAGTAGTCACTCCCATATAAACAAATGTAAATATATTTTTAACATGCCTCAGAAAACCACCTTCCTGTTGGGTTTAAAGGCTCTTTCTCCAAGTCAACTGGCACATCACAAAAGCAACTGCAACTATTGGAACTTTCCACCACAGACAGGCAATTGTGACCCCAGGTGACATTTGATGATGGGTGCCAAAGTGACTTTGTGTTGAGAGATTAGAATCTCTAACTGTTTTGTGGTTTCAGAAGGCAAGAGAGGACAGAACCCGAGAGGGGTGACAGCTTAAAAATTCAGGGTGAAGAGCTCCTGAAAGACCCACGTATTTTGAGGGTCATTTGTGTGGCTTCCTGAGGAAAGTTTTACAAACCAGAGCATGATACCGTTGAAACGTTAGCCAACGGAAACAAAGGAAACCCATCAGATGGGGACGGTATTTCACCCTTTGAGGGCAGGCAGAGATGGAAGAGGAACTGACAAACTGACACCAATCTGGAAGAATTGACATGAAAAAACTGTATTTATTCTAAAGGCATACACATGGAAGATGGTCCCTAAGGAACAGCTTGTATCTAAAAGATAACACTGTGTTCCTGCCAAGATAGTCTTTTTTCTAACACACCTATCAGACATTAGACACCTGTTTACCTCTTCATGGCACTTAGCATCATTCCATGAAAAGAAAAGATTGGGTCAAATAAGGATTTGCATTGAGAGGACATTGTGTACCTGAGTGGTCCACACCACTAGGAGTCAAGGATAAGAATAATTATAAAAACTTGTGGGATAAAGAAACAGACATAGAGAGGAACTAAGACAAGTGCCCAAAGGCAAATAGCTCAGAGCTAGTTAAGTGGCCCAGGCATTTTGCTGGGCACCAAATTTAGGTCGCTTTATTCTTTGGGGCTGCTTTGGTGATGACTTAATGCTTCCTGTTCTAATGAAATGGTAGAAGCTCACTCAGTCCAACAAAATAAGCAAGAAGTATGCTCAGGAGGACAGAACTCTGACCTCCCAGTTCCAAGTCCATTATCAGCCTCCTACCTCTCTGCCCTTAAAACTGTTTGGGAGGTTCCTGCACATTGGACCTTCACCCCAACAATGTAATCTCTCTGATTGTGGGTAAAGAGAGGAATTCCTCCCACAGTGCCGACATCACACCCCTTCTTCACCCCAAGGAAAGAGCAGAGAGAAGGTGAGACCAGGCCTGTCCAAAGGCGGAGTTTTAAGACGTGAGGTAATGTTGCTTCCCCATCTATGGCTGCAACCAAGGGGAGCTTGGCAGGGGCCATAAGGGAGGAGAGTGTCAGCTTTGAGATTTTCTTTATGTTTGGCCTGGAAGTATTCCAAATACAAATTAAACTCCAAAGAAAACTTTAGAAATGTTATATTACCAAAGTGTGCCTGTGAGTGTTTTGGGGGGGCAGGTGAAGGTAGGGGGAAAGGCAGTGTGGGAAGGGGAAGAGGGGAGCAGCTGCAGAGCAGCTAAACAACGAAGCCTTAATGGCGGCATTCAGTGTATCCAGACTCTTCTGACCCCCACTAAGAGGAAGGATCTTCCCCCCCAAATTCCCAGATTTTGTGTTTCAATTGCACACCAGTCTAGGGGTGTGACTGGAACACCTGAGTTCCAGTCATTTGTTTGCCATTGGCACGGTTGCAGACCTTCCTTAGCTCTTCACTTCTCTGACCCTCAACTTCTTCAATTGTGAATTACAGGTAGGAATCCGATAGCACGCATCTTGCCATTCAAAGAGTTGAGCCCTAGTGCAGTCAGTGGAGCGTGGGATTTCTAAATATCAGTCATCTGTGCCTCCAAGATGGATTTGAAAAATGGAAAATGTTGAGTGGCTCAACACGTTTCATTTCTTTTTCAAAGGACATTTCCTATTTCAGGCAACTGCCTCTGCGGTATGTGTGTGTGAAAGCATATGTTTGCAAAACAGATGAAACATTTGCGTATAATAGCATTTTCACAGCAGTTAGTATAAACAGGGAGAAACTTATCTTCTGCAAGTAATTAGGAGTGGCTTTTGGTGGGTGTCTGTGAACTGACAGATTGTACAATTTTTAGGGAAAAAGTGTGTAGGAAAAAAACCTTACAGGCAATAATATTTTGACCTTGAGGGGAAGAAATATGCTAGTTTGTTTATAGAAAATAAACTCCACTCCAAAGTTTACATTCAGAAGAACCTGGTTGCTTGCTCATGAATAAATGGAGAACAGAGTTGTTGATTACTGAGGTTAATGTTCTTTTACTAAAGTGAAAATATTGTATGTAATTAGGTTAAGAAGAGATTTCAGAAGAAAGGGTGACGATTTGAGTAATCGTGGAGTCAATACAGGCACATTTTGATTTTATTAGCTAGCTATTAGAGCAGTCTTTCGCATTTTATGTGTGACATACAGTGTTAGGATGTTGCTGTTGAAAGTCATTTGTGTCCGCTGTCTGGACTAATTGAGCGACAATAATAAAACGCTGTTTTTAGATAAACAATGGGTGGCGGAGCTCCATCGGTCCCTGCAGGGAGCGTGTTTATGCCTTTCAAAGAGCAACTGGCTGAGCTCACATGCCACAGTCATTTCACAGAGGAAAGTCAACTCATTTAAATCAACTAAATTGAACGCAGTTTTGAAATGGAAATCAGTAATCCCAGTTTGAAGCTAGCTGCCTCATTGTCAATGGGAAGCAAGAGGCACAGATTGCCTTCTGGTTCTCTCCCAAATCTCATTCAAAGGCAGGAGGCCCCAGAGCAAAGTAGATTGCAAGTTAGCAATACAAGGGAATAAAATATCACATGTCATATGTTTTGCGTAGTATGTGGGTGCCGAACAGGCTGATGTGGATATATCGTCATAAACTCAGCTGCCCATTTCAACTCCTTCCCTCCTGTGCAGAAACAGGATGGGCCCAAGACAGATGGACAACCAGAAGGCCACAAGGAGGCTGGAAGTGGGTGACTTGCTGTTGTCCCCATCCAAAAGGAAGGCATTTCTCTTTACGCATGTGAACATTTACTTACCTTCTCTCTCCCCCTCAAAATGTGTTCCCTCCTGCCTTTTTCCTCCATGCCCTTTAGAATAAAGCGTGTCTAGAGATGAATCTCAACTTTGTGTAGAGATTAAGATCTGTAGTTACAGACTAAAAAGAAAGGCACTTGCGAGTTGGTCTCCTTAAAGTACTTTATCTTAACACAGGTTCATAGAACCACCAGGCTTTTATAGATGCCAAGGGTGGAGGGCTGGTAGGGCCCCCCCATTTCCCTCTTCTCAGTTATCAGACTTCACCAAGCCAACTCAAACAACCAATCAACCTAGGTAAGAGCAGTGTGCTTGCTTGGCAAACATAGTTTCCATGTAAGTTGGCTGCTCACTCCACAAACTAAATTGCATCCCCCAACTATAAAATTTTGTTGTCACCACTGAGTTTCAGGAAGGTGGGTGCAGTCCACTGATGTTTTTATTCAACAACTGTTGCTTGAGCACCTGCTGGGCACAGGTCCTGTGCTGATTGCTGAGGAGACAACCTGTCAAAAGACCAGCCTATGAACTGTGAAGTCTTGTGGGAACACAGAGAGGCAGACAGTCCAGTCCAGTACAATAGAATATCACTCTGTGAGGCATCTCCAGGAGGCCATGAAGGACTTCCTCTGTGTCTTAGCCAGCAGGGGCTTCTATAACAAAATATCCCGGTCTTCATGGCTTACACAACAGACGCTTACTTATGTCTCACAGTTCTGGAGGCTGGAAGTCCAAGTCCAAGTGGCCAACAGATTCAGCTCTTGGTGAGATTCAGTTCTAGGCTACATTCTCCTTCACATGGCAGAGAGAGCAAGCTCTGGTGCCTCTTCTTCTTCCTACAAGGGCACTAATACCATCATGGGGGCTCCACCCTCCTGAAGGTCCCACCACTACACTGGGGGTTAGGGCTTCAGTGAGTGAACTTGGGGAAGGGCATAGAAATATTCACTTCATACTACCCTCTAGTGTACTCAACCCCAGAGCAGCCAGTTCACTTTTGGGATTCCTTCTGTGCCACTCAGCCCTGACTTTCTAGTCAACCCTGTTTCCTACTCTCTATGCCAGAGCACATTTCCTTGTTTCTAGATTGCCGACAACACAAAGCCCTTTCTGTCCATTCCTTTGATCCAAAACCACTGTGACAGATCTAAACTACTCTTTACCCAATCATCAGTTGGTGACCCCTCTGCATCTTGCCCCACTGATACATCATTGCCCAGGACAAACAGCCGAAAAGACTTCTCCACCTTCTCTTATCAGTGCCTCTTTCTGACTTTCCCCCATCTTGGACACATTATAATACTTATTCAAAAAGTATCTGTGATGGCTAATTTTATGTGTCAACTTAGCTAGGTTGTGTACCCAGTTGTTTGGTCAAACACCAGTCTAGATGTTGCTTTAAAGGAATTTTGTAGATGTGATTAACATTTAAATCAGGCTTTTAGTGAAGCAGATTACCCTTGATAATATTGATGGGCTCAGAAGACAGAGCATGGAGCTAAAGAGGATTATTCTCAAGCCTTAAAATGTAATAGAATTTATTCTGCTAGCTTTCAAACTTACTTGGGACCCAGGACCCTTTTTTCCTTCTGATTTCTCCCTTTTGAATAGGAATGTCTATCCTACAACAGCCCCACCATTCTGTTTTGGAAGCAGGTAACTTGTTGTCTGTTTCACAAATTCACAGATGAAGAGGAATTTAGCTCCAGGCTGAATCATACTGTGAGCCTGACCCACACCTGATGTAGATGGAATTTAGGACTTAGAGTTGATGCTGGAGTAGGTTAAGACTTTGGTGGCTGTTGGGATGGGGTGAATGTATTTTGCATGTGAAAAGGACATGGATTTTGGGGGCTAGAGGGTAGACTTTTATGGGTTGAAATGTATCACCCTGAATTCATGTGTTGACGCCCTAACCTCAGAATGTGACTATATTTGCAAATAGGATCATTGCAAATACAATTAGTTAAGATGAGGTCATACTGGAATATGGTGGTCCCCTAATCCAGTGTGACTGGTATCCTTATAAAAAGGGGTAATTTGGGCACACACACCCAAAATGCCATGTGAAGATTAGAGCTATGCTGCCACAATCCAAGGAACTACTGGAAGATAGGAGAGAGGCCTGGGACAGATTCTCCCCTCCTGCCTTCAGAGGAAGCATGGCCCTGCTGAGACCTTGATCTCAGACTTCTAATCTCTAGGCTCTGAGACAAGTTGCTGTTGTGTAAGTCACCTGTTGGTAGTTCTTTATTACAGCAGCCCTAGCAAACCCATTGTGCACCTCCTTGTCACCCCTGCACTGCACTCACCACAGGATTATCACCTAGAGGCCCTCCTTTTTGGCTACCCCCATGTCACATAGGGGTGACTGGTGGGCCTGCCTCTCAGCCCCATGTGCCTCGTCTCAGAGGATTCTCCGCCTGCTACTAGCACAAATATCAACATGCAGAGGATGCAGCCCCGTCTTGATTGCTCTGGCAGCACTCTTACAAAAAGTGTTAGTGGCTTATGCACATTAGCATCTGAGACATAAGGATCACATTCCTACTGAAACACACATTAGTGTAAAAAAAGTGAAAGGAGAGAATGCAGCCTCAAAAGTTATCTTTTTCTTTATGAAAAATGTAGCAACATTAGGTCCAACTTGCTCCAAAAGGTCCAGTTACTTCTTAAAATAACCAGCTCTGAGAAGGAAGACTCAGTTTGTTTCTTCCTTCAAATGAATGCTCGTAATAAATCAGGAACATGGAACAGAAGAAGAAACACCAGGGTAGGAGTATAGGACCTAGGTTTACATTCTGACAGGGCCTCCGGCCATCTAGGGATCATAGGTAAACGACTCGTCAAGCCCTTTGTGCATCATCTTTTTTATCTACACATGAAAGCAGAAAAGCCTAACTCAGGGATACATAGACTTCCCCTTTGAGTTACCTGTTCTCTTGGGTCTCTGACTCCTGGAAGGGATTTAGCATGAAATATTCAAATCATGTCCTGAGAAGTGTCATCATTATTAGAATGAGGAAGGTTTGCCTTAGAGTGCCCCACCCTGAGGAATGGGAAACACTTCACACTGTGGGGACCCACCGCTGGTCTCCAGTCGGGGTCAGGAATGCTGGTTGTGTCCCAGAAGAACATCAAAGCTTTGTGGGGCCCTGAGCTTGATCAAATTGGGGGGCCTGTTTTGAAGGAGTAGAACTCCTAAATACAAATACAGAATTAGACACAGGGCCTTGAAAGGATGACTCCGACTGGTGTCCATTTGGGAACCAGGAGAACAGAGCCGGGACCTAGGGCAGTGGAAAGAAAGGGGGAAGAGGAGAGAGGTTAAAACAGTAACAAAACGGCTACCCTTCTAAAGCTGATTCAGTATGGCTGGAGTGTCAATAAGTGTCTGCATTCAGATATTTGACTACTAGCAAGATTAAATTCCCTATTTTTTTATTTGTTTGTTTGTTTCTTCCTGCTAACTGACCAGAACTAAATTCATGCTCAAGCTGAAAATATTTTTGTATCTACCTATCTATTTCTTCCTTCATGTGATGGTAAGGGTGGGTTTGGCGTTATGAAACTCCCGCATGTGGTCAGGGCTTCACTTGCGGATCCTTTCTCGCTGGTTGTAGTAAACCTGGGCTGACCTACATACTGACTGACGCCTGTTTGCATGAAGCCTGGGCGGAGGGGGCGGCGGGGGGGGGGGGTGGGCAGCTCCCCTTGGACAGGAAGGAGCCAAATGTTGAGAACTTGACCTGCAACAATGCCTGGGTGTGGAAAGGAAGGAGCAATTCAGATATTGGTTCAGCACGTATTTATTGAAACATGCCCAAGTCCACAATCACATATCTGAAGCCCTTAAGGCCACATGTGTTTCAGAATTGAGAATGTTTCAGATTTTAGAAGGGCAATATGGTGTGCGTAAACCAGATATTATATAACACCCTAGAGGGGTCTGAGGCAACACCATGCGAATCAAACAACATTTCCACAGTCCCGTATCAGGAAAATACATGAATATTCACGCTAAGTGGGATAAATGGAGCCTTATAGCCCTTCACTTCACGTGGTTATTTTTATAACCAAAACTGTTATAAAAATCTTTCTGTTTTCAGAGACTTTTGGGCTTTAGAATTATGGATACAGGACTGTGGACCTGGGCCAGGTGCCAGGTGGTATTAGCAGCGCAGGGGAAACAGAGACCGGGCTCCTGAAGGAGCTGGAGTGTTTGGGAAGGGGAATGGTTTCCTAGCCCAGCCACATCAGATACAGGTTTCAGCCCCAAGGGGAGAAGGCAGATTTTAAAAAGAAGAAGACAAAACAAAACAATAGAAACAGTGTTCCATTAAAATCCCTATAAAACAGTGGAGCATAAGCTTGAATGCTTCAAAAAAAAAAAAATGTCTCCAGCAGAAAATTCAGGATCCCTCCCCGCCCTTCCGTTCCTGCCAACAATGGATGGCTCAGCGGCTGTCATAACCTGAGGGCCAAGGGCCTCAGCTGTGGTTGGAGATGGGAGTGCAGGCGGACCAGGCAGGATGCAGCTGACGCCCGCCTGCCCTGCAGAAGCAGAGCCCATGGGAGGAGACCTGCTTCTGGAGTTGTGCGTGGAACTGTGTGTGTGTCAGGGTAGGGGCCGCAAAAGGGCATCATAGACAGGGAGCCAGAATACTTTCGGGTCTGAGAGGGCCTGCAGGTGCTGTCAGTTAGCAGAGTGTATATGTGTATATGTGTATATGTGTACATGCATATATATCAATATACACATATTTATCTACATAAACTGTTTATATATAAACTGTTTATGTGTGTGTATACATTTGTATATACAAACAATTGGGAGCAAACTTTCTCCCTACCCTCTTAGGTTTGAATGGTCAGGGACTGCAATTAACTGCCAATAAGCAGATTAAGGGGAGAAAAAGAAAGGTCTGTTTACACGGGCATGTGGCAGTGCTCAGTAATGACTCACTCAATGAATACTCAGAGGTAAAAGTTTATAGACCAGCTTCATAAAAAGTGTGTGAGGGGCATTTAGGGCTTCGGTGAGAAAGTATGGAAGGTTCTGTTGGGCTTTTTCTTTATGCTAATAGGAATAGGTGGTCTGCCTCCTTCCTGGAATGCACAGGAAACCCTCTTGGAGGGAAGTTGGTGGCAGCTGTATTTTTCAGAAGGCTCTGCTTTCATCAGATAAGGGAAGTGCAGATAGGGTTTTAAATATCTTCACTTTAAAATAATCTTTATGCCAAAACTGTGATGGTTTTTATACATATGTACCCACATACATAATCATACACAGGTATGTATACAGATACATGTAGAAAATATATAGTATATAAATAATCTGTGTCTATACATACAGATAGACCGATTTAAAGAAAAAAAATAAATGTCTCTATCAGTCGATCACGAGCACATGGATCATGGCGGGTGGGTTATAGCATTTCTATGCCTTCCAGGTCCGTCGGGTTGAATCAGCCTCAGATGGATGTTCAAGATCGCTATTGATGATAATTTTAAAAGTCTCAACAACACCAAAAAACCCTGTCTCCCTCTGTTCTTTTCTCTGATTCTCCTCTGCCCTCTCCCCAGACCCTTGCTTGCTCTCTGGGGATTTCAGGACCAAGACTGAGGGAAAACTGAGGGGTAGAAGAGCAGGTGAATGTTGGGGTGATTGGCTGAGAGTCTTCCATGCTATAATGGGGCCACACTAGGCTCATGGGTCCACCGTGGACATTAGAGGAAACCAGTGAAATGCGGGTACAGGCCTTTATCCCTCAAGCAGGTTTCCCAGGAAATCTCAGAAACGCCAGCAGGGGATGCGTGCCTTCCAGTCAGTGCTGTGAAGACACAGGCGTGAAGAAGGGCTCCGGCATCAAGGGGGGTTCCACAGTCTGGTGCATGTCCCCCAGGATCTCCGAACACCCTCCCTCTTGTGCTCTCCCTTGTGTTGACTCCCCCACAGTGCTCCCAGAGGTGCTTCTGGATATTTCCAGGAAATAGTTTAAGGACATTTCTCTCTCCTTCCTCGCAGCATGTGTGGCCACAGCCCTCCCCCGCTCCACCACCCCACTCTGCCTCTCACCCCAGCACCCTCAGCCGCATATTTCCCACACCACCCACATTGCCAGCCTCACCCATCGGAGCTCCCAGCGTTTAGCAGGGATTTCACCGGCAAAGGGAACAACTCTGCCTGCAGGCTGATTTGTTGCTGAAGAAAAGGTGAAGAAAGTTCTGAAGAATGGTTCAATTCGGGAAGGGAGAAGTAGCTCTGGTCACAGCTGTGGCCAAGTCTCTCGCGAGTGTTTTGGTTCTCTTGGTCAACTGCTCCTGCTACTGTTTATCCAGCACGGGGAAGTGCTTTGAATAGACGTCTTGGCTGACACGGATCCCTTCACGTTGTGAATAGGGCGATTACTAAACAATGAAGCTATTACATAAGGAGCGGGAGCTGGCTGGAGCCAACAAATCTTGTACTCTACATTTACAGAGCTATAATTATCCCAAGTTTTAAAACACAATGGTATCTGCTGAAAGGGAACATCTGGGAGGGAACCAAGCCATCCCAATTAAATGAATCGTGCACATCCCAGGGATTGCATGACTCCACGTTAATGGGGTGGTGATTTTTTTCAGTGTCACTCAAGTTAACAAATGTGCTGAAAGGTTTAAGCAGAACAAATGCACAGGGAGGGGAGGAAATCAGATCAAGAAGAGAGATCTGTTTTATAAGATCAACTACAAATTGGCTAGAGAAAGCATTCCTGGCTGCTGTCATGAACACTAATCAAGAGAAAAAAAATGCTTTATGAGGTTTTTCCCATATGAAAATAAAAGCTTTTTCCAGTTGCCATTTCATTTTAAAATAAACTGTTTTAACCTCCAGGGGACCCTGTGTGAAAGAGTGGGGTAGGGTGGGGTGGCATCAGAGGGGAGGGCTGAGTCCAGCATGTTCTGAGCTTCTACCAGGCACCGGGGCATGCCATAAAGATCAGTGATGATCAGTTGTTGGGAGATTTTGGAGCCTTTAACCTAAAAATAGATTTGGCGCAGATAGTAGCATTGGACTCTACTTTGAGAATGAAGGTTACAGTATGTTCTCTTCCAAAGTGATCTGTCGCAACACTGAGTGTGGTCCACGTGCTCCTGAGTGCTTTCCAAACTCTGCAACGTAAATAAAGGTCTCTGCCCTCCCTATTTGTTACGTTGGAGGTAGTTCTTTCAGGTAAAAAAATGAAAGGAACAGTTATAACAGCAACAACAAAAACAGACGGGAAAGAATCTCTCATTCATCATCTCATACCTAAGAAAATCTTAGCTGTTACGGAGTGAGTGTTTCATCTGGGGGTGGGCATTGTGTAGTGGGGATTGTTCTTGCAGTTGTCCTTCTTTACCATCTGCCTGTGGGCGTGGCAGCAGGGACACACAGGAGCTCGGCTCAGTTCTGAAGGCAGCAATAATTTGGGTCATTATGGGCTGGTGGCACAGCAGGACTGACCATAGCAAACCAGGAAGCTGGTGGTTTTTCCAGGTTTTCCCTAGGCTCCATCTCTGCTCTTTTGCCAAGCTCCCTGCTTCAGTGGGGCCCCTCCCCTCCTCAGTGCCCTGTGAGTCCCCTCTTCTGATGGTTTTACCCATAAGCACACCAGAACATACTGGCAGAGCACTCGCTAGCTTTCATTTACTCCACTGTGTGAAAAAGTTTACATATATTTATCAACTTTCCCATACATATTTGTATTTAATTGTAGCAAAGCGATATTATAGAAATATGAAAAAAAATAATTAAAAACAGGCACCAATTAACCCACCACCCTAATACCATCCAGCCCTGGGTCCATTTGTCCTCTGAGCCATCACCTGATTTTCTTATCCTGCCCTGTTAATAATTTGCCCTATTTCTCAGTTTTATTATTAAAGACAATGCTTTCATCAACATGTGCATTACTTTTACTTTCTGTGAAAGGTCTGTCTAGAAATCTTGGACTCTGATGCATAATGTTATGAATTGAATTATGTCTCCCCCAAATTCATGTTAAAAGTCATAACCTCCAATGTGACTATATTTGGAGATAAGGTGTTTAAGTGGGTAAGGTTAAATGAAGTCATAATCAGATAGGACTGGTGCCCTTATAAGAAGAGGGAGACATCAGAGATCTCTCCAGTTCTGTCTCTGTCTCTCTTTCTCTCCCCACACACAGAGGAAAGGCCTCTTGAGGACACAGCAAGAAGACAGCCATCTGCAAACCAAAGAGAGAGGTCTCCCCATAAACCAATGCTGCTGATTCCTTGATCTTGGACTTCCAGCTTCCAGAACTGTGAAAAATAAATTTCTACTGTTTAAAACCCCTAGTCTGTGGTATTTTATTATGGCAGCTCTAGCCAACTATAATATACACTGTGTTTAGTTTGAAAGATAAGAAAGAGAAAAACAGTCCTTGACATCCTGGAACTGGCCTGCACTTACAGTTCTCCTATGGAACATAAAAATTTTTCCAGCATGCAAACATCGGACAGGGCCGTGATGGAGCAGGACAAAAGCAGGACTACTCCATAATCATGCCTGTACCCGCCAAAATGTGAACATTGTCCAAACCACAGAATTAATCGAACACATTTCTGTCCTGGATAATACAAGTAACTGCTGCTCCTTTACCAATACTAGCTTTAGCCTCACTCTGCTCTTTCTCCTTCTAGATAAGATTTATGCAGAGAATTACCCTTACCTCCTGACAGCATCCAATCCAGAGCAAGGACCCTTAAATCCTCCCCCAAACACTGAACACAAGTCAAAATCCCATAATAAAACTTGCCTGAAATCTTACTGTGCCTCCCCATGTTTTTCAACGTGGTCAACAGGTATGTTGTGTTTCTGGTGGTCATTGCCTAGAGAGTGTTGACAAAGGTGTAAGCATTTTAATGTTTTTTAATAAGTACTTAACATTGTTTATTGTTATGAGCTGAATATTTCTATAGCCCCAAATGTGTATGTGGAAACCCTAACCCCCCAATGTGATGGCATTTGGGGTGAGCTCTTTGAGAAGTAATTAGGTTTAGGTGAGGTTACGAAAGTGGGCCCCTTATGATGGGATTTATTACTTTATAAGCAAAAGAAGACAGCTCTGGCCAGTGTGGCTCAGTTGGTTAGAGCATCATCTTGTGAACTGAAAAGTCGCGGGTTCAATTCCCAGTGAGGGCACATGCCTAGATTGTGGTTTCAGTCCCCAGTCAGGGTGTGTATAAGAGGCAACTGATCAATGTTTCTCTCTCACATCCATGTTTCTCTCCCTCTTTTACTCCCTCCTTATCCCTCTCTCTGAAATCAATAAGCATGTCCTTGGGTGAGGAAAAGAAATAAAATAAAATAAAAGAAAAGAAAGAAAGAAAGAAAGAAAGAAAGAAAGAAAGAAAGACAGAGAGGGGGAGGGAGGGAAGGAAGAAGGAAGGAAGGAAGGTAGGAAGGAAGGAAGGGAGGAAGGTAGGAAGGAAGGAAGGAAGGTAGGAAGGAAGGAAGGAAGGAAGAGAGGGAGGAGGGAGGAAGGGATGACAGAGAGATCTTGCTTTCTCCCTGCGGATGTACGCAGGAAAGGCCATCTAAGGACGCAGCAAGAAGGCAGACATCTAAAAGTCAAGACGAGAGTTTTTGCCAGCAACCAAATCTGTCAGCACCTTTCTTGGACTTTTCAAGCTCCAGAACTGTGAGAAATAAATGTTTCAATAGCTTGGTTTCAGTGTCTAATGATGCATTTCTTAGAATGTATGCCCTTCCCTAAGTGGTACATGACTGTATTTGTCAGTTGACCAAAAATGCTGAAAGGTACTATATATATGCTCATCTACTTTCTTGCTTCTTATAAATGGTTGATTGTGAGTATATAATGGAGATACTTTACATACCTCTATTGCCAATCATGTCATGGACTATACCAGAGCTCTCTTTACTACTAAAAATAGAGTCACTCAAATTTTTAAATCTAATCAGATTAGAGAGTCAATTCCCAGAACCAATTCAGAAAACTCATCCTTAAAATTCTGTTCTTCTAGAACCATTCTCAGGAGTGGTAATGGTTGTACAACATTGTGAGTATATTTAATGCCACTGAATTGTACAGATAAAAGTAGTTAAAATGGTGAATTTTATGTCATGTATGTTTACCACAATGAACAAATACAATTATAAAAAAGGAAAAGAAAGTACCCAGGCCTGACAGTATCAGGCAGACAGGTAGCAGAAAGGATTTGAATTCCGAGGTCAAATCAATTTGTCTGCTGGATGAGGTTAAAAACTCAGAGCTTTGGAATTTTAAGAAATCAAGTATGAGTCTAAGGTTTTCAATTTTTAATTTTACATTAATCCTTCTTCCCCTTCTCCCTCGCTTTTCAGTAGTATGATTTCTTCTAGGACTGAGTCAAAAGTCTTTTCAGCTTTTGGATCTCTGATCCTATGCTAATTTGCACTTTTACTTTAAGATTTGTAGTATAATTCTCTCCTTGGTAAAATTAACATAAAGATTCAATACTAACCTACCTCTCCAGGTATAGTTGTAGGGAATAACAAACATGGTTCTCAGGAATTTCACAAGCGTACCTTCTAATGTAAATTCTAAATTCTGCCAAACAATTAGTTTCACCACATGCCCATAAGATTGTGGCTCAGGCTTAAATCTCCCCTTTGGCCCCATCTCGCCATCATTTTTCTTTTGCTTACTTTCCCAGAGTTCATAAGAGTAATCCTGGCTGGTGATGTAAGTCCCAAAGTCATTGGTACTTGCTGGTCTGCTTTCTGCTGTCTTTTTGGGGCTCAGTATACGTGGCTGGAAAGAGTAAGAGGGCCACTGGCAATTGAAATCCTCTGACCTTTCCTTCTGACATGCAGGAATCTGCAAAGTAAGTTTTGAGGGACTGTCCCGATTTTCCAGATTCATGTTAGGTGTGCTGTCTGTCCGATGTACAATCGTTCCCAAGTGCCTAAGGGTTGCAATATAATTTTCGCATCCTGAAAAATCTATTGAAAAGAGATTCTTCACCCCTTTCCATCCCACCTCCAGGCACTGCAGATGGCAATTAGCACCCTACACCGCCCCTCCCCATAACATCATCAATTTTTTGCCTGCATTGCATCTACTTCACAGCTCGAGATGTGCCAAATCACACATGTCCTAAGTACTTGTTGCCAGCAACAAATCTATCTTCCTAAGTGGCCAAGCACAGGCTATATTTGGAATATCAGAGCACCTCACTCCTCCCTGGTCTACCTCCTTGAGCTGAGACATCCTCAGGCCTTAAAGCAACTTCATCTATGTTTCTTGGTTCTGCTGCTTAAGAGACAACTCTGGATAAAGTCTGCAAAACATAGAGTGACACAAAGACAGAGAAACAATCCATTCCTTTGTCCTCTGTAATGAGTATTTTTAGCAATCCCTGCCTTATGGGACAACTGTGAATATTGAATGAGATCATAAAATATTAAAAGTGGACAGAATGTGGTGATTAGAGATCTGGCACATAGTCTGCATTCCACACTCAAATACTGCTAAGTATTTCTATCCTTCTCATCTTCTCTCAATTTTTTCAACTGAGGTAACATTCACAAAATATGATAAATTTCAAAGTAAACAATTCAGTAGCATTTGGCACTTTCACAATGTTGTGCAATCACATCTCTCATTCCAGAACGTTTTTATCATTCCAAAAGGAAAGCCTGTGCCCATTTGCAGTCAATCTCCATTCTCCCTTTCCTCTAAGCTCGAACCAACAGCAACCGTCTCTTTGTCACCATAAATATACCTACTCTGGATATTTCATATAAATTAAATCATACAATATATAGTCTTTTGTGTGTAGCTTCTTTCACTCAGCACAATGTTCTTAAGGTTCATGCATGTTGTATCATGTATTAGTACTTCATTCCTTTTTATGGCTGAATAATACTCTGTTGTATGGATATACCACAATTTGTTTCCCCATTCATTCATTGATGAAAATTTGAGGGTTTTTTTCCATCTTCTAGCCTTTGTGAAAAGTGCTGCTATAAACATGTATGTACATGAATTTGAGTATCTGTTTTCAATTCTTTTCAGTATATATCTAGGAATGGAGTTGCTACCCACTCTTTTATTTTTATTTCTTCTCCTAACGATGCATGTCTGCAGGATCCATAAAGATGTCCTGTTTTAAAATTTCTAACATTGTTTGCTTGTGTCTCTTCTCTATCTTTATTGACAAGTCTTAACAGTAATTTTTTATTTTATTAGTATTTTAATGAAGCTATCTATTGTTTTGTGAATCTTATCTATTTAAACATTTGAATTTTTTCAATTATTGTGTTCCCTTTGGGCTTGTTTGCTGCCCTCTCTGTGACTTCTGGAGAGGTCTGTTAAGCTGATGTGGTTGGGACTCTGCCCACATGCCCTGGGATCCTGCTGCCGTTCTTATGCATACCAGCCTGGCTTCCAAAGGCCTGTGCGGGAGTCTTTGTCAGAGGGCTGCCCTCAGACTGCCTGAACCAACTGAGTTCGTGATCACAGTGGGCTAAATGTGCCTTGGAATTAACATCTCCCTGGGGAAACCCTTAACCCAAGACTGACGGTTGTCAGGGTACACACAACCCAGTTTCTTGTCCTTTGGCCGGGGTACTTCTGAAGCACGTTTTGCATAGTTTGCTAGAGTTTCTTTGGCAATCTAACTCTAGTCACCTGTTGTTGTGGTGGCTTAGTGACATGTCCTTTATTGGCTATCTTCCTTTCACTGTCTCAATTTTTAATTATGTTTTTACCTATTTACCCAGAAACTTCCTGTTATACACTGAATTGTGCCTTCCCAACCCAGTTTTTATGTTGAAGTCTGAACCCGTATCTTAGAATGTGACTGTATTTTGAAGATATGGTCTTTAAAGGGGCAATTAAGTTAAAATGAGGTCATTGGGGTGGGCCTTAATCCAATATGACTCTCATCCTTATAAGAAGAGCAGATCAGGACACAGACACACACAGAAGGAGACCATGTGAGGACACAGGGAGAGGCAACCATCAAAATGCCAAGGAGAGAGGCCTCAGTCAAAACCAACCCCGCTAACACCTGGATCTCAGACTCCAGTCTCCAGAACCATGAAGAAATAAATTTCTATTAACTTACCCAGTCTAGGGCACCTTGTTATTGCAGGTGTGGCAAGCTAATTTACTCCTAATAACCTGCTTATCCTTGAATCCTTGGTTTGGCATCTGCTTTTGGGGAATCTAAGTATTCAAAGTTTATTGATATTTCAGCTTTTTTCTTTCTTAATATTCATTTAAAGCTATGAATTTCCTTTCAAGCATGGCTATAGTTTTGATATGCTATATTTAATAGTATAATGATACATACTTGTAGCACAATTAAGTTTTGACATATAGTATTGTTATTTTTGTTTGAAGATTTTTAACATTCCATTGGAATTTCTTCTTTGACCAATGGATTAGTATAACTTGGAAGGGTCACATTGGTCTTGTATATACTCTAGCCATGATATCTGTCATTTCTGCCCACAGCTCAATAGACAGAACTAGTGATAGGGCTCCATCCAGCCACAGGGGAGCCAAAAGCCCAGGAAGGGGTGTACCTGGAAGGGGTGGGGCAATCACTCTATCTGGCTAAAAGTATCAATGACTAACATAAAACAGGCTGCATGGGATATTTTTCTACATGTTTCCTTTCTCATATGTGCTAGAAATTCTTCAGAATAGAGGATAAGCCTGGGAATGTGATTGTGGTCACCTTAAAAAATTATCTTCCAATTGCCAACCTGCTCTCCAAAGTGTTTGTGCCAATTTTCATTTCCACAGTAGTGTGCATACATACTGCTCTGCATCTTCACAACAATTTTTTTGACAAATTAGTAGGTGTGAAACAGTATCTTTTTCTGGTTATACTTTGTGTCCTTAATAGTCAAGTTCATCTAGCCTCTTTTATATCACTTGTCTCAAGGTCAGTTTGTAGTTTATAAAAATTAATGCAACTCTCATTGCAATCAACATTGAAGATTAAGACCATGGCTGGATATTTCAAGCTCTTTATTCTCCATTTTCATACCTTACAGGGATTTTCTTAGATGCGTTTCATGAGCATGGCTGCCTCCATTGATCCCAAAAGACTTATTCTGCATTCTGGCTGCACAGCTGCTTCATAGGGCACTAGCCTCACAGTCTCTGGATAACCAGACCCTATTCATCTCTCACCAGTGATACAAAACACCCATGTTGCCCATCATTTGAATACACTTGAGAAGTACTTTACAAAATGATTTGTCCAGGACAGCAAATACTGGGTACCATGTTGTATGGAAGAAGAATAGACTCAATAATGATAATAAATCTTTTGTCAGAAAGAAACAGAAATAGTCAAGAAGGCCATGACATTTTTTCTTTGGAAAGTTGTTATATGCTGAAAGGGATGAGGTGGTTCTACCAGACAAAACAAATAACTGGGAACATATGACAAGGTGGTTTGTGATCTAGTCCCCAAGGCTCATTTTGGACACATGCAAGTGATGTAACTATTACACAAGCCCTCAGACTCATCCCAGGGATTGACCTGGCAAGGTTGATATAATGGTGCCTCAGCATCACTACACTTGGTCTTCTCTAAAATGCTTTCGAGTCTATTCAGTGTGTAATTGGACATTTGCCACTTTCTCATTTTGGTCAACAACAAAAAACACATTTAGGTAAAATAAGTCTTTAGGTTCTTCCAACCCTGCATTAGCCTCCACTTGCTGTTACCCATAATTATGGAGATTCAGATGAGTACCACGTGGTGCCTGAGCCTCCTATCTCAATAGCACAGAACTTATCCTTGAACAGTTTTGTTTGAGTGCAATGTATTTACTGATATTGTCAACTCAGTTTGTTGCAGAATATAAACGTAGGTCTTGCGTTCTCCCAAAGGCTGAGCAGAAACTTCTTTCTGTGAACATTTTGAATAGATTATTTTCAAGGCTGGAAAATAGGAAATTCAAGGGAAATAGCATCAAGGCAAATTTTTTCTTTTTTCTTTTACTTTTGTTGGTGGCAACATTTCTATCAAAGAAGGCAGTGTTCTTTCATTTTACCAGATCCAGAGGTGCTATGGTACCTTTGTTACCAGTTCTTTATTCATAATTTATTTTAGTAACAAGGGACCTCGTGGTAGCATGTATTGATGAAAACAAAAGCTGGTGGCTTTCTGAAAGAAGTGGCAGACGCTCTCAAGAGAGTTTGCCTCACAGTCATGCTTACCTGTCTAAAGCTTCTAATTGTCTTTTTGAGAGTTTTTCCTCCTTTTGTGTCTGAATTATCTTTACACTTACTGGCCACCAATTGTGAAAGAGGGAAAGAAGTGGAAGCTGCCTAAGGATTTCTGTGATGGGCCTAGAAATTAAAATTTTCCCTTCTTTCATCCATATTTGATCCCAATTCATATTTTATAAGGTAAATAATTTCAGGTTTCAGTAACCCACAAGAGCATAAAATGGCTGTTAATGAAGTAGAAGTATCTCCTGTGGTAATGGCCAATTTCTGAATTGCATGTACACCAATATCTCTTGAGAGGTAGAGCCAAACAAGTATTTGGAGCCCATAAGTGAGTAAGGAACATCCATTCATTCATGGAATGTTTATTGAATACCTACTATTTTCAAAACATTGGCTCACCACTCTTGGGGATGAATAAAAAATTAGAAAAGAGGAGATGAATATGAAAAATATGGTAACTGATTGGGTAGGACTGAGGAGCAGAAGTTAAGGATCTGTGTTTCAGGTGGTTCCAAAGGCAGATAGAATCTGCAGATTAATTTCAAAGACATTCGCTCTCCCTCTCTCCGATTCAGCTCCTCTACGGTTCTACCTTCCCCTTTAGAGACTCAAGTTTCACTTACATTTCAGAGAAGAGACCAAAATTGATTCTTCCCTAGGACCAAAACTGGGAACATGTATCTTATTCTAATTTTTGCTTAAGAAAATGACTTCCGTTTGCTTGTTTGTTTTGCTTTGCCCCCATGCTAAGGGTAAATATTGTCTATGGGGCTTTGATTAACATTTCCCGAAAAGCAGAAATCTAAGGGTGTGCCTGTGTGTGTGTGTGTGTGTGTGTGTTTATGGGGGGAGTGTAGGGAACTGGTTTCTAGGATTAAATTACAAAAATTTTCCTATGTAATAATTTTCACTTAGGCTAAATTCTGAATGAATCTAAACTATTTTGCCTAGAAGTTCATTTTTCTCAGTACTCTTCAGAAGATTTTAAAGATAAAGAAGTTTTTGAATTAGCCACTAACAACAGTACAGCAATAATCTTTTGTTTAGAAACTGAAATAATGGCTATTTGCATTCAGATTGACTTAGTCATTAAAATATTCCACATCTAATCCATTTGCAGTGGAAAATGTTTGCATTGTTTTATTTTATTTGGGAGCATCTCCTATTATGGATTTTGGTCATCTGCATATAGTTACGGAGTCAATGTCTCCCAGAATATTCTTTCCTCTTTGCTGAGCTGGTGAAACCTAGAGGAGTCACTAGAATCAAGTCAACTCCATTTATTTGGATGTGTTTCACAGGGAATCCTTTGTATCAACTGAATCACTCACATCAAAATATCCATGGGAAGTTCACATAACCTCATTTCCCTCTGTTAATGTTACTGTGTTAAGCACAAGACAGAAATAGAAGATATATGGCTTCCTCTCAATCAGAGCTGGCCTAGAATACAGAAACAGAGCCCCTGGGGACAAAGCAAGACACTCATGAACTCTGGCCACTAGAAGACAAACAATGGGGAACCTTATTCTTAATTTAGTTTCTAAGTAAAGGTTTCTCTGGTGACTTTGTTTCTTTGGAGCAATCACACTGCCCACTGATGGATTAGCAACTTGCGCTGGTACCACAAGTTCCCACTTTGCTTTGCCTTCCATTTTCTTTCAGGATATCTGGATTTTTCTTCTCATTACACATTTCCTCCATAATTCTTCATAATAGCAACAATAAATATAACTCCCTTCCTTCCTCTTAAGACCTGATAACCTTTAGAAATAGTCTCAGTGTGATGTCATGCCTAGCAATAGTCCCAAACTTGATCTCATAGTGAGGACAACCCAAGGACTCTCATGCCTAGGAAACCACTCAGCTGTGGTGATGCTTAGCTGGGTGCAGCTGGGTTGAAAGTTCCCACCAAAGGTGCACTGTACCAACTTCTTCACTCAATGAAGTCTTCACAGCACCATCTCCCATGCTCCATCTGGTGAAATGAACAAAGTTCTCTGATAGGAGAATTGGAAAAGAGGGAAGAAGGAAGAAGGGTGTGCAGAGGATAGAAAGGATGGAGACGGTGGTTTCCTTAAAAAACCATATTTCCTCTGGCTCATCTGCTATTGACCTAGAAGAACAGTGTCTGAAAAACACTAACCTAATTCCACCGCTGCCTATGAAAACCCCAGGGGCAACACAATATCAGCTTTCTTCCACCAAGAAGGGTCCCTTAAATCACCCACAAATCACAGTATGTATGCTTTGCACATATTGCGCCGTCTTTCAGTGGAGCCAGTACCGGCAGTTTTTTTCCCCCATTATTGGAGCACATTTCTATTTCTTTCCTTAAGCACCAGATAAAGTAGTAGGTGTGTATTTAAGGGCCATGTTGTGTGAAAAATATGTTGTGGTGGTTGTTGAATGTGTGTTGAATGTAAGTTGAATGCGAGTGTGTTATGTCTCCACTGTAATGCAAAAAGACATGGGAATTCTCTCTCCTGGTCCTGAAGAACACTGGCACAATATTTGTGATATTCTAAGTTTTATATGGTCACAAGGTTATTTGACAGACAAAACTATCTTTCCCTCCTTCCTTAAGAAATGCCTGGTATTCATTTTATATAAATCTCTTTGATTTCAAAGATCTACTGGTTTACTCATAGCTCTCTCTAATTTCTCCAATCCAATTATTCTCCCAGGCTAATTATTTGCCCAGAAAAAGTCAACATTTGAGGACCTAGTCAATCAGGTCAGGCTTGGATTTCCATCTCAACCCTAGGACTTTCTGTATGACCTCTTAATATCACTGAGAAGAAAGTTTGGAGGACAGTACAGAGACATCTCAGAGAGGTTTCTGCAGATGTTTACTCAGACTTTATGTGGAAATATTTCAACTTGCTCTCACTTCTTCCCTTTTTAAACACATAGACATTCAGAGAGATGAGCATCATTTTCATTGATTATTACCACACACATACTGGAGAGGGCAGGGCCAATCTATATTTCTCCCACAAAATTAAGGGGGTCATAATATAGGCTAGATAAAAATATGCAGGCAACTATAGTATGTTTTGCATATTGTGATTTGTCAGTACTGATTGAACTGAATTAGATAACAGTAAATATTAATTTATTTTTCTTCTGCCAATATGCTTAAAAGTAGAATTTTATTTCATTTTCCCTGTAGTCTTGCAGCATCTCCAAATTTGAACTCAAAATTTTTTATAACTCCAACATATACCTTGTATTGATATAAAGTGGTACTGTGTTGAAAAGATTGTCAAAGTTTTCTGATCAATTCCAAGGCTGATATAATTATTGAACCTGAAAGAGTAAATACAGATGGGTGACAAAAATAAAAATTGTAGGTTGAGATACTTTCGCCCAGTTCAAATCCTGTTCTCAATAAAAATTTGGCATATTTTTGAGGGGAATTCCCAACCAAGATAGTATAAAATAAAAGCCAGATGAGTGAAACATATAAAGAGCTATGGGAAGGCAAAGGAAGAGATGATCATGTTTGTGAGAAAGTTCTGAGAAAACTTTCACAGACAAGATAATATTGAAGCAAAGGGCATAATTTTGGCTTACATAGTACCTAGAGCCAAGTTTAACAACTGATAAATTCTCAAACAGTAGTTGTTGAATGTATAATGGAAGAAAAATGCAGAGATAACCAAAGTTATAATCTTGGAAGATACCCATATTTAGAGGGCAAAAAGAGGATATAAAAGATTTCAAATAAGCAAAAAAGGAAAAGAGATAGGAAATCAAGCAAAGTATGAAAACATTGTTACCATAGGTAGTTAACTAGTTAGAAATAAGAAAGAGAGCAAAGGGAATTAGACATTAAGCTTGATAAAGTAGGAGCCTGCTTGCTTAGTCAGGAAGCTATAGCATTTACAAACTCATTCACAAACTCCAAGGAGACTTAAAGCTCAGAGCACAAGAAATCTCCCCAGGAGCACTGTCCCCACTTAGGCACCAGATTGTTGGGAGGCACAGGGTGAAGTGCTTGACCACAGAGGACTGTCAGTCTAAGTAGGGGGTGGACCCATCAGAAGCCGATGAAAGCTTGGGAAGTTGATTGTTTATTTTGAAAAAGTTCCTGATTATAACCCCAGGGGAACAAAGAAGCCCTCTCCCTCCCTACCTCTCCCTCCCTCTCTCCCTCCATCTCTTCCTCCCTCTCCCCCCCCCTCTCTGACTTGCATTCCCCCTGTGTACTCTCTCTTGCACGGGAACATGTGACCATGAGGATCCAGGAGCCACCAGGCCCACAGTGGACCCAAAAATCTTCCAAAGGACTAAGCTTTAGTATGAAACACAAACCCTAGACACTGACCTTTGTTTTGGCCTTGCTGAACACATAGTTGGACTCCTTCCATGGCGGGACAGATAAAAATGGGACACTGGAAATTCAGGGGAAGATTTTTACCTGAATAAACCTTGTCACATCACAATCTCCCATTTCTGGGTCAATGGAATGCTTTTATCATGATCCTGTGGATGAGCCTGATTTCCACTGGGAAGAAAATGTCAAAGAGAACTTGTTGGACAATATTTCCTAATGCTGTAAAATAATACTATCCATAGTGTGGTCCTCAGACCAGCAACATAAGCATCACCTGGAAAATTGCTGGAAATGCAAGTTCTTATGCAAATCCCTGATCTACTGAATCAGGATCTTTTGCAGTGGGGGCCCAGAATACACTCTCAAAGTGATGTTTATGCAAACTAGAGTTTGAAAAATGACATTACAGCATATTTCTGGAAGATGAGTTGCTATGGGTATAACTAAGTTTTCTGATTCTGAGATTTCAAGATTTTGGTTCTAGAATCTTCCCAGAATTAAGTTGCAGAAAAATTATTATATTTAGTTTAAATTATATTTAAATTACATTTAAGCCATACAAGGTAAATAGCTTATGCCATACTTTATTTATTAAAATTACTCTTACAGTGCTTCGTTTCATTTAGAGAGAAAAAGAAAGCCAGATTAATATTACTCAGTTAACTACTCAGATTTATTATCAGACAACTCAGTTCACATTGTTAGCTACAGTCTCAAGGAAAATTAGAAAATATTTTGAATTAAAAATAAAAATGCATTTCTAAATCTCTTGAATAAAGATTAAGCTGAGCTTGGAAAAATACTCATAACATTAACTATTTATTAGAAAAGAAGAAGACTTCAATGCAAAAATCTAACTTTTCACATTAAGAAACTAGAAGGAGACTTCACTTAGGGTGATCAACACACAGTACAATACACAGGTGACGTGTTATAGAATTGCATACCTGACACCTATATAATTTTATTAGCCAATGTCACCCAATAAATTCAATACAATGGAATTCTATGCAGCAGAGAGAAAGAAGGAGCTTATACCCTTTGCAACAGCATGGATAGAACTGGAGAGCATTATGCTAAGTGAAATAAGCCAGGCAGTGAGGGACAAATACCATATGATCTCACCTTTAACTGGAACATAATTTAAAAAAAAAAGCAAACAAAATATAATCAGAGACATTGAAATTAAGAACAATCTAACAATAGCCAGAGGGGAGTGGGGAGGGGATAGTGGGGAGAGGGGTTTAAAGGAACTACTATAAAGGATACATGGACAAAATCAAGGGGGAGGGTGGAGGCAGGGGAGGGAGGTCGGTTTGGCTGGGGTGGGGTGGAGGGATGGGGAGAAAAGGCAGACAACTGTAATTGAATAACAATAAAAATTTTTTAAAAATGGAAATTCAATAAAGGCCCAGCATGTTGAGAAAAAATAAATAAATAAATAAACTAGAAAAGAGCAAAAAATACCCCAAAGGAAGCACACAGAAGATATAATAAAGATAAGGATAAGAATAAAATAGATTAAATTATGTATTATACAACACAATTCATTAAATAAACAATTGACTTTTTGAAAAGATCAATAAAATTGATAAAACTCTAGCCCATCTGACAAAGAAAAAACGAGAGAAAGATACAAATTATTACTATCAGGAATAATAGAGGACACATAATTAATTGTTACTGAGCACACAAGGGCCCATCCACATGTCGCCCTGGTGTAGAACCCAACAATTAACGCTGGAAGGAGCAGGTCTTTATTTCCAATGTCCCAACCTTGGGGGCTCGGGGAGCACTCATGCTCTGAGCCCTCCTTTTCCAAGAGACTCAGAACCTCCAATGCTCCCCACCAGGCAATAAGCCACAAACCCCAAAAGTTTCCCATATTTTTATCTGGTCTTAATCCAGCTGTGCAAACAGTCCTTCTATCCCTCTGGGAGGTACCAAAGTCTCCATCCTCACACAGCAGCTCTCTCCTTCAGGATCTGGAGTACAGAGTCATCAGCCTCCATGTAATAGTTCAGGAAAGGCACAAGTCCAGAGAGTCCAGGTAAAATCCAGGTGTAGCAGATCAGGATCTTGCAAGGAAGTCCTTTGGAGCTCCAGAGTATTTATTAAGAAACAAAAGATTCAGAAAAAAAATCCTTGACCCTCCCCTCTTTTCCTGACCAAAAGATTTAGACAGAGAACCCAGCTTCAGAGAGGAGATCTTAAGGTGCTGCCTTAGCCTAATTTGAATTAAGTGTGGTAAACAAGAGGGCTTCAGGCAGGTGTCTATTAGCTAGTTACCTTTGTGTCCCATTGTTTCGGAGCCACCTGGCAAGGATTTACCTGCCTTGTGAGTTCCACTGCTCTTCATCTACTACCTGAAAATTGCCCATTCTTACTTCTAAAACCTAAGACCCAATTCTCCCTTTCTCCTTTCTCCAAAATGTCTTACATACCCAATGTTGCCTGGCTCTCTAGAATTTTCATGGAATGATCATGCCTATGTGAATTTCACATGCACATATATTATTTTCTCCTGTTGATCTGTCTCTGTCAATTTGGTATTAACACAACCAGAAGAACTTAGAAGGTGGGAAGAAAAAATATTATTTTTTTTAGCCTCCACAATGGCTTCATACTTATTAAAGAAATTGAGTTCATACTTTAAAACTTTCTAACAAAAGAAATTTTCAGACCCATATATTCATTAATTCTACCGAACACTTAAGGATGAAATAGTACCAATTCTATATGAACTTTTTCTGAAAATTAAAGAGTGTAGGCCAATTCCCAAGTCATTCTTTTAGGTCAATAATACCCTAAAATAAAAGTCAGACAAAGACAGCACAATCCACTTGATTGTTTGATGTAAAACAATCAAGTGGATCATGCTGTTAATCCAAGACATTAAATACTATAAAGTCAAATAAATGTAATCCATTATATCAATAGACCAAAAAAAAGGACAGCCTCATTATTATATTGATTGATGTAGAAAAGTTCTTTGAAAAAACTCAACATCCAAAAATTCTCAGTAAAGTAGGATAGAAAATGTTAGGGTGGTAGGTGACACGCTCTATGAAAGAATTCACAAAGAGAAGAAAGTACAAAGAGCAAAGTTTTTATTTTTACTTTCCCAAGGCAGGGAAAGGGCCAGGTGCAGAGAAACGCACCATCCCTGAGGGGTAGAGGCTGTGAGCTTTTATCGGGTAATGGGGTGGTTGTAGAGCAGGATGTTTCATTTGGGCTGCAACTTGTTTTGATGTTATCTTTGGGTGCTGGGTCTGGTCTGGGTCCTCTAGTACTTGTGGTCTGGTATGTCCTGTTTCTTAAGTTCTCAGAACCTCTGTGCCTTCAGGGAGCTTCCAGTAATTTTGTAGTCCTAAGGACAAAGGTTCATAAAACAATTAGAGTCAGTCATGCTTTATGGGGCCCCACTAGCTCTGGAAAAGAGGGCCTGTAAAAGGGTCTTTTGTCCTATTAGAAAGAGAACTTTCTTAACTTTATAAAGGGCTTTTCCTTAATATTAGAAGCAAAATAAAGATATCCACTCTTGCCACTCCTATTCAACATCATACAAGACATCCTAGCTAGTATATTAAGACAAGAAAAAGAAATGAATTTTCTTTTCTACATAGAAAAATTCATGAAATTTGCCCCAAACACTTAAAATTAATAAGTAAATTTTACAATTTTCAGGGTATAGTATCCACATATAATAATCAATGTATTGCTATAGATAGCAATCAACAATTGGAAACTGAAATTAAAACAATGTCACAGTAACTTCTGCAAAGTGAAATTTTTAGGTTAAAATCTAAAAAAATCATGTAATACCCTGGGTGCAAGAGGAGGGGCAGTCAAGCAGAGTTAAAGCATATAAAAACTTGGTACAAAATGCTATGGGACTACAAGTTTATAATGGACCTTTTGAGGTGGTATCTTTTTAATATGCTAATGGAAGTATAGTTTTATCTGACACACAGATGAGAGACACAAGTAAATTTAAGCACTCTCTTTCAATGAGAGGGCTTCCAGCCAAGATAGAGACATAGGTAGATATGTCTCACTTTCTCACACAACCAAAAGGACAATGACCAATTTAAAAACAGAAAATGACCAGAACTGCCAGAAAATCGAACTGTATGGAAGTCTGACAATGAAGGAGTTAAAGAGGACACATTCATCCAGACTGGCAAAGGGGTGGAGACTGGGAGCCAGGGCAGACAGAACATGCAGCAAGGTGGCGGCTGGCAGACCAGGTGGTCCCACATTTGTGTGCAGATAAACCGGGAGGAACAGCTGGGAGAAAGATAGAGCATGTAACCCAGGGTTCCAATGCAAGGAAATAAAGCCTCAAAACCTTGGGCTGTAAAAACCTGTGGTTGGGGGGGGTGGGCAGGGAGTTTTGCAGTGGCAGAAGAAATGCCCAGTCTCACAGGAGAGTCTGTTGGAGGGACCCACAGGGTCTTAGAATGTACTCAAATGTACCCACCCAGGAATCAGTACCAGAATGGTCCAATTCACTTGTGGGTAGCAGGGTAAATGACTGAAAGCAGGACAAGAACTGAGCAAGCAGCATTGTTCCCTCTCTGACCCCTACCCCACATACAGCGCCACAACCGAGTGGGTCGCCCCACCTTCCTAAATACCAAAGGCTCCACCCCTTACAATGTAACAGGTGTGCCAAAACAAAGAAATATGGACCAAATGAAAGAACAGATCGAAACTCCAGAAAAAAACTAAGCGACAAGGAGATTGCAAACCTATCAGATGGAGAGTTCAAAACACTGGTAATCAGGATGCTCACAGAAATGATTGAGTACAGATGCAAAATAAACAAAGAAGTGAGGCTGAAGGCTATACAAACTGAAATGAAAAACATACAGGGAACCAACAGTGAAGGTAATGAAACCGGGATTCACATCAATGATTTGGAACAGAAGGAAAAAATAAATGTTCAAGTGGAACAGAATGAAGAAATAAGAATTAAAAAAAAATGAAGAGAGGCTTAGGAACCTCTGGCACAAATTTAAACATTCCAATATCTGAACTGTAGGGATGTCAGGAGGAGAAGAGGAAGAGCAAGAAATGAAAACTTATTTGAAAAAGTAGTGATGAAAAACTCCCAATCTGGCAAAGGAAATAGACATGCAATTCTAGGAAGCCCAGAAAGTCCCAAAGTAGTTGGACCCAGGGAAGCACACACCAAGGCACATCACAACTCCATTACCCAAGCTTAAAGATAAGGAGAGAATCTTAAAAGCAGCAAGAGAAAAGGAGACTGTTACTTACAAAAAAGTTCCCATTAGACTATCAGCTGATTCCTCAAAAGAAACGTTGCAGGCAAGAAGGGTCTGGAAAGAAGTATTCCAAGTCATGAAGAGCAAGGACCTACATCCAAGATGACTCTATCCAGCAAAGCTATCATTTAGAATGGAAGGGCAGATAAAGTGCTTTCCAGATAAGGTCAAGTTAAAGGAGTTCATCATCACCAAGCCTTTATTATATAAAATATTAAAGGGACTTATCTAAGAAAAAGAAGATCAAAACTATGAACAGTGAAATGACAACAAACTCACAACTATCAACATCTGAACCTAAAAAAACAAACAAAAACAAACTAAGCAAACAACTAGAACAGGAACAGAATCACAGAAATAGAGATCACATGGAGGGTTATCAGTGGGTAGGGGAAGGGGGAGGAGGGGGGAAAAGGTACAGGGAATGAGTAGCATAAATGGTAGTATGGGAAATGGAGAAGCCAAAGAACTTATATGTATGACCCATGGACATGAACTAAGGGAGTGGAATACTAGACAGAGCAGGGGTGCAGGGCAGGGGGTGTGGATAAAGGGGAGGAAATAATGGGACAACTGTAATAGCATAATCAATAAAATATACTAAAAAAAACACATGCAAAATCTCCATGTTAAAAACTACAAAATACTAGTGAAATAACAACAGACCTAAATAAATAGACATACTATTTTCATGAAATAGAAGATTCAATATTGTTAAACTGTCAATTCTCCATCATTTAGTATACAGAGTTGATGCAATCTCCAGCAGGTTTTGTTTTGTTCTGTTTGAAGGTACAAAAGTATTTTAGAATTTATATGGAAAGTCAAAAAACTAGAGCAGCAAAAGTGATTAAAAAACAGAAAAAATAGAGATGGCATACTTACGTTATCTGATTTCAAAAATTATAGCATGCCTATTTTCTTACAATATTGTTTGATATGTGCTGATACTGGGAAAACAGAAAAGTGACAATTACTGGAGCCTGGAAGCAGCTCAATTTGGTGTATACTCATCCTCAGTTTCGTACTGTGATTCCCTTCCTTTTACGTTCACAAATTCTTTTGTGCCTCTGCTAGCCAACAGGCAAAACTAAAAACCGTATAGATGTGTTTGAAAGTTTTAGAAAGACCTATGCCTTGGGTAGGCACCATTTTATTTGAGCTAATGCTTACCAAATCTGCCTGCTCTAGGCACTAGAATCTTGACCAAATTTTAAACAGATACTCTGAGTTTTGCTTAAACAATGCATTAATGCAGCACTACTGAGCACATTTTGCTACATTTGCATTTGGAGTCGAATATATTATCTCTGCTGCCAGTGGGTTCGCAACTTCATGAAGAAGTCAAACTACAAATAAAGAGATTAGTGAAAAGAATAAGATAGGACTGAAAAACTGGACCAAGACCAGTAATAAAAGCCCTTAACTGTCATGCTAAAAAGTCATAATTTTATCATATTGGTGATAGTAAACCATTGAAAATTTTAAACAAGAGGGAGCTCTCACTAATGCGTTGATGCATTTATTTATTCATTCAGTCATTCAATAAATGGTTATTGTCTACTAAACAGTAGGTGCTATGCAGGATTCAGAGAATAAAAGGTAATTCAGCCATGACCCTGCCTCCAGCAAGCCCATAATACCAAGGAACACTCTACTGTGTGACCCTGATTGGTTTACAAGTGAAGCAGGATATTATTTTGAAGAAATAATCCATGAGATTCTTTAATCTTTTTCCATTACTTCTCTCTGTTCCCCCTTTCATTCAACATGTTTCAAGTTAACATCCTCAGGTGAGAAAGGTGGCTGGTTGAAAGCAGAAATAGGCTGGTATACTTCTTGGCTTTTGTTTTTAAAAGCCTAACCCTGGGGTAGGGAGAATATTACAGTGAAAGACAAATACTAACAGTCAGATAGAGGTTTGAGCTAAAAGGTAAATGCTTTCTTCTCCTATCCTCTCTCTACCAGACTGCAACCCACCTCATATTGCAGAAAGGAGAGGATGGGGAGAGACAGGTTTGTGAGTCTCTGAGCAGCAGGAAACCAGATCTGACTCCCAGGCACCCCGCTGTGACTGTGGAAAAACTGTAGTGAGAAATGAATGGATGCATAAATTGTCTAGGCAGCAGATGAGACCAAAGGTGAGTTTGCAGAAATGTTTCTATCCCAAGCATGGCACAAAAGCAGCAGATTGCCAGTGCACCCCGAGGGGCTGTATGAAGGCAGAGAGTGGTACTCAAAGATACACTGTCTGAACATAGGGGTCCCATCCCCATCCCAGGACTGTGCAGCTGCAGACCTATGGCACCATCCAGGGGTGGGGAGAGTCAATCCCAAAGGTGACTGGATTTGAAGGCTTTGGTAGCCTGGCAAAGTGACACTTGCACTCAGAAAAAAAGTGCACTGTTTCCTACTGAACATAGTGATGTGTCCTACACAACTAAGTAGGCAGACTGAGACTTAGTCCCGCTACACATACCAAATTACCCTGTGGCAGGAGAGGTAACAAATTCTGCTAGGTGACAGGTGCGGCTGCACCAGAAAGCTGAGAGGTCTTCTCAGAATGGCCAAGTCTGAGCTAAGCTTTGAAGAGTAAGGTAGGAGCATGTGAATTGGGGAGATTTCAGATAAATTAAAAAAAGGTTGATGCAAAAGCAGACAGGCATGGTAAATGTCAGAAAATTTAAAAAGTTTCATTTTGTTTTCATATAGGTTTATTTTGGAGACATCTGGGAAAATAAGTTGGAAAATCAGGCACAGAAACCAACACAAAGGACCTTGTTTCTAAGGGTAAGGATTTTGTTCTTGATGACTGAAGAGTCTCAAGCAGAAAAGTAACATGATTAGAATGTCATAGAAAGACAAGAAAATATTTAAATGATCATGATTTTTGCTGTGTGCTATAAAACCACATATATTTATTAACCAATTAATGTAAGTGTATATGTCCATGTCTAATATTCCATAAGGTAATAATCATCTGTTTTGCTCACTATTTTAGCTTCTAACATAGTTTCTAAAATTACAAGGTACGTGACAAGTATTTGTTAAAATGAATAGAATAGATATTAACTGTTTTAGATTCTAAAAGGTGTCTTGATCATTCAACATTGTATTCTAAATGTCAAGGATAGCATTTGGCACATAGGCGCTCAGAAATATTTGAATAAAAGAAGAATTTTCTCTGTAAATGTGAGAAAAGACTGGGTATATAAGCATATCAATTAATATAAAGATACAACCATTACGGATTTCTCATGTGGACCTCATTGCTTTTCATAGGGATCAGGTGAAACCCTTAATGAAGCAGGACTACTATAAACATCTCCCCTTTGGTCTGAGTCCTCAAGCCATAGTCACCTTGACTGTGGTCATTTCCTTTACTGAATACCAGTTCGTGTCTCATGGTAGTTCCCAGCAGAGTGGTTATTTCCACAACAGGGCTGTGCTCCCAACAGCAAAGAATTCTCCCTCTTTGCTGATGGTTGTTCACAGTTCAGACTTAATGGTCCACGGTCTGCAATAGTCTGATCTGTATGGCCCTAGATAGCTGTTTCTGTTTCCATGTGCTTTGGTCCAGGTCTGTACACTGGATGTGAAGCAATTTAAAGACATGACTTTCCTTTACTGTGGGGCCTGCAAAACCGTCTGCTGTTGCGGCGACTAGTCCCTGGGGTGGCTTCTCCATGCTGCTGTGCAGGAAGGATTTACAAATCTTTGTGGCTTTGAGAAGAAAGAAAATGCTGCCTAAGAATTAACAAAAAGGCTTTCTCTTAACTCTCCAGTTTCTTATCCTGTATTGTTCATGAATGCAAAAGTATTCTACCTTTAAAAAGGAGGAAATTCTGACACATGCTGTAACATGGATGATCCTTAAAGACATTGTGCTAAAGGAAAAATATGATTCCATTTATATGAGGTACTTAGAACAGTCAAATTTATAGAGATCAAAAGTAGGAGATTACCAGGGACTGAGGGTACAGAGTGGCGGGAAGTTATTGTTTAATAGGACAGAGTCCCCATCTGGGATGATGAGAAGTTCTGTGGATGGAAGGTGGTGATGGCCACACAACACTGTGAATGTGCCTAAAGCCACTGAACTGTGCTGTTAAAAATGATTAAAATGATACATTTTACACTATATACATTTTACCATAATGAGAAAAAAATTGTAATTTCAAGTTAATTGGAAGCTCTGAGCTCCTGGGTAAGATTTATACACTACAGAGCCAGCCATTTCCTTCTGGACCCCTTCTTGTCAGTTTCTTCAAGTCTTTCCTCTTGTATTAGTTGGATTTTCCAAAGAAAGACGTTCCAAACCCTTGCCCAATGGATAAACACAACATTCTGAAGCATAATGAGAGAAGAGGGCATAGTTCTTGTTAGTCAGTATGTAAATATTTATTTAATCATCCTCCAGCCCTACTTAGTCCTTCTTTCAAGTACCCCTGCCCCAAACTGTGTCTGATATAACTCTACCCAGAAACCCTTGTTTTTGAAATTCTATTTCTGGAAAATAGACCCTCAGGCTTCTATTGGGGTAAAGGAGGACTGTGCAGAGAAGAGATTTTTAGTTTTAAACATTTTTTACTAATCCTCCTGTTTTGACTATGCACCTTAAACTCTCCTTCTAGAGATAACTGATATCACCAATTTCTAAACATTTGGGATTCTTCAGTGTCACCCATTGTATCTGCTGGTCCTCTTTCTGGTTTAAGATTTTATATTTCTCTCTCTTGAGCCACCCCCTCGCATGCTTCTTGTATGGTATATGAACTAGATAGTCCCTGCCCACGCTGCTGTCTTGTACTTGCATCCCTTCACCTTCAAGATGCCTGAGGAAGCACATCATAAAGAGGAGGAGGTGGAGACTTTTGCCTTCCAGACAGAAATTGCCCAACTCATGTTTCTCATTATCAATAGTTTTTATTCCAACAAGGAAATTTTCCTTCAACAGTTCATCAGTAATGCTTATGATGCCTTGGACAAGATACACCATGAAAGCCTGATTGACCCCTCCAAGTTGGACAGTGCTAAAGAGCTAAAATTTTGACATCATCTGTAACCACCAGGAGTGCAGCCTGACTCTGATAGGCACAGGCATTGGCATGACCAAAACTGACCTCATAAATAATCAGGGAACCATTGCCAAGTGGGGTACAAAAGCACTTATGGAGGCTCTTCAGGCTGGGGCAGACATTTCCATGACTGGACAATCTGGTGTTGACTTTTATTCTGCTTACTTGGTGGCAGAGAAAGTGGTTGTGATCACAAAGCACAATGATGGTGAGCAGTATACTTGAAAGTCTTCTGCTGGGGGTTTCTTCACTGCACGAGCTGACCACAGTGGGCCCAATGGCCAGCGTTCCAAAATGATCCTCCACCTTAAAGAAGGACAGACAGAGTACTTAGAGGAGAGTGTGTTAAAGAAGTGGTGAAGAAGCACCCATAGTTCATAGATTATACCATCACCCATTATTTGGTGAAGAAACAAGAGAAAGAAATCAGTGATAATGAAACACAGGAAGAGAAAGGTGAGAAAGAAGAGGAAAATAAAGATGATGTGAAGAAACCCAAGATTGAAGAGGTGTGTGGGCTCAAATGAGGGTGACAGTGATAGGGTAAAAAAAGAAAACAGAGAAGATTAGGGAGAAATATACTGATCAGGAAGAACTGAACAAGACCAAATCCATTTGAACCACAAACCCTGATGACACTGTCCAGGAGGAATATAGAGAATTCTTTAAGAGCCTTACCAATGTCTGGGAAGACCACTTGGCAGTCAAGTACTTTTCTGTATAAGATCAGTTGGAATTAAGGGCATTGCTATTCATCCCCATTGGGCTCCTTTTGACATCTTTGAGAACAATAAAAACAACATCAAATTCCATGTCCACCATGTGTCCATTATGGACAGCTGTGATGAGTTGATACCAGAGTATCTCAACTTCATCTGTGATGTAGTTGACCCTGAGGACCTGCTCCTGAACATCTCCAGAGAAATGCTCCAGCAAAGCAAAATCTTGAAGGTAATTTGTAAAAAATTTAAGAAGTGCCTTGAGCTCTTCTCTAAACTGGGGGAAGATAAAGAACTTCAGGAAATTGTACAAGGCATTCTCTAAAAATCTAAAGCCTAAAATCCATGAGGACTACTAATTGGTGACCTCTTTCTGAGCTCCTATGTTACCACACCTCCCAATCTGGAGATGAAATGATTTCTTTTTCAGAATATGTCTCTCTCATGAAGGAGACACAGATGTTCATCTATTACACCACTGGTGGGAGTAAAGTGCAAGTTGCCAACTCTGTTTTTGCAGAGTGAGTGTGGAAGCAGGGGTCAAGGTATACTATATAACAGAGCCTATCGATGGGTATTGTGTGCACCAGCTCAAGGAGTTTGATGGGAAGAGCTTGGTCTCAGTTCCAAGGAGAGCCTGGAGTTAACCTGAAGATGAAGAGAAGAAGAAAATGGAAGTGAGCAAGGCCAACTTTGAGAACCTCTGCAAACTCATGAAAGAACTCTTGGATAAGAAGTTGAAAGGGTGACAATCTCCAATAGGTTTGTGTCTTCACCCTGCTGCATTGTGACTAGTACCTACGACTGGACAGTTAGCATGGAGCACATCATGAAAGCCTGGGCACTTCGGGACAACTCTTAAAAGGGTGACGTGATGGCCAAAAAGCACCTGAAGATCAGCCTTGTCCACCCCATTGTGGAGACTCTGGCAGAAGGAGAAGGCAGACGAGAATGGCGAAACTGTCGAGGACCTTGTGGTGCTGCTGTTTGGTCTCTTCTGGCTTCTCACTTGAGATTTCCCAGACCCAGTCCAGGTGTGTCTACTGTATGATCAAGCTAAACCTAGGCACCGATGAGAATGAAGTGACAGCAGAAGAACTCAGTGCTACTGTTCTTGATAAGAAACCCTGTATCCCCATCTTTGAGTGTGATGAGGATGCCTCTAGCATGGAGGAAGTAAAATAGGAGTTTCTACCTGCAGAACTTGTACCCTTGGTGTAGTATCTCATAGCTTCCCCAGAAGCCCTAGCCCATCTGGTTTCCTCTGCTGATGACTAGTGATTTTTTTTTCTCTTGTCTTTCCGCCTAAGGCAGGATACAAGGGCTTCAAAACTCCCTTTCCCATATTTGACAACAGGTTTGGGTTTTGTGTATTGTGGTGTTTTTCTTTTGTTTATTTTGTTTTGATATTAAAGTATGCAAAATAAATAAGATGCAGGTTTTTAAAAGATTTTATTTATTTATTTTTAGAGAGAGGGCAAGGGAGGGAGAGAGGGGAAAAAAACTTTGATTGGTTTCCTCTCATACATACCCCAACCAGGGACTGAACCTGCAACCCAGGCATGTGCTCTGAGTGGGAATAAAACTGGTAACCTTCAGCTTTGTGGGATGATGCCCAATGAACTGAGCCACAGCAGCCAGGGCAAGAAGATGCAGTTTTAATTAAAAAAAAAAAAAAAGACTTCATCTTTCTCAGGTCTGGTAAGTCAGTTATTATTTGTGCATATACTTTCCAGCTTTCAAAATGTTATTACTGTTTTCTTCTCTCTCATTATCTTTGTCCTTCTGGATTTTTGCAAGCAAAAAGAAAAAGATATCCTTAACTGTTATTTTAGTGGGGCTTAGGAGAGAGCAAGCGTTAATGTGTATGTTCAGTCTAACATCTCTGCCAGTAAGTCTCTTCTGTAGTTTTTACAATGCTATTTGAAAAATTGTGATTTATTAGGCTCCATTAACAGAAGGGAACCATCTGAAATCAGGAAAATGATGGTGGTGAGTGAAGTCTGGAGTGAACTATTTTCAGTTCTGGACACAGCTCTTAAAACTAGAAAAACTGGAATTATTTTAGAAGTCAGTGATTAGAATATTAATGGAACAAGTAAAAGGACTAGGAATGTTTTCGACTGAGAATGAAAATGTCCAGAAGTTGACTTCAAATATTTAAAAAGTTGATGTTCATTTATTCATTAATCCATTTGAGTTCTGCATTGTGCTAAGAAAGATTCTTTCAGCACGGAACAGAGTAGAAAACATAATCAATTCCTGATTCTTGCGGAGCTCACATCTAGTTGGAGAAAAAGTAACTTCCTCCTTGGTTATTAGTAAGTCATCTGTCATGTCACATTCTGAGACTATGTGAATTTTCTAGACAGTCTTTTACCTGGTGATGTTAGCATCCATTGATGATTGTATTATCTCACAATGGGCATGGCATGGTCAACTAGATGAACAAAGAAGATAAGTTTGGTTCAGGGAAAAGATTACCATAGGGTGCAGCGGGAGCCTATAGCAGGAAGTTAGCTTCACTTAGTAAAAAAAAAAAAAAAAAAATTATAGGCTTTGGTATAAATGCACATATCTCTGACAATTGCTAGCTGAATGACACTGAGTAAATTTCCCTAAATTTTATCCTCTATAAAATGAGAATTACAATTTCTGCCTTACAGAGTTCATTTGTGTATTGATACAAAGCGAACCTTGATGATGATGGCTGCACTATTACAGGATGAGGATGATTGTATTAATGAACATGGTGCATTTAATCAGATGTTGACTTTAAGATGCACAACAGGTCATTGACATTAAGGCATTGCCTCCTGGGTGTGGACATACTGGGAAGGGTAGGAGTAGCCAGAAGGAAGTAGAATACTTTGATCTTTGTCATATTCAGCCTTTATCATAATTGGTGGTGGTACATCCAGTCTGAAATGCAATGCAGAGGTTGTAAGATTCAGTGTTGGACTATTTGCATAACAATCTCCTGAGAACACTAAATATTATAAGGTTCTAAGCTAAGCTGACCCTTCAGAGATTCTTATTCAGTGTGTCTTGGGTGAGATTTTGGTCCACTGCCAGGGTAAATTAAGTGTTACATCTAATCTAAATCTAATCTAATCTAATCTAATCTAATCTAAAAGGTCAGTTTGGGAGAAGAGTCAGTTTGTGTGTTTTCAGATTATAGACAGTAATCAAATACTTGCGTGTGATAGTGTTGGTCTGCATCCTGGTTTATGTTAAGAATAAGGCACTAAGGCCTTTTATGGATAGGTTAAGGCAATTCAACATGTACATTGCTGAGAGAGTTGACACGGGAGTAGCCAGAGAGCTCTGTAGCCAACTCTGAGAGTCATAGTTCCGATCTGTGCTGTTCAATGTGTGGCCACCAGCTCCACGTGATTCAGCTAGAATGGAAAAAACAATAGTTAATGTAATTTTAGGACATGTACTCTCAATGCTTAGAGTATTTTAAAGATATTTGAAGGAAAACAACACTTGAATTGAATTTAGACTTAATTTTAAATTGATTAAAATGATGTAAAACGAAAAATTTTGTTCCTCAGTTAAACTAACTCATTTCAAGTGCTCGACAGCTGCACATGGCTAGTGGCTATTACAGTAGGACAGTGTAGATATAGAACACTTTCATCACTGCAGAAAGTTCTATTAGCACTGTTGAGGAAGTGTTGATAACCTGCCAAAAACCCATGCATAGTAGAAAATAGTTGTTACTGGTCTCACTTTAAAGACCGGGAAAGACTTGATATCTAGTGAATAAAAGACTATTTTAGTTGGTCTTCTTGCCAACTAAAGGAAAAAAGACTGCAGCAAGCCAGGGGATGTTGGATGAAGAAATGGTGTCTATTTCTACACATTCACTCTCTTTGCTGTGGGGAGGGTGAGTTCCTAAACCCTATGGTCCTCAGAAGCAAGCTACTTAGAATATCCTCCCTTAAGGGGCTATTCTATGAGCCATTGTTGGATCCTACTCTCCTCCTGGCCCCTGCGTTCCCATTCGCCAGGCAGCCTAACTGCCAAGAGGGCTGGCAGTGCCCAGGTGTGATACCTGGTAGCTACGCTTCCTCTCTGTGTGTGCTCTGTTGGCTCTAAGTATAGTTTGCATCCATCTGCTGCTCTCGCCCTTCTACGCTACAGAGTTAGGTGTTGTTTTGTCCCCTGGAGGGAGCCCATATTGTTCTATTGCTACCACAGAAAAAACAAATCAGGTGCAACAAGGAAAATATGGAGTGTAAGCATGTGTTTCCAGGTCATCAACATGCAAGCAAACGTGCATGAAAATGAGTGCTAATTTACTGCATGATTCAGTGTTTGCAAGACTATCAAGTTGTTTCCCATAGGCAGCCCAACAGCCATCACAAAGTAATGAATTTTTATTATAACCATGTATGATGGTTGAACTAGCAAAGTAATGATCAAAGAAAACAAAATAATAGCAAAAGGTGATAATAATAATGATAGTGTAATAATTAACTGGCAAAGGCATTTATAACAGGGGTCAATTGGCTAATAGAGTTGTTTGGGGCAGTCACAACATGTCTGATTTTCTCATTTTAACGTTTTTTCTGCTGCCTTCATTTAAAAAAAATCTTGGTTATGAAAATAGACTCACATTAATAATCAAAATAGAAACAAATTGAATGGATAGTAGGTCATGTTTTTTATTTATGTGTTTCATATTAGGTTTTGGAGGCCCTTTAAAATTTGTCTGGACTGTTTTGCAGAAATTATTAAACCAGAAAAAAACTCCAGCTTTTTGGAATTTTATGTTCTGTTTTGAATTACACTCTTCATTACCAATTTTCTCATTCATGCATATGTATCTTCGGATTTGCTTTGGTTATCTGCAGAAATCAGGGTGAATTGTACTTTCACATGGACCAAACCATTTGGAAACAAGACCGTTTAAAAAATAAATAGGTATTTAAAAAATTCATTTTATCTTTTTGTATCCCTCTTTACTATTTTCCTTTTCTCATATTTTTTCTTTTTCTTAGTTTTTGTCGAGTCTATTTTAATATATCATAGAAAGGAGAATTGATCTAATTTTAACAATATAAAAGTAGCGTACATAAAGTCAGGTTGTTCAAAAGAGAATTCTGAGTAATGTAAATAGACTTTAATGTATAGTTAGCCCTTTTACTTGAAAAGTTGTCTCAGTTCATGCTCATCTTCTTTCCTGGAGTGTTGTTAGTTATCTCACTTTAGGCAAGTGAGTATCTTCCAGCAGTTCTCAGCCAGAACAAATATTTACAGTTAAGCCCTAAACTCCAGAAAATGGCTTTGTATCTGTGCTGGAGGTGGCTGGGGGGTTTAAATGGAAAGGCTGACTTTGTCTTAACTTTAGAAACACAAATGGAGCCACTACAATAAATCATTCAAAGACATTCAAATGGATGTTTATTAGAAGAAGCTTACCTCCCTTAAACTAACGTAGAGAGGGTTAAGAGGCTATGGGGGCTGTGATCCCACATAACTAATGGGCACACTTTTCACAGACAGAAGGGCCATGCTTTAGTCATAGTGGTAAATCTGTAGTGACAGACGTTTGTTCTATATTTGTGAATGACCTGATTTGGCATGCATGCAGCTCGTTCTACTGACAATAATGGTAACATAGTGTGAGGAAGAGGGAGGGAAGAAAGGAGAAAGAATTAGAGGAGGAGGCGCAGTAGAGGGAGGACAGAAACCCAGGCAGAGAGAAAGGGAGAAGGGGAAAGGACTATTAAACAGTGAGAGATCAGGAGCATCTAAGGGTGATTCAAACCTGCCTTTAGTAGATCATTATTTGCATTTGGGAGCAATTCTAATTGATTCAGGGAGAATTGCTTTTCTTTCCTCCATTCTCCCTCCTCCTTCCTCTCCCTCATCTCCCCTGAAATCTCTGGGGAAGATAGATATTCAGACAGCTGTCAGCTGGTGCAGGATGCTTCTGCATCAAGGAGTCCCTTATAATTTGCAGAACTTGGCTGGCCCGCTACCCTTTGCTACTATCCTGCAGCCTCTTCAGGTAAGAAGGAACTGGCCCAAAGTGATGGAAAAACAAAAGACAAACACACAAAAAAAACAAAGGCTGTAATAATTAGAAGAGAAGTAGTGTTATGCCCTCTGCTACTTCCTATTCCCTAAAGCCATTCCTTCTTAAAGTAACAGATATAATCCATGGCAAGAGCAATTAGGACACCCAAAGACACCTCTGTTGAGAGTGCGTTAGGAGTGGTGGGTAGAGCACTGAATGAGAGAAGGGAATCCTGGGTACTGCTACAGACTTGCTATGTGGCCATAGACAAATCCCCGCCTATCTCTGAGCCTATTTCCCAACCTGCAAATGAAACAATTCAAAACAAGGTCTCTAGGGACCTTTTAGCATTCAAATTCACAGTTCTCATGGTAAGCATGTAGACATGTAAATAAGTAGCTCTAGAGTCACCACCTCAGACGTCTTTTCTGACCTACCTATCCAAAATATTTCCCTGCCCTTGAACACACCACTTGCCATTGTCTGACACGTCTTGTTGGTTTCTTTATGGCCATTTGATTAGCTGACTAGGGTGCAAGCTCCATGTAAATTGAAACACAGTCTGTCTTATTCACCACTTCTTTTTCAGTGAAGAATATATATATTGTTCATATTTTTTATCTTCTCATTATAAAATAAATGTTTGTGGAGTACTGAATGGCTCTACCCAGGAATATTTCTATGTTGCGATTTTTCAGTTTATAAACAATAGAGACATACTGGAGTTACTTACCTCAGTGAGTGGGTATTTATAAGGAATACACAAGCGAGCAAGGGGTCGGAAACTTTTCGAAGCCCACAGGCAGGCTCTACTGAGAAATGGAGTATGGCTATCACCACTTACAATCCAGTTCAAGTTTTACACCCTAACAGCCCTTCTGATGACCAGCATTTACTCTGTTCCCTGTCTGCTCCGATCAAGCCTCCTTGCTCTCTGCTCTGGCTCTGCCACTTCAGTGAGACTGTTCACTGCTCCCCGCTTCCCTTGTTCCAGGCTGTCCAGCATCACCAACTCTCTGTGGGGTCTGAGATCAAACTCACCCAGAAAGGCTGGATTGGTTTACCTGTTAACTATCCAGTACAGAAAACCTCTTTCAGACAAAATTGCCCTGATAACAGCATAAAGGGAGCACATCAGAAGCAACTGTATAGCTTTTTTAAAGTATACTTCCTGGGGTCCCATTGATAGGTAATTAATTAGAACCTCCATCTGGTGTTGAATTGGACATCTGGTATTTTGAGAAGTCTCCCCAGACAGTTTTTTGTGCACCACTAGACAAGATATACTGCCAGGTGCCCATCCTAAGCCCACTCATGTTACTGAACCAAAGGAGTTCATCTAATGAAAAGTGAACAGGATTTGCAGCAAAGAAAGTAAAGGTTTATTTAAGCAAATGGCACCAAACCTGCAGTCATAGGTGAGCTGTTGCTCTAAGACTTGGCTTCCTGATGGCCTCTAGAAGATGGGTTGTATAGGGGGAGAGTGATTTATCATGGTGGAGTTAGAGTCATGGTGTCCCTTGATTGGTTGGCACTAGGGCAGGGGTAGTTGATCATTGCATCTGGTCCTGATGTCAGCCATGGCATCACTCTGTCTGGTTTCACAAGGGTGTGGTCAGTGGGGCTGTTCACTTTTCTGGGTCTGGAGCTGAAATACAACTGAGGCCTAGATGTTATTTAGGTCTTTGTCTCTGTGGTCAACAGACCCAAGGTTTTCCCCTAAGATTATTTGATGCTGACCAAGACCTCACTGTCCAGAGGGCTTAATTATTACTGGAGCAGATGTGCAAAAGAGAAGGACAAATGGGTCAGGGTGCTCCTAAGCTAAACAAGGCCAGTTTGAATTAAAAGGAAAGAAAGAAAAGATCATTTAAAAAAGTTAAGTTTCTGTATGGTTACAATCTGCTGTGCCCAAGGAGGTGGAATCCTGGGTACAAAGCATGGCAAACACAGAGAACTTCAAAGAATCCTTTCATATACCCTGTGTACCTTTCTATCAATCTGTGCATCCTTTCTGCCATCTATCTATATACTAACATTCCTAGGTATGATATTTAGATATTAAATTTTGATTCTACTATCCCTTTCCTTTCCCATCAGAAATACTTATGAGGAATGATTAAGACAAGTTAGAGTGTTTCAAAAAACTGGAAACAGATGAAGGTTCATTCTAGCTGTGGTAAGATAGAACATAAAGCATGCAACTCTGGATTCCATTTCAGGATTAGAATTTAGCTCCTTAAAATAATAATTCTTTATTCTGTATTCTTTTTCTCAGTCATACTATTTCTAACGTAGGAGTACCCAGAAAGGAATTTATTTTTTCTGGGTCACATGAGGGCAGCCCACAGAATGATTTATGAAATAAAACTACTACTTATTTATCAAAAAAAAAGCCATGAAAAACAAAGATAAAGGATGAGGAGGAGAAAAAGAAAAAAAAACAGGAGGAGGAGAGAGAGGAAAACAACATCAAACAGGCCAATTTTTATGGCTGACATTAGGAGGTCCTTGGGAAAGAATGAGCTATCAGGAAGTGAGGAAGAGTGGGCAGTAACTTATCCAACATAATGTTTCCTGATCTCCAATTTGTATGATGTACAAAAAACATACAAGATACAGTCTTGCCTTCATTGAGCTGAAAATCCAATAGGGGAAACACATGGAAAGGATCTACAATATTAAATAAGATAATATATATTAACAACATTTTGAGTGCCAAGACTATTGTATGTTCTCAATAGATGCAAGTTCCCTTTCATCTGAAACAAAGGAGTTGATCAAACACTAGCTATTTGTATCAGATTTACCTAACCTTTGGTCCAGCTTGTTTCTCCTTTGCCTACCTCCATGTGATTTTCCAGGTTCCCTTGCAGCTAGGATGGCCACAGGAAACAGAAGAAGTCTGCTGGTATTTTCTCTACCCTGTTGTACTATGTTGAATAGTATCCCAAAATAATTCATGTCTACCTGTAAATGTGACCTTATTTGGAAATAGGATCTTTGTAGATATTATTAAGTTAAAATGGGGTCCTACTGGATTAGAATGGGCCCCAAATCTAATATCACTAGGGTCCTTATAAGAAGAGGTATAGACACAGAGGAGAGAAGGCCATTTGAAGATGGAGGCAGAGACTGGAGTGATGTATCTACTTCAGAAATGCCAAGGATTGCTGGTAACTCCGGAAGCAAGAAGAGACTTGAAAAGATTCTTCCCTAGAAACTTCAGAGGGAGGACAGCCCTGCCCACACCTTGATTTTAGACATCCAGCCTCCAGGACTGTGAGAGAACAAATGAATATTATTTTGAGCCACCCGATTTGTGGTAATTTGTTATGGCAGCCCTAGAAAACTCCTCTTTCTTCTTTCTAGAATGAGGATAGCTTGTCTTGAGGAATAGCAGACATCTTGCAATGACAGAAGCCATATTCTTAAGTAAGGATGGTAGACTAGGAAGACACTAGAAACCTGCTTCCTTAGGGCAAGTACCCCAGACTTCTGATAAATAAATCATAGGTGTTTCAGTTATTGTCACTCACCCTTCCTGCTAAGGATGGCACATTTCTGACTAATGCCTCCCGGTGAAGAGGAAATGACTCGAGAGTAACCTGAGTTCATATCTCAGCCATGTTATTATGTAGATGGGTAGCCTTGGGCAAGTCATAAAGACTTTTTAAACTTCATTTTATTCCTCTGTAAATTAGAAACAATAATATCTATTTGAGTTTAAATGAGATAGTTTATGAGAGAGCCAGGGGTCATCAACAGGGGTGGGGAAGCTAATTCAAGTTACCAAGACTAGAATCCCAAGGACCAGGATCCTGTCTGTGTTGATTATCAATGCATATGCAATATAAAGACTGTTTTCCACACCTCTATCTTTGTGGGGAGAATGTCAATTTAATTTTTTCTTTTTTTTTTCTCAGTAAGCAGCTCTTGGCAACCCAGGTAAACGTACTTTATATAATATAAAGAACCATACCAGCACTGGGGGTTAATTACAAATTAAATAGCTCTACCAGACAGATTACATAAGAAATGGTACTGGGATGAAGGGCTCCACATGCTCTCATCCAATAAAAAAGAGCAGAAGTAACTTTTTCAAGTTCTTTCTGGGATAGTCCTGCCCCACCAACTTCCTGAACCTTGTTTTTTTTTGCCCTCAGCATGTCTCTTTGATCCCAGAACTCTTCCTTTGGTTATGAGCAAATTTAAGACATGAGCTAGTAGCCTGTGGTGTCAACACTTCCTATTCAGAACTAACAGGCAGAACATCAAGGATAGGAACTTGTTCCAAAAGGCCATGGGCCCTGACGTAATTAAAAGAGAAACTTCAGGGTACACCATGGAAATATGCCAAAGCTCCATGGAAATCTGAGTGGTAGCTGGACTTTCTCAGAAGAACAGTTCCAACAGACCACATCTTTACCCACTTCCCACTTGGCAGAAAGGCCTCTCCCTAAAGAAGCTCAATTTTCTGAAGGGCTAGAGCTTCTCGATGTTCACTGCATCAAGATATAGGTCCATGCTTGGCCTGGCATCCTAGCTGCATTGTGTCTTGTTCCTCTCAGAATTCAATTCAAATCACCTGTTTATAGACTCAAGTCTAAACATAGCAGGCCCTGGTCTGTCTTTTCCTCTCCCTTCCACCCTTTCACACCCTCTTACCACTTTAGAGCTAAGTGAATATGGTTTTCCAAATATAGTTTTGCAGCCAGTGTGTTAGGCTTTCTAATGAGCAATGGTAATTGCTTCAGCTATTTCCCAAAATGAAAATCAACCTCTGAAGAGCAGCTGGTTTTTTGTAATATTCTGCTTCCTCCGACTGCATCCCCCATTCCTACAAGTCAGTCAAAGCCTAGCCTTGACTGTTTCATCTAGGAGCAGGGCCTGTGGGACCAGGCAGGAGGAATGTGCTGATGGTAGGGAAACCGAATAGGCAGGCTATTGTGTACTTTATTATATTTAAGGAAATAGGGAAGGGGGAAGAGGGTGGAGGAAGACCTGCTTTTACTTTTGATTTCTAAGATATCCTATTAAGTGTTGTGCTTATTGATCTAACTGAAAAGATAACCAGGTTTTTGGATGACAGAGCAAAGATGTTTCCACCCTCCTTCTGTTTTCAAGAGTCACCCCAAAACAACAAAGAGTACACAAAACAAAAACACAAACCCCATATTCTTAAGGACAGGAGATATCTGCAATCTGGAACCACAATATATGAAGATGAGAAACAGATGGAGGAATGGTAAGGCACTTAAAAGATTACGGAAAGTCAAACCTAATGGCCTGAGGGTGATATCACATCAAATCAAGCCAACTCACTCTGCACAACACAGGGGCATCCAGGAGTTGAGAGGCCCATATGGCAGCAGTGGATGAGAGGGAGCACAGCACTGGAAACAACCCCCTTGGGAAAAGGGGGATAATACCAGCTACCACTTGTGATGCACTTGTTGGCATCTGGCCCTTTACACACGTTCTCTACTGCTGTCCTCATACTCACAGCACAAGATACTGTTTCTCCCATTTTATAGATGTAAAAACTGAGGCCCAGAGGGATAATTTGTCCCAGATAACAGGAGACAGATACTAAATCAATGTACAGCTGACCCTTGAGCAACATGAGTTTAACTACACGGAACCATTTACATGCAGAATTTTTTCAGTTGACAATTTGAAATAACTTGCAGACAAATCACTTTAGCCTAAAACAGATGACGTAAGCTTATAGCATCCGATAAATACAGTGTAGTACTGTAAATGTATTTTCTCTTCCTTATGATTTTCTTAAAAAACATTTTTCCTTTACCTTACTTTATTATAAAAATACAGCACATAATACATATAAAGAACAAAATATGTGTTAATCAACTATTTATGTTATTGGTAAGGCTTCTGGTCAACAGCAAGCTATTAGTAGTTAAGTTTGGGGGGCATTCCAAACCTCTAAGTGGGTTTTCGACTGTGCGGGAATTGGTGCCCTTAACTCCTGTGTTGTTCAAGGGTCAACTGTATTTTTAGTTGCAAAGCCTTCCCACCAGCCTCCACCACCCCTCTATGTGAAACCAATTCGTGAGTGCCAGCTGAAACCTGAGCTGACTATGTGGCCAGGTTGTCAAATGGTTGGTAGGTATGATAGCAAGTGCTGGGCAGGGCTGATGCTGTCTGGGGTCAGGCATCACTATTTGGCTCCAGCTGCTTGTTGCTTTGAAAATTCCTAGAGAAACAAAAAGGTAACCACCTCCCCCTTGCCTTCCTGAACAGGATCTAGTCTGGAGGAGCCTTCCTGCTGGGATGGGGCCATACCTAGAAAGTGAATCCTGAGGTCCACAGTAGCTGAGGGTCCACCAAACACACTGGCCTATGTCCTGAGAAGGGGGATGGGGTATCAAGGGATTTGCTAATCCTTTCCTACACTTGCCTGTTTACTGCTGCCCTGCTACCTGCCCTGCACCGCCCAGAACAGGTTCACACCCCACTGTTGCTTCCTGTCTCCACAGATCACCAACCGCACAAAAATTTGTGTACATCCAGGTCATGAAGAAACAAAGCATCCAGCATCAAAACTGCCAAATAAAGTCTGCAGTGCTTATTATCTAGTTTATTAATGATTTCTGTTGATGGCTCAAAAGTCATTCAGCGGACACTTGATGGGAATCTACTATGTACATAGTCACCATGTCAGGTGCTTTAGAGAAGAAAAGATTAAGGGCATTGTGCCTGCTCTCAAGAGTCTGTAACCAGTCAGAGAGATATGGCACCAGTCTCTGAAAAGGGATCTGAAGATGTGAGGTATGGGTGATTGAGAGCTAGTGGGGAGATTCTCAGTGTTATTGAAATCCTTCTCATTTTCTGTTTATATCTCTGGCTGTTCCATTAAATTGTGAACTTCTGAGGGGGACTGGGGGAGTCACAAGCTTTATTTGTGTTATTTCTGAAACCAGTTGCCAAAAACTACAGCAGTGTTACCGCATAGTGAAGTAAGACTTTTTCTAACCAGATCTGAAGCCCCCTCCTCTTAAGCATAGTGTGATTGTTCTCAAGGTCTCCAGTTCAATTTCAGCTAGAGAATTAACCATTTAATATCTACCTGTCACATTTCAAGAGTTTCCATATGCACGCTGAATTGAAAACCTGTGGGAGCAGATCCGAATCCTTCAGCTGTCAAGTCCCTTTGACAAGCAGCTGCTCCTGATATATACTATAACCTCACATTGATTCGTCCACACGTGTGTATCAAGGGGCTCAGAATGAGCCTGGGATGGGTCATCTGGGGTTCAGGCCTGCTGGGACACATCCAGGCAACTGAAGTTTATTTGCACAGGGGTTGAGAAGCCTCCAGGGAGAGCATTAAGGAAGAAATAAACCAGGCACAGTGAATTTCACCCAGTAAAAAGTCTTAATCATTCTAGGGAAGGGGCAGTTCTCTCAATAGTGTGATCTCTGTCACGTAGGTGTGTTTCCTGGTCCAATACCCACTGGCCATCTGTTTGTGTCCTATGAGGAGGTGGCAAAGGTGGGGGGCGGTGGGCTGTAAATAAAAATGAAAAGAGCTGTTTCTTGAAATTCTTAAAATCTTGAGGCCCAAGTGACACTGTTTCTAAACAGGAGAAGGCATTCTTTCTGCCACGTTGCAAGGCATAGGTCCAGCAAGTGCTCATGGTGCCAGGCATGCTGATGCCCAGGCACCAACGCTGACTAGTAGCACGAACTCCATGAGATGCTGTTTGCAATGGAGCGGCCATACCATCAACCTGCTCAGCAGAACAGTGATGGTGTGGAAGCCACCACCAGCAAGAGACAACCTTGCCTGGTGGAGCAGCAGACATGGTGGGCAGAAGCAAGGATTTGGGTGTCCAGCAGGAGCCAAATGAAGCAGCAGAGGAAGCACAGCAGTGTCTGCCAGAGTATAAATGAGACCATCTACTGGCCCTCCCTGGGAAGGGGTGGTGCAGATTCAGGGGCTGGGAAGAGGTGAGGGAGGGGTTGGGGAGGGAATCTTTGAGAGTAGTGTGCGGGGGACTGCCATTCTGTATTAGGCTTGTGACTGAAAGAGCTAGGGGCGTTTGATCTCATTCCTAGTCATGGATTTGAAGGCACTGGGAAGATTTGATTTCTTTTGTATACTCATATAAACACATAAATGCACAAACTTACACATATACTCATTCTATCAAAGACATGTACTATGCATGTAAATACTCATATGTACCATATTTGTGCTTGTACATGAATTGTAAGTTGTTAAAACGAGGTGGGGGTGGGTAACAGTTGGGTGATGGGGTCAAAGTGGGTGAGTGACATTTGGCTTCAACCAGAGAGCTCTGCTTTTACTATTATACACTTTGTACTTCTGCCTAAGATTTCTTATAAAAAATGTTATCATGGCAAAAAGAAAGAAAGAAAAAGAGAGAGAGAGAGAAAGAAAGAAAGAAAGAAAGAAAGAAAGAAAGAAAGAAAGATGTTTGAAAACTCACTTGATATAATCCAACCATATTATTTTATAAATGAGAAAGTGGGGACACAGAGATGTTAAATGACTTGCCTGAGGCTATGAAGACAAAAGTAATGGGTTAAGGGCTCAAGTCCAACGTTTTTATTTTATTTTATTTTCCAATTACACCATATATAGAAAGAAAGTATATACACTAAAATAAGGAAGTCTGGATATTGTACAGAACTCTGAGTGTTTCCCAGTTTTAAATGATTAGAGGTTTGAGAACTGGCTTATTAGATGTTTGATTTTTTTATTTATAATTTTATAGCAAAAAAATAGTAGCTATGGGGGCAGTAATATAGATTAAATTAATACACTTTTGTAAGAAGTGACCACAGTTAATACAATTTTAGGTTCAACTTTAAAGTCTACTAGACATGTTATATTAATCAGAAATGTAGAACAAAATGAGATTATTTTGTTTTAGAATGAGCTTTGAAAAACATTGGCTCAACTTTCTAAGCACAGGACACAAAAAAGTTGACAAGAAAGTTTGCAAGTTCATGAGTAAATATTAAGAGAATAGAATTATTCACTGAGGAAGGAAAAGCAAAAGAGGCTAACCATTTCCAGGAATGTAAAAAGTGTCTTGACTAAGCTGAACTATTTTTATCCACCACCAGGAGGACAGAATAAGGGCAGACCTGTGGAAATACCATGAGAGATGGAGGTGGTAGAGTCAGTAGAACTGAGATGCTGATGCATACCTGGTTCTCAACGCCTTGCAGAGTTGTAAAGCCCAGAGGTAGATGTGAAGTGATCAAGCAATCCAGGGAAATAATGGTGGCTAGATGACTGACTCCTGGTCTCTGTTATTATTTCAGAAAACATCAAGTGTCACCACATGGTGAAAGCTAAAGGTAATTCACCAAGGAGGCATATGGGTAGGGAGGAGGAGGCTAGGGGTACCTCTTTCCATATGCATGCTAAGATGATCACTCAGAATGGCCACTCACTCTGCAGGGCTGGCTCCCTGACCAAGTCTGAGTGCTCTTCTGTACTCTGCTCCTGCCTCTCCTATTATCCAATTAGAGATTTGCAGCTGCTGAATGGTCCTGTGACTAAAGTCCATGACATTAGAAATAAGGCAATGTACTGAAAAAACAAATGAACAACTTTGAGGCTTCTACTCAAGATGGCAGAGCAGGAGGTAAATGCTGTACTTGACTCCTATAACCACATCAAAATTACAACTAAGAAAACCATCCTTACAGACCACTTGAAGACTAGGTGAACAGAGCTCCTATAACTAAAGATATAAAGAAGAAGCCAAGAATGGTAGGAAGGACAGAGACATAAAACATTCTGGTCACACACCCACTTGTGGTGGTTAAGAATCGGGAGGGATATCTCAGCTGTGGAGGTCCCCACTGAGGAACAAGGGGACCCGGCCCCACACTGGGGCCCCCAACCCAGAGCACCTGTGCCAGGAAGAGGAATCCCCGCAATAGCTGGCTGTGAAAGTCAGCGGGAACTCACTCTGGGTGAAGCGGAAGGCTGCTGTAGTCCCATACGTCCTCTTAAAGGGCTCAAGCATAGATTCACTTGCTCACACTTTCCCTGAGCTCCAGAGAAGGGACAGCAGGTGGAAAAGGGACATTCGGGGAGGAACTAGGTTTTCTGGCTTCTGGGCGAGGGCTGGAAAAATAGCTTTCTCTGGGACTAAAGTGCTGATGGGTGGCATTGCTTATTTGTTGAGCCCTCACTCTATTCATCTGTTAGGTGCCATTGTTTCTTTGCTGAGCCCATCTCCCCCACAGCCTGCAGGCACAGTTGGATGTCAAATCTGTGTCTGCGTTAACTTGGATAACTCAGCTCTTGCTCCACCCAGGTGATGCTCTGAGACTCTGCCCCACCCAAGTCACATACCAACCTGGTGTCCCAAACCTGGTGAAGGAAAGAGACACACAAGTCAGGGAAGTGTAGAGAGTCCTAAAAAAGATGAATCCAAAGAGGCCCACACAAACCACATATCATAATTAAAATGTTAAAGGTTAAAGACAGAGAGAATCTTAAAAGCAGCAAAAGAAAAGCAGTTAGTTTTCTACAAGAGAACTCCTAAAAGGTTGTCAGCTGATTTCTCCACAGGAACACTGCAGGCCAGAAGGGAGTGTCACAAAATATTAAGTGATGAAAACCCAGGACCTAAAATCAAGATTGTTCTACCCAGTAAGGCTATCATTTAGGATCAAAAGGGTAATAAAGGGCTTCTCAGACAAGAAAAAGCTGAAGGAGTACATGACAACCAAACCAGTATTACATGAAATGTTAAAGGGTCTTCTTTACAAGAAGAAAATAAATATGAATAAGAAAATTAAAACAAAGAAAAAATTCTCACTTACAAAAGCAAACACATAATAAAAGAAGTAGATCAACTCTCACTAAAGTTGGTACAAAGGTTAAAAAGCAAGAATAGGAAGATTATGTGTAATTATAACAGTAAATTAAGGGACATACACATTCACACTCACGAATGAAAAAATAATGACAAAAACCCAAACATGGTGGAGGTGAGTAAAAAATGGTAGGGATTTTAGAATGTGTTCAAACTTAAGTGACCATCATCTTAAAATAAATTGTTATAAACATAGCTTGGTATATATGAAACACATGGTAACCACAAACCAAAAATCTACAAGAGATATAAAAAAATAAAGAGAAAAGATTTCAAACATAACACTACAGAGAGTCATCAACATAAAAGAGAAGAAAGCAAGATAATAAGAAAGGAAAAGAGAACAACAAAAACAATCAGGAAACAAGTAATAAAATATAGTAAAATAACTACGTACCTTTCAATAATTACTTTAAATGAATATAGATTAAATGCTCAAATCAGAAGATGGATAAAGAGAATGTACTCAATATGAAACATTACACAGCCATAAAAAAATATAAAATCTTACCCTTTGCAACAACATGGATGGACCTAGAGGGTATTGTGCTATGTGAAATGAGTCAGACAGAGAAAGATGAATACCAAGTGATTTCATGTATATGTGAAACCTGAGAAACAAAATAAACGAACAAATAAAATAGAAACAAACTCACAGATATAGAGAACAAACTGATGGTTCCCAGATGGGGGAAGGGGAGTAGGGGATGTGTGAAAAAGATGAAGACATTAAGAAGTACAAATTGGCAGTTACAAAATGGTGACCAGGATGTAAACTACAGCATAAGGAATTTAGTCAATAATATTGCAAAAACTATATATGATGTAATGTGGGTACTAGACTTACCAAGGGGATCACTTCATAAGTTAAATAAATGTCTAATCATTATACTGTATACCTGAAACTAGTGTAATATTTAATGTCAACTTTAACTGAAAATTTTTAAATTAAAAGTTAAAAAAATAAATATACTTTGGATATCCAACTTATTTCACTTAGCATAATACCTATTTCACTTAGCATAACATCTCTTATGCTAACTGAAAATCAGAGAAAAATACTGTATGATTTCGCTCACATGTGGAATCTGAAAAGTGAAATAGACAAACAAAATAAAATAGCAACAAACTCATAGATAGAGACAAATTGATGGTTGCCAGAGGGAAGGGGTGGGGGTTGGGCAGAAAAGGTGAAGGGGAATGAGAGGTACAAACTGCCAGTTATAATGTAAGTCACAGGGATGTAGTGAACAGCACAAGGAGTAGAGTCAATAATATCATAATAGCTTTGTACGGTGACAGATGGTCACTAAACTTATCGTGGTGATCACTTCATAGGTATATAAATGTCAAATCACTATGTTGTATGCCTGAAACTAATCTAATATTGTATGTCGACTATAATTTAAAAACCAAGGGGCTTGGGACAGTGGAAGTCATGGCGCCACCTCTGAGGAACTGCATCCCCAGCCACTGGCTGTGTAACTCGGAGGAGGGCAGCCCAGGCAGCTGCACCTACACCCAGTGTGGCTACATCTTTTTGATGCTTGTTGCTGCATGATGAAGAGCAGCGAGAACATATGCTTCCTGCTGTGTCTGTGATGAGACACACAAAGTCCCAATTACTGCTGGGGGTGGGGGGGTGGGGATCGTAACCTGTAAGGTCTCTAGCATCAGTGCACACATCCTACCTGTGGGGTCCACACCACTTAAGAACTCTTTTTGAGGGACTATTTGCAAGGAAGACGTCTGAGCTACTAAAAAAGACAAGGTTTAAATTTATGAACATTTTGCCCAGGTGACATTGTCTTGGCCAAAATGACCTCCCTAGGCGACACACAGTCCAGTTACCTCCTGACTGTTGCCAAAAATGAACTAGGGGTGGCAGTGGCCCACAGATATCCCGATGATTCCCGTCAGCTGCTCTGAGATGTGGTGCCCTATGACCCACAATAAAGAGTTCTGGAAAGTGGCCCAAGTACAGCCTGAATTCTTGCAGACTTAAGAAGCCACATTTTACCCCAAGGAGTGGGTAAGCTGTTTCCAAGAGTACATGTATGAAAGTAACAGTAAGACACCATTGTCTTTATTCAAACACCTGGGTCAGCCAGCAACCAACCTTAGAAAAGTCTGCCAGAATATACTCTGTAGGTGGAATATTTTTCTTGTGAACCTTTCAGTGGATTCCATTCTCTGGAGTGAGAAATTTCTCTTCTGGAGTTTCCATAAACAAACTGTATAATGTTGGAAATACCCTATTCCTTCTGACAGCCTTATAAATGTGTTTTTTTTTAGCTGTGACAAAGAAAATATATATTTTTTGAAAACATTTTTATTAAAAGGACTTTATGATAAAAAAGAATTAATAAAAACTTTGGGTTCATCTACCACCTTAATTTCTTAATAAGCTGAGAGAAACATCTGAAACATGATTGAGTCCTGGACACATATCATTAGCACAAATGCCACTCCCTGCATCACCTTTTTGTCTTTTCCATCAGAGAAGCAACTGGAAACCAGTGAGACAAAAGCAGCTGGAAGTGGATACAGGAAGTGGATATTCCTGAGATGGGGCAGTGACAAGACACATACGTGCAAAGTGACTCAGATGGTACTGACAGGAATGCCTAGACTAACCCTTAGCACCTGGGCAGTGGCCCTAACAGGAGAACAGGACACAATCGACTGCTTGTCCATCTTCCAAGTTCCCTCTTCCTTTGAGTCCAGGTGTATTGTTGATTATCACATCTGTGTCTAGCCTTGCAGCCTCAGGTCCCAGTGGTAGTAGATATTCGTAACGAGAAAAAAAATCAGAAATACAGTTATTATTCACTTTACTTTTAATGGACTCAGAAGATGTATTAAAATCCTATAAAATAAGAGGGTTGTTTATTATTGGTGAAAGATTTTCACTCAATTAATCTGAAGATATTGGCACAATTAGAAAGTTAAATCTAAGATTTCAGAAAGGTTCAATTTGCAAGATTTTAATTATGAAAACAACCAAACAAGCTGACTCAACGATAAAATTTCAACTCACTAGCTTGCCAGATGCCCTAAGATTCTTGGATGACTTGGCGTCAGGTGTCACATTCACTTTGAGAAAGAAGGAAATGAGCAGCTGAGACTGTCTCCCTGGGACAGATCCTGACTAATTCTCTTGTTGTTCGCACCTTTTTCAGTACTGGCAAAGTCATTAGCTGGAAAACTCAGCTTCAGCTGGTGAGGCACTGCCTCGCAAATTCCAAGGATGTAGCAGGACTGGGTATTAATAATTTGCAGTGCCTGGTGGTGACTCAGGTCTCTGCAGACTGGCTGTTTAATTTGCAGGCAAGCCCCATTTCTCTGACTGTGCCCCGGTCCCGCACGTCCCTTCCAGGATCTCATGCTTCTTCAGGGCTGGTAGACACTCCTCTGTCTTCACAGCTCTGGAAGTATGAGACGCCCAGGGGGCAGCACAAGCCCCTTTGAGCTGTAAGTTGTTGAATCAGCCTGCTTTGACTGATTTCCTGTCACAAGTTCACTGTTGAGAGCAGCTGTGCCCAAAATAACTCAGGCTGGGGGAATGACAACTTCTACAGTTTTACTCAGGAAAGTCTTCAGATAGCATCCACATGTTCTCCCACTTTGGTGTGTGGAAAGGGCTTAAGGGACATTTCGTACATTGCCAAATTTGGAGGGTCTGGTTAATTACAGCAATTTTCTATGAATTTTAAAAAATTGACATTTTAGAGAGTGACCTGAGCAGTTATTTGACTGATTATTAATGTGAAATGAAAAGAGAGAAAATGGTGACAAGATCTTGGGTTAAAGATGGAGCAAAACTTGTGACAGTGAACAGAATTATAATAGCACAAAAAAAAAATTAAGCTGCCAAACTAAGGAAAAAAAATTGTTTAAGTTACTGAAATAAGGAAGAATGCTGGTTACTAAAATTTACTTAAAAGCTATTAAAACTTAACTCCCTTCAAATATGACTTTTAACCCTAGTATGCAGCAAACTCCTTTTGAACCTTTTTTTTTTCACTCTCTCTCCCAGTAATGGTTTCCCATCTTCCCCACATCTCTTCTCTTTTTCCAAACTCCTCAAAGAGCCCAAGCTCATGTCACTGCTCAACCTAGGCTTCCTATCTCATTCCTTTTCTCACCTCCCTACTGCATTCTATTCCACTAGAAATGTCCTTTCTAACACACATCACTCCAGCCATTCTTGGTTTCTCTCAGTTCTGCCCCACGTCCTGATTCTGCAAAGAACTGTAAACCAAACGAGCAGCACAGAATCCTTTTGGACAGATGGAAAAGGGATGAGGCTATGAATAATTATTGATTAATTTTTTCTGTCACACATGAAAAGGCTTAGTACAGTGCCTGGTCCATAGTAAAGGAGATGATCCATTTAAAAATGCCTTAATGTTAGCTGACAGACAGATAGAATCAATCTGTAACATCTCCCCGGCTATGCCAGCCATCAATGTCATCATTACTGAAATCCTCTCCACTGACATAGATACTCTTCAGTTGTCTCCCTTTTTCTTTCTTTCCTCCCTCCTTCCCTCTTTTTTAACTTATTGTCATTGTCTTGATCTTTTCAGACTTCTACAATAAACTACCATAGACTAGGTGGCTCTTAATCAACAGAAATGTATTTCTCACAGCTCTGGCCAGTCCAACATCAAGGCACCAACAGATGCCTTGTCTGCAAGAGCCCACATCCTGGTTCATGAACAGTAGTCTTTTCACTGTGTTCTCACATGGTGGATGAGGTGAGGGAGCTCTCTGAAGTCTCTTTCACAAGGGCACTAATCTCATTCATAAGGGCTCCACCCTCATGACCTAATTGCCTCCCAAAGGCCCCATCTCCTAATATCAACACTTTAGGTTAGGGTTTTAACATATAAATTCTGGGGACACAAACAATCAGTCTGTAGAAATCATTTACAAGGATATTCAAGGATAAAGATGTTGGATGAAGGTAGGGTTTCCAGACAGTGTGATTTGTCTGATTCTTTTTTAAAAATAGTGATAAGTTGGGCTCCTTGAAATTTGAGGAAGGAAAATAGTGTTTTGTACTGACTGCATGCCTACCAAGTCTTATCCTGGTGCCTAGAGAAACATGAACCCTCTCTCTCCTTACAATAAGCATGTGAGGTATACACGCAGTCACAATGGAGTTGCATGGTGCATATGTCTGACTTATTCAACCCAAACAAATTCAACTGTGTATACTTCACAGAGAGGGAGGGGTACAGGAGGAAGAGAATAAATTTAATATATTAAATTTAATATAATATATACAGAGCATACATTTAATATAATTGGTACAGATGATTTTGCTCCCAATTCCACTCAGTAAACCTAGGCCCCAGAGTGCACAGGAGTCATGAGCTCCCTCAAACTCTCTCTGCTTCTGTGGTGCCTTCCCTCATGCTGGCATTTCCCGGCACCAAAAATGATTCTGGTGATTACATTTACAACAGTTTTTTCTTTTCATCCAAAATGATCCATAAACTGAGGCCAAGAATTTCATCTGTTTTACTGTCAGAGAAAAATCTGGCTACGTTAGATCGTCTGAGACAAAATTTGGGAGAGAAACTTTATAGGCATTTTGAAGCTATATCAAAATAAATTTTGATATGTACTATATTCTGCCTCATGTTAGTTTTGTCTCATATGTGAGACTCTATCTCCACTTTGCAGATGAGAAAGTTAAGTAACTTGCCTCAGGCCAGACATCTGGGGCCGAGATAAGACCTGAGCCCAGTCGCTCTTGGTTCCGAAGCACATGCTCCTCTTTGCCCAAATCCAGGTAGGTTCTCTCCTTGCGTCTGTTTTAAATGATCATCTCCTGGCTGTCTGCATCATCTCCCTTTTCCCTTGTCTCTAAAGCTTAAGTCCACAACCATGTTTACCATCACCAGGGACCTGGGTGGATGTTCAGCAAACCCACGCAGGTACTGCCATACTGATTATTTTGGGCTGCCACTAATTCTATGACTGCATCACCATTCCAGTTTGCCAGACACCCATCCTATTACCCATACCTCACTGACTGATATATATTTTGAATGTTACTCTGGCCATACCTCTTACTAGACTGTAGAGGGATTCATATATGAACAATAATAGTCTCAGCAACTTTATAATGTTTTTGCCACATGAGTCATGGTAGTCACTGACATCTTCATTTTCCAGAGCCAAGAACTGAGGTCCAAAAAGCCATAAGGAGGTCAGGTAAGGTAGAATTCTCCTGACTTTGTCATCTCATGCTGGCTTTTATGCACAGCCAAGCAGGACCCACAGCCAGCTGCCTAGTCTTTGCTGAGAATTTAGGGTGACAACTGATGAAACTCTCTTCATGAAAACGACCAGTCACAGGTGAGTCCTGTGAGAACAAATGAGAATTTTATGGTCTTCATTCTGAAATATGTGGCATAGTAATAAGGCCACATTAGACTGCAGAATCATTGATGGCACCAGGACCCTTTGGGGGCCGTGTATCTGCCTTGTTTTGATCCATCCTACTGCCCTTGCTAATTACACTGGCATGTGGGTGGCAAAACCCTTCAATGGCAGAAGGACTTCCCAGAGAGGAGCAAGGTCACCTCCTTTCATGTCCGATGTCACCCTGTAGGATATGAAAACTGACTCAAGATGGTGATGAAAAATGTTTTCCTTTCCAGTATGCTAAGAAGAACAAGATCATATCAATGGATGTGCATTGTGGCAGGATTTTTCTTGGCTGAATCTTTTAATGAGCTGTTCTGTAATGAGGGCTAGGCCTGCACACAGTATCTGTGTACTAGTCAAAGTTTAAAGACCTTTATTTCCCCCTCCTCTCACCCTCCTCTAAGCCCTGGCTTTAATTCTTTTAAACAGTAACATTAATTGGCTGTTAAGTAAAACAGGAGAGAACACAATAGATTTATGATATTTTGAGAAGCTCTACCAGTTCTCAAGCATTCAGAGAAACAGGCTTGGCTTTATGAGGTAATTATGATTTACTGTTTTCTCTCGCCCTGTTGAGTCTGTGGCCTGCCTCTAAAATGGATCTGGGATGAATGTCAAAGTCAGGATTTACAGTCAAAGCTTTTCAACATATAAAATGCAGGAGAAGTTTATTGTTTTGTTTTTTTCTAAGCAATATTTCCATCCACATTTCTGTGCTGTTAGGTTTTGTAGGGTTTGCCACAACTGCCCCCCCCCCCCGCACCATCACTCCCGCCCCCAGCCCTTGAAATGACATCTATAAATTACTTCTCCTGATAAGACTGCTGTATCATCAAAAAGTGATTGTTTTTGCAAGCAATCATAGGAGAGCATGTCAATTTAAATAATTTCTTTCTTTTCCTCTCATCTCTTTTCCTCCTCTCACCCTTTACAGGAGAACTGCTATCCTCTCAGAACTTCTATCCTTTCAGAAATGAGCAGCAACTGATGAAGTTTGATGAGCTTTAGAATTAAGAGATCTTTATGCTTCTTCTTTCTGAATCTCTTTTTTTCCTGGCCTCTCTTTGAAATGAGAAATGTGTTCAGTGGTTGCCTTCAGGGATATCAGACCCCAGGGATCTTCAGGCTCCAAGGGTTTCAGGCTTGGCTCCCTACTAAACTAGTGTGAGACCTTAGGCAGTTACTTTTCCTCTGGGAGCCTCCCTTCTCTCTCTTAATTTATAAAATAAGACAGAGGATGGTTCCTAAGGCCTCTTCCTACTCTAAAATATTAATACTACCTGTATATGGCCCAATATCAACATATTAGGTCACCTTGGTGTTTGTTATTGAAGGGGAGATGCCATTCCCAAAACGTGCCACTTTGGCATAAGAATTAAGTGGGAGGCATTTCAGTTCCTCCCAAAGGAACTCAGTTGTCATAAACCCCTTTTCTGGGAGTGATTCTAATCTTCTCTTCTGGAAGATGAGAAGTGTGCACCACATCCAGATAGACATGGTCTCAAAACTATCATATATCCCATCTATTTTCCTAAGGGCCCACTTACTTTTCCAAAAAAATCTTTTGTTTTCTCATAATTGCCCCCTTTCTCTCCCCTTCTCCTATTAAAATAGCATATAACCTCCAAATTCAAAGCACCTCTTTGAGTCACATTTTTCTGTAAACTCCCATGTATGTATGTGAATAAAAATCTATCTTTTCTGTTGTTGATCTGTCTTTTGTTGGTTTTATTGGCAGGACCCTAATAACAGAACATAAAAGGGTAGAGGAAAATAGTTTTTTTCTCCCTCCAATTTGGGTGTGCATGCGTGTGTGTGTGTGTGTGTGTGTGTAGATGTTACAGAGGTGGGAAAGGGGATTATGCCAGGAGTAGTATTTTTCTTTAAAAAAATAGTTTTTATGAGGAAGCTTAGTGAAAGAAGGTTCATTCACCATGGTTGTTATCTCCATCGGGAATCTCTCCACAGCATCCTTGAAAGTGTAGCCCTTCCCTCCCAAGGTAAGGGTGGAAGCATGACATGCACTAGTTTGTTTTTTGGTGGGAGTAGGGGGTTGGGGGAGGAAGCGGGAGAGAAGGGATAGATGCCAATTCAAGGTCAGCAGTTTTTCAGTATGGGCTTAGACCACAGCTATTTAATTACAGAGGATATTTTTTTATTTGCTTTATTTTGTTTTCTATCTCACTGAACAATTCTCGGTGGTTGTGCCTGGCAAGTTGGGAGGAGGACAGTTGTACCTCTGACGTATTCCCTGGATGGCTTCATGAAGGAGACCGTTCAGTGACTCAGACAAGTCTAGAAATAGCCCCAAACATTTGATTAGATTGCACATTCTGTGCAATATATTATGTATTATACACAGTGCCATCGACTGTGTAATGCACCTAAGTGTCATCATATATTATATACAGCTTTATAATATGATGTGGTTTATTGCAGCTACAATTTATTGAATATTAACTATGTGCCAGGCATGCTATTAAGCATTTTTCTTATGTTTTCTCATTTAGTTTAGATGATGTAGTTTACATAAATGATAATTCCAAATAACATGTAGTGTTAATAATTTCTTCCAAGCTTTCTTCTGTCTTCACGATAAAGAAGTTAAGACACATGGAAAAGAGCCCAACAACAAGGATGTCCTCACAAATAGATGAGAATAATGAAATAGGGATCATCAGATGTCCTAACCCTTCCTTCCTCCACCTCTACCCCCCTGACCAAATCCACACACACCCACATCTTTAAAGGTCTAGTATAGAATAATTCAAGGATCCCATTATATTCTAAAATCTTCCTAGCTGGGATAATTGGCTTTGGAATCTCCTTTATTCCCATGACTCTCTCATATGCCAATATCTCTAACACATAGATAATTTATGAAAACAGAGTAGACACTTTTTAATAATTAAGTAATAGATAATAGGAGCTTTTTTTAAAAAAAAAGCTGTAAGAGCTTGGAAAAGGAATGGAGACTAAGATAGTTAGTCACCCACGTATTTATTTGAAACAAGTCAAAAAGACTCTTCGTCTTGTACCCCATTACTCATGACTGGAGGCCCCTCAAAGTTTGCTAGCCAGGGTCTTTTCCAGCAGGCATTTGGGAACCAGTCATTTGGAAGGAGAACCAGATGCCTACCCCAATCTCAGCCACTCACCATCACCCACTCCATTCTCTCCCAATTGCAGTGCAAACTATAACACAGGTACAATTAGCCAAGGCACTAATTATGGAGTGTAAATGTGTAAAGGATATAGAATGATAAATGGCAAACGCAGAACATGTTGTGTCATATCAAGTAATCTCTCTGGCTGCTGAGCCCAGGAACAAAGGGAGAATTGTGCCCTGTTTGTCTAACATGCTCTATATCACAAATTGGAAATCCTTCCTAATTAAGATATTGTTGAATGTCCTTTGTTAGCAGATTTTAACAATGTTAATTAGGAGGTTAGAGTGATCATTGTTTATCTAGCAAACAATTAGGGTGATTTGCACTAGCTTTGGAGAGACTTCTGAGCAAACCAGAAGTTTCCTTTTTGCAGGGAGGGAAGCTGTGGAGCAAAGGAGGGAACAAGTCCTGGGAGAAAGGGCGATGTTACTCTTAACATTTCTAGGCTGACGGCCAAAGCAAAGCATGAGGAAATGTTAGCTATGGGCCCAGCAGCTGTTAGAAAGCAGTGTTGGCCTTGACCTTGTGGAGAAACAGTATTTATAGATGTAAAGTTTATCTCCACGATGGTTCTGGTTTTGATAATTCGAAAGAGTGTGGTCAAAGAAAGCAAAGTTGTCAGGTCTTTTACTCATCTGGTCAAATAAGGGTGTGGATGGGGTTCAGGTCATACTATCTCAAATTATGTCACCTTGACATATGGAATATTTTAAACTGAAGGAATTCCAGGAGACAACAGAGGCAGAAAAGTCACTCTGACTTTCTCACACCCTTCTCCCCTGAAACAGGGACCCTCATGTGAGAAGTGTCCTTCCCATACCCAGAGGAAAAGATCATCCTTGTCTTCAAGAGGGTCACTGAGAAGAATCCAGATACACAGGCCTCGCTAGCTCTCCCCCAGGTCACTGCACTGACCGCATACCCTCGCTCCTATCACACTTCCCTATACAGCAGTCCTCATGCAACAACATTTAGTTCTGTCTCTTCATGTTTCCATTTCCTTAGGAAAATTTATATAAATAAATTCTATACTTTTCTCCTATTAATTTCTCTTTGCCAGTTTAATTCGCAGGCCCAGCCAAGGACCCTAAGAGAGTGAACAAAACTTTTCCCTCCCCTACAGTGTCTTCTTAAAGAAAGGTAAAAAAAAGCCCTGCCATCATTTATCAGGTTTTTCTATTATTTTAGCTCCAGATGAGTCTGCTCCCCTCTGCTGTAGTCCCCACCTCCTTCCACCTTTGTGTCCTTAATATCTATTTATATGAAAGAGCTGGCAGATTTTTCCCTTTTCTTTTGAAGGACAGCAGAACATGCCACCCCCAAAATATGACTATGGGAATTCAGGACAAGCCACCCCTGAATGTACCATTTTGGTATATTGATGATTTTGAGCTATAGGCACTTGAAAAGCAGCAAATTCAGGGGGAGGCTTTCTCTGAACTTTCCTTATCTGCTTAAAGACAGATCCTCCAAACAGAATCAGTCATCGTAAGTCCCCATTCCTCCTCTCCCCACTGGTTCCATCAGCCAGGGAAAACTGACTCACACCACAGGACAGGAGACGAAGTCAGCACCACACCCAGACAAACTGTCACAAACTATCATACTTGTATGTATGCTTCTCAGGGCCCACTCATCTTCCTAAAAATCATTTCTTCTCCCCTAAGAGACCTACATTCCTCCTCCTCTTTCCCTATGTAGATGGCATTTAAGCCTGAATTCTAAGCCATTCAGAGAGTTACTCATTTTCTCCTGATATTTCCCATGTGTATCTGAGGTAATCCTCAGGTATATAATAAACTTCTGTTTGTTTTTATTAATAAATGTCTACTTCTTTGTTTGATTTTTGTTAAACTTTTATTACAGAGGTCTCAGCTAGAACTCAGAATGGTAGAGAAAATTTTTTTTTCTCCAATACACTGTCTTTCCTTTTTATCACCCCCAGCCTGATAGTGGAGGTGACAGACTTAAAGAGGAAGGAAGGAAGGAAGGAAGGAAGGAAGGAAGGAAGGAAGGAAGGAAGGAGCGTAGGGAGGGAGGGCTCTATATTTTGCTACTTTGACACTGCAAATATGAAAGAAAAGTATATTTGGAGAGGAGGCAAGGACTGGCTGTTTGAAAACTACCAGAGTACATGAGTTGCTTTAAGAATCTCGTTCTCTCTTGGCAAAAGTGCTCGCACAGAAGGAGGGCAGGTGTCACAGCAAGAGAGGTATTGGTTGGAAATTGAACACAAAGGTACTGAATTCTGTTCTTAGCTTCATCAATGAATTCGTCAATGATACAAACTCAGGAAGAGTCACTTACAAAAAGTCACACCTCCTTGGAGATGGTACCAGGTATCGTAGTGTAGTGATTTTCTAACTATGTGCACCCAACTCTCAGGGATAAAGCATCCAACAGATTTCTGGCAGCTACTCTGGGCCAAGCATTGTGTTAGATACTTTACATAAATTTAATCACAGCTAGCACTTAGCTTCAATCTAAATGGCCCTGAGGCCCATTTAAGTGGCTCTCAAGTCTCTTTTATCCTTGGGGGACCCCATCTGCTGGGGGGATAAAAAGCCCTTTTATGTTCTATAACCTCACAGACCACCCACCCCAACAATTTGTGCTTTGTCAAAAAACCCTCCATCCAATTAACAGGACACAATTTTGATGAAATACTGATGAAATAAATTATTCATGCATGTCAGAAATCAAATATAGATCAGGATATCTTATAAACTGTTATGATGTCTATAATTTGCTTTAAAATATTTTAGCATACATAATGCAATAGCATGTACGTGTTAGCTTAATTCACAAACTAAGTGTAAGAGTTGCTGTGATGGGAATTTACCTTTTAGGAGTAGAAAGTCAGAGTCGTCACGGGGAAGTTCAGCTAGAGCAGTCCCCTCTTATCTGCCAGAGACAGGTCCCAAGACTGCCAGTAGATGTCTGAAACTGGGGAGAATACTGAACCCTACATGTACTGTGTTTTTTCCTATATACACATACCTATGGTAAAGTTTAATTTATGAATCAGGCACAGTAAGAAATTAACAATGATTAATAATAAAGTAGGACAATTATAACAATATGCTGTAATAAAAGTTATGTGAGTGTGGGCTTTCTGATAACTGAGACAGCTACTAAATGACTACCGGGTGGGGAGCGGAACCGAGTGGAAACACAGGACAAAGGGATGATTCACATCTGGGGCAGGGTTTCATTGCACTATTCAGAATGGCATGCAATTAAAACTTATGCACTGTTGATTTATGGAGTTTTCTGTTTTATATTTTCAGACCATGGTCAACTGTGGATACGGAGAGACTACTGTAATACAAAGACTCTTCCCTTACCTTATCTTGATCAATACCTCACAGTCTTTGAAAGAGCATGGCTGAGGTTGGAAATGGGTCCTCGCTGGTCAAGTTAGTGGCTTGTTACATCACATACTGGCTATTCCAAATGGGCTGTCATTGGTAAAATGTGATTGGAGAGTCACATAACAGTTAAGTGTAGGGATTGACTCAGTTTTCTGTCCCTTGGCACTGGCACATATCCAAATTCACGTGTGCCATTGTGGTTCTGGCCTGCCAGGTCTGTTTGTTCCCCATTAATGTATCTAGGGCCTGCCACGGAGCAGGTACTCAACACACATCCCTTGAATGAATAATAAAAACTGCTCTTTCACAATTGGGGAAAATTCATCTAGAGTAGAAAACCTGTCCACCTTTTTCGAGATCCAATGAAAAAACTTGACAGGTGTATATTTTACTTTTCAAATTTCCAGACAGGGCTTTTATGAGTTGTTATATATTGTAGTTTGAACCCTTCAAAAACACCAGAAAGCCATGCACTTCCTCTTAGAATTCTTGGTCATCCTAAGTGGGTCAACTTTACTAGCTGTCTTTATCCAGGAGCAGCAAAGGAGACCATAAACTCATCCAAATTTAGGCACACAGTACACAAAGGGAGTGGAGAGAATATTCAGACTATGAAATTCTGATGGCTCATTACCATAACAAAGGTTATAACAACTTGGACAGGAAGCTGAACAAAAGGCATCTGTCCACCATTCTCTATGCAATTCTAGGATTGTATTTGTAATCTCTCTTTGCAGGAGAAAGAGACTGCCAGTAAAAGGCTGAAGCACAATAGGAAGGGGGATCCACAAAGCTGAGAGACCAAAGGGGTCAGTGAATGTGCTCACACACAAGCCTGCTATGTGTGTCTGTCTTCCCTGTGTATGCACACATTTGACAAAACTAAATTATTGTCATGGGTAAGAGTTTAACATTATTGACCTATAAGATGGCTTTTAAAAATATATGCAACATGGCTGGAATGCCAATTTGAAGTGAAGAAGCATTTCAGGAAAATGAATAGGCTGAGCAGCAGTATTTTCATGGAGCAGAGCAAGCCTGTTTAATTTGTTACTGCAGAGCCTGAGAGTAAGCTAACATCGTAACCTGCTAAGGAAGGCACCATGAATGTGATTAATAATGCAGAGGGGGGAGCCTCAGGAGTTACTGTGCTCTGTAGGTTTTGGTGTCAGGGAAGCATTAATTGTTCCACAAGTCACCGACAATTTTGGTTAACAAGTGATACAAATAGAATAGGTCAGTCTGCTGTTCTTTGGAGCCCTCCTTTGCCTGCTAAACTCTGCAAATTTGGAGTCATTGCCGTTTGATTTCCTGTTGTTAGCTATCTAGTTGGTAACTTTTGTTGGGAAGTGTGTGGTGGCAGGGACCATTCAAAAAAGGCTCACTGTCCCTGAGGTTCCAGGAGTAAAGCCATTGCTTTTGTTCTGCTGGAAGAGAATAAAACACACAGTCTATTCTATTATCCCACTGCAGACAAGGCTTTTTTATTTGTGCTTTGGCATCGGTATTTAAAAGGTGTGCAAAGACAGCTCAGAAGTAAGGCATCATAGGACAGAAGTGACTTCACCTCCAGGTTAATCTTGCCTTGGAGTTTTTCTGTGTGCTGTGAGTGTTCCTAACTCATAGGAAAAGCGTGTGGTTGCTGTCAGTGGAGAGCAGACAGGGCTGCTCTTAGATTTCAGGGCTGCAGTTAATATGCTGCACTCACCATATCCCCTGGTGCATTGATCTTCTCCTTCTACCCCTCTGGCCCCTGACGGACATTAACAAAGTTGGCTCCTAACCACACTTCTCATTCTGCTTCCTTCTGTTTCCATCTTATTAGGTGCACATTAATACAAATGTCAATTTGTCAATCCTATTTATGCTTATAAAGTGAACAACTGAGGATGAGACAGACAATTAACATTGAGCAAATTCAATGCAACAAACATTTATTGAACCTCTGACTGTAATTGATCAAAAGTGCTGAGTCATTAACAAAAGCACTTTGGTGCCTTTCGCTGCAAAGTCAAGGTGATTCTTCCAGTCAGCCACATGGCTGTGTGTTTATGTCCGCCAGTGGAGTCTGGGAGGTTTGGTGTTGATGATATCTAGCTGTGAGAATGAAGAGTCCTGTAGTTCATGTCAGCTCAGGGGAGTGCCAGCCTGCAGTCTCTTTAACTTGCGTTAAGACTGACTCTGGAGTTTATATGATCAGAATTGATGGGATGCTATAATACGGATGATTGTGAAGAGTATTTCTCTACTACAAAAGTACTGAATGCATGGATTCCTGAACGGGGGTATTTATTCTATCTCTATTCTTCATTCATCCAGCCTGCCAGTTCTCAAACACCAAGCATCGTCAACTCTCTGTATATACATGTAAGAAAGGGAAAAAATCTTTTTCTCCTATCCTCTGAGGCTAGGACCTTGCCTTGGTTCTAGCTGGAACCTTGTAAATTAGACTAACAAAAGACAGATTAATAACAGAAAAGCATACAAATTTGTTTAATATAAGTTCTATATGACACAGCAGCCTTCATACGGTGATGAAGACCCGAAGAAATGGTTAAACCTGAGTGTTTTTACACCAGGTTTGATGTAGAGCAGATAATTGTGGAAAAAACATAATAGGACAAGAGTATGAGCTACAGGTTGCAAATTTTTGAGGAAAACAGTAAGGCCTTTTTATTTGGATTATTCTCAGGGTGCCTCCATCTTTGGGAATAAAGATGTTCTTTTCCTCCAAGTATAGGGAGGGCACCTATCCCATGAGGGTCTGATGACTTGCTTCAGGGTAGAAGGGAGAGGTCACAGACTCCTTCTAGTTGCTGTTTCTATGAGCTTCAGCTTAAAATGCTCAATACGCCAAGTTGCTATAATTTGGTACAGTGTGTTCTGAACCCCATCTCTCTCTCTCTCTCTCTCTCTCTCCCTATATATATATATATACACACACACACACACACACTTTTTTTTAAAGAAATCATCTGCTTCTTAAATCTCTTTACTCTTAGGTAAGACAGTATCTATTTTATAGGAGAATGGTGCATTAATGAAGGGAGATGTACTTAACTTTTAAAAATGTCAATAGAGAGAATATTCTTCAAAGCCAAAAGGATAGGGTTGAGTTAGGTTTTTTTTCTTATTATTAATATCCCAAGATTAACAGCATTTTTCTTGTAAGCTTAATCCTGGAAATAGAAGATTCAGAGGTGTTTATTAGCATATGAAACCAATATAAGCTGATAAACATGTGCTTTTAAAATATTAGCACTTGTGTTAATTGGTGTATTTTTCTGAAAAGCAGCTTATAAATGAACATCAAAGGCCTTTTAATAATATGCACACCTATTTACCTAGTAATTCCCTTCCTAAAAGTTTATCAGAGGGAAATAACTGGACAAACAGACAAAGACATGTGACTAAAGACATCAGTGTAGACTTGTTTACAGAGGTGGAACAGGAGGAAACTCAATGTCCCTCAATAGAGGATTGGTTGAATAAACAATGGTATATTCATGTAATACAATATTATAATTAAGAATGTTGTTATAGTGGAAGTATATATATACTGTATTAGAATAATTCACATAGTACAATATGTAAATTCTCTATAGCATGACTCCATTGTTGTAAGAAAAACATTGAAAAATTGCACATAAGAAGTTAATGACAATACTCCTGAAAACCAATGAGTTGAAAAAGAAATTTTTTTAAAATCTTGAAACAAATGAAAGTGGAAATATTACATGCCAAAATGTATGAACTACAACCAAAGCAGTTCTAAGAGCAAAGTTTATAATGATAAATGTTTATGTTAAGAAAAAAGAAAGATCTTAAATAAACAACCTAACTTTATACCTGAAGGAACTGGAAAAAGAAGAACAAACCAGCCCAAAATTAGTAGAAGAAAGGAGGTAACAAAGCTCAGAGCAGTAATAAGTGAAGTAAAAAATGGAAAACAAAGAGAAAAGAGCAGCAAAACTAAGCATTTATTTTTTGAAAGATAAACAAAATTAGTAAGTCTTTAGCTGTACTTACCAAGAAAAGAGAGGACTCAAATACGTAAAATTATAAATCAAAGAGGAGACATTACAACTGACATCGCAGAAATACAAATGATTGTAAGAGGTTAGTATGAACAATTGTATACTAACAAATTGGAAAACCTAGAAGAAATGGATAAATTTTAAAAAAACATACAACCTACCAAGATACAATCTTGAAGAAATAGAAAATATGAGCAGACCAATAACAAATAAAGAGACTGAAAAACTTTTCAACAAAGGAAAGCCCAGGGTCAGACAGCTTCACTGGTAAATTCTACCAAACATTTAAAGGAGAATTAATGCCAATACTTCTTCAACTCTTCCAAAAAACTCAAGAGAAGGGGACACTCTCAACTTTGTTTTACACGGCCAGAGTTACCCTGATACCAAAACCAGACAAGGATACTACAGGAAAAGAAAACTACAGGCCAATATCCCTGATGAATATAGATGCAAAATTCTCAACAAAATACTAACAAACTGAATTCAACAGCACATTAAAGTGATTATACACCGTGGTCAAATGGGATTTATCCCTGGGATGCAACCATGGGTCAGCGCATGCAAATCAATAAAGGCGATACACCACATTAATAGAATGAAAGATAAAAATTATATGATCATCTCAATAGAAGCAGAAAAAGTATTTGACAAAATTCAAAATCCTTTCATATAAAAACTTTCAACATAGTGAGTGTAGGAGGGACATACCTCCACATAAGAAAAGCCGTATACAAATAAGACAGAGGTGCCCACTCTTACCACTGCTGTTCAACCTAGTACTAGAAGTCCTAGCCAGAACTATGAGGCAAAATAAATAAGTAACATCTAAATCAGAAAGGAAGAAGTACAACTATCTTTGCTTGCAGGTAACATAATCTTATACACAGAAAATCCTACATACTTCACCAAAAAACTGTTAGAACTAATATTTGGGTTCAGTTAAGTTGCAGGATACAAAATCAACATACAAAAAATGCAGTTGCATTTTATACACTAAAAGTAACTATTTGAAAACAAAATAAAGTAAGTCCACTTATAATAACATCAAAAACAATAAAATACTTCAGAATAAGTTTAACCAAAGAGGTGAAAGATCTATACACTGAAAACTGTAAGACACACATAAATGGAAAGATCATTTGTATAAGAAATTGTGATGCTCTAGGGAAAGTACTTCAGTGACCAAATTATTGCAGAATTGGCATTGGTTGATGGAACAGCAATATGCCCTGCTCCATCCATGCACTTGAGGAGAGATCACTGCCCAGCTATATGTACTTGGTGGTCTGGCTATTGAACACAATTAATGGGACCAAAGGAGAGCTGACTCTGACTGGCTGATGCCAACTGGCTTTCAACAATAAAAACCTTGGTGCCAGCAAGGCCTATGGTTTCTTTGCTGGTAGTGTAGATCAAGAGACATCCTTAATGTGCCTTCTGTGCATGGCTGCCTCCTATCAACCCTTGGGAAAGGACACAAAAGCTTTTAAAGCTAGCCTTAGCTCCACCTTTGTTAGAGGAGAGAGTGTGAGAGCCAGAAGTGTGATCAGCCTAGTAAGCACTCACCAAGCGGAAGAAACTGAAGCCTTGTGAGGTCAAAGATGGCATTTCAGTCTCCAACACTTCCCCAGCATCTAGCACCATCTGAGTTAACTATTATTGAATAAATGGATGAAAGAATGAATGAATGGGAGCTCCTCAGATTTACGGGAAGTCAACACAGGTTCAGAAATGAAAATCCAGCTTCAGAGGCTGTCAGGTAATGTCATGCAGGGATATAGGTACAGCTGCTTTAATTAGCACTTACCCGTCTATTCCAAGCCCTGTGCAGCAGACAGCTGCGGCCAAGCTGTGTCCACATCATCACTGTACTACACACATCACCTCAGATGGTCACTGGTTTCTACCTATCTGAGTCACTCTCCTTACAAACCACAAGTAAAGAAATCGAGGAAATCATCAGCAGTAATGTAATAGCACACTTTTCTACAGTTTAGTTTCATTCTGTTAAGAAGTAGGTGAAGAGTGTATAAAAGTTGTGGGCGGATTGAAGCAGATGTGATAAATACTGTGTGAGTGTGCATGCACACACACGTGTTCTTAAAAAGATAATTTAAGAAACAGCAAATGGCAAAGGGAGAAATACACATTTTCAATGGATTCTCCAATAAGCAAAAGCAAACATGAGATAAAACTAATGTGTGCTCATCTGTCCCTCTGCTGTCCTGCATAGTGTCTTCCCAATCCACTGTCTGCAAAAAGCCCTTGAGAAATATTCTATTTAACAAAACACGCAAATCTGACTTTTCTGAAAAGGCAATTTCCTTTATGAGTCTCCTAACTGCAACCCCACATTTCCCTTGGCCATCCACTTTCCTTTCATTTTTCTTTTGATGCTGTATTTCTTCAACTTCTTTTCCTCCCCCTCAAGTGTTACAGGATCCTGTGGCTATTATCAATCACGCTCAGATTTTCTAAAATAATAATAAGGACATAGTCTGAAAGGTGTAGTGTTGCCATGGGACTGTGCGGTTGGCTCCTTCAGGCAGTAGGGGGCCAGATGGAGTTAGAATGCAAGCAATTTATTAGGGTAAACTGTATGAGATAAAGGGAAGAGTGGGTAAGTAGCTGGGGAGAGCCTTCACAATGCAGGTTTGATATTTGTGAAAGAAGACTTAAGAGTTCTACAGGTACCAAGATATGTGTGTGTTTTTGTGTGTGTTACATTGAGAGAGAAATTTATTTCAAGAAAATGAAATACAATATGCAATTTGGGGGGCTAACAAGTTTAAAATCTTTGGGACAGGCCAGCAGGTTCGACATTCAGGCAGGAGTTGATGCTTCAGTATGAGGCAGAATTTCTTCTTTTCTGGGAAACCTGTTTGTGCTCTTAAGGCCCTCAACTGATTAGATGGGGCCCATCCACATTATAGAAGATAATCTCCTTTACTTAAAGTGAACTCATTGTAGATTGTGAATCACATCTACAAACTACCTTGACATCACTACCTAGAATAGTGTTTGATTATAACTAGGTACCATGGCCTAGCCAGGTTGACATCACAAGGGGGAAGGAAGGAAGATTGGGGAGGAAGATTCTCTGTGTAAATCTCAGCTCTGAGAAAGACCTGATTGGTCAATGGGGACCAGTGAGGCAGAGTCCACATTAGGCAAAACCCTAGACCCCTACCATGCTCAGCAATTGACTGGACACTGCCCAGGAAAAGCATGGCCTCAACTCAAATATTGTGGCAGGTGAAAAAGGAGGCTGTCAACTGACCACATTCTTGACCAAAGACGAGAAAGGGATCTGGAACATATAGTCACTGCACATTTCCACCTTCCATCCTCTTCTCATAACGTATTCTGACGCCTAATTTCTCCCTTTCATGTTGTCCGTGAAACAGCATTTACAATCATAGTCTTTTCTTCTTCGTCTTAATTCAATTCCAATGTTTCCTCCAGGCCTCCTCTCGTCTTCCACTTTCTTCTTTATTTCTCTCCAATTCTCTCCCAGCTTCCTTTCATTGTTTATAAAGTCTGCTGTGCCACCTCCCTTTCCTGACTGTTCAGGAGGAGCGGGGTTCCTGGACCTGCCGGTGTATGCTGCAGGAGGCTTCTCAGCACCCCTTCTTAGCTGCGGTGAAGAGGGGCCCGCTGGCACCGACCCAAATGCATGCTTAAATAATGGGCACACCAGTGCCAGAAAATTAACACACAGCATGGAATTGCTGAATTCACAATTTTATTGTCACTGATTGCCTGGTGCCTCTGCATATTGAGAAAATCTTCACAGCTTCTTCCATTTTCCATGGCTTGGTTAATGTGCAGATAATTCTAGTGGTAAACTTTTTATTCCTCCTCAACCTATTTGTCCCCTCCTCCCCCTCCCAACCAGACAAAACAGAGAAAAATAAATTCATAATTGTTACAAAAAGTGCTTCATATTTCAGCTCATTGTTTACCTTTAAGAGTCTTATAAATCATCTATCCCAGCCTCATTCACACTTTGCAGATAAGGAAAGTGATTTGTTAAAGGTCAAATAGGGAAGTTGTGGGAAGGAGACCAAAAGTCTAGTTCTTGACCCCCAGCTCGGTGCGTGTTCGTGTCTTCCTTCTGAGGGGTTAAATGAAGAGGTAGACAATAAAGATGCCATTGTTCTCCATTTACAGATAAGGAAACTGAGTCTCAGCCCTCCCCAGGAAGGAAAGGGCATAACTAGGTCTCCTGACACATTTTTTCCTATTTCAACACATGATTCTGTCTTTTGCTAATATCAGAGTAGTTAGCTTCCTTGTCAGAATTAGAGGTGGAGCCTGATAACTTAGACACAGAAATACAGCACTTGTGTTATTTCATGGAATAACATCGATATGGAATAACGTCTGTCATTTGTCTAGTGATTCAGTTTTCAAAATCAGCCTGTTTTGGTTATTCCAGTTGGTCAACACGATCACTTCAGGAGGTAGGTAGGCCATATTTCAATAGCTCCATTTTTATGGTTAAGGAAACAAAGGCTTAGAAAGTAAATTATTTGCCCAAATCACTTATTCAGTGAGGAAATCAGGATTGGAAGTCTGGACCTTCTGCCATGTAGGGCTCTTTCTACCCATTAACTAGCTCGTGGCTGCTGGAGGTGTTTGATAGAAAGGTCTTCTGCACGCAAGCATGAAATGACAGTAACAGCCTGCTTCAAAGTTAGCCACTTGCTAGCCTCAATGCCATTTTTCTGGTTCATGCCTCTGTCATTCCTACTTCAGTCCTCACAACGGCTTCCTAACTAGCCTCCTTGCCTCCACCCTGGCTGCCCGCCAGTCCACATTCCATGCTGTTACGTGCTGTGGCCGAGTGACCTTCCTAAAGCAATCATCCCTGTGCTCCCAATATGCATATATTTATAATGTGTATGCACATACTATTGCTACCATATTAAGTGCAGGTGTAAGACATATACAGAACTATAAAAATTTTAAATCTGCATTTTAGACAATATGATTAAGGAATCTAATATTTTCTTCTTATTATTCAGTTTTGGAGAAATTACTCAAAAGTGCAGGTTTGATCCCTCCCTTGTTAAATATCAACACTGACCTAAGATTAAAACCCAAACTGAATAGGAAGTTCTTCAGGATGTGACCCTGCCCTTGTCTCAATCCTAATTTCTGGCTATTTCTCACCTGAATTCCATACTCCAAGCAAATACACGATGCCAATTTCCCTGCTCCTACACATCTATCGGTGGGCTTCCTTCTCTGCCATCATTTCTGCCCGGGACATTCTCTCCTCCCTCTGCTTTACTCCTTCTCTTTCTCTTTCTGCCAGCTAATACCTACTGGTCTCTCAGGTCTCAAATTAAGTTTAAATTCCTGTGGAAGGCTACCCTGCGTCCTCTGACTGAAGTCAGGGGCTTCTGAGGGCCCTTTGGTAGCACTCACTGCACTGAAAAGTCACTTTCATTTTCTATTTACTTGCCTTTATTTCCCTGTAGACCATGAGCTTCTTGAGGGCAAAGCGTGGGGTTTACCAACCATTTACTCTCCGGTGCTATCAAAATGCCAAGTGTGTCACAACTATTTGTTAAAGGAATCAATGAATATCTGCTCTCAGCCCCAGTGTTCCTGTTTCGTGGAAAATAGAGAATGACACCAGCCCACCCATCACATAGTTCTCACGGGGTGTAATATTTTTGACACCCACCTTTTCTTTTAAACTGCCCAGCGGGGACTCTTTCCCTTATCTGGTAATAAAACCCAGATAGTTCATATCCTATGACTTTCTGTTCACTCTTAGGCAATAGCAAAATCACACAGTCCTTTTAAGTCTCAGTCATGTCTCGAATAATTTAGCAATTAATAGTGTGCAGCCCAGTATACCAAGCCACTTCAGGATTCACAGGAAGATCATAGGGGAGAAAAAAGTTTTCATCCACCCCACAGGGTCCCTGGCTGGGTATGAAATTGATCCGACAAAGACAGATTAGCAGGACAAAAGTGTGCAAATTTATTTAATATAAGTGTTACATGACACAGAGACTTCAAGACCCAAAGAAACAGTTAAACCTGGGTGTTTTAGGTAGGTTTGGCGAAAAGTGGACAGAGAGTATGAGGTCAGTGCAGTGGAGCTGGGGGAAACTTTGCAAGGCCTGTGTGTCCAGATTTTTTCAGTGTCCCTGTGTTCTGGGAGAGCAGGCTGATCCTCTCCTTTGAGATTGGAGGGGCACATCCCACATGAGGATTTTGTGACTTGTTTCAGGGAAAAAAGCTGGGAACGTGGTCAGAGTAACCTTCCTGCCTCTGCCATTTCCTCAAATTCCTTCAGTTTAATACATATCCAGGTGCCATATCCAGGTAATATGTCCTGAATGCCATAAAGATACAACTTTTCCTTTTCCACCAACTGTATTGCTTTTCTCTGAGAAGATGGTATGGTTGGCTTTTTACCTTATTGATCATCCACCTCCCATCTACTGGCTACAAATTCTAAGCCTTTGTGATAGAAAGAAAAGGAAAAGGAGACAGTAAAGTCCTTAATCGACTGCTATCGCCATACAATGGCATCATGCCCTCAGGACCGTACAGATATTTCAAATTGACTTTCTCTTGTGGGCACTTTTAAAAAAATTATACTTTATTGATTATACTATCACAGTTGTCCCAATTTTTCTCCCTCTGCCTGCCTCCACCGTGAACCCCTCATTCCATCAGGCAATTCTCCCACCATTTTTTCATGTCCATGGGTCATGCATATAAGTTCTTTGGCTACTCCATTTTGTACACTGTCCTTTACATCCCCATGGCTATTCTGTAACTATCTATTTGTACTTCTTAATCCCCTCACCTCTTCACCCATTCCTCACAATCCCTCCTATCTGGCAACCATCAAAACATTCTCTGTATCCATGCTTCTGTCTCTGTTCTTATTGTTTGCTTAGTTTCTTTTTTAGAATCAATTGTTGATAAATGTGTGTTTATTGTTATTTTATTGTTCATAGTTTTGATCTTTTTCTTTTTCTTAAGTAAGTCCCTGTAACATTTCACATAGTAATGCTTGGTGATGATGAACTCCTTTAGTTTTTTCTTTCCTGGGAAGCTCTTTATCTGCCCTTCGATTCTAAATGATAGCTTTGCTGGGTAGAGCAATCTTGGCTGTAGGTCCCTACTTTCCATGACTTTGAATTTCTCGCCAATCCCTTCTAACTTGCAAAGTTTCTTTTGAGAAATTAGCTGACAGTCTTATGGGAATTCCCCTGTAAGTGATTAACTGCCTTTCTCTCGCTGCATTTAAGATCCTCTCTTTATCTTTAAACTTTGGCATTTTAATTATGATGTGTCTTGGCAGGGGCCTCTTTGCATCCATCTTCTTTGGGACTCTCTGTGCTTCCTGGACTTATATGTCTATTTCCTTTACCAAATTAGGGAAGTTTTCTTTCATTATTTTTTTCAAATAGATTTCCAATTTCTTGCTCTTTCTCTTCTCCTTCTGGTACCCCGATGATGTGAATGTTGGAACCCTTGAAGTTGTCCCAAAGGTTGCTTACACTATCTTCACTTTCTTCTTCTTGTTCTGATTGGTTGTTTTTTCATCCTTATGTTCCAAATCATTGATTTGATTCTTGGCTTCATCCACTCTACTGTTGTTTCCCTGTAAATTGTTCTTTATTTTAATTAGTGTGTCCTATGTTTCTGACTGGATCTTTTTTATGCTGTTGAGGTCCTTACTAAGTTCCTTAAGCATCCTGATAAGCAGTGTTTTGAACTCTGCATCCGATAGGTTGCTTATCTCCATTTTGTTTAGTTCTTTTTCTGGAGATTTGATCTGTTCTTCCTTTTTTTTTAATTGTTTATTTTTAATATATTTATTGATTATGCTATTACAGTTGTCCCATTCCCCCCCCTCACTCCACTCCATCCTGCCCACGCCCTCCCTCCCACATTCCCCCCCTATATTTCATGTCCATGGGTCATTCTTATAAGTTCTTTGGCTTCTACATTTCCTACACTATTTTTACCCTCCCCCTGTCTATTTTCCACCTATCATCTATGCTACTTATTCTCTGTACCTTTTCCCCCTCTCTCCCCCTCCCACTCCCCTATTGATAACCCTCCATGTGATCTCCATTTCTGTGGTTCTGTTGCTGTTCTAGTTGTTTGCTTAGTTTTCTTTTGTTTTGGTTTTAGGTATGGTTGTTTATAACTGTGAATTTGCTGTCATTTTTACTGTTCATATTTTTTATCTTCTTTTTCTTAGGTAAGTCCCTTTAACATTTCATATAATAATGGCTTGGTGATGATGAACTCCTTTAACTTGACCTTATCTGAGAAGCACTTTATCTTCCCTTCCATTCTAAATGATAGCTTTGCTGGATAGAGTAATCTTGGATGTAGGCCCTTGCCTTTCATGACTTGGAATACTTCTTGCCAGTCCCTTCTTGCCTGTAAGGTCTCTTTGGAGAAATCAGCTGACAGTCTTATGGGAACCCCTTTGTAGGTAACTGTGTCCTTTTCTCTTGCTGCTTCTAAGATTCTCTCCTTCTCATTAATCTTGGCTAATGTAATTATGATGTGCCTTGGTGTGTTCCTCCTTGGGTCCAGCTTCTTTGGGACTCTCTGAACTTCCTGGACTTCCTGGAAGTCTATTTCCTTTGCCAGAGTAGGGAAGTTCTCTTTCATTATTTGTTCAAATAAGTTTTCAATTTTTTGTTCTTCCTCTTCTCCTTCTGGCACCCCTATAATTCGGATGTTGGAACGTTTCAGGATGTCCTGGAGGTTCCTAAGCCTCTCCTCATTTTTCCGAATTCTTGTTTCTTTATTCTTTTCTGGTTGGATGTTTGTTTCTTCCTTCTGGTCCACACTGTTGATTTGAGTCCCAGTTTCCTTCGCATCACTGTTGGTTCCCTGTACATTTTCCTTTGTTTCTCTTAGCATAGGCTTCATTTCTTCATCTGTTTTTCGAATAGATTCAACCAAGTCTGTGAGCATATTGATAACCAGTGCTTTGAACTGTGCATCCGATAGGTTGGCTATCTCTTCGTCGCTTAGTTGTATTTTTTCTGGAGCTTTGAAGTGTTCTGTCATTTGGGCCATTTTTTCTTTTTTTTTTTTTTTGTCTTGGAGCGTTTGTTACTTTAAGGGGCGGAGCCTTAGGTGTTCACCAGGGCGGGGTGACGCCGGTAGCTTCACAGTGACACTGTACGTGGGGGAGGGGCCAAGAGGGAGCAATGGCGTTTGCTCCACTCTCCACTGGATTTCAGTCACTCCCTCTGCTCCCCACAATCAAATTGTGCCCCTCTGGTGCTGGTTCCCGAGTGGGTGGGCTTATGCACGCCCTAGGCCCCTGTGGGTCTCTCCAACGACCTCTCCTGTGAGAGGTCTCTCCTGCTGCCACCCCAACCCCCATGGGTGTTTTCAATCAGAGGTTTGAGGCTTTATTTCCCCGTGCTGGAGCCCTGGGTTGCGCAGTCTGCTTTGCTCCCCGCCGTTTGCCTGGTTTATCTATGAGCGAATGTGGGGCCGTGGGGTGCTACCCGCTGCTCTGCCTGCCCCGTTCTTGGCCATTCTGAGTCCGGCCCTCTTGGTTTATCTGCGCAAATGTGGGGCCGCAGGATCTGCTAGTGCTCGGACTGCCTGCGCTGTTTGTCCCACACTCGGCCAGTCTCAGTCCCGCCACAGCAACATGAGTCCTCTCTGTCCCGGATGCCCGTCTCCGCCCCTCCTATCAGTCTGGATGAATGTTTATTTTTTATTTCCTTGGTGTCGGACTTCCTCACCGTTCGATTTTCTATCAGTTCTGGTTGTGCGAGGAGGCGCAGTGTGTCTACCTATGCCGTCATCTTGGTTCTCTCCTGATCTGTTCTTTCATTCAGACCATGTTTCTTTGTCTCCTCATTTTGGAAGCCTCCCTGTGTTTGTTTCTATTTATTACATAGAGCTGCTATGCCTCCCTGTCTTGATAGCATGGTGTCTTGTAGGGTCCAGTGACACAGCCTCCCCTAGCACCCAAGCTAGGTACTCAAAGTGTGCCCTTCATGTGGACTGAGTACATCTTCCTCTTGTAGTTGAGCCTTGATTGCTATTGGTAAGTCAATGGGAGGGATTTACCCCGGCCATTCAGCTGCAAGGACTGGCTGTGGCCACTGACCACCAACCTCTGCCCTCCATGGAGGCTCAACTATGCAGAGGCAGGGTGGTGGTGCTGTAGGCTATCCACGGGGTACACAGGTTCTGGGATTTCCTGGATGGTGCAGGCCAAGGTCAAACCCCACCTGTTTTCTGCCTGGAGCCACCCTGCCTGAGCTACAAAGCAATCTGAGATAGCTGTTATTTGTGCTGGGCTTGAAGATTCCCAGGTGAAACCAAGCTGTGAATCTAGGCTAGCTGCTGCTTAGTGCCAGCCCTGGGGGCACTTAGCAAGAAGTATGAAGACTGGGGTCTCACTGAAGCTAGCTATTGTTTGTTTGAAAGGATTTAGGAAGTTGTGAAGCATGAGCCCAAACCAACCACTCATATGGAAAAGTCACAGTTACAAGTTTGGGTGGGCCTGTATTTGGGTGGGATGGAGTCTCAGGGGATTTCTAGGGTGGGGCAAACAGTTTTAGTCAGGTTGATGGCATCTCAGACACGGCACCAGTCTGCCGGCTCTGTGGCAGAAGGGTTCAGAAGAGACAATGGCCTCTGCCCACCTTTCTGTCTGAGAGAAAACTATCCTCCATCTCCTGTTTTGACATCAGACACTTCAGTTCTTCCCCATATGCCACTGGGCCCTTTCAAGCTGCTACCCTAGTTCTGGAGCTCAGAGGGATTAAGGAATAATTTTGTGTGTGGGTTAAGAGGTGCTGCTTGGGACTCCAGAAGTTTCTTCCACTGACTAAATCTCACTGGTTTTTGCGGTCAGAAGTTATGGGGACTGATGTTCCTGGCAATGGAACACTGGGCTGGGGGATCTGGTGTGGGGCTGAGAGTCTTTTCTCCTGAGATATCCTTCCTGAATTTTTATCTAACACATGTGGTTGTGGGACCAGCTTGTTCCATGTCTCTGCCCCTCCTACCAGTCTGGATAGATCATACTTCCATTCAACTTGATTTCTGATGTTTCTGAGTGATGGTTATTCAATTCTTTAGTTGTAATTTTGATGTGGTTGTGCAAGGAGATGAACTGCATTTACCTATGCTGCCATATTGACCAGAAGTTGTGGGCACTTTCATTGTTCTCTCTTCTTGATTCTTAAATGCTCTCAGGATGCTTTCCAAAATAACCCCAGGCCAATATTACCAAACCTGGTGCATCTCAGGCCCGTAGGAGGCAAGCAGCCTTGAGCTAATGACATAGCCCCTCTTCTGGTGACTACAGGTCACTAAAGCTTTTCCAATGATGAATCTAGCATAAATATTCCACAAGTTCCAAGTTGCAGAGGTTATGTGTCCCATTATCTAAGAAGTTTGCCGAAGCCCCTCTCACTGGGTATGAAGGAAGAGCAGACATCTAGTTAGAAGTTCAGTTATAGAAAGGTGGTCCCAAGGGTGAGGACTCTATAGCAAGGGTATACCTTTGACTCTCTAGCTCTTTCATGGGGAATAGATACAAGTCCTGCACTTGCCCAGGTGCTGGTGATGAAGAGATGAAACCCAGGAGTTGGAGCCCCCAGGGGCTCATCAGACAGGGGACATAGGTATCTCTTTACCACCTCTTTCTACCCCATGATTGTACAATTCCATGAAAAGGAAGAAATTATAACAGGAAAGTTTGAGACCTCAGTCTTGTAAGAAACATCCAAATCTGTAAGAATGGTTATGAATTTATTTGAGCCAAACTGATGACAATTTCCAGGAAGCAAAACCTCAATGGATTGAGGAAATACTCTGGAAAATGGCAGCTTTGCACCTTATTTTATACACTACAATCAAAAGTGGAGGCTCAAGGGGGTTACATGAAATCCATTGGTGATAGATTAGGGAGGTGGGGGGTGAAAACTCTGGGGTTAGATAAAAAGGTAAAATGATAGACATATACTCCTTTTACATAAGTAGGGTAGTTAACAGTCAACGATTAATACGATAACAATAAGAATGAGGAGATTTGTGGTCTCTACTCTGGTGCAGTGGTTGTGCCCAAAACTTCTGGAAAATGGAAGTTGACATTCCAAAGGTATCTTATCAAAGATGCAAAAAGACAATAGACAGGCTCAAATAAGGTAAAGACTGACTTGTCAGGGAAGATTTTAGTCCAGGACATAACTACCTGCCATAAACTGCTTTTAGTTAGGAAGTTTTAATTTCAGACCATCCTATGTGGTTGCTTTCAGTCTCTGAGTTTGTAAGGCTGCCATGCAGGCCTCCCTGAGCTTATCAGGTTTAGTTTGTAGCTATTTTTGTCCACAGTCTGAATTTCCTCTCTTGGCTACTGAAAACATAGGGTTAAAAAAGTTAATAAAGGTGAATGGATGTCTTCTCTGTCAGGTCTTCTCTAGAACTGGCCTTTCTAAATTGCAGATAATTTCCCTAAATTTCCAAGTCAAGGATTGAGATGTGCAAGCTATGATCTGTATCCCATTTATCAAAGCTCTATCTCTTGCTTATTTAAAAGGTGAAATTTTCCATAGTGATCAGATTGACTTTTAAAAATCCAGTTAATGAGTTTTAAAAATACACAGTCATCTTAAGCTGACGGATCTGTCCCCTTAATGCCAGCACTTATTATTCCATTCCTCAGAATGTGTTGCAAGATAGCAGTTTTATGTGGAACTCCTCTAAGGCAACCATAGCAAGATGAGACTTCCAGCAGACTTTTAAAGAAGAAAAAAAATTATTTTCAGGAGCATTGCTTAATAGGCAGTTTTAAAAGACCCAAATGAAGTCATAAAATGCATGCATGTCTCTAACAGTATGTTCATGAGAATATCATCAAAAGGCTTTACTAAAATACTTACAGTCTAGATATGGGAAAATGAAGGCAATTTCTCCTTGAAAGCAGCAGAGGTTCTGTTTTTCAATTTAATGGAATTCCAATACAAAAACACCAATGAGATGAACCATTTAAATAACAATGCCAGGTCTGACACAAAAATTCACAAAAACAAGGAAATTAACACTTAAGCTGAAACTTCAGCTCAGACTATTGAGGAGTCTGAGGAGTCTCCCAACAAATGGGAGAGAAAGACACCTGAGGTAAGGCAAAACCGTGTCCCTGCAATTACCAGACACAAGTGCAAAATTCCTGGCTCTGACAGTAGTTAGAATTTTCACTCCTTAAGGAGGTGTCTTGGAGCTCTAGATGCTATTCCTTTGTTTTCTTTGAGGAGAAGGGGTGTGTGTGTGTGCATGTGTGTATGTGTAAAACTAAATGGCATTTTGGGGCTAAGTGTTCAAGTCCATGAAAAGTGAATAGACCATATGGTCTATTGTAGAATAAGTAATTACAGACTTATTAAAAATACATGTTAATTTTACTCACTGACACACCATGATAATGGCTTCCTCAGGAGCTAATCCATTCTGCCGATTATACTTATCTATTTCTGGTAGAGGAACCTCTCGTCCCGAGCAAATGGCTTTAGCAAGATTCAAGCTGATCTAGTCCTACACCAAAGATGAAGACACTTCTCAGTGATGTGGGCAATTTAAGATTACTTTCTGTTTCCTTTTAAATTCTTATTTCAAGCCAGAGGCAGAAAAAGCAGAAAAGAAGTTTTAGCTCCCCTTAACACCTCAGATTAAAAACGGAAAAATACAGTAATTTTACAGGGGGTAAGACAGAAATTTCCTTGAGTTGTTGCTTCTTTAAAGAATATAGTACTCATGTGGGCTAACCAGCCCAAAGTAAATCACTGATACTTGAAATTTGGTTTATAAATGTTATCCCAATCTGATTTGGAGAAACCAGCTTTGGCTTTTCTTCCAGCTGCTAATGACCAAGTTATTTATCAGTGCTTCTGAAACTTTAATATGTTTATGAATCATAGCCGGGGGGTGGGTGATGCAGAGTATCATTCAGTAGGTCAGGAGTGGGGCCTGAGATTCTGCATGTTTCTAACAAGCTCCGTGGTGATGCTGATGGTGCTGGTCCAGGCACCAACCTTCAAGTAGTAAGGACTTTGCTGACTGATAAAATGCTCTGGTGTTGGTACATGCATACTCAAGTTTACGAGTGGACCAAGTGGCTGTATTAGTAGTGTGGGTGCTAAACAAATTAATACTTTTCCTACCTTCTAAGTTCTGTATACTGGGCCAGTAAACAAATTAACAGAGAGACTGGCAGGAGAAAATCAACGTTTAATACATGTGCATTGGAAATTTGCAAAGACATGATCATGCCATGAAAATTCCAAAGAGTGAGGCAACATTGGGTGGGTATACAAGGCATTTCTGGACAAAGGAGAAAGGGAGCAGGGGAGATGGGATCTTAGATTTCAGAAGTGAGAAAGGGTGATTTACAGGTAGTTGAGGAAGAGCAGGGAATACAGATGGCAGTAAAGTCCTTGCTAGGCGACTCAGAAACGCTGGGTTGTTAACAGACACCTGCCTGAAGCCCTCTTGTTTACCACACTTAATTCAAATTAGGCTAAGGCAGCACCCTAAGATCTCCTCTCTGAAGCATGTTTCTCTGTCTGAATCTTTTGGCAGGAAAGGGGAGGAGGGTCCAATATTCTTTCTGAGTCTTTTGTTTCCTAATAAACAACATAAAATCAATATCCAAAGAAGCAGCTTCAGGGTAGCAGGATTTTGGTCCCTGTAGATTGTTAGTTGAATGTAGATTATAACCCAGGTCTTAACTCAAAATACTAAACTTTTCTTAGACTTCCTTTCTTTAACCATTAAAGTCTCTTTAGAGTTAGTCGATTCCACCAGAAGATCCTGCCCATCCATGAAGTACCATTCGAGAGGAGAATTGCAGAATATATTTCTCTCTCACAACCTAGGCATGACAGTTAATTCAAGTTCTTTAAATCACCAAAGCTTTGTTGCCTCCTAGTACGTAAAATTCAAATCAAAGCCATGTTTCTTTTTTAATGGAAATATATTTATTATTTTGATGATGACAAATAATACACGCTCCTGGTAAAAAATCAAACAAGAAATAATATGATGTGTATTATTCCAAAAGCAATTTAAATTTGTATTTCAGCAAAATATGACACATCATGAACATATGAATTGAGTATGAGGCATCAAATGTGAGTTCCGGAACACCAAGGCTAGTAACATGCATCATGTATTGAGTGCTTCGATGAGCATCTTACTGTGTGCTCTGGTAGTACTATGCACTTTACACATTGTAACGGTCAGGTTCCTGGATTCAAGCAAAAGGCACGAACTTATTAACTCTAAGCTGAAATGGAATGCATTGGAACAGTATCAGAAGTTCACTGAATTGAAGACTAGAAAATGAGCCCTGAATGTGGGCAGAAACCAAGAAGCTGGACAGTGAGGACACAGTTTGGATATTGTCACAGGATTGTTACAGAGCAAGGCGGGGGGTGGTTCATGATATATTATTACAGAAAGGATCCCCCCTTTCTGTCTCTCTGGAGGTTCCCCACCCATGCACACCTGCTAGGTTTGCAATGCCCGCTGCCAGAGGAAAGACGTCTCCCAATGCCAGAGACTGGTGAAAAGGAAAGAAATTATTTATTTAAAAGTTACACAGACTTAGAGTAATGACTTAATGTCTTCATTAAGATACTAAAGTCCTTTAGAATACCCACAGATGCACACTCCTTCCCTCTCCCTCTGCCCTGTCCGGGGGTACCATATCTCAGGAAAAGAAGTAGAAGTCCATGATTCAGGCTCCCAGCACCATCAGTGGTGTGGCTGCTGCAATCTCTAGTTAATCCAAAGCCATGTGGCACCTTCTCATGGCCCACAAGCAAGAGTCCTTTCTCCCCTTTTCTTCCCGGGAAAGTCTCTCCTGCTGCCTAAGCCGAGTGGCAAAAAGAAGCACTCCAAAACCACATGGTCCTCTCTATTCTCCTTCAGAACCCCGTGGTCCTTCCTATTCACTCCAGAACCGTGTGGCCCCCTATTTACTTCAGAACCTCGTGGTCCTCTTCCTTTCCCCTCAGAACCGTATGGTCCTCCTTCCTTATGGCTGCCGCGTCTAGGTTTAAATCCCAGCGCCCATCTTCCTTTGCAGCCCCATTTCCAGCTTCTCCTACAGTCAGTTACACCTGCCAGCATCCCCGTATTCTTCCAGCTTTACTGGGCTGCCATAGTAAGTCTGGGCAGGTGTGGCCCCATGGCGTGGAGCCAATCATCTCCAAGCTCTCACGCAGGCCCTGTAACCAGGGGGAGTTGCTTCCCAGTCCCATCTTGGGTGGAAGTCACTCCCATCCTCCTGGCTCAAAGCAGGGCCACAACTATTTAACAAAAGGTTATAGATATGTTAAATGACTGTGCCAGGGGTTAGCTGCAAAGCTCTTGCTACCCAAAACAGCTATGAATGGCCCTGTTCCATGTGTCCCATCTCCCCTGGCTCAGGCTTGTGGGGGTGAGGGCATCCTATATATATTTTTCTAATATTTCCTGGACACCTTGAGTTCTGGACCCCATTACAAATCCCTTCTTGGGGCCCTCCTCTTGGCTGCACCCTGCTTAAGGATCACTTTCATTAGGATCCATTCCCAGCTTCACCATTGTTATCAGAATCCCAATAGCTTTCCTTGAGTCTACCTGCTAAGCACACTGGCCCAGAGAAAAGCACAAATAGGAGTTTGTAGTATAGAAAGAAAAAAATTGTTTAATATTGAATTGGCCAATTTGGAGGTGGGAGCTTACACTCCTAAAAACCTGACTCCCTGATGTTGTGTAGGTTACAGATTATATAGGGAAAAATTACAAGACACCATGAGTTAGGGGTTCAGGGTCGTGCTGGGAGTTGATTGGTGGGAAGTAAGGTAAGTGTAACAAGTCATCTCTTCAGGTCTTGACAACAGCTCTGACGTCTTTTCCAGCATCCCTCTGTCCTGTCTTATGGGAAAGTAGCCAGGGGCTCGTTCATTCCACCTTAGGGCTCAGGAGATGTTGTCTTTAGCCTGCCAGAGGTCAGGTCTTGGCTACTGTCTTCTGCTGCCTCTGGGGTTGCTAATTATCTGTGGGAAAGACTAGGCCTCTGAAGGGTGTATATATAGGGAGAGATGATTTCTAGGGCTAGGATTTAAAGCTAAATTTAATCAAAGTCATAAAGACCCTCAGTTTTACCACCATAAGATTCTGGACCACCAGAAGTGATTTTGCAGCTCTACCCCAGATAGGAGAACCCAAGGGGTGGAATGTTGAATCCTGCTTTCTCATCAAAACTCACATGAAGGATTCCCACAAGGGGGTCACAAAACAAAACAAAGTCTACCACTTTTCATCTTGTTTAATCCTGACTACAAATGTGATGAGGTTCAGGATATGCTACCCCAAAATATGGCACCTTGGCATACTGAGCACTTTAAGTTGAAGGAATTTGAGAAATGGCAGGCTTAGGAAAAACTTTCTAATCTTCCCTGAAGCAGGTTATAATGTTAGCATAGGTAGCTAGATAGTAATAAAGGAGGGAACAAAAGGGATCAGACATCATTAAGTCTAATAAACTAGGGAACTGAATCAGACACTGAGCCTATTTCACTAGGAAGTTGCAGCAGTCAGAGGATCCCCGGGGAACTGCAGCATTGACCCACCAAGGGGATTAACATCCCTCCTTCCCCTGTGTAGGGAGGAAGGGTCAGCTTTCCAATCTCCCCAGGGTATAACTGGTCCACTCCCCTGAACTATGGTTGGGTGGGGTGGCTGGGGAGGGGCAGGAATAAAGTATAAAGGGTGTATGCCTAGTAGAAGCTAAGATGGCAACCACAAGGGCCTGTCTGTCTGGCCTGGGAAGAGGATCAGATTGGATAAGGGACACAGAACCCCGGAATATCTAGGAAATGAACTGGTTAGAGGAGGGGCACAACACCAGCCCAAAAAGAACTGGGAAGTCGATTGGTTAGTTTGAAAGAGTGCCTGGTCCTTCCCAAGCCCAATGTAATATAATTAGCCTAATAAAAGTGAGCTCTCACTCACTCTCGCTCTCTTGCGCTCTCTTTCTCTTGCTGTTGCTCTCAACCTCACTCTCTCTGGCCCTGTAACACATGTTCATTCATGCACTCATGCACTAGCATGTTCTTTCTCTGTAGCAGCCATGCTGTCTAGCAGCCACACAGGCTCCAAGCATGAGCTCTAGGTGTGGCTCCAAGCGCAAGCCTAGGTACAGCAATGCAGCGTCAGCCAGATCTGGGAACAGAGACTACTACACTAGCTGGACGGGGACAGAGGCTGAACTGGACTAAGCTTTGGCATGGCACAGAGTTTCTGGACACTGGGCCTGATGAAGACAAGGCTGGACTTTTTCCATGGTGGGATGGGTGGAGATGAGACGCCAGGAACCTGGGCGCGGCCTTCCATTTCTATTCCAATAAATCTTACCAGTACATCTCAACCACCTTCTATGTATGGGTCCCCAGAAATGATTTTGTTATGACTCTGTGAAAGGGCCTCATTTCCACCAGCAACAATAAGACCCTCCTGTGAGAGGGGCTTTCCCCATACGTGGAGCAGAGGAGCATTCTTATCTCCAAAGAGGAAGAGTCACAGAAAGGAATCCGAACACACAGGCCTTGCACTTTGCAGGCTCCTGACCAGCCCACGGCACTGACCTCATCATACCCTCTGTCCTATGACACTTACCCATGACTGTACACTCTCCTTCAAACCTAGCATAAAAACACTCAGGTTTAACCATGGATTTGGATCTTCATTTCCCCATGAAGGCTCACATGCCTTGTATAACTTATATTTCGTACCTGTACATGCCTTTCTCTTGTTAATTTTTTTTACAGGGGTTCCCAGTTGAGAACTCAGAAGACTAAGAAGGAACTTAGAACTTAAAAGGAAAAAGATATTTGTCCTCCCCTATAATTATATAATTATCGAGGATTATATGTTAAAGATTACAACAGAGAGGATTATATAATTACTCCATTTTTGTGAGGAGGATCCTGGGTCCTAGAGGTGAAGTGACTTGCCCGGGAAGAGAAGGGAAGCCTAACACACTCTTTTACCCCAAAGTCTTGTTTCCTGGCTCCCTGCCTTTTAACTTCATTTCTCACTCCAGGTGGAGGAAATCACATATCATTCATCTGTGTATGTTCTGGATCAGAATCGTATTAGTGTTCTGAAGAGCAGGAGGAGAAAAACCCAAGCAAAATTAAGGAACTGATTTTTCCCTCTGCGGTTGCTGTCAATCTCTTCATCTCTGAGAGAAGCTAGAGGAAGGAGAATTGAAGCTGCAACTTAAGATGCCCACCTCCCTTTCCTTTGCTTCTTCCCCTGACCCATCTTAGCACAATACTACATTACTAATGTCACACAGAGAATTAGAAAACAGCATCAACCTTCAGACCCACGTCCAAGGGAAATTTTCTTCCTTCCTCCCCCTCCTGTGGCTGTTCACCACCAGTTTTACCTCATGAAATGTATTCACAGATGAAAGTTCTCGATACCTAATATATGTCCCTTTGCCATGATAGAACACAGCCTGGTGATGAAAGCCTTTTTGTGGTAGAGATGGCTCTGGGGAGAGTGGCTGATTGTTCTAATGGGACTTCTGGTCCAGACTTCTGCTGGAGGGCTGGCTTTGTTTTAAGAAGGTCACAGAACCAGGATGGAGGGTGCCTGTGATAAGCTGAAGTCTGTGGCTCTGGGGCCAGCCAGGGCACCCCATCAAGGTACCACAGAGGTTAGAAAAAGAAGAATACTTAGTACATTTTCTAAAGTCTGGAAATAAAATTTTCCTCCCATTACTTTCAGAGTGGTCTAGCTCTCACTTTCCTCCCCAGGTTTATTCCCACTTTTGTAGGAAAAAAATGCCTAGATCAGCACAAAAGATCAGCAATTCTGTTATGTTGTATATATTGATTCTCAAGGGGCCAGAACAGAGCCTCAAAAGTGAGTGGAAGTGGAAGATGCACTCGCAATATTCCACCAGCTGTATTTGTGAGGCATTTAGAGGGTCCTAGAAGGGCTACAGCTTAAAATCTATAAAAACTTTGGGTTTTTCTCTCCCTCTCCGCCCCCCCCCCAAAAAAAATCAACAATTGTTTATTTGGGAACACTCTATAGGATTTAAATGCTTCCATGAATTGTACTAGAAGGAAAATAGTGACTGTCCCGCCTATAATTGGGAATGCTTGGGGGTGGAGGGAGAGAAAGCCTGCGGTGCTTTAGTTTTTCATTTTGCACGGATCATTTTAATGCTCGGCACGGGCATGCTGCGGCCCGTGGTGTAGCCAGTTACCTTTATTCTTACATGCAGTGAGTCTCGTCATCATTGGTGGGCATACTACATTTTAAGGACCAAAATATCAAACTCAATTTTTTTAACTTGTTCCTTTCATCTTTTTGATTTCATCATTGTTTAGGATGGTTTCTAATATCAGGTCCCAAGAAATATGCTTGCTGAGGGATGTAAAACCAAGCCAGGCTATTTAAGGATGGATCTGATCGTTCCCATTGATTCGCTGATTCATTCATCCAGAGAACATTTATGTAATGTTCACTCGGTAGCGGATTTTATTCCAAGGTCTGGGGGTAGAGAAATATCCTTTTAAAAACCTCACTATCCTGAGGCGATGATAGAGAGGTCACAGCGATCACAGGACTGTGTGGGAAGTGTTATAAAAATAACAACAATTCTTGCGCACTTCCTGTTCTGGTACTACATGTGTTAATGCACACTATCTCTAATCCTCCCACTACTACCCACGAAGTTTTATTTTCCCCTCTGTTTTAGGAAATAGACTAAGAAATGTTCAGAAACTTGCCTAAGGTTACATTGCTATAAATATTAGCACTGGGATCCAAACTTAAGCTTTGTAGACTCAAAAACTTCTGTTCTTTGCATGTTACTCCTACATGTGCTCAGGGCAAAGACAACTAATCCAGACCCAGCGGGGCCTCCAGTCAAGTTTTTCGGAGGAGGAGAGGGGAGAAGCTTCCCTTTACCAGCCATAACCCCCTTAGACAAAGCCTCATAAAAATGTGCCCAGACTCCTGAGTGGCGGGAAATGGAAGGTAACAATCCCACTTTTCTTCGGTTGCTATTGGAAAAATAATAACCAGGTCAGGGAAGGGAACAAAGGTGGCAACTGTGTACTTGATAGAAAAAGTGACAGTTTCTCTTGGCCATATTGGGTTTGAAAGAAAAGTTGTCCCTAAGTAATGACATCCACCAAACGGTCTAGAAACATGTAACTTCAGCTTTATCACTTGGAACAGGTATGTCGCCTTCCCAAGCTTTCACTAACCCATTTCTTGCATGGCTAAAGATAGCCGCTGAGGAGCCAGAATTAAATAGAGTAAAAGCTTATGATTTCAAAGGATAGGAGACTGTGAGTCTCATTTCAAATGATTTTTGAAAAACATTCTAACTCTAGGATTTGTTTTAAAAAATACTGACAATTATGTTACAGTATATCTTTCTTTTTTGCTATAAACTCAGAAATGAATGGAGTACTAATAAGCAAAATTAGCTAAATGAATCTAAGATTACAATTTACACAAACACTGTTACATGTATAAACCTCATAAAAGTACAGATTTCTAAATTACCCCTTCATTCAAACTTCTTACCCAATAAAATCACTGCATTTTAATTAATATACATTCCAAAATGCTGGGCCCAATTAAGGAAAGTTCACTGCATAGCAAATCATGAGGCAAGTTGTTGTAATGTTGTACTTATATTAAAAATCAGCCCTCAGAAAAATGGTATCAAAAATGTTCGAAGCTACCCAAGGCAGTGGGAGAAATTAAGTGTGTGTGTGTGTGTATATATATATATATATATATATATATATATATATATATATGGATGAGCAAAAGTATGTTTACAGTTGTTATGGAAAATAATGTAATAATAAATAATAACATAAGAACAAACTGTGTTTCAGGTATTCACAACTGTAAACCTACATTTGCCCCCGCCCTCCCCCCACCCTGCCCCATATATGTCCTATTGTGTCAGAAGCCTCACAATTGCTTTGGAACTCTTTGGCTTTTTATTTACTGGTCACTGAGTGCCTGCCATGTGACCAGGTTTTTGCAAACACAAGCACAGCCCAGTCATTAGGACGCACACAAAACTGCCGTGTGTCATAAAGACAACACGCACGATTTCCGTTCTCCTACGGCCCCGTTGGCCCAGAGAGTGAGCTGAGCACTGTGGTAGGTAAACGATCTACGGAATGGAAGGTGACAGCGGCTGAGAATGGTCACAGCATCTCTCCGGCACCCAATTTACAGCAGAAACACCAAGGATGGAATAATCAGGCCTTTTTATCAGGCTGAGCTTCCTCTTGGCTTGTAGCATCTGTGGATCCAAAGCAAATTTTAGAAATTTTAAATGGGCCTGAGTAATTTAGCTGAATTTTCTGGCAAACCCACTTGACTCGATTTTCTGAAGGCAGTGGAAAGGGCCATGGGGTAGAGTAAGGGGGCTCACAGGATCTGTCTCTCTGTTCATTTTCCCCTATTAAGCGGTTTCTGGAGAGTTACCTAGGAGTTAAAATTCACACCTTGATGTTTATTTTATTCCCATTTAATTTGTTCGTCTCAGAGCCCTCCTGAGAATGAAAGGCTCACCCCATCCCTGCCACCAATATCAGGCCTGGCCCAGGGTTCCTCAGAGCTTCTGCACTGTCCCATCCACCCAGGTGCAGACCTCTTCTCCCCTTTGACCTGGAATTGTGCTCGCACCTGAGCATCAGCTGGAATCCTTCCTGAGGGGTGAGGCCCAACCTCCAGAGCTCATCCAGGGAGCATTTCCCTCTGCTGCTGATCCCACCCTCTCCTCCCAATGCCACAGCTCCCTTTTTAATTCCCATCTCCTAATTAAGCCTAAGTCATGGCAGATGGTGCTGTGGGCAGATTAATACCCATTTTGGGAGCATCCTACAGCACCTGAGAGGTACATTCATATGGAACAGCTCCAGTTTCAGCTGAAATGGCTCCCTATAATCTCAAATAAATTGGAATAAAAGGAATATATGAGGTGGGGCAGAGGGAGAGAGAAAGGTGGGGGGAGGAACACAGCACCAATACTCCACATGCTGCAACATTTTAAAAATTATGTTAATTTTTAAATGAGTCTCAATCTACAACTTAATGGTAAGGAGAGCTGCAGGATGGCAAAAGAGGACTTGTACATCCCTGCTCCATTGACCATTGCTCCCACCCAGTTCATTTTTCTAGTCATCTTAAACCACAAAAGGAGGCAAAAATGTTTCACTAGAAGGAATAAATCAACCAGCACACTCCAAACTGCTCTTTGGGATTTTTCTAACAATGGACAGAACTATGCCTCCATCTCAGCCACAACTCTCACTGAGTGGCTTTGATAAGCTTTTCCACATATTCCAACTTGATGCCCAAAGTAGCCAATAATTTTCTGTCTTATTTATAGGAGGAACTCTGTGAGCTAGACAGATGAGCTAACTTCCCCTGTGGATTCCATGCTCTCACCTCCCCCACCTCCCTTCCCCCCACCTCTTCTGAGGGAAATGTGCACATATACACACATTTCCCCCAGATTTGCAATATGATTCATATATTTTTCCAATGTATAACTTGATTCACCTATTCCTAAAACATACTTATGAAACACCTATTAGTGTTGAATTTTGGGCTGGGCCCTGCCCGACATGATAAATATCTACAAGTGGTAAGAGAGGTGTCACCAGCCAACTTTAGGGTATTTAAACTCTCTAACCTTAATTTGTTTATATCTAAAATGGGCATCCACAACACAGATCTGAGAAGGCTTTTCTTGCTAGTAAATGTAATAGTGCATGAAAAATATAGACTCTTTACAAATGTTAGGCACCTTTATTGAATCATTAAGATGATTACCAAATAAAACACTCCATATTAGAGTTTTCTGGTCAGCCCCTTGAAGCTCCAAGTTGCCCCCTTCTATTTGTGCAAATACTATCTCTTCCTCCTCCTTAGCACTCCTCTTCATTTGTAACAGAGTTGTTGTCTTAGTCCATACGATTTTGTTTTCTTCTACAGTTTTCTCCTTCTTCATCTGTATCTTTTTATTATCATTACTGTTATTACTATTTACTATTATTACCCAACCCCAAACCTCACAGATTGATTATAGTTTAAGCAGACTTGGAAGAGGCCAAGAAAGTAGAGGAGATGGAAAATCTCAAAGGTAGCAGACAGTGAAGGGCACAAGTTATCAGACTGGTAGCCAAGTTATTAGAAGTGAATACATCTATGATAAAACTAATTGAACTCTCTTTGGACAACTTAGTAACAACAAGAAAGATGCATTATTCTGCCCTGGTTTATAGCCAGACCAGCTCTGGGAAGTACAGGCAGTCTCTCTGACTGAAGTTGGCATCCAGAAATCAGGCCAAGCCTCTTCAACCATAGGGAGTATTTCCCTCTGCCCACTAAATATTTACCAAAAAAAGAAGAAGAAGAAGAAGAGAGAGAGTTTTCTGGTCAAGAGAGCAGCATAGGTAAGCACGGCTTGCCTCCTTATACAACCACATCAAAATCCTAATTCTATGCTATAGAATAAACATCACTCAGAACCATAAGAAATTGAGATGAATGGAAGTCTGAGAACTACAGAATTAAAGAAAGGTAGGAGGAGTAGGGACGCAGAACGGTCTGGTCCCACATCCATGTGTGGTAAATAAAAATTTGGGAGTGATATCTCGGAAGTGAGCCATACCAGGCCTCCCAACCCATGGTTCCAGTGCCAGGAAGATCAGTCTCCATGACTTCTCACTGCAAAACCCAGCAGGGACTGAGTCAGTAGAAGAAACTTCTGGAGTCCCAATTAGTTCCCCTTAACCCACACACAGACTTATTCAGACTCACTCCCTCTGAGCTCCAGCACTAGGGAAGCAGCTTCAAAGGCACCAGTGGCATACAGAGAGAACTGAAGTGTCTGGCATCAAAACAGGAGCTGGGGTACAGGTCTCTCCCAGACAGAAAGGTAGGCAGAGGCCATCATCCCTTTTCTGAACCCTCTCCCCACAGAGCCACAGAGCTGGAAGGCTGGTGCCATATCTGAGACCCCATTAATCTGGCAAACACTGTGTGCCCCACCCTGGAGATCCCCAGAGACTCTATCCCACCCAACTTACAGACCCACCCAAGCTGCTTTTCTATATAAATGGCTGGTCTTCACTTATGCTTCAGAACCTCCTAACTCTTCTCAAACAAGGAAGAACCAAACTCAGTGAGCTCCCAGCCCCTGTACCTCTTGCTAAGCAGCCCTAGCCCAGTACTAGCAGCAGCCAGCCTAGATTCACAGCATGGCTTTGCCTGGGAATCTCCAAGCTCAGCACAAGTAGCAGCCATCTCAGATTGCTTTGTAGTTCAGGCAGGGTGGCCCCAGGTAAAACACAGGTGGGGGCTGACCTTGGCCTGCACCACCTGGGAAACCCAGGAGCCTGGGTACCCCGTAGATAGATACGGACCATATCAGAGTACCACCACCCTACCCCTGCACAGCTGATCTTCCATGGAGGGTGGAGGTTGGTAGTCAGTGGTCACAGCCAGTCCTTGCAGCTGAATGGCCTGGGTAAATCCCTCCCATTAATCTGCTAATAGCAATCAAGGCTCAACTACAAGAGGGTGTACTCAGTCCACACAAAGGGCATACCTCAAGTACCCAGCTTGGGTGATAGGAGAGGCTGTGCCACAGGAACCTATAGGACACCTACTGCATTAGGCCATGCTACCAAGACACAGAGTCAAAGCAGCTCTACCTAATACAAAGAAACAAACACAGGGAGGCTGCCAAAATCAGGAGACAAAGAAGCATAGCCCAAATAAAAGAGCATATCAAAACTCCAGAAAAAGAAATTAAAAAATGGAGATAAACAATCTATCAGATGTAAAATTCTAAACACTGGTTATGCCCTGGCTGATGTAGCTCAGTGGATTGAGTGAGGGCCTGAGAATCAAAGGGTCTCCAGTTTGATTCCCAGTCAGGGCACATGCCTGGGTTGCAGGACAGGTCCCCAGTTTGGGACCTGAGGCAATCACACATTGATGTTTCTCTTCCTTTCTTTCTCCTTCCCTACCCCTCTCTCTAAATACAAATAAATAAAATCTTTTTAAAAAAACACTGGTTATAAGCATGCTCAAGGAACTTAGTGAGGACCTCAACAGCATAAAAAAGATCTAGTTAGAAACAACGGATACATTAATTAAAATAAAGAACAATTCTCCCCTTTTCTCTAATCTTGGGTAATGTAATTATGATGTGCCTTGGTGTGTGCAAAGCAGCAAGAGAAAAGGAGACAGTTACCTACAAAGGAGTTCCCCTAAGACTATCAGCTGATTTCTCAAAAGAAACCTTGCAGGCATGAAGGGGCTGGAAAGAAGTATTCCAAGTTATGAAAGGCAAAGACCTACATCCATGATTACTCTATCCAGAAAGGCTATCATTTGGAATGGAAGGGCAGATAAAGTGCTTCCCAGATAAGGTCAAGTTAAAGGAGTTCATCATCATGAAGACCTTATTATATGAAATATTAAAGGGACTTATCTAAGAAAAAGAAGATGATCAAAAATATGAACAGTAAGATGACAACAAACTCACTACTATCAACAACTGAACCTAAAAACAAAAACAAAAACAAACTAAGCAAACAACTAGAACAGGAACAGAATCACAGAAATGGAGATCACATGGAGGGTTATCAGTGGGGAGGAGGAGGGGGAAGAATGGGGGAAAAGATACAGTAAATAAGCATAAATGGTCAGTACAAAATAGACGGAGGGAGGCTAAGAATAATATAAGAAATAGAGAAGCCAAAGAACTTATATGTACGTCCCATGGGCATGAACTAAGGGGGAGAATGCTGGTGGAAGGAGGGGTGCAGGGCAAAGGGGAATAAAGGGGTGAAAATGGCACAACTATAATAGCATAATCAATAAAATATACTTTAAAAATAAAATCAAGAACAATTTACAGGGAAACAACAGTGGAATGGATGAAGCTGAGAATCAAATCAATGATTTGGGACATAAGGAAGAAAAAATAACCAATTGGAATAACAAGAATAAAAACGAATCCAAAAAAATTAAGATAGTGTAAGCAGCCTCTGGGACAACTTCAAGGGTTCCAACATTCAAATCATAGGGGTGCCAGAAGGAAAAGAGGAAGAACAAGAAATTGGAAATCTATTTGAAAAAATAATAAAAGAAAAATTCCCTAATTTGGTGAAGGAAATAAACATGCAAGTCCAAACAAGACAGATGCAGATAGGCCCACACCCAGACACATCATAATTAAAATGCTAATGGTTAAAGATAAAGAGAGAATCTCAAAAGCAACAAGAGAAATGTAGTTAATTACCTACAGGTGAATTCCTCTAAGACTGTCAACTGATTTCTCAAAAGAAACTTTGAAGGCTAGAAGGGATTGGCAAGAAATATTCAGTCATGAAAAGCGGGGACCTACAGTCAAGATGGCCAACAAAGCTATCATTTAGAATAAAAGGGCAGAAAAAGAGCTTCCCAGACAAGAAAAAAATAAAGGAGTTCATCATCACCAAACCATTATTATATGAAATGTTAAAGGGACTTATTTAAGAAAAAGATCAAAACTATAAACAATAAAATGGCAATAAACACATACCTATCAACAATTGAATCTAAAAAAGAAACTAAGCCAACAAGAAGAACAGAGACAGAATCTTGGATACAGTGAGCGTTTTGATGGTTGGCAGATGGGAGAGGGGTGTAGTGGACTGGGTGAAAAGGTGAGGGGAATGAACTGGTAGTTACAGAATAGCCATGGGGATGTAAAGAACAGTGTAGGAAATGGAGTAGCCAATGAACTTATATGCATGACCCATGGACATGAACAATGGTATGGGGATGGCCTGAGGCAGTGGGGGGTGCTGGGTGGAGGGGGGCAAAAGGGGAAAAATTGGGACAACTGTGATAGCATAATCAATAAAATGTAATTTTAAAAAAGGAAAAGAGAGACTGAGAAACATAAATATTTGAAGATTATAAAATAAATAACGTAATCTTCTTCTGGTCACCAGCCATTCTAATATTTCAGAACCCCCTGGTCACCTCAAGCCACATCTTATTTGTACCTCCCTTTTCCATGCATGGAATAGCCTTAAGAGGGTCCTCTATGTGAGGGGTGGGATGGGCAGCCCCACTGCACTCAACAAACCATTCTCATATTAAGCTGCACCTCATAGGAGGGGGGTGTCTTTATCTAATTCATACAAAGATTTCTTTATGTGAGCTGGAATCAGCCCACTATTCCTCCATGTTCTGTGGAGGAAACAGCTTTATGGAAACAACTTTCTCCTTGCTTGTCCTTGGTCATGTTTTAAATCACAGGGATATTTTTGTATTTTCCCCACTTCAAGGCAGCACATGTAATGGAGAAAGTGTAACCATTTAGATTTAGACTGAACTGGGTTTTGACATACCTTCCCTGAACTCCAGGTTCCCATCTGTAAAATGGGCACAGTAATAACTGTTCTTGAAGAATTTTTGAAGGATTAGAAGTAGTATAATTTACATACCTGGCCCAAAATGAATACAATATTTTATAATCAGCAGATCATCAGGACAGAAAAGTACCTTTCTGAAGTCCCTAAGGAAAAAAAAATTGTGCCTGGCCCTCACCCTAAACAAATTATACCCACTTGAGTAGGTTTTTAAAACTTATTCTATTTCATGTTAAATCTGATTCTATAAAAGTACAGATTTACCAAACAAAAATATGTTGCATCCTTTTTTAATTTTCTTTATAATAATGCAAGCATTCTACGACTTGAAAGAAAGAGTCAATTTTCAGTTTTGTTTGCTGCTTTTCAAGAGAAACATATAACTCATAATTATGCATACCCCTAGAGTTTGGATGTGCGCATGTCTCTTGCAGAACTGAACATTACTAACAATGATAAAGGTAAAGCGTCTGCACATGACAAATGAATCAGAGGTGTGGAAACAAAACCAACTGATTAAGTCGTATATCACCAGGAGAACTTAGGATATAGAATAAGAAAAACAAGTCAATACCTCAAATTTTCAAAATGGGCCTCAGGATTCATTTGTCTAGAGAAGGGAATGAAAATGAGAACTCAGTTAAATTGGTGAAATGTTAGAGCTGAGAAGGGCCTAGTGATCATATGTCCAACCTGGTTGGACATATGGGGAAACTGAGGTCCAGGCAGTCCACTGCTTACTTACGTGGTAATGCTTGTGGCACAACACAGGTTTTCTGACACTGACCAGTGGTGAAATCTCCGTTTTATTCACAGCAATATCAGGTATTTTCCTAAGAGGTCCACATGATCTTGATGGTACAGGAGAGGAGTTCCAGGCCGAAACCTTCCAGGCCTGCTCTTGTTCAGGAGAGGCAGTGCGGTACCACAGGGGAGACATTCCTGGTGAGGTGGACTTCCCTCTGCCTAGTTGTCTGCGTGGCTCACCATGTCTCCGGGCTAGTATGGTGCCTGGCACATATAGGAATTCAGCAAATCTTTCCTGGATGAACACTTGAGTGTGCACTTTCATATCTTATTGGTTTAAGAAATGCAATGATGATGAATATGGATTATTGCTGATTATAAAGAGAAGAGAGTAAAGAAGGGGGGACAATATACATGTAAGTAGAAAGATTAGGGGTTCATCAGCCAGGAAGAATGGTTTTTAATCTTGGCCTTAGTCCCCAACGACCAGATAGTCCAGAACAATGAGCCTTTCTGAACTTGGGTTTTCTCTATGGGATAATAGTAAAATGGGATAATAGTGTCAATTTCACATGGTTTTATGAAGGCTTAACGTGATAAAATATATTAATTGCTTGGCATCATACCTGGCATAGACTAGGAGCATAAGAAATAATAACTGAGACAAGAAGAGAAGACGAGATTGTGGCAATAATTGTCCTGTTGGGTTTAAAAGAAAGGTGTGCATAGAAGTAGCACTGTCTTATGACATCATATTCCAACCAATTGGATGCCTCACTACATCAGATCAAATCCCATACATTTGTCCTTAGGCCTGATATGAAGTACCCCTCTCCTCCCAGCTTCTGGTCTCAGACATACGTCACTTCCTTTCACTTTCTCCTCTCCTGTTCATCTGATTGCGTTGGCAGGTTTGAGTACTTCACCTGACCGGGTCTCTGCATATGCACCATGATCACCACTACCAGGGGAGCTGAGACAAGGCCATGGGTCGCAGGACTTGTCCTGGGGGGACAGTCACAGTCCAGTCTTGATCTAGGAGAGACCCTTCCCCAAGGCAGTAACTGTTACATGTCCCTACTAGGGACTTAGGCCGGGAGAGGCTCAGGGAAAAGCCTACAACATGGGGCCCCACTCAGAGGGCAGGCCCACTGGGGCAAACCTCCAATCAACTCAGTATCCTCTTCCACGGTCACCGGCCCCACCACAACCCAGCACTCCCACACCCCCAGGGAGTCATCTACGGCAACTGCTTGAATTGTTTCTCTGTTTAAGAACTTGGGTTCGATCAAGCAATTTAAAAACAAAGCAGAGGGAGCAGTTTGTGACAGCGGGAAAGCCCAGTTACGGCAGGTTGGAACAGTTTAGACTTATCCAGTGCAGCTGTGAGCTGACAGGAGCCCGTCACTCCAATGAACACGCCCAGGAAGGATGCAAACCAGGGCTGGGAATACCACACGCTTGACCTGAGAAACTACAATGCGTTTGTGTTGCCTCCTCTGTTTGGCAGTTTACACTTTACACAGCGCTCTCACAGACCCAGGCTCATTTGCACCTTAGAAAGCGTGAAGCAAGGTTCTGGTCCAAGATGGAGGTGCAGAAGACTCCAAACTCACCTCTTCCTATGGACACACCAGATCTATAGCTACACACAGAACAACTCCCTCTGAGCGAACTCCAGAAACTAGTGAAGCAACGCCTACACATTGGGTGAAAGAGAAAATACCCACATTGAAATGGGAAAGAAAGGTTTACCCTAAAACCCATCCCTAACACACAACATACAAACAGGGGGTGACTTACAACTCCTAGTTTCTCTGAGTTACAAGGATTTGGACCCAACATCTAGTGCCCCAATTTTTAAGATTTCCACATGAGAGACATGCCCCCCCCAAAACACCTTGCTCTGAAAACCAGTGGGGCTGTGTGTCTGTGAGACCACAAAACTATAGCAAACTTCACAGAATTAATAACTAATGAAGCTAGAATTTTAACCCAGGTCTGACCAACCCCCAATTCACATTGTCATTACAATACTGTGCCTTCTTCATTTTCTAGGACTTAATTTTTATTCTCAGTAACATGGGGCAGCTGTAGTATAGTGGATTGAATGATGGCTCCCCCAAATAATATGCCCACTGGAATCTGTGAGTATAACCTGATTGGAGGAAAGGGTCTTTGCAGATGCAGTGAAGTTAAGGATCTTGAGATGAAATGATCCTGGGTTCTCCTGTGAGCTCTAAGCCCAAAGACAAGTGTCTGTACAAGAGAAAGGCAGAGGGTGATTTGAGACTGACAAGAGAGGCAAAGACACACAGAGAAAGTACTGTGAAGACGGAGACAGAGATTAGAGTGGTGCAGCTACAAGTCAGGGAATGCCTGGAGCCACCAGAAGCTGGAAGACACAAGGAAGGATTCTCCCCCAGAGCCTCCAGATGGAGCGGGACCCCGCTGACACTGATTGGGACTTCTGGCCTCCCTCACCGTGAGAGAATAAATTTCTATTTCTTTAAGTCATCCAGCTTGTGATGGTTTGCTACAGCAGCCATAGGAAATGAACGCACGTGAGAGCTCAGCGATTGTCACCCCCATTTTGTATTGCACCTGCTCAGACCTTGCTTGGCTTTCTCAGCAGCAGTACAGGAATGCAAGGACACCTGGACCATCAGCTTCTAGACTCAGGCTGACCCCTGAGCAGGCCCTGTGTTGTCATCAGTGATGCTGCCTAGAGAGAAAGTTCTCTGAGGTAGGGCTGGAAAGGGTGAGGTGGCCCATCGATGGCCCTGGCATAGGGCTGCACTGTGTGGCTGAGGCAGGACACACCTGGATCATTCATAGTTGAATAGACACCTCAGGGCCCACTGACCAGAGAAAGGAGCGAATGGGGCACTGGGGAGAGAGAAAGCACAGAACAGTCAGCAAGACCTTCTGGATCCTTCTCAGGAACTGCAGAGCTCTTCTCCTCCTGAGGTTTGCACTCTGGGTAGGTCCTTGCCTCTGGTGCTGTATGGGGAGTTCACAGCAGCAACGCGTGGGTTTTTGTGTAGGAGAACGTCCTAGGAATCACGGGCTGCCTGGGCTGCCAGTGGCATCCTGTTGGAAAGACCCACAGCTCTTGGCAGAGAAGCACTGGAAACTCCTGTGGGAATGAGAGCCCTCAAAGCCAGGGCTCTGTTACTTCTCAAAATGCACAAGGGAGCCCTGTTTCCAGAAATGGGGCTCAAGTGCTGGCTGCAGCTGAGCATGGCCCAGTTCCCCAGCCATCCCAGAGCGTGGGTCCTTGAGTTTCTCTATAATGTTTGCTCTTTGTTTGACTAATGGGCCTAAGCTTTTCTGTGCATCAATAAGTAGAGGCACCCCCTCTTGTATTTGGATTCATCTTTCCTTTTTAAAGCTCTCCCCTCCGCCCTGGGTGCTCCTCGTTCAGACTCACAGTCGCCCTGGCAATAACAAGGTGGCAGCGGGGAAGAGCTATGGTTTAATAAAGCCGAGGCTCAGCGATCTCCCATTGCCCACACTTAGGGTTCTAATAAAGCCCTTTCATCATTCCAGGGCTGCTGTTTCCACCTCGGTGCTATGGATGGCTTTGCCAACTGACAGGATGCTTTATTTGGACTTAGGACACAGCTGAGAGTGGTTACAGATTCCAGCCACACTGGTAGGGTGGTAAAGGGCATCGGGTGTGGGATCGCATCGTGAGAACCCAGCCCCCAACCTAATCAGGCTACAGGAGTTCCTGGGAATCATGAAGGTTCTAAAAGTTTCCAGGGTGACTCCTGTCCGAGCTCACCTCCAGTCAGAAGTCCAGATGGGCTTATCATTACCTTTAAAACATAGTTAACTTGTTTCTCCAACTTTCTTTTTGTGTGGAGAAACAGCCTTTTCACTCTCCCCTCTGAAATCACATCGTAGACTGGAAAAGGGCCCTCTCGGAGGTGCCCCTTTCTCCAGCTCCCACCGTTTCACGGCACTTTACAGGATGTGAGCCAAGAGCTTTCATCACCCTTGTGCATACTCAGTGAGTTGCTTGTGCTATTACTATGTGTGTTTTTGTAAAGTGTTTTTATGCTGTTTTTTTTATAAAGTGTTACTTTTTAATTACAAAGTTATTCACATTGGTTAAAAATTCAAGTGTTCATGAAATGTATGAGTTACAGACTGAAAAAAACCCTATAATTGCACCCTCTGTAGGTCTGTGTAATGTATGCAGGTGAGGCTTTAATTTTAATTTTCCATCTTTGTCATGGGGAAAACAAAAAGGATGGCCACGGGATGGAAAAGCAACAATGGGAAACCCACACCAGAGTCAGGTCACTTTCCTTAGAATACCAGGCTGAGCCTCCATCCCTGCAAACGGGGCGGGTTCTGACTTCTGTAAATACTTTCTCCACCCAGGTAACACCACCTGCTTTCAGCTGGCAGGGCTCCTGTGATTCTTGGCAGGTGTGAATGAAGGTCAGTGTAGTGTTAGGGTGTGTGCTGAAATTGGGGTACTGAATTATGTTTCCTCAAATTTACATGTTGGAGCCCTAATAGTGATCTAACACTGATGAGACTGTGTGTGGAGATTTGGCCTTTATAGAAGTAATGAAGGTTAAATGAAACCATGAGTGAAGGGCCCTGATCCAATAGGATTAGTGTCTGTATAAGAAGAGGCACCAGAGCCTTGGCCGTTGTGGCTCAGTTGGTTGGAGCATCATCACACCTTAGCCAAAAGGTTGCGAGTTCAATTCCTGGTCAGGGCACATATGTGGGGGCAGGGTTATGGGTTTGATCTCCAGTCTGGGAGCATGCAGAAAGTAAATGATCAATGCTACTCTCTTACATTGATATTTCTCTTTCTCCCTTCCACTCTCTGTCTAGAAGCAATGAGAAAGTGTCTTCAGGTGAGGATTTAAATAAATAAATAAATAAATAAATAAATAAATAAATAAAGACACCAGAGAGCTCGTTCACTCTCTCTCCACCATGTGAGCACCCAGGGAGAACACAGCCATCAGTAAGCCAGGAAGAAGGTTCTCACTCACACCCGACTGCTGGCACCCCGATCTCAGACTTTCAGCCTCCAGAACTATGAGAAAAGAAATGTCCACTGTTGAAGCCACACAGTCTGTGGTATTTTGTTACAGCAGCCAAGGTGACTAAGACAGATTGGGAGAGAAAGTATTGCACTCAACCTAGCTGTCCCCTCACCCAGACACTGCCTATTATTGGGCCACTCACATTTCTTTCTTTGCTGCCACCACTGGGACTCTGAAAATGGGACTGAGGGATATAAGTGTCCTCTTACAGATGTGTGTATCTCTGAACTCAATCTCCTCCTACCAGTGGGGGCTTCTGCTTCTCCTTTCTCTACTGCAGCCCAGAGGCCAAATGGTTCCCATATGACACTGACCTTGACTCCAGTGGGAGACAAAGCATACTCTAGGCACCTCTGAATTACATCCATAGTGGGTTTCATGCTCTCAGCTGGCTTAGCTCAGAAATAAATTCACTCAGCAAAGCCAGTGCCCATATGGCCTTACTTTAAAGTTTAAAAGTTCTCCTCATACTCTCGAAAGTTCCAAACCTGTTCCAAGACTATACTATTGAATTATTAATTATTTAGTCTCTCCACCTCGATCTTGTCCCCACAGGGTCACTTGTGGACTCCAGGTTTGCTCATGGACTTTGGATCACACAGACCCTATAACAGGCTCCTATAACATGAGGCCCACATGGAATTTTTTTTAAAAAGGAAATAAACAAAAGCCCAGGAGGCATAGAGAGTTGAAAGGAAGATTCCTAGTTTTTGTTGTCAATCTTTGGTAAACATATCACCAATACCACCTAGGTGTATCCCAAGAAGCAGAGTGTCTTTTTGAAGTAGGACAAGGGAGGCTCAAGCAAGCTGAGTGACAGCAAGGACTGGCCCTTAACCTGGTGCTTCTCAGGCTTTTCTGCTGGGACCCATAAAAAATAGACCTTATATCACCATCCAGTAGTGTGTGCACATGTTTACACATACACACACCCACACGGTAACTGTTTCACAAAACATTAACTGCCTTTATTGCCTGGGATGCACTCTAATATTATCCAGTCTAGTCCATTTTAGTCTAGTATATTTCATTGAAAGTGTTGGTTGGAAATTAAATTGATGTGATGGTTAATTTTATGTCAACTTGACTGGGCTAAGGGATACCCAAGCAGCTAGGGAAACATCATTTCTGGATGTGTCTCTGAGGGTGTCTCAGGAAGAGATCCGCATTTGAACTGGTAGAATGAATAGAGATCACCCTCACTACTTTGTGTGGTCATCTACCAAGCAACCGGTTGAAAGCCTAAACAGAACAAAACCTGAAGAAAGGTCAAATTTGCTCTTTGCTTGGCTGGGACAATCATCTTCTCCTGCCCTTGGACATCGGTGCCTTTAGAACTGGGGCGTTTTGGACTCATACTAATGACGCTGCTGCTTTCCTGGGTCTCCAGCTTGCAGATGACAGACTGTGGGATTTCTCAGCCTCCATAACTACGCAAGCCAATCCCTAAAATGAATGTCCTCTTACATATCCATATAACCTATTTGTTCTGTTTCTCTGGAGGACCCTAGCTAACACAATTGATTTTATTCATAGACAGCAGTATTTGTTACTATTTGCAAGGATGTGGAAAAGAACTGGTGTTTAAGTTTTAGGGACATACTTTGGTCAGAGGGAGCATAGCATAGTGTTATAAGCTCAGACTCCTTTCTTTGGAGTCTAGTGGCAGCTCTGGAATCGAGTCTCAGCTTTGCCCTTCAACCAGCTGCACGGACTTGGTTGGGTCATTTAACAACTGTATTCAGTAGGGACAGCGATGTTTTCCTCACAAGGCTGTGATAAGAGTTTTGAAAGATAAACTACACCAAATGCTTAGCACAGTTCCCCATAAACAGTAAAGTCCTAGTGAAATAGTAATTATTATTAATGGGCAAATGCCTAATGGGTCACTCAGGCATTTGTGGTGTGCCCCCTCTGGAGGCTCTGAGCTCCCGCTGGAAGCCGGTCGGTCCCGCATGACAGGGCAGGCAGTGAAGTCTGTTGCAGATGGACTTCCAGAATGTGGGTGCTGCGATGCTCATTAATAATAAATGGAGCAATATTCACTTTAGCTACTCAGCATGCTCACCCAAGAGTCTTGTGAACATGTGGATCTTAAATCTTGGCTTCGGGCCTGCCATTTTGGGTCATTTTCCAGATACATGATCTTGTGGAGAATGGACACCAGGATGCTGAATTCTAATTTCCCTCAGATGCTTATGTGTTATGTGAGCTTGTACAGGCATTTTGTTTTTCTGTCGGTTCTTATAATAATGGTAATTACAATACCTGCCCACCCTATCTCAAAGGCAGGTTAAGAGGCATGATGAGTACAGTTAAAAATACAGAAAGAGGTATTGAACCACTCACAGACAAGCATATTATCAATACAAAGATTCTGCTATTTATCATTACTGTCTATCTTTCTTGGGTATTCCATTGTGAAGATTTGTGGTTGGCACTTCATCTTTTCTTCTTCCTTTTTAAAGGATAAAACGCATTTCTAACTACCTTTTGAAAGCCAATTTATGCTTTAGCCATTTGATTAATAGGAGTGGGGAAGACCAGCTTTCCAATCAAAGTACTTTTGAATAATTCAATGCCTGATATTAAAAGAGGAGAGTTGTTGTCTGACACAGTTTACTTTACTCTGTGGAGCGAATACGAGCTGCCCTTCTACCCAGACAGAAGCCTGGCCCCGCCTCTCCACCTTCATTCTCGCCCTCCCGCTTGTTCAGAGCTCTACCAGCCCCACAGATGTCTGTGCAGTTTGTGCATAAAAATCAGAGAACATCCAGGGCCACCCCAAAAACCTGTGCCCCGCCTGGGTCAGGTCACAGACCCCAACGAAGGGACATCTTTTTCTAAGTGGTCCACCCAGAGAGGGTGCTTTTTCCAGTTGGCACAAAATCACTTTGTAGACTAGGAGAGGCCCTGCTACTAAGTGGAAAACTTTGGGACAGTGCAAGCCCAGGCAGTGTCCCTGCATAAGCTCCATGGGTCATGATCAGACGTTCCTGGATGGAACGGACCATGTGGACTGCAAAGTCCTCCTGCCCACAGGTGCCTCCCAGGCCTCCGGAAAATAGGGCAGAGCTGCTCTGCTCGCCTCTTTGCCTTTCAGCAGGGGACCGCCTGTGGTGGGTCAGGCTGTGGCCTCAAGTATGGAGCCCATCTGGATGTCAATCCAGTTTAGCCCCTCAGAGGACTAGGAAGCTTAGCACTTCCGTGTTCTCATTTCAAAGCCTGTTGTATAGATTAAATGAGAAATGTGTGAAAATTACTTGCCATGCAACTGACTGCGGTGCTCAATACGTGCTAATGACTATTTCCTTCCCTGGGGTCACTCCCTGTCCACTTGTAACCCCTCCCACTCCAGTTCCTTTACCACTCTTTTGCCTTTCTCTTCCTTCTCTTCTTCCTTTTCTCTCCTGCCCATGCCCAAGCCTCTGAAAGTTTACATAGGCTCCAGCTGTGTCCTGTATCTGTAATGATCTCTTTACTTCAGTGTTGTAATTGGCTTCATCCTCCCTTAGTTTTCGGGCTTACTTTCTTCTTTACCAGCTTCCTTCAATTTTAAGAAATAAATGAGACTGCAGATGATAAATGTTCTTTTCTCCTCTCTTCTATTGTGAGTACTTCAAAGGCTAAGATCTAGGTATTCACTATATTCTTCGAAAATGAGGCCAGGGTTTCCAAAGCCATATGTAGGTTGATGTTGGTAATGATGCCACAGTATGGGCATGAAGACCCCAAATCTGGCTGAGCCTTTCTGGAAGCTGGTGGTGAAGTTCAGGTAGCATTAACCCAACTTGGAAACAAGAAAAGTAATGCTGATATCCGGCATGGTCGAAATCTTAGTATTTAATCTAGGATGTTTGAGGCATATCTAAAAGTCTGCTCTTGTAATCGAGTTCTTCAGTTTTAAAGATTGTCTAGAGGTGTCTTATTTTACAATTAAAATAATAATCACATTTTACTTTGGCTTCTTCAACAGATTGTAGAGACTGGGACAGACAATTCAGTCTAACTAACAATGATCTGTTTTACCAGAATGTAAACTTCTAAGGGCAAGAACTATTATTATCTTTTTCATAGCTGTCTTACTAGTATCTAGCAGAACACCCAGCACATAATAGCTTCTCAACAAATGCTTGTAGAATAAGTGAATGAATGAATGAATGATTTGTACTGAATATGGCACTGAAAGCCATGGTTTACCAAGATGAGGAGACTCAGGCATGGAGGCCACATACACAAGCACCTACAATCTGTTATAATAACCATTGTGATTGTGTATGCACAGTCTTATGGGAACATGAATGAGGAATAATAAATTGAGTGGTGTATGGAGTGGGGAGAGAAGAAGGCTTAAATATGACATATTTACAAGTCGCACATAAACTTTTTACGTAAAAGAAACTCAATATAATTTGGGGGATAAATTATTTATAACACAATTCTCAAAATACAGTCAAAAGCTAGAGAGCCAATCATATGCCAAGTCACAGTGGTGAGAACGGGGAGAGGCTGCTCCTTACTGCCGCAGACCTGGCCGTCAGGTGTCAGGCCCTGAGGGCCAGCTCCCAGGAGCCCAGCCTCATGACAGGAGGTTGCACTCCCCTGGACCAGCCATCCCAGTGGAAATATGCTCCACATTACCTCTTCCCCTTCTTTTCTCCTCATCCAAAACTGTGGAAAGACTTCAGGAATTAGCTTTGTTAAACAAATGGGTATGGTTGATTTTTAAAAAATTTATAAATATCTTTGTTTCCTTTTTCCCCTTTTTCAATTACAGTTTACTTTTAATATTTTGCCCCAGTTTACTTTTTATACCTGGTTTGAGGTGTAAATCAGGTGTTAAACTGCGCACCTGATTTTTATTCTAGCCTGTAGGGTCCCAAAGCATCAGAATCACCTCAGGATGCTTAGTAAAGAATGAAAATTACTGGGCTTTACCCTAAACCTACTGAATTAGAAGCTCTGGAGACAGAGCTCAGGAATCTACATTTTATTAACTCAAGTGCCCTAGATGAAATTTTTACATTAATTGACTTTAGGCTTTAGATTTTACAGAAAAACTGAACAGATAGTACTGAGTTCCCATATAACCCCTTGCTGATGATGTTAAACTGTTTATTTGTTTTGTTTTGCTATTATAAATTTGCAAAGAATACATATTTGTGACTGTTTCTCCCAGGCATTGTGTTCATTTGCTCGGGAGACGGGCTTAAACAAGAGAACCTTCTTGTCTCACAGTCCTGGAGGCTAGAAGTCCAAGATCAAGGTGTCAGTGTCAAGGCCATGATCCCTCTGAAGCTGCCAGGGAGGGACCTTTTTCAGGCCTCAGTCCTAGCCTCCTGTGATTCCTTGGCTGTGGTAGCACGAAGTCAATATGGACATGGTATTCTCCCTGTGCATGGGTCTCTGTGACTAAATTTCCATTTTATAAGGACACCAGTCATTATGGATTAGGGGCTACCCAACTCCAGCATCACCTCATCTTAATCAACACATCCACAATAACCCTATTTCCAAACAAGGTTACATTCTGAGGGACTAAAGGACTAGGACTTTAAAACATAAATCTAGGGGGGGACACAACTCACCTCATTATAGGCATTTATCTCTAAACTTATCTCATCATGCAACCTATCAGTAAAAAACATTCTGGGACATGTGCAAAAATATATGTGCATTTAAATATTTTAAAACTATCTGTATGTGTTGTTGTGCTAATGTGTGCATTATAAAACTTCCTTAGGTTAGTTCCCCAGGAAACAGACACTGAGGCTCTGAGATTAGCATGCAGGAACTTTACCAGGTAATGCAGGATGGGGCCCAGAGAGAGTGGACTGCAATGCAGTGGCCCAAGAGGGCTCAGATGGCCCTTGAGGCAAGGAGGAGATTTTCTATGCCTACATCGACCAGTCACTGCATGCAGGCTGCCCAGGATGAATGAGGCAGCTCCCATTGGCTGAGGGCAATTCCCTAGCAGCTTCAGCCACTAGGCTTTTGGCAGCCCTGCCTGCCCACTGGGGAACCAGGGCCTCTGCCCTGAAGAGCATCTAGGTGGTGCTCTACAGCACCCTCCACAAAACAGACTCTCAAGATGAAATTTAAAAGGATGGTGTAAAGTTAAATAGAAATAGAAGTTATCATATTTTTCTTGATATTCAATGAGTCTTGCATATCCTTGAGATCTACATAATCTACCATCTCAATCACTGCTGGGTCATAGGAAATATGTAGTTTAAATTTTAATAGAAATGGACTATTACTGTCTTCCTAAGAGGTTATATACCCTGTTACAATCTCATCAAGAGTGTGCAAGAGTACCCACTTCGTGTCCTCACCAAAACTTGATATTATCAAACTACCTAAATTTTTACCAATGTTAGATATAAAATCTTCTTATCAGTTTAATTTATGTTTCCCTGATTCCTAGAAAGGTTGGAAACCTTTCTCTCTTATAAATTGTACATTTATATATTTTGTCTCTCATTCTTTTGAGTTCTGTGTCTTTTTCTTACTGATTTATAGGCATTGCTTATATATTTGAACACTGAATCTTAATTCATTCTTTTTTTCTTTTTTTAAACAACACACTTGTTTTCATTCCCTATTATTTTAAAGAACCAGAGTCCTTTAGGATTTGAAAAAATCTTAGAAATCACCTAGCTTATCCTCTAATACAGTGTTCTTATTAGTCCTACCTCTGTTCTTTTTAAAAAATATATTTTATTGATTATGCTATTACAGTTGTCTTGGGTAATCTTGGGTAATGGTGTTGTGATGTGCCTTGGTGTGTGTTTCCTTGGGTCCAACTTCTTGGGACTCTCTGAGTTTCCTGGACTTCCTGGAAGTCCAGGTCCTTTGCCAGATTAAGGAAGTTCTCCTTCATTATGTTTTCAAATAAGTTTTCAATTTGTTGCTCTTCTTCTTCTCCTTCTGGCGTCCCTATGCTTCAGAGATTGGAACATTTAAAGTTGTCCCACAGGTTCCTAAGCCTCTCCTCATTTTTTTAAATTCTTGTTTCTTAATTCTGTTCCAGTTGAATGTTTATTTCTTCCTTCTGCTCCAAGCCATTGATTTGAGTCCTGGTTTCCTTCCCTTCGCTATTGGCTCCCTGTACATTTTCCTTTATTTCACTTTGGTGTTTTTTAATATCACATTATTAGCAGTTTTATTTTTATTTTTAAGTATATTTTATTGATTATGCTATTACAGTTTTCCCAATTTTTCCCCCTTTATCCCCCCTGCACCCTGCACCCCCAACCCTCCAATATTCCCCCCCTTAGTTTATGTCCATGGGTTGTACATATAAGTTCTTTGAGTTCTCTGTTTCCTATACCATTTTTGACCTCTCCCCATCTATTTTATGCCTACCAATTATGCTTCTTCTTCCCTGTACTTTTTCCCCCCTACTCCTTCCCTCCCCCTCCCCACTGAAAACCTTCCATGTGATGTCCGTTCCTTTCCCTAAGCCTAAGCTTTCAGACTATATCGATCCAAAGAGAAGAAAAGCCAATCCGAACTTCCAGAAATCCAGAAAATAAGTGAGAACCCTGGCCACCACTTAAACAAAGCTGTCCCAGGTCAGCCAGGGCTCTGTTCCATGGAAGAAGAAAGAATATTTAAATTCGCAGTAAAAGGGATTATTTCAAAGTAGTCCAGAGACAAGTCCATCTTTTAACATTCAACATTTCCATTCATTACACCCACCAACATGTTGGCCAATGAAATATCACAAAATGTGACCAGTGACAGTAACACTTCCTTTTAAGGGTGAAGCTCTCTCTACCCGACACCCAATCCAAGGAAAGCAAGGGAAGGAAAGAGAGGCTTGAGTCCTTTTTTTCTACAGGGCAAGGACCCAGTGTTTCTCCCAGCTCACCCCACCAAGCCCCAACACACTCCCTCAGGTTAGGAGTGTTAATTTCACTGCTGCCAGAACTTTACCCTACACTCAGATGGCCTCCCTTTGTGATCAAGTTTTTCTGTTGATCCGAATAGGTGCCAATGTTAAGGTTTTCATCTCCATAAGGAATGAAATGTGTGGGAAAAAGCTATTGTAAAAAATTACCATAATGCATACAACATGGTATTGAGATTCTTGAGCAACTGCTTATTCTGTGAGACATAAAATGTCCTTAGATCTTGAAAATTAATGTCTTCTCTAGTCTTTGTGTGTGAATTCACACTTTATGTAAAACATATCTGCCCTTAATTCCCAAAGACATTGGAAAGATATATTTCTCTTAGTTTAGAACACCTATTTTTTGTTTTGTTTTGTGTTTTTAACAAAGTTAACTTTCAGTTATTTCCTTTAGTTTTAAGGGCTTCTATCCTCTTTCTAGGGCTTACTCTGCTGGACTTCCCCAGAAAATCTTTTTGACTAACTCCATTGGACTCAATTCATAGAGTTATGCCAACCTCTTTCACCCAGCTGTTTTCTTTTTTCCTTTTCTGAATCTGGTGTTAACACTAATGTATATAACTCTATCCCACTGTGGAAAGTTGGGATATACAACTCCTTTGTACTTATGCTACACAAAATGTGGGTCTCCTCTTGCTTACTTCTTAGTAGATGCTTCTAAAGACAGATAATTCCTGGGACTTTGGTTGCAATCACCTAGTCCAGAGCAGTTCTCGGAACAGAGTGAGCATTCAATGAATGTTAACTGACTCATGGTGACAAAGTAAATCAATACGCACTTACAGTTGGTAGAAAACAACATTAATTTTCTTCTCTACCTTTTCTAGTTGCTTAGTCAACCTAGTTGCTTAGGTTATTTTTTCCCAGTTATAATAGTTCTTTTTCTAGGAATCTTCCCTTAGGCAATATATGTTAAAGCTTAAATACTTTCTTCAGATGTTAGAAGTTATTGGACATGTAAAAATATATATGACCCTGAGCTGTTTAAATGGCCTGTTATAATAAGAAGCCAATTATTCTACCCAATACAAATGCATATTAATTTTGTATTATGTGCAAATATTTAGGTATGGGTTCATGTGCACATACATCAGTTAGGTAGTCAAATACCTAAATTAAAAATGGCAAGCTGAAAAAATTCTGAGTGCAAAGGTGTGATTGCTTTGAAAATAGCCCATTTAGAAAAGAGTTTGGCCTTTAATTGGCTAAGTTAAACAAGGTGCAATTACTACTGACTCGGTCCCCAAAGACTGGCTCTAATCATGTCATGTTTAACTTGGCTGGTTAAATTGCAAATAGTGTTCTCCTTTTCTGATTTGGTTCATTTGGCTAGTATAATGCCTGTCTATAGCTGACTTTTTCTTCCCTGACTTAGCCCTTTCTGTAAATGGAAACTTCATAGATTAGAAAATACTATACCTTTCTTTTTCTTCAGAAAAAATAGCAAAATGCATGTGTGGTTGTAGTTGTTTAAAGAATTTCTCATACAGCTTTATGAGTGCATAGCTGTACAAATATCAAAGGCTCATCATAAAATTCATATATGTATGTCAAAGCTCTTTATAAACCCGAAGTCTCAAAATACTGTTGCAGATTTTTGTTTTGCTTCATGTAAATGGTGAAGAAGAAGATTTTTTGCACCACGTTGAACCTCCTCTGTACTGAAAGATGAACAGTTTAACGTATATATTCAGTGTTCAATTAGCCGGCTCAAGGATGCCACACAGACCCACAAGTGCATAGGGAAGGATGGTTAAATATTTATCTCAATTTTTGTCTAAGAGCATCAGAATTGCGAAATCCAATTTCTTTGTTCAGGATGGTTAGTTCCATGCATGGTAGATAAAAACAGCATCTAATCTTATATGAAATACCATGGAATGTGTCAACCTAAAAAATCGGATATCTTTTTCTCTGTTAGAGAAACATGCATAAATATTCATTTATTTACTGGAAATCTATAAACATTTAAGGAGTGATTATGTGTGCTAGGTTCTATATTAGGTACAATATATTCAGAAATTAGTAAGACACAAACTTTGCCTTTAAGAAGTCTATGGTATGTACTATATCTTTTTATTGCGTTATTTGCAAGTGAACAAGACAGGAACAAAATAGCTTCAGATTCCAAGTTTTAGGCTTTTGTGCCTCTTTTTAAATTTATAACAAAGGGTCAGTTTGTCTTCAGCATCTCTCTCTTGAATATCATTACACTATTTTGTTTATCTCTCTTCAGTAACATCTCCTCTCCCACTTCAGATTCCACTAATCTCATGATCTCTCTGATCTCAAAACGTACCCCTGAGAAAGAGCTAATTATTCTGTCTTGTTATAGCAAATCATCTATATGTATGATCTCTCCATAGTAGTTTATCTCAAGGCAGGGCCATCAAAACTATATGCTTATGAAAGAGAGATAATTTTCAGATACCTTCAGGTATATTATTTACTTAAGAAGGAGCTAGCATCACCAAGTCATTTTTATCTGAATTTACAACTTAAATTCTAACACTTTCCACAATTTCTCTTCCACCAAGTCAGGACTTGCTTTCAGGACAAAAAGTGTGTTGGGGTGTGAAATGGTGGGTGGGGGTGCCCACAGATGCCCAGGTCTATGGGCATTGGGATGGTCCAGTCTACTTAGTTATTATCAAGAGTAATATCTTGATGTGTTTTTTATCTGATGTGTCATTTCTGAAGGATCAAAGTTTGTGGCCCAAACTGGTAAATTCTCTGCCTCAACATATTGCTCTATTGTAAAGTTTTGACTTTCAGTTATGCATGAACAATAGAATGAATCTGTATGTACAATGTCTGTTAGCCACGTTCATCATTAAACATACTGGCAACTGAGGCAACAAATAAAAGCCAGTCACTACATAATGAATGGAGCCTGTGGACTAGAAAGCCCAATGTGGGGTCAGTGGTACAGGTTCAATGACATAAAGAATAATTTACAATTAAAACAGAATATTTTCTTCTGGGATTCAGGAGAAGGTGTAACAGGAATCCCTGACCCCACAGGTATTTTGTTTGTTTGTTTTTCAAATAAAGTCTTACCAGAAGCCCACTATGTAAGTAGGCAAAGAAGGAAGTAATCTTGTTGAAGTTGGAGGAGAAGATGCCATGCCTTCTCTCCAAATATACCCCACATGTGTCCATGAGCCACACACACACATATGTGCATATACTCAATGGCGCATGTATCCAAGCTGTGGCCTCTGAGGAGCTTGGCAGAGCATAGTCAGAAGATCTCTGCCTATATCTACCCTGATAGTGCCTGAAGCAATAATTTCTGGGCTTGGCTTGGCATCTAAACTGTAAATTTGTAATTAGTTACAGAAGAAAATGATACTTAAATCAAGAATGAGCTTGAGAGAGAAAGGAATCTGATTTGGAACATCTGCATTTGTTTATAAAATCACATGTAGAATATTAAGAATCTTGAGTCCTGGGTTTAGCTTTGGCCTTTAACTAATGTGCATACCTTGAACAAGTTATTTAAGCTGTCCGTCCTTCTGTTTTCTCATATTTGTAATGAAGATTGTAGTAAAGTATTTCTGTCTACAATCCTTCATGCAGATACTGTGTGCTACCATATGTAGGAAAATACATTCCAAAGACAAATATTCAGGTGCCTAAAATTTCTTTCCCATGACATTCAGTTTATTGGGCAATAAATAAAAGTAGAAAACAAGATTATTCTGCAAAATACAGCCTGTGATTTTTGTCAGTAATGACTCTGGCCCATCTTTCTTCAAGCATTCTCTTCTGGTTGTAGAACTAATTCTTAGATTTAGAAGGAACTCACAACATGATACTTGAACTTCATCAAATGTATTAAGCAGCCATCCATATAGAAAAGACATCCAGGAGTGTCACCAACTATACAATTTGATGCTACAAGTTCTGGCCAATCACTGTATGCATGGGACTTGATTCCATCCCTTTTCTGTATTTCCAAGTGGGTCAACCATATAGCATGAGCTAAGGTCCATGCCACTGGGGTGGACCAAAGCCAAATGGTACTAATTTAGAGCTCCAAGTGCATGCTCAAGCATTCATTACACAACTATGTGCAACAATTTGGAAGCGAAGAATTCCTTGGAAGTCCACAAAACACACTCAATTACCTTCTGCTCAGTTCTCTGGTCCAACTCCTATTTGGAACTCTGTACCTTTTCTCTCCTACTTGTTTGAATGCTGCCTTTTCACTCAGGCCTTAATTTATCCCCCAGGAGAACAACAACAAAAAAATTTGAAAATTGTAATTATGTCATCACAGAAAATATTGGCTATGTGTTCTGCATACAAATGAAATCCACATATGTGAAAGACACACAGTCAATGGGCACTTTGAAACATGCTTCAAGATGATTCCAAATATGTGTATATAAAACTCGACTCACTCTCAACTAAACCATTTCTTTCGGGAAAGATCTTTTGATACATCCTATTATAACAATTCTGGTACTATTAATTTTGGGAATTATTTGAGAATCAGCCCTCCTAATTAGCTTGGCTAATTGAAAATTTTATATATAAGAATTAAGAATATCTCACCTTGACATTGGCTTTTATAGGTTTTGTAGGCTCAAATGAATAATCAGGGCATTTTATATCATTTAAGATCATGCTCTCTCTGAAGAAAGAAGGAAAACTTAGGGTTTTCTTTCTTTAAAACAATATTTATTTAGCATTCATTTATTTAACATTTCTTTCCCAACTATGTGCCAGATATGGAGCAGACAGAAAGGAGTAAAACAGTCTACCTTTGTGAATCTTCTTTATATGGATATTGTGGTGACAGACATGTTGTAGGGAAGGACAGTTTTGAGAAGCTACATTTAGTCATGCCTTCTCCAAGTTTAGTGCTACTGCATTCTATGTAATGGAAACAAGAACTCTTATTTTATCAGAAATTATCAGTACAGCAAATATGGGTCAAAAATAATAGAACAGGTGGAGGAAATTATCTAGATTTAATGAATAAATTCCTATAATATTTGTTATTTTATACTGCAAATTCTCCTCTGAACTTACATTTTTGTGACAAAGAAGTGTTATCTAATAAAATAATCAAAATGAAGCTATATGCCCTAAGAAATAGGATGAAAAAATAAAAAAAGGCAATAGCTCATTGCTCTAGTTCTGGGCATGAAGAATTATTCCCAACCCTGAGTGAGCCTCATTTTTCTCCTTGGTAAAACTAAAGAAAGATTGCTGTTCAACTGTGGAAATAAGTAGCATTTATGATTATTGTCTTTTTCCAGGACAGGCTAAATTTCTGAGGGTGGAGACCATATTTGTCTGTTCCCCCATGTAATCCTATGGGATACCCAGAAATATTTTTTGAAAAATAACATACATTTATTTATTAAAATTCTTGTGAGGTTGAGATGAGAAAACATGACAAATTGTTTAAACATTGTGAAACATTATTTTTAAGTTACAGAACTTACTTTGAGGTTTGGAGATTTTGCAGTTTGGGTAAATGCTTGACCTCTACTTGGGGATAATTAAATTACTTATCAGAAGACCTTTGGACCCAAACTTTGAGAACAAAATCTAACTGCCCAGCAGTTTTCCAGTCTTGCCCTGAGATGATTTCCCAGTCATTTTAAAACAAGGTTTTTTAAGTGAAACTTCAACTAAGTTGGCAGCAAGATAGGATTTTACGATGTCCAGTGGCAGAGGTGCATACCCCAGGAGTTTTGCTTAGTCTGGCTTTGAAACAAACTGCCTTTATGTGACAAATAGCCAGGATGCAAACCCACACAGATGCAAATTAAGAAAAAAATTGGACAACCTCCTCAGAACACAGTTGCAGTAAGTCACGTAGCTTGAAGCAGTTGCCAATCCCACCCTGTTGCTCAATCTCAACTTTTTCCCCAGCTACCTAGAACAGCATTTCTTTAACCAAGTCCACTGCAGTTGATTTCCTCCAAGTGGGGTGCTCATTGCTATCCCCCAACATCCTTCAAGCACAAGACCCTGTTATTAATCACTCACAGCCCTAAGTGAGCTCAGCATTTCAAGGAAAAGCATTTTCTCAAAAGGTCCATTCAAAACAACTTCCCTCACAAATTACCTATGATATCTCTCGCCCCCTACTGTCTACCCCTCCCCCAGCTGGTGCCTCATGTTTGTGAGTCCCATGGTCTGTTATAGAAGATCGAGCCACCATTAACGAGCAGGCTTTTTGCCTCATGACTTAGCCAGTTCTCAGACATGATTATCTCTCTACCAACTCTAAGAGTTAGCCGCTGCCAACTCCATCTCAAGCCACATCTTGTCCAGACAATGACTTGTGGAGGGCACCTCTGGGTTCCCATCACTGAGTATCTAAGGGTTAGCTCCTGACCTTTCTGCATCCTGCCCATATCAAACCGTGTACAACAGCAGCATGATGACCACACAGTCTGGCATTATGGCTGAAGTGTTTCACTTATTTCTCTTCAGGGACTTCAGTATATGTATTTTTCTACTCTCAACAAATTCCCCATTGAAAACCCTAAGGAGAGACAACTAACTGTGTAGGACATTTACTATTGGCATATATGTTCCAAAGTTTTATGATGTGTCTAGCAGAACCAGACACAGATATCTTATACCTGGCCCTTATAATTTCCTGGAAAACCAGCATTGCCCTGCTCACACCTGGAGGCCTGCTAAGTGTTCCTGACTGACAGCTGTACCCAGATGTCACACTGAACCATGGATGCTCAGTTTCCTTCTTTTTTCGGGAGGTGGAAGATTTGCTGGGAGTGTCATGATTCCTCAGGGAAGCCACAATAAAGCTGAAAAGTCTGGGTACTTGTAGTGTAGGACTGAGATGGACCCCCAGGGAAGATTTTGTGGGGAGAACTTTTCAGTAACTGTGTGTGCTCACAAGTGTGCATGTGTGTATGCGTGCATGGATGTATAGGGACAAGGGATGTTTTGAATTGTAATAAAGAGGGGCTAATTCTTCTAAAGTGCTAGGAAACCCACAAGAAGACATATTTGATACGACTGGTTAGGGAAAAAACACTTTTTAAAAACATTTCTGTAGGTTGACAGAAGGCTGAGATGCTCCCCTCACTTCCATCTCACCTCCTTCCTTCAGCGTTATGTTCAGGTCTTCCGGGAAGGGAGTAGGGTTCCTCTTCCGGCCCAGCAGCCTGGGATAACCCCTCATTGCCACAGTGCTGAGATGTGAGTAGACAGCTTCCTGAGCCAGCACTGCTGAAGCTCCCAGCCCCATGCAAATCACAACTGTCCACATACACATGGAAGGCCTCCCGGTGTGTCCCCAGCCTGGGATAAGGCCAATGCTGACAAACACCCAGCAGCTGGGAGAGTAACAGTGGGACTTGGGAAATGAACTGAGTAATCACCATGATGAAGTTGAAGCTGACGCTTTGCTGGAACAAAATGACATTTTATCAACTCTTGGAAAAACAAGCCACTACTGCCTGGTCCTAAGGGACTTGTATGGTATTTTTTTTTTTAATAATTCTGGGCTTACAAAAAGTTGTATTAGAACAAAAAAATTCCCATAATCACTTTACCCGGATTCCCAAAATGTTAGTAATTTGCCTTTCCACATTTGTTTTGTCATTCTCTCTGGATGGATAGATAGATAACAGATGATAGATAGATAGAAGATATAGATAGATAGTAGGGGATAGATAGATGTGCATACATTTATATATGTAATTTTAATACTATATGTAATAAAATATATAATTTTCTTTTATAACTGTTTAAGTTGCAGGGATTATGTCCCTTTACTCCAAAACCATTTGGATAATACTATCTAATTGGTATACCCTGTCCAAATTCATTTAATTATCCTAATAGTGTCATTTTAACAAAATGAAATTTTTTCTTCTGGTTCAGTGTTCAGTCAAGGATCATGTTCTGCATTTAGTTGTCTTTTTGGTCCCATTTAAACTGAAATAGTTCCAAAGTCTTTCTTTGTCTTCCATGACCTTGATGTTGTCGTAGAATGCCCCTGACTTTAGATTTGTCTCATATTTCCCATGATTAGATTCAGATTATTCACTTTGGTCAGGAATGTCACAGAAGGGACATCCCCCCCCCCCACCCATATACTGTATCAGAAGGCACATGCTATCAATTTGCTCGATTAGTGGTGAGCCTAGCTTTGATCACTTGGTTAAAGTTCAGTCTGCTGGGTTTCTCCACTATCAAGTTACTGTTTTCCTCTTTGTAATGAATAATGACTTCATGGGGAGACACTTTACAATTAATTCAAAATCCTCTTTGTCATGAAGCTCTCACATACTAGTTTTAGCATCCATTGATGTTTCTTGCCTGAATCAATTGTAATTATGTTTGCCAAATGATAATTTTCTAATTTTATCATTCCCTTTGCATTTATTAGAAGGCATTTCACTTTCCTTTATGTCTAGTTTTTTAAATTTTTAAAGTTTTATCAGTGTGGACTCATAGATTCTTATTTTATTCAATGAATAGTAATCTATTAATGTGAAATTTATTTTTAAACAGTGACAATAGTACATTAGGATCTAAGAGGCCATACAGATATGATGTCTTTTTCAATGAACCCTGGAAGACATTTTCTTAGAGAATATTGGGAAGTGGAACTTGTGAGATATTGGTTTGGATAGTGGTCAATAAAGAAAATTGACTTGGGATCACACAGAACTGCCCAGTCTGCAGTTACTCATGGTAGGCGGTGCTAAGAAATAACATCTCTCTCAGAGATCCAATATTCTAGGCCTTTGTATGGTCACTGACACCAGTGGAACAAACTTGGACACGTAGGGGTTGGATGGTGTGATGGCCAACTTGATGTCTATGAAGGTCAAGTTAATAAAAACCTAATTTGGGAGCTCATTTGACCCTTATAAAGGCAAGCTGACTGTTCGTGGAACCATGAGTTGAAGATGACCAAAGGTAAGGGATGAGGAGCCTTCTAAAGTAACTTCTGTGACACCCTAGATTCTACAACTCCCTCTTTGAATGGCCCTCCTTGTCTCCCCCTCCCCTGGCTTTCATTTTGATATGCCTCCTGCTCATCTATTCTTTCTCATCAACCTCTGTCTTTTATTATGCTTTTTCCTTATTCACTGGCTCGCCGTGAGGCATCCGAGGACACAGCTTTATCCAGAAGGTTGTGTCTCAGATGTAAAGATTTTACTTACTAAACTCTACTGAGATGTACCTATTCATGGTTGTTTGTGAGTCGTCATTTGGATGAACTGTGCAGGATCCTATATTGGTCAAAACTTTTCATTTGCAAGCAACAGAAATCAACTCTAGTTCAAACACAAGAAATATAAAGAAGCATCAGAACAAACCCCAGAAGAGAAAAACCGACAGATCTTGGAGAGAGTTTAAATCAGACTGAAGAGCTGTGCAGAGCCTCTGTGTTTGTTGTCTCCATCTCTGCTTTGACATCGACTTCACTTCTTCTCTCCTCTCTTCAGACTGACTTTCCCTGCTTCTCTGGTCCACGTGGAAGAATATGGCCATCCCCTTTGGACACAGAGTTTGGATACGGATGGTGCCAGTGGAAGTCCAAACACTGAAAAATTTTTTTCTGTTTATTAGGCAAATATCCAATAGATGTGCCCTAGGCTTATTACCCCCAATTTTCCCTCACTTATGTCTAAATTACAAGTCATTATTTCATATTAGAAATCTTCCTGAAAGCATACTGAATACAATGTTAAACAATCTTAAAGTAAATTCTTGGGGAAAAAAACTCAGAAAAAAATCTACACATAACCAATCATCTAGTAGTAGTAATTTTAATATTTTGATGTACATTCTTCTACCCTTAACTCTACATGTATATGACTCTCTGAATGTCTGTACATGCTTATTGACAACATGGGTACAATATGACACACACGTTGTTTTATAACCTGCTTTTCTTACTGAATTATCAGCATGTTACCTTGCCATTGGCATTTGTTCTAAAACAATTTTTAATAGTTGTATGGTCTTCCTTCATATGGCTTTACCATAACTTAACCAATTCTCAATGTATTAGACACTGTTTGGGGTGTCCCTTCAGTCTACAAGCCAACCCAGAGAATTAATTGCCTTTGCTCCAAAGCTATGGTATAGCTTTGACTCTGCTCCTCTAGCCCAAATGTATTAACCTGGAGTGGACCCATCATCCAAGTCTGGCCAAGAAAACCCTCCCTCCTGGGAATTTGGAATTGGGCCTATAGACTCCCAGTTGTTTGTGGGGTTGTGCACAGTTTTTGGTAGCTGTGGGGCAGCCATACATTCCCACAGGGAAGGGGAAGCAGAAACAAACAGTTGACTAAGACACAGATGAATGAAGCAGGGACAAGAGGTGGAAGGAAAGTAATCTCTTGGTTTCTCTTTAATTTTTATTTTCAGGTTTTAATTCTGCGATGGGTTGACTAGTGTCTCCCCTGCCCAAATTCACATCCATCTAGAACTTCCAGATACAGCCTTACAATAGGTTCCTTGCAGAGGTACTTAGTTAAGGATCTCAAGATAAAATTATTCTGGATTGAAGGTGACCCTAAATCCAATGATTTATGTCCGTACTAAAAGAAGAGGGGCACAGAGACAGAAGAGAGGTCCGTGGGAAGACACAGGTAAAGACTGGGTTTATGTTGCTGCAAGCCAAGGGACACCTTGGGGCCACCACAAGTTGGAAAGGCAAGCAAGGATCCACCTTTGGAGCCTACAGAGGGAGTGTGATGGCCCTACCGACACCTTGATTTTAGACTCTGGCTTCCAGAAGTGTGAGAGAAAAATCTCCATTGTTTTATGCCATGTAGTTTATGGTAATATGTTCCAGCAGCCACAGGAAACTAATGCAAGTCCCTTCCCGGGGTCCAGTTGTGTTATCAGTCTTTGACTCCGACAAGGGGGCCTGTCTTGATACCCTTGTTTTGGAGCCCCTGTCTTGGGATCCCTGCTGTACCTCACTTCCATCCAAGCCCTTCCCAGAGGGGTGAAGGGGTGTGCCCATCTGAAACCCACACTCTATCCTTCTAAACAATACTTTCGGTAACCAGGACTCCTAAATTCCCAGCCCAAATGGCCCAAGCCCACTGGAGGGCCTGTGTGAACACCTTCCCTGGGCCTATCCTCTCAAAGGTTTTTCACCATGTTGGTGTAATTACCTCTAGATCCAAAAGAATAGCTAGAGTGCCTGTTTCAGGGTGAGAGGATGGACTTGAATGGGCGGGCTGGTGAGTTCACACATGTGTGATGAGTAAGCAAGGCTGCTCAAAATGCAGAGCACACCAGGGGGTAAAAAGAGAAAAAGGTGGGTCAGGGCCAGGGGGCCGAGGGGCCCCGAGTAAGAGCGTGGCTCTGTGTGTGCTGTGTTTCCTGGCACAAAACGCCGAGAAGTCTAGCACTGCAGATTGTTTTCAAGGTATACTTGTCCAGGCAGGACGTCAGAACGTTACGTTCAACTGTGTGTTGGCATTATATGTAACTTTTGAATATGTGGTCATCTGGAATGTGGATCTTTATTTGTCCTTTTGCTCCAAGCCACAAATGTCAAAGGCAGGCTGCCCAATTGCATTTCTAACCTCAGCCTCGTGAGACACGTCTGTCTGTCCATCACCAGCCCTCCTCCCTTCTGAAGGCTGGCTTGTCTCAGCTTCTTTCCACTACAGAATTTTGGTGCTCTCTTTAAAGAAAACAGGCTGTTTTCCAGTTTGTGGTCATTATAAATTGCACTGGAATAAATCTAAGTATGCACCTTTTTGTGCATATTCCCAATTATTTCAAAAAGACAAAGTACTAGAATGGGAATGACAAAGTCGAGGGGTGGATCAATTAAGATTTGAATGCACCAAATTCTCCCCCACAGGCAATGCAGAAGAGAATACCTCTTCTCTCCATCCCCATCAACAATTTAAAAATATCTTTCAGGGGCTTTTTCTTTCAACTTCAAATGCATTAAATTCTTAGTGTAAATGAGTAATCTGATCACTCTTCTGCTCAAAGGAAGATTCTAGAAAATATTAGGCCCTGGATTTGGGGCTATGCAAGATTTGCTTAAAGGGTTTAAAGGAGTACACAGATGTTCCCAGGTGGTGATACTGAGGAAGTGAAGGCAAACCTCCCTCATCTCCCAGCTTTGCTCAGGGCCCGCTCTGGCCTTCCATCTCCCCTTTCTTACCTTACTGAAGGTATCTTCCTCACAGCACTCTGGAGGAAGAATGCTGTGGGCCCCTGTATGTGACCTGGACATCTTATTTGTGTTCTCTGGTGAGCCAGAAGGGCAACTGGTGGCAACATGCTGGACGGGCACTAATAGCTTTCTGCTTCTGCATGTCAGCAGCCGCCTGTCTGGTCACACCACTGCCAGGAAACAGATGAGAGCGCGAGGATGAAGCAGCAGAGGGTACAGCTGATGGGGGTGTCCCAGTCACCAGCCCGGGGAGAGCAGGACTCTTTTGAAAGGGGTTGACAAGGACTGTGAAAGCATACAGGTTAGAAGGGGAGAGTCATTATTCCAAGCCGAGGGGAGTTGGAAACCTCAGATATTAATCATTATGCCTTTCCTGGGCAGCAAAGTTAAATTAAAATTCACCCTATATTCTTCCCAAATTGTCTGACACACACACAGTCACATGCACACACACACACACAAATGGACACGTACAATGCTTCAGCCTCCACCTGTGGAAACAAAATCAATATTGTGTTGCACATAAAGCACCTATTTAATTTAAAATTGCATTTTATAGTCCATTTACCCCACCGGAGCAGCCCAAAGTCAGCCACTTCTCTCTGTTCATTTCCAAGAGGCAGCTCACTTCTCATTGTTCCCCCCTGTCAGTGTTAAACTTGTGAAGGGGGCTTTGAGACAGACAAGAAAAGCTCCGAGGGGGAAACTGTAGCTCAGAGACCCTGGGCGGAAAAAGGGGCAAGCTGGCGCATGCGCACACGCACCCCCTTCACGTCTTAGACTATTATGTCTTTTCTTCCTTCCTTCATGCTACAGTGAACTGAAAGAACAAAACAAACTGAAGAAAAGATATGTGCCAGCTTGGCACTGAGAGTGTGTGTGTGTGTGTCCACGCGGCTCTGGGCCAGGCAGTTGGGTAATGATGTCAAAACTGCAGACATATAATCTCAGTGTTGTCATAAAGTATATTCCCTCCCATGGGAGCCTATGTTTAACGTGAGTAATCTTCCATCCTTCGGTCAGGTGGGTGAGTTCTTGCGTGGTGCATCACAGTACATTTCCTTGTTCTGCAAGGAGAAGAAACTGCAACAGAACGGTAGTGATGCTGAGCTAAAACAAGCATGACAAGCACCTGCCGTCCGAAGCATCCATTTCCAGAGGTGTCTAAAAGATTTTGCTCATAGTTATACCTGTGGCAGCAACAAACTCAGCCCATAAATGCAGGTCTATAAGAAATGTAATTTTCTGTAACTTTATTTGTGTTCTGAGCCTCTTCTGTCCAAGTATTTAGAACATATTCTTGGTCAGTTCAGGGCTCCCATTTCTCCCAGGGTTGCATGTAAATTCCAGGATGACAATGTTCTCCTACCAGGATGTCAGGCAGGGTACAGATCCTCATTGCTCTGTATTCCCCGTGGCATCCACAGGAGAGACCCCCTGACTGGCCCAGCCCCCAGTGTCCATCCACACGATGGCTGCACCCTCCCCTGTTACTCCATTGTTCTCTCTTCTCCCATTCACAGGCTTGTTCTACCACTCCTGCAACACTGAGAATTTGAAAACTCCAGTGGCCTCCCTGTACCTCCCAGGTCCACAGGGTCCTTTGTATGCTCCTACTCTGAGAGGCTGCAGACCGCCCTGTGTAGACATCCTCCACCTCTCTGCCTGGAGTCCACCTGCCTTGCCAGCCTCCCCTGAGAGGGGGGCACAGGCTCCCCTTCCATCCCCAGGCTCACCTGAGACTCCTGGCTCTCTCAGCAGATGCAAGGTCCTCTCTGAGTAGCCCCATCTCCCTTCTGACTCATGCTTACCTCTGGCTTCAGGAATCCTTTCAGATGTACAGAAGCTCTAGTGGATATGTGGGTGCCTGGGCCAGGTCACAGGGACCCTTCCCCTTGCCCTTTGGGCCCCTACCCTGGCTCTGTGTGCATTTGCATTGAATGCCCTGCCCCCCACCCTGGGGCTGTTGGAGCTGTTGTCTTCATTCACACACAGGCAGAGCCTGAAGTGTCTAGGGGTTTATAACCAACCCTCCCACTCCCAGGGTGATACTTAGTCAAAGACTGATGGGTGAAGAGGTATTGTATAAAAGCTCAGCTCTCTTATTTCAAGTTGGCACCAACTCTGAAACATAATTTATGCTCAGAGCTCCCTTGTGAGATCAGGCCAAGGCTATCCATCACAGTCCTCCTTGGGGTCTTCCTTTATGGAGTGGACACTAGGGTGTGCCAATCAGACCCCCCTCAGGGCTGAAGGACTTATCCGAGCTACAGGGAGGGCTGTGGGCAAGTAGCCCTCAGCTGGGAGCTATCATGGGGATTTTCTCCTCGATCCAAAGTCATGCCCCTTCTCTTGGTGGCCCTCATCCAATGACTGGTCAATGAAGGAGTATAAAGACCCAAACACCTTGCCCCAGCTTGGAACAATGTTGAGGGGCCATTTGGCCTTCAGAGCTCTTCCTGTGGGCAGCTGAGGCCTTCACTGAGACTGCCACACAGCCCAACTTCCTCACCTACTTGATCCTGCTGGAGTCCCTTCCTTTCACAGGTGGTCACACTGAGCGCGTTTCCCAGGGGACTTCCTGCCCCGGGAACAACAGACTGGTGCAGTCGGGAGCGTGAGCTCTGGAGACACACTCCTGGGTTAATGAGTCAGCTCTGCCACTCGCCAGATGTCCAGTCTGTTGGGGCTGCTGTAACAACACAGATTGGGTGGTTTATAAACAACAGACACTTATCTCTCACAGTTGTGGGGGCTGGGAAGTCCAAGGTCACAGTGCCTGCAGATGTTGGTCTCTGCTGAGGGCCTGTTTCCTAGGTGTTCATCTTTTTGCTGTAACCTCACATGGCAGGAGGAGTGAGCAATCTCTACTGAGTGTATTTTATAAGAACACTGACCTTATTCATGGGGGTTCTGCTCTCATGATCTAATCACCTCCAAAGGCCCCTCCTCCTAATGCCATCACCCTGGGGGTTGGGTTCCAGCCTGTGAATTTGGAGTGGGGGCACAAACATTCAGCACCAGAGCTGCCATTTGGGGCCAACTACTCCATTTCTCTGCATGTCAGTTTTCTCATCTGTAAAGTAGGGATAATAATAGTACTTATCTTGCTGGGGTTTAATAAAAATTAAATGAGATTAAAAACATACTTTGAATAGTGCCTGGCACATAGAAAGTCTCAAGTAAATGCTAGCTATGTTATAATGCACACAGAGTCTTGGCTTTTTTTTTTTTTTTCTGAAGGCAAGACTTGAAATTCAGAGGCATGGAAAATACTTCAAGCTTTTCTGACGTCATTGCTTCTTGAGATAATGAGTGTGGAACAGTCTAGCTTGAAAGGAAGAAAAAACAGATAAAGCAAGAAGAGACAGAAGAATAGGGGAGAAATGGGTTAATATATAGAGGTATTATCCTGCCCTATATATACTTATTAGAACCATTTACCTTGGTATAAGTTTATGTATGTTCCATGGAAAAAAGTCATTTAGCCATTTTGAGATAAGATATTTTTAAATCAGAAATTACATTTGCCCTAGCTGGGTAGCTCAGTTGGTTAGAGCATCACCCTGATATGCCAAGGTTTCAGGTTGGATTCCCAGTCAGGGCACATGCAAGAATCAACCAATGAATGCATAAATGAGTAGAACAACAAATCAATGTCTGTTTGTCTGTCTGTCTCTCTTTCCGCCCTCTTTTCCTCTCTCTAAAATCAATAAATAAACATTAAAAAAAAGAACTTACAATGTTTGATAACCATTTTCAGGTCCTTGCCATGGTCTCTCTGGCACTGTTTAGTCAAACTTAGACATCAAAGTTTCCAGGTAAACCAGTCTAATTCTGTACAGGGTCACAGGAAAAAGACACCATCAAATTAGTCAAACAGCTGTCTTTGGTGGGAGGGGAGGAAAAAGCAGGAATTAATTCTGACAATGAAACCTCCCCAAAGCTAGGGGGTTTCAGGGTGGAGGGCGATCATGGACTTTACAGATATCAGTGAGGTTCCCTCTCTCTCCCCACCCTCCCCTCTCTCTCAGAAGGTACGCACACAATGCTTAGCCCTGGGCTCACAGAAATCCTTCCTCTCTGGTATGAAACAACAGTACAGGAATTGTCTGATGGATGAAAAACAGGTCTAAGACACTCACCCGTTCTAAACTTCTTAACTATGAAAATCATCCAGTTCTAAAGCCAACAATTTGCAGGGTGGTGGCTGGACACCTTATTGATAATAGTGCTAAAAGTGTGGTTTGGATTTGGAATAAAATATTTATAATTCCTCTCTGGAGTCAGTGAGCTTAGCACAATGAATTTGCGGGCTTTGGCTCTCCCGAGGTATTTTTCTCATTCTCCCTGGCATGGATAAAATCTAAACTGTACTTAAGAAATGGTGTTAAATGTGTTAGTTGACTGAATCTGGCATTTATAATGCAATTTAGCAAAGTTTTATATTGACAGCATGACATTTTTAAAGGGCCCTTTCTGATTAACAAGGTTCAGAATCGCTCCCTTGATTATGCTTGCAGAGTGAGAATAAAATGCTACAGGCTCTGGAAGCAATGAATTGGGGCTCTGTTAGCATTAGACGCACTTGCTTTCTTAGTGACCAGTTCGGGGGGGATCAGGCTGGGGCTACATTTTTTAGGACAGAAGAAAATCTGTTTTCTCATTTGGGGGGAATTCCTGTGAGAAAAAGGCCCCAATGGGCAGAGGAGTGGCTGTAGATTTTGAGCCAAAACTGAAGAAGTGGTCCTCACCACTGCTCGGGCATCACCTTCCGCGTTCCTGTCTGGGTAGAACCAAGATGCCCAGCCTGGGGCCCGTAGCAGAGGAATGGGAAATTCTCTTTCCAAAGAGCAAATTGAGAAAGCTCTTAATTTATCTTAGCTTCATTACTGTTACTGTTACTATTTTATTAATCATATCCTGAATATCTGCTGCATATCTGACAAATTTTTTTGGATCTCACAGAGGAAAGAAGTGAAACATGTCAGTCTCTGTTACAAGCAGAGCAAATGCAACCCAGAGCGGAATGTAAACTGTCCCAGCTGGGTCATCCGCTCTCGTAAAGATGATGGCATGAGCAACCATTTGCTGAGCATCTGCCCACATGTTAGACACTATGCTAGTGTGCTACCTACATGTTTTTATTGTGGTAGACTATACAGAAATAAAATACACCATTTTAAGTGTACAGCTCAGTGGCATTACGTATGTTCATATTGCTGTGCACCGTCACCTCTCCCATCTCCAGAACGTTCATCTTCCCACACTAAAATTCTGTACCAGGAGACAGTAACTCCCCACTCCCTCGTCTTCTCGGCAACCACAATTACACTTTCTGTCTGTATCCATCTGACTAGTCTAGAGACCTCCTAGAGTGGAATTAGTGTTTGTTCCTTGGTATCTGGCTTATTTTGCTCAGCATAACATCCTCAAAATTCATCATGCCGTAGTGTGTGTGAGAACGACCTTCCTTTTTACGACTGAACAATGGATGTAGCACATGTCGTTTATCCACTCATCTATCAGTGGGCATTTGCGTTGCTTCTGCCTTTGACTATTGCAAACATCCCTGTTGTGAACAAGGATGTGCAGGTGTGTGCCATCTACCTCCTTGGATGTCCCTGGAGCAGAGGGATGGATGGTCTCCATTTATCTCCACTGGTGATAAAACTGATACTTGGAGAAGTGAGCTGCCAAAGACTGCACTCCTCATGGGTGGCGCTGCTGGGGTGTGAAGACATAGCTATCTGCCTCCTCCCCTATTCCATCCCCTAGTTCAGTGCAACCCACCTGCTATGTTCCCCCAGCACCAGTACTTCTGACAGGAAGCAAGTGGCTTCTGGGACAATCTCTATTCTTCATCATAAGTTATGACATTTTCCTTTTTATGGGTTGATCAGAACCTGGCAGGAATCAACAGCAGATCCTCAGAGAGTTTGAAGATGCCATGTGCCCCCTCTTCTGTGTGCAGGGAGCAGTTGAGGAGTTGGAGCACTGAGGAGATAGTTCCTGTGTGGGCCGGCCCCTGAGACCATCTGAAAGGAGGAGCAAGCAGGGTTCCACTCTCAAAGCTGGATGATCCAAGGAGGAGAGACCGGACTCAGCAGGTGGCACAGCTACCTAATTCTCATCCCTGCTCTCCAGGCCACCAGGGCCTTGGGGACAAAGATATTGAAACCAGTGCAAAAACATTTTAAAAAGAAAACATGTTCCTAATACCTAAGACTACATTTCAACCTCTGGGCCTTGGACTTCTTATTGCTGTTTGAAGGAATGCCATTTTTAACCTGAATAGAGAGTGTGATGTGTCTGATTACTGGTGGACACGTCCAAATTGATTTGATTTGCAGAACCTCACTTGCATAGGTTTTGTTTTGAACTAAGGAGGAAGGAGGTTAGCAGGTGCCCAAGGGACTGAGACAAGAGTCGGTGTGCTAGCAGGCTGCTGCTGGCCCGCCTCACACAGCCTTGGCAGTTAGGTAGTCCCGCCAATAGCTGTGACAGTTAACTCACAGCTGTGAGTTAAACAGAGGGAGCTGTCCTTGTGAAGAGCACATGCTCACCCTGTGATCCATGTTCCCAGGTGACAGGTGAGGGAAGAGGGGGAAGAGATTCCACACTGGCATCCCAAGCCACAGGCCGCTGGGAGCTTCAGGCGATGTGGGCATTTTCCAGGGAGCAGGGGGCAGTACAGGGCAATCCTCAGGCACCTCTGGGCACAGAGACTTGTCACCAAGGGAGAGTGACCGGAGAGGAAGAAAATGGCTAGCTGAGGAGTAGCTGACAGACAGGGTCCCTGGGTAAGACTTTGTTGGTGATCCTATGTGAGTGAGGGGGCAAGAGTCAGAGAAATCAAGGCTGCCACCTTGTTCCCCTAGACCCCACAGCTTGTCATCAGGCTTAGAAATTATGCGGCCGTCTCCCACCTCTAACACCCTGACTCTCAGCAGCTATATCAACAGTGGGCCCCAGAGTCAAACAAAGACTAAGAACCCACCTGGGGAGGCAGGAAATCAGTCCGAGCACACCCCATAAACACCATGACAATGTCAGTGCCTTGAAAACGAGTTTTACAACATGCAGTTTTGGAGGAGCTGAGGACACGTGGCTCCGTGCTGCTGATTACAGCATTAATGTGAGAGCCCTGGGCCCAGGCACAGCATCTGAGCTCATAACCCTCCTGTCCAGTCATCCCGGCGCACAGCATCCAAACCCCCAGGCACCTTATCTCTCCCCATCAAAGCGGTACCTGGCAGCATGTCAAAATCAAAGGACCCTCACATTTCCACTCTAAATACCCCTTTTGGAAGAATTTATAATTTGTCCATTGAAGTAAACTGAAGCCTTATCTGGAACGCAGCAACTTAGCATGTAAACAATTTGTTGGCAGTGGAGGGAGTTTATTTTGTGTGTGTGTGTGTCTGTGTGTGTGTGTAATGTAAGACTAGGCTTAAACCTTATTTATTTGTAAGCTTACAGAAAATACTATCAAAGGAAGACTTGATAATCAATATACATTTTTTTCTAGAAACAGTAACAAATGACAGTCAAGGAATACAAGGACTACTGAGCACCTTCCCTCTTTCCAAGTACCAAAGCCAAGCTCTCTTTGTGACTCAGCCCTTATGAATCAACCAATTGGTTATCTAAAAGGCAAGCTTCAGCAGAGGGGGGTTTCTGGCATGGGCAAGTATCCCCCAGCTCTGTGACAAGGGAGCACCCTAACAGTAAGACCACCGTTAGCACAAACTTCTCCCTCAGAAACTCTTGCCAGCCGCAGCCCCTTCCTCTTCCGTGGTTATTGCTGGGGAGGAGGGCTCAGACCCAAGTCATGAATCGCTTTCAACACCAGAGAACAGCCTTTTAATGTCTGTGTTTCCAAGTGATTTTAGCGGGGAGGTTTGGACTGGCCGCTTTTGTTTGTTTTTGAAACTGAAAAACGTGGCTTGACTGCTGCAGAGCTGAAAAGGAGACTTCTGCTAGGAATTTCCAAAGATTGTTGTTAGTACAATTTCTTAGCCTAAGCTGGCAGGACCAAGAACTGAGAAGAGACGGGAAAAAATCCCAGCAGAAACGAAGCCAGAGGCTTACCCAGAGATGGCTTGGTGAGGTAATAACAGCTAACACATAGCTTTTTCTCCCGGTAGGTGCCAGGCCCTATTCTAGGAGCATCACATGTATTAACACAACCAACCCTGCCAAAGCCTTGTGAGCCAGGGACCACTACTCCCCCGCTTTCACTGAGAAGGACCCGAAGCCCTGAGAGGCGGAGGGGCTTCACTGAAAACACACATACTGCCCGGGGTGGAGCAGGGCTTCCTACCCAGGCACGGGAACACCACACTCCCCAGCCAGCAGGCCCTGGCCTGCTCCCTCTCACTGCTGCAGAGGTGCCCAAAGAAAGGGCAGCCTGGGCAGACTTGAAGGAAAGGATGGTCTTGAAAATAAGTTCTGTCTACTTTCTTGGGCACTAAAAGGAAATGTGTGTGTGTGTGTTGGTGTACATGAGTGTGCACATGTGTGTGTCATTTAACACCACAGCCATTAGAACTGAGGAGAATGGACTTTACGGAGAGCTCACCTGGCCTAGAAGTGCCCGGTGACCTGTCCACAGCCCACCTCATACAGAGTGTTGGTGGCACAGTGGGGCCTGGTACCCAGCACTCCTGTCTCAGTCCAGGACGCTTCTGAGTTCAGGTGTGTCTTTGACAAAGAGAAAGGGGGAGGCCAAGTTTGTCTGAGTGTTAGGGAGGACCAGGTGAGACCAGTCCAGTAGGGAGTTAGCATTGGCTGATAGTCTGTCTCTGCTGTTGGGGCTTCCCACAGTCTTCCTGCAAATTCTAATCCTCATGTAGGAAACACACTAGTTACTTTTGGCAAATGGAAGAACATAAAGGGGGTGTCATGCTTTACTCAGCTTGAGCCCCCATCACTACCCACAATGGACCACCACCCTCTGCTTTTCTCACAAACACTCTTGTTTTTAAAAGACTTGTAATTAGGAGAAAATGCCATCAACAGATATTACCCAGGCAGTGTTCCAATGGTGCCTGGAAGTCCCCTACTCCTTCCAAGTTCCTTGGAGCCCAAGAAATATTCCCTCCCAATGCCTCCCACCCCTCACCTTAGGGCTCACCCAGAGACCCTGGAGAGGGAGCATAGAACCTGCCGGGGTCCTTAATGCTGAACTCCTCCCTCAGGTGTTGCTGGTTTTGATAAACCTCAAAACATGAGGTGTCCACATCTCCCCCAGTTCCTTTCCTTATTCTTAAACACCTGCAACTGTTATTTTGAACTTCCTCTGTCTTGGGAGAGGGAAGGGGGCTTTTTCATATCGTGTTAGAGACTGCTAGCACCCACACACAGTTTTTCTAAAGCAAAAGGGGAAATCCCCTTCCTACAGGTGTCGCCTCTCCAGTCTCCCCCCTTGCTTTCCATTGTATGTCTAGTCACCTGTGTCCTTTTCAGGGACACTGCATCCAAAGAGAGCATGGTGGAGGAGGGCAGGGCACTGCTCACCATTTTTCCTCTGTGTGCCTCCTGCCCAGGTGAGGAGGGTCAGAAGGCAGCTTGGCCGTGCGGTAAGATAGGCCAGGGTCTGACTCCCACCTCAGCAAGTGGAATCTATGTGGACACGTTAACCAGCTTCTCCGCAGTTTCCTCATCTAAAAATCAGATGCAGCGTGACCTGACCAGAGCACTCGGTTGGTCGGTGCATTGGCCTGTACACCAAAAGGTTGCAGGCTTGATGCCTGGTCAGGGCGCCTGTGGGAAGCAACTGATGTCTATCTATCTATCATCTCTCTCTCTCTCTCTCCCTCCCTCCCTCCCTCCCTACCAAATCAATAAAAACTTATCCTTGAGTGAGGATTTAAAAAATTAGATACAGTGTCCACTGTATTAGGGCCTCTGTGAGGATGAAATGAGATGATCTATACAACCTGCCTGTCATAACAGGTCTTAGTACGTCCTCAGGAAATGTTGCTTCTCTTAGGAACCTAAACAAGACTGAATTCAGGGTTTGGGATGCCAGGCATCTCTCTTTCTCTTTTCATCAGTCACAGTAAACAACTTTTCTTGCCTCAAGAAAAGACTGAAGACCAGTTGACACAACCATTCCCTATTTCCCTCAACTTGTGAAAGCCACCTGACTGCCTTCCTTTTTGTATTCAAAGCACTAAGTAACTAGCACCTCCAATTTTTGCCGGAAAAGAGATATAAGACCACTGTGAATGCCTCTAGAGAGCATGCTGACCGCAGCACACCTGTGGACAAGGGCTCTGAGCAAGCGTGTGAGGGCATGCCAGGGGGCCCTCCCTGGGTCGCACACGTCCCACAGACAGACCTGAAACATGGGCTTCCACAGGACAGAGGTCTTTGCCTGCTCAGGTCGCTGATGTGTATAAAGCTCCCAGGAAAGTTCCTGGCAGATGGCAGGTCCTCAATAATATGTGTTAAATGAGTAAATAGTTGCTGACTGGATGAATATTCAGGAGCAGAGTGGCTTCAAAGGCAGCCGGCCTCCAGTCTGATTCTTACTAGTGGTGAGACTTCTTGAAAGTCATTTACCCTACTCCACTCTGGTCCCTTATCCCTAAGTACAGAAAAGCGCATCAATGTGGGGACAGTCTTATGGCTTAGGGGAGTGCAAGTAAAACCTGTGGTGTGTGGAGAAGAAACCAGAGCAGCTTAGATAGCACTCCTGAGGACCTGGGGGCTGCAGGATCCAGCCCATGCTGGGTGGGGGGGAGTCATCTTGTCGCTGCGTGCCCTTCAACCACTTCCCCGCCCAGCCCCAAGGCGGAGAAGGAAGGCTACAGGTCCAGGATTCTTTGCCCCAGTCAGAGTTTCTCAAGGAAGACCATGTTCTTGTAATGAAGCAACTCATCCTCCTACCTGGTGGCCCTTGTGACAAGTGATCCACAACTGGCAAAACCCTGTCCTCACCCTTGCTGGCCTGTCTACTAGACGTTACCTTCCGCCTCAGCTCCTCCTTTGTCTTCGCAGCGTGGTCGTTCAAGGCCAGAGCTGCCAAGGAGGACCGTGTGTACCCTCAGTGAGGGCTGCTTGGCTAAGTTACGGACTCTGGACCTGCAAAGCAATTTGGCCAACTATATCCCAATAGGGTATCTCACTTCCGGAAAAACAAGCCTTGCGAGATCAAATTATTCCCACCGTATCAACATTCACAGTCTGTTTGCACTAATATGGCTTCGATAGAACTTGTATCAGGATAAATATTACTTTAGCTTTTAACTGCTAATTATATCAACATAAACTTAATTTATAGTGATAATCACAGTCATAATGTGCTGCTGCCAAACATCCCCACTGATGCTTCGAGGCATCGTGCAAACTCAGCCGTTAGCAATCATGTAAATGCTCCCATCACTCATTATGATCCTGGCTAAAGAACGTCTGTAACTGACTTCTTCTTAAAGTCCAGAGCAGGCAACAGCAACGGGGTGGGGGACAAGGCAACGTTGATCAATTTATTACAACAATCTCGTTTCTCATAAGAGCCCAAGCTGGGAAATACAAAGTTGCAAAGAAAGACCTCAATCTGGCAGGAACACATTCTCAGTTTGAACTCAGTTTTGTCACATTATATCAATCGAGTCATAACAGTCTCACTCAGACAAATGCCAAATAACACTTAGTTCAGATGACATGCTACTCCTATTGCTCCATGTCAAGGTTGAAAAAAAAATTTTGCTGCATCTTGTAAATTCATGCAGCTTTTTAATTTAAAAGACTTAAAGTGCTGTACTTAACTCAACTATTGCTCCTTTTCCTGTGGCAGTTTAGTGGACATTGGTTGTTTATGCCACCCAGTATCCACTCCCCCATCTTGAAGCAATAGTAGTACCCTGATTTCATTTGGGGAACCCCCCCCCAACACTCTCACTTTATTGTTCTCATGAAGAAGACCATCTTAGGCACTGTCCAGGAGGGAAGCACGTGATCTAGGATCATCCAATCAGCATATTCCACCTACATGTGGTCCACAGTGATTTGTTCTGGGTGAGGACATGGACCCAAGTCTGGCCAGTCAAAGTCAGTGAGACTCAAGTCCAGGAATCATACTTTCTCTCCCCGCCATTGGACACAAGGCTCAGAGGAAGGCCCTGTGGAGCTATAGCCTGATCCACTAACAACCCCTGAATCCCCCAGAGAGATCCCAGCTAAAAACGAAGCAGCTCCGAGGAGAGCACAGCTAAACCTAGACTAGGAGAGAAACAGGTGCTTGTGACTTCTAAGCTTGTGAACTACCATGTGTCTGAAACCAACCCTTTCCCGGGACTTGTCAATTATACAAGCCAAGACTCTCTTTTATGCTTAATGCAGTTTTGCTGTTCACTCTTATTTGCAGCCAAAAAATCCTAATTGATACAGGCAGCAGGTGGACGTAGGGTGTGATTATATCCATTTTTAAGATAAAGAAATGTGAGCATGAAGAAATGATATCCAGTTAGTATTAGAGCCATGTAAATTAAATACAGAAAGGTGAGTGGACTCTAAGTATTCCAAAGCCAAAGCACCTTGCAAATACAAAAGAGATTTTAACACAATTTAAAAATCAAAAGCCAGTGCTGCAGGTACGAAAACCTATGTCTTTTCCTTTTCAAATATTTCTGATTCTCCAGTTGGCTCAGTGCAAAACAAAGCAAAATCTCTGGAGAAACAAATAGAAGCTTTGGGAGAGATGTAGGGAATTCAAGGAGGCTGGCAGGGAGAGGCAAGTTTATGCAGAGTCAGAGAAATGAGCAATTCCAAATTCAGAAAAGTTGGTGAGGGACTAAAGTGAAATGTGAGAAGCTAGCTATGTAAGATCCTCTTGGGCTTGGAAATTTGGTTCAGTGTGCCCAGCCGAGCAAGTGTGAGGAAAATCAAATGCTCGGGGCTTTTGAAGAGCAGTTTTTCATCTCAGAATCGCATTCCCAGCACCCCACCTACTGCTCTTTGCCATGCTGGAGCACGTTGTCTGTCACGGTCCCCCCAATTAGCACTTTGAATGCAATCACAACAATGAAGACCATGCCCTCATCTGCCAGGGGCGGGCTGGCTTCTGCAATTAAGCTAAAGTTCAGGTTTGGGCTAATAACAGGAGAGGAATGTGACAGTGAAGGGAATGCTTACTCATTAACTCATGCTAATGGGTGCAATAACCAAGCAGCCGCCAGCCACCAGCGTGAGAGCCCAGCACGCCGTGTCACTCTGATCTCAGAGTGTGTGCGGGTTTTATTTCACAGCATTACTGAGGTCTGGCAGTTATCTAATAGGGAGTGGTTTTAAGGGAAAAGAAAAGGATAATCTTGTTTTAAGTGCCAGTCTTAGGTCTCAATATTTTATGAAATAGTCATTAATTTTCAGTACAAGGCTGATGGTGATATTATGAGACCCACATGTTTATGCAGAAAATGTTCTCTGGATATCCCTAAGAGATTGGTGAATGTAAGGAAAACAATTATCTCCTATTTATGTAAGGCAAATGGTAATTATCACACCAGTCCAAGTTGTCTGAGAAGATAGGTCACTGCAGAGAAGGGGCAGACTGACTATGACACTGGCTAATAAAACAGCATGAAGCTATTTCACTTGTTCAGAAACCACAGACTCCATTCATTCAACCATTCCTTGACACAAATACACCCAGTGCCTACTAAGTGCCACCCTGCGACAGGTGCTGCGTGTTCAAGTCAACACAGCAGAAACAGCCTTGACCTCTGGGAGTTTGCATTCCTTTGGCCACAGGGAATTAGGTCTCAGGAGACCCATTCAGGTCTTGTGCACAGGAAAGATGGCACGGAGCCATCGCAAGCATCCACCAAAGTCCTTTACTGCTGCTTGCACTGGCATCACCCAATCGGAGGCATTGATGACCTAGAAAAGGGTTGACGTTCAAGTACATATTATGTTTGAGCGTTTGGGATCTCAGAGATTAACCTACAGGGATTGGTGTAGGCTGTGTTCTTTTTAGGTCAGTCGGATAAAGCAGGCTCATAGCCTGATCCTCTTTGTCCTAGTTAAACCTTCTCCACCCTGTGGTCACAGACAGAGCCTCGCCCACGCCCCACTCGGCTGCCTTGCAGGTCGGCAGTGGGAACACACAAAGGATGCACGTGGATCAGACCGTTTTTACTGTGACTGTAGGATAAACAGCTTAAAACAGATATTCTAAACATGAGGGGTCCTTTGTCGAAAATGATAATGTCTGTGAAAACCCACTGGAGGGTTTTAAGGACTGTGTGTGGTCAGGGTCATATGCCTGGGGTCATGTTGGTTGGACTGTCTATGACAGCAGTGGCAGATGTTACCCTAAATTTCTGCTTCCACTCTAACTACTAATAACATGGAGGCAAGTCCCAACTTCCCTCCAGAGCACCGTCTATTCAAAATTAATTTATTAAAAGTGCATTCTAGTCATTAGTGCTAAGCAGATTTATGAAAAGCAGATCATCCCGGATACATAGATGTGCAAGCCCTGACGTTTGTGTCTGTGCCGAGTCCTCTGTCACTGATGTGGAATCCTGGCCCCGTGTGTCAGTATTTGCAGACTACCACTTTGGAGATTATTTATTTCTCGTGGTCCATTTCTCATGGTGACATGCATTTCCAGCATCATTCGACAGGTGGTAGTTGACACCAATCTGTATTAACTTCAGTTTACACTGAAAATATCCCACTCAGTGAAGGCAATGTTATGATTACAGTCTGGGTGTATGCTGAATGTGGGTGGAGTCTTACAGTTTCTCATCTTTCAAAATTGGTGAACATTGTAGCTTTTAATTTTTTAAATGCTGTTTTTATTGTTGTCTTTTTATTTTTTTCAGATTGCCAGCTCATTTTGCGACAGCTGGTAACATCAGTCACAAGACATATGTTTTAATGGAAGATTTTTAATAAGAAGTCAAGTAAAGTCTTGTGTAGAAATTTTCTGTTACCGTGTCATCAGTGAGGAAGTAGATTGTGTTAGTTGGAAAGTGGCGGGGCGGGGGGAAACCCAAAGACCATTTTAAAAGAGTAATCATAAAAAGTTAGTTCAGGGGCCAGCCCTTTAGGCCGGAATTGTGTTTTCCTTAAAATTGCATAATTCCTCGACTTAAGTATTAAGAAACACGTAAGCCAGTTTCTAATTTTCAGAAGAAAACTATGTTCTCCTATATTGAATTTTAGAGCTAAGGAAGTTGAAGTGTGTGTCCCATCATTTCCTAGTCCTACTGGTGCAAACCACACTCAGGCCCAGTTCTTTCTGTAGCATCACGGCCTCCTAGCTCCCTACTTGCCATTCGTTGTGAGTCTAACCTTTCCATTACTTTCGCTCACTGCTTATCCACACCAACAGAGAAATGCAGAAACTTAGAGTTACAAAGGACCCATTGACTTATATGCATTGCATAGAGATTGATTTAGCTAGTCCCTATGAAGTACCAGGCATTATATTAGCTATTGTGGAAGCTAACATGAGTGAGTCATTTCCCTGCCTAAAGTTCTCACAATTTACCGCGTGTGTGTATGCATTGGTGTTGTTCAGGGGCGGGACAGTTGCCAAGGGAGAAAAGCAATCTAGTCTGTGCCTTAAGTTTTATAAGGGATATGGTACCAAGTCTGTCGTGGGATAGGGAAGCCCAGGAGAGAATGAGCTCTCCACTGTGGTCTGCAACCCAGGCTTCAGAACCAATCCGGCAGTCTTTGGTTTTTAAAAGTCCAGCTTCCAGAGTACTTCCCAGAGTCACTGAATTGGAATTTCCAGAACCGGGACCCAAAGGTGCATTTTGAAAATGTTTTCTGCATTGTTCTGCCAAGATTGCCAACCATTTTTCCGCCAAGTTTGCCAACCATTGTTCCATTCTACCTAGGGGTAAGGGCGCTGGTCAGGACTGACTTACAGGAGCAGTGTCTCTTGCACTAAAACTTGAAAGCAGAAGGACTTTCCATCAGTCAGGGAGGACCTGGCTCAGTGCAGAGCACCTAGCCAGCCATCGTTTCCATCCGGCCATCTGTGACCTCCCTGGAGGAACAGAAGCTGATGGGTCACCATTACCAACACCTACGTATTCAAACTGCACATTCTTTTGATCAGGGACCTGAGCCACCAGCAGACTAACGCCTCGGGGCAGAGCTCATGTGACCAAGGAGCAAGGTGGGCGATATCTTCCTAAAATAATGATCTCACTGGACATAGGTTTCCCTGAAACTCAAAGCAATTCCAAAGTGGTTGTTTGCGTTCCATGGCCAAGAACATTTTACCATAAAATGAGAAAATAAAGGACCATGAGGTAAGTTTTCCCTAAAGCTAAACTTATTCAATTTTTAAAACTCTGAGTAGAGGTCTCTACTGTTTAGAGTATATAAATAATAGTTAATGACATTTTTTTAAATGTCCTTATTTGGAAAAAAAAATCTGCCAAACGTATGCCAATCCTTGAAATTTACAGAAGGGCTCACTGGTCTCTGAAACCCAGAACTCTGGGGACAGCTACTCCAAGCCTTCTACCCAAATTCTGTTTCTCACTCCACCCTTTGTCCCTGCATCCACCAAAATCATACTGCTGATAACCCTGAAGCCTTATCATTTGCTTCTTTTGGTGGTACCACCTTAAGAAATTTTTGTAATTGTTCAACTTATTTTTTCACTATCACTGTAGTTCATGAAATCAATCTGAAATGCAGGCATGTTGGAAATGACTTACTTCAAATTTTGTTAAGAACATGACCATTTATTTGAACCCCTAAAAACACTGAGCAGAGTTTGAGAGACATTAAAATTCTATCTCACCAGTGGAGGTCAGAAGTCATTGTTCCTTCTCCCTAAACCAGTTTCCTCTGGAGTTTCTTTTTTCAGTCATAATATTTGATGTCATCCACCGCTCCAGAATTTTAGATCAGTGAGAAGTACTTGTCTCCCTTGTGACTAAGGGCTCAATTTATGTGAATAGGAATAAGATTTATGGTGTGTAATAAACATTACTAAAACGTGACAGAAGAGTGAAGATTTAAAGACACTTACTAATTTAAGATGACATTTTAAACATTCACAGTCCTTAGAGCAATACATATTTCAGGTCTTTATACAGGTTTCCAGGCAGAATGCCTATTAGGAAATGAAAATCATCTGTGTACTTTCTCTCTCTTTGCACAGCCTTCTACCCCCATTTATTGCTCCCCAGTAGCTACCCCATCCATCAGTGTTTAGTGGTGCCTTTATGCTCAGCACCTTGATGTTAAACAAATTAGGATCCTAATATATGAGGTGTGACTATGAGGCTGAAAAGAAATAGGGAAGAAAAACATATATATATATATATTCTTTTTTTTAAATTTTATTTTTAAAGGCTGGCCACAACTTCAGTTACGGATGCCCCATTAGAACGCTAAGTTTTGAAGGACTGAAATTGACACAGTGCCAGTCTTTTGGAAAATGCTGCCAATGCTATTTTTCCTCTTACATGGGAAATTATACAAGTGAGTCTACTGAGAAAACATGTCATGTATTTGGAAAGTTGGTGCTTAGCCAATTTTCACACATCTGGTTCGCCGGGCAGTCTCCACTCATCAGCTAATAAGGACTTACGTGAACCCAGCCTCGTCCGGGGCCAGGCCCTTGATCCACATTTGATCTCACCTGGATGCTGGACCTCAGCTCTGGCCTGGCCCTCTCCATTCAGGGCCTTTTTATTTCCAACACAAAATGGTCTCATGTTGTTAAATGGTCTCTAATTTTTTCTAATAGCAGACAGTAGAGTTTCTCGCTGGTTTTCAGTTAAGCGTGCTTTATTTTGCCTCTCTAATTTGCTCCCAGTTGAATCTGATTGCATTTACGTGGGCAAAAGGGAGGGGCTGTGGCTACCCAGCAAGTCCTGGACTGGAAGTACTCCTAATGATCTCATGGGGTGCTGTGTGTAATGCAAACCCCAGGTCCCCTCCACTCTGTGTAGATGCCAGTCTCACTGGCTGACATGTACTTAAGCACTCAGGGCTGTTTTTCAGGGTGTGATTTACTCTCTGCTTTTAATTATCCAGGGATGGCAAACCGAGAATATTTGAGGCTTCATTTTCAGGGTAAAGAGTGGTCCTTGGAACAGGTCACAAACTGCACCGTACCCCTTTGGGCCCTGAGCTATCCAGGAAGGAACTCCATGACAGGTTCCAGGCTGGGCCTATCGCTGCCTTTCTAGTAATTTCAAAAATATCTATCCGGTAGAGAAACCGCAGTAGTGAATTATGGTCAGTCACAGAAGAGAATTTAACTCATTCTGAGGTAGCCCATAATGTTCAACAATCCATATTACAGAGAGCTATTTTTCTCCTTCCTCACACAGTGGCAGCCAGTGCCCCATGCGTAGAGGGGCTTAGGGTGGCCGGTGTTCTTGCATCAATAGCACCTGCTCTAGGGGATGTCCAGGTATTGCCACACTTTTATGACAAAATGAAAGCTGAGTCTGGACACCACCTCTAGTTCCTGTGATTAAAAAGGGCATGGCACAAACTTGGAAGCACAAGAAGCAAGTCAGGGCTGTGGAACTTGCAAAGGTGATTTCTGAGGGCTGGGGGCATTCCCACATCTGTGAACTTTTTATACTTCCACCTTTATAGATGCTGCACCTTGTCTACCATCGGGTAGACACTTGCCTGGAATTTCTTTTCCACCACTGGGGAAGGAGTTGTGGCTTGCAAGGCCTGCCTTTCTCCCGGGCCTTCCAACTTCCTCCGGGGCCCACTCTCACACCTGTGCTAACCATGCCACTGGGAGGACCTTTTCCTCGAAAGCAGTAATTTCCTCATTTTACAGGTAGTTCTGTGCTATGATCTAGGATGTATGTGGTACCAACCTGTATTTATTGGTTACAAATGAAGGAAATGTTCTACTTGAAGAAAACTTCAACCGTTAAAGAAACTTAGAGCGAGACTCACCCTCTGCCAACCTTCGGAAAGTCGTTCTTCATCTCTTCATGCTGCCATCAGCATTTGGAGGCGGTGTGCAGAGTGGTTAGCTGCTCAGGCTTGGGCATCCGAGAGCAAGCTGTGTAATTAATTTCTTAAGGTAACTTACATGTCTGGATCGCTGGATCTTAATAACATCCTCTGGTGAGGACGTTGGGTCAGTCTCCAAAGTCCTTTCTTGTACTAAAAACCTCTGGTTAGTTCCAAACTAACGAGGGTTGGCAGGCGACTCAGGACATGCTGCACAAGGGACAGTATCTGTTGATCTCGGTGTAGGGACATTCCCTCTGTTTATACATGGTGCTCATCTTTGCTCCATGATCTTCAGTTACGCACGTCTGGCTATTTTGTGTGTGTCCGTTCAAAATGTTGACTGGCTCCTTTTGCTTTTCTCTCAAAGCAAATCAAGCTATTCAGATTTGTTCATAAGTGGAGGTACACAAACTAGATCCTCAAAGCAAACACAATAAGAACACTCGAGAAGAAACTGTGAAAATCAACACCCCGATTAACAGATGCGTTTAACTAAGTGAGTGAGTCCTTTGGGAAAATTCTGTAGAAACAAGGACCCCAAAACTCAGGCAGAACCAGACCGAGGACTCAGGGAACCTAGCACAAGTCAGGTTAGGTCCCCATCCCTGTGTCTAACTGCTGCTTAAAATGTTAACTCCTACAAGTATTCAGTAGTGAAAAGATACCTTCAACAAACAAACAAAAACGCAAAAGCAGAGGGAGAGGGGAAGTTAAATAGGTACAATATTGAAACTGAGGGGAGGATGATGAGTACATTGGGTAATTACTCTCTGCACTTATGTACATATTTTCAATTTTCTAATATATACAGTTAAAACATAAGTCAGCCCTACAGCTGGTCCTACTCAAGAAGTAAATTAGAGGCTGCAGAGAGATGGAAGACTCTGGAATCAATCTGGCTGAAATCCTTGAAGCACCAAAGAGAGAGGATGCTGAGTACCCATCCTTCTTGCATTAACTGCTCTGGAGATTCCAGAACAGCCCCGTGATGATTTTACTGACGTCAGAGTTCCTCCTCAGAGAAGCGGAGTCATTGCTGCCTCTCATCTAAAGGTGGACCGTAAACCTTGATGAAGCTAATTAGCCGAGGTCCAGGAAATTCTTTTTTGTTTTTTTCTGCTTCATATAAATTTACGTAACCTCACCTTCCCTCATGGGGCAACAGTTTGTGTGTATGTTGTGGGTTTTCCCATGGATGTTTCTCATATGGGTTTTGAAGGTTCTCAGCAAAGCTAAATTGGATGAAGAATGAAGACGACTTATTGCTAAATACTCCTTTGACTGCCTGTTTTCTTGAGTAGACTGTGAGCTACTCATCTCCATATGCTTTGACCTAACACAGGCCGGCTGCTTGGCTATGGTGGAAAGAATGCCGGTTGAATGGAATTATAATGACACTAAATAAAGAATGAGGTTTACCAGATGTTCCTAAGGGAAACTAAAATTTCAACGCAGCAGTTCAGTTGAAGAGCACACACTTCAGAGTCAGGCAGGCTCTGGTTCAAATTGTGCTCCCTTCACCCCGAGAGAGACTGAGGGCCCTGGTCTGTGGCTGGTCTCTGCTTCGAAGTGATAGGGTTAGTACCTTTGCTGAACCACATCATGAGAGGTGTGGTGTGACCATGAACCAGAATGTGAAGGTACTTGGGACTACAATTCAATGCATTATTTCATTGTAAACATTTGAATGGCACAGATATTTTAAATAATGTAAGCAATTTGTTTCAAAGTAGCAAATGTCAAAGTATTTTTAACCAAAACTCTTATAGCTGTTTAGGTTCAAAAACCTCAAAATTGCTTAAAAGTAAAGATTAATTGATCATTTCTTCCCACCTCAGCTTAACAGAGAAACACGCATGGGAGCACAGATGTTAGGACCGCAGAGTCTGACGACAGAGGGGAGAGCGGTTTTGAGGTCTAGGGTCAGCATGGATTGCAAAAGTAATGCTGTATTTTCTACTACCTCTCCTATACCAAGGGGAGGCTCTAGATGCCAATCTTTTTGCTGAAGAAAGAAAAATAAAGCAGGATTGATCTATTCCATTCCCTTGCCAGGATTTTGCTGGGTCAACATAACCCCTCTCCATGGAGGAAGAGATCCTCCAGCCCTTCACACTGGCCTTAGCTTTAAAGTCAGGGCCATGGTCTGTGTCCACCCCAAGGCTCCCAGACCTCCTGGGCCTCAGTCAGCCCTGGGTGGGACCTGATCGCTGGACAGTGTTCTGCTGAAGCACACTGTCACCATGCAAGGCAGGGCCTCAGGGAGACTCAGTCTCTTGCTTTCTGTACCATTTTTAAAATGAACGAGGCAGCTGTGGTCAGTGTGCCTCAGGTGGTTGGAGCATCGTCCGATAAACCTAAAGGTCATGGGTTCGATCCCCGGTCAGGATACATGCCTGGGTTGCCATTCATCCCCAGTTGGGGTGCATATGGAAGGCAAACAATCAATGTTTCTTCCTTACATTGATGTTTCTCTCCCTCTCTTCCCCTCTCTCTAAAATCAATAAGTGCACCCAGGGTGCTTTTGGCCATGAAACAAAGTTGCTGAATGTGACCTCTTCACTGGAGAAAGGAGACTATTAACAGAAGGAGAGGGCTGAGCTCCCAGCTGCAAGTTGTGGATTGACCTGGGACACAGCCTGGTGCCTGGACGATTATTGCTCAAAGCTGCTGCGTGCCCCAGGCTCTCTCGTCTTCAGAGGTGGGCTAGCCCCCTTTCACCCCACAGCCTTGATTCTAGAAGAAGGCAGAGGAATCCTTGACCAGGCTGGTAGCTCCAAGCCATTTGGAGAGAGGAGCACTGTGGTGAATGAGCATTTCCCACCTTTACAAGTTCCAGGCCAGACCTATGAACTCCCCACTTTTGAGCCTCAGGCAGTGCTGCAGACATAGAAGGAAGTCCGAGGCCAGCCTCAGCCTTTCCTGGGCTGTCAGGAGAACTCCATCACAGCAGGCCATAGACCCCTGTCTCGAGTCTTTCCTCTTTAATACCTTGTCAGTCATTGTATCTGTCCACAGGTGTGCATTTATCTGGGAATAAAAGATGTACTCATTTACTCACTCATTGATTTACTAAATATCTAGTAAGCACCTTCTGTGTGACAGGTACTGGCCAGACTCTGGGAGAACAATAGTGCATGAGATGCTTGTTTGCCTTCATGGTCTTTCCAGGTTAGGACTTTTGTCTGTTGGTTTGTTTGTTTCAGTTCTCTGTTTCAATGCCCAGGATAGTAGCTGACCCTTAGTGGGTGTGCAGTGTGTCCCTGTTATTACTAATTAAAGTGTCCAGGACCACCCACAGAGGGCAATGGACCCAGGGCAAGTCACACCTTACAAGTGTGTTTCTTCACTCCTCCCAGGAGGTGACATCTAATTAATATGAACAACGAGAAAACCTTGAGAAAGAAACAGAAGGAAAATTCCCAAAAAGGAAACGGGCAGCCTGAAGTTCAGGGAAGGAAGCATGAGGTGGAGGTGGGACAAGAATATGCAATTGGTGGGCTGGTGGGGACAGTCTTTGTTCTGAGTGTGGGAATTTCTAAAACCTTTTCACAGGTTTTCATGTAGAACCTCCCAGACCCTTTCCCTACTCCCCTCACCCGAAAGTGGTTCCAGCTCTTGATTAAAAACATCACAGGGCACCCAACACCACCAGGCCAGGACTGAGCACCCTTCACATGCACGGTACTCTAAATGCAACTCCAAAAGTGGCCATGAGGCCCTTCTCTCTGCTATCAGAAGCAGTCAGTCTTTACTCTCCTGTTCTCCACGGGAGAGATTCTGGCAGAAAGCTAGATGTGGAATTAAAACCATATTGTTAAATCCTACACCTCCCATTGGCAAAAATCAGAGGTAAGTGACAGAAAAGGTGAAGAGAGAAAGACCACTGGGCAAGGAGGCAGGGGTGCGCTTGAGTAGCTGAGTCCTGGAGTTCTCTCTCAACTTTTCTCTCTTGTGTCACACTTCCCACCCCCAAACCACAGGGGATTCACAAGGATAAAGGACACAATAGATGTGAAAAGTATTTCAAGAGTTTCTGCGTAATCTTTCATCTGTAAAATGGGTATAGTAATAGCACCTACTTCATAGGGTTATCGCAAAGATTAGAGTTCATGTCCATAAAGCTGAGACTAGTGGCAAAGATAGAGCAAGCATTTACGTAAATGTTTGTTATTTTAACCATCAGGTCTGGGCAGGACACAGATGGTACAAAAAGTTTGACTGAAGAGTTACCGAAATCCGGTACTATTTACAGAGTTGGCGGCAGGTTTCGGGAGTCAGTTACGGCGGGAGAAATAACCAAGGATATCAACAGTCCCACGCTGGAGCTGTGGGCGAGGGGAGGCAGGGATGGCGGAAATGAACGCACGGGCCCTTTCTCTCTGAGAAAGTCTGAGCTCCGGCCTGTGTCTCCTTCTCCCAAGCCAACCAGAAGTGGAGGGCGTGTTCCGGTGACACAGTCCAGGTGCTCAGACCCCGGGGCCACAGAACGTGGATCCGAAGGAGGAGACTAACCAGGAATAACGAGCATAGCTGTTCTTAGTAGTTAGCTTGTTCTTAGTATTAGTGGTAGTACTAGCCAGTGCAGATTAGTGTTATTAGCATTGGGTATCTCTAATAACAGCAGTGTTTTCTTTCGTTATAGATTTGAGTTCTATTTTTGATTTGAGTCATGTTCTTAAATGGCTTTATGTTTTGTTTTGTTTCACTTTGTGATGGGGCCTTTCTGTTTGAAGGATGTGCTGAAGCCACTGTCGTCACCTGGGCAGCTGTCCTCCGTGAGTTACAGAGAACGCAGAGTCCAGCGCAGCTGGAGTTTGGTCCTGACTCGGAATCTCGCACACTCCCCTGCTGGGAGTCCATCTCCCATCCTCAGGAGCCTCAATTTCTCTTCACACAAACAGGAAATAAGATTTCTAACTCTTACAGCACAGTTGTGAAAAGAATACCCTGCCAGAACTGTACAAGGGGTTACAGATAAAAACAATTCTAAAAATTTTTCTAAATGATATATATAATTTCTGACTTAACAAGCATGATATATTGTGGCTACCCTGTTTTAAAAAACCCACTGATCATTTTTCACAACTTATTCTTGGTGCCTATTTCCTTTCCAAGGAAGAAAAGGAGATGAAAGAACTTTAGTATATTTCTTCTTTACATTATTTCCCAAAATCATTTCCACCAGAGAATATATTTAGGGGGTCTGCTTGCTAATTAAAAAAAAATCTAAATTATTTTCCTTTAGACTTTCTAAGCATTTTGTTCACGTAAATATGTATATTTCTACTCTAATTGAAATTCCTAAATAGTCACTTTCTGAACTGTCAAAATTGTAAAGCTGTTGATGGGCACAGCATTGGGGTTTCCATGGCAACTACTTTCATTGCCTAGGAGACGCTGGTCTGGTGATATCACCACTGAACTGGCTCAACTCTTCAAAACTTGGCGGCTCCCAAAAATGCACAAGTATGTCCTGAAAGTTTAACAGGCTTTTATTTTTAATGGCTCACACCAAGCTTGGATCCACCAGGACTTTGGAAGTGGCAGCTCTGTAAGGTTCTTCAATGTATCTCGGATGAGATATTTGACAAACATGCTAATACTACCAGATCTTATTTGGATGGTGACTTTTATGTGAATAGCTCCCAAATCGCATTACCATCAGTCATTGTGGCTGGAATGGAAGAAGAGTTAAGAGACAGAATCTTAGTTCACTCATGAGATAACAAGATGCTTGTGAATATAAGTCAAAGTAAGAGTGTAGACTGTCTTATTTCTTTCTTTCTTTCTTTCTTTCTTTCTTTCTTTCTTTCTTTCTTTCTTTCTTTCTTTCTTCTCTCTCTCTCTCTTTTCTCTTTCTCTTGTCTGAAGGGACAAGGGACGCTGGAAGCCAGAAACAACGACTTGTTCACTTTGGACGTGTGTTTGAATGTAGCATGTCATTCCTAAACTGCAGCCTGTTAAACTGTTTGTGGGAAAGTTACATTAAAAATAAATCATTTCTTGATAAGCAGTTTTATTGGTACATGATCGGCAATCACCCAGGGAGACGGAGATCATTTAGTTAGCCTTTTTTCCCCTTATCATTGGAACTCAAGCTTTTCCTAATTACATCCAGAGGATCGTTTAAACAGGGTGGTCCATTTTAAAGCAGCCACATTTAAATGTACATTGCATTAAATGAGCTTGCTGTTAGATGAGTTTGGCTGGCTCAAAACTACATCATAAAATGCAGATCTGATGATAAATAAAGCTTTGGCTACATCACGGAAATGGGGAGCATTTCAAAAATGATGTTAGCACTGACTGCTAAGTGAAATGGCATCTCTTGAACACTCCTCACACTTTAAACATTTAAATGTATGCCACTGAATCAAATATGTCCACTTGATATGTGGCAACTCATAAGTGACACAAAATAAGGAGATGAGGTGCATACTTTCCCTCACAAGTTAACACCAGTGAAAACACAAGGGTGGGAAAGGGCTGTTAGAAGTCAAGAAAATGAGGCGATGGCTGTGCATACGTATTTGAGAAGTCGTTTTGAAGTAACTCGCAGGCAGAAGGAGAACTGCTGTGTGCCAATTATTCCACAGCTCCGTGGGACCAGGAGCTGTTGAGTTGTCGCCACTCTTGGCTCTCAGAAGATAGAGGTAATGCAAAGGACAGGATATTAGGTATGAGTAGAACTAATTTAATAAGCTTTTAAAACAAATATTTCAGGTTTTATACATACAAAAATGGATTATAGTCCCTTAAAACTATTAGTCTTGTTGGTAGTCAATCTAATTATTACAGTGATGCTGCTACTGTTCAATTCTTTTTGATGCCATTATTTTTGAGATTGTCTTCAAATACTGCAAGACATCTGTGGCACACATTTCTAATTATTTACCAAAACCCATTCTTCCTTCTCCTGTAGAAATGTAGAAGCCGAGTATGTGGCTTCTGCAGTAATAAAATGTCCCCTGGGCACATGGCTACCCAAAGTTCTTGGTGGAGAACGAAAGTGCTGGGGGTCATTTTCAGACCATGGTTTAAAATGTTGCACACAAACTCCTACATGACTTTCCTATCCTTCAGGAACCACAGGAACCCAGCCTCGACCCATGCCCCAGGAGATGGCACAGCAGCATAATGGAAGTAGAGCAGGGTGCAGCCAAGAGGAGGGCCCCAAGAAGGGATTTGTAATGGGGTCCAGGACTCGGGGTGTCCAGGAAATATTAGAAAAATGTATATAGGATGTCCTCGCCCCCACAGGCCTGAGCCAGGGGGGATGGGACACATGGAACAGGGCCATTCATAGCTGTTTTGGGTAGCAAGAGCTTTGCAGCTAACCCCTGGCACAGTCATTTAACATATCTATAACCTTTAACTGGTTTCATGGATGTGTTAAGTAGCTGTGGCCATGCTTTGAGCCAGGGGGATGGGACCAAATTCCACCCAAGATGGGACTGGGAAGCAACTTCCCCTGGTTACAGGGCCTGTGGGAGAGCTTGAAGATGATTGGCTCCATGCCATGGGGCCACACCTGCCCAGATTTACTATGGCAGCCCAGTAAAGCTGGAAGAATACGGGGATGCTGGCAGGTGTAGCTGACTATAGGAGGAGTCAGAAATGGGGCTGCAAAGGAAGATGGGCACTGGGATTTAAACCTAGGCCCGGCAGCCATAGAGTAGAGGAGACCACGCGGCTCCAAAGTAAATGGAGAGGAGACCACACGGCTCCAAAGTAAATGGGAGAACCACGAGGCTCTGAAGCAAGTAGATAGATAGAGGTCCATGTGGTTCTGAAGTGGGGAAAAGGACCACGCGGTTCTGAAGGAGAGTAGAGAGGACCACGTGGTTTTGGAGTGCTTCTTTTTGCCACGCGGCTTAGGCAGCAGGAGAGACTTTGCAGCCATAGAGAAAGGGGAGAGAGGACTCTTTCTGGTGGGCCATGAGAAGGTGCCACATGGCTTTGGATTAACTGGAGATTGCAGCAGCCACACAGCTGATGGTGCCGGGAGCCTGAATCACGGACTTCTACTTCTTTTCCTGAGACACGGTACCCCGGACTGGGCACAGGGAGAGGGAAGGACTGTGCATCTGTGGGTATTCTAGAGGACTTTAGTATCTTATTGAAGACATTAGGTCATTATTCTAAGTTTGTGTAACTTTTAAATAAACAATTCCTTTCCTTTTCACCAGTCTCTGGCATTGAGAGACGTCTTTCCTCTGGCGGCGGGCATTGCGAACCTAGCAGGTGGGCGTGGGGGAAGGAACCTCCAGAGACAGAAAGGGGGATCCTTTCTGTAATAATTTATCGTGAACCACCCCCTGCCTTGCTTTGTAACAGAAGGAACTGGGTCCTTGAATGACTGCATGGGGTAAATATGCCCTGCCAACTGAGCTCTCGTCTTGAACTCGTTAGAAAATTTTGTGAGTGTGTATGTGTGAGTGTGTGTGTGTGTGTGTGTGTGTGTGTGTGTGTGTATATATATATATATATATATATATATATATATATATTTCTTTTTAAAATACCACTGCTGCTTGGGTGGGTCTTTGGTTACAGATTCTACAAAATGTAGGCACTGAAAATGGTGCTAATAATGAGTAACGAAACCTACTTGGATAAGTAAGCCTTTACATGGATATTTAGGAAGAAGTTTCATTCATTTATAGCTGCCCTTGTATTAGGCCAAGTGAATGACCTGGAAGGACACAGAAAAGTGCATGGAAGGCAGTGACAGGAAGGCAGATCAAAGAAACCCTGGAGAAAGCATGATCAGAATTAATCAGGCTCAATATTATAATTTTTAAATATAGGACATTATAGGGAAACTACCCACAGGGAATGGCAAATGTAGTCCAGCCCTATTGCAAAGCCTATCGGCACGTGTTGGCACACAGAAAGCCAAACCCACGGATAGGTTCTCCTGTGGGAAACTAGGCCTGCATTATACCTAGGCTGCTTTGAAGCTTGCTCTTGCTAAAACTACCTCACCCTGACTTGAAGCAGCAAATGCTTACTGCATATCTTTAAAGTAACTTCCTGAAGTCTGTGCTAATTCTCCCAAGGATTGAAGTGTAACCAGACCAATTACTCTTATCACTCCCTTGCATTTGCAACGTTTTTTCCTTGTTAATCTGTAGGAAGTAATCAGTAACATCCTTTCTTTTGTTATCTGTAAAAAGTAATCACCTAAAGCAAACCTGAGTATAATGAGTGAGAACCTTCTTTGATGTATGCTATCAGAAAGCCAATAAAAGCCTGTCAAGGCAAGGGTCGTGGCACTCTCCCCTTGAGAGAGTGGCCATGCTGTCCCTCTTTCTCCACAGGACTCATAGTCGGTGTGAATTTGTTTCGTCTCATCCACAACACCGTGGATACTGCGGGCCAGAGTCCACATCGGGACATGATTCTCTATTTTTTTTTTTTACATTGACCTCACTTTAACATTCTTCTCTACATAACAGAATTCTGCACAACTGAGATGCTTCTAGGAGGGATGTTTTGTGAGGTTTTGTTGCCAAAATACTAATCAAAAAGATCTCAATGGGTCCATGTTTCAGTTATCTGCTACTGTGTAACAACCTGCCCTAAATGTAATGGCTTATAACTACAAAAATGTATGATTTTTCACAATGCTGTAAGTTGATTTGGATAATTTTGGAGGTCCTTCCTCTCCACCCGATGCAGCTGGGGCACCTGATATAGCTGCATTTAACCAGGAGATTAGCAGGAGCAGGAATATCCAACATCACCTCTGAGCCTCCAAAGTCTCTCTCAGTATAGTCTCTGTTCACACAAATAACTCACCTGAGCTTGATAAATCATGGCCAATGAGTTCCAAAGTAAATGTTCCAAGGAGAAAAAGTGATAGTTATCAGTCGTTCTGAGGCTTGGGCTCAGAAGTTGTAGAATCACTTTCCTTGAAATCTGTTAGTCATAGCATATAATACATGTCAGCCCATATTCAAAGGAGGGGAATAGATTCACCTCTTGAGGTTGGGGGCAGCTTGCACCTTCAGAGGTGGGAGAAGATGGTGATTAGCCTTAGCTGAAATCTACCTAATTATAGACCACTGTGATATAATAAAAAACATAACTGTTCTTTATCCCCAGTTTCTGGCACAGAGCTTCAGAAGCCCTTGGAAGGGCCTGGGTGATCCAAGTTCTTTTGTTATTCATAGCCAGCACATTCCCACCACACCTGAGTTCATGCTAACAAGGCGACTCATTGTAGGACCCCTGGACAGCTTCAGGTTGTGGGTGGAGGGTGGGTGGCCAGAAAAACTAACCACTTGATTAGAGGGTTGGAATTGCAGCCCCACCCTCCAACCCCTGAGGAGGGAAGAGGGACTGGAGACTGAGTTCAGTCCTATAACCAATGATTTAATCAAGCATGCCTACATAATGAAACCTTGATTTTAAAATATATATATATGAAGCAAGGAGTCTCAGAGAGCTTCTTGGTTTGTGAACACATCAATGGGCTGGCAGGGGACAGGCCTGGATCCCATGAGCAGAGGGCATGGAATCTGCGTCACCCTCCACGTCCCAAGCCCCTGCCCTATGCATTTTTCATCTAGACCTTCATGTGTATCTTTTACAATTAAATGGTCACTGGAAGTACAACACTTTCCTGAGTCCTATGAGTGATTCTAGTGACTTCTCAAACCAGAGGGGGTGTGGGAAACCTCATATTTGTAGCCAAGTTGGACAGAAATATGGGTAGCCTGGGACCCCACCTGGGACTGGTGTTTGAAGAAGGGCAGTCTCCCTGGGAGACTTGCCCTTGACCTTGTGGGATCTGATGTAAATTCTGGATAGTGCCAGAAATGAATTGAATTGTGGACACCCAGTGGTACTGGGGAACTGGTGTAGGATTGTACCAAGTCACCTTGTTGCTGAAACAAAGGTCCCAGGAAGCAGAGGGTTTGGGTTAAATTGCTCCTACTGGTACTGCCCATGTGACCTCACATAAAGATTTAATTTTCTCATCCATTAATCATGATGAAGGAAAAATACTTCCATGAAGGGCTAATGTGAAGTTTAAATATATAAGGAAAGCACTTTATGAACTGAGGACCGCAAACTAAATATTAGCTACTGTCACTGCTCACATTCTAAAGCTAATCGAAAATCTTACGTATAACCCAACAAGAGCTTTGTGGCCAGATTGTTACCCATTTCCAAGTCAAGTAAGAGAAATAATGAATGTAGATTCCCAACGCTAAAGATATAAATTTGGTCCTATGTGTCTTTTGTGTCCATGACTGGGATTTTTTTCAACCAAGTTTTTTTCCATTCAGTTTCAGGCAGAAAGTTGACAATTTTCTTCTCATGAATCATCTTTCTATGGCACTATTCCACACCCAGCAGAAAAATTATGTGAGGCCACGGTCGTTGCTGGCCTGCACTCAAAGAAAACATGCAAAACTGAACTCCATGTGGTCTTTGAGTCACTCCTCAGATCCTGAGTTCTCGCAGCCCAGGAATCAGAATTGGTTCAGTGGGAATGCCAGCTGGATGCCGTGGAAACGGTTGCTCTCAAGACTCAGTAGAAAGTTGTGATGTAGTGACTCGAGTAAAGAAAAGGTGTCTGCTTGCAGCAGTTGCTGGACTGACTCATGAAAATAAGACTCTGTCTCCCAAAGAAAAGTAAAAGGAGGCTGCATGACTTTTAACAGTTCAACGCTCTGGTTAGAAGTATGCTAACTTTCCAGGTCAGTTATGCCCAGTCCAAAGATGGTCAAGGGCAGGTAAGATTTGACAACACTGTGTACAAGAATATATTGTGGACGTGCCCTGGCTGGTGTGGCTCAGTGGATCGAGTGCCAGCCTGTGAACCAAAATGTCACGGGTTTGATTCCCAGTCAGCGCACATGCCTGCTTGTGGGCTGAGTGCCCAGTTGGGGGCATGCAAAAGGCAACTGACCGATATATCTCTTGCATATCAATGTTTCTCTCCCTCTTTCTCCCTCCCTTTTCCTCTCTCTAAAAATAAATAAATAAAGTCTTTTTAAAAAATAACATGCTGTGGACAGACTATGTACTCAAGATTACAGGGATTAGGAAAGATGAAGAAAACATTCAAAAACTGAATTCTAACATATATTGAGTACTTTTTTTTTTCTCACCAGCACTGGGGATCAATGAAATACTATAGCCTCTGGCTTCAAATTTTCTATGTGTGCACACACACACATGTTAGAAGAGATGATATGCAATGAACATATCAGTACTTTACACTATCACCAAGGTCTTACAAAGGACATCTCAAAATAGTTCTTCAACATTTTAAGCACTGGCTTCTCTTCATGGATTCTGAGACTTGACTGGACTTGACTTGCCAAAAGCTGACCAAGACGAATTGGTATGCACAGAAAACCATTTCTCTCTTGTTAAGTGACCTGGCCTCATCATGAAGCTGTAAAACGAAAGCTTCCAGATTATTTGTCTTCATCATAAACCTTAGAAAACTGAGATTTTTTTTAAAGTTAAATTATTTTGGCATGTAAGTTTCAGATGGGGTTGTATATTTCCCTAAAGGGTCAAAAAATAGAACATTTATTAAATGGCAAGTTATTCAAAAACCAGCACAGGCCCCAGTTGTCTTTCAAAAGCTCTCATTTACTACATATTTCTCCCTTGAGAAAGGTCTTTTTTAAAATGTTCATTTCCATTTTAAGAGACTCAGGGCTGTGGTCTGTTGGGAGCATTCTTTTTCTTTCTCTGACCGGGGCCTGCTGACCACTCCAGGCGGAACCCGAGCCTTGCTCTCGGGCCTGTGTTTCTCCAGGGCCTTCCCTGGCACCTGCACAGCATCTCTTGCATCTGCAGCCACTCTAGTTAATTTAGGGGTCAGAACAGTCCTTACACCAGGGGACACGTTGAGGCCACAGGCATTCATCGCGAATCACTGAAGACCCAGCTCCCAGGCTGTAAGGGCAACACGAGAAGGGCTGTAGTGCCTTATACCCAATGGAAGCTGTCAGGCCTTCCTTTAAATTATTCAGAACTTTACAATAATTTGAATCTTGTTATTCCAATAAAGTCAATTCACATTGTAATATGACTATTCTGAAAGGTTTGTACCTTCTAGTTAGTAATTAGTTTATTTTACTCTGCATGGATGATTCCAGTGTGTCTGCAGCCATGAGCTTTTCGGTTTCAGACAGGTTGGAAGATAAAGGGCAGTGTGGGTCATCTTTAGTTTCAAACCTATTGCCCTACTTTGTTTTCAAGTGACGCGACTCTTCTCCCTGCTAGACTACCTCTGGCCCCCATTGCACCTTAGTGCAAATTAGAGAATGCTTTTCCTTTACGGGAAGATTCAGGTCCCCGCCAGGGTGCCCCCCTTGGAGACCTACTGAACACTAGATTTGTGTCCCCACTCACCTCACAACTGTAGGCGCAGTGGTGCCTGCCTTTCCACGTGGGTTCCCCTGCCCACACCTGGTCCCCACAACACACACATACACTGACATTGCTGGGGTAGGGCCAGATACTCCTTCCGGCGCTAATCAGTTAATCCATTCTTCTTTTTTTTTAAATTCTCACCTGAGGCCATTCTTTTTCATTGCTTTTATGAGAGGAAGGGAGAGAGAGAAACATTGATGTGAGAGAGAAGCATCAGTTGGTTGCCTCCCAAATGCACCAAGGCCAGGGGTCACATGCCCTGGAATCTGGGATCACACGCACCCAGACGAGGAACCGGAACCCAAACCTAGGTATGTGCCCTGACCGGAAATGAACCCACAACCTTTCAGTTAGATGACACTCCAACCAACTGAGCCACATTGGCCAGGCCAATTAATTCATTATTTGTCCATCTCTTGCCTTCCTCCTCTCCTTCCTCTTCTTCCCCTTTCTCTCTCCCATTCTCTCTCTTCTACAACAATACAGTGGAAGTTTATATAAACTTTAAATCCAGCCAACCTGAAGGTTTTCAGCCAAACCTAGCCAACCAGGCTAGGCCACATTCCGAGGTAATTTTCACTCAGCATTTTATCACCAGGCTGTTCCATTCGAGTCTATTCCATATGCTAAGCGATTATTAGTAGAAATAGGGTTCTGGGGGTGCGCAGACAGAATGAGCAATCGATACAGTTGGGCTCGCCTGCCATGGGCTCCCGCTGCCATCCTTCACAGGCAAATGACACATACAGGCTGAAAACACCACCCTGCCATTTTCCTGCAGCACATTGTTGTTTGTCTGTTCGTCAGATTACACGTTCAATCAGTGGTGACAAGCTGCCGCACCACGCATGGCATCGCTAACCCAGTGCAAACCCCGGGCTCTCCGGCAGAAAGGAAACCAGTGCAAACTGTTCTCTAAAAGCTGTTTCCCACTGCAGACGGAAGAAGGATACGGGGCGGGGGCGGGGTGGGGGGCAGCGTGGTTCTTTCCAACTGACTTTCTAAGGCAGGGAGGGAAAGAGATTGCGTTCCCCAAGAGAAAGCGGTTTTATTTTATTTTATTTCATTTTATTTTTGTAGCTGCAGGCAGTCTATGGATAAGTGGATATTACAATCCTGGTACATCTCTAATTAATAAGATCAATTGCCACTGTATTTTCTTTTACAAACTCATTTAGATATGTCAGGGCTGCAATTATTTTGAGAATGATCTGGCTTTACGCTTATTCATCTTTCCTCTTCCTCAAGGAGAAAATAAAACTGTCAACTTAAATGCCCTTTGAAGTCTGTTTTACATCCTTGATTGAAAATTAAAAACAAAGTCTCAGGGCTGGTTCCATTCACAGGGGCAAAGTTCCTGTCCTTGCACTGGGGTGTGTGTGTGTGTGTGTGTGTGTGTGTGTTGATTTTTATTTTCAAAGGGTCACGTGTTGGCTTTCTAAATAACACGTCGCACCCCTTTGCCTTAATCTCCTTATATTTGCAAGAATTCTGAAGTCTTTTAAACCTGAGAGGGGCTGGGCAGTCATTTTGCTTATGTGTTGTTTTTCGATTTAGAGAAAAGAACTGTCTCCAAATGGACATTATTACTTGTGCTGTAAACCTGGAGGATAGTTTAGGAAGCTTCGCTCACCACTTTCACGCCTCCTGCTTTAATTACCACCAATTGAATGTGCAGAAATCCATCCTCGCTCCTAGGGACCCAGACGTCATCTCACCAACTGCGTGCCCAGTTCCAGCAGCTTCACCACAGAAAGACCGCTAGCCGCCTGGTTGTTCCATTGCTCTGTGAGGAGCTCCCACAGGACAAACAAATACACTCCAGTCACCCTGCAGCACCAGAGGGAGGTTTCTAGCCTCTCCGTCTGGGGGGGTGGGGTGTGAAGCCAGCCTGCTGCAAAGGAGATTTAAACCTTTTCTTGGAGCAGACCGAGGGTGGCACGAGGCTAACAAATCAGAGACACTGCTCTGAGCCAAAGCGGCTACCTCTTCTTGCCTTCTGTCCGATTTGTCTTTAAGGTTTTAGCATTATCCCTTTGTTGACAAATGAATGCTTTTCTGGAAAATGAGGTATTTCCAGAAGCTGGCTGACACTGACTGGAGCGCAGTAAGTGCTCTGCGGTGCTCTGGCTCCTGCGATCCATTATTTGAACAGGAGAGGCCTGGAGGTTTCGCACAAGCATTACATTCAAGGTGATGATAAATGCAGTCTGGCCGGGGTGGTAATAAGGGAATTTCTAGCCAGGTCCTGTCTAGACCACGGTTTGTTAGGAGTGAAATCCACAAAGGGGGGCTCCAGTCCCCTGCTCCTCGGAGAAATTGTCCTCAGGGAGCTCTAGGCACATTTCAAGTCCGAGCCTTCGTCCCGCCTCTGACTGGGGCTGCAGTAAATAACATTAGCCTGTCTTTCAGCAAGCTCTGGGAAGCTTATAAACTGAACACGATTCTCGTTGTCTGTAGTTGCGCATTAAGCTCGGTATTGTCAACTCTAATTATTCTCATTAAGGCCTGAAAGTTTTAGAGATTAATTAAGCAGAGAGCAAAAGCTTATGCAGAACAGCAATATTTTCCCCCTCAAGGATTAGCCCGTCATTCTGGTGGGCTTTTCCTTGAGCACTGCCCATTACTTTATAAGATAGTACAGCGTGGAACTCATATAATATGGATTAAAAATAGCCTACATTTCACATGTGCTAGTCAGCCATGAAAATAAGTCCTGGCCCTCGTGCCCATAACCCAGAAGGCTCACTAATGAGAACCAGGCAGTGGGGCTAATGAGAAATGCAATACATGCTGTCTCTCCTTCCCATTTCCTTTCAATTTACGTTCTATAGGATCTGATGTATGTAGGAGGAGTCTGAGTCGATGCTACCATTCTTCTCTTTGCTTGTTGGGGACCTTAGAGACTATCTTATTCTATCCCCTCCTGTTGCAGATGTGCAAATTGGAATTCAGTGACTTCCTTAAAGGGCCATTGTTACTGACAAAACTCCTTTAGGAGAAGCTCCTTCTGGAAGCATTGCCGGTCACAAGGTATATTAGAATGGTGAGGGTCTTCAGCCTTTAGGGTTTGAGGTGACCCCAAATTCAGCAGAAATGAGATGGTTCCACAATAAAGAGAGAATGATGGCTGGACCTAATTTACATGCAAGCCCCAGGCAACTCCTGGACACCAGGAAGTGTCGGCAGGCTTCCTGTTTGTTAGAGGATTTCAAGGTTTCCTGAAGGAAGGGGGGAAAGTGGGTGGTTAGTTATGCCCTGGCTCCACCAGTTGTAAAAAGAGACAAATGTGGGTAATCACCCTTGCCTTCTTCTATTAGCTCAAGTTTGCAGCGAGACATATTTTCAGGGGCTATTTCTGCCATTCATCACTGGCACTTCACATAAAGATACCACTTCCATTTGATGACTTGAAATGAAGCATTCCTGCCTTCCACACTCCCAAATTCAGTCATTCACTTATCTCTTTAGATGGGACCTCTGATGCATGCCTTCAACTGGGCCGGACCAGTGCCAGAACCCTGGGGCTTGTCCATGCTAAGTCACGGCTTCTACCCCGTGGAGGTGGGACTGTCACCTTTACCCTAGCATTCCTCCATCAGGCACACTCGAAGGACTGCCAGTGTCCTGAAGGAGGCCGGAGAGAACACCCTCTGTAGACGTGATGGACTATATATAATGTGGAGGAATGAGCTTGGCTGCCACACTGGGTCAGGCACCTCAATGTACCCTCCTTCTTTGTCTCTGGGGAACCAAGAAGACTGCTTGGAGAGACCGTTGTGACAACAAAAATGGGAACAGGCCTCTCCAGCAGCAGCGGTGAAGGAAGCCAAGGGATCAGCGGCCACTGCTGGTATTGTCAGATGGACGCCACTTCCTGAATGTGACATGTCTCTCTCCCCCTTTGCTCATCGAGAGGTGCCACCCCCTCCACAATTTTCCAGGGCATTTTTCATGACTCCTTTTTGTTTTCTAGGTGCTGTTTTTATTAATCTGTTTATCTCTGCGTGAACTGTGAGTCCCAGAGGGTCTCATTGCCTCATTTATCTCTGCTTCCCCATGGCCTATGCTACACACTGTTTCCCCACGAAATTCATATGTTGAATTCTTCACCCCAGTGTGATGGCATTTGGAGGTGGGGCCTTTGGGAGGTGATTGGGGTTAGATAAGGTCCTGAGGGTGGGGCCCTCATGATGGGATTAGTGTCCTTAAAAAAACAAAAACAAAAAACAAAAGAGGATCAGACGGGAGATCTCTCCCCATTTTTCTGCCTGCACTCACCAAGGAAAGGCCATGTGAGGTCATAACCAAGAAGAGGGTTCCTACCACAAACCAAATCAACTGGCACCCTGATCTCAGACTTCCCAGACTGTGAGAAATAAATATTTGTTGTTTACACACCCAGTCTGTGGTAATTTATTATAGCAGCCCAAACTGACTGAGACAGCCTGGACCAATGGTTGCTACATAATAGATGCTCAGCAAACTTGTTGACTGGCTGAGGTCCCTCTCTCTCACTTGCAAATAAACAGTGGCCCAACAATTAGTCTGGAAATATACTTTCAGCATCTACTGTAGGAAACAAATATGCTGAGCAGTGTGAAACAATAACTTCTTTGCAGAACGAAGCCAAAGTTTCAAGTAGCTCAACACATTATTAGATTTTTTCAAATGGGTATGTCATTATGCACGTAAGTCTAATCATTCTTTTTCCAGTGTTACAATGAATAACCTGAGAGAGGAAATCAATTATAGACATTTATGTTACTCATAATTTGAGGTCTTTGTATCTCGAGATTTAAGTTCTAAATCAACTATTTAGCATGCGTGATGGGAGGGATGTGTGCTTTTTAAATTCTGAAGAAATTTAAAGGTAAGGGACAGAGTAACTTGTATGTGTTAATAGGCTATTTCTGTATTTTTTAATGTTGTGGGCATAACAGGTAAAAGAGAAATATTTACATATAATAGAACTAATTGACAAGTCTTCTGTTATTTCTAACTCTACTAACAGAAACTATTGATTTAGTACTTCTGCCTCAGCTCTTCCAAGGGCAAAGCTATGTACAGTGAGGCAGGAGTGAGAGAAGGACAAAATATAAAAGGAAATAATGAATACAGAGTGAGGAATAGTCATATTATCTTCTCTGTTGCTTGTTAATCACAATAACTCCTTAGATATTGAAAGCTTATGCCATCTTGTCTTTTTATTTTCTTCTAATTATAAGCTCTGTTCAGTGAGCACCCTGGTTGACATGTGTAAGATGTGCTCAGGTGTACTTAGCCAATGATGCTATAGGTTTGCCCGATTTAGCGAAAATGGTGCTTTATGGCTGCTTTCCACTTCTAACATGTGCGTAGAGAATCACACGCACTTTACCAACAGATACGTTTTTCTTTCTCTTTTAAGCTGTAGCATCTTCCATCCACTCTTGACCACCTACCTTTCAGGCTGCTGTTGCTAAGGAGCTAGGATGTGACAAGGGTCTCTGCAGCTTGAAGATCAGAGGGACCAGGAGCAGCAGCCAGTGGGAAGCTGGGCAGCTAAAGGCCAGCGACACTTTTCCCTCATTGGTAAAGCAACATCTGGGACCTGCGCTTGTGTATGCCCCCACTCCCCCGCCCCATGCTCCCTTTTCCTCCTGCCTCCCCAGGCTCAACCATGGACCAGAGGCTGCACAAATGAGAGAAGCAGGGGAGGGTGTCCCATCAGAGAGCCCCCTGGGTGGCTACTGCTGAGCTTCACTCATTGCTGTCATGGGGAGGGAGACACATCTGATCTCCCCATGTTTTTCAGGTGACGTCAGCTATATGGATTTTATGTGAGGTCACCAATTTTGTAAATGCTTGGTAACTAATAGAAGTCTTTGAAATACACCGTGCAGGTGAAAGAGACCACCTCTGTGGGCTTCTAGGCTCCACCTCTGGTTCGAGGGAAACCGAGTGGCTGTTCCTTTCCTGACTACAACCCTGAGGCCTCCCACAGAGGCCTCGACTCCTATTTTGGGGCACAAACTATGTGCCAGGCATTGTTCCGTGAGAGCATGTGGCAGGTAGAATTCAGACAAACGCTTGCCATCAGTGGGCCACATTCACTGAATAGAGACAGACAAAATGAGTGGGAAAAGTACGTAGTATATGAGAAGTGCTGTGCAGGGAAAGAAAACAGGATAAGGACCACTGGGAGCAGGAGCTGGGTTTCACGTTTGAAGAGGGAAATTGGGGAAAGCTTCAGTGAGAAGGGAACATATCAGCAAGGACCTGAGGAGGTGAGAGAGTGAACCATGTAGATAACTGGGGAAGAACATTCTAGAAAGAAAGCAAACAGTGAATGCATAGACCCTGAGATACTTAGCAAAGGAATCAGGCCAGCAGGAGAGGTGTGAGTGCGTGAAATATGTGTAGGACAGGAGGCAGAGGCGGGGCGAGGACAGCTCACCCCACAGCCTCTGTGAGACAGGAAGCCACCGGAGGCCTTTGAGCAGAGGGAGGGCTTGATCTTGCTTATTCTACCAGGCTGCCCTGGCCACTATGCTTAGAGTGGACTGAGGGGAAACGAGTGAGCAGGGAGGCTGTGACAGTGGCCCACGTGGGAGATGACAGTGGCTTAGACTAGAAGGACGGCATGGGAGTGGAGAGAAATGTGTGGATCAGTTGAAGGAGAATATTTGATAGGTCATGCCCAGAAATTCCAAGTGTGAAATGCCCCACCTCCTGGATTTTTTCAGTCACCCAATAAAAATAAAATGTAGTACCATTTTTAAAAGATTTTAAGTTCAAAAAAGCCCAACTGCCCACTGAGCTACCTTAAAAACTGAACTGCCTTTATAGTCCAGCTCCCTCTTTATTCACAGAGAGCTCTATTTAGGAGAGGGAATTACGCGTATATGTTCCAAAATACATGAAGTAGAAGGGACAGGTCTGGAAAAAAGCACTGGCTCATGCACTGAGAACCTAAGACAAATCAAAATAAATTGCACGCCCCACTTGTTTATTTTTTAAATAAACATGTTTTTGTTGCTGTCATTGCATGTATTTTTTTTAGTAAATTACCATTTTAGAGATGGAAACCAGTCTGAAGACGGAAGAAGAAGGGAAAGAGGAGAGGGAGGAGGAGGAGGGAGAACAGCAGGAGAGGAGAAAAAGGAGGGGATAGGAAAAGGGGGAAGAGAAGGAGGAAGATGCAGGAACCCAGACTCTTGGGACCACTCCCAGCTCTTGCCTCTGACTTCACCAGTGGCTGTAGATATGCAGAATGGGACTGCAGATTCAGGCCACGCAGAACCTCAAAATGTCTCTGACAAGTTACACACTTAACATCTGATGTATGTGCTATGTACTGCAGAATCCTGCTACACAGAATTTACCTCATAACTGTGAATAATAGGATATATTCAAAACCCCAGATATTCCTGGGAGTGCTTAGAAAGAGTGAGGGAATGTGCTGGTCCGCTTGGGCTACCATTATAAACACCACAGACCGTGGGGCTTAAACAACAGTCGTTATTTCTCATCGTACCAGGGTCTAGAGTCCATGATCCAGGTGCTACCAAATTCAGCTTCTGGTGAGAGCTCTCTCCTTGGCTAATAGAAGGCTGCCTTCTCACGGTGTCTTCACATGGCCTTTTTTCTGTGTGCACAGAGGGAGAGAGCTCTCTGGGGCCTCTTCCTTTTAGTGTAAGGACTCCGGTTCTATCAGATCAGGGTTCCACCCTTATAACCTCACTTAACCTTCATTACCTCCTCACAGGCCCTGTCTCCAAACACAGTCACATTGCAGGGTTAGGGCTTCAGCATGTGAATTTTGGGAGACGCAATTCAGTCCGTAACAGGGAGAAAAAGCAATAGTCTTGCTCGTCCCCTTCAGACTAGAGTGGCGAGGCATATTACCTGGGCAGGTGACACCTCTTCCTCACCCATAGCAGAGGCTCAGGTATCCCATTAAAAAGGTGAGTACCTGTGTTCTCTCCACTTGGGATTCCTCCACATTCCACTTTCTACTCACACTCGCTCTGAGCTTCCAGTGTGGCCTGGCTTGGCCAGCAGCCCCATGTTTGGGTTCTATAACTTTTCTGAGAGGCCCTTGGTGCTCTACCCATGTTCCCTCTGCATTCCCCTCTATATCTGAAGACTGCTTACTGCAGACCTGTGACTCTGCTTTCCAGCTCTGTGGACCCTCCAGGGTACATGCAGGGAAAGCCAAGGGCCTGACGATCAAAGCCCCACAAAGCACCCGTCAATCATAGGTGAGCAGGGAGTTGTTATACATGTCCAGCTTCCTCGCCCCTCAGCTGGAGTCATTCTGAGGTATGGTCTAAAGAGCTCCAGTTGTTCACAGAGGCAAATGGTGTAATAAAGCCCCCTATTAGCTTCCTTCTTTTCTGTGTCCCTTCTAGCTCCTCCAGCCATGTTCCCCAGCATCACCTCCTAAATAAACTGTTTGCACCTGATGTTTTGCATCAGCAACTGCATCCAGAGAGGCCTGCACCAAGACACCCTCTAACTGATGATTAGGTGCTATGACCAGCCCAGCCTCTGACTTGTGCCTCCCCAAGAGAAACTTCTTCCTGGAAGGTTCCCTGACTTTATACTGATCCCCACAGGGCCCTTCCAGTCCCAGCTGGGATCCTGTGACAGCTCCCTAAATCAGCCACACTGTCACAACCTTCTTACTGAGGTAGGGTATGTGGGGAAAGGGCTGTGACTGGTAAGGGCTCCAAGTACTGTCAAGGAAAAGTAAGACCAACCCCCAACAAACTTATGGCTTAGAACCAGCAGAAGACCAGCTAGGTCCAACACATGACTAATTTCACCTTGCAGTAACCCCTAACCTCATAATATACTCATTGTAATGTATTAGTATACTAAACAACACACCCCAAACCACTGTTGGAATTAAAAAAAAAAAACAAAAAAAAAATATAAGGACACAAAATGGCTGATGGGGCTCTTCTAAGAAGTCTCTACTCCTTTCCAGGAAAAATCCTAAACATTCCTCCCACTTATTGAAGGCCCCACCCATCCATTAAAGGAGCCCCAATAAAAGAAATAAGTCCCACTGGGGAGAGGCTGCTCTGCCTGTGGAGTAGCCACTCTCTGTCTCACTGCTTCACTACCAAATTCCCTTTCACTTTAAACTCCATGCTGGTTCATGTTTGAATTCTTTGCTGCATGAAGTCAAGAGCCCACCATGATTGCAAATAGTTAGGTCCCTGGACCCCTGGAATGTCCGCATCATAATGGGGAGTATACAGGGGTCAGATATTATTCCCTCATCACCCACCCTCCCCAGACCTCACACTCAACTTTGTCTGTCTCTATAGTTTCACTACCAGATGCCTCAAGCAACCAGGAGACACTCCTGGGCCTCACCCCAGACTTGCCAGCCTTTCCAGGTTGGCTGCTGCTGAGATGAGTATGGAGCCCAAGTATGGAGATTTTGAGTTTCTGAAGCCTAAGAGCATCCTTGGCTGCTAAGGCCACACAGCTGAAAGAACTGGGAGCACAGACCCAAAGGTGGCAAAAAGTTCCCTCAAAAGTGACAAGGTGCCCACTGAGGATGAGATCTTGAAGTCAATCATTACAGGAATGTCTAAGGCAATGCAACCTTCTAATGAGGAGACGAGCTGGTAATACCTGGGCAGAGAGCCTACATTTAAAGCTGTTCTGGTTGGTCCTCAAGTGGTTGCCATAGCAACACCTTTGACCCAACCCTGACACAGCTGAGTTTAGAGCTCTGAGGTAAAAGCCAGGCCAGACCATCTGTCAAGCTATCCAGCGCAGGAGCCTAGGCATCCAGAGATTTCTAGAAACACCCTTGGCATCTTGTAGTGGCCTATTCTTCACTCTTCTTCTCTGACAGCCCCTAAAACCAACCTCAACAAGCAAGGAGGCACCCATGTTTCAGCAGCAGGAGCCTTCTTCCCCTCTGTCCCTGACACCACATGGGCCCATCCTCTCAGAGCTTCTGGCTCAGGATCCTTGGAGATGGTCAGCCTTTCCCAGGAGGACCCTGATACTGATCCACAGCAAAATATGTTCCAGGAGGGCCAGGGTGGGGTTTGTGTTCAGCACAGCACTTCTAAGAATGCCTAGACCACTGTCTGCACATAACAGGTGCTTAATAAAATTTGCTGTCTGAATGAATCATAAAGTGACCCATCAGTAAGATTTGAAGCAGTGGCCAGGCCAGCCTCTGAGGCTTGTCCCCAGTGTGGGCTCCACTCACTTCATATTGCCTCATCTGGCTGGTTAAATACTTCTCAGTTTTCTCTTGTGTAAAGTGTGGCCCAGTGGAGGTTATGAAATGGAAGTGAAGTGACTGGATTTTGGGGAAGTAAGGCAAATCTGGAAGAATCAAGGACATTGAACTGAACCAAGAAAAGAATAGAAGACAGGAAAGGGGAATTCATTTATCATGGGGAGGAAGTTGTGACGGAGCTTAGAGATTAGAAGGCAGCACTATTGCCTTCTAATAAAATCAGAAAGATACCAAAAATAAAATCAGAAAGATACTAAAATTAGTTAAAAGAGCACTTAGCGCTAAAGTAAGGGCTCAGCAATGGTATAGTTATAAATGTCTCATTTATCTCTCCCAGAAATTTGATTGAGGCCCACAGATACACGTGGCCATGATGGCTAAACCGGGCCATGAAATATATACCTTATTGATATATAATTCATAAAATATATACCCAGTGTTCATCTTCCTTCTAGAAATATTCATGACCTTTTAAAGCACATAGAATGCACAAGGAACAGAGCTAGAGGTCACGGTTGTGTAGGGTTTGTTGTCTTCTATCAGCTGTCATGGGGCCATGTGGACCAGAACAGGCTCTGGGCTGAAAGCAGTAGTTACCACATTCTGAGAGCTTGCTGACTGGCAGCAGTTGCTTTTCAAAGGCACTGTAAATTCCAGCTCATTGTTCTATCCCATTTACCATTCAGAGGCACAAGAGGTATTTGGCCAGCTTCAATAAAGCTGCAGGTGTTCTAATCCCTTTTAGGGTGGGGCTCAGTCTTGCTCTTTCATTCTCCCTCACTTTCTCTTCCCACCCTTGGAGTCTTTTAACTTTCTTCCCCTTTTCATTTTGGTTCCTGACTTTTTAATCACACAGTGTGGCTTTCTGTAAAGGTAAATTGTTCTTTGGAACCAGCTATTTCCACAACACAAGGAGAAGTGATGTAGATTGGACAGGATGGAACAAGTTCCAATCCTGATTCTGTAGAGAGGGTGTGAAGAAAGACTAGCGGGAGGAGGAAGGATGGCAGGTCAAGAAGGATCCACTGGACAAATTCACTGGACAAGTCCTTATCGTGTTGGGGTAGGACTGCAGCATGAACAAAGGAGCGCTGTCCTCAAGGTTAGAGTCCAGTGGGTCATGCTAGGCATGATGTCACCCCCCGAGAAGAAAGTGTTGTCACTGCTGTGCCCGAGATGTTCCAGCTCAGGTGTGGAGCAGTGAGTACATTCCCAGCACCTAATTTGTGGCCAGATTCTCTGGTCTCCAGACTCTGACTTTTTTATCACTACTGGCCGAATGGGGGACGATTCTGTCAAAGATTTTAATGATTCTTATCACCTACTAAGCAGGAAAAAAATTTTTTTTTTAAGAATCAGAAATCCAGTTTAATGCTTTAATCACAAGATTGAGGTTGCCTAGAATAACTCGGAGATTTGACCTATTATTTAACACCCCTTGTGATGAGACAGTGTGCCTCTAACCCTAAACATCCTAGTATGCAATGGAAAGGAAGTGAAGCTCTTCAACCAGTTTAGTGCATGACATTTTAGAAGGCCCATAGATACCATGTAGAATTTTGGATACTAGTCCCTCCTCTTGCACTGTATCTGCCTTCCTCTCATTACTGTATCTATTTTGTCACTCTGTGACCTAATGTCATTCCCAAACTCAGAAATGGATGGTTGGCAATATTATCTTATCAGTAGGCTGTTCCAAAAGAACTTGTTCCAAATTTGCCAAACAAGGAGGGCAGTAAGGAGCCCGACTGCATGGTGAGGAAGTGGGCACCTTTGACATTCAAATACATTTTCTTAACCCTGGCCGGGTGGCTCAGTTGGTTAAAGCACCATCCCCATACACCAAAAGGTTGCAGGTTCAATCCCTGGTCAGGGCACATACGGGAGGCAACCAATCAATGTTTCTCTCTCACACTGATGTCTCTCTTTCCTTCTCTCTTACTCTCTCCCCACCCTGCTCTCTCTAAGATCAATAAACATATCCTCAGGTGAGGATTAAAAGAAGTAAAACAAATGTATTTCCTTAAAACTAAAGAAATTCTAGTCTACCTTCTTCTGAACAGGAAAGACACGAAGAATGGGAGTGATTCAGATCTCCAGGCAGGCCTTCTGAAGCTGATTTGCGTGTGGGCAGATCATGCTGAAAAATCACACTCCAAAACCCCCACCATTGAGTTCTGTTCACTTTGGGACGTCAGCCCTTACCACCCTGCCTTGGGCTATCCCCAAAGGAGTGGCTGCCTTAATCAAAAGCAACATGCCGCCTGCTGGAGGGGCAGGAGGCAAAGCCACGAGTAGTGACAGGCTCTAAAGAAAGTAGAGTCAACATGAGTCAGAGTGGAATCTTCCCAAGCGTGTAGTCTGGGGAAAAACCCAGCTCAGTCACACCCAGCCACAGGAATATAGGAAAAGGAAAGAACACCCAAGAAGGCAGGTCAGCTTCCTACTCTGTGGGGAAGAAAACCAGCAACAGGCTTAGAGTTGGCACGCAGAAAATGTTTATGGAATGAACAGGCCTTGAGTGAAGCTGACCCAGGTTTGAATGTAGGCCCATGACTTTGTATGGCCTTGGGCAAATCACTGGAACTCTGATCCTCACTTTCCTCACGAGTAACAATAACCACCTCAGAGACTCACCACAAGGGTGACATGAGATGATATGTGTACACCCACATACACACACACCCCTACCACAGTGTCTGACACACACTTTGTTCTCAATTAATGTTGGTTTTCTTGTTTCATCCTACATCTTACTCACACATTTTGTGAAAGCCATTTGAGACAGGGATTTCTGCCAGAGAGACCTTCATTTCTAGGTTAAATGTATTAAGTACACATTGAATCCTACCCAGCCATTTAGAAGCAAGGATGGAAATAGTTAATTCCATAGACTTCCATTCACTGCAAAGGCATCACTCTGCTCTCCCAGATTCTACCAGCATTCACCCACAGACCAGACCAGAGCTGCAGGGCCTTGATGCTGTCTGCTAGACAGCCCCACCCTTTCACCTGCCCCAGCTTCCCTGTGGACCATGGCCTAAGGCTCCCAATTAGTCTTGTCATTCTTCTTGCATGTGGTTTAACACTTGTTTGCCCTTTTAGTCTTGCCTTCCAGAATCTGGTCTTTGTTTAGATGTCCTCCTCACCCACATGGGAAACTTGTTCCTCCTGTGGAGCACGGCTCCCCCCCAAATGGAAACCTCTTCCAGGGGATTTTCCCAGTGATGCTGTCCATCAATGAAGTCTTGAAATGTTTCATATAGTTTACATGTGTATGAAGAGTCTATGACTGCCTTGCTTTTTCCTTTACCTTTTAATCTTCCCCAAGCTTAATATATATGACACAGCTGACCCTTCAACCATGTGGGGTTAGGGCACCAACTCCCCTGCACAGTCAAAAACCCATGTGTAACTTTTGACTCTCCAAAAACTTAACTATTAACAACCTATGTTGACCAGAAGCCTTACCAGTAAGAAACAGTCAATTAATGCATATTTTGTATGTTTACGTATTACATACAGTATTCCTACAACAAAGTAAGCTAAAGACAAGGAAATGTTATTTTAAAGTCACAAGGAAGAGAAAATACATTTATGGTACTGCACATATTTATTGAAAAACATCTATGTGTAAGTGGACCTGTATAGTTCAAACCCATGTTGTTCAAGGGTCAACCATATATCCATCTAAGGTTCAGCCACTAAGCACCTATAGTAAACCCTTCAGCCATACTCTGTGATTCTTTTTTTTTAATTTTTTTATTTATTAATAGAGAGGAAGAGAGAGAGACAGAGACATACGTTGAGTTGTTGTTCCACTTAGTTATACATTCATTGGTTGCCTCTTGTATGTGTCCTGACCAGGGTTCAAACCTACAACCTTGGTGTATGGGGCCAGGGCTATAATTCTCTTTTATTTGGATAGTGCTTATCTAGAAGTGAATCCTTAGAAAAGGGAAAAAGCTAGATGGGAGTTAAGGGGAAGAAGTTGTCAAATTCTCTTCACAGAAAACATGTAGGGAAAAAAAAACCAAGAATTCTTCTCCCCATCCCTTTTCCAGTCCTGGAATTCTTCAAGCTCTGAGCTCCAAAGCAGGCTCAGCCTCAGTTCCTGCCTCACTGAAGTAAAGGATGGGAGGGGTGGGCAGAAAACATCTCTGGAAGCCTCAGAAGGCAGCTGGCAGGCCCTGCCTTCACCACTCCAGGCACCTGAATTAAGGGTCTATTTCTACATCAGCTCTGAGGGAAAGGAAGCTTTAAAAAGAGCATTTCCCCCACTGCGTCTCAGCTGTTAGTGATTAAAGAGAAGTAGCTCAAGGAGCCAGGAACTCTGCTCAAGTTCAGGCCATCCGTAGCTTCCACCTGAGGAGATAAGTCGGTTTACACAACACCATCACTCCATGACTAACCAGAACATCAAGTGTCCCGGTGTGTGGGCACACACCCAAAAGGAAGTCCGTTACCTATCGTTAGGTTGTGTCATGTGATGTAGACCTGAAATGGAAATGGTTGCACCACTTAGGAACGGCCTGTTTGACACCAGCTTTGGGTCATGGTTCTGCCACCACTGTTACAATATACAGAGGTGACGTGGCACTGAGCCTCAGCCATGGTGGATCAAAGAGTTTTTTCTCCACCGCCGTCAGCCAAGGGCACAGGGGGACGTAGTGGGCTGAATGGTAACCCCCCAGGGGAACATGTGTCTATGTCCTAATCCCCAGAAGCTGTGATTGTGGCCTTATTTGGAAAAGGGGTCTTTGCAGATTTAATTAAATTAAGGATCTCAGGTGGAGATCATTCTGGATTATCCCAAGTGTCAACAAATGAAATGGCCCCCAGATCAAATGACAAGGAACGTTGGAACCACCAGAAGCTAGCAGAGGTGAGGGAGGATTTTCCCTGAGAGCCTTCAGACAAGCACAGCCCTTGGGAACTTGTTATGGTCACCCAGGAAACTGATTTGAGGGAGTAGGAACAGATTTGTCACCTGAGAGCCTGGCCTTCCTCAGTCTTCTTTTTGTCTCCAAGAGCACCGCTTTCAAAAAAAAAAAAAAAAAAAAGAGCACTGCTTTCTTCAGTCTCAACCACTCTGTACAGCTACACAGATCTCCAAGTCGCCACTAGAGTTAGGAGAATCAGGGACTCTTGGAGGTAAGCTGAGTCACTCAGTCCTCTGGGTGGGAAGTGAAAGCAGGAAGCAGTCCTGTTCAGGAGGCATGGGCATGCACTCAGCCGAGGCCTGCCTCAGGACCGGTGCACAGCAATGAGCAAGCGAGCAGACACCTGTGCTCCTTCTCCTCCCCTCAGCTGCCTCTCCCCTCAGAAGACAAGCCCTGGCTCTGTCTGGGCACTCATGCTGAGGTGGCAGTACCCATAGGGCTGCTGTAAAGGTTGTAGGTGTGTGTGGTGCCCGTGGGCTGAGGGGTCTGTAGGGGCTGAGTTCCCTCCACGCTCTGTTCACCACCAAATATACTCAGGCCTGGGTTTTGACAGCCCAGAGGAAGGCGCATCTCTTCTCAGTTTGCCCACACAAAGAAGGCATCTTTTAAAGTGATGAAAGCATACTGTTGGGTTATGAAGTTTTAGAAATAGGTTGTGGTGACAGTTCTACCGCATTGTGAATATAACCCATGCCATTGAATTATACACTTAAAAATGGCCCTGACTGGGTGGCTCAGTTGGTTGGGGTGTCGTCCTGTGCACTGAAAGGTTGTGGGTTCAATTGCTAGTTGGGGAACATACTTAGGTTGCGGGTTTGATCCCCAGTCAGGGAGCCTATGAGAGGCAACAAATCAATTCTCTCTCTCTCTCCCTCTCTCCCCCCCACCCCCCACCCCCGCTCTTCCGCCCCTCCCCCTACCCAGCCGCCTCTCTCAGAGCAATGAAAAAAATTCCTCGGATGAAAATTTAAGGAATAGTTACAGTGGCAAATTATATGTTAGATATATTTTACCACAATTTAAATGGAGAAATGATGTAACATATCAAAAACTATTGCATTCTAAACTTTAAATGAATGAATTATGTGGTATGTGAATTACATGTCAACAAAGCCATTTTAAAATACAAACAAAAAGTACATTTTGCAAAAACAAAAAAAAATTTAAGACTCCAATTAAACTGGATTTGTGAAAACAAAAATTCTGAAGAGACAGCAAGCACTAGCAGAGTCCCTCCACACCAGCCTTGCAACATCTTTAATGGGGTCCCTTCTCATGGCTATTTCCTCTGCTCTCTGCCTTCCAGACTTGAGCTCAGGTTTGGTGACTTCAGTGCAGAAAATGGTGTTAGGCTGCAGCCAAAAACCTTGGTTTTGGAACTCTGATTCAATGGCCACCTGACTCACCTGTTGGGCTAAACATCTCAGAGTCTGACCTTAAAAGTCACATTTTCTTTCCTCTCTGTGTCCTAAAACCCCATGGGCAGGTTCTTCCTTTGCCTTTCTTCTCTTAATTAGCACATCCTGCCTTTTCTAAGCAATCTCTTCTCTCTTGGTTTTTCCTTGAGCCTTTAGCTTTTTACTACATTACATCTCGGACATTCTGAGAGCTGCATGCAGGGTCATAGAATGTTTTGACTGAAGGAACCATTAAATAGCAACAATTTTCAATTCTCTCTGCATATCTGTACACAGGAAATACAGGTAGATACAAAAACAGAAGCAACTTGTCAGTTTAACTCCTTAGACTACATTGGGAAGAATAATCCAGAATTCCTGGCACACAATAGTTGTTCGAAAGGCATCATGAAAGAGAATTGGAAATCATCAGCGATGCTGAAACAACTAGGTTGTAAAAACACCATGTATATAAATAAGTGTCCCTCGTTCACGAAGAGGTGCCATGTCCAGATCAGGGCATATATTGCGATTAGATTAAATACTAGTGTAAACATTCAGCAACCTGTCATTTTCTCTGCTGGATGTGTGCGTGGTCCACATAAGACAGTCAGCAAAGAGTGGCAGAGAAGCACTGAAGTCGGAGGAAAGCAATGTGGGCAGAGAAAAGAAGGAAAAAAGAAACAGTCTTGAAAAACTAGCATTCTACGACACATAAGAGGTAGTGTTTGAGAAAAATGTTAAGAGACTTAGAAAAAGGGATTAGACACTGTACAAGCAGCTGTAAGCATGTTTTATCTCATTTGAATTTTTAGAAAGTCAGCAATTTGCATACTGCACCTGCATTAATTAGATACTTGATTGAGCAGAGGCTTCTCCTTCCTTTCGTCCATCAAACTGTCTAGAATGACATTGGGGGAATTAACTCTGATGTTCAAACAAGTAGCAGGGAGGAGAGACTGAAGTCACCACTCAATGAAATAATTTGGCACTTTTATTAGGAAATCATTATATTTACCAAAGGAAAACCTCATTTTGATTGCAAACACAGAAAAATCAAGCAAGTAATTTCAAAGGCTGCATGGGGAAGATTAGTTAAGTACATATCTGTTGCCAAAGAAAGACAAGCTGAACAGGTAAATCCAACTCTTGGGTATTCAGAGTGTGTAGGTAGGTTAAACATCATTTCTGTTTGTTATTCTGTATGCCTACCTGCTGGCAATGTTGGTTGGCTATGCAAAAGCTACTCTGAATTGCCAAACACTCACTTTACAGGGTCCTTTGTATGTAGGGGTCAAGTGTGACTCGGTTTTGGCCAAGGAGAAAGAAGAAAGTTTGCTGAGGATGAGGGTGGGGTGTAGAAGACTTTCTCTCCTGATAAAAAAACATCCAGGTAAGAAAAAAGAGTGAGCTATACTATCTCTTCCCCTTGTTTCTGCCTTGAACATGGTGTGACATGTTGAGCTTCAGTAGCCGTTTTGATTCAAGGACATGGACGAAAACCTAGCAAGTAAGGATTTCAGAGTGAACAGAAATAAAAACACCTGGTGTCCTGAAGACTCAACTGAGCAGCTGAACCAACACTAGCCTCTACCTACCTCTAGATTTCTTAAAGGAAAAGCAAATGCCTATGGATTTAACGTGCTGTTGGTTGGGATTTTGGTTACTGGCATCCCAGAGCATTCCCAAGAGGTGCACCACATAGCGGGAGTCCCCGTGGGCCTAAAGCAAGACCTAGAACCTGAGTGTCTGACAACCATGGTCACCAGTACCCTGCAGGCATGTGTTTGCACTTAAAGGAGGATGAAGACAGACGCTTATGGGGAAAGACAAGTAGGAAGGACAGCATAGGGTCTATGGCCTTGGTCTTAGAGACAGCGCCAGCAGGAAGGAGTATTTTAAAAGCCAAGGGGTTTTGTGAGAATGGGGCACAAGCAAAACTTCTTTGGGGCCTCAGTTACAAAGTACAGCACATACCAGGGGGCAGCCCCCTGCTCCCCAATTCTGTGAGAAACTCAACTTGGCTCAGGCCCACTTAGGATGGTAAGGAATGCAGCACTATTTGTTCAGCAAGAGGGCTTGCAGCTTTACAAGTCCCAGGAATGGTACCCTGGACAGAGAATGGCCACAATGAGGCACTGCTCTTCTGGGCCCTCAGAAGCACTGGATGTCCACGTACAAGGGAGCAGAACTGGAAGATTGTACTTGAGAGAGGGTTGCTTGGCAAACACTGGTAGTGGAATCACTGGGTCATGTATTATGTATAGGTTCGGCTTTTAGCAGATATTGACATGTAGCTTTTAGTAGGTACTGACATGTCATTTTTCAAGGTGTTGTACCAGTTTATACTGTATGACACTACAATATAGGAAATGAGGATTTTGATTGTACCAAACAACCTCATCAACACTTATTGTCAGTCTTTTTAATTTTAGCCATTATGATAGGTGTGTAGCAGTGTCACATTATAATTTAAATTTGCATTTCCCTAAAGATGAGATTTAAGACTTGTACATGTATTTATTAGCCATTTGGATATGTTCTTTTTGAAGTCCCTGTTCATGACTCTTGCCCACTCATCTGTTGGATTCTCTATCTTTTATCAATTAATAAAATTTCTTTATCTACTATGGGTAAAAGATTTTGCCAGATAAATATATTGCCAATACCTTTTCCCATTCTGTGGGTTGATTTTCAGTCTCTTAATTTTTTTATACAGTTAAATTTATCAATTTTTGATTTTATGGTTATTATTTTTTGTGTCCTGTTTGAGAAACAATTGCTTACCTTCAGGTCATAGAATAGACCCCTATTTTTTTCATCTAAAGTTGAATTATTTTATCTTTCACATTAAGATCATGGAACTAATTTTTAAAAATATTGTGTAACATGGAAATCAAGATTCATTTTTTTCCCACATAGATATCTAATTGACTCAGACCATTGTGGAAAAAACATCTTTCTTTTTTTTTAATCCACACCCAAGAATATTTTTCATTGCTTTCTGAGAGAGAGGCTGGGTGGGGAAGAGAGAGAGAGGGAGAGAGAGAGAGAGAGGGAGAGAGAGAGAGAGAGAGAGAGAGAGAGAGAGAGAGAGAGAGAGAGAGAGAGAGAGATATCAATGTGAGAGAGAAACATCAACTGGTTCCCTTCTTGCATGAACCCTGACTAGGGCTTGAACCAACAGCCGAGGTATGTGCCCTGACCAGGACTCGAACCAACCAACTGAGCCACCCCAGTCAGGGCCAAAAACATCTTTTATTCAATGCACTGCTGTGCTAACTTTGTCATAATTCAAGTAACTTTATATGAATGTTTGTTTTTAATACTTTTCTACTACCTTGCTTAATATTTCTATTTTAGGTGAATGCTCTGCTCTCTTAATTGCTCCAGGAATATTATCTCTTAATATTATAAACTCTCTAATTTTATTGTTTTTTTCAATGAGTACTTGGCTATTATCCTTTTCATCTTCATATAAATTTAAAATCAGCCTATCATTTTTCCCAAGAAGAAAACAAACAAAACATCCTAAATATCCTAAATCCTGAAAATTTAGATCATTTGGCTTCTTTATAATATTCAAACTTCTGACTCATGAATACAGTTTATTCCTTCTTTATAGAGACCTTTAATTTCTCTCGTGCTGTTTTCTTGCACGTTTTTCATTATATTAACTCTACATACCTGATGTTTTGGGATGTTATTGTAAGTGGTATGGATTTTATTTCCCTTGTAATTGTTGCTAGTATATAGGAATACAATTGATTACTGTGCACTAGCAGTGTATTCAGTGGCATTGCTGAATTAATGATTCTAATAGATTTCCTATAAATTCTTTAGTCTTTTTCTAAATGTACAATCATAACATCTACAAATACCAATAGTATTATCTCTTCTTTTTGAAATCTCATGGCTTTTATTTCTTTTTTCTTGTTTGAAATTCTAGTACAACACTAAGCAATTCAGGTATCTGTTCTCATTTATAATCTCAAAGGATGGTTTTCAGTATCTTATCATTATAATCATGATGTTTGCAGTAGATTTTTTTTGCAGATGCCCTTTATCAAGTTAAGGAAATGCCTTCTATTTTTATTTGGATAAGTTTGGATCTTATCAGGAATGCATATTAAATTTTATCAAACCCTTTTTCTGCATCTGTTTAAATGGCCACAACTTCTGAATTCTATTTCTATTATTCTATATACTCTATATTATTCTATATTCAATTTCTATTTCTCCCTTATTCTATTAATGTGATAAATTAATTTTGTTCTCCATCTGTTATTAAATTATTTCTACATGTCTGGAATTAACCCAAATTGGTTGTCATTTGTTCCTTTTATACATCACTTGATTTGACTGGTGAACATTTTGCTAAAGAATTTTATATCTATATTCCTGAAAGAGATCCACATATAGTTTTTCTATCTTGTGATGTCCTTGCACTATTTTAAACTATATCTGGCTTTATAAAACAAGTCTTCTTAAATGTCTTTCAATTTTTTTTATTCTCTGGAAGAATTGTATATAATCAGTTTGTTTATTAAAGTTTGGAAAAATTTGTTGGTGAAGCCATCTGGGCTTGGAGTTGTCTTGAGGGAAAGATTTTTAATAATGGATGCAATTTTAATAGTTATTGGACTATTTGGAATTCCTGTGTCTCTCTGTATTCATTTTGATAAGAAATTTTTTATAAATTATCAAGTATATTGACATAAAGTTGTTCATAATATCCTTTTTAATATAAGATGAATCTTTAATAATATCCATTTTTTCATTACTGATGTTGATAATTTGTAAATTTGTATTCTCACATACACACTCATGCACACACACAAATATGAAGTCTTTCGTCTTCCTAGGGATTTATTAATTTTCTTATTCTTCCAAACACAGCTTTTCATTAAATCCTTATCTCTATTATTTAGGGTCTGCTTGTGTTTTACTCTCCTAACTTCTTCATATAAATACTTAAATCATTCTTTTTCAGCCTTTTTTTTCTTTTCTAATATATACTTTTAAGGTAATAGGCTTCCTGTAAACATGCAGGTTAATAGGCCATATTTTCCATCATCTGATTCATTTTTGTTATTGATTTCTAACTTAATTCCACTCTTGCCAAAGACTATGATTTCCATCCTTTAAAATTGGCTGAAACCTGCTTTATGGCCCAGCGTATAATCAATTTTGGAAAGTGTTGCATGTGCACTAGTAAAGAATGCCTGTTCCGCACTTGTGGGTGAGGCTTCTTTACGTGTTAATAGGTCAAGTTTGGGGGCCTGTTGTTCAGGCAAACTGTAGTCTTAATTTACTCCTTTGAAAGTAATGTAAGTAATGTCTTTTTTAAAATTGGCTACTTATAAGATTTTCTCAGCAGTAAGGTATCTGACCATGATATACCTAGATTCATTTACCTTGTATTTATTCTATGGGGTTTGCTATGCTTCTAGAATCTGTGCCTTTAGATATTTTTTTCAGCTTAGGGAAATTCTTGGCTATTATCTTTTCCGATTTTGCTTCTATTTCATTCTCTTTCTCCTCTCTTTCTAGGGTTAATTATAATTTGGGACTTCAATTCCATGATCATTAGACCTTTTTCCTATGCCCCACACTCTGCACCTGGAAAAGATCCAGGGGCTCCGGCCGCCCCCACGGAACAGGGCCTGACGGCACACATGTAGCCTGTTTACCATGTACATGCCTGAAAAGTTCTTCCATAAAGTTCCTCTCAGCTTCACTCACTTCCCATCCTCTGTCTTTCTCCTTAAACACATTCGGAGATGGTTCCTTATGCCAAAGACAGTGACCATTCCGTTCTCTCTTTCATTGACCTTACAACCCGCTTTTACAGTTGTTTCCAAGAGGGTTCCCTGAATAGCCAGAGAGGGTCCTAGGTCAGGGCTTTGCTTTTCTCAGCGTTGGGCTGAGTAGCATGCCAGGAAAAAGTAATATAATTTGCAGGGAAGATAAGATAATGCGACTCTGGAGTTAAATAACTGAGCTTTTTTTTTTTCTCCATGTGAAGATTAGAAGACCATAATCCTTTCTAGTCTTCAGGGATGTTTCATCTTGGTCTTTAGATAGTGCCAAAAATAATTTGATTTAAAGAAAAAAAAAAGCAAACTGTCTTAACTATCCCCCTGCCCCAAACAAAAGAAAAAAAAAAGTAAATCCCACGTACTTTGTATACTCTCCTTTGTGTTTGCCTCATAACAATCCAGTGAGATACATTTTATCTCTGTTTTAAAGTGGGATGAACAGGCGCAGATAACTGAGGCAGTGAAGGTACAGGCAAGATTTGAACCCAGGATTGCCTATCTATTTTCAAGTCTGGCACTTGAGGTGGTACAATTCCACCTCCTTCTTGTTTTCCCTTACCTGCCTACTCTCTGAGTTTTCTTTCAAAAAACATGTTCAGTAGATCTAATGAAAATCAGGTGACACAGGTCCAGTGTCCCTTGGGCTGCAAGATCCTTTACAAAGATCCGGCTTGTGTGAGCAGCGCATGGCCAATGGAAGCTCGGCTCAGCCAGCAATCCAGGTTTGAAGCTTTGCTTGAATGTGGGCCTCTGCGGGGCTGGGCCTCTCCAACCCGCTCACGATTTTCCTTCTCGGTGATTCAGTAACATTTCTGCAGCAGTGATCTTCCCGGGCTTTTCTTTGTCTCGTTCCATAGTGAAACTTCAGGGAGGGCAAGGGCCGAGACACTTGTTTAATGAAAATGGAGACATTTAAACATAAAAACAGGACAGGAGAGTGGAGAAAGGGTGACAGATGTCCTTAAGAAAGCCAGTTGTGTACTCAGAAGGCACTGGAAGTGTGTGGCCATGCATTTGTGCGCTATTTGTTGGCTTTGAGCACGGACAGAAACACGGAAGGGGCTGAGCGGGTTTGACAAGGGGTGGGGAGAGGAGAAGGAATCCTCAGGTGGGGAGGGGACTTGGGGGCTGTCTCAGTGGCAGTGCTTGGAGCTGTTCCGGGAGCTCCTACTGACACATGATGCTGGGCAGGCTGTCACCAGCGTGCTCATCATCCTGCCCGCTGTGCCTTCAGAGATGCTCTGTGCCTGTTGGTCCAGAAGGCCCGGCTCAGCCCGGCCCCTGCCTCATTGGGCAGGCTGTCGCAGCCATCAGCCGGCATCATTCATTCCAGCGGCCTGTCACAGGGACCTACACCCACCACAATTCCCGGGAACTTGAGACACCAAGTTGCTTTCAACACGCCCAGGATTCACGCAAAAGAAGCCGGGGCCTCTTTGCTCCCTCCTGGTGCTCCCCTAGCTCCCGCCAGCAGCCCATTGCACCCCCTCGCCTTTGACAAAACAGAGAGCCCTGGAGACAGCAGCCAGGGGATTCTGCTTTCCACTGCTGCTGCCTCCCAGTCAGGTGTGAGGGTTGGGGGCTGAGGGGTGTGTCGGTTAATCAGTTTTGAAACCCTGATTGCATCTTAATAACAAATGCAAAGCACCCAAGAGCAGCAATTTTCAGTAATGGGAAAAATCAGCGGGTCCCTGGGGTTTGACAGGAAGTAAACACTCTCCAGGCTCAAAATGGGGGGAGGAAGAGTCATTTGTGAGAGTGCCCTGGCAATGCTCAGAGGTGGCAGTGCTTTCAGTCCTAGGCAGAGAGAGAGATTGGAGTAAGAAGGGACGGCGACTGGACTGAAGGAAGGCCAAGGCTGAGTCCGAGTCCGAGTGGCCTGTCCCTCCAGGCAAGGCCCTGCCACCCGCCCCGCCCCTGGTGAAGGATTCCCACGTATTATATGCTCTCTGTCTCTTCTTTCTGCCAATGGCAAACAGAAAAGATCATCAGTAACAAGATCTAGCCAAACAAGTGCATTCCACACATGGCATCCCTGGTGGAGGGGTGAGCAGGAAAAGGCTCGTTCTGCCCACCAGCCTGAGCTGGGGCCTCGCCATAAAGTATCTCCACCCTTCTGGGGGATTCCTTTTCCTCACAATTTCCTTGGAATGGAAAGGGCACTTATCCCCACTAGAAGGTGAAATGCTTTTCACATCGCCAATTTTTCTTCCTCTTTGAAAATGTTCCCAGCACTAAACACACATATTTTTCTTACATGTAATTTGATTTGGATGGTTTCTTGACCTGCATCCAAATCTAGCTGTGGGTAATTATTACTGTCACTATTGTTATTAATACTGATATTTATCATAATCTCACATGCCAGGGACAGGCCTTAATCTTGCTGTTTTATTTGGTTGAAAGGAAAATGTGACGCACTGGCCGCCCTCCCAGTTTACCCTTGTATTATTCACTCTTACCCAGCTCCTACTATGTGAATAATTAGCCCAGTTACCAGTGATCTCTCATCAGCTATAAGTCTAAATTGTATTCAGAGGATAGAGCCAAGGCCAGTGGGGGGCGGGGGGTGGGGTGACAAGAAATTGGATTCATCTCATTATAATGAGAAAATATCTAGCTGTTAGGACTTCTAACCAGATCAGGACTTCCTGAAGTGCTGAGCTCCTTGTCACCAGAAATATTTAAGTACAGGCCCAAAAAATTACCCTTCAGGTCTGCTATTTAGTGAAGTAATGGATTACAACCTGGTTCTCAAATTTCAGGTCTGAGAGAATCACCTGCAAGGCTTGCTCACAGATTGCTGGATCCCATCCTGAGTCTGGAATTCAGTAAGTCTGAGGCAGGACCCAGAACTTGCATTTCCAACATGTTTCCAGGTGATGCTCTACTACTGCTGGCCCAAGGACACATTTTGAAATCCTCCCAACTAAGGGGAAGGCCAGGTTAGATCACTGAAAGCTTTCTTCACAGTCTAAGGTTTTATGATATTACAAAAGAAGAATTAGTTCAGAAGTGACCAAGAGTGCCTGGCTCGGGGGTAAAGGGACGCGGTGTGGCAGTTCTCCTACACACTCATTATGGATATTTACCAGGAGGACAACTTCAGTCTTCACCTCTTAGCACTCTCACGTCTCCATGGATAACGTGATTTGTCTCACAAATGCTTAAATGTTGGCTCGGCATATTGCTGGAAATTTTCCACAGTCTCATTTAGTTCAGGTGGAAATCTACCCATATTCAAACAGATAAACCCCTGGAAAAATTAAATTAAAGAACAGAAAGATAAACCCCTGGTTTTTACTCTCCCTGCAATAACCACACACCTCCTGACTTCAGTGCTTTAACAACAAAAATAAAAGAACAAAAAAAGTCCTTTTCCCTGACATGTGGTGAGCAAAACAGGTAACACAACCTTATCATGTGATCTCTTTTACTCTGTTTCTGTCAGGAGCTGTGAAATCCCTTGGAACAATGCTTTTTGCAGTCCTAAATGAGCCCTCAGGCAGCTTTAAAGGGGAATAAGAATACCTCACAAAACACGACCTTGCATGCAGTTCCCAGCTGCATTGTCCAAGGCCGTTATTATATTTGATGCCCACGAAACCATGTAAGACAGACAAGACAGGTATCATCAACTCCATTTTGCTGGTAAGGAAGTTTACACTTTGAGAGTTCCTGAATTTCCTAAAGATCACCCAGGGTATAACAAATATTGTGGAAGAAAAATTCTGGTTTTCTAATCCCTAGAGTGAGTGATCTTTTCAACTACATCACTAAGCTGCTCTTGGAACAAAGCAGCGGGCAAAGAGGTGGGGGCAGGGAATATGACCAGAGAAATGGTAAATTTGCAGCACTTATCTAATAAGTAGGACTAGAGCACCTGGGAGCCAATAGCTCACCTTCCTCCCTCTCCCCAGTCTGTCTGGCAAGCTGCCTCACCTACCCATCCATCCAGCTGTTCACCCACCCATTCATTCATCCATCCATCCATCCATCCACCCATCCATCCCTCCACCTACCCATGCACCTATCCATCCATCATCTAGTTAAAAAAAAGAAGAAGAAGAAGAAAGAAACAGGCCCAGAGGAGAGAAGTGTCTTGCCCAAAATTACATCGCTGGTTAGTAGAAGAGTCAGGCCTAGAACGAAAAATAGAACTCATCTTCTGACTCTCCATACAGACTACATGCTATGCTACTTTTCATGAGAGTGGCAGCATCATATTTGGGTAGGTTTACTGATGTGCTCCCCCTGTATTTTCTTCTACCCCTGTGTCTCTTTCTTTTATCCTAAAATTAGCCTGATATTTTGTGCTTATTGCATGAGTGAAAGGAAGAGATGCAAAAACAAAGTCACTCCTAGGGTATGTGAAGTGCCAGGCAAATATTTTTGCAGGGGGTGGGGAACTGTTCATATAAACACATCGAGCCACTCAAAATCATTATGTCCATAGTCCAATCTCATAGGATCCTGACAAAGGAATACTGCTTCATCCAGGGCCGGTGATCTTCTCACTAAGCTACCATTCTAGAACCTGAGCCCAGCATCAGGAGCTTTGAATGATCTTGTAGGTACAAGGTCTGGGGCTCCCACATGGAATAAAGGGTCAACAGTGCTCCAAAGGAGACAATGGGAATGGGTCCCACATACCTTTCAGGGAAAATTCAGAAAGGTTTGAAGAAGACATTTCAAGGCACAGGGTCCCCTGCGGTGTGACCTGGGGCAGGGGTCCCATTTATTCAGGTCTAAGGAGAGTACTTCACCAGACCACAGAGGAGGGAAAAAAATTCAATATAATATTGGAGACTTGGGGCATTGAAATATATGATTATGTAAAAGCAAGGTTTTCCCACCCTAGGACTAGATAAAGATTCTGTGTGCTAGAGGAGAGAGGAGGGGAAAGTTGGAAGGGAGGGAAAGAATGCTGAGATGCTGCTGGAACCTAAGTTCTGCCTTCCTAACTAGGAGAGTGAAGCATAGGAGACACAGAAACCCTTGAGCTGCAGAGAGAATTGTGCCCCTTGGCCTAGGGCAAGCCAAAACAGTAGTCATTCCCACCTTCCCTCCATCTGATTCTGCCATGTCTGGGAAGGTGAGGAGTGGAAGAAATGTCTGTGAAGTACGTGTAGGTAGATGGGCTTGAGGTAGCTCTCAGAGCCCTTGCTCAGTGTGGATTGGGACCAGTGATATGTTTTCTGTGCTCCCAAGAGTGATACAGGAGACAGGAAGAGGGAGGGGGAGAGAGAGGGAGAGAGAGAGAAAAGTTTCAGCAGAGACCCAGATGAGGAAGAGGGGCATCTCAGAGGCCAGATGTGAGAACACTCAGGCTAGGATGACTCTTCGGCTCCTCCACCCTCTACCTGTCAGTGCCATGTGCCTCCTGGAGAGTGGATGTAGCCTTGAAGAAACAGGATTTGTCTGTGTGTTAAGTTTTAGCTGAATAGGGGCTCAAAATAGAAATTAAATTGCTACCAAACACAAAATAAATTAAAAAAATTTAAATTCCTTTTTTTTTACATCTCAAATTTTGATTTAACTTCATACCTATCACAAGCCACTCTGAAATAAAAACTTAAATCCTGGAGAATGGCAATAACAAGAGCCATTTTAACAGAAGAAAATGGATTCTGGGGATTGTTCAGTGTTTTGTGTGTAGCTTGGGATTCCCAGTCCTGGTCTCTTGAGTCTCCCGGGGGCTTGGATGTGGAGAGATCACAAAGAAGGAAGGAACTCTTGAAGTTGAAATGAGGCTCCTGGTCTACTCTTCCTCACGCCAACCTGTTTCAAAAGGATGTGAAAAGCATGTAAAAATGGTTCCAAGCATCTCTCCTCAGGGAAATAAGCCACACTAGTTAGTCTTGAAGACTAGGGGGTCATTGGCTTTGTTCTAGTCCTGACAGGTGTGGAGCAGGAAGCCGAAGCCGAGCATACTGGCCCACCTTGACCTCTGCTGAAAGGAGCCTTTCTCTTTGTCCCTGAACAGGAAGGTTCACAGGAAGCTCTGGACAGGACATGCCATCACCAAGGTCAGGGGACTCTCTTGAGGCACCTGCTGAAGTCATTTCATAACCTGATATGACATGTCACCTTCCACTGTTTTTAGCAGTGAGGACATTTTTGTTTTCTCTTGAAAAAGCCTGGGTCACCTAAGGACACTTCTTGCAGTGGTCCAGCTAGCCTGTTATCTTCTTGTCACCCAATTCTCTGTGTTCCCTCCGGGGGAGATAGCCATCTTTTTTACTGTAACAAATCCACTGTAACTGAATGAGTAGGAGGATAAAAAAAAAATCTTTGTAGCCTGCTAAATACTGCCTTAATCCCTTGTCCTCTTTCAGAAAGGAACAGAGCACCTCATATTCCAACAGGGTTAACCTGGGCTTACCAAAAAGAAACACATTTTTTAAAGAAAATAAAGTATAATATGAACCAGTCATACATACAAGCATTTTATCTACAGGTAAAAAAAAATGTGTCTCCAAAGTAAAATTTGGGGAAAGAGCATTACAATGTAAGAATAATTAGATCAGATCACCTGTTCATTATGTAAATTATATATGGAGAGGCATAAGAATTCATATCATATCAAGAAGCTTAACAACTCAACTATAATCACTTATTTGTCAGTTATTGAAACTGTGCCCAACCCCCAGCACCTCCCTAGGAACAGTGGGATATATAAAAAGAATATACAAACTATCTTTACTCTCACAAAAATTGCAATCTAATTTGGGCTCAAGTTTTTATTTAGAGACAACAATTAGAGAACAATACCAAAAAAATTATTGTGATCAGTAATCACAATAAGAATAATTGCTGAAATGCATTAAGTCCCAGGCCCTTTGGTAAGCATTTTACATATGTTATCTCATTTAATCCTTAGGGAAACAGGCAAGTGCTGTTTGCTCTTAGACCAACTTTATAGAGGCGGAGATTGAGAATTTGAACTGGCCCAAGGTCCTGTGGTAAGTAAGGCAGGACTTGAACTTAAGTCTGCTTGACTTCAGGGCACTTAAGCACTCCCCAGGTCTGGCCATGTGTTAATGAGAGGAATAGAGAGTATATGCTGTGGTCATTCAGGGAAGGTAGAACACTGAGCTCCAGGCTGTCTAAGAATCCTATAGGGTAAGAGGCACATTCAGTGTACCAGGAATGCCCCTATCAGGGCTGAACCGGAACCAAGGTCAAAAAAAATCTCTGGCAGCTGGACTCTGGTCTTAGCAATGTGGGAGAATTGGGAGTTCTGGACAACTTGAGCTCCATTCCCAGATCTAAGACGTGAAAAGGTGAGCAGCTTTTGCAATGTCATCCCTTAGCTGTGAAAGGTGATAATTAAACAAGATGCTGTCCAACTCTTGTATTGGGGACCAAGGTCAGAAGAGGACACTGTGTAGCTCAGGATACAACTTGGGCCATTCTCAAAGCTTATCTCCTTTGTAGGAACCTATTTGATTGGTTGTATTTGTGCATCTTGAGTATCATCAGATTGGCACAGTCTCTGACACCCAAAACCACACGAGATGGGCACCGTTCTCTTGTGCTGTGAATGGGTGCTAAGGTTCCATGCTTTTCCATTTAAGGTCTTAAGCTATCTTGAAGTAACCCAGATCTCAACTATATGTAAACTGAATAAAGTGTTGCATCTCAATTGAGTGAAATCTGAGTCTGAGAACCTCTCCCCTCTTGGGGAGGTAAAGTTAGAGGTGAAACTGAAAGACAACAATGGGAGTAGGAGGTGAAAATAATCTTGTGGAAGGGTGAGAGATGTGAATCCAGGGACCACATTCTTTTTCTGTACCACAAACTAACTTACCCTTTTAGTGGGAAAAACATCTGAGAAAATCTTTCTGGGAACTTTTAGACAAATTTCTGAATAAAATTCTCTAATCCTTTATGGCATTATGTATCAATACTAAAGGTAGTCCCCATTTTATTCCTAATATTGTTAACAGACACTGTGCCCACAATCAGTATGCATTTTCTTGTCTGCTGTCCCAACAACTTGGAGGTAGATATTACGTCTCTTGCTTACAGGTGAGAACTAAGGGGACAAGAAGCTCAGTAATTTACCCAAAGCCAAATGGCTGGGGAATGCTGGGGCCAGGGTTCAGACTTGAGTCTGCCTGAGCCCAAAGCCTTAACTCTGACTGGCTCTGTCATTTGCTTTGATGGCACTGTACTTATCAAGTCACTTTGCTCCCCCATGCACAATGAGATATGTCCATAATTAAGCAAGACTGATTTACCCAAGTAACTCCTCTGCAAAATAGGATGCACTATTCTACGTACAACTTAGTGTTTGTTCTTCAGAGTTTCTTTTTCAAGCCCAAACCATCAGCAGCTACCACAACAAAAATACAACAGGAAGTATTTAAGCAAGAGTTAAAATGTAGATGTTTAGAGTCAACAACTATTCTTCTTTCAGGTACATTTTATATATAGTGAAAGGTGCAGATCCTATGTGTACAATTCTGTGAGTTTGGGCAAAAGTGTATACCTGTACAACCACTACCCAATCAAGATACGGAATATTTGCATCACCCCAGAAATTTCCTTTCTCCTGTCCCATAGGCACCACTGTTCTGAATTCCATCACCAGAGATGAGTTTGCATGTTATAGGATGTTATATAATTGGAATCATACAGGGTGTGCCTTTTTCTGCCTTGCTTCTTAGGCTCAGCGTGTTTCTGAGTCATCTCTGTTGTTTCAGGTATCTGCTGTTCGTCCTCTCTGCTGCTGAGTAGTATTCCCCTGGACGCATTACCTCATTTTGTTTATACCTTCTCCTGTTGAGGGACACTTTGGTTATATCCTATTTTTGGCTTTCGTGAATAAAGCTGGCATATCAGTCATGCACAGGTCTTTTTGTGAGTATATGCTTTCATTTTTCTTGAGTTAATATCTAGCAGTGGAATGCTGCCTTATTGAGAAGGCATATGTTTAAGTTAAATGACACCGCCAAAGAGTTTCCCAAAGTGATTTTGCAACAAGAGTTTCAGTTGCTTGACATGCTTGCCTGCATCGGATGTTGTCAGATTTTAATTTTAGTCATTGTAGTAAAATGGTGTCTCGGTGTGGTTTTACTATGTGTTTCTTAAGTGACTAATAATGAACATTTTCTTATGTACTTGTTTACCATCTCTGTAACTTTTTTGGTGAAATATCTGTTCAAACCTTTTGTGCATTTGTTGCTAGGTTGTTTGTTATTTTATGATTGAGTTTTGAGAGTTCTTCATATATTCTGGATAAAAGTCTTTCATCAGATGAGTTATTTGTAAATGTTTCCTCTAAATGGCTTGTCTTTTCATTCAGCAGTATTTTTCTAAAAGCAGAAGTTCTTCATTTTGATGATGTTCAATTTGTCATTATTTTCTTTTGTGAGTTGGGCTTTGGTTGTTGTAACTAAAAAAATCTTTTTCTAAACTAAATTTGCAAAGACTTCATTGATTTTTGTCTTAAAAGTTTAATAGTTTTAGAAGTTTTATTTAGGTGTATGATCTACTTTGAGTTGATTTTTGTCTATGATATAAAGTATAGATCAAAGTTACTTTTTTATTTTGCATAAGCTATACAATTGTATTAGTACCTTTTGTTGAAAAAACTCTCCTTCTATTCAATTTGCTTGGCACTTTATAAAAATTTGACTGATCAAATATATTGTGGGTCTGTTTCTGGACTCCATTCAATTCCACTGATCTATCTTATCTATCATAATACCAATATCCTAATACTATAACTTTACAATAGATCTTGAAGTTAGGTGGTGTTCTTCTTTTCAATGTTGTTTTGGCTATTTTAGGTCATTTGCATTTACATAGGAATTTTAGAACCAGTTTGTCAATTTCTACAAAAAAAAGGGTCTTCTTGGATTTTAATTGGGAATGCATCTATTTCTAGAGAACTGACATCTTACAACATTGAGTCTTGAGTAAGGAAAAAAGTTCTTGAAAATTGTATATCTCTCCATTAATTTAAATCTTCTTAAAGAGCCCTTAGAATTATTTTGTCATTTTATGTTTATTCCTAAGTATTTTATGTGTTGATGGAATTATAGTTTTAATTTTATTTTTAAAAATTGTTTGCTGTTAGTATATAAAAAATAAAATTGATTTTTATATATTGACCTGCATCCTAAAAATTTGATAAACTTATTTGCTACTTCTAACTGGTTTTCACAGATTTCTTAGGATTTTCCATATATACAATTTTGTCATCTGTCTTTAATGGGAGTTTTTTTCTCCCTTTTCAATCTTTATACCTTTGTTTCTCTTTTTTGCCTTATTACAGTGGCCAAGACCTCCAGTATAATGTTGAATAAAAGTGATGAAAGCAGATTTCTTGTCCTGTTTCTTATCTTAAACAGAATATGTTCAGTAGTTCTTCACTAAATATGATGTTAGCTGTATGCAGGTTTTTTATTTTTCTCTTTGCCCATTTTCGGATTTAAGAAATTCTTGTCTTACTTTGCTAGGAGTTTTTGCCTATAAATGGTTATTAAATTTTGTCAAAAGCTTTTTCTTCATTTAATTAGCTTTTTAAATGTATGTTTAAACCTGCCAACTACTTACCCTGCCCTAATATGTGTTGTCTTCTAGGCAATTTTGTGACTCCAATGCAACGTGAAGCTGGATTCCTCTGATATGACTGAAATCTGGAATTTCCTGATAGCTGTACTTTTGTATGGTAGCTTCTGTTTTTGTTCAAATACTATTCATTATGTGAGTGTTTCTGATTTTGAGTCAAATAATTCTAGAATTACATATGAAACTGCTACTAGAAATAGTTACTGCGAAGTTTCTTTCACCTACCCCATGTCTTGTGACACAGGTAGCCCAAGGCCTCGATTTGGCTTGGTTGTCAGACTCAATTCACAACTTGAACAAGAAATGCACCAGTATCAAGAGCCCACCCACTCTACCAAAAGCCATACAGGCAGGAGAGACTGGAAGGGAACTGAAGCACTGAGCCGTGCCATGGGGCAGCCAAGTACCGTGTTGCCTATGGACCCACCAGGCCAAACCACATGCAGTGGGGGCCAGTTTGGAAAGAAAGTGCCATCCTTGCCACACTAGATTTGGCTACAAAAAATAATTACCTCATTCCCCAAAATATCCAAAAATTTGATATAACCAAAAATACCAAAGATTGCTGGAAACTTCTTGTACCATTTTCTTAACAGTTGTACTCAATTTCAATAGGAGTCGTCCATCATATCATTACTTATGACAATTTAAATCAGTGATTTTCAACCTTTTTCATCTCATGGCACACATAAAGTAATTAGTAAAATTCTGGATAGAGAACCAAGATGGACGCGTAGGTAGACACACTGCGCCTCCTCGCACAACCAGAACTGACAGAAAATCAAACGGCAAGGAAGTCCGACACCAAGGAGATAAAAAAGAAACATTCATTGAGACCGGTAGGAGGGGCGGAGATGGGCAGCCGGGGCGGAGAGGACTCGCGTTGCCCTGGTGGGACCGAGACTGGCAGAGTGTGGGACGAAAGGGGCAGGCAGTCTGACCACTAGCAGACCCTGCGGCCCTACATTCGCGTAGATAAACCAAGAGGGCTGGACTCAGAGTGGCGGAGAACGGGGCAGGCAGAGCGATGGGTAGCACCTCGCGGCCCCACATTCGCACATAGATAAACCAGGACGAACGGTGGGAGCGAAGCAGGCCGCGTAACCCAGGGCCCCAGCACTGGGAAATAGAGCCTCAAACCTCTGATTGAAAACACCCGTGGGGGCTGGGGCAGCAGCAGGAGAAACTCCCAGCCTCACAGGAGAGGTTGTTGGAGAGACCCACAGGGGCCTAGAGTGTGCACAAGCCCACCCACTCAGGAACCAGCACCAGAGGGGCCCAATTTGATTGTGGGTAGTGGACGGAGTGACTGAAATCTGGCAGAGAGTGGAGGAAGCACCCTTGCTCCCTCTCGGCCCCTCCCCCACATACAGGGTCACAGCGCAGCGACCAGCCTTACCCTGCCCCGGGGAACACCTAAGGCTCCACCCCTTTAAGTAACAGACTCGCCAAGAAAAAAAAAATGGCCCAAATGACAGAACACTTCTAAGCTCCAGAAATAACTCAACTAAGCAACGAACAGATACCCAACCTATCAGATGCACAGTTCAAAACACCAGTTATCAAGACGCTCACAGAATTGGTTGAATCTGTTCAAAAACCAGATGAAAAAATGAAGCCTATGCTAAGAGAGACAAAGGAAAATGTATAGGGAACCAATAGTGATGGGAAGGAAACTGGGACTCAAATCGACGCTGTGGACCAGAAGGAAGAAAGAAACATCCAATCAGAAAAGAATGAAGAAACAAGAATTCAAAAAAATGAGGAGAGGCTTAGGAACCTCCAGGACATCCTGAAACGTTCCAATATCCGAATTATAGGGGTGCCAGAAGAAGAAGAGGAAGAACAAAAAATTGAAAACTTATTTGAACAAATAATGAAGGAGAACTTCCCTACTCTGGCAAAGGAAATAGACTTCCAGGAAGTCCAGGAAGCTCAGAGAGTCCCAAAGAAGCTGGACCCAAGGAGAAACACACCAAGACACATCATAATTACATTACCTAAGATGAAACAGAAGGAGAGAATCTTAGAAGCAGCAAGAGATAAGGACACAGTTACCTACAAAGGAGTTCCCATAAGACTGTCAGCTGATTTCTCCAAAGAGATCTTACAGGCAAGAAGGGACTGGCAAGAAGTATTCCAAGTCATGAAAGGCAAGGGCCTACATCCAAGATGACTCTATCTAGCAAAGCTATCATTTAGAATGGAAGGGAAGATAAAGTACTTCTCAGATAAGGTCAAGTTAAAGGAGTTCATCATCACCAAGCCCTTATTATATGAAATGTTAAAGGGAGTTACCTAAGAAAAAGAAGATCAAAAATAGGAACAGTAAAAATGACAGCAAACTCACAGTTATTAACAACCACACCTAAAACAAAAACAAAAGCAAACTAAGCAAACAACTAGAACAGGAACAGAACCACAGAAATGGAGATCACATGGAGGGTTATCAATAGGGGAGTGGGAGGGGGAGAGAGGGGGGAAAGGTACAGAGAATAAATAGCATAAAAGATAAATGGAAAATAGACAGGGGGAGGGTAAGAATAGTGTAGGAAATGTAGAAGCCAAAGAACTTATAAGTATGACCCATGGACATGAACTATAGGGGGGGAATGTGGGAGGGAGGGGGTGGGCAGGATGGAGTTGAGGGAAGGGGGGAAATGGGACAACTGTAATAGCATAATCAATAAATATATTATTTAAATCTATATAAAAACAATAAAAAAAATTCTGAAGTACACCAAGAAATATATACTTTTGCTGATTTGATCAAAATAGGTATAATTTTGATTGATTTACAAAAGTAATACTAATAGTAATTACCTATTCTTTTTGTTCCAAAGTGACTTTTAAAAAAGCAGGTGTTTATACGTACTTGTATATAAAGACTTTGGGTACCAAGAATTAACCAATCAGACACAAACATATTATATGACGGGACCAATAAGATACTACTTTCTATATGACCTATATATTTGTGGTCCAAGACAGGGCATTCAAACTGGACAGTTATTGTTGTGTTAGTGTTGTCATTTTCTTATTGACAATCTCAGGGAAGAGGTTAGTGCCCCTGACTAAATAGTCAGGTATCGCATGTTTTAAAAGTTCTTGTGGCACACCCATTGAAAATCACCGACCTAAATGAGTGAAGTCAAACCTAATTCAGATTAAGAGTTTTTTCTCTCTATGGCTTCACACTTCATATCCATTTTTTTCATCCCCTTGTTTTCCTTACTTCCAAGCTTTTTTTGTCAATTAAACACACCAATTATCTAAAAAGTAACTTTTGATGATGACAACAACAGAATATATGCTCAGATTAGACTTGCTTCTCATGGTCTACGTGGGAACATTCTTATTACAATAATACTTTCAAATCTCAAAATATTCTGAAACAAGCACTCCTTTGAAATTGTCTTCAAGAGAAGTCAGCCATGAAAAACAGACCTAGTACTTTAGGGCTGAATTTTTGTGTCCAGTGAGAAAACCCTGCCAGACTAAAAGGACCTGGGGTCAAATAAGCTTAGGAAGTGTGGCATATTATTACATCCTCCTGGAAATTCACAAGACACATTTCCATATCAAAAGCTCTCAGATATACCCTAACCTAGCATTGCTCTCAACAGTTTTCACCTTGGAAACTATTGTTTTAGTAAATTTAAAGTTAAATAACTATATGTCTAGTGGCTACTGTATTGGAGAGCTACTGATCTGGATGTTAGACCCGTGAGGAGAAAAGAAATAATCTTTATCATATAGCTTTGGGAGGGCTGCACCACATTTTGAATCCAGTAAAATATGATGACCGTATCGACATATTCCTTAGTTTCAGACTAATTTGTGCATGCTGTAGTAAGTCTGAAGATACACAGTTTTCTGCAGTGTCTGTGTCTTTGTATATACAAGGACTATTTCTCCTATTTGACTTTTAAAATACCAAGGAGTCTGTGTGGGTAGTACATCAAAAAGGGCTTTGGAGTCAGATAGACATGGAATCAGAATCCTCATTCTATTTCTTATAATCTCTAGTGACACTCTGCTGGGTCAGCCTCCTTTACCCACTTTCTATCCACAAGGTTGAGGCAGGAACTGCCTATCCCTATAAAGTGGCCTTTCTCCCTACCACTGATTTATTTTGAGAGGACACGTATCCCAAACTGGGCCAACTTGTGCTCTCCCTGGGAATTTTGGAAGGGAGAGAGATCAGATGCTCCTGATGGCTGAATCTACAACATTAACATTGAGCACCACTGGGGTCCCAGTTTTCAAGATTTGGACCACAAAATTCAAGGGAGCCAGTATGCAAGAGAGAGAAGAGTCATAGAGACAGGCAGAATGGGGCACAAATAAGAGATGGAACAAGGACAGTGAGAGTGACTTAGCCTCTCCCTGGCCAACATTACAGTGTTCACCAACATCTGGTTCTCTTCTCCTTTCTTGGCATATGGAAAGATGGCACTTCCCAGCCCCCAGCATTAAAGCCGATCCATCTGACCAGAAGTAACATGTGTCACTTCCTGGCCTAGGGCAGTGGCAGTCCCCAGGGAGGTTCTCCATCCCTTACTTCCCCTGCTGGGGCACATTTAGAAGCCTAGTGCTGAGACGACAGGTGCAACACTAGCAAAGCAGCTTGGGTCTCTGAGCTACCACGGGGAGAACAACTGCCCTGGAGAACCACCCAGTCCTTCAGGCTGGGGGAAATTTGTTGAGGCTTTGAGATTGTTAGGACACTGTAACTTCGTTTCTTCTGACTAACAGTCTCTCTAAGCCATAGTTCCCTCATCTGTCAAATGGGACTAAGACTGTCTGTTGAGGCTGTTGTCATGAATGCATGGAGTCATGTCTGCGAGATGCCTCCACAGTACGTCACGGAGATGGCTTAGGAGGAAGCCTCAGTTCTTTACTCTTAATCAGCTACGGTCTCTAGGCCTATGTTCTACAGTCTAAGTCTGCCAGGCACTGTAGTCAGATGGATGCATCGGTGCAAACCCAATGTCTTCTGAAATATATTGAATCTTCCTGAGGGTTTCAAACCAATCTCATGAGGGACCCCTCACAGAGGATGAATTGTCCTTTGTCAGGGGACAAATGTGGTACAGACTTCAGACTGCTTATTATCTACAGCGGCAGTACAAACCTCACCCTGTGCTCACAGCACATCAGGGCAGTTATCGGGGCTTCTTGCGATGCTCTCCTCTTTCTTCTTGCTATGGGCAGAGAGGCAGTGATTCACAGAGCCCACCCTCCAGAGAAAGGGACTGGCTCTGCCAGCTGGGGCTTGAGAAAAAAGGTTCCTGTAAATCTGCTGGCAACACCAAGGAAGTCATTGGACCTCCTTCCCCCTCAGCACACACCCCCCGAAGAAGACTCAGGCCTGCATAACTGCCTAACTTCACATTGTGGAAACGTGGGACATTTCTGGCAGTGTGTGTGTGAGTGTAAGAAGAGTTCACTTTGGGGATGCAACAAAGGGAATCCACTGACATTCTTTTCTAGAGTTCTGCTTGGTGCTTCCTGCATGTGGTGTTCACTGTTGGAAGGAAGATTCGTCGTGGATGGTGGCAGCCTCACTCTCCAAGTCCACTGTGTGTGACCACCCAGAAGGACACATTTATGAGGCACCATTTTGAAAATGAAAGTGAGATCCGTATGAGTTAATAACCTGTGGAAACAATCTTGTTATTCTGTAGTCATCTGTGGTGGACCCAAGAGAGAACAGCTCCTGGTGGTTAAGAGACTTGCCTTTCTTTCTGAAGTGGCCACAGGTCAGAGATTTAGTCAGCAGCTATCGAATCTGTGTAAGTTAGGAGGCCATACATTCTTGCGCAGGTGTTGAGCGACTTTCGGCCTTCACTGAGGTGGAAGGCCAGGGTCTCAAGAGGATTGGCCAGCCCTGCAGAAGAAGAGAAGCTTTGGTGGCTGGAGAAGAGGTACTCTGACCCACAGGTGTCTCCAGTCTCCACAAAGCCAGGCGTGCTCGCTTTAGGTTGGCACCCTCATAGGCACTGGCCACTCCCACAGGACAGGCAGAAGTGGAAGAAGAGAATAGGAATTAATTAGTCCTCACCTTTGGTCATTCCTAGTCATTCTGAATATCTAATCTGTTGAATGGCCATTTTCACTCTGACCTTCCTGCCTTTGGCTCTTTCACTGAGTAGGGAGAAGATGGGATTTTCTGGAATTTTTTTCATCAATTCCTGATCCCCAAAGCTCAGAGGCTGGCACCAGAATGTGTGTGTGCATAAGCCTTCTTCAAAGGACGCCTGGCCCTTGAAGACTGTGTCTTGGAGACTGAATCGAAACCAAACTGAAAAGAGAATTTGTGTATCTGTTTGTGGTTTAAAAGGTCAGAGACTCCATTTCCTTCTCTGGTGCTTGAAAAGGGCTTGCTGCTCCTCTCTCAAGGAGCATTTCATTTGAGGGCCAGAGGCATTTGCTTGGTTAAGGGCAGCCCATAAAACTGAGTGGCTGCTTATTTCATTTCTAGCATGTTGAAGCTCTCCTTCTACAGTGCAGTTATTCACAAAGTTTATTTTGTTATTTGTTTTCTTTTTCATCTCAAGGGGGTTTTAATGAGGTTAGAGCTCAGTTACTCAGGTGACTGAGTCAGTTTGCTGGCAGCCGTGTAAGGGCCTGGAATAGAGAGGAGCTAGAGACAGGCGGGTGCAGGCAGTGTCGTGACAGGGGGAAGGGCTTGTCTGGACCAGGGACTCAGGTAAAGAAGAAGGAAGATAAAGGGCCAAGGGAGCAGGTGTCAGCGCTGCTTGACAGATACCGTATGAAACCCAAGTGCAAGAAAATAAAGGACCACTCCATGGCTGCAGTATGGAGTAGCCTTCCTACACCTGAAATGTGATACATCCACATCAGTAATGAGATTTTCCAGTAGCTGTGTTTTATAAAGTGAAGAGAACTAGATAAGTAGCATTACTATTTTAACATTTTTATTTAACCCAATACGTCCAAAATATCATCATTTAAAGTTACTGTTTTACTACTTTGTTTTTATACTAAGTCTCCCAAATCCCGAGCCCTTCCATTACAGCATGCTCATTGCAGACTGGCCACGTTGTAAGCGTTTAGGAGCCACATGCGGCTGGAGGCCACCGTGAGGACAGCCGACACAGGGAGGGTCCGAAGATGTAATAAGAGATAAGTGGGAAAGAATCCTTTGTTCAGAGAAGAATTTGATAAAATTTTGCTATGTTGCAGATCGCTGTGGGATGCCCAAGAGATGGCCCAAAGGAAATGAAAGATGCTGATCTGAGGGTGGGCGTGGGGTTGGAGAAGACTGACTGGTCAGGTATGTTTGAGGGAATAAGGATCCTGTCACTGTTTTCCAAATTACTTGTGTGAATGCCCAGACATTGTTTTCATTAAGATTTAGCTGAATGACAGGTACTCCCACAAGAATAAAGGTTAGGCCAGTTCATAGCAACCAGGCTCTCCCTCCCCTGAAGCTTTTTAAACTCGAAGTATTTGGAGATGTTACGGCCTCTCTGCCCGCCACCTAGTCATTCCCCAGCATACAGCAGGCATGCAGGTAGCAGTGCTTTGTGTATAAACCATCTGACACTTGACTCCAGCTGTGGTTCCTGACCTCCTTGTGGCCAGTGACTGTCACTCCACTCCCTCCCAGCCAGCACTTGCACGTCTTCTGGAAGGAATCTCCACTGTGTTAGTTTTCTGCCTCACTGACATTAACTTAATTTCCAAATGACACACACACACATACACACATGCATATATGCAAGAAACCTGCAACAGTTCCCCAGTACTTTTTTCAAAATACAAGTAGATATATTTTTCTATTATAAAATATGTGTTTAGGATGTACCTGTTAAACTATCAAGAAGTACAGATGTGTATAAACCAGAAGATAAATGTGTTCTTAACTGCTGTCAGCTATTTTTCTATGTTTCTTTTAAAATAAGCATGCATCATACCACATAGTTTTCTATAATCTATTTTTTCTCTTAAATGTATATTGTGGACACACACCTCCACCTCCTTCTTTTTCATGGCTGCCTAGTAGTCTGTTTCATGGGTATTCCATCATTTATCTGCTATCTCAGTGATGGAGCTTTATGTAGTTTCAGGTTTCTCTTTTGTTGTTATAAACAATACCACAATGGTTGCCCTGCATACATCATTGCGCAATTGTCAGTTTTATTCCTTAGGAACTCATTTCTAAAGTGAATTCCATCATTATCAGTATCAACATTTTAAAGTTCTCAATGAACCTTGCTAAACTGCTCCATGAGGCTTAGATTTATGTATATTCCTTGCAACTTCTTGAGAGTTCCATTTCCCAACTCCATGCGAATACCGGATCATGGTTATTTTCATTCTTTTCAATCTTGTCAACATGATAAATAAAGAATATCTCATTACATTTTATATTTTCACTTCTTTGATTGATAGTGAAGTGGAGTAGCTTTTTAACATGTATTGAAGACTTGTATTTTTTCTTCTGTGAATTACCTGTTCCTATTTTCTTGCCCATTTCTATATGGTGGTTTTTGTCTTTGTCGTACAACTTACTGATACTAACATTTTGTCATAGGTATACCCTGCAGCTATTCTCCCAATTGATTGCTTTTGACTTTGTTTGTGATGCTTTTGCTTATTTTTCCCATTGCATGTAAAACCGGCCTAAAATACTGATGTGGGGAAGTTGGAGTGAGGAACTGGAGGACGTGTGGCCATGGGAAGAAATAATTCAGTGCTGCCCTTAGTGACAGAACTGGCCTGCAGGCAGCATGTAGGAGCAGCGGGAATCTCTTCAGTACCTATACACTGGAGTAATCTCTCTTTGTTAAAAATAAAGTACAAGTTTGTACAGTATTTTATTTTTCTAAATAATTGAATCTCTAAACTCTAATAAGATAGAAAAATAAAGAAAGATATTTAGAATTAATTCTGATTTTTCTTCAGAGAAATGCCATTTGGGATACAGAAAAAAAAGTAACCTTGGAAAAGTAATTTCAGAAGTAACAATAATAATCATTTGGAAATAGTTTTCAGTTTTAACATTATTTTTCTTCAATTTGCCACTTTTTTTTTCTTTTTGTCACAGGTAGGGATACTCAGCTAGGGTTAAGCATAGCATTCATTCCAGAAATATTTTTAAGTACCCACCCTATGCTGAGTGTTTCTGATAAAGGAATAATTTCTTGCCAGTGGCCGTGGGCAACAGCATGAAGAAAATGAGTGTTACTCTAAATGTTCCTGGACCCAATGAATACAGAGAAGTCAATTAGCACATCCCTGTGCCGAGGGCCCAAAGGCTCCAGGGAGCGAGGATCCTGACTGACACCGGGCAGCGCAGTGCCCCTGCGTGCAGAGGTGCTGCAGTGCGGTGCATTTGATGCCACCCAGAAGGATCCAAGCCGTCTCCAGAAGAGGCAGTTCTCAAGCCAAGTCTGGAGAGAAAGTATGTAGTTAAACTACTCAGAATGTAAGAAAGCCAATTTCAAATAGGAAAGATAGATGTGATCCTAAACCAGAAATTCTAACAGCACCTACCACACGGGAGTTGCTCTGCTGCCGCTAGTTGGAGGTACAAAAAGATAAACAGCGAGAACTCCCCTGCAAAGACCGTCAGATGGGGAGGGTTGCAGGAGTAGCATGGTGCTGTCCACAGCTCCAATATGGGCCAAACTTTGGTGTGACTCATCTTAACGATTTTATTTACTTATTTTAGAGAGAGGGAAAAGGAGGGAGAAAGACAGGGAGAGAAATATCAATCAATTGCCTGTCACAGGTGCCCCAACAGGGGACTGCCCACAACCCAGGCTTGTGCCCTGATTGGGAATCAAATTGGTGACCTTTTGCTCTTCAGGACAATGATCAACCCACTGAGCCATACAAGTCAGGGCTGATGTGACTCCTTTTAAAGATAAGATGCACTTTTAAGTTATGATAACGATAATGGCCCTAACTTACATGGCTGTTTTTACATTCTAAGCTCTGTTTCAAGCACCTTATATACAATAGCTTATTTAATCCTCAGAACACTGTATCCCCCTCTTGCAGGTAAGGAAACTGAAGCACAGCAAGTTTAATCTACTTACCCAAGGCTTTCAGAGCCAATCTTTGAACCTAAAAGGAAACTGGGGACAGGGGTATATAAATGTCCTAATTATCTAGAGAGATGGGGAATGGAGAGATGGACTTTATTCTTTATGGCTTCAGAGGTGAGAATTAAGAAGGATTTTCCAAATATTAACTCATACATGGAATGGAGTTGTGAGCCCCTTGATACCAGACATTTTTGAGAAAACACAGGAACAAAGTTATCAAAAACTTTAGAGACAGCAATTCTGAGTTGGATGTGGGCTTTAAGTTACTGCTAAGGTCACTTTCTTCTATTAGCTTATTGAATCGTAATCAGCTTTAACATACTCCGTGCCTTTTAAGAAAATTAATATATGACAGAATCAAGACATGGGAAATTCATTAAAAAGCTGCTTATCCGGCATCCTATTAACTAGCATTTGCATGTTTTACTAATTCTTTGGAGCATGAGGTTCATAATAATGCTCCTAAGGAAATAAAAATGCCTTCAGTATTTTGAAAGATACATTGGATTATGTTCCTTGTAATTTATTGTTCAGAGTATTTGGTAGCATTTTATTCAGTTGAAAAGTTGTACTCCATGAATGATATCTAATAGCTCACCTTTAACCAGAATATATGATTAAGTGGGATAACTCACCCCCTAACCAGGACAAAAAGCAACTGTTCTGGAACAGTCTTTGGATGAAAAGCCTGAGCGGGGCGATGCAGGAAGCCATTTCCCAGTAGGAATCCCGGGGCAGCCATCCCCGGCTCGCTTCCCCCATTGGCCAGGCCCTGGTCCAAGAGAGTATTACTGAAATGTTGGCCGTTTGGTTTACTCAGCTGTTTCAGGGATAGGAACTTCACTGCTTGGAAGCTTGATTCCCTGGAGCATCCAGAAAGCAGCTATCACGACGAGGACATTCTCCAAAACAGAAAGTTTATTCTTACTCGGGACTGTCTGTTGGCCTGGTTCATGAATGCTAAGAGAGGTGATTACACCAGCTTCAAAGGTAATCCCCACCGACCCCAGCAAGATGCACCAAATAGAATCCTTCCATGGTAGCTCAGTCAATTAATTCAGGGAGCTTCTAATACCACTGACAGCACGTGAGGCAGCGTGCCCATGCCAGCACTGCGTATTTCAAATCCCACCTTCATCACCAGGCTCTCCTGTCTCGTCGATCTAATCACTGACTCTTAACTTCGAGGATTCACCTCGCTAAAGCTGGCTGCTCCTACAGCGCTGTGTCACCCAGCTCCTGGGACTGGCCCGGCAAAATTCCTGTGTCCCAGAGGGAAAGTAAGCTGCCCCAGGAAGAGGAGCCCTACTGCCTGGACTGGGACCAGAGTGAGCTTGTTGCAAGGCCCCCTGCCACCACTGGCTTTTCTTCCACTTCAGTCCTGTCACTGACTTGTCACTGGCCCCGTTCTCTCTCTCTCAGAGGTCTCCTGCCCCTTTGCCTTACGTGGGAGCCTGCTGTGTGGAATATGGAGTGTGGAGTACACAATTGTGCAGGGTTTTGCATGTACAGCTGTGTGCCAGGGAACGCACGGTGGACCAGAGACCTATATCTTGGTCCCAGGACTGCACTCTCTGTGTGGTCCTGAGGCTGTGGGGCTTGTTTCCTCAGCTGCATCCTGGGAATAACAACCACTTCCTGGATGCAATATGGAGAAAATGAGGGTGAAAGGGAAAAATGGGTATGAAAGGCCTTTGGAACTCAGAAACATGCTACAAGGTAAAGTGGGAGACATGCAACCTTAAAAAGGAAGGGAATTCTGACACATGCTACAACATTGATGAAGCTTGACATTATGCTGATGGATAAGACAGTCACAGAGGTAATAGTTCCCTATGGCTACCACCAGTTCAGGAAATGAATTAGGAAATAAATGCCCAGATGAGTAGAAAAGTATTCCAAAGGAATATTCCAGTATTCCAGGGTTCTCTCATGATAGGCACTTGTAGGTTTCAGAGATCCCAGGTAATATAATAAGGAAAGGAAATAATGTATATATAAGTTAAAAACATAATTTAAAGACCTTGCTGTCAGAGGATGGCAGACTGGCTGACTGCCAAGAGCTGCTCAGGCAATGGGTGCCAGGCATGGAGGGTATGGGGCTGCGGGGGCCACTGGACGCTGGCTGATGTGGCCAAGCCACTGCAGGCAGCGAGCCACCGGATCTTCATCCTCCTGCTCTGGCTGTGGACCTTGGATCCTGGCACCTACTTATCTGGCAGGTGGGTGCTAAGCTCAGTTTGCCCCTGTGTGCACTTTACCAGGACCTTCAGAGACTGGTACATGTCCTCATGTCCCCAGAGGTCTGCAGTCTCCTGATCCTGGGGTCCACCTACACCACCAACATCAACCCACACAATGCTGGGGTCTACACTGCACCCAGAGAGCCTCAGTGCCACATGTGATGTCCTGATTGAGCACCACTAGATTGGAAAGTATGAACACAACCTCAAATTTGTCATCTGTGGCTTCCATCAGGACATTCAGTTCAGAAGAGCTTTCTGATGAAGATTGATACCTTCCATCATGTGCAACTGGGGATGGCCGCCAGGAGCCTCCAGCCTACACTGGACACTCGAGGAGGGGCACTACCTACATGGGGACACCCAGCACATCCCACTGTACCAGATAAGAGACTTCTAGGCAAGAGTCCCTCCATCAAGCAGGTCATGGATATCTCACTCCCAGAGATGGCCCTGCTCTCCCACAAAGTGGACCACCTCCTGGGCCTCTAAAGGATGTGACAGGCACCATTCGAGACATGCACATGAAAGGCCTCATGTACTAGTGAATAGAATGGGACATGGAGAAGTACATCTGGGAGGGAGTGAGACATTGACTTCCTGAGCCTCCAGGTGGCCAGTGGAAACACCTGTTCCTTAGCACCAACAGTCCTTTCAGTTCTGCAAGCAAGGGAATTCGCACATAGTGGTTCCCAGTGATGCCAACTCTCTGCAGTGGTCATCATCCAGGACAACAAGCCTCGCTTTTTCACTGACCCACACAAGCCTTACAGAAAACTTGATGAGAAGGGCTCTGGGCAGTGGGACTGCATCACCACCTGGAAAGGGCAAGATCTACTGACCAGGAAACCTGTTTGCCTTTCCATGCCTGACAGAATGACACAGCCCCAGCATGCTCTACCTCAGAGATCACTTCTACAGGGACCTGGAGGATCTCAGGCTTTGGCAGGGCTGGTGCACAGGTGCTATTATCCCCAAGCTGGAGCATGACATCTGCATCCTCAGCATATACTCAGTGACAGGGGAGCAGGTGCTCCCGGGGCTGCTGGGGTGCATACAGATGGATGTGCAGGTGCATGATGCAGATCTGTAGGTGCTGGCTGCCTGGGTGAAAAGACAGCAGGAGCTGAGATGGGTTCATTACCAAGACCCTGTTCAACACTCAGTTTGGGAGCATCCTCCACACCTTCCACAACCCCACCTGCTTCTCAGAGCACCTCATGCTCTTCTCAGATCTCTACGTGGCATCTCTCAGCTGCTTGCTCAACTACCAGTACACTTCACCTTCGTACCCATAGATGAGATGCCGCTCTGCATGGACCAGGTCTGCACTGGCTGCATGAAGATGCCCTTCCGGCAACATGGCCCACACCCACTTAGGGCACCTTTATGTCCAAAACTGTATGCCGGCCCCTCCTGCCCTGCCTATTCTGGGCATCTGTCCAGACAAACAGTAAAAATAGTCTCCCTCACTGAAAAAATAAACAAAGAACTCCATTAATCACTGAGGTTTAAACTTACAGTAAGACAAAATTAAGTATGTTTTTAAGTGCAAAAGAATCCTATGATGCTCCATTTCTGGGTATATAGTCCAAAGAATTGAAAACAGGGACTCCAAAAGATATTTGTGCCCCCATGTTTATAACAGCATTATTCACAATAGCCAAACAGGGAAGCAACTCACAGGCCCATTGGTAGGTCAATGGATAAGCAAACTGTGGTATGTCCATACAACAGAATATTGTTCAGCTTTAAAAAGAAAGGAGATTCTGACATATGCCGAAAGATGGACTAACCTTGAAGACATTATGTTTAGTGAAATAAGCCAGTCACAACAGGACAAATACTATAAAATTCCACTTACAGGAGGTATGTAGAAGAGTCAAGTTCACAGAGATAGAAACTAGAATGGTGGCTGCCAGAGGCTGAAGGAAAGGGGAAATGAGGACTTACTGTTTAATAGGCACGGAATTTCCATTTTGCAAGATGAAAATGTATGAGACTGGATACACGATAACGTGAATAAACTTAACATAACTGAACTGTGCACTTAAAAATAGTGAAGATGGTAAATTTTATGTTATGTGCATTTTACTACAACTTAAAAAAATAAGAGACATGGGCCTTGCACACCCAAACCTCTTTTTGTATAATTCTGAGACTTACCTACATTAAACACTCAATCAATTTTTATGGAATTGAAACTGTGTTTTCATTTCTCTTGGAATGGCTTCAGTAAACGAAAAGGCCTCTGGAAGGAGAGAGGGCTTCGATTGCTCTGGCCACAGCATCATTCATACACTTGGAAGAACCATCCTCCGAAGAAGGGAAACCTGAGCTCTCAAAGTACAATCAAACAGGGGAGCCATACTGGGCCCATGGGTACAGGTGCTGGGACCAAAAGGATGCTCTGCTTCTGTAGTTTTCTATCGCACTTCTGTGACCTCAGCTCTCCTCACCCAGAAAACAGACCCCAGGATATAAGGTGCTTGTTGCTCCTGCCAGAGAGCAGGAAAGAAAGACATGCATACCCTCTGTGAAGGCCTTTCTTTGTGGTTATCCTCACGTCCTGCCATTTCAGCAGACCTCAGTCCGTACTTTACAGAGAATTGCAAACCACCATATGCCAGCCCCCTCAGATACCAATTCACTTGCATGTGAACCTTGCCTTTGGTCTCCAGGGACTCTGTTGAAATGGCTTTGCCGGGGTCCACCAAGATCAGCCATGTCTTTGCTTTTGAATCTAATGGCAGTTTTCCACATTCATATCTGCAGTCACTGCTTGTATTTTCCTACTTCCTCAACCTCTCTTTCCTTAGTTTCTATAACACCTCAGACTCCTGGTTTTCCTCCTCACTCCCATCTCCTGCTCCTGCCTTCTATGGGCTGATATCATCCAGAAACCAGAGAACAGGGCAGCCTGTTGATGCATTCCAAAATGTATCAGCCTACCAGGGCACAGAAGGGTAGCAAGTGGGTTTGGAAGGACAAGTGGAAAAAAGCCGCCAAACACTTTCTAATTCAATTTCCACACTGCAGCTTAAGGCATTTTTCTGTAGTATAAATTTGATTTTGTCTTCCCTTCACTTGAAAGTATTCGAAGACTCTGCGTTGCTCCAGAATGCGGTTTGAATCTCTTACCACCATCCCCGCATGGTGTACCTGCCTGGATCTGCAGGCATGCACCCATCACCCCACCACCACTGTGCCCCTTACCTTTACTACTCTTCCTCCCTTCCCCCATTCCAGCTGTTCTGAATCAATGGGTAATGCCCTCTCCAGTTTCTGCACCCATCTCCCTGCCAGCTTCTTCCATAGATCAGCTCCTACTTTAGTTGTGGCCTCCTCCAGGCAGCCTTTCCTGACCACCCAGGAGGGGACGGTGTGCCACTCCTGTGACTCCTCTCTCTTCTCACTCCTATTGTAGCATACCGTACTCATCAAACACTATCATTTTTGCTATTTCCTGTTCATTCCTCTCCCAGATTGGAAACATATTGTTTGAAAGCGAGGGCTGATGAGCCCAACACCCAGCACAGTGCCTGGCATGCAAGTACTCAAGACACATTTGCTGAGTCAATGAATGAATATGCACAAAAATCCTGTGACATGGATATTCTTATCTCACTGTTTATAACTGAGAACCCTGGGGTCTGGAGACATTGAGCGACTTGCCCAAAGTCACATAGTTGGCTCAAGATGAAGCCCATATTCAAAGAACCTGTGTTTTCCGATTTTTTGATGGGTGTCTGTTCTACCTCCCTGGGTTGCCTGCCAAGGATTTCCCTGTGGTGCTAGAAAAAGGTGTTGCTGCTTTGCCCTGACATGCCCAGAAATGCCCAGATCTAGATTCCATTGTATACAAATATTGGCCTCTCTTCTCCTAAAGCATATGAGATGTGCTCTTGGTCTCTAAGTTTCCTCTTTTCTGCTGGTTTCTCTGGCAACAAGGCAAGAAGCAAGAACTGAGGTAGGAAAAAATAGTGGCAGAGTGTCAGAGATGGAAAGTTCTATAGACAAAGGTTTTTGCTGGAAAGAAGGTGTGGGTGAGAGAGGGAGAGAGAGAAAGCAAGCGAGCAAGCCATTGAGCAACCCAGTATCCCCACTGGGCCAGTGAGTTAGTCCAGCAAGCTTGACCCCGAGCTGGAGAGCTTCTCACGCCAACCTATCCTGTGGAAAACTCCAACTCCCCTTGCAGCTCATATCCATGGCCTTAATTATTTTCTGATAGCATTGAGGGCTGAAGTCCCCAGTTGTAAGACAGGAATGGGAACACTGAGAAGCAAAAGACTACCATCTCGTTTTTGTGAGCAGTTACTGGATTCCTGGTTTTCCCGGATCCCAATGTGTTCCTCCTTCTTCCTGTGGACTAGAGAGTGCTTGATAATAGAGGGATTACAGGGTTTCATCCATGGGAACAAAGAGCTGGCAGGGCTGGCTCTTGAAACACTGGTAGAATGTCAGCATGGGAGTCACAGAGAAATTCTTCTTGATGAGTACCAAGTCAGTAATACTGGCACTCGCATTAGAAGGAAAGAGGTCATTATGTCCATTTTACAAATGGAGGTGCAAAGAGAGGCAGAAGTGCTTTGCCCCAGTTCATAGCACAAGGAGGCAGGGAAGCAAAGCAGAGTCCTGCCTCCTCCCATCTCCTGTCTGGGGAGGGTCTTCCTGGACCAGACAGGGGGCACCTGGTTATAGGACTTACTCCAAAGCATACCACTTTCCCAAGAAAGCTCACAGGTGTAAAAGCCTCTGAACAGGAACAGCAGAAAGATATAAGTCCTTTTGGTGTGAGGCAAAGTAGAAATATATTACAAAATAAATAAATGAATACAGCAGCAAAAGCCCGAGGCTCAGTCAGCTGACTGGTGATGACCTCAGATGCCTGAACCCTCCCACGCTCCCTGAGAATGAGGCTGTGGACTTAGGATGCACTCTCACTTGGGGGATCTGCTTTGGGGATTTACATATGAAGCCTTTTAAAAAATGAAATTCTAAAGTAATTTATGCTTAGGGCTTTAAAACAAGAGTGCCCTCAGTGGAATGAGTTCCATAATAGCACGATGCTGCTGTCCGTCCCCCTGGGACAGAGTCAGGGCTTGTGTGTTGGTTGGTGCCCCAGTGCTGGTGGGTTTGAGGTAGAGTAGGTGTGGGAGGGAGGACAGGGGAGGGCTGATGGATGGGGACAGTTCTCTGAGTGGTGACTTATTCTGCGTCTCTATGATGAAGGTGATAATACTCACTGGGCAAGGTTGTTCCAGGGCTAAGCGAGATGGTGTCTATTAGGTACCAGATTATGCATTTTACGCACATGAATTTCCTTTCTCTGACTTTTAGGACAAGCACCCAGCCCCTGGGCTTTCTGAAAAAGGTGAGGGCAATGGGGAACTTTAAGCCCATCACCAAGGCCCAGCTGCCCAAAGCTACCTGATCTCAGCTGGGGAGACTGTGAGGAACACGCTGTTATCAGCTTACAGCTGGAGGAGAAGTATGTGCTTCATGGTGTGATACAGCCTTGACCAGCCAATTCCAGGCCCTGCCACCTGAGAATAAACCCTGCAGGCACCATGTGCTCTAACTTGGCAAGGAAGGCCACAAAGGCCCGCTGGACCTGGGATCTCCTCCTCAGGGCAGCATTGCAAGAATCCACTCACTCCCTGGGCAAAGCCTCTCATTTGGGGTGGTACTATACGAATCACAACCACCTCTACTCTCAATCATTAAAGCATCTGAGTAACTGATCATCTTTATAAGGAGCTCATCAAATCTCCAAAGAAAATCCAACTCGTTCTTTCCATCCTGCTATTGTCTCAGTGAGTGTATATAAGGACTCATCATGTATCATCACAGGGGCCGAGGTGGACAGAAAGCAACTCACAGTGTGACCCATATTCTGCAGCAGCTCCAAGTTAGAGTGGGAAGGTGGACACCAGCCCTCAGCTCACGCAGTCGCTCGCCAGCTCCCCAAGTGGACGACAGCTGCAGGTAGAACAAATCACAGTGCGGTGGCAGTGGACCACAGGCTGACGGCAAAGGGAGAAGAGTGGCTGCAGCTGTCTTTATGGAAACAGAAGAGGGGGGACCTTGAGACGTGATTTTTCGAGATCACAGGAAATCTGTGCTGATCCAGGGCTTGTTGGTCTGGGCCACGTTAGGGTGTGGACTGAGTCATAAGGAGGCTGGTCTTAGCCTAGTGGTTCATTTATTACTTTCACACAGTCATCCTAGCGGTCGTCTTATCGACCTGTTCAGGCCCTGTGTTTGCTTTTGCACAGCTCAGATGTAGTTGTCCCCCAGCACCCCTGTATTTGCTATTCTTTTTTACTCTCCTCATTGTTATAACTACGATGTTCAATTTACAAAGGACAGTTAATCGTGCATATGGAAATGTGTCTGACCACCCTTTCATGTTTCATCCAACCCATTATTCAGAATTCCGTGATCTCATGTCATGCTTTCGGGTACTGTAAACACGAAGACTTTGCAGAGGAAAATTAACAAAAAGAGGGAAAATTATAGGCCTGTGTGTTCTGTCTTTTTTAAAAAACACTTAATGGGTAGGTTTTCTTAAAAACACCTTTATGTAGTGAATCTTCTAGGCAGGCAAATATATTTTTACTAGTTTCTGTGCCATTGACACATTAAATACTTGCACAGATCTGATAAAATGAGGAATATAGCAATAGTTCGTTTAGTTCATCCAACAAATTTTATTATGCATCTACTATGTACCATTTGTTGTTCTTAGCACCAGGGATAAAAGAGTGAATGAAATGAAATGCCTGCCCTCTTGGCGATGACAGTCTGGTGAAAGGAGATGGGGTCGTCGTGCATATGGTGTTAGGTGGTGATACATGCAAAGAAAACAAAAATAAAACAGGGTAAAAAAGGGCAGAGACAGTGTAGGTGCTGTTTTTAATAAGGTCAGGGAAGGCCTCTTAGAGAACGCAAAAGAATTAGCCATGTGGATTTCTGGAATCAGAGTGTTCCTACAAGAGGGAAGAAACAGCCCGTGCGAAGGCCCTGAGACAGCAGAGGCTTGGCAGGTTAGAGAAAGAGCCAGGAGGCCAATGTGGCTGCAGTGGAATTAGGGGGAGGTGAGTAGTGGGGAGTAGGGCAGAAAGGCAAGTGGAGGACACCACAGAAAAAAGCTTTGGGTCTCCTTAGAGGGCCCTGTGTGGATTCTGAGAAGGACGTGACATACTGTAAGTCTTAGAAGGCCCACACCGGCTGCTGTGTGGAGAATAGACTCTGGGGTGGGCGGGGGGAGAAACAAAGAGGTGAGCGTGGGCCACTGCCATAGCACATGAATCTTACCTGGGCAGGAACTCAGGAACCCTTAACTGTGTAACACATATTTGATATTTGGCATATATGTTCCTTGACTCACATAAATAAACTGGGTTTTTTTCCCTCTTTGGTGGAAATAAAGTTTCATATTCTGTAGCTAACCACAAAATCTGGACTTTCTTAAATGAAACATAATGTTGACTAGAATTATGTTACCAATATATTCTTTCCATTTCATTCACCCTAACTTGAAGAAGGAAATACAAGATTCTTTTCTCCTTTTCCTGCATAAAAGTTCTCCTAACAGTCTCAAATTTCTGAGAGATTGGCATAAAACCAGACTAGGCATTGAGAACTCTGCTTTATTAAATGTTCTTTTCTTTTTGTAAAATTGGGTTTAATTACTTCTGACTGTTCATATCTGACTTTCAGAAGTTATCCCGAAAAAGGAATGTTTGTGATGACAATGTTCAGGGACTGAATCATGTTCTGAATTACAGTATTTGAAAGTTTTCAGCTTTATAAAGTAAGATTGTTACTGAATTTCCACTTTAAAGTTAGTAAAAACTGAAGAAAGCTGAAATGGCCTCGTTACATTGTACTCTTTGTTTGTAATATTCAGTGCCCCTCCCTACAGCCCAGTCTCTGCAGAACAATGACACTTCCCTCCCTGCTCACACGGGGCTTGACCATTGGACTTGCTGTGGCCAATGAAATGGGAGTGAAAGTGGCCGGTGCCACTCTTGCCAGAAGCTTTGAAAGCTAACATCCTTGCTCTCTGCCTCTGCCATGAGGCTGGCATGACCCAGATGGGGCTGCTCCTTCAACCTAAGTTCTGGACCAAAAATAACACAGAGCAGTGTCCAGGTGGCCTGCAAACTGTGGCCCGAAGGGGAAAAGACCTTGCTTTTGCACTAAGACATTGAAAGTTGCGGGGGTGGGGGGGTGTTGGTTACTGCAGTGCAACTAAACCTAAGCTGACAAAGGTATATACCTATGTTTTCCTTTTTTCTTTTTTTTTTTTGCTTCAAATAGGTGCAGCCTTAGAATAGGGTCTGTTGCTTTCTTACACATCAGAGTAACCAGATTTGGACTAGCATAAAAGGACCTGGAAAAAACTTCAATGGTATTTTGAAGACTTGTTAGTCCCAAGTGGTCCCTATGTTCTCTCCAGCTTAGTTACACTTTTGGGATTTTCTAATTCAAATGATGTCCAGGGTGAAATTTCATCTGTGACCTTCCTCTTCGATACCTCAGCCTGGAGCTAGGGATACAGAATGTTTCCCTGTCTCCTGAAAACTGTCAGCTCAATGTTTAATAAAGACCTGTTGGCACAGAAGGTGGTGAGGAGAGGCTTCTGAAATGCTGTGCCCTCTAGCAGAGATGCTGGGGAATGGGCTGGTCCCGATTACCCCAGCCAGCCTCCCAGATCCTGGTTGAATATTGGTGAGGACTATTGACAGCTTGTCATTTCAGGGAGTGTCCCAAAGTTACTTAGAGATCTTCCTAAATATGAGCGTATGTACTGTTGCTTGTAATTCCCCAGCATAAAGGTCCTCCGTGGTTTACCAATGCACTTGCAGTAAAAATCTGAGCTGATTGGCAGGGAACAGCCCTTGCCTGACTCTCTTACCCACTGCCTGCCTCCCTCCCCGTCTGCTCTGTCTTCTCCTTGCATACTGCTCTCCATTCAATTTCCCAAACACACCAAAATATTTCCTATGTTAGAGACTATGATTATTTTTCTTCCTCCTAGAACAATCCTGATTCTTTACCTGTCTTATTTTCCGAAGTATAAAAGAACCTTCTAGAACCATTGGACCTCATGAGAAAGAGCGACACAAAGCACGTGCTCTAGGACACAGTTCGCGCTCCTGCAGCTCTCGGAGTGTGGGAGGCGCACCTCTCCACCCTGGCTCCAGCTTCCCGGGGCCCCCACGCCTGCAGATGCCAGCAAGCTCGCCCTTTGAAGGGTTCTATTGAGAATCACCTTGCAAACCAAAGGTGCGAACTCCAATCAAAATTAATAATACACCTTGTTGTTTTCCAACTTTTCTCTCCCTTTCCATTTCAATTTTCCTGCACGTTGCTGTTTAATACTGTCCATATAGCCAAAGCAAGAGATCTGCAATCAGAAGGCAAGTCATCTTAGATGCTGAGTGGAGAGGGTAACTTCCTTCAAGTGGCTGGGACGATCACCAGTGTAATTTCTCTTGCACTTCAGGTCTACCCTGAAGTGTAGCTATTTTAAGCTGTACACATGATTGCTGTCACTCTTTGTTCCCTAAAACCTACACAGATCCTACTGTAAGTATCTTGGTTCGCTTTATTTCTGCAGGGATGCCTCACTCCAAGGGGGAAACGGGATAAATTATTTTATTTCTCTCATTTAATTTTCCAGATGCCTGAGCACCTTGCTTAGAGCAATCCAAAAGAAGAAAAGAGCGTTGTTGAAGCCGTGCCTTCACATGGCTTTAGAGCGGGGAAAGAGGTCCTTCTGTGGGCTGTGTTCCATCGGAAAGCACTGAAGAGAAAGCTTTTTCTCCCATGACATGCTCATTCCACAGCCCACAAGCCTCCCCTCTGCATCCGGCATTCGTGTACTACACGCAGCAGTACGAGTATGAACACACAGCCTGCACTGTGCCTGCCGAAGCAGGCAGGAGGGTTTCTCCTGTGAGCTGGCAACAAAGCTCGTTAGAGCCAAGTATAGTGCTGATGTCTACAAAGGATGAAGCAAATGCTTCACTCCCAATTATTATCCAAAAGTTGGGATGTTTTACATTTTTTAAAAATGTTGCTGTCATCAGCATTATCTCTATTTTATGTACTCTGAATCTTACAATTCATTACAAACAATACAGATATATTACTACTACTCTTACTAATAACAAAAAATAGCATTTTGACTGCTTATTTAGTGCCAGATCCTAAAAAATTCACATGAATTCTATGCTTTTATTTTTTAAATAAAATTTTAATTTAAAATTGCTTGTGAGATAGATACGGTTGGTGTTGTTGTTGTTATTATTATTATTATCATTTTCCAGGTCATAAAATTAAGGCCCAGAGATGTTAAATAACTTCTGCCTGGGTCTCACAGTTGGGAAGGAGTGGAGCTGGGTTCAAATCCCATCACCTGACCTCACTCTTAATACAAATTGGGTTGTCTCGTTATGGAAGCTGTGTGGAATACTAGAAAGCAAGAGAGCCAAAAATTCACCATTTAAATAGAGCTAAAAGCAGTAACCATTTTGCCTAATAAACCCAATTCTACCTAGCAACCTCTCCCTCTCATTGCAGTACAGACTGGGATAGTTTCTCGTAATTCTTTTCTCATTTCTTGGTTTAGAAACTGTAGAACAATGGTTCTCACTGTGGCCACGTTATGTCACTGGAGCCCCGACCCATGGAAACAATCTGTAAGTCGCTCAGTTCTACAGTGAAATCCTTTGGGTAATCCACAAAAACACATTGGCTGGAGTCCAAGAAGGAAACTTCTTATACTAAATTCCACTTTAACTTAAATAATATTTTAGTAAGGACCCAGTCTATTTGTAGCACATGTAAATATCCCCCTTTCCACTTACAAAAGTGACAGAATTTCTGGATGAGAAACCTCCACCAAGTCAGACCATCTTCTCCACACCAGTGCTCGGGAACCAAAGAAATGTCACACTCTGTTCTGAGGAACAAAATGTGAACCAGAGCTTCTGAACAGACCTCACGAAATACTCACGTAGAAAAAGGCACTCATGGCTTAGTCTCTAAACATACAAAGACTAGGGTTGAAATAATTTATGTTTGATATCCACATAGCAGGGAGCCTAGAATTCAGCTGAAAATATTAGAAAAGCAGACAAGTGTTTTGTCACGGGAGTGCAAGATGACAGCCGGACACAAGATCATCCCTAACATGGTCAGACACCTGTGTGATCAGCTGCAGAAGTCACAGCAGGCGTGGGGCTCCGGGCAGCCTCCTGGAAAATGTGACAAATAGCCCAGCAGCCCACCCTGGAACATACCTGTGTGCACCGTGATGTGATGCTGCCTAGTCAGTATGTCCATTATTTCTGAGGCCTGGCAATAACCCTTAAGATTTCTGGAGCAGAATTTCCAGGGCAGCACTCCAAACTCTGTAGGGAGAGGCATGGGGGGAAGGGGAGGCTGGGAATTTCCCACATGTGGCCCTAGGGGGACCTCCAGGAACCACCTTCCATCTCTTTAGCCGTGCCTGAAGAGTGTCTAAGCCTGGGCTGAAAAGGGAAAATAAAGTAGTAATTCAGTCACTTCCTTGAATGGGTCCCCGAACATGTACTCATTACTACAGTATTCCCAGCACATCAGAATGTTCGCCTCTTGCAATCTTTTCCATCTTCCCTAGAGGAGCCCTCTACCTACCCCAAGTAAGTCTCTCCATCTGTTGCTCCTTCTATCCACATGTCCGTTCCTACTCTCTGAACTCTGGGTTACTTCCTCCCTGCCCAAGATGCTCTTAACTTTTACCCCACCGGTTCACACCCTAGCCCTTCATCAGATTGCATCAGATCCACAGCGGCTTGGCACAGAGGAGTGCTTGGTTGTCTCTCCTCTTTATCATACTCACCCCTTTTCACCCTGGTGGGTAAAAGTTAGTCTGTGGGAAGTAACTGTAATGAAAAAGAGAAAGCTTCCTTATTTTGCAGATGCTCATCTCTGAAGACTGGTGAACCAATGTGGAATGCAAGGGAAGCCCCTGGGGGAGAAGTAAGTACGTGAATCTCTGGATTCACACACTTGGAACTTGGAACATAGGTCCCCACCTCTGGACCATTCTGGGTGCTGGCAGGATGGCACAGAAAAGTGGGAGAGTAGGGAGAGTGCGAAGTCATCGCAGGCTGCTGTAAATCAATTAAAGGGTGGCCAGTGGGAAAAGGAGTGGATTGTTTTACACCTTCTAGAACGTCGTGTGTCTAGGGACTGCCTGTCAGCAAGATGATTTTATTGCTTCCTACGTGGCCCTTTGACATAGTAAGAAGATAACAGCTGAGTCCAGAAGATGCTCAGCTGCTCCAGCCATTCTCCAGCCTGGTTTCATACTTTCCAGTGCTCGTTATCAGTATTGCACACATTTGCCCTTAAATAAAGTTGTTATTTTTTGTTTGTCTTGTGAGTGTACATATTCTCTTCCCAATGAGTTTCTTAGTTTCTTGAAGGCAGGGCTTGTATGGTTGGAACTTAAGCATGTATTACACTTATATAATTACATAATCTCTAGTAAGCTGTAGTTTCTTCATCTGTTATTGTATCATACAAAAGTAGCAGGGTGAATTTTCATCATCTTTACAGAGTTTTTTTTTCCTGAAAATTACACAAATTTGTTATCTCATAGTTCTGGAGGTCAGAAGTACAAAATGATTCTCACTGGCTAAAGTCAAGGTGCCAGCAGGACTTCACTCCTTGTGGAGCCTCTCAGGAGAATCTGTGTCCTTGCTGTTTCCAACTGCCAGAAGCTGCCCACTTTCCTTAGCTCAAGGCCCCTTCCTCCAGCTTCAAAGCCAGCAGCGTAGCACCCTCAAATCCCTTTCAGCTCTCTCACTTATAAGGATGCTTGTACATATCGGGCACATCTAGGTAATCCAGGATAATCTATCCTTTTCAAGACCTTTAACTTAATCATACCTACAAAGTTCTTTTGCCATATTTACAGGTTCCAGGTTTTAGGACAGACATCTAAGATGGGCCATTTTTCTGCCTGCCACAGGTAGGAAGCCATCAATATCCTCAGGCTTGAAGAGGCAGGACAGAGAATGGTTTCCTGAGCCCAGAATGAGGGATGGCAGTGGGGAGGTCTAAACCAGAGCCCAGGGGTGGTGGTGGTGATAAATACCAGATTTCAGTCCCGTCCTGCTCTGCAGAGTGTTTTTGAAATATTCTGACTTAAAGCAGAAGCTACACAACATACAAATAAACTTGACTTCAGGAGTTCTGGATGGAGAAAGTCAGTTCACCTGAAGGGAGAGACACTCTAACACAGTGGAGAAAGCAGACTTCCTGCGTTCAGATCCCTGTGTTCCTATATACTGGCTAGGTGACCTGGGGCAAAAGACTTCAGCCTTCCATGTCCCCATCTGTAAAATAGGGATGATGATAAGAACATCCGGCTCACGGGGTGGTTGTGAGAATTTAATGAATTTGTATTTGTGGAACACTTAGCATGGCTACTAGTGAGCATTACTGTCATTCTTCTTTTGAGAGGTTGCAGATGGACATAAGTGGGCAGCCTCTCCATGTTGCAGACAGAGAAAACAAAACTGGTTTCAAAATGGAAGCTATAGGGTCAAACACTCTGAACCACAGGTCCTGATTTTCAGACGATGTCTTTCTCATATTGGGTAACTCTGTGTAGACTCCTTACAGAGTGCAGAGCAAGCAGGATTTACACATTTAACGTGCACGTGGAGAAAGGCCAGCTGGTGCTTAAAACATCCTTGTCAAATGGAAGCAACAGCTCTGTCGTGTATTTAAAATATGTTCACGAAGTTTCTGATGCTCCTCCCTTCAAGAGGTGAAGCCTTCTCTTCCCCTCAAATATTGGCTGGACTTAGGGACTCACTTCTAATGAACAGAATAAAGGAGAAGGGATGGTGTGCAACTCTGGAGACCAAATCGTAAAAGGCACTGTGGTCTCCTCTTTGCTCCTTCTCTTGCATCATGCACTAAGGGGAAGTAACACCACATCATGAAGACACTCAAGCAGCCTATGGAGAGGCCCATGTCCTGAGGAACAGAGGCCTCCTGCCAACGGCCATGTGAGTGCACAGTCCTGAAAGCAGATCTTCTAGCCCCAGTCAAACCCTCAGATGAACACAGCCCCTGTCGACATTCTGACTACAGCCTTGTGAGACCCAGACCACCTGGAGAAGCCACACCCAGATTCCTCACCCTCAGAAAGTGAGATAATAAATAATTGCTGTATTAAGTCATTAAGTTTGGGGGTAATTTGTTACGTAGCAATGGAAAACCAATGGGAGTTCTTTTGTTGATAAGACATCAATCAGTCTGATTCTTTTACCAATATCATCTTGAAACTTGTTTCGACATTATGCATATATGACTACTGGTGTACACCAATCAGTGAATCTGAATCCTCTGAGGTTTGTAAAGGTATTTTAGATGTGTGCATGTATATGTCCAGTGAGCTGATGGGACATCTAGGGGGTTTCCTTTGCACAGTGCTTTTTCAGATACATAAGACATGCCTTGGGATGGCGCAGATTTGTACTGGCGTAGCTTGCCCTGTTACTACACATGGCCAGCAAACCCTTTGCCATCTTTGAGGGTCATACCAAAGACTTAAGAGAATTTTCCTAATTCACTTTGAAATAAATCCCTAATTTAGCAGAACCTAACTATTGTTCTCTGGCAATGTCTCACACACAAATACACACAAATGTACAAAGGACTAAAGTTCATTCATTCATTCAGAAGTAATGAATGGCTAATTTATAATGGATGTGCCAGGCATAACCTGTGCCCTCAGGAACCTACGAGATAATCACTATAATGTAGGATGTCTGAGCGGCAGTGGAACAGCATTACAAGACTCCTGCAGAACGGCGGAGAGGCTGCACAGGCTTTAAAGAAGAACAAGTGTTTGCACTGAGACTCCATTCTAACTTTTAAAAAGGATTTTGTAGCAGCAGCAGGACCCCTACCCTTGCCCTGAGTGGAAAACCAGAGGAAAAAGAGCATAATGTTTCTGATCTGCAGTATTATACAATGCCTAGTGGAGTATTCAAGTTCAACAAAAGTGCCAAATAATAACAACCATAATCCAGGACGTCAACATTAGCCCTGAACACCCCCTTGGTTCCTATGAAAGGTTGCAGTCAAGTGCTCAGTGCCAGGCAGGGTCGGGGCACACGTTTCTTTTTCTTGGCAGGCTTTGTTCCAGGTCAGTCTGAAAGGTACACAATGCTGCCTGAGCTCAGAGGCCGGCAGAACTCACATAACAGGTGGAATTTTATATCAGTAAGAGACTTACAGAGTGTTTATTCACTTGCCAGATTTATTTATCAGGTATGGGATTGAAAGGATTTCCCCACAGGATATGTAGAGATTAGTGTGCAGTGAAAATGCTTTTTCTACAAACGCTTCCACTAATCAGGTCTTGGTTTTTGTATTCGAGCAGAATGTGCTTGTTGCCCTGCACTGGCATTTCTGGCAGGAACAAATGTACACACTGACAAACAACGCAAGTGGAAATGTGGGCATCTATCTATCACTCTGAAGAGCAGCTGTCACTCATTACAAGCCCCAAGGCATATTTTAATATTATGTTAGATTACTGTGTTTACAATGCGACAATTCTAGGTCTATCCGAGCCTAAAACATCTGAATGGGAAGGAAACATTTCTTCCACCCACTGCTTTGTCTACCTGAAACCAATCATTTGATGATCCCCAGAAGCTTCTCAAGCCCGTGCTGGGTCTAAGGAATGTGTTCATTAAGAATCAGCAGCATCTAAACTTAAAGATGCAGCTGAACCTTCACGAGTCTCTTGAAGGGCATGTTGAGAGAAAGCATGAGGCCGCTCCAGCAAGCTTCTTACACAACTCTCTCTCTTTCACTGCATCTATAGTGAGGCCAAAGCAACCAGATGAAGAGTGATCACCCCATCATCCGGCCTGGTTGATGCTAAACATCTGGATATTACACAATAAGCCACTGGGGTTGTTTTCCTGGCTTTCCTTTGTTCTCTTTTAAAGAATAGAACTAACAGTTAAATCTGTTTTTAAAACTCTAAATTTCATATATTTTCCATAAGCTCTTTAAGTGGACTGGTCCTGATTATTCTTTTCCTTTAAAAATTATATAGTAAAGCTCAGAGAGGAAATCACTAAAATAAAGCTAATAACCACAAAGGTAATCTCTGATCCTTCCTCAGAGTCCTCAGATTTCCATTCATCGTGGGCAAATGGCCTTACCACAGTAAGGAAAGCACCAACGTGCTAATTAATGGCCACAGGACCAATGACCTACACTTTGAAGAGCACTTGCTTCTGCACAATGACTCAGTTTTACAGGAAGGGGAATTATAACAACTCAAGGAATTTCCTTTTGTTTGGTTCTTTAGTAATTAGTCAAAGAACCTTGAGACAGGACAGCAGACTAGAAAGCACTCTCAGGCCACAGCTGACCGGAAAGCCGCCAAGTTCTTGTTCAAACGCTCCAGTTGCCGGGAGTGAATGTCCTGGTTCTCGCTGTTATCTTGCTTTCCCTTGTTGACCCTGCTTCAGGCCTCCTTTAATGTTTCAGGAACTGCTGTGTCTTTCTCTGCTCACTTGAGTCTATTTTCACTTCCCTGGCTACTATCTTTTCTGTCCCTTGGTCACTCCTCTAGCTCACGTACTGCCATCCATTCACCCCTAAAGAAACAAACATGTAAGGAAAACAGTGACCCACCACATCTCAGGCACTGGGCAGAAGCTCTTTCTTTTTGAGGAAGGTATTGTATTATCTTCAGAATATTACAGAAAATCTGAGGCTCAAGATTAAGGAACTTGCTTGCTAAGTGGATGAGTTGGAATTTGAACTCAGGTCTGTCAGTAGAGATAGCAGTGTAAAGTCATGGTTAAGATATTGGCTTTTGAAGTCAGCAGACCTGGGTGTAAATTTGAAGTCTACCACTTAATTGTGTGACATTGAAATAATCATTAAATTTCTCTAAACCTCAGTTTCCTTATCTGGAAAATGGAGGTCATAACAAAATTGTCTCCATAGGATTTTGTGATAATGATAAAATGAGCGTTAAGTACTTGGTATAGTGACTGGCATGTTATAAGCTTTCAATAATTATTAGTCATCATTATCAGTATCCATTAGATTTGCTATACTTCACTCCATTGCACAACTTCCATGAGAACATTCTGCCTTTTGCTCTTAGGCTTTAAGCAAAATACCCTAACTTATTCTCTACATAAAGTGGCAAATGACAAAAACCCAATGAAGACTCGCTTAAACCCTAGAGATTTTGAATGTTTGCTCAGCAAGAATTATGAAGGTAGACGGTCCAAAGTAGGCATGGTGACTTAATGATGCCATCAAGAACAGTATGGCTGCCACAGCTCCAGATATCATATCCTCATGTGATAAAAGGGAAGAGGACAAAAAGAACTTTCTCCTTGAGCTTCTCTGTCTTATCAAGAAGAAAAATATTTTTTAGATGCATCCAGAAAACTTTACCTTACATTTCTTTTGACTTCTTCTAGTCAAAAGTTATTATGTCTACCCCTAATCCTGGCACAGAAAAATGGGAGTACCACGGTTGCTTAAAAACTTTCTTTGTTAAGGGACAGATAGTGAATTATTTAGTCTTTCCCAGACAGAGGCTCACTGCCACAACTATTCAATTCTGCTATTGTAGCATGAAAGCAGCTGTAGATAAGAGGTAAACAAATGAGTGTCTGTGTTCCAATAAAATTTTATCTACCAGAAGAGTCAGCAGCTGGATTTGACCAATCCTTGCCTTAGAGCAATCATGATTCAACGGTGTCACTGGGTGCATGGCTGCCCAGACTAAAGTCAGGCCCCGTTAGCAAGGGAGAAAGGGGCATGGCTGTTAGGTAGGGTGTGCCACAGGACAGTGGTCTCACAACACTCCCGGGAAAGAGGGGAGATGCGAAGTTGTGAAGAGCAGATCGGGAACTGTCAGGAAGCTGGGGCCTACACTTACATAAACATGCGAAAGGAACACACCATTCAAGGGCTCCCCAGGGCCTATACTAGTAGTTCAAACTGCTTTAGAGGAGCCCAAGGGTTCTCCAGAGGTGCCTGGGGTATGTCTCTGAGGGATCTCGTTGAGGGAGCCAGTCCCCGGCCCCCTCTCCCACGACTTTAGCCAGACACCTTTTACTTTCATCTGCTCTACTTATTGTGTTTCTGTTTAGGGGTCCTACTTAGGGAGGAGCAGAGAAAATTCTCTAATGATAAAAAAGTTAGAAGAACTGGCCTAGAAGATAAAGATTAAATCTGCCCATAAAACATCCTTTTCTAATTATATCTCCCATGATTCCACTAGATAAACTCTGTCCCTGTGAGACACTCTTTTCAAATAGGCCAAGTATTTCTCACGTTATTCTACACTTGTACCTTCTCTTCAGCCTTGCGCCCGGGCTCATCTGCACGGCCCTGACTTCCCACTTAATTCTTCTCAAGTAGAAAGTTTCCCCAACATATAAGGCTCTTTGTCCGTTTAACATATCTATTTTATATTTACTATGTGCAAGTCACCAAGTTACATACTTCGTGTGAAAGGAAATATAAAAGAAGTAAAAGATACAGTCTTTTTCCTCACATTTCATAATCTATTTGTGTCAAAACAATATAAATGAAAGTTAAATATAAAGTGATGAGCATGATTAGAAAATACATGTATTTTTAAAAAGAACATATACTTCCAAATGGGTTTTAACCTTCCAAGTTTCCTTGGAATACATGCTTTCTAGTAAAGCAGCCAGGACTCACCTTTTGGCCAGGGGTGGGCAGGGCGGAGGTGTTCTCCTTTGGACTTACATTTAGATGCAGTTTTTAAACAACTGAAGAAAACCAATCTCATTCAGTTAGAGTGTACCTTATTTCCTTTTACAAAAAAATTGGTTTCTTTTAGCTTGATCACTGGCTTTTTCTCTGTACTCCAAATGACTTCAGGATGGTTACAAACATCGTGTCCACCTTCAAAAGAGCAGTTGCCACAGGTTCTGAAACTGATTCCTCCGAAGATGCCTCCACTGTCTAAGGCAGTGGCCACTCTGCAGCCAGGATCACACCCCGGAAAACAGAGCAAGGCAGGCTCTTTCAGCTGGCAGAACCAAGGAATGTTCTTAGACAGAACAATTTGACCTGGGCCTTGAAGTTGGATAAAGTTTGGTTAAGAATAGGAAAAAAGATTCACAGGTAGGGAAACACTTTAGTTCCACACTTGGACTCTGAAGTCTGGATTCTAATCCTGGTTTTTCCATTTACTAACTATAGACCTTGCACTATTTACTTAACATCAGTGGGTCTCAGCTTCTTCATCTGTAAAATAGGAATAATAAGACTATTTCTCAAGACTGTTATGAAGACTAAATGAGTTAATACATGCAAAACACAAAGTACAAATATTTGCTGCTACCAGTGTTATTAATTCCCACTTCTGAATGAAATTTCATTGACCAGTTTACCTGGCCCATCTCAGGGATTTGTGAATTGCCTCACTTTTCAGATATTGAAGTTTATTCTGGTCAAAGTTAAAACTTGACCGTCTCATGTATCAGTGACAACTGCAAGCTGGCTGAGGTTTGGGAACTTCCGATAGGGAGGACATCACCAGTGTTGGTTCCTAATTGGATCTTCAGTCTTCTCCAGTCATTGGCTGGTGGTACAGGTCTCTCAGCACCCAAACAACAAAGAAAGCTCAAGGAGGGCTCAACTGTGATTGGGGGTTGATAACAAATGTACAAGTGCTGGCACTTTCTCTTGTGGGGTACTTCTGTGGGTTTTTTCCATACCCCTTCCCCAGTGTTGGAGGTCCCCTTCCAGGGCAGGCACTCGCTTTTCTTCTATGGGTTGTTATTTGTGCTGTTCAGCTTGCCCTGCCCCTACCAGGGGAAGTAGGTCCACTTTGCCAACAGGAAGACTAGTTAGTGCATGTTTACCTTGCCAACTCTTGGAAGTACAGGCTGTTCCCAGCTACCTCCTTCTCTGGCCACTGCAAACAGCTCTCTGCTCTCAGGTCACATGCATGAACCCCAAACTCCAGGAGACATCAGGTGGTTCTCTGGAGCCATCCTCACTTATGTCGAAGTAGATGAAAAAGCACAACATGTGGACACCTCTCTTAAAAAAAAAAATTCACTGCTGGCCTCTCCCGGGTCCCTAGCCTCTAATCATACAGCCTGCAAGTGAGGGACTGGAGAGGGGTTAGACAGTAGTAGGGGACATAGGTCCAGCCACAAGTCAAGGAGCAAAGTGACAAAAGGAAAAACCATTCCAGCGAGCAAGAGAAAAGTGGACCCTGCCATGCCTCACACACCAAATGAGAACGGCTGGCGCCTGCAGCAGGGTCAAATGAGGTCAGAGGAGCTTATCTCTCCGTGTGCCTGGAATTAAGGGCATCCCAGGACAGCTGCAGAGCAGGAGGCTCCCCGTGTCGTGTCTTCTCCTCCTTTAGCCAGTCAGAACCCCAGGGCACAGTGCAAGGGAGGGACTTCTGAAATGCTGCGGGTTTAGATCTTTCACCACGAAAGGAAGGCTGTGAATTGCTTCTCTAGTAAGTAAGGCTCTCAAGGAAAGATACAAAGAATTGCTGTTGGATTGTTCGTGTGTCTCTTTAAGAATCGATTCTTGGCATAAGGTCTCTAAAGCAAAACAAACAAAACACTCCTGAAAACTTCCACAGACCTACTTCAATCACACGCCCCAAATCCTGATTCTGGGCTGGGGACAACGGGAGATGCCATCGGGGCCATGAAGTGTAAATCGCCCAGAGGAACCCCGAAATCGGAGGGCTGCAGACGGGGGCCTGGGAGAGCCCGAGGGCCGGCTGTGTTTGCTTTCATTAAAACTTTTGCCGGAGGTCCGCGCTAGCAACGAACACCCCGTGCGGCTGTCGCCGACCCCGGCGGAGACACAAACAGCGCGACACTGCCACCTTGTGGGCGTCGGCGGCGCAGCCGGCGGGGCAGGCGGCGGTGGGCCGAGAGTCTCTCTGGAACGCGCCGCTGCCCGAGCCCACGGGGGCGGGGTTCGGGGGCGGGGCGCCTCGGCGCCGATCACGTGGGTTAGCAACAGGCAGCAGCCAATGGGAGTGCGAGTGAAGTGGTGCGTGTGCGCCGCCCGCGGGAGAGCCGGCTGAGAGTGGAGGTGCCCTGTCGCTGGGCTGACTGGGGCCGGGAAAGGGAGTGTGGGGCTGTCTCTCAGCTTGGAGTCCCGTGCCGCGGAGTGGACGAGCGAGAGGTGGAAAATAGCAGAGTGCCTTAAAATATGACTTTCCCACTCCCACGCTCCAAAGCAGTAACCCTAGGGCGGCGGGTGGAAAGCGGAGGAATAGCAGGCAGGGATCCCCGCCTGGACCCCGGCCGAATTCCCTCCCTGCACCGCCACTTGTTGCTGTGCCAGAGACGGGACTTCCACCTGGGTCCAGTAAGGGGATTATAACAAAAGGAACAATGAAGTTCCTAGCATTGTCTGCTTCGTGCAGGTAGGGAAGACAGAACCATCCTTAGCTCCTCGCAGATCCAGGACGTTGGCCCCAAGAGGCCAAAGAGGCCAGAGAGGAAAGTCAGAAATTGGGTCATAGGAAAACTTCAGCTTAGTAGTTGGTTTTAATTATGTAAATGGAAAGCCACATCCAAAAGTACATCTAATGACTTCTACGCGAATCCTACCATGTTGACATAAACCAGCCCACAACACTAAATGTCAGCGGTATGTCCCAGGACGTGGGCAAAACCGGGACCAAGAGAGGCAAGCATGGTTTCCATTAGATTCTCACTCTTCTGGTCTCAGTCACAGATTTCATCCCGTTAATGGGGGGGGGGGGGTCATTGTCTTGCAGTGCTCTTTTACTTCTTTTGTTTTGGGGAGTTCACCTTGTGTTTTCTTTCTCTGAAATGAATACAAATAGCAGATGGCCTCAGAAGGGCACCTAATACATTGCCCTGCTTCAAGGCTCTTTGAAAGACTGAACTATGATACCACTGTAAGGTGAGACAAGAATATTTCAACCTGCAGCGTCTGGCCATCCTGTTCTTAAAGTTCCCCTGGGAAAGATGTCGTACAGTACTCTTTGATAGTCTACAACAAATGCTAACCACTCTGAGTAAGATATAATAAAAACTTTCTGATCCCAGGTTCTTTTGTTTCTGTTAGAGCTCATTCAGGGTCAGGCTACCCCAGAGGGCAACTGAACATCAGCCCAGCAGTTTATGGGTAGGTTGTGCACTTTCCTCTGTCAGGAACAGAGGTCAGTGGTGCCAGCTGCCACTGGGACCAGGGCAGGGGAGCTTTGAGTGGGTGATCCACTCTGCTTCATGTTTTCTTCCTTTATTTCAGCACTGCCAGTTGAGTTCTTGGGTTCATTCGGTGAACAGGCCTTGTGAACTTAGTATGCATGGAAATAAAGTTACTATACTCAATAGTTATGTTTATGCTAATTTGACATCTATTGATCTTTAAACATATTATACTCTAGGTCTTGATCAGCAAAGGGTTTTGAAGATGTTATGAGAATTCTGCAAATATTTATTGAGCTCTAACTAGGTGCCGGACCTTTGTGTCGGTACTGCGGATATAGCTTTGCAGCAAGGAACTTGCATAATGAAAAGGACTCATGAAGAAAGGAAGGGAGAATGGATCAATCTGTTTCCGTATTCCAGGAGTAAGTCACCTACCCCACATTAGTTGATTGTTGCTTTCCATTTTTCTGCTCCCTCAACCTCTCCCATTTGGCTCCTCATTCCTTTTGGGACTTAATTTGATCATGGAGCAATAAGATCACCCACATGTTTAATATTATTAAATAATGTGATGAGATGAGAAGGCACAGGCTAGGAATAAAAAACACACACTTGGTACCAGCCCTGACTCTGTCACTTGATGAAATCCATAATTTTCTACAAATCTCTTAAGAATTGAATCTTGGTTCCCTTATCCCTAGAACGGGCTGGTTCTTGCTTTGCAACCGCACAAGGTAACAATTCAAGGGCACCTATATATTTTCTGACCTATATATTAAGGGTTTGAACTAGATTTTATTACTTTTTTTTCTTAGAGAAAAACACCAATTTGTTGTTCCACCCATCCATGCACCCATTGGCTGATTCCCGTATGTGTCCCCACAACCATAACCTTGGCTTATCAGGATGATGCTCCAGCCAACTGAGCCACTCAGCCAGGGATGAACTAGATTTAAGTTTTATGAACTTTCTGTACAAGTGAATTCATTTTTTAGTGTAAAATCTAACATAAAACCCCAACATATAAAACAGATGAAGACTGGCTTGCTCCCATGTCCCTGAGGCAGAAGGCTCTGAGTCCTGCATACTCTCTTCCCCTATTTATAGAAGGTCTGTGAGGCATCTTTGTGCCCTAGAGTTCCACTGAACAACATGTGAAACTCACTGTGCCAGATGATTATTTTATACAGGACCTTCTAGTCCTAAAATTCTGTAAATCAGAATTTTCTAACATTGTGTATTTCTATGATGAGATTTAACCCGCTGTATTTTTTCATTTATTAATATATTGTGGGAAATAGTTACCAGCTTTACTGAAACCAAAACACATTTCATTACCCTCTCCCTATTTGTGAAGTCATTCTTTCTGCCACAAAACGAAATTAGATTTTGATGGAGCATAGTGTTGTGTGATGAGAAAAACATCTGACTGGGAGTGAGAAGATATGAGTTCTAACCCTGGCCCTGCTTTTAACTATTCACAATGTTGATGAAATCAAGGAACTTTGCTAATGTATCCAAACCTTTAAATTAGGAGGTCGAGTGACTTAGTAATCACAGGCATGGGATCATTTATGAACCCCACACCAGAATAAGTTTCTTTAAGTAAGTCTCAGATTTCCCCCTGCCTACAGGCCAAGTTACTCCATCACACTATCATTCATACATACATACATACATACATACATACATATACATACATTCTCACCCTATTCAGAGAGGAAGGGGAGGTGAAGAAGAGAATTAATTAGGTTGTAAATGACACCACCAGGACATGAAGCTAGAAATATCAACTGAATCTTTGTTTTGTTTGCACAGGTGGTTGGAGCCCACAGTGTGCCTTGACCCCAACTCACCAAGCAGGAGCCACATCTCCATTAATAAGGGTTCTGCTAGGCATTAAACACAGTGTGGGCATTCGTGAGGGCAAAGCAGAAATCCCAGAGTTTGGAGAATATTTAAAGAAACAGTTCGGGTTAAGGACCCAGGTCCTGGGGATGGACCAAAAGCCATGACCTCACGAGGGGCCAACAGCATGATTCATTGCCTCCGAGTGTGCACGTCCTGGGAAAAGGCAACAGGCTCTGCCTGGGAAGCCAGGAGACTTTAGGGGTAGACACAAGAACAACAGCTCTGGTCATGGCTGTGACTTGGTTATAAGTTAACTTTATGGGTCACTGAGTGTCTGGAAACAGACTATAAAAACAAGAAAGGGTGGCCCAAGCAGCTTTGTGTTGGAAATGGCTGTGACCAGTTGCTTCTGGAAGGGAGATGTATTGACTGCAATAAAACTTGATGGGCTCAGCACTTGTCTGTTAAGGCTGGAATCGGAAGTAAACTTTGGACCTAAGTAATTGGTATGAAGCTGTGCTTCAGAGCAGGAGCAGAGGGGATTTTATTCCAAGCAGTAAACAATATGGTATCCAGCTGAAGCACATGATCCACCTTCTTGGTGACCTCTAATCCCACAATCCTATGGGCAGGCATATCTTCCATGTCAATCCCACAGTTCAAACAAGGTGGTACAGTTTAACTTTCACTATACTGACTTCATTAAAAAGAATTCCCTTGTTGTTCTTGGAATAGCAAACAATAAGGTAAAAATAAATTAAAATGTCAGTCTTCAAGACTTGCTATCCTTAACTGTGTCTTTTGGGGAAACAATGCATTGTCTTTAATATTAAATTTTATGGAACCATCAACTCTAACTAGCTTTCTTCAGTTAGTCAACAAGTACTTATTAAACACATATTTGCATATGATCTGAAGTTATAGAGCATACCACCCAAAGTTGTAGGCAACAAATAAAACAAGATTATATTCACTTTCATTCATCAGAAATATTTTGAAAAATACACATTATTTTTTGGAGGCACACTTCAAATTTGACTCAAAGCTTGATGTAGAAAGGCATTGAAAGACATTTCAGGGGGCCAAAGAGCTAACCTTAACTATCACTGTCTACGGTTGTGTGGCAATCAGAACATAACACTCACATTTCTGAGCCCCAAGATCGTTTATCTGAAAAATGAGGGAGCTAAACTGGGTCATATTCCAAATTGCAAAGCTCAACTATGATAATAGGTAAGGTTTACTGAGTCAAGCACTTTGCATTCTTTGTCAGTTTTTCACTGTAAGAGCCCCCTGATGTATGTATTGTTATTTTCCCCTCTTTTCAGATAAGAAAACTGGGCTTAGAGATGTTTTGAAACTTGTCCAAGGTCACACACACAGTGAGTGGCAGACTTGATATTTCAACCTAGTTTCCCTGGCTCCCAAGCTGTACTCACCCATTTCACATTAATGAACTGCCTTAGAGTTCATCCAGAAAGAAAAGCAACTTAGTTTTTTCCTTATATCAAATTTTCACTTTGACTTCCTTGGAGCTGCACAGAGAGATCATTGGTACATTAGTTCCTACTCTCTAATCCTTAGAGTCGCGAGTAAGTGGTTGCTGACGCAGAAGAGGGCAGAAACGTGTGCCTGGAGAGAGAGAGGTACTCTTCACGGACAGCACCCCCACCCCTGTGAGGACTGATAAGTTAGGATCTTAGGCTTTTAGCTACTGACCATGCCCTACCAGTGAGCATCCAGGAGGCAACAGCTGCCCACAAACACCCAGGTAAGAGTGACAAGGGGAACTCAATGATGCCTGACCAAGGCCTTCCTGTTAACTTCCTCTCACACATCCCTTAAACCACAGGTGACAAACACAAGGCCTGTGGGCCAAACCTTGTTTTATCCGGCCCAGCACCTTCTTTCTACCTGGCGGCAGCACCAAGCTCTCACTTAACTGTTAAGGAGCAGTTACATTTATACAGTCCTAAAATTACATTCAGCCCTTTGAAGGCAACCGCAAGGCTGATGTGGCCCCCGGTGAAAATGAGTCTGACACGCCTGCCTTAAACCAAGCCTGATTTCTAAATCTTCCAGTCAGGGCCCAATTATCACAGCGCCCTGGATAGCTAAGGAATAGCAATGGAACCTTCTTTCTCGGGAAGCTGTGGTGTCCAGACAGGGGATGGGGAAGCCCCGGTTGGTTTTTGGTTCCCCCACACCAGGGGTCATTGCTCCTTCATGCACACCTGCCATGTGTCCGTCCGTGTGCCCCATCAGATGACACACGGCATGCCGAGTGACCAGAGATTAGAGTCCCTGGAGTGAAATGACCCTGCTGATGCAAACAGAATTTCCACAGACCTTGGGTAATGGTTGGTTTTCGCAATGTTTAAAACAAAAGCGGCACGTTATACAGGGAGGGACAATCATGATGCAGAGATGGGTTACACACGGTTCCTGTTCCTGGAAACTCACTCTCTCCCAGGGCACACCAGGGCATTGTCCTCCCCCTCAGCATCGCTCCGGTGAGTCCAGTTATCCCAGAAAGATAAGAGAGATAAGTGTAATTTTTTAAAACTATATAAATGATTAACATGTTTAATGGATTGAATGGAAAATAATCAGTTGAGGAATGTCAACCTCAAGAAACTGCACATTTTGTCTTGAAAATCCTGAAGCTGTCAGAAACAATAAAAAATCTTACTCATTTTCAAGAAAGAGGAAGCAATTATACATATTCTCAGGAATAAAGTGGAGGAGTTAATTCACCATTACTTGTTTATATGAGATTAATCTTGAATCTGTAGGGTGGATATAAATTATACTTCCTCCAATAAATTAAATTTTGTAGATAAAGATGTACTTCTGATCTATTTTTAGTTACTTAAAAACTGCCCCATATTTTGCTGACCACATATATATTATAGAAAACCACTCTCAGTTCCCTGAGGTGATAATTACTATTTGGGGAATCCCTCTGGAGAAATGAGTGAATGTTCCAGTGAAAAGAACTCTGACTTAGATGCTAGGAGACTGAAAATTGATTCCAGCTCTGCCCCTAAATAGATGTGAACCTACAGACAAATTACTTCACCTCTCTAGTTCTGTGGAAAAGCAAGGGAGCAAAATTAGATATCTTTCTAAGATTCCTTCCAGCTCTAAAATTTGGTCTTTGTCCAACTCTCATGAACAAAAGCAGGGATTCCCTGCCGTATGGGAACACTGGGTCTGCTGGGCAGAATGGTAAAGAGCACATGGAACTGGAAGCTGAGCCAGGGAGCCTGGAAACAAGTACATAAAAAACAGGCAGGGGCAAAGGCTACTGCCTAACTCCCAGGAAATTCCCTGGAGAGCTTCCAGCTGGAAGGAGCTGTTCCTGCTTCCATCTCAGGCACACATTGAAGATTGGTGCAGTGGAATTCTCTGGGGTGTGACACTGAGTAGACCCATTTATTGTCCTCTGATTCAGCCAGGAATACTTTCACCAAGAAAAAGGATAGTTTTAAAAAATTAAAAGCAGCAAGAACAAGAAGTTCAATAAAGAATGATACCTCTGTGAGAAGAGACCCACCTTCCATCCCAGCGGCAATAGAGGCTACTGACAGGGCTCCTGTATCCCCACTTGTGGTGGTAGGAGCAGTGAGTCAACAAGTGCACCAACAGCAGCCTGGCCTCTTGGAGAAGCCTCACCCCTTGGAAATGCATCTCTGTTGAGATGCAACATAGCAGCAACAGTGAAAATAACCAGAACCAAAGAGACTGGTCCAAGAAAATGTTCCAGTTTCAAAGGGAACACAGGAGCCCCCCGGATCTCAGGTACAGGGAAAGAGGAAACTCTGGGAAGAAGGCCGGGGTGTTCCAGTGAGTCTGTGTGTGGATAGCTCACATGCGGTGCTTGTGCTTGTTTCTCCTACAGTTAATGCTCATGATTCTCCTTCTCCAGGTTCCTAGGGCCTGGGAAAGTAGGGATTCACATTAAAACCGGAGTCCCCACCAGCCACCCACCAGCGGGCCTTGGCATCCACTCTGTGTTGCTGTTCCGCACATGGGCTTCTCACAGTGTGGCAATTGTCTTCTCCTGGGGGGTGGGGGGGAGTGGCAGCGAGGAGGAGAGAGAGAGAGAGAGAGAGAGAGACTAAAGCCCAAGACAGAAGCCATAGTTGTTGTTGTTTTTTTAATTTTTAAATTGATTTTAGAGAGAGAGGAAGGGGGAGAGAGAGAGAGAGAAACACTGATTTGTTGTTCCACTTATTTATGCATTGATTGGTTGCTTTTTAGATGTGCCCTGACTGGGGGTCGGACCTTGGCATATTGGGATGACACTTTAACCAGCTGAACTATCCAGCCAGGGCCAAGCCATAGTCTTTTATAATCTAACCTTGAAAGTGATGTATCATTGCTCCTGCCATATTCTATTTAATTACACAGACCAACTGTGGCACAGTGTGGGAGATGGTTACAGTGTGTGGATACTGGGTGTGAACTCCAGGAAGCAGGGATTGTTGGGGACCATCTTGAAGACTCGCTACCACAACTACCATGGGGCCTTCCTGGCCCTCACTGCCCTAGGTTCAACCATCTTACTGGGGTTTCCCGCTCTCTCCTCTTTACTCAACTTTTCTCCTCAGTACAGTGAACTCCTCCCTCTAATCTTCGTCTTCTATCCATTTCTAAAGAGTCTCACCTACCCCAAACAGTCATTTCCAGAGTCAGTTCTCTCTCTAAGAAGAATTGTCAGAAAATCTTTTAAAAAATGGAAAGTATTTTTACCGTGTTTTATAGTTTATGTGTGTGTTTATTTATTCGTCAGTGAAAACAAAAGGAAATGCTTTAAATAACTGAAAAGCCCTAAATGTTTCTTAAATTCATCTCCCTACTTTCCCCACTCCCTTCCCAAGATCACAGTGCCCTTTTCCTGTGAGAACTATCTACTTCTCGGAAGCTGAAGCCTCTTGTCCCCACATACATTTTCCCCTCAGGTTTCCCATGTTATTCTAGTGTGGCTCTTCAATTGGCTGGGCCTGGGGAGAGAAACCAGACAGTATCTGCGCATCTATGCCAGGTGGGGACATTGTGAGCTTTATTTGTACTAACATAAATGCCAGTGCCTGGGCAGGGCCAAGATATTTTTCTGAGATACCACCTGACGAAGATGTTGTGAGAATTAAATGAAATGACACAGATAAAGTGCTTAGAATTGCACCTGGTGCCAAGTAAGTGCACCATGGCTGTTAGCTGCTGTTCTTAGATTAACAAAGCAGGTGTACATCAGCTTTAGTTATGAACAATTGGTATAGTGCTATGATCTACAAACTTAGATCATTATATAATTTCATTTTCCTCACTACCTAAAATTACCAATATCCTCGTGTAGATTTTCCAAGGAGTGCCTCTATTTTCTTAAAACACAAAAATCCCTTATGTTAAGATAAAAAATATATACACAGCGAAAGATCACTGATCCAGAATGCCCAACCTAATTTTCATGTATCCATATACTTAGCCAATGGTATTGAACATCTGCTGGGATCCAGGCACTATTCTAGGGACCAAGCACAGGGAACAGAAACTTCCAAAATTCTTGCCCTCACAGAGCTTATATTCCAGTAGGTGCAGACTAGCAAGAAACACAAATATATGAGAGGTTAAAAAGAAAAATAATGCAGTGAAGCAGAGTGACAAGATGATGTACTATATTAGTATTAAATCAAGTAGTCATAGAATTTATCTTTTGGCTCCAAATAGTACAGTAATTGAAAAAAGATGTTTTCTCAAGTAAAGAATAGCACATAATCTGAGAAATAAAAAATGGTAAGAAATAAAGGAATTAAAAGGGTATGCCTTAGAAAACACTTTATATAATATACATATGCCATTCGAAGCCACTGCAGAATGTAGTACAAACCTGTCATCATCCTGCATCCATTGAACACACACCTGGGCTTACCTTGAAACAGAAATAACATGTTAAAAAGAAAACTCAAAATATTTAGTGATGCAAGTAAAGTGAATGTGTCAAATTTTTAGTTCTTTTCTGGAAAATTGGTATATTGGATGCGTACTCACTTCCTTAAAAATGGCCTAAACAAGCAAAAAATCATGTTAGAATTTGAAGTATACGGCATTTTTCTCCACTGGTAAACCGGTATTGGTTGCCCATGGAGGAATGGCAAACTCACTTACCCTCAGGTGGTGTTATGGCTTTCACAGACAGAAGGGGAAGAGCAGGCAACAGCTCTTTTGCAAAGAACTATCTGTATCATTGGCTGAACCTTGCTCTGCTTTTCTTTTCAAATTTCTCTCGACCTCTTTATCTGATGAGTCTGCTTCGCAGTAGGCGATGTGCAGCATTGTTCTTTGAGATTTGGGAGCTTTGCACAAGATTAAATGGCCTCTAGCAGAGTCATTTTTGATCTGCCCATTACTACCCACACTGAATCAGCATGAGGTTGCTCTTCTGGGGGGACTGTCACCACATACCATGTGCCTCAGCAAACCATTCTGTTCTTGGTATTGGTATTTAAAACAAAACAACAATAACAACAACAACAACAAAAAAGACCCAGCCCTGGTCGGTGTGGTTCAGTTGGTTGGAGCATCATCCTGTAACTGAAAGGTTGCGGGTTTGATTCCCAGTCTGGGCACATACAATACCTAGGCTGAGGATTTGCTTCTGGTCCAGGCATGGATGCATGGGCCCCCTGGTCCAGACACATGTGCTCCCTGGTCCGGATGCATGTGGGAGGCAACCGATTGATGCTACTCTCTTGCGTGGACGTTTCTCTCTCTTCCTTCCTCTCTCTCTAAAACCAATGGAAAGGAAAAATGTCCTCTAGTAAGAATTAAAAAAAATTTATAAAAACAAATGAATGAGAGCTTTAAATTTCCATTATTTAAAATTTTCCTGCATTTAGACATCTACATACACAATCAGCTATGGTAATGTTTCTATCATTTTTTATGATTAACAAAGCCCTCACCTATGCTTTAACTCACTTAATCTGTGAAAAGATGGAGGCTGGAAATGCAAGGCAATCACAAAACTATTTCCTTTCATTCCTGGACACATTGCTAGACTAAATTTCCCAGCATTCCTTACACTTAGGTATTGCCATGGACCGAGCCACTTGGTCTACAGAAAATGCCCACAGGAGCTCCTCCATATTCTTTCTCATTCCACAGAATACCTGTGGGAACAGAGATGCCACAAGATGGAGTTTGGGTCTCTAAATTTTCACATAGAGTGGAGTTACCTTACGATTAACAAGTCCCATTTTGGGAAAAAAGTGGCTGTGACATTACACGACAGATATGTGGGGGAGTTTCTGTTACAGTAGCTAGTGTTACCTTAATAATGCATGTTTCTCCATTGTTTTACTGCTAACACAACGGCTTCATATATTTTTATCTCATATGATAAAGCTGGGAGCAAGTGCCATTTTTATTATCCCCTCCCTTTTCATATTGGGCTAACAAGGCTCAGAGAGACTAAATAATGTACCCAAGGTCACATAGCTTTTTAGAGTTGGAGTTAGATATCTGATTTAGGTCTGGTCAGACTCAAAACCTGTGGTCTTTCCACAAAACCATGATCATTTTATAGGATGTCAACTATCATAACTTCACATTGATCTTAACCTTCTAGGTCATTCTTGTAGGTACTGTGTTGAGGGTGGTTTTTCATCAGCATGCATTGTCTGCTAATATTTTTCTGGGTCTGAATTGAAGAATTAAGTGTGTGGTCACTTGTTCACTGCCTGTAGGTCTGCATGAATGGTGTTAGCCCATTGGTCTTTGATAGGATGCTGTCTATCCTCTGGCTAGGGCATTTCCTGGACTATTTTCCTAAAATCCAATAGAAACAAGTCAGTACTTTTCATTCTGCCCCATTTTAAAAGAAAATGCTAATCCTTTAAATAATCATTGAATAAATATTCAATGCCCACTAGGTGTGGAGCACTGTGCCTGCGTGGTGCTGTGAGGGATATAAGTAAGTACACAAAGCATACAGCACAGTGGCTGAGAGGATAGATGGCAAATAGTGCTTGAATTTAAATTCTGGTCCCACTACTTACTAGCTGTGTGACCTTAGGCAAATTACTTAACTTCTCTGTTTCTGTATTTCCTGACCTGTGTGTTGGGAATAATATTAGTTCCTATTGATGAAGATGTTGTGAAGAATAAATGAAACAATGCATAGAAAGCATTTAGAATAGCACCTGGCACCAAGTAAGTGCTTCATGCTGTTAACTGTTATTCTCAGAGAAATGAGATAGTTGTACCTATGCCTTAGCAATTAACAATTGTGCCATCCACAAACTAGATCATTATGTGAGTCCATTTTCCTCTTATTATCTATAATTACCCCGTCTTGGTGCAGTTTTTTTCTGAAACCATAAAAATCTTTTCCCATCATGTACTAGTGATTTTCCATTCTCAAACCTTTTCTGTAAACAGGCACTAAGGGCAGAAAAACACACAATACACTTTTTTTTTCCATGCCAGGCCACAGTGCCACTGAGCTCGTTACCTCTGGGTTTCTGGTTTTGCTGTGTTGTGTTTAATCCTCTCAACAACTCAATTTCCCAATTGTACACGAAGCCCCCTAGGCTTCAGAGAAGATAGTATGTTAAATACCAGACCTGGGATTCAAAACCTGATCCGTCGGCTCCAAAGCCTGATCTCCCAACCCTTAAACTAATCCCCTCACTGACCAGCTCTGATTCTAGGCTAGTCTGATTAAAGCCCCAGAATTTCACAACCTTTTAAGAATACAGTCAAGACGGAAAAGATATAATTGTTTTAACCTGCCTCTGAATCTAGGCAGTGAGGAGGTCTTGATATTAACAGGGCAGCTTCTCTCCAAAGGGTAGAGGACTGTTGAAAAGGGTTATATTAATTATGGGTGTCATATTTTATGATTGTGTCTGTTTGTATTTAGTACACTTGTTATCCTTGATGTTTTCGCCCCGAGGACATCCAACTGAACAAAATTGCATACATCTTTGTGGATTACCCTTCCTGCATCCATAAGTTATCTGCCCTTTTAAAACGATTTGCACTAAAACACGAAGTGTTTGTCCTAATGGGAATAGACAGCCAGCGTTTTTTGATGCAAATGACTTCTCCCCGCCTACTCCCCAGGCCGGGGCTAAATCTGCAGCAGCAAGGAGGGCTCTGCGCTTCCAGACGCAATTTAAGCAAAGCAGTTGGGAGCCGCACAGTGGCTTAAGCCCCTGCTCCGCGATGTTAAGGCTAAATGAGACATCAGGAAAAGGTGCAGTGTGATGAGTAGCTACGTTTTAAGGGCACTTATCATAATTTTATCTCTTCTTTTTAAGAAACTTCCTTCCATTCAGGCAGTTTTGTTTGTGTAAGGGTTAAACTGTTAAGTATGTAAAATCATTAGTACAATCCATTATATCACAGGGTTTCATTTTTTCCTGGCCTTTTTTTTTTAACTTTGATAGTATTTTTGAACTTTATCCATGGTAAAAATCAGGAATTCAATTTTAACTTATAGTTTATTCTGGCACTAAAATGTATAATGTTATGAGTTTCTAAGTATGTGTCTTCATTTAGCTACTTTTACCTCAATAAAGAAGCCAAATCTCAGTATAATAATAGATTTGAATATTTAAGTAGAAAAAGAGAAATAAGCAGTTCACAGGGGCAGGGGGTGGGGGAAAAGAGGGGAGAAACTTGAGTATTGCCACCTCTTGGCAAAAATAAATACATTTCTCACCATAATTCTTTTTTACATATAACTGATTTTGGAAGAAAAATATGTAGAAAAAAAAGGACTATTAAAAGACTAATGAGGTATTTGAGAAATGGGCTCTGCAGGCAAAAGGCAGCCCATGGAAAGAATTCCACATGACCTCAATTGTTGTTAGGATTATAATGAATAATTAGTTAGTTCTTAAGCAGTAATTACTCCAGAGTCACTTCCAGCAAGGTTCTGGCCCGAGCACCCAGTACAGTGGGCTCCCTGCTTGTTAGCAGTTGGACAGCACAGTTTCTCTGTGGTGGGAATGGAGAGGAGTTACCCTGGGAACTCTGATGGGGGGCTGTTAAACCATTTGCAAACCATTAAATGATCTGCACACTGGTAGAGCCAGGAGTCCCAGAGCAACTTTCTTACGCATTCCACGCCAGCCTCCTATGCATCCCACACTGTCCTCCTGTCCACACGGGGACCCTTCAGATCCTCGTGAGCATGGCAGCCTGGTCCTGCAAGACACAGACCTGCTACCTTGGCAGCTGCTGCTCTTGCAACATCTGCCCTCAGTCATTGTGGGTGCCTGGTAGGAATTTTCCCGACACTCTTGTTCCTCCACCTTTGTCTCCTAAGCAAATGCCACTCTAATCTAGTGGTTCTAAAGGTGTGGTCTGCAGAGTACCCACATCAAGATCACAAGGGGGAATTTGAAAATGCAAATTGCTGGACCTATTGTATTGCACCCTCAACAGGCCCTGGGAAAATGCACTTAATAGTCACCCTCCTTAATGAATACAGATTCCTTATAACCATGCTGAAGTTTGGGAACCACTCTACTTATCACATGACTCCTTCACCTTTCTATCTCAGACTTCTCTCATGCCTGCTTTTCCTTGTCTAGCATCTCTTTTTCCATCGCTCACAAGAATTCCCCAAAAAGAGCAAGAATGAGGCTCTACTTGTCTCTGATCTTCCCCTAAAAGCCTCCTTTATGTTCCGCATCACTCCCTAAACTCTTTCCCATGAGCAGACTCAAGGGCTTTTTAAGTTCCTCCCTTCCCCTCTCCCACTTTAGAAGCAAATGCTTGCGTCTTTTAAATAATCATTCTTCTGTCTCATTGGCCTCTCTTCTAGATCCTTTGGCATGATGACAATTAGTGTACAAGCCCAGGCTTTTCCCTTGCTTTTAGGAGGCCAGGTCCCCAGAATCAGTCAACACAGCTCTCTACCAGGAGATGACAGCACCTGCTACCTACACCTTCCCACCCCACACCACCACCACACCACCTTCAGGCAGGGCCTCAGCTCTTTCTGGGCCATTCCAGGGTACATCCCCAAAGGAAGAACAGGCTTTGTGTTAGGACCATCAAACAAGAACACTGAATGTGTGATTGTGCCAATCTGATATCAACGCCCACATGTGGTCCTGTCTGCAGTTACACATGGACTACAGACAGCATAAGAAAGTTCTATTGCTGGCAGTCAGAGTCATGTTCTTCCGGACTCTCAGAGACAGCCTGTGTGGGATGGACAGAGGCCTTCTCGGTACTGAGTCCCCAGAGAGACTTTTGTCTATATAGTCACCAAGACAGAAGAGCAGCCTGGCTGGCTGCATCTTCTCAAACCCCCTCAAGCTCTTTGGGTGACAGGAGCAATAGAAGTTCAAAGGATGGTCATCAATTAAAAAAAAATATTTCCGCCTGCACATGAGTCACAAATTTTGAGATCAGGATTGTTCCCACTTTTCCCTTCGTTCCCAGGACCAAGGCTCCACTGGCTCTTCGAAACGGAGTCGGAGGGAAGAGCCATCTGCATTTTGGCACGTGAGGCAGCCTTTGGTGCATTCCATTTTGTTTCTGGAATTGCGATACCCACCACCCCAGAGAAAGATTTTTTTCCTTTGTGGAATAGATTCCTTACTATTTTCATAGCAGTCCCATGAGATAAAAAGAAGACTGTCAAAAAGGTTGAGGGCCTGAAATTTGACCTCACATTCTATTTGGGACCAGATGAATTATGTAGGAGAGATTTTCCAGTGTGCTGTCTCTAACCCAAGTAGCAAATGAATATCCTCCTCTCTTGCTCCCATTGCTTAAGCAAAAAACAGCTGTGTGCAGCATCTGGAAGAGTGGTTCCAAACTTGTTTTATCCTATTTGATTCCCACTGGCTTTTATGTTTTCCATAAATGATTGAAGAAAAGTTCTCAGTTGGAAATAGCAATAAAATCTTCCATAAATTCTTGGTTAGCACGAACTTCAGGCAGCTCATTGGATTCCCACTCTGCAGTTCCGAGGTCTGTGGAGGCTGGCTGGCTGAGATGAAAAGAGAGGCTGGATCCTGTCAAAGACAAAGCTCCACAGCCAGGGTCTTCTCTCGGCCCTCCTTGGCAACCACAGAATATGTGGTTTCCCTTTTGAGCCACAGTCCCTATTATTGTGCCTCTGAAGTCCTTGTCTTCATTTATTAAATAAGGAGTTATAATACCTCTCTCTAAACACTCAAGACAGGGCCAAGCACATAGTACAGATTCCTTTTTAGGTGGCACTGAAACAATTGTTGCTGAAGAACTATTATTAATCATTCACTTAAGATGATGAAAATTATGAACATTTATTGAGACTGCGGTAAGCATTTTTCCTATTTGTGTTGTGTAGTCCTCAAAGCAGCCCTATGAGATAGCTGTTACAATTCCATCCTGTGGAACAAAAAAATCAAAGTTTTGCAAATTTAAGTATCGGATCCAGGACTCTCTGCTCACAAATGATGAAGCAGGGTCTGTGCTCACCAGGACCTGTGCTCCATCCCACTTTGGACAACATCCAGTATCGAGAGCCCGTTGTGCTGCCTGGACACTAGAGAAACAAGACGGGGAAGGGTTCAGTTCGCACAGGCTGCATGCGCCCCTCCCAGCACTCCCAAATTCTTAAACAGTTGGTGATAAGGTTATTGGAGGGGTATAATGAGAGAGCCATGCTCAGCTGCCCGTCGCCCCCCTTGAAGACAGTTTCCCGGTGCTGTGTGTATGTGAAGCGGACCTGCCTGCATCCTCTCCCTGCACCTGGTACTGCAATACTCCCAGCCTCGTTTAAATGCATTGTTAAAGCAAGACATCTACCCAGACCAGCTGCCTATCAAATTGTCTTGGAAAATTCATGTCTTAGTTGAGCATGTACCTTCTCAGAAAGTCTGACTGGAGGATTACTGCTCTCAAGAGCCCAATGTCTGAAAACCAACACTCAACGGGCATTAACAAAAACTGAGAAAAATCAACCCAGCATTGACTCAGACTCTACCCAGCCTCCAGTTCATGCTGCTTATGGGCAGTAAGAGCCACTCCACCTTCAAACAGTGAGCAAGAGTTCGGGTCTTCTAACATGCTCCTTCCTATAACATCCCCAGGGTCAGATTTGCTGATAATTTGACTCCAACTAATAATTACATAAGGGAATTTTGCAAATTTATAATTTCCAAAGGGCACATCAGCCAATATTCTATAAATTTCTTAACTCCATTTCTTTCATTAAGGAGCTATTTTTGTTCCCAAGTGGGTCATTAGCTTTTTCCCCACTTTGATTAATTTAATTCATATTGTCGACTGCTTCCGACGGTTGTGTGAACTGATAGGAAACGTGAAGCTCTTGCTTTCATCGGTCTTTCACCAGCAGAAGTCCTGTCAATTCCAATAGTGTTTAAAGACTTTCAACTTGTTTTAAAATTTTCCAGTGAAGGGTGTTTTGCATTTCCCATAGGATAGTCCTAACTTTATCACAAAACTTAGGGCCAAATTTTATCTAGTTGAGGCTCTTTTAATAACCCAGTGCCTCGGTCCTAACTGAACCAAACTACAGTTTTTCTACGCCAAATATTTTTCTTCCCTTCTCTTGCCTGCTATTATTTTCTTTTTGGCCAAGTTAAACAGTTTACCTCATGCCTTGGCTGGTGTGGCCCAGTGGACAGAGTGCGGGCCTGCGAACCAAAGGGTCACTGATTCGATTCCCAGTAAGGGCACAAGCCTGGGTTGCAGGCCAGGTCCTCAGTGAGGGGCAACCACACATTGATGTTTCTCTCCCTCTCTTTTTCCTTCCCTTCCCCTCTCTCTAAAAATAAATAAATAAAATCTTTAAAAAATATATCCCTAGATGTTTTAAAATAAAAATAAATAGTTAAAAAAATAATAGTTTAAAAATAAATAGTTTTAATAAATAAAATAAAAATAAATAGAACCTCTTGTTCTTCAGCAAAAGAAGCCACAGACTCAAGGAAGATAATCATTCCATTAAAACTGTAAACTCAATATAAGTTCCTGGGAATAATGGAATGTCATCATTTTAGAACCTTTCCAACTAAACCCAAAGGCCCTGAGGGGCCTGCACAGGGAAGGGCACATGAGCAGGCAAGATAGTTTTCTATGTGATTGACTAGAAATGGAACATTTCTAAATGAATGTTATTTCCCAGCAAAGAGAAATAGGGAACGGGATTGAAAAGATGTCTATTGTGAAATGGTTTTTACACTAGGGTTTTCACATTTCTTCCAAATGTTCCATGGCAAGTAAAACAGTGCCTCTCCTCTCCCATCAGGAACCTGAGCAACACCGATGGACCCTGGAGGACAAAAATAAAATATGCAAATTCTCCCTCCCTCTCCCGGACTACTTTTCCAATTGATTTTCATGGAAAGATTAACGAGTGTTGGATTTTGCCAAATTCTACTGTAGTGCGGATCATGTCTCATTCTTCTCTCAGGCTGAGATGGGGCAGCGGGCAGCAACAGGGCAGAAGAGAAACAGGCAGGGAGAGAGAACAGGACAATGTCCATGAACGTGGATGCAATCAGACTCAGGCTGTGAGAGCCAATGAAAACGTTGTTAGGCCCAGATATAAATATTTTGTTCCTTTCTGCCAGGCACCATAGTTTACGACAGGAACCATGGTTTAGAAATTCATGGGCAAGTGTTATAAATTTGCGAACACACGTTGGACCCCTTCCCGTTCCAGTTAGCAGTCGCAGGTGTGGTTTTCATGAAACTGTATATTTAGGGAGGGATTGGTTGGGAGGGAGAAGAGAGAATTGCATGTTCTAAGCAAACTGTATTTTCATACACATTATGCATGTACCCAACACACACTTGTGCAAAGATGATTAAATATGTTCTGTGTTGGCAGCCTCTTACTGTGTTTCTTTGATGCAGGCATAGCAAATAGCTTCGTCTTGCATTCCAAACCCGATCACTGTGTAGTGGCTGTTCAAATTCGTATGTTGAGAAGGATTCAGAGGCCATATCTGGGTTCATTCAACAGTTTTTACCATGTACGTACTGTGTCCTGTCTACAATGTGGCGATGCTAGATTTTATTACTTCCCAGGGTGGGGGATACACTCCCATAGAGTCCTGCTGGAGTGGTGCAACCCTGCAGCCCTGAGTGTGAGGCCCTGGGAGCTGGAGAAGGTTTAGAAAGAGTACAGTGACCAAAAGTATAGTGACACAGCATGGGAGAGCAGCAGTGGGCGGGGGCAAAGGGGTGGGTGGGTCGCAAATGTTTGTGTCATGTATTTGTCATCTCTGGTGAAGAACCATCAAAAATATACTCACCTTGCCCTGGCTGTGTGGCTCAATTGGTAGGAGTGTCATCCCATACACCATAAGGTTGCAGGTTCAATTCCTGGTCAGGGCACATACCTAGGTTGCAGGTTCCATCCCTAGTCAGGGCACATACAGGTGGCAACCAATAAATGTTTCTCTCTCTGTCTCTCTCCCCCCTCCTTTATCTCTCTCTAAAATCAATAAACATATCTTCGGATGAGGATTAAAAAGAGTTATTATAAATTCTCTATTTGTTTGCATAACTGAGTTATTTTAGTTGAGGCTGTTTAGTTGTACAACAGCCATCAACTATAAAGGCTGTTAGGGTTCTTTTTTGTTCATTTATTTAACATACATTTTGAAGAACCACGGACAGACTCAGATACATGCCTCAGGAAGCTCGGTGCTCCCTAATAGTGCAAGACAATCACAAGTATGTGTGGTGATTGCTGGGTGGAGAAAATAAGGGTTCTGGGCAGGCAAGAGGGAGGCCCCTCCCCCTGACTTTAGTGTCAGGAAAGGCTTCTTAGAAGAGGCAACATCGACACCCATATTTGAAGAACAATTTTTGACCTTCAGGGCTGGCGTAGAATAAAAGGAAAACATGCTACATGCCTTAAAAATGTATTTGTCCAATGTGCTTTTCCTTTGAACCAATCATTTAATTTCTAGAGTATTTCCTAAAGAACTAATCAAGCAAGCCCACAGATACGTAGGTACAAGATGTTCATCAGTGCTCCATTTATAATAGAAGAGAGCAGGAGAAGGAGGAGAAGAAAGAAAAATATATGGATAACCAACAAAAAGAGATTGAATACCCAAATCAGGGTGCTTTCAGATGACGAGGCATAAACGCAACCATTAAAAGTAGTTTTGTAGAACTGCTTTTTGATGTGTGAAAATGTTCGCAATAGGTTCCTAAAATGAAGGAAAAAAATCAGACTGCAGAAAAGTGTACCTCTGTCTAAGGGAGTGCAACCCGTGGGTGAAAAGACGGTCCCTGGACCAGCCACCACTTGGGAATGTGTTAGAATGCCGAGTCTCAGGCCCCACCCAGGCCTAGCGAATGAACGTCTGCATTCTGACAGGAGCCCTAAATGTCCTGAATGCTCACGATCACTTGACAAGTCCTGCTCTGGACGACAGACTGCTGTGGTCTAGAGGGAAGTTTCACTGTTCTGTATCCTGAGATTATAGCCTTGCTTTTATGGGGTTTAGTTGGTTGTTTTGCTGCCATTTCAGTGGCCTTAGTTGGCAAAATAAACAGTTGGTATGGTAATCCTATGTGTTGCTTTGAAATTGTACTAGGAAATCTGGGAATCATGATAAATGCTAAAAGATACTGCTTTCAAGTAGCATTTCATGTGTGGCCGTGTGGTTTGGGGGGTGAAAATGGCAGGTAAACAATAGTTCCCTTTGGGAAATGGGCGATGGACACTTTCAGCTTTTTCTTTTTTTCTGAGTTGTCCACATTTTCTGAATTTATAATTAAAAATACAAGTTGGCAGGAGAAGCTGGGGGAGCCTACAGAAGGCAGATGTTTGGTCCAGTAGCTTAGGGGAACCTGATGCTGCCTGTGGACTGTGAACCCAGTCAACCTGGGTTCTAATCTCAGCGCCGCCACGTGTGAGTAGTGAAACCTAGCCCAGGCGATGCATTGTCCTCGTGTCTCCTGTTCCTTATCTACAGGGTGGGTTATGATAGTATCAGTACCTAATTCTAGGGGGTTCTGAGGAATGCATTAGCATGTCTATTATTTTACCAGAGCCGTTGAAACAAATTACCACAAACTTGGTGATTTAAAACAATAGAAACTGATTCTTTCACTCTTCTAGATGCCACACGTCCAAAATCAGAGTCAGCAGGGTCTTCTTCTATCTAAAGTGTCTCACACTGGTGTCCAACTTGCGGCCCACAGGTTGCATGTGGCCCAGGATGGCTATGAATGCAGCCTAACACAAAACCCTTACTTAAAACCTTTTTTTAGTTCATCAGTTTTCATTAGTGTTTGTGTATGTAATGTGTGGTCCAAGACAACTCTTCTTCTTTTCCAGTGTGGCCCAGAGATGCCAAAAGTTTGGATGCTCTTGGGAGGAAGATACATCCTCGCCTCGTCCAGGTTCTCATGGCTCCAGGTGGTCCCTGGCTTGTGGCTGCATCACTCCAATAGCTGCCTCTGTCTCCAGTGCCTTCTCTTCTCTCCCTGTGTCTTCTGTCTCTTATGAAGAAACCTGTCATTGGATTTAGGGCATCCCTGGGTGATCCAGGATGATTCCTTCTCAAGATCCTTAACTTCACAACATCTGCAAAGACCGTCTTTCCAAAAAAGCACTGGAGATTAAGACATGGGGATATTTTAGGCCACCGTTCAACTCTCTACACATATAGAATTCAACTTAAAATAACACATGAAACATAACAAGTATAGTTTTTGTCTCATTTCAGTTCTCTGGAAAGCTTCTGTTCCAGAATTTTCTCTAAAGGCTCTTACTTGGGAAGAAGCCCCTTCCTTTCCGATTTCCAACTCAAGTGAATTATTAATATTACCAAGGTTCTCCCTCTCAAAATCACTGATAATAAAGGGCTCAGCATTTCTGTTCTCCATGATTTCTGCGGAAAATGGGAAGAGAGTTTGAGGAAAGAAGCAGAAATCCTAACAGGAATTCTCTCTAGATTAAAGATTAAGTAAAGTGAGCCCACAGAGCCTTTTCAATGTACAAAATTCCATTTATTGTTTCTTTCTCTCAGCAGTGGTCTTATATTCACCTAACAAATAACTATTCCCCAAAGGGCAAAGGAGAGACTATTGACCTCAGGCATAGGACAATTTGTCTTGCAGGACAGCCTTTTAGAAGGGAATGCTCTAAAGAGCATGAGGAGAGAGCTTTTGAGAAGAAATGGCCTCATGTCCTGGACTGGTCACCCAGACCTGCTGGCGACCCTCTAGCACTGGTTCTTCAAACTTGCTCAAGCAGAATGCTATCACCACCACCAAATACCCACCTTGGCTTCAAAAAGCTGAAATAACAATAGTTTCTTGTAACCGTTTTAAGTCCTCAAATAGCGGTTGGCTTGTGGTAGGAGCACAGCATGTATTATTGAATAAATGAATGGACGGATGAATGAATGAATGTGTTTGTGACTTCAGGAGGCTCAAACTTTAGAATTCAAGGAATAAGTTTCACCAGAAAAGTTATGTGCATTCTTCAAATATATGCCCTTCCCCACCCTCCCAAATGGGAAACTAAACTGCTGGGAAGATGCAGCCTTTCCTCTCTCTGCCCTGTGATGCATTTGCAGAGGCAGGACTAAGGAGAGGGTCCTACCAATGCAGTTTCTTGAGTATACATGTGAGGTGTCTAATCACCAACCAGCTACCTCTCCCACTTGTGGCTCCTCCTCCTTCCAAGGAGGTCAGCATAACCTCCACAGGGCACCCCGTACATTTGAATAATGGTATAGGAGAGTCACAGACAGAATCCTTTCCTAAATCTTCCCAGGCAGATTCCAATCTCAGAATTGTAAGTCCAAGCTACAAATTCCCTTTTCGTAGAATGCTGCAAACTTTTCTTTGCGCATATTAAGGAATGCACTTGTGGCTCTCACTGGCTGGCTTTGGGGCCATGCAGGAGAAGCAAACCTGTTCAGCCACCTGTTTCAGTATCTCTTCAAACCCAGCTCCCTAACCCTTAGCCCATAAAATGGTCATCTCTGCATGCACACACACGGAGGTAAAGCTGTCATTGGGTTATTTCAGGCTGAAAATAATTATAGCCTCCTGAAAAATTCAGACAAGGCCAAAACTGAAGTTGTTATTTGGGTGAGAAAAAATTTGCTCTGTTCTCCCTTCAATCTGTAGTCCTCTATGAGTTCCCATTCAGATGGCTTCCTGACTGTTAGTTCTATCTTTCCCTGGTGGACTCTGGAGTTCAACTCATTCACGTTGAAGCCATTTCAAAGGCATCTGTAAATAGAGACTATCAAATAATTAGAGTCAACGGTAACTACAAAAGTTTCACAGCTCTACTGTGCAATGGTATATTTGGCTAATGTTTTTACATCAATGATAGTATTGGTATTTTGGTTTCAGGCTACAGGCAGCCTTTGTAAGGATGTGAAAATCAATACAAAAGGTTTGTCGGGGGTGACATGTTTGTTAATGTTTTATTGATTATGCCATTGGTTGTAAATTTTCTAACTTAATAAAGCTCAAGATTTTTTGCAGTAAAAGACAGAGGTTATTTAATTAACTGGCCACTTAATGCAAGCTGTGAACATGATACATTGTGACTGCTTCAAAGTGACACCCAATTCATCACTCTCCAAACGGGCATGATGTCACACTCCACACACACACACACACACACACACACAAGTATTATGTCACTGAAAGAATTAGGCAAAAGAAGGCTGATATAAAAAAGGAAAAGCATCAACATATACACTTAATACTAAAAGATTCTAGCAATGTGCACGTAATACTAAAAGAAAGGTCTGAACATGCATATTGCTGTTTTCTTGATAAGAGGAAATTAGAATTATACTGTTAAAAAGCTAAGCCAAATTACGAATGCCCCTAATTCAGGCAGCATTGTAAAAAATAGATGATAATCCACTTTCTGTATCCAGAGTGAAAACACTATGACTTCACACAGTGATCTTGTGAAATCACAGTGATTTATTTAACATATTTAAGAAATCAGATAAATATAACCCAGCAATCATTAATTTTACTCTTTCCAAAACCGTTCAGTCCATTCTGTGCAGGCTGTGTAGAGTCACCCCTCAGTCTCTGTGAGGGGTCTGTTCCAGGAACGCCTCTTCCTGTACCAAAACCTGACGCTGCTTCAGTTCCTTGTGGAAAATCGTGTAATATTTGCCTCCTCCCATGCACAGTACTTTAAATCATCTCTAGATTAGTTATAACACCTAATACAATGTAAAGGCTATGTTTATAGTTGTTATACTATATTGTTTAGGGAATAAGAACAAGAAAAAAAGGTCTGTACATGTTTAGTACAGACTCCACCATGACAGGCCTAACTACATAATACATATGAGCAAAAACGTTACCATAACTTTTTCCCCACGTATTTTCTTTCCACGGTTGGGTGAGTCCTCAGAAACAGAAGGCTGGCCGTATTCACTGAACTAAGCTGTGTACTGAAAGAACCTCACGTTCCTCACTGTCACACGAGTTCTCAGTATCTTCCGATGTAGGCTGCCAAAGCACAAAGTTGTTAGACTTAAAGCATTTACCGATAAACCATTAGTAACACAAGCTTGTCTCTCTTCAAATATAAATCCACTGGCAAGGGAAATGTAGATCACTTAGCTTGATTTTCCTTGCGCATACACAGGTGCGTTTCCTTCTGTAAACCCTGACATGCAACATTGTATCCTTGCAACATTCCTAAGATTATATTGTGGTGTTAAACCTGTTAGGGGGGTGGTTCCTAGTTTCCCCACGATGGAACTCCACTCTAAGTCTGCCGAGGTGTGACATTACCCTTAAAGCCACAAAAAACACAGTGCCACTGGTAACACCGATTTAAGTCCTGATCACTTTCCTCACTTGTAGCTAAACTGCCCTTCATTTTTAAAAAATCTTCTTACAAACCTCTTTCCTCAGGAAATGATTTAAATAACTGTTTTGTAGTCACAAAACCTCTTGAATCATCAACTCTTCCAAGAAATTTTACAGATTCTCGTGGAACCAGTTCAATAAGGCATCTTATTTTGTAGAAGAGAGGAAGAGGGGAAGAATTGCCACACTGCGCACTCATTTCCCCAGTTACCATCAACGGGCTTCTCTCTCCCTGCCAGGTTAATAGCCAGCCTGTTCTATCACCCACCATATAAAAAACCTCTGCATCTTGTAATTACCTTTTCTCCCTCTTTCTTTTCTTCTTCTTTTGGAATTACTTTTAACATGTCTTTTCAAGCCTTTTCAAACTTTCTAATGGAACCCTCATGTGAGTATTTCAAAATTTCCTTCCATTGTAAATCTCACATAAGCTCTTCCAAATTCTCAACGGTGATTCCCGATTAATAAAATTTCACTGGGGCATGAGTTCCTTTCCTTTCCACTAATTTAAAAGCCTCCCACAGTGGCTTCTTAAAATATTTGAGAAACAATTTTTAAATGAAAACAATTCTATAAATATAGAGCCATGAAACTGGATTCGCTTTGGGCCTAATCTGGTCTCGGTTATAAGTTAATACTTCCCTGGAAAAGGCCTTTTTTTCTTCTCTTCTTATCCAGCTTTGTACCTTTTTACATTAATTTTTAAAAACACTAAAATTTAAACATTTTAGAAATTCTCATAGATGAGATAAAAGTATATAAACATTAAAAGAACAAAATTAGAAACACAAGATTATAGATGTCCTTTTCTCCGTTAGCAAAAGAGATGTGCTATACTAGGGATGCTAACACAGCAGGAGCCATTGTCAGGGTCCTACTTTTACACGACTGATGAGTTCAGGATGCTTATTCAGTAAACATGAGTGAATGAACGAATGAATGGACATGCATGGAACCAATATGTTACATGAGTCATAAACCAAGATTACGATTAACCCAGATTTGTGCATTTGAGGCCATAGAGAAGAAAACTGAAGGAAAAAAAAGGCACAGGCAATATTTTAATTTGTAGAGACTAACAAATTATACTCCAAAACAGTCATACAACTATACAAATGCCTGGTGTTCACTCACCACTTGCCTTTAAATTCACCACATTATGAAATGTGTGATCTTCTAGTTTTGATATCAATGTCCCTAATTGAGAATGATTGGAGCATTTTTTATATGCTTACTGTCTATTTTCATTTCCTCTTCTGTGAATTGATATGCATCTGAACCACTTTTCTACACCTGGGGAAACTGAGGTTTCATGACCTTGAGAAAACTTCAGCTTCCAGGTTTGCTAGAATTCATTACAGCCGCCCTCAGATGCGGGAACTAAGCCATGAAAAGTTGTGATCTCTGAGAGAAAGATCAATGAGGTGAGCCCTGCAACAGAAATTGATTTATAGATGTCAACAACCTATATATTCTGGATTCCAATCTGTTGTCTGTTTTACATATGCAAATATAGTCTTCTAGTCTAAAGGTTATGTCTTACAACAAAGAAGTTTTAACTTTGATATTGTTAAATTTGTGTATGTTGACTTGTGTAGTTGGGCTTTCTGTACCTCTTTCAGGTGGCCTGCCCTACCCACAAAGTTATAAACAAAGTCTTAACTGGTATGGATATAAGAGATTACTTTCCACTACGTGGAAAACCAGTGCTCTTGTTACTGTCTCTTAAAAATCTGTACACAGTTGTAATTCTTACAGGGCACGTGAAGTCACAGAGTTTCAGAGCTACAAAGACCTGAAAGAACACCCTGTCTAATTTCCAGTGTTTCAGATAAGGAACTTAGGGTCCAGAAAGATTCAACGGTCCGCCCACCGCCACCCAGTTGGGTCGTGGCAGAATCAGAAATCAACCCCAGGCTCCTGTCTCCCTGCTCTGTCTCTCCTGCCCCACAACGCCTCTTCCAAAGCCTGTCATCAAATAGCACCTGAATGTGCTTTGTGAATCCCATTGACACTTAAACTAGTGTAACTTACCATTCTAGTCTGTATCCATGCACTGAGGGAGTGTGTGTGTGTACACCAGTGTGAGGGCATGAGTGTGTGTTTAGTACAAAAATTCTTTGTATTACACTACTTCACTTAAATTTTCCCCACGAGGTCCCGATCCCCTCACTGACAATGATAAACTAAATTTAATTCAAATAGAATAATTTGCAGTAGTAATCTGTTTCAAATAAAATAAGAATATAATTCAAGGAACACAATGACTTTTTAAGCTCATCAAGGTAATCACTCCACCAAATTAACAAAGAGCAGGAGGGTTTGGTACCCCTGGCTGGGGGAATGAACCATAGATCACCCATCTCAGCAGCCAGCTTGGTGTACATTGAAGCCAAATGTATGACATATTTGGGTAAAATCCCCTCTAATTCCAGTGAAATCTATACTACCCCAAATATGCAGTTTAGGCTTTCTTACATTGCTGCATGAAAGCAGAATGCTCAATTTAAATCTTCAACTTAAAAGTTTTTTCTGAGTTTCCCTAATCAGAGATTAAAATGTAAGGTTGAGGCTGCCCTCCCTGCCTGTTTCCATGCTGTTAGCAGAGGACAAAGTATCCATATTTAACAGGAGACCCTGAGGGATGAAGAAGAGGTGAGTTAATATGAATGTAAACCTGTGTTGGAGGAGAAAGTGGGAAGGGGAAGAGGAGGAATAGTGTGAAACTAAGCCCACCCCAACAGACACCAGGATACAGGGTTTCTGGAACTAGTCTAGGTATTTAGACCTGTATCATTAACAAAGTAACAGAAACTCCAATAAATAGTGGCTTAAAAGGGGGGGGGATGAGGGGAGTTTGTCGTATGCAGTAAATCTGGAGACAAGCAGTCAAAACTGATGTAGCAGATCAACCATGCTCTTTTAACCTGTCTTCTTTGCCATTTTTGGAATGGTGGTTTACAACCTCATAGTCACAACATGGCTGCTGATACTCCAGGCATCACATACGGAAAGAATGAGAAAGTGGTGATGCCAGTTGCATCAGTTTCTCTCAAAGAAACTCTCCTAGAAACCCCCTAACAGACAGAATCTGGTTTGTCTTATTGGCTCAAACTGCATCACATGACCAGCTCTCGATAATGAGAAGCTGTGAAACAAAGTACAGACATTTGATTTCTCCAACTGCTGGGGTACCCACAGTAAGTGGAGGTTGAAACTGGGCAACCACTTTGTCTGCCCCAGATTCACGATACATAGATCTGAGATCTAAATAATTCCTGGCTCGTGGTATCTTCTAGAAGCCGCTGCACTACCACTTTCCCACTGCCTGAATCCAAGTTTGAGGAAAAGAGGTGCATGTCTCTAAGACCCATGGTTTCAGAGGGAGGTGAGGGACGCCAAAAAGAATGCGTTCCCAACAAGAGACAATGGAGGTCTCGGGTTAGATTCACCCACATTCTCAGTGACCACAGATATATAGCCTTGAAAAACTTCATTATCCTCCTTAAGACTTATACTTTCATCTGTAAAATGTGAATAATTATTCCTATGTGGCAATTTTATGATGAGAATTCTTTGAAATCTTGCAAAGGATGAATTATCCTTTGATAATTATCCAAAGAATGAAAAGCAAGAGCTTTGCTGTCAGACAGGTTTAAATTGAATGTGGACACCTACTAGCTGGGTGATTTTGGATGAGTAAGTCAACCTCTAAAGACCTCACTTTTTTCATCTACAAAGGGGTAATGAAATTTATGTTGTTTCATAGGGCTGTTGTGAGGAATTAGTCAAAAAAAAAACTATCTTGTAAAGCATTTAAAACAGTGCTTGGCATATGGTATGCACTCAATAAATATCAGCCATTCCTATTTTCGTGTATATATACCTAGCACGAATGTGAGATGTGATAGATGATCAATAATAATGTTTCCCTTTCTCATGTCAAAAGATTTTTGTGCAGACTAAACAGGTAAGAATTATGAATCTGCTGGGTGAGTTCTAAGGAGTTATTGAAAGGATAGGAGTAACTCTGACTATGGCAAAGGGAGGGGAGAATGAGTGAGCAGGTACTGGGGCAGCCAGCACCCCACTGGGTCAGCTGGGCCAGTCCAGCACATTAGCCCTGCAGAGATAAAAATCAAACACTCAAAGCTCCCGAGCCTTGGCCGAACTCTATGGCCTTCTAGTAGACAGAGGGCATCATTCTTCAGGGAAGTGGTCAAGGAAGAAACAAAGTCTTCTCCAGGAAGCAGAGACAGCCCCCTCTGCAGACCCCTCCTGACGGGGAGGGCTCCCAGCCAGGAGGGCCAGGGAAGGGGGACTCAGTGCCAGTTCTGTGAGACCAGGACATGTCCTGTGCGGTACAAGACTGGAAATAGAAACCTGAGTGTTCTGTCCCATGGGGAGCTGGACCCTGTCCCTGAGCCTGGAGAAAGCCCTGTCCTGATGTTGTGTGGAGTAGCAGCATTTACCTTGGGAAGTGAACACTGTGTCTGTGGACTCCCGAGGACTGATGGTACGTCAGCAGGGACTAAGGGAGGGCATGCAGTTTCTTTTGCATTTGGGGGGCACCTTCTGTGAGAAAGGAAAGAAGAAGTATTTCTCTCCTGTCCTGGATTTTCCATACTTCATCAACACACAGCCCCCAGGGCGTGCTCTGGCCCTACAGAGAGGTTGGGGAGGTAGCTTACTCCTCTACTACAAAATGGAGCAGCTCTTGCCAGAGAACTTTCTGGAAGCTGCCCAGCCACAAAATCAGAAGAACAGGTGCTCAGGACTTCCTGGGTGTCCAGTAGTCAGAGCCTCATTGTTACGCTAAACTCTTCCATAAAGCAGCTGTTCTTGGACATGATTTGGAACTCACGACTTCTTCTGGCTACCTGATTATCATGCATGGCGCTCACAGGCAGAATAACCCATGTCAAGACTAATTATTAATAAAATGGGAGTACATTGAATGCTGATTCTGTGCTGGGCACTCACTTTGCTTAGCATTTTGTCTGTATTAATTGCTTTTTTCTTCATAAGCATCTTAGAGGGAGGTGCTATTTTAACTTCTGTTTTAAGAATGAGGAAACTAAAACCTGGAGAGGCAAACGGACTGGCTAACACCACAGAGCTACAAAGTGGCAGAAACAGTGCAGGTGTCCGAGCTTTGTGCTTCATCGCTAGGTGATGCCCTCCCTGAGAAGGCTGCACATACACTTGGAGCATATGATTCTGAATCTGACGGTCGCAGCATCCACAATTCCAGAAATATTAATTAATTGATTGACGAGCACCAGAAGGGTATTTGCTCAGTATTCAGGAAGCCAACAATAGGGCTCAATTAACAAAGATGCAAATGGTAAGAACAATGAAATTTGCTATGTGTCTTTATATAGAATGGAATCTAAGCAATTTAGAATAGAGTCTGATATTCTCCCCCCCGGTCATCTTAGAGATTTGAATAATCCAGAGTGTCACACGCCATCTTTGTCTCAGGTGAAGTGACTTGCCTTGGAACATCTCAAGTCTCATCCTAACAAGCCTAAATCTTCGCTTCAGCCCCTTTACTAGGCACTTCAGCATTGACTCAATATCAATTGATTTCTCCAGGAATCTTTGCTTCCTTCCCATGTGCATTGCCAAGTGTCACCTTCAACATCTGACAGCTCCCTGCCTGGGAAATCCGAGCCCCCTGGGTTGGTCTTCTGCCTCTGGTGTGTTCTTCAGGATACTGTGGCAATGCAGGACATGGTAGGTGTGGAGCCCTCCCTGTGAGAGCTGGAACTGTAAGGGCCCTCTGTTGGGAAGATAGGTGAATGCCATCGCAATGGCAGTTCCCTTTGACAGCCACAAGAGAAGGACACAGCTGTGGAATCATTTAAAGCATTACATTACATCATATGGGCCTGAAGACGCCCTGGCTAGTTTTCCCTGAGTCTCTGTTCTGGATGTCTCAAACCAACTCTGATGAACGTAGACATACCCCAGCCTTTTCTCTGTTACCCGGGAGTGTTTCCAGTCAGTAGGTAATTTTTAGAGACTTTGTCGGTCTGACAGGCTGAACTGGTCTTTGTCTATGGTCTCTGAAGTTTATCTCTTAAAGTCAGTGTTTCCTGCTGCAGCCATACCAAGTTTGCGTTTCCATCACTCTTGCTGTCTGTGTCCTAATTGACACTGTACAAATCTAAGCAAGCTTCCATCTGAAGATGGAGCTGCCTCCACTGGGTCAACCTCCAGGTACAAACCCCACACTGAAGTTCTACTGCTTGTTCTACGCACAGACTTCCATGGCTTCGTGTGAACAAAAACATTTCTTCTCTGGCTGAGTGCTGCCTGAAAGGCTTCCTCTCCTCCACTGCCCGGTGCTCATGCTCTGCGGCGGTTTCGGTCTCTCCCGTAAATGAAAAATCTTTCCTTAGGGATGGATCCACTCTGACTGAGCTGCTACAGCGCTACTTAACCACACAACTGGAGGGAAGACACAGACAACCAGTTTCAGAGTGCTGCTATAACAAATTACGACAAACTCAGTGGCTTAAAGTAACATGTTGGGGGTAAACTTGTTATTTTGTACTTCATTAAGTCGGTCTAAAATGGGTCGGCAGAGCTTGCCTTCTGACAACAAAGCTCTGCCGAATCTGTTTTCTTGCCTTTTCTAGCTTCCAGAAGCCACCTGCATTCTACGGATCATGGACACCTTTCTCTACATCCAAAGCCAGCAGAATAGCATCTGCAAATTTCCCTCTCTAACCCTGACACGTATGACTTCCTTTTATAAGGACCCTTGTGATTACACTGGGTTATCTCCCCATGTCAATATCCTTAACTTTATCGCATCTGCAAAGTCCTTTTGCTACATAAGGAAACATATTCACAGGTTCTAGGGATTAGGATGTGGACATGTTGGAGGGTGGGGAAGAAGGGGCATTATTCTGCTTACCACGCTAGAAAAGAAGACAAGATGACCAAACTGAAAAGCACTTAATAGACAGGAGTAGATTAATTACCAGCAGATCCTTAGGCCATCAGGAGTTACATGCAAGCCCATGAGATGGACTTGAAAGATCAGCTACCACCCTGATTTGCAGAAGAGGTAACTGAGGCCCAGAGAAGTGAAATGTTTGATACATACACAAAGCTGTTTAGTGATCTGATGGGACCTGGAATCCAACCTTTGACTCCCAGACCAGCTCTCCACAAAACAGTTGAACCCTTCCAGTCCTATTTTCTCCTCCCTCTTTTTAAAAGAAATGTGTTGCCAGATGCAGCCTCTCAGTTTCCTGGCTGCTTCTAGGACAGCAGGCTTCTCTTGAAGCTGAGGACCCCTTCCTGCCCGCCTTTCTGTCACGTGCTCCGTAAGCGTTATGCACTGTGCAGTCACATTCTTTGAAGATTCTTTTCTTTCATCTCTGCTTAAAATAGCACCTGCCTCAGAAACTTCAGAGTGAACACCCAAAGGGATGGGTAAATTTATCACCTGGTGAACCGACCTACATTCTGCTTAATTGTTTTTGGCCTGACCATTACCCCAGGCATCAGAGTCAAAAGGAAGAAAAGAAACAGTTAGACCACAATGTGGAGAGATTTTATGGCTCTGGTTGATCCTGAAACCGAATAATTGTCAGGAAGAAGTTTAAAGATAAAAGGTTCTTAGCATAGAGTTAATTTTACAAAACACCCACTTTCGCTGGTGTTTCAGGAAGAAGAGATTATCAAAACAATGACATGCATTTCTCAGAGGAAGATCATCTGATCTAGTTCAACTGCTCTTAGTGTGTGTTGGGTCAGACTTCAATTATTACAAAAAGATTAAATTGGATGTCATATCTTTTTTTAATATGAGTGTTTTTGTGTGAGCCGAATCCATCAATTTCTGTCTAATGTACAAAATGCTTCATATTATCGGATGTACCTGAAGAAACAAAGGTTTTTGTGAAACCTGAACTGAAGGTGTAAACAGATATTTTAGACATTTCTAAGGTCACCGTCAAAGGCGTATTATCTCCCTGTTTCTTTTTAACACTTCAGTTGTAAATTCTTTTGGAGAGCTTCAAAAAGACATTCGCATCCTTCTAGTCTGATCAATGAGTACATTTGGCAGCTGTTGAGTTTCATTTGCTCACGTGTTTCCCATGGAGACGTACATTGCGTGGCCTGTTTAGTATAATTTGTTGTTTATGCTTCCGCATTCATGGTATTATCTGCCTAGATGTGCAAAGAGGGTCTGCATGGACAACTGTGTCTGTTTATCTTTTTTCTTTTTAATTTTTAAATCAACTTGAGTTTTCTGCATCTTGCAAAATGTAATCAGTAGTGATGGAGTTCACACATTTCAGCAACAGAATGACACTTCTTCAAATCTCTCCAAACAGTTCCCAGACCTCAAATGACAATAATAAAAATAAGATAGGTAAAAATTTCAGCATATGAATGTCATTTCAAAAGAAGCTTCCATTGAGTAAAATAATTTTTTTTGTACCAGTTGCAGAAACCAAAGAAAGGAAATTTCGTTAGGCTGACACCAGCATGGTTACAGACAGACGGTCTGTTTGCATTGTCCAGGTCCCACGGACCCCTCAGATTCAACCTGAACTCAACATCACTCTCCCAGTGCAGTCTCCCCTCCCTGCTTCCCCTCTCGGCAGTCAACACCACCATTCACCCCGCTGTGCGGCCCCCATATCCAACCACCATAGCCAGTCACCAGCCTCGTCGGTTTTGTATCTTCTAAATGTCCCTTGAACTCTTCCGAGCCACTGTGCCCATGCTCTCATGGCTGAGCCACACTATGACATCAGTGGGCCCTGGGCGCTTTGCCTTCATGGAACCCTTCCTCCATAAAACAGTTATTTAAATTACATTTTATGCCTTCGTTGGTATAAAGACAAATATAATCCAAGCTTGATTCATTATATGTCCATCATTATTAGATTTATTTTAAGATTCTGATTTTAAGATAGACTAAAATTAAATATCTTTGCAGCCCCCCGAAATGGTAGCTGTGGGCCCTGGGTGCTGTGCCTTACTGCGCCACGTGGCGAAGGTGGAACCGTTCTTGGCCCCCGCCCTCACCTGGGCGGCTCAGATTGCCTGTCACCTGTTCTCTGCACAACCCCTCTTGGCAATTCATTCTCCAGCTGCGGCCAGAGGGCCTAAACACTCAGTTCACTTACATGCCACATCATGTCCCAGTCCACAGTGGTCCGCATATATAAAAAAAGTAGTACTATAAAAATTATAATGGAGCAGAAAATTTTCTGTCACCTATTGATGGAGTAGCCATTGTAACATCGTAGTGCAATGTATTTTTCACCTGTTGGTGGCGACGCCGGTGTAAACAAACCTGCCGCACTGCCAGTCGTATAAAGTACAGCACAGACAATTACAATAGCAGGGGCCCCAGCCAGGTGTGTGTAAGTGCTCTATGATGTCCTCACAGTGACAAGACCGCCTGATGATGCATGTCTCAGAGCGCATCCTCATTGTTACTTGGTGCCTGATTGTAGTTTGTAGCAGTTGCTAGGTGGTTACAATTAACGTCTTCCTTTATAACAATGTTGTTCAGATTAACACCAACTTAATTTTACCAGCACACTAGAACTTCACTGCTCCACCACCCTATGCCCTCACTTCATGTTGTATTGCTGTATGTTGCGTCTTCATACATTGTGTCCCTATCAACTTATGTTTATGTAGTTGTCATCTAAATCAGATTTTTTAAAAAGAGGAGTTGCAAACAAAAAACACATTAATACTGCCTTTTATAATTACCTATTTTGTTATTTTTACTGGTGTTCTGATTTCTTCACGTGGATTTAAACAACTGTCTAGTGTCCTTTCATTTCAGCCTGGAGAGCTCTCTCTAGCATTTATTGTAGGGCACATCTAGTAGAAACGAACTCTTTCACATTTTATTTATTTGGAAATGTCTTAATTTCTTTACCATTATAAAAAATGGATTTCTAAATTGACAAATTGTCTTTCTCAGCACTCCACATATGTCATTCCACTGCCTCCTGGCTTGCATGGTTTCTAATGAGAATGCAGTTATAAATCTTATCAAAGATCCTTGTACAGGACGAGTTGATTTTCTTCGGTTGCGTCCAGGACTCTCTCCTTGGCTTTGGCGTTCGACTGTGTGATTGGAGATGAGAGTGTAGTAGGGTGGAACAAGCAGTGGATTTCGTGTGAGGCAAGCCTGAGGCAAAACCAGCTGTGTCACCGTCTAGCTGATTTTCTCATGTCTGATACGAGTATAATAATATCTACTATTAAGATCATTGTGAGAATAAAATGAAGCAATGTAAATAAGGCATAGAAGACAAGCAATAAGTCATTGTTCAATTTTCATAGATTCAGGGCATGGCTCTGCCCACAGTAGGCTTCTCTTTTATTGTTGACTGACTGGTTGGCATCACCATCATTTTATTCATCCTGTACTATGCTTTTTTCCTCTACAAGGGTTTGCACCTGCAGTTTGGAAAAACAACTCATCTAAACTTAGGTTGTTTTAGTGGTCTCCCCAAACCAGTGTTATTTCTCTTAGGGTGTCATCTTGGGACGCGTAATAGAAAACATAAAGTTGCCACTGCGTGGCCCTTCCTGAGATACAGCTGGCACCCCTTGCGTTCCCTAAATAATACATTTTGATAAACTGGCTTCATGTATGGTTTGGTTTGGTCTTGTGGTCATATTTTTGTGGGGTTTTTTGTGTTGTATTTCAGCTCTGCCTCCTTAACGATTGCTAGTTCCATGGGTATAAGAAAAGGCAAACATTTTTGGCCCTGGCTCCTGCAGAGACAGACCTCACTGGTGAATACACAACCTTCTCCAAGGAGGTTCACCCCTGCAAGCCCGGAACTGCTCACACCTGCAGACACGATCCAATGGCAGGAGGCTACAGATGTGTGTGCTAATGTCACAGGGCTGAAAGCCTTGCTGACTCTTTACCCTCTGGGACTCTGAGTCCTGCCAGCTCACATCCATGGCACCTTCCTCCTGCTTCCTACCCTACCTGCCCTCCCTGGACAAGCGTCTGTCTCTTATTCTTACTGACCCTGCTGGACCTCTCTTTCTTGCCTAAAATGTGTCTTAATGCTCCCTAGTCCTCTTTAATTCATTCAACAAATAGATATTGAGTACCTAGTGCATGCCAGGCTCTGTTCCAGGTGCTGGAGATACAGCCTTGAGCAACAAGTCACAATAAAATTCTGCTCTCGTGGAATTTACATTCTAGCTTACCTCTAAGATCTAGGCATAGCAAAGAGCTCACCACCCTGTCTCAAAAAGAGAGTGGCTGGAGTAAGTCTGTGTTCATCAGGTGCTAGAAGATCCTCTTTGGATCTTAAAGAAACAGAACTATAAACCCTAATGAATTTTAACATCCTTCTCCCTAAGGCAGTGCTTCTTCGAGTGTCCTGTTTCTCCCTCTGTTATTTTCCCTACTATCTTGCCAGCTATGGAAGGAGATTGTCCCACTGCATTTCCTGGGCAAGTTTGGAGGTTTTCTTATGGCTTATGGATGGGAGTCCTTTGACATTCTTCCCTTTTCTGCTAATCAATTACATATAAAGTCTTGGATAGGTAACTTGGAAGCCCAAAGGTTTCTTTTTATACCCAGTTGTTTTATTTTAGAATAATCTATGATCTTATAACTATTTTTTAAATACATCTGGCCCAATTAACTTCAAGAGATAATTTGGAATTGTGAATTTCTCCCATACGGAAACCTAAAGGAGACTTCATCAGGCCTGTCTATGCTTCTCTTTGGTCCCAGACCACCTTATGTTACGTGGTGATTGAGTGGCTCCTCTGGTTCTGCCCTTGATTTCCTTCTTTTCATGTGTAAACTTTTATTAAATTGATGAGTCTCCTTAAGTTCTTTTTTCCTAATAAACACAGATTTGTAATTCACAGGATTAGTTTTTGCACTTTCCTGATCTCCATTATCAGGCAATGTTTTCATTTTTTTAAATGAGTGAGTTCTTTCATTCTATCATATGTATCCCCCAGATGGCCATATAGGAGGTCTTTCTGAAGAAAATTCAGGCCTTTACAACCCTCATCCCCCCTTTCTAACCTTCTAGGATACAACCCCTGGGCTCTCTGTGTAAGCTCCATGAGAGCAGCGCCTTCTTCTGGTTCATCTGGTGTCGTATGTGCAGCACCCTGACGATCAGAACAGGTACTTAAATATTGGCTGATGAATAATGAATGAATGAGCAAACTTTTTATAAATGATTTTTTCCACCCTGGCTGGGTGGCTCAGTTGGTTGGAGCATCGTCCCCATACACCAAAAGGTTGTGGGTGTCATCCCTAGTCGGGGTGCACACAGGAGGCAACTGATTGATGTCTCTCTCTCTCTCCCTCCCTCCTCTCTAAAATCAATAAACACATCTTCAGATAAGAATTCAAAAAAATGATTTTTTTCCATTTTTTTCAAACTCATTTGTATTTTAGTTGTGACTCCCCTTTCCATGCTGTTCTTCTGCAGGTTAGTTTGTTTTCTTTCCCTCCCGAACACCGTGCGTCACGCTGTGATCACAGTGGCTCAGGGCTCCAACTCAGACAGACGCTTTCAGCACCTGTTCCTTTAAAAGTGGTTAAAAAGATTTTCGTCCTCATAGGTCTAAACTTCTTCTGTTCTAGGAAACAGAGGAGAGGCAGCACATCCCGTATCACATGGCTGTTTTTGCAGGATGAGTCTTAGAACAGTGTGACTAATAGGCCAAGACCGAATGCATCCCACAGTGTGGCCCGCAGATCTGGGTGGCCCGTGAACTGTCACCCACCTGCAATAAGTATAGAAGGTGAGAGCGAGCACTTAGAAACTTTCATGAGCGATGTGACATTGCTACAGCATTCAAGAGCCCAGTTTTGTGTTTTATAAAAGCATCAGTCCATGATATATCAGAAACAGAAAGCCCTGGCTCTTCACCACAAATAGTGAAGGAAGCCCTAGTAGAGTTCCCAGCTGGACCAAATGTAGAGGTGGCTCGGTCTGTCCACAGTAGAGGCAGTGAGCTTGAGGTCAGTCCACATCACATGACTTTCCAGGAAAACTGTAAACCAGAGGTAATGATGCCTGGTGGGTGGGAATTATCAGCGCTGGTATATGTTTCAATAGAAAAAATTCTGTTTATGAAATAATGGACACCACCCTGAAGGTATGCAGCATGGTGCAGTTTCAGAACCAATTTATCTTCTGCATTTACAACACACAAATGTAGCTGCTCTGCGAGGAAAACCTCATTCGCTGCTAGAAAAAGGCAGCCGTGCCAGAGGAGGGAATGATAGGGAGAGCCTGGACTGAGTCAAAGTACACCCCACTGACACTAAAGCTGATTGATGAGCAAGGAGCCTTCCGAGTCCAGAGAACAAAATGGAAAGGAGACAGACAAATGCTACCAAGATGTATGAGAAACTGGGGGTGACACAGATGTGTGTTCTCTGTGCAGGAGGAGATTAGGGTCTTTCAAGGCTGACAGTTGTTGTCAGTGCAGTTGACATAAATTTTGCTAATGTTAATGGAAATGTACTAGTGTGATTTACCAAAGCCATTTACAGCTGTTACGTTAGCGTAAAATAGAAAGCAATTGTAGGAAGAAGAACCCAAGAGGTTTCATACTTGTGTGTGTGAACAAATGCATATTTTAAAATTGCTATATACATAGAATTTTCCCCCTAGTGTGGCAATTTTTATTTTTCTTTAAAGTTATTATTTCATATCTTTAAAAAACTTCAGCAAATTCTGTGGTTCTAAAAAGCCTTCTCAGGCTCTCTGCTTTCTCCATTTTGAGAGCATACTTTTTGCATTAGAGGGCTTTTACTTTTTACAAATCCATATTTTAGGAAATTTTGCTCTTCCATCTTTCCTCATAATGCTGGAATTAGACATTCCCACATGTACTAGGTCATTGGAGTCATGAAATATTCTGGAATGCCAAGACATGGCTTTCAGCCATGGAATGGCAAGGTCAAGGGCATATGAGATTTCCATAGATAATGGGTCACATGTACAGAGCATCAAAAGCCAGCCTGGAAGGGCCCGAGATGAGTGAGGCACATGACATGTCCATGCTGCCGCAGTCAGTGTTAGCAAAGCCAGCCAAGGGCGTTGGTGCTGGACAGAGTCTTCAGAGTGGGAACTCCTCCTGGCATGGAGGAGGCAACCGGATGGCCGTCCTCCCAGGATCTTCCTCAGGGGGCCGAGCAGCGCAGGCTGTCTCTGCAACGCGTGGGCAGTAGAGGCAGTCACACAGAATGGCTGGGGCAATCAGAAGGATTCTGAAAAAAGGAAAAAAAATGGAACTTGAGCAAGGATAGAAGACAAAAGAGTAGGAAAGCATTGTGGACAATTCCGCAAAGGATAAAGATAGGTTACATTTTATGTAAAAAATGAAGTGTGAACTCCTGGAGTGGCATCTTTCATGAAGTGACCTAGGGTGGACCACAGAAAGAACGAGGAAAGAAAACAGCTCTGGCGCCTCTGACTGAAGCCTCTCTTTACCTGAGATGCCAATGCTCCCGCTCCCCACCCACCCTGGTCCAGGAGCAGAATGGCTCAGAGGCCACGGAATGCAGTGTTTTCATCAGTGGTTTGCCTCCTCTGCACTGTCCACTCTCTGTGTTTCACTTGATGACTTCGGCTCACCCTCTTGCTGCCTATTAGCATCACTGCCAAGGATGAGCATGGAAAATAGGAGGCCACAAGAGGAGCAGAGAACGGCAGTTTGTTGTGGAGTCTTGTATAGATCGAGCTGCAGCCTCTGAGCTGGCTAAGGTAGGTGTAATCCTTGCTTCCCAGGCCGCACTCAACTCCCCTCCCACCAAGTCTTTCGTTTCACAGTGACAACAATTTTTGCCTCTGGAGTCTGTGCAAACCAGCCATATGAGTTCTTTGTCCTCAAGCCTCCTTCTTCTTTTCCTGGGCCCTAACCAGCTCATCCACCCAGAGGAAACAATCTCTGAAGTTTCCTACCAACTTTTGTCATTGTTTCTCAGACCCCTCTGCTCCTCCCTTAGGGAGCCTTCTCTACTCCGGATCCTTCTTTGCCATGGCCTCTCTGGTCTTGCCCTCGATGCCTCTTTTCCCAGCTGAATCTCTTTATTATTCCTTAGGTCAAGGCATGTGGTTTCTTCTTTTGATGCCTCCATCACCCTTTCTGAAAAGTTACTCCTCCTGGCTTCTCCACTCAATCTGTGAGCATTCATTAAGCATTAGTGTGAGTCAGGACTTGAGCTAGGAGTCAGGCTCTGGTGTCTTTCCCGTGTCACATGTTTTGACTTACTCATATCCTGAAGCTCTAATGCCACAGCCTTAGATGACATTCCAGCCCTCGTGGTTACAACGAAGGCAGAAAACCATAAGGTGGAACTATCAGTTTAGTAGTCAGCTACGGCTGCCATAGCAAAACATTGCCAACTGCAGAGCTCAAACAGCAAGGATTTGTTCTCTCCCAGTTCTGAAAGCTGGAAGTCAAAGGTCAAGGTGCTGGTGGAATTGGCTTCTCCTTGTAGCCTGAGGTCTCGCTCCTTGGCTACAAGGCCACCTTCTCCCGGCGTCTTCACTTGGTCTTTTCTCAGTGCACAGTATCTCTGGCGTCTCTTTCTCTTCTTATAAGGACACCAGTCCTATTGGATGAGGAAACCATCCTTATGACCTCATTTAACCTAATTCCCTCCTGAATGGCCCTATTTTCAAATATAGTTACCTTGGGGATTAGGGCTTGAACAAATGAATTTGAGGAGGAACACAATTCAGCCCATGACACAAGTGAAGATGAGTTCTCAGCAAGTAGCAGACACTCAACTCAAACTCAACTCTCCTATTGGGTTGTCCAGAGGAAGGAAGTGTCTACTGTTTGTTCAGAAACCCAGGTTTAACAGCAACCATTGAAATTATGTTCGCTTTTATGCATAGATCCACAGACAGTTATTTCAAATACAAAAATGATTTTAAGATATGGTGGGTCTATCATGTGCAAGTCAATTAATATTTGTAAGAAACACCAGCAACAAACCTTAAACCGGGTACATTAATGCAGGGAGCGCAGGCCGCTCTCATTCTCACCCTCACTGCCAGTGACATCGACCTCACTTTCCTAATTCATTTATTTCAGGGCCTCGACTTAGAAGCTTTCAAAGCCGCCAAAAGAAATCAAAAACTAGGATGTCTCCACTTTGTTTTATGAATCTCAGGGCACTCACACCCACACTAGAAGACAATTTTGAAAATTCAGGTGTTCAAGAAAATATAAGCAATAAATAAATAAATAGTGGCACTCCTTGGAATCAGCTTGTACCTACCAACTACACAATTACTTGTGGCACAGATTCACACTTCAAGGGGGCACCAGAAAAGATTCATTTCTGTTCTTTTTTACTGTTTAGTATTTCAGTTTGCTTTTTGTTTTTTCCTCCCTGTTTTCTTAAAATGTCACAAGTTTCAGCAGTTTTCTCTCTTTTCTCTGTTTTCCACTTTTCTCTTTACAAGCTTTATGTCACTTTCCCTTTCTCCCTCGCCCAATAGTCTTTGCTTTTAGTTCTTGCCTCCTGCATGTAGTTCTCCCTCTTCTCCTTCACGTCTCTATCCACCCTTCCCAGCTGATGCCCTGAGAGACAGATTCTTCCCGGATGCCCTGGGCTGATGTTTTACATTTGTCTTGAGGAAGCCACTTCTTTCCACATGCAGATACACAGGTGAGAGCTAAGAGCACTGGTTGTAGTCTAGGTCGGGGAGTCTCCATCAGAAAGCTGCTCCTAAAAATGGAGCAGGAGCATTGGGTATTCTCTTTGAAGAAGCCGAAATTCTTTTCTCTCTGACCACAGCCCAATTTTTATGAGCATACTGAAGGTTAGGTTGAAGCAGGTAAAACCTCCACCATTGCCTTTAATAACTATCTTCACTAACAAGGGCTACCCGTTTGGGATGAATCCGATTATTTTTAAGATAAACAAATACACATTCTAGTGCCCTTCTTGTTGCATTTCATGTTTCTGAACAGCGTGACTGCTTGTTGCTGGAGTGCCGTTGTAGAATTGCAGGAACTCTGCCGTTCATGAAAGCCAACAGCCTGACTGGCTCTCAAACCCTTTTGCAGAACGTAAGGTGTGAACATGTGGAACGTGTGACTCAGGACTAGGGAGACGAAGCTGGACAGTGGGATAAGTTAAAATTTCTCCCAACAATAATTGTTCATCTACTTTGATGAGAACATTTTCAATCGATTTGGCAATTAAAGAAACTTAGCAATCCTAGGGTCAGATGCCTTTGAGAAGGGACAAACTTAGTCCTCGTAAGAGAAGCTCAGAGAACTGGGGGGAATACTTGATGACATGGCCATTCACAGAATAAAAGATTTTTTAAAGTACATAACAATGAAATGTAAAATCTGCATGTCAAGTAAAAACATATACTTATCGGGGGAGCTGTGGTTATGTGTGAGAAAGATACACAGTTACCTCTATACAGACGTTTCCAGTAATTCCTCCAGACCAGAAGTCACCTAATGAACAAGTATGGAAACAGTCCAAATTCCCCAGCAGTTTATATAGGTCAAGGAATCCACTGACAGGTATGGTTCAGCCCCGTCCTCAGTCTTGAGGACTGAGCTGTCTTAGGACTTACAGGCACCCACATATCTGCCTTCTTGTGGATTGGATACACTATAAACAGATTCTCTTTCCAGGAATAAAAAAGCAGATTTGGAAACAGTCTCCTAAATTCTTGCTGACTACAAAGAATAAAGAGTTCTTAGATGTAATGACCAAAATGATTGCAGAAAACATCAGGAGGAAAAATAAAGCTAAAATGATAGAATCAAAAATAATGTCAAGAAGCTAGTGAATAAAACTCATGACCCAAGGAAGAAATGCACCCAGCCCCCAGCACAGTGTCTGGGACTTAATACTTAAGTGCTTAAGTATTAATACTTAATACTTAATACTTAAGTCCACCCATGTGACTGAGGAAACGAACCACTGCATGAAGGGACGGAAAAGGTTTAATCCATTATATATATATATATATATATATATATATATATATATATATATATATATATCAGAAACAGCCTCTTTCCATAGAAGTCAAATTTATAGAAGTCAAAGTTAAATATATATATATCAGAAACAGCCTCTTTCCATAGAAGTCAAATTTAGAGCTTCAAAGGAGGCAGCATAAAGATTTCTTAGTCCATGAGCTCTGCGTTGTCCCTGGAAGGAAGTCACTCTTCACAGCGGCTGGTATTTCCACTCTGAGGGTTTGCAGGCAGCTGAAGGCATGCTTGGTGTGGCCAATTAGGAAGTAAATAAACTGTTATGGGCACCTTTTAAGGATTCCCCAGACTTCCTGAGAGCTACCCAGTTTATCTGATTCAATTGTAAATAGATAACATCCACATGAGAAGCAAATGAGTTTGGGGAAGAGGTAGTGTTTTCAGGTCTTCTTCCATTGAAATCCATGACTTTGAAAGTAAAGGAGCCTTTCGGAAACAGATAGTAGGAGTTAGTTGTCTAGAGTACCTTCAGAGGTTTTCATTTGGGGGTCAGCACTGTTTTCATTTTGAGAGGGACAGTATTTTGCTTTGTAGGCCAATAGTGCAGGCCTGCTTGCTGCCCACCAAATGCCAGTTAACAACCCCCAGTTATAGTGACAACCAAAAAATGCCCCAACAGAATTCCAACTGCCCTCCTGGTAAGTATTATCCAGTTGAGTAACACTGGCCTCTTTCCAGAATTCACTTTAGTCTTCTGAACCATCGTATGCTATACTAAAATGATAGGCTCTTGAGAAAATACAGTTTATCTTGTAAACATTGGACTCACATGCTTCACAACACTTGATTATGTTCAAGACAATTTTAAATAATATTCAAGTATAAAATAAAGAGAAACTCAAGCAGGCACTATGTCAGGACCTAACCCAGCTGGCCCCCTTCATATGTTCACTCCATTACAGAACATCTACTGGGAGGTCAGAATTCACAGACCTAAGACCTAAGACCTATCTTTTGCACTCGCTAATGCCCTACTTCAGGCCTTGAGCGCCTCATTTTCTGCCATGCCTGTTTATTTCTCCCTCTGCCTGGCTCTTGTACTTTTACTCCCTTATCAGCTAACTCCTAGCTCCCATCCATGGCATGGTTTCTTGGCTGCTGTTTTGTGCTCTTCCTTCATCATGGTAACTCAGAAATACCATTTTGTAAAGGCCCTTTGCTCAACTTAGCCCTGGAAGCGCCCACACTCAGGCAGAGTCCTTCCAGGCCTCTCCCCAGTCCTGTCTCAACTTCAGTGCCAGGGCAAAAACAGAGACTGAACCAACAGTAGCAAGGTAGCTAGTCACTCTCAGGAAAGAACAATGGGGAAAAGGTTTAAAACAATGTTTATAGCTTCACAGTTCATATGCAAGTTCTCAGAGTATGAGTAATGAAGTTGAAGTCTAAGAATAGAAAATAAATGTAATCTCATGGGCTCAGCTGGCAGCTAATGAACTAAAAAGTTTAAGGGCAGACCTAGTTTTAAGTGTGGGTGGATCAAGGAGCTCAAACAATGTCAGCAAAATGTTTTGCTTTTGCTGTCTTCTGTGTTCTCATTGTTTAAAAGTTTTCCACACTTGGGTGATTAAAATAGCCAAGGAAAGTACTGTTTACCTGCTATTAGCAAACCCAGTGTAAACAACTCCCACTCCTCAGTTGTTTCAGAAACAGTACTGGGCTCTTATTCTTTTAATTTAATATGTCACATATCCTGAACCAGTCATGAAGGACAGGGGTTTGAAGTGCTGATGTTGGCTCATGCAGAGCCAAAAGTGGGGAAGATGGTTCACCCAAAGGAAAGCCAGAGTGTTACCCTGGCCCGGTTGCTTGGTTGTAGTCTTTCTGTGCACAAAAATTCAGGGGTTCAATCCCCAGTGGCGGAGGGGGGCGTTGGTGTTGGAAGCAGCCAATCAGTGTGTCTCTCTCACATCGATGTTGTGTCTCTTTCTCCCACCCTCCCCCCACATTCCTCTCTCTGAAATCAATCAGTAGATGTATCCTCAGGGAGGATTTTTTTAAAAAGGAAGAAAGCCAGAGTGCTGCTGTCAGAAGAAGAGGTCAGGCAGTGAGCTACCAAGAACAGATGTCTACAACATTGGTCAGGAGCTCTTGACTGGACTTGGTTCTAGAAGAGATGTTTTAGAGAGGGGAGGGAGAGAGAGAGAGAGAGGGAAAGACCATTAACTGTCTTTTTAAAAAAATTATTGTATTTTTTCCATTACCATTTAGTCCCATTATAACCCCTACCTCCCCTCCCAACCACCACATTGTTGTCCAGTCCATGAGTCCTTTTTCCTTTTTGCTCGATTCCTCCATCCCCTAACCTCCCCCACCTTAGCTGTCATCCTGCTCTCTATTTATGAGTCTGTCCCCATTTTCCTTGTTAGTTCGGTTTGTTCATTAGATTCCATGTATGAGTGAAATCATATGGTTTTTTTTCTCTGACTGGCTTACTTCACTTAGCATTATGTCCTCCAGGTCCATCCATACTGTTGCAAAGGGTATGGATTTTTCACCTTCTTTTATGGTGAAGTAGAATTCCATTGTGTAAATGACCCACAGTTGTTTCATCCACTCATCTACTGATGGACACTTGGGCTGCTTCCATATCTTGACAACCGTAAATAATGCTGCAATGAACACTGGGTGCTTATATTTTCTTGAATTAATGTTTTGGGTTCCTTCAGGTATATTCCCAGAAGTGGGATTATTGGGTCAAAAGGCAGATCTATTTTTAATTTTTTCAGGTATCTCCATACTGCTTTCCCCAGTGACTGCACCAATCTGCATTCCCACCAACAAAGCAAAAGGGCTCCTCTTTGTCCACATCCTCTTCAGCACTAGTTCAGTGAACACCTTTAATGATGTTGAGTCTTCCTATCTATGAAGATGGCATGTGCTTCCACTTATTTGTATCTTCTTCAGTTTCGTTCTTCAGTGTCTGAGGACAGGTCTTTTATATCCTGCTTTGGTTTATTCTTAATTTTATTCTTTTTGAAGCAATTCTGAATGGGATTGTTTTCTTAATTTCCCCTTCTGTTAGTTCATTATTGGCATATAAAAATGCAACTGATTCTGGGTATTAATTTTGTATCCTGCTACTTTGCTGAATTCATTTATCAGTTGGAGTAGTTTCCTGGTGGAATCTTTGGGGTTCTCTATGTCTATTATGTCATCTGCTAATAAAGACAGTTTTACTTCTTCCTTGCCAATTTGGGTGTATTTTATTTCTTCTTCTTGCCGGATTGCTATGGCTAGGACTTCCAGTACTATGTTGGATAAGAGAAGCAAAAGTGGGCATCCCTGTCTTGTTTCTGATCTGAAGGGGAACACTTGTAGTTTTTGCCCATTCAGTATGATGCTGACAGTGGGTTTGTCATATATGGCCTTTATTATGTTTTTTATTGTTAATAGAGTTATATTTCCTCTGTTCCAAATTTGCTGAGAGTTTTTATCATAAATGGATGCTGGATTGTATCAAATGCTTTTTCTGCACCTATTGGCATGATCGTGTGCTTTTTATCCTTCATTTTGTTAATGTGGTGAATCACGTTTATTGATTTGAGAATGTTGTAGCAACTTTGCATTCCCAGAACAAATTCCACTTAAACACGGTGTATGACCTTTTGGATGAATAGCTGTACTCAGTTTGCTAATATTTTGTTGAGGCTGTTAGCACCTAGGTTCATCAGGGATATTGACCTATAATTTTCTTTTTTTGTAGTGTCTTTATCTGGTTTTGGAATTAGGATAATTCTGGCCTCATAAAATGAGTTTGGAAGACTTCCTTCCACTTGAATTTTTTGAAATAGTTTGAGAAGGTGAGGTATTAGTTATTCTCAGAATGTTTGATAAAATTCACAGTGAAGCCATCCTGTTCAGAACTTTTGTTTGTTGGGAGTTTTTTGATTACTGCTTCAATGTCATCAGGTGTAATCTGTCTATTCAGATTCTCTGATTCTTCTTGATTTAGTTTTGAAGGATTGTATGTTTCTAGGAATTTATCCATTTCATCCAGGTTGTCCAGTTTGTTGGCATATAGTTGTTCATAATATTTTCTTACAATCCTTTGTATTTCTTTGGTGTCAGTTGATATTTCTCCTCTTTCATTTCTGATTTTATTTATTTGGGTCTTTCCTCTTTTTTTCTTGATGAGTCTGGTTAAAGGTCTGTCAGTCTTGTTTATCTTTTCAAAGAACCAGCTCTTTGATTCATCCATCTTTTTATTTTTTATTTTTTAGATTCTGTTTTATTTATTTGTTATTTCCTTCCTTTTACTCACTTTGGGCTTTGTTTGTTGTTTCTTTTTCAAATTCCTTTAATGTAAAGTTAGTAAAGTTTATTTGAGTTTTTTCTTGTTTTTTTGAGATAGCTCTGTAATGCTATGTTTTCCCTCCTAGGACTGCTTTCCCAGTGGCCCCCACAGATTTTGATTGTTGTCTCTTGGGTCTCATGAGTCCCATCAGCTTTCTAGAAAACAAAATCCACAAGAGCAGAGATTTTTAAAATATCTTTTTTGTATATTACTGCCTTACCTTCATCTAGAACAATGCCTGGGTTCCCTTCCAATAGCTGATGAATAAATGAGTATGGAAATCCTTGCATATGAATGGAAAAACAATCAGTGGAGAGTGTGTGAGTGGAGACCCTGAGCACATGCTCTGCCTGCCTTGGCAGATAGAGGGCACCACCGATGCTTTTCTAAGATCTGCCCACTACTAGTGATGGATTTAAGCTCTCCAGACATGTGCTAAAGACTGAGTACACTAAATGTATGGTTTCTTTGACTTATCTTGATAATAATTTTATTTTCAGAAGGCAGTAGAAGTTCTGTCCCTTAGCATTGCCTCTGGCCAAAAGGTGAGAGCCATTTAAGACTGAGGGTGAGAAAGGTAAGAGCCTTGAAAAAAAATGACTCTATCATCAAAGTTTTAAAGATATTGCAGACATTTTATTCAGATATGCACTATAAAAATGCAGACACAGCGATTCCAAATTCCATGTGGACAAATAAGATTTACCTGGAAAACTATGAATAAAAAGAATAATGATGGCAAATACTTATACCAGATATTAAAAAATATTCTAAAACTAAAAAGTGTGATATTGCCTCAGAATAGACAATGAAACAAAATAGAGCCTAGAAATATCTTTTTTAATCTATAAGTGACATCTTAAATGAGTAAGGAGAAAGTGGATTATTTGATCATTGGTGTTGGATCAACATAGAAACCATCTTACAAATATAAAGCTGGATCCAAACCTTATGCCTGGATAAATTCCAAATGTAAAAAATTATAAAACCCCAATATAGTAAAAGAAAGCATAAGGGAATTATTTAGTAACTTTAGATGGGAAAGACTTATCCAACTGATGTAAGAGTCAGAAGCCATCAAAAAAAAGACAATTCTATCCTGGAAAATTAAAATAAAGTCCTTCCCAAGAGAAATATTATAAACAAAGTCAAAATGACAAACAACAAAATCAGGAAAATATTTACTTCTTCCATCACAAACAAAGGCTTAACTTCCCTAGTATGTATGTTCCTATTAATTTTTAAAAGATCATCAACTGCTTAAAAAATGGACAAAAGATATAAACAATACATAGAAAAGTAAATATAAAAAAGCTCTTAAAAACATGAAACACTCATATGTTCAAAATCACTTAATAAAAAGATACAAATTAAAACTGTACCGAGACACTATTTTCTTACTATGTAAGTTGGCAAAGATCCAAAAGCCCAATAATGTACTGGGTTGGTGAGACTTGAAGTACAGGGAACACATTTATCACTTGAGAGGGGTAAATTGGAGGGCTATGGAGGTCAATGTGACAATGTTTATTAAAATTACAAATGCGCCTGCCCTTTGACCCAGCAATTCCATTTCAAGGCCTTTATCCTACAGTCATACCCACAAATATGCAAAGTGATGTACATACAAGATTATTTGCTGCAACATTGTAAAAGCAAAAGATTGGAAGCTACATATATGTCCACTGAAAAGTGACCCAGACAAGGCAATATTATTCAACTGTAAAAAGAATGAACCATCTCCAAAATGTACTGATAGGTTAAAAGAGAGAGAGAGAGGGAGAAAATCAAAGTATAAAACAATGTGTGAAAGGAGGGGAAATATATACATTTTTTTAAGTGCATAAAAGTCTCTGGATGGATACACATGGTATTGACTCATGAAGGCCTGTTTATATACAAAGGAGAAGAATTAGACTCTATTTAAATGTGAGGAGGGGCAAAGAATTTGCAGACAGATTTAAAAATCACACTAAGATTTTGTTTTCCTAGAATTCTGAATCATGTGAATGGATGCCCTAATCAAATATTAAATAAGACAATCATTTTAAAAGAGAATGAATGTCTATGGGTTTCCAAGTTACAACAGTTTGTTTTTATTAACAAAAAAAGAAAAATTCAACTTCTTCCAGAATTTTGTGCAAGTAGGGCCTTCTAAGAAGTCCTAGGAGAGATTCTTCCTAGTTTCTGGTGGGGATCCTAGCCAAACAGAAGGGAGAGAGAGAGAAAAGTGCATTACATCTGAGGTAGTTAGCAACATGATGCTCTTATAGCCCTCTTCATATTTCTTTATAACTTAATGTTTCCTTGAGAGAAGTTATTCTTGTAAACAGAAAAAAAATGTGTTATTTTAAAATTTACATATGAGTTAAAATTCACCTATTTCAGCTTCACCCTGCCTTCCAATGAAGGCCAAACTGCTGCCGCAGTCTGTCAGAGTGCAGGCGTACCGGGCCCCTTCAGAGCGGTGGGCACGCGGGGTTGCAGAGAGGATCTGGGCCAGCGGGATCCAGGGGTGCCATGGGGACTCCAATGGCTCCCCGGTTGTGCAGGCACCATGTCCAGCATGTGGAGGTGGGCTGAGGGCTGGGGGGTTTCCAGGCTTCCTGACAGTGGGCTCTGCAGCCTCCCCTCCCCACTGACCCTGATAACCCAGGTAGCAAATGAGCGTGGGTGGTGTCTCCCCCATTGGCCAAGATGGCACAGGGCAAGGTTCTTACACTGCAGCTGTCAAAGGCTAGAAAGATGAATGGACGGGGCCCCAGCATGCCCAAAGCTAGCTAGATAATGGGATAGAAAACAAAAACCCTCCCCTCCTTATCCCTATAAGAACTGTGGGCTTGAGCAGGAAGAGAAGATGGTCTTTGGGACCCAAGTCCACCTTTCTCTCAGGTGGGGTCACCTGAATAAACCTCTCTTCTTTTACACAAACACCTGTCTCACAAGTTTGGGTCTCCTTGCCACAGGCAGCCAAACCTGCGTTCTCGGTTACAAAGCCTTAGAAAAATGTTGCATTGTTGACGGAGTGCTAGACTGAAGGATATTAGTTGGAAGATCTAAATGAGAATGATAGTCACCTCCATTTAAAAGAGAAGAAAGGGAACAAGTGTGGATGTGTGGAAACACAAGAGGAGGCAAAGGCTGAAGTGAGCGGAGCTGGAGAGGTAAATGTCACTGGGGCAGAAAGGAGCCTTGAAGAGATCCTCAAAAGAGGAACAATGAAGACCTTAGATAGTAAACATCAGACAGAGGCAATATGTTAGATAGCCTTAAATAGAATTTTATGATGTTTGACCATGTGATGTGTGATGTACAATCCTCAATTCTTCTGGACTTCTTTATGGAAACATCGGTAATTTTGAGTATGTACACAGTATTTTTCCGGACCCCAAAAGGGAATTTAGCTGAGAAGAAGCCTATGAAAACAGCTTGAGAAGAGCATCCCCAGCAGAAGGCGGGACGGGAAGTTGGGTGGTCTGGGTGGGAAGTGTAAGAAGGTCAGTTGGCTGAAGCACGAAGTGATGGGCAGGGAGGGGCAGAGATGGGGCTAGAAGGCAATAGGCAGGAGACATTGTGGAGGCCCCTCTGTCTTGTAGGTCGTTATCTTGCAGATTTGTAGGACTTTGTCTCGTAGATTATGTGGAACCACCAAAGCATTTTAAGTGAAAATGCCTTAGATTGAACATGTGACTACAACTAGAGGGCAGATTAGAGTGGTCAAGACTAGAGACAAGGAGACTGATTAGTTTTATTTTACAATAAACCTCATATAGGTGATGGATGAGGATGACAGAATAAGGATCGTAGCAGTTGGAGGAAAGAAACAGACAGGATTGAAAACTCATCAGAATCAGCAAGATACAGTGAGTGATTCAATTGAGGTCAGGTGACAGATGGGTGTCAGAGATGTTTCCCAGGCTTCTTAGGATGGATACTGTTGGCAAAAAAAAAAAAAAAAAAAGCATGTTTAGAAAAGGCCAAATGTGCATGTTGGTTTTTAAATTTTGCTTTCTGTTTTTTTGTGTGTGTGTGGTATGAATTCAGTTTGAAGATGCAATATTCTTGCATTTGAAATACTTATGGGAAAACCAGGTAGAGAGAGAGCAGGCAGTTGGATACCTAATCTACAGTTTGGGAAACAAGCTGGACAAGAGACATAGAAATCACTGGGTTATAGACAAGTAAGTGCTAGAGAAGAGGTGGGCTTGCCCCTGCAATGTCAGCATGGTAAGAAGGGCAGTGGATCGAGCATGAAGCCCTCAGAAAGTGATGTCTGGAGTCAAAGATGCGACTCGGGTTCATGGCTTGCATGACTGGGTGGATGATGACCTAATTATCTAAGCCAGGCACCTTCGGTTGCAGGAACAGAAACTCACTCAATTTTTCTCAGTAAGAGTGGGGCTTATTAGAAAGGTCAGGAGGACAGCAACCAGACCTACAGACTTCAGAAAATGAGGCAGGTCTTGGGGGGGTCTTTGTCTTGCTCCACTCCTCCTTCTTTCTGCACATCCTCTTCATGGTCTTAGTAACAACCAGATTTATCACCTCTTTCCTAAGATTAACTACTTCAAGATGTAGAGGGTTTATAAACATTCTGAAACTGCAAGCAAAAGGTTATATATATATCCGTTTTGTACATTTCTCTGGGGAGAGAGTCCATAGCCTTCATAGGTTCTCAGAGTGATTTAAGATACAAAAGAAGCTTTCAAACTTCATCATCAACTCTCTCTCGTGAGAGGCAGGCTTTGGCTCGCCTCAGCCCCAGCTCAACCTCATGAGATCCTTTTACTTACAGATTTATTGCAAACTATGAAGTTCCTTTCATTTTTGTTAGTTCAGATCTCAAAATCAGAGAATATGATTGGCCTAGGTTTTTGGGGGTGTTTTTTTTGTTGTTTCTTGGGGCATGGCCAAAGAGGGTCGATAGGATTGCTGTTCTTGAGTCAGGATGCACTAGCAAGGGCAATGATGGCAGGATATAAAGCAAGACGACCCGCATTAGGTGAAGGAGCTCCCCTCAGAGGGGGTGTGGTGTAGACAGAAAGGAAGGTAAGGGGTTGGACTAGGCAGCATGGCCATTAGCCATTAAGGAAGAGTAGATTCTATACTGGGCTTATTGGCTTTAATGATCAATAGCTGGCTGATTGAAATTACACAAAGAGATTGGATTAATGGATTGATACTAAGCTGGAAAGAAATTGCTAATAGAATTCTGCAGAAATTGTTCCTCACTGTATCTTTTCAATAGTTTTTGTCAATAAAAGCATATCAAATATGTTTGCACTTATCAGAAAGCTGAAGAAAACATACAACATATTAGAAGGTAGACCTCAGTCTCAAAAAGATCTTGGAAAGTTGGAGTAATAATCCAAATCAAAGATGATGAACTTTGGTGGGATTGAATATAAAATATTGTATTTGAAATTATTAAAATCAAACATTCAATTGCAATATCATATATAGCCTCAAATATCCTCTAACCAATTTGAGCTACCAGTAAATGACAATTGCCAAAAAACAAAAACACAAACAAAACCCATGTGCTAATAAAGGCCCATGCCCAGATCCCAGTCCGAAGGTCCGTTCTTCACTGGTCACACAGTATCTGCGCATAGCATCCACTTGCGGGGACCATATATATATATTTTTAATTTTCATTAAGATTTTACTTTTTTAGAACAGTTTTAGGTTTTCAGCAAAATTGAAGAAAGGTACAGAGAATTCCCATATATTCCCTGTCCACACATGCATAGCCTCCCCCATTACCAACACCGCCCACTGAAGAGATCATTTGTTGCAATCAACGAACCTACAATGACACACAGTATTACTGAACTCCACAGTTCACACTGCCGCTCACTCTTGGTTTTGTGTATTCACTGGGTTTCTGGGGCTGCATTTGGAAAGGTATAGTACACACGGCATACTCTGCCCATTGGGATGGCCTGCCGGGCTTTGATTTGGATCCCTTCCTAAGGTATTTTTTCTGATATTGCTCATCCATGCCTTATTGGGGTCCAGGAAAAATGACCCCCTTCCTCCCGCACCTGGCCGAGTTCTGTCACCTGACTTCCAGCTGTCTTGGAGAGCTCATCAAATCCAGGATACAGCTCTGGTCTTGGTGATCATGCAGTTATGCCTCAGTCCACGCTTTGAAACAGACGCCTAAAAATTCCAGTGAGTAAGCATGAGGGTTGATTTTTCAGTTTTCATGGTGCTGACAACCGATGAAACTGAGGCACAGAGTCAAGCCTCAAAGCAAGTGACTAGCACAGTCAGGGGCAGACTCTACCCATCTGACCCCAGCGATGTGTCCAGTCCCAGCCCATCTTTTCCAGTTCTTCTCTGAGCTAAGCTAATACAAAGCCCCAGAAATCAATTTTAGAATAAGCTTTTGTGTCTCCTTGGAATTCTTCCCTTTTCATTACTCAAGATGTCAAACCCCATCTGTTCTATCCACAAGATCTTAACATATCACCCTCTACCCTCCGGGCTGCCCCACAGCCTCATTCACATACAGAGTCAACTCGAGACCAAAGGATTTTGTTTTCATCTTGACACCAGCCCTCATTTGAGTCACTCCGAGAGGCAGATAAGTTTGGGTTACAGTTTGGAAAGGATGGGGTTTTGTGGCCCTGATGGTGTGGCTTACCAGACAAGTTTGTCACGTAACCTGCAGAACCCACACATCATCAGTGGCATCAGCTTGCTTTCACACCCAGCTGTGAACGTCCAAAGATCAGTCCGTTTGTTTCCACACAGGGTGACATTTAACCACATTGGAAATTGGGTAGACTGCATATGTGTCATCCAAACAAAATCCTCCAGGGTCTTGGGCATGTGAAGAACGGGCCTAGGAGAAATCACAGCAGTGTCCGTTTTGCACTGCCCTGTGTGTACTGTGCAGGGGGAGTAGGGCACGGAAGTGAGCCCGAGGCGCATAGGGGCGGGGCGGTGTAGGGGCGGGGCGGTGACATGGAGCTGGCATCACCATGGGAAGCAGTGAGATTTGAAAAGACCAAGTGTAACACCCGGCAGGGCCAGATGTTCGCGCCAGGTAAATGAAACTCTGGGGCAGACCAACCTTTCCCCCGACAGCAAGAAGAGAGGGCAGAAGCCCTGGGCCTGAAGCAGAGATTTGGCCAGACTCGGGCTCTATGGGACCCATGGGACAGGAGGCTGGCCTCACTGGACGGACTGCATAAACCCTGCGTAGTTCCTATTCCTTTCCTCAAACCTTCCAGCTAGGCCAAGTGTGCATTTTCAGGCTAATGGTCTATTACAGTGCCAAACTAAACCTCATTTTCTATTTGAAAGATTTTTCCATTTTTGGCTCTAGCAAAAGACTTGGCAATTGCACCCCGAGTTCTTCTTACCTGTGGTAATAACAATTAACCAAAGGCAACTACATGCCTTAGGGTATCCGAGCCCCACAGAACGTGCAAATGAGTCCCTGGGCAGCCACCGGGTCAGGCTCAGGGCACATCTGCTCATTCCCCTTTCCAAAGTAATCGCAGCCCTGAGATCCTGTCCACACGTGCCAGCAAAGCACTGCCGTGCTGACCAGCTGGTACCAGCAGTGACCGCACATGGCTCCCTAAGTAGCAATTCAGGGTGATCTCCCATAGGCCAAACAACAGTTACATACGTTGAGTTGTAATGTATTTCAGACTTCTGTGGTTTGTGTGTACTTAAATAAAAATTACGGCCCACTCTTGGAAAGCATAATGAAAACTTGGTCTTTTTTAAGGGCTCTGAGCTGAATTGGTCCAAGAACATCTGCCCCTGAACCCAGCACCATCACCCACCGAGTCACAGGGGACGCAGGTAATGTGGCTATTCCCTCAGCCAGAGGGTGACCTCACTCACGCCTATCTAAGCAGGTCCTTCAGCTTTTCCCCAGCGTGAATCCCTGGGCATTTCCTTTCACTAACTCTCCCATCCAACACACGATCAATGCACACTGTCATTGTCAGCCGATTAATCAAAAAGTCTACTGAAACGGATTGTTCCAAAAACGAGATTTATACATACTTCACACTGCAATCAACCTTTCACTTTAACCTAAAAACAGATATATGATGATGTGCTGGTTTATCCTCGAGCCAACACGCGTGATTTCCCTCTGACCGCAGTCAACTGCAGAATAAAGGGGAATGTTACACAACTCTTCTGCGGCCCCAGGCTCCTTGACCAATCCTAAAATGGTCCCGGCTTAGCAGTCGCCTGAGGAATTATTAGCTCATTCAACTCCTTAACTGGAATTGAAAATGATGTGAAATTCTTATCATTTTACAAATAAGTAAAATGCAGTCAGTGCAAGGGTGTTAGCAAACCTGGGAAGCTGTATCTTAAGGGCCTCCGGAAAGGGATGCCGGTGATAAATAATGATCTGCTCTCTAGAACCCTAGAAAGATTCAGGAATTACAGGCCCCAGAGTCACTGAAGATGGGAGAGAGGCAGGAGACTAAAAGGAGGAGAATTGATTGGAAATCATCAAGAGCTCCTGCTGCTTCATCGGCTTGTCCAGCCCTGCAGTGGGTCCCCATCTCCACCCAGCAGGAGATACAGGAGTTTTACTTGGGTGAAATGAACATAAAAGGCTCCAGAATTGAGACCACCAGGTATGTTGGGGGGCAGGGGAGTGGCACACTGCTGACATCAGGGCAATGAGTTGAAGTCCACATGAATGCTGAGACCCCATTGTCACCTGGCCTCTTTGGCTATTCAGCTCTAAGAAGGCTGGCAGCCACGCAGTTGCCCCCTTAGAGGACGCTGGAGTGTGACAGAGGGAAGGGTGTGTGCAAAGGCCCAGGGGCTGAGACAGTGCTGCAAGTGGCCTGGGGGAGAGCAGTGAGCCATGAGCACAGTGACATGGGCAGAGCCAAATTAGGGACCTTAGCCTCACCTTCTAGGCTTGAAGGGATTGCAGAGGGCTCGAAACAGTACAGCGGCCCTGACCGCTGTGATTCAGTGGGTTGGACATCCTCCCATAAACCAAAAGTTTGCCAGTTCGATTCCCCGTCAGTGCACATGCAGGCCAGGTTTCCAGTCGGGGGCCTACGAGAGGCAATTGATGGGTATTTTTCTCATATATTGATGTTTCTCTCCCTCTCCTTCTTTCTCCCTTCCCCTCTCTCCAAAAATAAATAAATAAATCTTTTAAAAAAATAAAATAAAAAGTATAATGACACGACCTCATCAGCGTTCTAACAAGATCACTCTGGCAGCAAGAAGGGATCTAAGTAATTAAGGAGGTAAAATTGGGAACTTTTGGTGGATATAGGTGATAATGCCAACCCCTGAAAGAGAGCATACTGGAGAAGGAGGAGCAGGTATAAGGCGGGAAAAAATACCCTGGAAAAGTTGAAACTGAAAACCAGAGCCAGGCAGCCTCTTGCTAACCTCTTTTTTAAAAAATATATTTTATTGATTATGCTATTATAGTTGTCCCATTTTCCCCCCTTTATTTCTCTCTGACCTGCACCCCCTCACCTGCATTTCCTCCCCTTAGTTCATGTCCATGGGTCATACATATAAGTTTCTTGGCTTCTCCATTTCCCATACTATTCTTACCCTCCCCCTGTCTATTTTCTACCTACCATTTATGCTTCTTATTCCCTGTACCTCTTCCTCCATTCCTCCCCTTCCCCTCCCCACTGATAACCCTCCATATGATCTCCATTTCTGTGATTCTGTTCCTGTTCTAGTTGTTTGCTTAGTTTGTTTTTGTTTTTAGGTTCAGTTGTTGATAGTTGTGAGTTTGTTGTCATTTTACTATTCATATTTTTTATCTTCTTTTTCTTAGGCAAGTCCCTTTAACATTTCATATAATAAGGGCTTGGTGATGATGAACTCCTTTAACTTGACCTTATCTGGGAAGCGCTTTGTCTGCCCTTCTATTCTACATGATAGCTTTGCTGGATGCAGTAATCTTGGATGTAGGTCATTGCCTTTCATGACTTTGAATACTTCTTTCCAGCCCCTTCTTGCCTGCAAGGTTTCTTTGGAGAAGTCAGCTGATAGTCTTATGGGAACTCCTTTGTAGGTAACTGTCTCCTTTTCTCTTGCTGCTTTTAAGATTCTCTCCTTATCTTTAATCTTGAGTAATGTAATTATGATGTGTCTTGGTGTGTGCTTCCTTGGGTCCAACTTGTTTGGGACTCTCTGGGCTTCCTGGACTTCCTGGAAATCTACTTCCTTTGCCAGATTGGGGAAGTTTTCTTTCATTATGTTTTCAAATAAGTTTTCAATTTCTTGCCTTTCCTCTTCTCCTTCTGGCACCCCTGTGATTCAGATGTTGGAATATTTCAAGTTGTCCCAGAGGTTCCTAAGCCTTTCCTCTTTTTTTTTTTTTTTTTGAATCTTCTTTATTCTGTTCTGGTTGAATGTCTATTTCTTCCTTCTGCTCCAAATAGTTGATTACAGTCCCGGTTTCCTTCCCGCCACTGTTGGTTCCCTCTATATTTCTCTCATTTCACTTTGTATGGCCTTCACTTTTTCCTCCATTTTGGGACTATACTCAACCATTTCTGTGAGCATCTTGATTACCAGTGTTTTGAACTCTGCGTCTGATTGGGTGCCATCTCTTCATCATTTAGTTCTATTTTGGAGCTTTGATCTGTTCTTTCATTTGGGCTGAATTTTTTTGTCTTAGTACAGCTGTTATATTGTAAGGGGAAGAACCTTAGGTATTTGCCAGGGCAGGGCAACCCATGTTGCTGAGTTGTAGCACTGCATGGGGTGGGGGGTGTCCCAGAGGGAACAATACTGCTTGCTCGGCTCTCAGCTGGATTTTAGTTACTTCCCCCACTACCCACAAGCAAATTGGGCCCTTCTGGTCCTGATTCTCTGGTGAATGGATTTGTGTACATTCTAAGACCCTGTGAGTCTCTCCACTGAACTCTCCTGTGAGCTGGGAGTTCCTCCCGCCACAGCAACCCCCCACAAGTTTTTACAGCCAGAGGTTTTGAGGCTTTATTTCCCCATGCTAGAACACTGGGTTGCATGGTCTGTCTCACTTCCCAGTTGTTCTTCCCAGTTATCCATATGCAAATGTGGGACTTCCATGTCCGCCAGCCACTGCCTTGCCTCAGGCCCTCTCCACTCCAGCTGACCATCTCCACCCCTCCTACCGGTCTGAATGAATGTTTGTTATTTAACTCCTTGGTTGTCGGACTTCCATACAATTTGATTTTCTGGCATTTCTGGTTATTTTTTGTTTTTAAATTTGTTGCCCTTCTTTTGGTTGTGTGAGGATGCATGGTGTGTCTACCTATGCCTCCATCTTGGCCAGAAGTCTGACCTCTTGTTTTAAACAGCTGGACCCCAAGCTCACTGTATCACCCTTTAATCTTGCTAGTTAATCAGCCCATGAAATACTTGGAATATTGGATGTAAAGGAATATTATAAGTAGAGCAAAGTATTGCTGAGATCTTTTCAACCACTTGCCCATCTCTTGCCATGAAATGTCATTTAATTTGGGGTTACATGGCTTTGCCAGGAAACACTCCAGTGTGTGGTGGAGCTGGGGCACAGAAGTCAATTTTACAATTACAAAATAGCTAGTTCTTCCAGGAGCAACAGAAGTCATCAGGCCATATCCTTACAGGGCAGTTACTGAGATGATGCCTGCACAGCCAGTTGCTGTGAGCGCACCAATGGCCATGGTGTGTGTGCAAGAAGTGCTTCTGGGCTCACAGCTGAGCATGAACAATGAGCTGGACAGCTTAGGAGAGGAGGTTGAGGCTCCTATACAAACACCATCAGCAAGGACTGGGCATCGTCATTCACCTTGAGCATCTACCCAGACCCTCGTGGTATCCTCCCATGGACTGGACTGTTTTTGAACCACCCATAGAATATACAGAGTTGGTACTATCCCCAAGAACTCACACTATTCAGTTCGACTTTGTGCCTATGTGACACTCAAGATGATATTAGCTATGACCAAGAAAATGACAAAATCTGAATGCCATTCTGCCTTAAACAGTTGCCACCTAAAGAAATAGTTCAACAACTCATTTTCCAGTTTGGAGGCTGAAAATAAATGTCAGCTGGACTCATTAGCCTTTCTCAAAGCCAGCCCTGCCCCTGACTCAGGCCATGCCTGATGGGAGCAGGGCCAAGGAGTGGGGATTCACCTGCAAAGCTTAAGGCAACACCAGAAAACTCAGGAATCAAAATAAATAATATTTTATGCAATATTTTAAAAATAAAATTAATGTAAAGAATCTATCATGAACAACATATCAAAAGTTTATAAAGCAGTGAAACACCAAGACATACTGGAGTCTGAGGCAAAGGGAAAAAACAGCCCTTCCAGATGTTATGTCAATTGTTTATTTAAAATTTTGATATTTTTGCCCTGGATGCATTGGAGCGTTGTTCCATACACCAACAAGTCAGGAGTTCATTTCCCAGTCAGAGCACATGCCTGGACTATGGGTCCTATCCCTGGGTGGGGCATATGCGGGAGGCAACCGATCGATGTTTCTCACGTTGAAGTCTCTCTCTCTCTCTCTCTCTCTCTCTCTCTCTCTCTGTCTCTGTTTCCCCTCTCCATTCTTCCCTTTCTCTAAAATCAATGAGTATGTACTTGGGTGAGGATTAACATTTTGATATTTTGCTCATTGTGGATTTTTTGCATTAAAATATATGGCATCAACAATATATGGCATTCCTGAGTACTCACTTTTTGGATACCTCTTTAAAGCTCATTATCAGAAGTAAGTGCCTTACTTGCCTTGCTCTCAACCCAGCCAGTTAGTTATTTAGGTAAGAACCCGGACAGTTTTACACATCCTCTCTCAGCTTCAGACACCACAACCCCCATCCCACCACACACACTCTCTCTCACACACACACAACAATGGCGTGGAGAAAGTAAAGGCTACTCCGTGGAAGTGGAAGCACACATCCCGTTCATTTGTAGAGGTTATAGAGGGCATTCTTAAAACAACTTTTCTCATTTATCTTTTCGAGAGTGCTGCTGTTCCCCTCTAAATACACACCTGAGATCAGCGTTTGTAACAGAGCTCTACCCTCGGGTTGTGCTCACACTTGGAAAGGAGGAAAATCAATTTCAATCCCCAAAGGATGGAATTACTGGCGCAGAAGGTCACTAAATGCTAGCACTGTTCGACGGGCTTGGAACAAGATCCTTGTCCGCACTGCTTCACTGCACATCCGGCGGAGGGAGGGGGGGAGCCTGGAGACTCTCACTCTCGCCAGGGAAGAGAAAGGTGTCGGTTGTACACGCCACAGGATAAATCCTTTAAACAGTGAAGGGGAAGAGGCAGACATGGGCATGTGCAATGTGGATCCACAGACTCATGTTTGCACCTAACACTCCAGAGAAATTGGGCGAGACTGGCTCAACCGACTGAAAGTAGGACTGCTGTAATTCTGTCAAGGTCACTAGTCAGACCGGCCACTACTCCCCAAGGACGTGCTGCACAGATCAGCCTTACCAACCCGACGAAACTCAAGGCTCAGTCTCACGGGAACCTGCCAGCCTGGTTGCCATTTTGCTCTCGCCCTTCTCTGCCCAGCTATCTGATTCAGACCATCTGCAGTCTACAGGGGATGTAAGGGCCGAGCCTGGAGCCTGCACCAGCGGTCACGGCAGCCCTGAGCCCTTCCAGATGTCAGCAGACTGGTGCCATTTCTGTCACCTCAGAGGTTATTAAGAATATTTTATTGGAAACCACATGAATGGTAGCAAGGTCTGAGCCACAGAGGGGAAGTAAACCAAAGACAGCCAGACTTCTTCTATGGAAGGTGGGTGAGGACTACACAGCTGTTCTCAGGAGCACACGCATTTTTCCCCATGGGAGGAGCAGGGTTTTGTGGAAAGAGCCGGAGCATGGAAGTCAAAGAGATCTGCAGACCTAAGACTTAATCCTGGCTCCACTCATGAGCTATGGGAGCTGGGACATTACTTAACCTCCCTGAGGTTCCATTACCTAATCTATAAAGTGAGAAAAAAGTAATGGATGTAAAGTGCCTGGCACAAAGCCTGTGCTCCTCCTGTGTCTACTCCAGCCCACGTTCCCCGCAAAGAACTGCCCGCAGGTCCTCTTTCACACCATCTCTTAATTGGACTTTTTATGTGTCCAGAATCTCCAGGCCACTTTTGCTTCCTGTTACTGTGGTCAAGGTTGGTCCGGCACTCTCTTTACCAAGCATTAGTGAAGCAGGGTGCAGCCAAGAGGAGGGCCCCAAGAAGGGATTTGTAATGGGGTCCAGGACTCGGGGTGTCCCGGAAACATTAGAAAAATGTATATAGGATGTCCTCACCCCTACAGGCCTGAGCCAGGGGGGATGGGACACATGGAACAGGGCCATTCAGAGCTGTTTTGGGTAGCAAGAGCTTTGTAGCTAACCCCTGGCAGTCATTTAACATATCTATAACCTTTAACTGGTTTCATGGATATGTTAAATAGCTGTGGCCCTGCTTTGAGCCAGGGAGATGGGAGTGACTTCCACCCAAGATGGGACTGGGAAGCAACTCCCCCTGGTTACAGGGCCTGCGTGAGAGCTTGGAGATGATTGGCTCCATGCTATGGGGCCACACCTGCCCAGACTTACTATGGCAGCCCAGTAAAGCTGGAAGAATACAGGGATGCTGGCAGGTGTAGCTGACTGTAGGAGGAGTCGGAAATGGGCTGCAAAGGAAGATGGGAACTGGGATTTAAACCTAGGCCCGGCAGCCATAGATAGGAAGAGAGACCATGTGGCTCTGAAGGGAAGTAGAGACCATGCGGCTCTGAAGTAAAGTAGAGACCATGAGGCTCTGAAGTAAAGGAGAGAGACCACGCGGCTTCAAAGAGTAGGGAGGACCACAAGATTATGGGGGAGAAAGAAGAGACCATGCAGCTCTGAAGGAAGGAGTGAACCACGAGGCTCTGAAGCAAGTAGATAGATAGAGGTCCATGTGGTTCTGAAGTGGGGAAAAGGACCAGGCGGTTCTGAAGGAGAGTAAAGAGGACCACGAGGTTTTGGAGTGCTTCTTCTTGCCACGCGGCTTAGGCAGCAGGAGAGACTTTGCAGCCATAGAGAAAGGGGAGAAAGGACTCTTGCTGCTGGGCCATGAGAAGGTGCCACATGGCTTTGGATTAACTGGAGATTGCAGCAGCCACACAGCTGATGGTGCTGGGAGCCTGAATCACGGACTTCTACTTCTTTTCCTGAGACACGGTACCCCGGACCGGGCACAGGGAGAGGGAAGGACTGTGCATCTGTGGGTATTCTAGAGGACTTTAGTATCTTATTGAAGACATTAGGTCATTATTCTAAGTTTGTGTAACTTTTGAATAAACAATTCCTTTCCTTTTCACCAGTCTCTGGCATTGAGAGACGTCTTTCCTCTGGCGGCGGGCATTGCGAACCTAGCAGGTGGGCGTGGGGGGAAGGAACCTCCAGAGACAGAAAGGCGGAATCCTTCCACCCCCACCCTCTTGCTCTGTAACATTAGCACTGAGGACAATGAGAGTGGACTTTCATGAGAAAAAAGCAGGCAGATTAGCACATTATGTTCCCCGCCAGCATGGTGTTAGGCAGGGAGGCAGTGAGGAGAGCAGAGAACAAAGGTGCTTTGCTTCCTCCCCTCTCCTCTTGAGATCTCTCCTCACTAGTCCCCAGGACCTGGGAAACCCCGAAAGCAGGCCTAGACAGCTGCATCCCAGTCAGTCAGCCATGATTCCGAGCTAAACTGTGGAGAGCGTCACGAAGGAGATGCAAGCCCTGGGCGTTTGGCCTCACAGCCTCCTAGAAAGGGAGGATGTGCTGTCTGAAGGGAGGGAATGTGAACATCACCCCGCGGGTGAGCAGGAGCTCTGGTATACCTGAGCAGAAAATACGTAGACGTTTTCTTTTTTTTTTTTTTAACGAAAAATTCATGACACACTTGCTAGCAGTAAGAAAGATGGTCTGAAATTACAAATGCTCTCCCCAGTTTAAAATGCATGGCTGCCGACCTCAGTAGGCCTCAGGGGAGAGATTACAGAGACTGTAATGGGTCGGGGCCTTCCTGGGATTACAAGTCTCAAAGACTCTGACCTGTGATGCCCTGTGTGGGCAGGGCCAGCCACAGTGACAGCTGAAGTGTGCTAAAGAAAAAAATTATTCATGAGACCTGGTAAAGACTAGACAGTAAGGTAGACTTTATTCAATGAGGGCCACTTCAAAGGGCTTTATAGAGGGTGAGAGCCTGGGCTCAACTCGAACTCCCATGAGGACAGTGGGGGTTATGTGTTTGACCCGGGAACAATGCAGGGGTTAGGGGCGCCGATTCCTACACAGTCGAAATCCACGTATAGCTTTTGACTTCCCCCAAACTTAACTATAATAGCCTATTGTTGACCAGAAGCCTTACTGACAATATAATCAATGAACACACATTTTGTATGTTACATGTATTATACACTGTATTCTTGCAATAAAGTAAGCTCAAGAAATGAAAGTGTTACTATAACAAGATCGTAAGAAGGAGGGGAAACGTATTTATTGAGAAAGTGCGAGTGTCAGTGGACGGATGCAGGCCAACTGCAGTGAAGGAGCAGGTGAGGGTCAGTGGATGGGAATTACTAACAGAGATATCAGGGGTGAGAGGGATTCTTGCTAGACAGACTCAACAGAATTCTTGCTGAAGGCGGGCCAGGGTGATAAGATATAAAAGGTGGTCAGATACCAAGGGTGGGGAATTTTCCCTAAACTGACTCAGAAGAATTCTTGCTCAAGAGAAAGCCCGAGGTCAGACCCAGTCCAGCAGAGGGCTCTGAGGACCCCAGTTAAACTTGGTCAAAGAGTCTTCGTCAAGTGCCTGGGCCCTACTGTGTGTCTTGGCTGATGGTAGAGGAACAAATGGTGGAATATGCCTCAATTCCAGGAACTGAGAGAAATGTTAAGTTAGCCTTTTATTTAGGAAGCTTTTATAGGTAAGAGTGGCCCTTCCAGCTTCTCAGGGCCCAGCAGCTTCCACAGAAATAACAAATTTCAAGTCCAGTCTCAGGAGACCTAAGCAGTGGTCATGCATGATGTAGTTACTGAATCAGTCCACCAGGTGGCAGAGTGACAGCAGTACAGCCTTCCTAAGGGGAAAGCAGGAGGGCCGGGTGGCCCTGGGCAATCAATGGTGAGTCACTCAGGAGCCACAAGGCATTGGGCCTGGGTTTGGGAACCAGCCATATTTGGAGGAGGAACTCAACATTAAAGATACTTTTATTTTTATCAAGGCTTTTACTTATGCCCTTGGTTATATAGAGCCTGGGGAAAGAAGACGCTATACTTAGAACTCGTTTGCATTTATTAAGAAATGACGAGATGATGAGCCATTTGGCAAAGATTGTTTCTGTTTGGATAGAGTTGCTGTGCTTCCTGGCTGTGCTTCCATGCACTCAGCGCCAGCACCTCAGGTGAAACTTAACTGAGATTCAGAAATCACTTTCATAGAAGGTAAAGTTGCTGACTTCTCCAGTTCCCTGGATGAGGGCCCCACGTCCAAGAGCACAGGTGGAGGAGAGGCAGCTCCATTACCTGTGGCCGCTCCACTCCCTACACGAGGAGGAAAGGAGAATCTTGAGAGCAGGGCTAACCTGAGGCAAAGTAGAGAAGAGAGCAACTTCTCCTCAAACCACAGCCCAGTGGCAGACTCAGTTATGTAGGATCAAGGTGTGAGCAGGGTTGCACTCCCTCCAAAGACTCTTTCACTGCCCCTCCTGGTTTCCTTGGCTTGTAGACACATACCCCCAATCTCTGCCTCCATCTTCATATGTCATTCCCTTCTCTGTGTGTCTGTGTCCAAATTTTTCTTTTCTTCTCAAGGAACCAGCCATTGGACTTAGGGCCCGCTCTAACTCACTGTGACCTCATCTTAACTGATTGCATCTCCAAAGAACCTATTTGCAAATAAGATCACAGGTACAGGGTGCTCAGACTTCAACGTGTCTTTTTGGAGGACACTATTCAACCCAAACCATCTTTCCCCCACATGCAGACATCGATGATCAATCATGGGATTTTCTATGAAGCGGACCAGACATCACAATCTTTCCCCACACAGCTGTCCTGGCTGTGCTTCCATGCACGCAGACCCAGCACCTCAGGTGAAACCAGTTTGCCTTCACAAATCCCAATAAGGAATGAGTTTGTAATGAAGGATCTGGCCCGTGGTGACGAGCTGGTGGGGAAGATGCTACCAGCACCCTTCCAGCCTGGTGCAGGTGGTCTTCTATTTCCTTTCTGCTTAAGAGGGGTCGTGCTGGGGAGTTGTCCTGGACAACTCTATCACCAGACTGTCTGCCCTTGGCCCAGCAGGAACATGATCACAGCCCTGGATCACAGGGAAAAAGGTCCCGCTGCTTTTTCTGAGTGCACAATCCACAGGCATTGTAGCATGGCCTGGTTCCAACTTCTATCCATGCACACATTTCTCCTCCCTCCACCCCCTGCAAACTGGAAATAGTGATACACAGACATCTCACAGAGCTGTAGGGCAATTTAATTAATGTTTATAAAGCACTCTGAGGTCTTTGGACGAAAACTGCTGTGTAAGTGCAAAATTATTATTAGTTCCCAGCCTCTTGTCCCTTGGCTTCCGACATGGCTTTTGTTGTTCCTGAATGGGAGCCGCTTAGGGGTTGTCCAGCTGGCTCTTTCGGGTACCAAGGCATGTACACACGCATTTGCAGATTTCTTTCCCTTTGAAAAAAGCATTCCAACTCTGTGGGATGTCTTGAAGCATTTCAATGTCTGAATTTCTCTCCACTTGTCTACTAAGTACTGTAATCTATAAGAATAGATTGTAAACAGGCTACTTTGGAAAAAGAGTGAGGGGGGGGAAATGGTCAATTTGAAGAAATAGCCCCTCTTAAAATGAAGAATAAAACAGTATCTCCTCCTTATGGACAATCTAAATGAACCACTAAGTGAGGTCTGTCTCCCTTGCCCTGAGGGATTCTGTACGTGTTTATGCATCAAAAGGAGAATAGATTTGCTTTCACTGCCCAAATTTTGCCACCTCCCTTCACCCTAACTTCTCAGGAAACAAGGAAACAAATACACCCCACCTAGATGATGTTTTCCTGATATTCTTGGTTACCTAACTGTGCACTTGCCTGGGATCCCATAGGGAGAATGAAATGAAGAAGTGGAAAAGAAAAAAGACACATCTGCCAAGTGAGATAGCTTCTCTTTGAAGGAGAGGATGGGGCTCATGCCTAACTTCTCAATCGCTGGGGCAACAAACGTTATATGGCACCCTTTTACTTTCTCTAAAACGGATTCACACCCATCCCACGTTACCCACACACCACCCATTAGGGCCCCTTGGAAGTATCTTTTGACTTATCTTAATGTTTTGTTAGCAGGGTCTGTTAGTCAGCCAACTGCTGGAAGATTTCATTTTTAAAAATCGCTAAGGAGTAATTATATAACATGTAATCACTTGAACAAAAGTATAAAGGCGCAGAACCAGCAAAAGAAGCAAATGTTAGCTATGACTGTAAACACAGAAAAACAAACCTAAAGAGCTAGGGTGATGCACTCCATGTTTCCTAAATCAACCAATCGGTGACCAGATATAATATCAAATTACAGAGCGGAACCCAGGAGTATTCTGCTGGGACAGGACAGTTGAGGCAGGAGTGGGAACGGATGGATAAAACCGGCTCTCACCTCGGGCCGCCTGTGACTGCCCAGCCGCTCGTTTTCTCCGCGGCTCTGACACCTGGGGACTCCTGTGGTCTAAGATGATTAAGTTCTGCCTGTTATGTAGAGGTCAAGACAGAAGGAATAATTTTTCTTTCCATTCTGTTATTTTTTAAAAAGGAAAGGAGACCTAAGTAAAAAATAAGAAATATGTACAGCAACTTGGATCATAAGAAAACCGAGGACTAAAAATTGAAAAGACAACGAGCAGGAGCCAGCTTGTGTCCAGTCTCCTCCTCTCCGCCATCCATGTGCTTCCTCGGGCTTCCATCTGCTTCCCAGACGGTCTCCTGCTTCCCGTTTCCTACGGCCTTTTCATTTCATCTTGCACTTTGTTTTTCTGGTTATTGTCCTAGAAATGAATCTAATTATATGGCTCCTTAACCCAGAACCCTTCGACACTGCCCCACTGTGCAAATTCTCTAAAACTTGTCTGTCTTCCCTTATTGCCTCCTTCCTACTTGGCCTGGACTGTGGGTGCCCTGTGACTACAAAATTCTCATGTAATTCTCCTTTCACACGTGCTCACTACCTTTTTGCCTCAGAGACTGGGCCCCTGACATTCCCACGGCCCTGTCCCGTTACTACCATTCAAAATCCTGCTGATCCTTCAAGTCCAAGTTCAAATGGATCCATGGATCCAGTTCTTTAAAGCCTAAGTGCTCCCACATGAATTTGGACCCTCCAACAGTCCCTTTTTGTGTGTTTGTTCCATTCTTTGTGTACTTCCCTAATGTTAAGTAAAACAAGCAGCTGGACAGACAGCTCTGGTCTTGTCTTTCCACTAGATTGTAAGCTCCTGGAAAGGAAGGATCTTTTTTCTTCTTTTTTTTTTTTTAAGTGCTACGTGAAGTGCCTACCACAGTATTCCCTTCCAAATATGCTCAGCAAATATACTTAACGTTTCATTTTTCCCACTCAACACACAAGCTACAAAAAGGCAGGTGGTAGGATTTTAAAGGTGAAAATTCAAAAATAAACATATCTAGTCTCAAGAAGACAATAAACAGTAACAATAGACTCTGACCAAAGAACTGATTGATTGTATCTCACCAACAATAGATAAATCCTGACTCTGCAAATGAACAGCTACAAAATTATGAGGACCAATTGTTGTTGAATTAAGCAAACAGCTTCCATCCTAAGATTTGTGGGCCTTTGGTTATTTTTACCTGGGGAAGATGGACTACTGAACAAGAGTGAGATAATGCCACCAAATAAAGTTGTGGATGAGGAAAGAGCTGGGGAATCAGAGAGCATTACTCTGAGATTCCCAGCTCAGCTGTGCTGGGGGTCACACACGAGCCTCGTGTGCTTTCTCTGCGTCCACAGGCTGCGATCACATCTCATCTGCGAACCCGGCAAACATTCGGGCCCTGCTGGGTTCTGTGAGTGCAGCTCAGTGTCTTCTATGACGGACCCGGTTCAGGATTACTATGAAAACCAACCACAGGCCTTCTTTTGGAAGAATGTGGAGCTGACATTCATGTATTTATGTCTTAAAACATGACAAAGTTAAGTTATTATAACTGTAGTTCTAAAAGCAAAGATTTCTCTGGCAGTGGAGACAAAAAATAAATATGGTTCCATCTACCTTCCTAGGAAATAGCTGATAGGCCTTAATTGAGGCAGTGAAAAACATTCACTCTCCTTGATAAAGCCTGCCCTCCTCATCCTCTCCCTCTCTCTCACACACACACATGCACATAGATATTTTTTATACCAAATACTAGGAATAAAATGCTGAGTCCACCCAATCTCAAATCTCCATCAAGTTTTCAGCCTAAGTCAGTCTGAACGGATGAAGGGCTTCCCCTCCCTAGTTTTTCGGGTAAGTAACTCCAAGGGCTGCGAAGCATTTAGATTAATCCTCCGAAGGCAACGTGACTCCCCAGCAAGTCTCCAGCACTTTTGGTGAACAGATTCCACTGAAAGGGAGTCTGGAACTTCTACAAACATTTTATGGGCATTCATCTTTATAAAGAGCCATTTCCCAAAGTGGACTTACCTATGATGCTTTTATAACTATTACAATCACTCACACTAGTTGTTCTGACCATTTCGGGGGTAGTGGGCCTATTTGAGACTCTTGAATCCCAGGTACAGAGCTCTGGACCTACACGCCCTTCTCCTTCCCTCCACCCATCCTACCTGTGTCACGCACGTGGTCAAGCTGCTCATGTACTACCTGGGGGCAATGCAATGCCAGGATGGATTCGGGGCACCTTTGGGAGGAAGGGGTGCCATGTAATAGTGGTCCGCCTGCCATGACTGTCCTCCCCGTCAGAGGAAGGACTCGGTCAACCTTTCATTTCTAGAATTTCACCTGGGGTTTGGGTTCTCAAACCACTTTACAGACTTCCTAGCACACATGCCAACGCCTAAGAAGTCGTTTTAAATATAAAAAGAGAAATGTTCCCTATTCACATAGATATATTTAATAACACAAAAGCTGAGACAGAGGCAAAATCCCTAAATCAACTCAGCACCCCTTTTACTCTCTAACATTAGTGTGGGCGACGCACACACTACTGAAGGGACACAATCTCTTTAGAAAACACGGGGGGAAAGGGCCGAATCTGATAAGAAAAACACAACTGCCAAAATAGCAATGTAACTTCAGTGAATTCCCTTCTCCCCAAGTTCCAGTGGCTTGCAGAGTGATTTTGGCTGGTGCTTCGGAAACAGGTCACCGAACCAGCCCCTCAGGTCCCCACAGGAAAGTCTCCTTTGCAGATTTTTTGTTTGGAACAATGCAAAACATAAAAAGTGGAAGTCATTCTCCCCTGCCCAGAACAGTACTGCAGTAGTAAGGACAGTGACTCAATAAAGCCTCAGTTTGTATAGTGCTTTATACTTCTTCAGGGCATCTGCACACACATTATTTCAGTCAACTCATACAACAGCCTTCTGGCTTACAACCCAGACAGCAGGAACCACAGGCCTCGCCCACGGTCATAGAGTAGTGGAACCGCTGGGGCTAGCACCCGACTGCATGACTGGTCCCGCACTTCCCCAGGTCACGAAGCAGATCCCTGTCCTGCTGTCACCCTCCCTGGCGTCTCTCACTCTCCACGGTCGGGTTGCTCATCCGTCAGCAACAGTATCTAACTGTAGATGTAGTTTTCAAAGGAGAAAAAACACAAGTCCTTCTTTGAAAAGCATATATGGAGATATAAAAATAAAAGTGGCATTCTTCTTTATTGCTTCTTTATAGATGCCTTTCCCAGATGAAAAGGGCCTGCTGAGGAACAGGTCACTGACCTGTTATTTCTACGCACACATAATACTCCTTAGTAATAGCAGAACCTTCACAGCGGGAAATTATTTGCCAAATATTTCCCACTGTCTCCCAGCGTGGCCTGTCCATTTCTCCCAGACATAAAGCATCTGGGCTAGTCCAAGAAAACACAGCAAATTCAAAGAGATGTTTCCCAGATGTGCAGCTGCCCTTGAGGAGTCTGTCACAGGGTCAGCTCTGGAGATTCATCCTTCCCAAGACCCTTTTCCAACTGCATCTCACCATAGCTTTTATATGACTGAAAAAAATGTCAAAGAGGTTGACCAGACAGCTGAATGGAACGCTGAGCAGGTGGCGGTGAAGGAGCAGCACTGGAGAGCACCCCGCAGGGTGGCCCCACACTGTGCAGCCATGTGACGGTTTTCAACCCCCTGGTCACAAATAGTACAGTGGGGTCCCCTTCAGATGTTTCAGTCAGGGGAGGGACGTCACAGGAAGGCTGCCGTCTTCGGTGGGGCAAATGCTTCTTGTGCCCTGTGCGACACAGAAGCACACCACTGAGCCTTCGGCTTTAGGGAAAGAAACCTGCAGAAACCCTGCTCACACCAGTTCTGTCTTGTGAAGAGTCACCAGCTCCACAGGCTTGCTTGGGGAGGTGACTGGGAGAAAAGCTCGTTCCATGCCAGGTTTAGAAAACTCTGGAAAAACAGTGTGTCGTGCAAACTTCTGAAAAATAAGAGAGATAAATGAGAAGTGAACTGGAAAAAGGCATCAGTTGCCACCTTGATTTAAACTCCATCCTGGGAGCCCTCGGTCTAATGGCCACCTCACTCGCTCCACAGTGGACTTGGACTCTTTCACTGCTATCTGTAAACTGTGACCAGGACATGCACTGATTATGGACAGGGGTCATTTGAAGCCCCTGCTGTTAATCAGCTGTATGGAAAAATCAGTGCCCACAGAAATAGGCATTTGCAGCAAGAAACTAAAGTCTTTCACTCTTTAAATTTACTGCCCAGTAATTCTAATTATCTTACGTGCAAATAACTCTAAGGACGAAATTACAAGCTCCTTGAGAGGCAGAACTATGTCCTACAACTCTTTATATCCCCTACAGTGCCTAGTTTAGTGCCTTGTACACAGTAGGTGCTCACAGGAGTCTTTTAATTAACTAATGGCTAAAATAGCAACCAGAGTGATGAGCACATGGCCAGGGAGGCAGGTAAATGGACTCAACTGGGGACAAAAAAAAAGGAGCCCTGGCAGGGCTCCTGGGTGAGCTCTGTCCCAGTCTGTAAGTAGCCAGCCCTTCCTGATGGTGCAGAGACATATGGGAAAGATCACTTCCTGGTGGGTCAGGCCCAGAGCTGACCCTGTGCCCCTATAACTTCGGTCTACACAGGTGGGCAGCTAAGTAGAAAGAGGCTCAGGGTCTTTAAGCGGGAGGCTGCTGCCAATAGCTCAAAGCCACGTCAACGACGCCTACACCCTGGCCAGCCACCCTCTAGCACAGGCCGCTTTCTGTGCACCCCACTGCTCTGGCCTCTCAGGGTTACTTCTCAAGAAGTGGGCAGAAGTAACAAAATATGAGGAGAGAACCAGAAAGAGGAAACAGTTGGAGGGCAGGTGAAGGGAAGGACACTGATCTCACACTGCTGCTCACTTGCTCACAAGGACACTGCCTCTGCCCTGGAAGGTGGATGGTCAGTGTCACACTCTCTGCCACTGTAACGACAAGGCCCTCTGGTGCTTTAGCGGGATCCTCTGGCATTTCTCAAACAGCCTTCACATATCTTACTTCGTGTGCCATTTCAGTGCTCTGTGCAGAGCCACAGGACAAGAAACAAGCAGGGCACTTGCTGTAAAGATTCTCACAGTCCGGGGCCCCAATAAGCCCAGGGCACAGAGACGCTCTCTCCCTGTTGTTAAATGATTCACACTATCTACAAAACATTCTCACTGGTTCCCCACGTGATCTTGTAATAATAACCAGTCTTTTAAGAAAATACTTACACAAGTGAAAATGATGAGTGTTATATAAAAAACCACCAAAGCCAACAGCAGTACAATCTCAGCTCTGTATTTCTTAAAAGTCTCTTCTTCGCGCTCCTTACGGCATCCTTAAAAGAAATAAGTGAAATATGAAGCCATTTAACAGGACTTTTCTTTTCTACCAGACTAAAAGCAAAGATGCTTTGTTCCTGCTTTTTAAGTCCCTGTTTTAAGTCCTGCCCTCACATCTGTGCTGAAGAACAACAGTAACAACAGCGGTGACAGAGGGGGCTGCGGCCAGCGTGCACTCCCACTCTGCCTCCAGCTGTGTGCAAGGGGACCTACGTACAGCGCCTGCCCGAACCTTCTGAGGAGGCCTGAGCTTCCCCATTTCAGAGGAAGGAGCCGAGGCTCAGAGAGGCTGAGGGACGAAGGCAGGTGGCAGGGCCAGGAGTCCGGTCCAGACTTATCCTGCTGCCCATCTGCCTCCATTTCAAATGTGTGGTGTTTCCTGGCTTTTATTTTGCCTTGATGGCAAAGAAACCACCATTCATTGATTTGAACATAATTTTCCTTCGCTGGCGATGTGCAGACTGCCAGGTGTCCTGTAGACATCAGGAGGAGTGCAGGACTGTGAACCGAGGCAGGCGAGCCGCCCAGCTATCACTTTTGTAGAATCATTAAAGCTCCGCTGCCAAGGCCAATGGCAAGGGTGGCCGAACAGATCCCCAAGGGGCTGTTAAAGGCTACGGTGGCAGCACTCCGGGAGGGCGTGTGAGGCATTCAGCCCAGGAGGGGACATGGTGGACACGGCTGTCCCCACTCAGGTGTGACACCCGATACGCTGTTTGGAGATGCAAGGTTGCCTGCGGAGTCTACCTAAAAGCCAGGCAGGAGCAGGTGAAGTGCAGATGATCGGGGTTCTCCCCATGGACCATGGATGGGCCTCAAGAAAACTGTCGGCCCTTGAGACTGGATTTAAAACTTAATGCAATAGTCTAGGGATGGATACTCACAGGAATCTGAGACTTCAAGGTTGAGAATCATCGTCCTAATGGTTCCTGACATTTATTGAGCGCTCAGTCTACCCCAGGCACTTTGGTGCAATGTCTCATTTAACCTTCATTACAAGCCTATGCTGCAGAAGTTATCATCCCCATTTTAGAGACGAGAGAACTGAGGCTTAGGATTGAATAGAGATTTGCCCAAGATCGCATGCTGAAGAACACCACAGCTAATATCTGCACCAGGTCTACATGACTCTGACCACTGAACTGGGCCACCTGCAGGCCTTCGAAGAGGAAAAGAAAGAAAATGAGGTTTCTTTCATTTCATCTCTGCTCTTCCTGCCAAGTCGCTCTCATTTCTCATTCATGTGATAATATCTGTGGAAGCCCACTGTGCACCAGGACAGAGCAGAAGGCAAAGCAGAGAAGGCAGCGTGAGCTGACACGGTCAAGTTCTACAGAGGCAAACAAAGCTGAGTAAAGGGGTAGAGACGTGTGTGCAACAGTGAACCAAATTCAAACTCTGACCAATAAACAGTGATTGTGTCCTTGGGAGCATCGGAGTATTATCTTAAATCAGACTCCCTTCAAATACCGAATAGGAAAAATAGCTATTCTAAAAACTCAGGGGCCCCGGCCGGCGTGGCTCAGTTGTTTGAGCATCGCCCTGTCATCCTGGGAACCGAAAGGTCACTGGTTCAATTCATGGTTGGGGCACATGCCTCCGTTGCAGGTTCAGTCCCAGGCCAGGGCACGTACAGAAGGCAAATGATCAATGTTTCTCTCCCTTTCTTTCCCCCTTCCTTCCCTCTCTCTAAAAAAAAATCCAAATAAAATAAAAAATTTTCAGAATCTGGGACTCTATGAAAACATGTTTATCATTTCAAGCCTTAGCCACTAATAAGAATTGGGCAAAAGTTGAAAGCAAAGCATTTTTAAGCTACATAAACAAGTTATGAAAAAAATCCAAAAAGACAATCCTTGTGTTGACAATTGATTCTTGGAGCAAAAACGGTTCTGTCACTGGAACATCACTCTCTTTCTTTGGCCTGAGTTGAGGTATTGGGAAAGTCTACCACCACCAAGTGGGGAGAAGTGCTGTTCTCATGTTAAAAAGGGGGAAACATGAAGCAACCACCTTAGGCCAGGTTATGAGGCCCCAAAGGAGAAGATTATTATACAGTTACCTGGTGTAGGGGACCATACAATTTCCCCATCTTCCAAAAATCAGACTTACACACTTCCTATTTGCTCCAAAGGACTCTCGCAGGACTAAACAACAGCCAGGTGAGTTGTCTGACTGCATCTGTCACCTACCCCCGTCAGGATGGGTAGGTCTATCCTCATTTAAAGCAAAAAAAGTCAGGACATTCCTGCAGTAGAATTTAGCTATTAGCCACAGATGTGATCCAAAGCTTCCAACTTAGGCTCCAACGGAGAGGGGCAACTTTAGGACGTACAGAAAGTGCACACACATTCTGCAAGACGAAAGCAAAGGCAGCAGGTCACCTCACCTGTCACTCTCAAGATCACTGTGCCACTTTGGTTTCTCTGCCCTTCTGGCCCCTCCAGAGTGCATCTGTACGTCCCCGAGCTGCAGCTGGTGGCATTTCGGATCTTCAGGGAATACGGCCCTTGGCTGGGGGGCTCAAGGGGGCCCTTCTGCTCTGTCTGGTGATACTTCTGCAGGTCGTCCTGGGGCACCTCTATTGTCTCTTCCCCGTCCTTGGTAAGCTGTTAAAAAAAAGAATCCTATTGAATTGCGCGCTATCAACAGACCTGCAAGCACTGAGCCGCCATGCCAAGGTGCCACCTCTCATCTTCATAAAACCCATCCCCAACGGTTTTTCTACAACAAGATATTGTGTGGATGTGTGACCTTGGAGGGAGGCGGAGAGAATCTCTGGCAATTCTTTAAGGCTCTGTCTGTTTTGGAATTAGATCAGGACTGCATTTTATGATCCTTCCTTTCCCATCTCCTACCCTACACAAAAGAAGGTGTTGCTGCTGATGCTAGTGATGCCTTGGCGGTGATCTGATGAAGTGGGTGAATCACCCTAAATGAAATGTTGTTGCTGGTTGTTCTGTATTAAATGTTCTCTTGTTTTCTTCAGACACCAACTCACCCATTGACTGACTCTTATTTCTGTATCCCAGCCTTTTATTTGGAAACATTCCTAAATCTATTAGGATCATTGCCAGACAACTCAATGGAAAGGAGAGATGCAGAAGGGGAATGCCCCCCATGAACAGCCGCCTTGTCCTCCAAAGGCTGTGTAGCTGTGTGTCTTCTGTGATGTCTCAGGAGGTACCACGCTTACTCCTCTCCTAAGTAGGAAGACGGGACAGTAGTGCCATGCAGGGACTTCATGCCAGATCATTTGGTGGCCACACCAAGATGTACACGAAAGGGCAGTTACAGCTTAAGTCACTGAGCCCAGGACAGACCAGCCTAACTAGGGCAGATGCCAAATTCAGCCAAACTAACCTGACTGGTTTTCTTTCCCTGAACTATCTTTGCAGTTAACTGCTGGGGTCTTTTCATCATCTTCTACTTCAAAGATTAGGCACCTACTGCATTCACCATCAACTCTTTTTCCCCACATATGTCTCTAATTTGCTTAATTAATTTGCCCACCCATCTTCCAATGGAATGTTATAAAGCTTCTAAAGTGGATTTAAACAAACAGTAAAGTCAATCACTGTTTGGGTGCTCATGGGCAGCCCCTGGCCCATGAGCAGCAACAGGGATCCCTGCCCCTAGCATTGTAACAGTACCAAAGAGCCACCTTAGAGTAAGATACAGAATGAGCAGGTTCCACTGCCGCAGTCTGTGCCAGCACCTGCCAATGATTCATCTCCTATTCTGGGGGCACTGGCAACTCCTCTCCTTCTCAAAAGGGGATCAGGGAAATAGATTACCAAGGGGTAAGGGGAACACCCAGTGAGGCAGCAAAAGCTCAGGAGAGAAAAATCACTCTCTCTCTCACACACACACACACCCCTCTCAGTGGCTGGCTTCTGCTTAATTTATTAAGTAAGGGAAGGCTACGAAGCCACCAGAAAGCTCAGGTTCCAGCTTCCACAGCCTTCAGGTACAGTTAGCATTCCTGTGGAGTGGGCTACAGAGACATCTGGTGGCAGATGTATCGCTCCTGCAAGGAGCCCTGCTCCATCACTCCTAGCAAGGGGCTGCTAAGACTAATGACTTTTCTCAGGCTGAATCTATGAACATAAATCCCATTTCTTGACAGTTCTCCTTGTGTTGGAAGGTTCCTTCCTAAATAATCAAGGATCTACAGACTGAGGCCTTTAGGTGTTCAAAAATAAAGGGGAAAAGAAGGAGGTGTGGCAAAGGAACCTTAGAAAAAATTAAGGCGTCCAATGGATTCTAGAACACATACAATATAGCTCAATATTTCGCCTTTCAAGACTAATTAAACCACAAACTAAAGCCTCATCGTGTGATCACACCTGTCCCCGCCTCGCTGCCTGCAGAGGTGCTGCCTCCTACCAGAGCTTCAGATGGGCCAGGTGCCTGGGACCATCCAGGGCCACCTGTTCCGAGACTCCCCACTGCCCTCTTCCAGTTTGAACTAATCAACTCAGCCTAGTCTCTGCAATCTCCATGGTGATGTCTCTTCAAACTTAAAGCTCCAGATGTGTTGAACTCAGATCTCTTTCTAACAGACTTCACTGGAACTCTCTTTTGCTAGAAATCTCTGCATCTGAAGAGATGAAAACCCACTGCAACAATCACTTTGCGATGATCTGCCTCTGGTGTTCTCCTGGGGGCCTCCTCTCCCATCCAGTGCTCTCTCCCTCAGCTCAGAAAGACCCATCTGAAAGTCAAGATCAAACCTTCCAACCCCTGTGGAGCTGGTGGAAACATAAACTGCTGCGGTTATTTACATAAAGCGGCCCCATTATCATGCTGGCTGCCTGGAGCCTCCTAAGTAACTACACCCAACTGATGGGAACTGGCTGGCACTGGCCTTCTGCCTATATGCAGAAGAGGATTCATTTTGAGCATCAGCAGTAGTAACAACAAAAATAATTTATTTGATGGTCAGATTCCCATGAGCCTCTAGAAAAACCTCCAGCAGGTCTCTAGTTATTTTGAAATAGTAAAACAAAGGCAGGGTAAGAAAGAGGTCAGAGAAAGGCAGAACACAGGACCCCAAGGCAACCTGCAGAATTTTGATGTCCTGAGCCACTCCAGCCATCGGGGGATCACGGCAAAGTATCTCACCTCTCATGGGGCCATCTCCCAGTGGTCCCTTCCACGGTCTTCCTGAAGGACCCAGAGAACTAGAAAAACTACAGGCTTTGCCTGGGAACTCTGGCCACAGTAACAAATAACTCTCTTTGCCTGATAACTCACTCCAGCAAAAGAAACCTGTAAATCCACACAATGTGCCTGGAAGTATTTCATAACCCTCCTCTAGCTTCAAGCTGTGAGGACAGACAATGCCTATTCCCCTTCTTTTTGTTAAGATCGACTTTTGTAGCTGAAAAAGGGGCCACACAGGTACTAAACCTGACAAGCTCAGGGGAGGCCTGCTCGGCGGCCTCACAAACTCGGAGCCTGAAAGCAACCACACAGGATGGTCTGAACATAAAAATTCCTAACAAAAAGTGGGTCATGGCAGGTAGTCACATCCTAGGCCTATAGCTTCCTTGACAAAAGTCAGTCTTTACCTTAAGTGAGCCCATCTATTGTCTTTTTGCATCTAAGATAATATACCTTTGAAATGTCAGAGCAATCTTCTTTGTCAGACCCTCAGGGCACAATCCGCTGCACCAGGGCAGAAGTACATGGAATCCCCCACTCATTATTACCTTGTTCCCCTTGCACCATCTCCATGTGCTATACATGTGAATTGTTAACTCTCCTGTGCCCACCAATGCAAAACAAATATGTATTTTCCCATATCGTCTTTTTATCCAATCCCAGAGATTTCCCCACTTTGCCTTCTCCTGTCCCCCTAGTATACCACCAATGGATTTCATATAATCCTTTGATTCTAATATATAAAATAAGTTGCAAAACTGCCATTCTCCGGAGCATTTTCTCAATCCACTGAGATCTTGCTCCCCAGCAATTATCGTCAGTTTGGCTCAAATAAACTCATAAAAATTCTCTACAGCTTGGACATTTCTTGTGTCAACACCTTCTCATGTGACTCCACCTGGGGAATCTGGGATCTGCCTACAGTCACAAAAATAGTGGCAGTTTTTATGTGTATGGCTCATGCTGAAAATGAGAGTGGGCACTAGCAGCACCACGAGATTCTGCATGGCGCGGCAGCATTGTCTGAGAACCGAAGGGGAACTTCAGTGGGAGGAAAACAGAGTAACAGTAAATGGGCCATCCTCAACTTTGCTTTGTTTTTATGAGTTCTTACAAACATTTGAGCTGGCTCAAAATTAACTGGCAAGAACAGCTCTTTAAACATTCAAAATCTAAAAGCGTTTCACTGCCTCTCTGCAAAAAGCATTATAGGAAATAGTCATTTATAACAAAGGAACCCTCGGATTCATTCACAGCCAAGAATAAATTGACAGGAATGATTTACGCGTGCTTTACAATGCTAATGTTGTAGTGTGCTAAACCACAACAAGATTTGGGCAAATTAATTCCTCAAAATACTCATCCCAATTATGTCTTAAAAATCCACATTCCCTGAGTTAACTCTCATGCTGACCACTCTACTTTTTTGGTTGGACTGGAAAGAGTAACATATAGGATATCTCACTTTCAGAAAATCTATGGATTTCTGACTTGTCTCAAGGCAACGAGTTTGACTGAATAATTTAAATACTATCTTCTCTCTCTAAAATTGCGGTTTGACCTTAAGGAAACCACAGCCCAAAATAAACTAAATTCTCTTTAATTTGCTGAATGCTAAACCAATTAAATGCAAGTACTAATTTTAAGGGCACATGGATTAAGATTTTTTTTTAAATGATGGACAAATTTGAACTAGAATAAAAGAAATCAAATAAATAGTTAAATGTGGCTGAAAATGAATGAGTATTTTAGTCAAAAACTCTATTGTATAAAGTGTTTTTCTAAGTTTACATCACTTTATCCAACTACATGCTAATCTCCTGGAATACTATATTTGACTCTAAGAGGGCTCCATTTCCATTTCTATGACAAAGAAAGAATTTTGATCATAAGCCTGAAATCTAAATTAATTATAAAGAGATCTGTTAAGAACGTGATAGGAAACTAACTACTTTCAATAGAAAAGATTTTTTTGAGGGACAACGTGTATATACATATATATGCACATATATGTTTAATTCAAAAATTTGATTAAACATTTTAAAGGTATATTCTTGAAGTATTTAAAGGTGGTATTGAGTTAATCTGATATATTCCAATAACATTGAACAGCTTTTTTTTATTGCATTTCTCATGCACTAACATTCACGTACCTTGGTTTCTGACTCAATTAAAGTGCCAATATAATCACCATCCATCATAAAAACAGCTCTTTATAATGTGCAAAACAGTTTGGCTTGGAGGTTGATGTCCTAATGAGGGTAGAATGTATGCACGTTAACATCGTTTTTTTTTTCTAAGTGTAGTTTTATTGGAGAAATGATTTTCCACTTTGAAATTTACTGGATCTAGCAGACAGGGTTGGATTTATGGCTGTTAACAGAGCCTTGAACATGGCAGAGGCAACATCATTAAGAACACCGGTGCTGGTCTTGGAACCAAACCCCAGCCCCAGCACGGCGAGTTCTGCTCTTGCTAACTGACTGAACAGCTCTCGGGACTCATCTGCTCCACGGAGATGGGGCTTCAGTGGAAGTCTATCTCACCACGTTGGGGTAAAGATACCTGTGACAATGGAGGTGGACATGTAGCACAGTGTCAATCACACAGAAAGTCCTAAAAATGTGACTACTCTCTTTTCTTTCCATAGCCAAGGTTTCACTCAGCATTCTAAATACATCCCTGCACACAGGAAATACTCAAAAGGCATTTGCTGAATGAATGAGGTTTCAATACAATGAGAAAGTTATCAATACAAGGGCACTGGCCTTGGAATCAGAAGGCCTGACGTCACACCCCAGCTTCTCGGGTCAACTTGGGTAAATTCCTTCACCTCTGAGTCTCATTTCCTCATGTGGAACTACCTTCCTGACCTCATGGGGTTATTTTAAGAATCAAGCCAGAAAACACATAAAAGTGGTTTGTAATTGATAATGTTGGTAATAGGAATTATCTCTGATAGCTTTCCACTCCATCCACTTCATTCAGTCATTCCTTATCATTGATACTTCCAATCTCCTCTCTGGCAAAGTTTCCTGAAAGTCCCAATCTCTGCTCTAGGAAGAAATTACTTTTCTACTCCCAATGTCTCTAAAATACCCAAAACCCTCTGAATTTTCTAAAGCACCATCATAACATGTCAAAAACCCTTTGAAGGTAACGTCAGACCACACACTGTTCATGCCAACCACCCTCCTTCCATCTCGTGGGTCCTGCTGGGCCTGGTAGGCGCATGCTTACAAGCTGAGGCCATGCCCTTCACAGGGCACTACGTCTGGTTCTAGAGGAGGCACACCTCGCTCAAGCCCGACACCTGTGACCAGATAAACCGGTTCTGAAGCACACATGACCCAATCAAAGCCACTTAAGTATAATGAGACATTCACTGAAATATTAAAAGAAAAGCAAAATCTTTTGCTTTGCACTTAGCCCTGGGAGGATATACAAGTCTGAGGTTATTGGCTACTATCTAACTGCCATGTGGAGGCTGAGAATAAAGCCAGCGTGAAGGAAGGAAGAGTGGAGACACTGAAAGACGTGCAGCCCTGAGGACATTCACAACCCTCTGAATATAGCTTGTTTCCTAGAGTTGCCATCACCAAGTACTACACACAGAGTAGCTTAAAACACCAGAAATTGATTCTCTTGCAGTTCCAGAAGCCAAAAGTCAAAAACCAAGGTGCTGGCAGGGCCCGCTGTGTCTGGGGGCTCTAGGCCAGAGTATGTTGCGTGCCTCACTCCTAGCTCCCAGTTTGCTGGAAATTCTGGGCATTCCTCGGTTTGTGGACAAACCACTCCAGTCTCTGCCTCCGTCTCGCGTAGTATTCTCCCTGTGTGTCTGTGTCACTGTCTCTGTTTTCTCTTCTCTTAAGGACACCAGTCACTGGATTAAGACCCAGCCTAATCGAATGTGACCTCACTTTAACTTGATTACATCTGGAAAAAACACTATTTCCAAATTAGGTCCCATTCACACACAGCAGGGATCAGGACTGGGACATATCTTTTTGTGGGACACAATTCAATCCACGACATCAGCTGTAACTGAAGTGTAAACCATACTTTGATTTTTAAATTTCTTCCACTTCAATTCTAGAAACCAATATATTTCCTTTTCTTTAAGCTAGTTCTGATCGAATTGTAATCCTTCACAAATGAAAGCATCCTAACTGATAGGGACCCCTTGCACCACCACACTAATAAATGTGGCACATGGGGGTTATCCCACAGGGCCCCAGCCTCCAGGCCAATCCTGCTTTTCGCCTCAGACTCACATGTCTCCCACTCTTCAGGGAATAAGGCACCAGCGCCTGATTTGATTCAGAGCCTCTGCTCTCCAGAACCGCCCCTGTGAGTCTGGTCCAAGGTAAATATGAATAATTTATGGCAACTAGCATCCTTATTTTCCCATAAGTTTTCCCAGCTGGACCCATAATCCCAGACAACCACCAGCTCTTCTGGAATTGATCCCATCTTGCAGAACTGGTACAAAAAGGAGAGCAGACTAGTTGATGTTCCAGAAAACTACAAGTGATACTAACAAGCCTTACGTTCTTATGCCTGTATCAATCAGCACTACGTGACACACAGGAATTTTACCCAAGTATCTCCAGTGCAAAAACAGAAATAAAAAATATGCTTACGGGTCTAAAAGAATCTTAGGGAACTACTTTAGTCTAGGTCTGGTTTGAGCTAAGGACCGCTGGTAGAAAATGTGGGGTCATGGCAGGAGTAACCAAGAGGGATCATGGAAACAGTTTTAGATGGAGCAATGCTTATTTTTAGGTAAGCAAATCTCTTCTTGGTCCTCCCTACATCAAACCTTCCCTTACATCACGGAGACTTTCTTTTCACTTCTTCTTCTTTGTGTAGTGATAAAACCAAATACAGAACGAAGAGAGTCCAGTCCTCATGTGACTCAGGTTCCCCCTTTTATTCATGGAAAACAAGTGCTTAGGGTTTTTTTTTCCTATTCAAGTCTCAGCTGCCTTCTTCCTCTCCACCCTCTTCCAAGCTAAAAGATATCAGCAACTTTGCTGACTCATCAGTGTCCAAAATTCTCAGTGAATCCACCATTCTGGTCTGGCATAGAGTTCTTCTATTGCCCCCTTTGAGGCAGCCACATTCCACCTTGCCCACTCTCCCATGCATGTGTTCAAGTCCTACCGCGTTAACCTGCTGGAGTTTCGCTGTAGCGAAAGAACAAAGCCTCACTCTGAGATTCGTCGTTCAGGATGAATCATATTCTGTCCTGTACCACAAGAAATATGGCATTTTTCATTACTCCATCCTCTTTCCTTAAAAACTTTTAAGTGGATCCCTGCTGGCGAAAGGATAAAGTTCAAGGCCTTAAAGTACGGCATTCAAGGTTCTTTACAATCTGTTTCCAGCCTACTTTCTAACATTATTTCTCAGCCTGTGCTGTGTAATCCCCCCTGGCTCTAAATCACAGGTTACCCATCGCTTCCCCCAAATGCTTGCGGATTCCTGCGGCCATGCCTTTGCTCCAGATGGTCCTCTGCCAAAAGGTCCATGTTGATCTTGGGATGGCCACTGCCAGGCCCAGGACTTAGCACATACTTGGGACTTAGAAGTATTTACTAAATAATGAAAGTGTAAATATGACAGACACCTGAAAACCAGCTTTATGTCTTTCATAATCTGAACTCCTGTGGAATGGATAAAAGTGACTCAACCAGATCGAGTAGGACAGGTGCCAATGGGGAAAGTACGATTTTTCTTTGATGCCAGTACACACATTGTTTTCAACCTTTCAATGTTTTAGTGCCACTGTATTTAATGTACAAGTGTTTCCTTTTCCTCCTAAAGACATGTTTTAAATCTCTCTTACAAAAGATAGCATTCTAAACTCAAGGAAGTACAGAGAGTGGCATGCATTGGCTCCTTCATGGGTCCTTCAGGGTCTATGGCTGCACCGATCACATCTGCCTGGGCCATTCATGAACTTCAGCCCTTCCCAAAACACTTTGCTCTCTTCAGTGCCTCCTTGCTGTGTGGCTCATTATTACACAAGATGGTGGAGACAGAAAACATAACTCCACTGAAGAGGAGATTAGCAACGTCCATGGAAGACAGCTTCATAACGAAGAATAAGAAACATTGGTGTGGGGGAGTAGCCTTATGCAAGCCATCAACCCGCTCTCCCACAGATCCCTTAGTCCACGGGACATCCCAGGATCTTCCCCAGCTAGGGTTCTTCTAAATATTATAAACTTCAAGTTGGGTCGATTCTCTGAAACCAGAGTCTTACTTCCCTTTTCTCCCTTCCTTTGGAAATCATCTAAAAAGGGCACTTGTCTTGTGACATGTCTGTCCCCCATAGCGTCACCCGGAAATGAACTATATATCCTCTTTCATTATGCATCAACATAGGTTGTCAGAGCTCCTGGCATGATGAAAATGGTGCTGCACATTCCTGACTAGTAAGCACTCAGCAGCAGAGCAGCAAACGGTGACCATGCCCAAACACTCCATCCAGCGCCATCCTCTCCCTCCAAACCCATGCAGCTTCATTAAAGGGAGTGTGGACAAACGGCACTTGGTGCGGAGCACAGATGTAGTCCTTTAAGGGATGTTCTCACTCCTGGCAGACACAGGACTGTGCTATGCCCTCTTCTGCTACAGTCTAACCCAGGGCCTCAGCCAGTGGAGGAAGAGTGCTGGACCAAAGTTTATTTGCAGATTTTCCCAAAATACCTCCCCAAACAACCATAATCTACTCACATTAGCTTTCAAAGCTACATTTAATGGAGGTACTGTATTCACTTTTGTATTTCGTCCTAATCACTCACTCTGCCTTAAAAGGTACAATATAGGAAGGGATGAGAGGAGGACCCATTGTTGGATCCCAGAGAGGAAGACACCCAGAGACAAGGAAAGTAAAGCTGGGTTAAGAAGAACTGGGCTATCTCTACCTACCGTTGGTGCCACCTTTGACCCCCCTGTGTGTGTCTGTCTATATTAAGCCCCCTCTGGCCCCCTCTGACTGTACCTTCGTAACAGAGAGAATAAAGTGGACACTGTTCCTTCCCCACTCACCCTAATGTTACAGGCACCACCTGTAACAAAGTGGACGCTGTCTACTTTGAGACTTGGTAAAGGACACATGAAAAGAACATGGTTTACAGAGGTCCTCTGTTAATCACAGTGATCAGTGCCAACTGGACAGTGGCAGGATGCTCTCTGCTGCTGGAGAACTGAGTGGTACATGGACTTTTTAATTGTGAGTCATCATAACTGTAATTGTGATATGCAGAAGGCCTGCAAGAATGTGATTCAGTCTGGCGGACAGTGGAAACCCCACGCTCTAAGAGACTCTCTGCTGCACGTGTCCAGCAGGCAACCGACACCTGTGAAAGGAGGTGGCGGGAGCTAGGCTGGCCGGAGCCACCAGGTTTAAAGTCCTCACTTTACAGACCTCTCCGCTTGAATGAAATGTTTTACAAGGAAGTTGGGAGGGGGCGTGGGGGGAGAGTGACAAGATACTTAATCCTCAGTAAAATGAAGTATTTGCACATTTTACCACTGGCCTTATTTCCAGAACACTCTATCCATTTTTGCTGTACAAGAACAATCAACACAAACATATAATTACTGGGTTGGAAAAGAACAAATATCTACAGAATATGCTGAGACCTGTTAAAAAGTTCTTGAAGGAAAAATGCATATCACTTCTGAGGTATCTGATTTAGTTTATTGGCAGAGCATGGCTCTCCTATCCGCCACTACTCAATCGCAGTTTACTTCTAAAAAGAAAACAAAACCAAAAAACTATGGTATGATTTTTCAGTGATTCTATTCCATGGACCAACAGGAGGGAGACAATGCCAAGAGACTTTTGTTGTTTCTTTAAACACGGTTTTGAGACACCTTCAGAGTAAATCATGCAAGAACCATGTTCAATAAACAAGCCCATACATTTCAGAGTTACATCATCAGCTGGCATCCAAGGAGAAGCCCAAGGTCAATTGCTATGGTTTACTGAATCATTCCAAGCGACCTCGTGCAAGAAAATTTAACTTGACAACTGTTTGATCTTTACAGTCTGAAATTTCATCTGCTTGTTTCCTGAGTAGTTTTTCACTGCTCTCCTGGGGATATTAACATCATTTTTTTTTTAATTACTCTCTGGAAGGAACAGTGATTTCATGTTTTCCCCCTTCTTTAAGATAACTAAGTCCCTGCCTGGCTAGCCCAGGAACATTTTCACCTTCTTTACCTTAAGTCAGCAATTCTCAACTTTTTCATCTCATGGCACACGTAAACTAATTAATTACTAAAATTCTGCAACACACCAATATATTTTTTGCTGATCTGACAAAAAATAGGTATAATTTTGATTCATTCAGAGTAGATGACTATTGTTGTGTTGACTATTGTTATTTTTTCATTTGACAGTCTAAGGCGAAAAGAGGTCAGTGCCTCTGACTAAATAGTCAGGTATTGCATGTTTTAAAAATTCTTGCGCCACACCGGTTAAAAATCGCCACCTTAAGTAATTAAGCAAGAAAACAAACATCAAGATAGACCTTCAAGAGCTCAGGCTATGGAGTCAGCCTACTTGGTCCAGATCCCAGCTCCATCAGTTAGCCAGTCACGTAACAGTGCTAAGGTTACTTCACTCCCTAAGGCTGTTTCCTCATCTCTAAGGCAAAAACACAAATAGTACTGATCTTTTGGAAGATCTGTTGGAAGGAACGAAACAGCTAATATATTTAAATAGTTACCTCAGAGCTTAGCAGATGAGGAATACTCAAATAATACTGGTTTTCAACGACTTTTGTTGAAATAGTATTATTTTTACAGTGAGAACAATTTGGAAATGTGTTCTCTGATCCCACAGAGAATAAGGTGGAAATGAAGTAGGAATAACAAACCTACTTTCACACACACACGGTGCCCCAAGGCTAAGACAGCAGCACCGTTTCCACTGTGCACAACTCACTGGGTGCCAGTCTGAACTCCTCAGCACCCACCTTCCCAATCAACAGAGCAAACTCTGAGTGCCATTCACAATACACAAAGGCAGTTGCACAGCACTGTCTCCAAGGACACACACACAATATACATGTTCTCCTATGCAGCCTTGTTAAATAGCCAGAGACACACATTCAGGCTCTTACACATCTTTTATGCCCAGCGGCAGAGAACCCTGCTTTGAAGGTGAGGTACAAACGTGCACGGAGCTTTGCTCCAAGGTAAGACGGCCAATGAGCGAGCAAGAGCTGCAGAGTAAGGTTGGGATATCATAGTCATTTGGCTTTTAAACTGGAGGTGCTGTTGTGGCAGTAACCTCATTAAAGGAGGTGAGCAAAGAGCCAGTGACAGCAAGCAGTGGCAGCTTGGTTTTGCAATGCCACCAGAACCGCAATCTTAGAATCTGAAAATGTTACAGTTCAAAGGAAACCTTAAAAAAAAATAGGCTCAGTGTGACTCAATCCTCTAACAGAAGGGACAATGACGCTTGTTCTTCCACGCGTGGACAGCACTCATCCACCCTCACAGACGCCCTCCTTGATGCTCCTCTCAGAACTGCCAGAGGACAGAGAAGCAAGGGATAAAAGAGGAGGCCAAGGGTATTCCAGAAAAGGGATGACTGACAGAAAGCTACCACCTATGACACAAACGTAAATCCGCCTCTCGCTCAGTCCTTCTTGTCCAATTGTCCACCTCGCACCCCCAAACTGATGGGCATCACCGTCACAAAACACCAAAAATCAGAAATCTTCCTCCAATGTCCAAGTGTGCCCTAGCTGTCTTCTCCCTGACCTACCGACCCAACCACAGGGGCCTTTCAGAATTGACCCAACCAGTTATCTGCCCTCCCAAAACGTCTCATGTGGGTCATTCATCTCAGGCCATTTTTAGGGGCAGGAAAGGACTGAGCTCGTCAGGAACGAAATCTAAGTCTGCCGCGTCCCGGGATGCTCAAAGCGTTGGGACGAGGGTAGGGAGGCGTGTCGAAGACTGGGGATAGCTGCGGGAGACGCCCCCACCGCCAGCTCAGAAGGTCGCCAGCCTGAGGGAGGTCGTCCCCGCTGCCTCCCTATAGAGCCGACGTAACCCCAGCCCGCGGGCCTTTCGGCGCTTACCTTAGTCCAGGACACCGTGTAGGGGACCCGCGGGCTCCGCGGGGCGGTGCAAGGCAAGTCCACATTCTCGGAACAAGCCACCTTTAGTTCCCGCGTTGCCGCCGCCAGGCTGCAAGCTGCAAGAGGGAGAGAGACAGCGGCGTGAGCAAGCGAGGAAAGAGGGTGTCGTGGGGAGACGGGGGGCGACAGGCGGTCTCGGGACCTACCGCAGCCCAGGAGCAGGAGCTGGAGGCCGCGCGACATGGCTGGGGGATCGCCGGTCTGTGGCGCGCTGGCGCGACGCGGCGCTCTTTTACCCGCGCGCACAGGGACTTCCCCCGGCGCCCGCACGCGGGGAATCCCCGGCGGGGGGCGGAAGCAGCCGGCGCGCCCTTCCCTACACGGCAGCCACCGGGGCGCCCCCGCGCCCGCGGCCCGCGCGCGCTCCCGCCCCCGCGCGCCCCGGCTGGCGTCGCCGCTCCTGTGGCCCGGCGGCAGCTACAGCCATCCCCCCACCCCCCCTCCGTAACGCCGGGCGCTTGGGGCTTTGCAAACCGCGCTCGAACGCGTTACACCGCCCCGCTGAACCGCATAACAAAGCCAGGAGGGAGGCCAGCCGAGGCTGTGTGTCATTTTTATGGAGGTGAAACCAGATTCAGAGAGGTCAAGCGGCTTCCCCAGTGGCCCAGCTTGTCCGTGGTGACGTCACTGAGGAACCAAGGTCCTCAGTCTCTGTAGATTCTGTGATATTCAAAAACTCACTAGACTGGCCAAGGAACCAGGCGAGTCTGTAGTTCTTGGCTCCCAGCCCTCTGGCTTGGTTCTCAGTCGGTATCATTCAGCCTGTTTAAATTACAGTATTTCAACAAGGGAGACTCCTATTAAAATAAGAATTACGCATAGGGAATTTGGGGAAAAGACAAGAAGAAAATCTAGAAGAAAATAGAAATCACGTATAATCTATCCGGAAGTAACTGTTGGTAACATTTGGTGTCTTTGCCTCAATGAATAAAAGATAGCTATTTTTAATCGTCTGTTTTACAAACTTTTATAACGTACTTGATTTTAGCTAAATATTTTGCAAGTGTTTCTACACCATTAAACAGTTTCAACAGCATCATTCTGATGGCTGCATAATAGTCCATCCTACAGTTGTACCATAAGTTAGAATTGATCAGTATTAGACATTATTAACCTAGTGTTACTAGTGTAGATAGTGTTAGTGTTAGGTTGTTTGTTTAATTATTAATATTACCAACAATGCTGCGGTTACTAAGATGAACTTTCGTGTAAAGAAACCTTTGGTCTCATAGGGGTTAATCATTTTCTCAAAGTAAGTTCCTAGAGGAAAATTGTGCTAGGTCAGAGGGATTTTACAATTTTGTTAATGCCAAAATTACCTCCGCTGAGGTCTGCTCCAACTGTATTCCCACCTGCAATGTATGTGTCTGTTTCCCAGCACTCTTGTCAAAGTAATTGTTAACCAAACTTCCACCTTAGTCCGTTCAAGCAGTTAAAAAGAATGACGCTACAGTCAAATTATCGCTTAGCCTTGAAAGTAGTTATACCAATTGACAGTCACACCGGCTCTGTGTAAGTGCTTTTTCTCCATAACCCTCACAGGGCTAATTTTTAGGCAGACAAAAATAAGCATAGAAAATAAAAGAGTCAAACACATCTGTATGTAATAAAACAACCGTTCCTTGCTAGATCCCATACCTGGGCGTTTAAGCTTTCTTCCCACTTTTCATTGTCATAAACACTGCTGTGTGAAGCGGGGTTGGGGGGGCGGTGTTCAAACCCTCTGGCCCCGCAATCTGGGCGTGTTACTAGATGTTGCCATCCTGTCCTTCAAACGACTGTCTGTTTACCCTCCCCTCAGCAGAGCTTGGCCCCCGCAGATTTTTTTTCACTTTTGCCAGTGTAATGACTGTGAAATACCAGTTCCTCTTTGTTTCGTTTACGTTACGTCGATTACCAGGAGGGAGGAACATGTTTTCTCTTAGGTTTCTTTTATGTTTTGAGGCTGTTGGTGTCCTTTTGAGGATTCCCCGTTCTTACCATTTGGCCTTTTACACTGAAGCTGTTTATAAATTCTGAACCAAATCCTTTCTTGGCTGTGTGCATGCCACATGTCTTCTCCACGTCTAAGGTTTGTGTTTCACTTTGTTTATAGTATCTTTAATGTCCAAAGGGTTTTTTAAAACTATTATAATGTCACATTTATTGACATTTATTTATTTATTTATGATTTGTGCTTCTGGTGTGGTGTTTAAGAAATCTTTTCCTACCCTGGGATCACAAAAACATTCTGCTTAATTTTCTTCCAAAACTTTTTAAGTCATACTTTGTTATATGGTAAGTCTTTAATCCATTAAATATAGTTTGATGTAGGAAATCTAACTTATTTTTTCCATACAGATAAGCAATTGTTCCAATACAGTTTGCTAAAAGTTCTTATTTCCCCACTGATTTGAAATAGCATCTCTGCTATATACAAATGTCCATATGTATGTGGGCCTCTTTCTAAACTCTGTTCTGTCTCACCCTGAGCTAATATCACACTTTATTGTTGCTTAAACTATAGGTGAGTCTTGCTGCAGTGGTGGAGTGAGTGAGCCTCATAGGTTGGTCTTCCTCTTCAAAACTGCTCTGGCGTTCTTGGTTCTTTTCTCTGCCTTCTACATATTTGGATCAACTTGTGAACCTCAAAAACCCCATTTAAATTTTAATAGGAACATATTCAACTTATAAATGGCAGAAATTTAGCATTTTAGAAATTGATTCTACAAATCCATCAATATAGGGTATCTTTTCATTTATTTAGATCTTCAAGAATCTTTCAAATTTTACACAAAAATGTTTTCTACATCTTTTAGTAGATTTATGCCTAGTACCTTTATATTTTTATTGCTCTTTTCATAAATACTATATATTATCCAAACCATATTTTTCTAGTTGCTCATTGCCAGTAAATAAAAATTTACTTTTGTGTAGCCAGCGATCTCGCTGACCTTTCTTATTAGTGTTAACAATTTGCTTTTAGGCCCTCCATTAAGACACTTTTATAGTCATAAATTATTCAGAGGGTTTCCCCCTCAAAAGAATCCAAATATATGGTTTGGTTTTCCTTGTTGTTTTTGTTGTGTAGCAATTGAGTATTCTCAGGAATGTGGTCTGTATGATTCATTGCTGTTTAACACGAACTGCTTTGTGGCCTACTGTGACCTCTGGGTAAAAGTGTCATGTGTCCTGGAAGGAATGTGCCTTCTCCACGTGTCGCTTTGACCAAGCTTGCTCATTGTATCGTTCAGGTCTACATCTTTATTAACTGTCAGGCTTTCTCAACTGTCAGTTACTGAAAGAGAGGTGTCAAAATCTTCCTATGACTATGCAATTGTCCATTCATCTTTGAAATTTTATCAACTTTTGCCTCGTTTAACTTGATTTATGTTTTAGCTACCTTTGACTTATGTTTTCTGAGTAAATTGTTCCTTTTTGTCTTTATTTAGTGACTTTTTAATTTCTTCAGTGACAACCTTGTCCACTGTAATTATAATCACACCACTTCACTGGGGCTAGTATTTTGCTTGTATTTTCTACACTTTTCTATTCAACACTTTTTTTTGTCCTTAAGTTCTATGTCTTTTTTAAAGCTATAGTTGGATTTTTTAATCCAATACAACTGACAATCTTTCTAATTGAGAGTTTAATTTTACTCTTGTTCTGAGTCCTGCTATATTTGAATTTCTTTCAGTCACTTGTTTCATGCTTTATACTTAACCTGATTTTTCTCTGATTCTTCTTTCCTTTCTTGAATTTAGTTACTATTGGACCAAATTTTTTCTATACAGCGATGTCCTCTCTACTGGTTTAAAAATTATACATACAATTTCTTATCTTAAGTGATTACTTTTACATATCTTTTAATAAGCATAGCTGATTTAATAGTCTAAAGTTAAGCAATATTGCCCCCTTTCTCCCCAAAATGCCTGAACGCTGGACCTCTGCTAACCTCCTGCCTATTTACAAACTATTGTGACCAATGCCTTCATTACACCTTGTTTTTTTTTACTCCCCAATTAGTCTTTTCTTATGTATTAAAATATTTGTTTAACTCTATCTAATATCATACATCTCACTGCTTCTTTTTAGGGTCAAATGCTTCTGAAATACGTTCTTGTTTAATTCTTTCAACAAAGATCTGTAAGCGGTCAACGCTCTTCGTTTTCACTTGCCTGGGAATGTTGGTTTTGCCCATATTCTTAAGTGATAGTTCAGTTAGAATGGAAGTTGGTTATTTTTTCTTAGGACTTTTAATATATTACCCACTATCTCCTGGCTTCCGTTGTTGCCTTTGCAAGGTTCTACGCAATCTGATGTTTGTTCCTTTGCAGGCAACAGGTCTCCAACGTAGCAGTGCTTCTAGGCTCTTGCCTTTCTACTCGGTGTTGTTTCAGCTACATTGTGTTGTGCCTAGTAGAGAATTCAGTGTTACTAACTTGCTAAGGTTTGTATCTTTTATTACTTCTGGAAAATTCTCATTTATTATCTTGAAATATGGCCTCACCTCCATTTTTCTCTGTTGTTTCCTTCTGGCACACCTGATAGATATGTGTTGGACCCTCCAATTCTACACCCCCTGTCCGTCAGCCCCTCCTTCCCAAGCCGTCTCTCTTCATTTATCCGTGCAGGTCTCTGCATGGTATTCAGACCTGTCTTTCCATTCACTAGTCATTTACTCTGTGATATGTCCTCTTCAGTTTAATACGTTAAGTTTTCTATTATAATTTTCATTAAGTTCTAAAGTTATGTTTGATTTCTTATTTAACTCAGTCTTGTCTCTTTTTTTGATGGTGTCGTATTCTTTTGTTGTGTCCCTTATTCTTTTATGGCTTTTATAACTTTAAAAATGTTTATTTTATAATTTACCTGATAATTATATTATCTAAAGTTCTTGGAGTTTTAATATTGGGTTTTTTTTTGTTTTATTTGCTGACTCTTGCTTTCTGTGGATTGTTTTTTGTGTTTTCTAATTTTTTATTGTAAATTAAACTTTAGTTGGGACTTCACATAGTGGAATCCTAGGGGGTGTGGCTTCCCAGAGAGTTTTTAGGTTTGTTTTAACAAGGTACCCCAGCGGTATTGCCAGTCTGTGACAGCATTTTGTATTAATCTCTTGGTAGGTAGGGTGTGATCACTCTAGTTATATAAATTTAATCATATCCATGTGAGGGCACCTCTATGGTTATGAGTTTTAAGGAAAAGCTTCTTTTTTTCTTTTGAGGACAAACAGGCTTCCTTGTCATCTCACTGTGTGAGCAAGCAATTGTTTTTAGTTTGTCCTTACCCTGGGGTAGAAGGCCTCAGTTCCAGCTTTCCATTCTCCTACATTGCTGGTCATTAGAACTTAATAAGCTCCTTCATTCTTTTTTATTTTTATTTTTTAAACCTTTTTTTTAAAGATTTCATTCATTTATTTTTAGACAGAGGGGAAGGGAGGGAGAAAGAGAGGTAGAGAAACATCAGTGTGCGGTTGCCTCTCACACGCCCCCTACTGGGGATCTGGCCCATAATCCAGGCATGTGCCCTGACTGGGAATTGAACTGGCAACCCATTGGTTCACAGGCCCGAGCTCAATCCACTGAGCCACACCAGCCAGGGCTCCTTCATTCTTCAGGGGATTCCCAAGCCTGCACAGCTGCTCCTCCACAGTCCCACCCCCCACCGCCCCTCACAGCAGCCCCAGGGTCAGGTCATGCAGGGTCAGAGCTCTTTTTTTATTTTGACCCTCCAGATTGCCCTTACTGTCCTCTAGGTGCAGGCAGATATGAGTTAGGCTTTATTTATTATTTCTAGGAATTTGCAAAAGGTGTGTTTTTATATTACACAGAAAACCATATTGCTGAAAATAAAAGTATCCAATCTATTATTTAATTGCCTTAAAATGTGACATCACAGCAACTCCCTCTTTTAAAAAAAATTTTATTTATTTTATTTAGAGAGAGGGGAATGGAAGAGGAAGGAAATGGAGAGAAATATCAATCAGCTGCCTCTCCCATACCTCCCAGACAGGGACCCAGGCCTGCAACCCAGGCATATGCCCTGGTTGGGAATTGAACTGGTGACGTTTTACTTGGTAGTATGACACCCAACCTACTGAGCCACACCAGCCAGGGCATAGCAGCGTCCTCTAAACCTACTGAAATATCTAAGTATGTTTTCACACCATATTCTTCATCATCTTCTATACAGTCCTTCATACTGAGGGACGGACATATTTCTAAAAAGACCATTCCTTACAAAACATTCTCACTGGCCACATTACACTTTAAAAAAGAAAGAGAGAGAGAGAGAGAGAGAGAGAGAAACTTCGCAGCGTGCATCTGAAGTGGCGGTGGTGTGGAGAAGCAACAGCCCCGAATGCTAACTTGGGTTCTTCCTTCACAAGTGAGAATAGTTTACAGTGAGGTGGCTCTTCATTTGCCTTGGAAAGGGAAAAATTGATACAAATGAAGTGCTTATTGCCTTTCTGAAACCACTAGCTGTCGTCTTCACGTATTTCACTGTTACTTTAAAAAGAGGAAACCCCTAACTCATTAGAAAACACTGTGGTTACACGTTCTCACTGCCATTGGCAGGCATTCATTAACCTTGGGTGTAAAACAAAGCTAGCCGGTGCCAGCACCACCTCTGCCGACTCTCAGGCCCTGCCTTCTTGTTATTATTTATGGCAGGTCTGTGGCTTTGTTGCTTTAGTTCTTTCTGAGAGCATGCCAGTAGAGCATGTCCTGACATTTGGAACTCAGATATTTGAGAACCAGGTCAGAGTTTGGAGGCCAGGGAAGGACAGAGCTCTTCTAATATAACCAGATACGACAGTAGTTCTCCTCACCTACCCCTCTCAGCACAGGGGCATGTGGGGCATGGGCATGGAGCACATGCTACATGTTACACATTCACCAAGCAGCATGTAGGTTGTGCATAGGAAGACTGTTCTGAAGAAGTGTACATGGGAAGACATTATTTCAAGAAGAGGACCTTGCTTTGTCTCTCGATTCTGCACCACTTCTCTCCTGGAGGTCTGAGGCTGGGGTGACGGGAGTGGCATGTAGAGGTGGAGGGCAATTCAACAAGGAGGAATTAGTGAATTCAGGAAAGGCAACGATTGGATGAGGACAAAAAGGAAATGAGAGTAAGGCATGCCCTTTAAGCAAAAGTCACGCAGGAGGGGCCAGTGAACACATTTTGACACTGTCTTTAGACACCCACCTATCAAATGCTGAACATGTCACACAGGCAAAAAATGCTTGTGCTTGACTAGGAACAGCTTCATTAGAGACTGCTGCTGGTTGATGGGAGGCAAACTGCTGGTTACTGCGCTGTGCACCCACCCATCTCTTTACCCTGCTCTCTTGGTTTGACTGACCTAACAGATGAGGAAGTCATACGAAAGGAGAAGGTGGGGTTCCCCTTTGCTCCAAGGCAGCCTTTTGGGCCTCCTCTCCAGAGAAGGGGTTTTTTAAAAGATTATTTATTTATTTATTTATTTATTTATTTATTTATTTTCAGAGAAGGGTTTCTGAGAGAAAGGAATGTACTTTAACTACTTCTGACAACAAATCTACCACAGTAGCTACCAACAGTTGAGCTCTGGCCAAGAGTCAAACTTTGTGGTAAACACCTTCTGACTCTCAGCCTCCAGAACAGCCCTACGTGGAGAGCTCTTAGCTGGCCGAGAGTCTTGGTCTCCCACTCCCACAGCTCTCCCCTCAAAGCCATAGGATCTTCACATGCGCCCTCTACCACTCCTGCTTCCCCCAGCATCCACGCCCACACACCCAGGGGCTTTGAGAACCACAGAGAGTGTGAGAGGGAAGCCCAGAGCGTAGCTATGCAAATTCTGTTTTTTAATAAAAATTTCCCCATTAGGTTTTTCCCTTTGGGCTACTCAGTAGTTACCCTGTACTTTCCAGTTATGTGCTCATTTGTTCTCTCGATGAATAAAATAAATAGAAATAACTCTTGTTCCTGTACTTTTCTCCACCGCCCCCCACCCCAAAGAGAAACTAGAAGCATTTAGAGAAACAGATCATCCTCTGTGAGGGAGGAAAAAGGTAGGTGAAATGATTCTCATGTTGGCTGTGAAGAAGAAACAGTGCAACCTAAGCAAGCTGCACAAAAACAGAGAACGGGCAAATTGGCCTCAGACTCACCTTGAGGCATGTTGGAGAGAAGCCCTCGCCTGCATTCCTCATAGGCACACCACAGTCCCCAGGGACCATGTGAAGGGAACTTTCAGAGGATGAATTCCGTGTGTTACATACGGTTACTGGATGCTGGAGTGCCCTGTGCACAGGCTGCTCCTGTGTCTTTGATCTTGCTCATTCCTCTAGAACCTTTTTGCCCTGAATTATAGCCCAATTTTCTCTTTCACTCAAGTCCATTCAAACAACACTTTTCCAGAAGAGTCTTTCTTAACCACCCCATACAAAAGAGCTAACCTCTACCACCAACTTGACTTGCTTTATTTTTCTCCATGGTACTGCTCACAGTCTGACACTATCTCACAGATTTGTTCACTTTTTTATATTTTGATTCCTCCACTAGACTTTCAGGCTATGTCTTATTTACTTCTTTTAGTCTTGGGCCCTAGAATAGCATTGGACATATAGTAGGTGCTCAATAAATGTTTGCTGAGTAGATGAATAAATGGATACAGGTGTACTCGAAAGGGATATTTTGGCAGTTTGCATTTTTAGCTTCCATTTTCATCACTCCTTGTTTCCATGCTGTGAGAGTTTAGGCCAACCGCAAAGTTAGAGAACAGCCCACACAAGACGGCTGCACTCACCTCTCACAGACATTCAAGTCCAAGGGGGTCCCAAAACCACCCTCAATTCTAGTAATTCATTAGAAGGACCACAGAACTCACTGGCAACTGTTATACTCACAGATGTGCTTTATTACAGGGAGAGGATACAGATTAAAATTAGCTAAGGAAGAGATGCATAGGACAGAGTCGAGAGGGGCCCCAATGTGAGCCTCCAGACATCCCCTCCCCAGGAGTCAGGGACAACATTACCTCCTCCCTGCCGTGTTGTATGACAAATGAATATTGCCACCCAGGGAAGCTCACTCAAGCCCTAGTGTCCAGAGATTCATTTAGGGCTTGATCACATACTACAGTCACATGGCCGATCATTAGTCTTCAGTCATGCCAGAGGGAGAATTGATATCTATGCCTCCACCAAGAGCCTCCGTCATAAATCACGTTGTTAGACTGTCCAGTGGCCAGCCCCCAGGCAAACAAGGACACTCCTCAGGCTAGACATTCCAGGAGCTTAGCCATTGCTTCCTTGAGTGAAGGACAAAGACCAGACCTCGCTTTGGGTAAGGTTAACTCTCCAATATACACATGCCTTGTAACTTTGCCATGCCCTTTGGGCCAGAATAGTACTCTACCTCTTGACCTGGGGTTTGGTCAAGTGACTGGTTGGCCAAGATAACTAGGCAGAATCAAGGAGTGCCAATTCCACTTTCTTGCTTCTTCTCCATCACCATGAGAACATGACGAGGCTAGCCCACTATTCCCAGGAAGAGGATGAGAGAGGTGTGGAGCAGAGCCATTCCCCACTTCCCCTCCAGCTGAGCCCAGCCTGGAACAGCTGACCTTCATCAAATGGGTAGACTACTTGAAGTAAATAAATACTTGCAAGTAAATACTTGCTTTTTTTATATACCTGCAAAGAAGTTATGAATTCACTTTTAAGCAGCATTATCATGACCATAATTAACAGATAAAAATACCAAGTTATTAAGAATCATCAATATTTTTCTGTGAGTTTTCTGATCCAAGTAGAGCTCCTTTGGTTGTCATTAAAACAGGATTGCTTGTGGAAATGGACCCAAGGTGATGAGGTTTGGATGGAAGCAGACAGGAGGGAGGAAGCTTGGAAGGTCTAAAGCGGAGATTGTGAACACAGGTACCTACAGGGCCAGGAAGGTAATATCAGTGAATACAAAGAGCCAGTTGCCAGAAAATAAGTTTGACCTATGTGGGAAGGGGCATTAGGGAGTAGTGGGGATGATGGAAAGCTGAAAAACAGCTTTTCTAAAAGAAGCAGCTCCAGCCAAATATTGCTAATGTTAAAGTGTCAACCCAGTGTTGCCAAATTTTTCAGGTTATTTTAGAGAATCTGAGAATTTAGATATTTGTGTGAAATCCCCTAAGTGGGGAAAGTGATTGATTTTGTTTGTTTAAAACATGGTACAAGACAAACCAAACACATTTGTGGTTGTCACTGTGCAACCTCTCATTTATGTCATGGTATGCAACATCTGGTGGCAGCAGGCTTGTCTGGGAGCTTACAGAAATGATCCTCGATAGCCTGCATCGGCATGGGGTGACCAGATGCCTCACATGGGGCTGAGTGGTTGATTCTAGCTGAAGGAGGAAATCATACTAAGAGGGGAAGATGTGACAAGTGAACTTCAAAGACAAATTCTCCATCACCATTTGGCCCAGAGCATTCCCATCACAGCTTAATTGGAGTCACATAAGTGTTACAGAATAATTCATTAACATTTTTCTTCTTTAGGGGCATAATACCCATAATAATCAAGCAAGGCATAAAGCCTCTCTGTTAGTCACTTACATATATAACTCATGATGTCTGAGGACATCTCAGGAATTCCCAAGTCCCCAACAGCAGCACACAACAGGGGCAGTCTTGGCCAGGAGCAAGGTGGGAGACACTCCCAGGGCCTGCACAAGCTAACCCTACATCAGGCACTGCCCCAAACACTGACCCACTATTGTGCTGCTCTGTTTGCAGAATTCCACTCTGAAAAACAGAGAACAAGAGGTGGGCTTTCTGTCTGGTGTGACTAAAAGCTATGAACATCATCACCTGCTCTTTTCTCCAAAATGGAATGTAGCTGTAGACACAGTGAAGCTGTCAGGAAGGCTTATGACTGTCTTTCAGGTGTTTATTCTCTAGTATAGGGTCCTGGTGTTGACTTCCCTCCACTCTACATATGCCAGTATCATTATCCCAGAGACAAGTCATTTGTAAGATGATGGTATTTGTTTAGCACCAGATGTTGCTTCCTTTCCCTCATTTCCTTGCTGTTTGTAGCCCTGGGGATGCTGCACAAATGATGGTTCTGAGGAAGGCCAGGACATTCTTCCCCACCCCAGCAGACCTGGGAGCAGCTGCTGGAGGAAGAGGCGAGAAAGCAGAGCATTCATCTCTAACTGCAACAGTAGTGAGGGTCCTTTGTGCACAAAAGCATCTAAGGTTTCTTAAGGGATTTATTTTCAAAGATATATATCAACACATTCCACTACAACAGGAAAAAGAGAAGAAAGTAACATCTACTGAGTGGTAGTCACCACACATACACATTGCACTGTTTAATTCTTATGATAATTCCAGTGTGTGATATTAGAATGTCTACTTTTATATCGGAGAAAACTGATGACCAGCTAGACCTGACCCAAATGGCCACTGTTAAATATAGTAATTATATGTCTAGAACATTCCAGAGTTTTAACACTCTAATCCACAGTTAAACCTTCTTCCCTGGCTGGGACTTCAGAATCTGTGCTCACTCTGTTATTGGACCAGACAGGAGCCCAGTAGCCCCACTCTTCTTAGAGCCCTATAAAAGTTATTCTATACTAGCCATCAGAGAGATGCAAATTAAAACCACAATGCGATATCGTCTCACACCAGTCAGAACAGCCATCATTAACAAATCAACAAACGACAAGTGCTGGCAAAGATACAGAGAAAAGGGAACCTTAGTGCACTGTCGGTGGGAATGCAGACTGGTGCAGCCAGTGTGGAAAACAGTATGGAATTTCCTCAGAAAACTAAAGATGGAACTGGCTTTTGACCCAGCAATTCCACTGCTAGGACTATATCCTAAGAATCCTAAAACACCAATCCAAAAGAACCTATGCACCCCAGTGTTCATAGCAGTACAATTTACAATAGCCAAGTGCTGGAAGCAACCCAAGTGCCCATGAGTAAATGAGAGGGTCAAAAAACTGCGGTACATTTACACAATGGAATACTACACAGCAGAAAAAAAGAAGGAACTCCAACCTTTAATGACAGCATGCGTGGAATTGGAGAGTATTGTGCTAAGTGAAATAAGCCAGGCAGCGAAAGACAAATACCGTATGATCTCACCAATAAGAGGAACCTAATCAACAAAACAAACAAATAAGCAAAATAGAACCAGAGGCTTGGAAGCAAAGAACAAACTGACAGGGACCAGAGGGGCGGGGTGTGGGGCATAAGAGGGGAAAGAATGGGAAGGGTCTAGTTAAAAAGCAAGTATAAATGACCATGGACAACTGTGTGGGGATTTACTGTGGGAGTGGGGAATGGGGGGCAGGGGAGAGCAATGGGGAAAAATTGAGACAGCTGTAATAGAACAACAATAAAATAAAAATTTTTTCTATATGTGCCCTCTAGATAACACAAAGAATAGAGCAAATTCAAATGTGTCTGTAGTCACTGACATAATAGAAAAGGAAACAAGCTAAAGAAAGCCCCTCAAGAAAACATAAACAGCAGCTTACATGAGAACAAAACACTGTGATGTCACTAAATGAAACACTGTCTGTATTGTGTCTCATAGGTAATAGAGTTGACCGTATCCTAAATGTCAAAATACGATAGCAGACAGTTGACCGCTATTCCAAAGAGTCCAGTGTGGGGACAGGGTCCAGAAGGCACATCTGTACAAGGAGGCCAGCCTGCCAGGAACTCCTCAGACATTACATGGAATAGAGATGGGTTTTCTTACCTGTTCTCTCCAGTCCGTGTGAATATAAGTCAGTAGGCCCAAGTCCACTATGTACTTTTCTTCTACCTCTACACCAGCTTCCAAATACCCATACAGCTACAACTGAAAAAAATTAATCTGAATTTTATTTCTGATAACTGGTCATAAACCATGATCTTTAATTCTTAACAAAGACCCAGGTTTTACATTCACTTGTCCCATTTGTCACTTCACACACAGATCCCATCCTAAGCCCATTAATTATTCCTGCTCCCTCAAGATGACGGCCCCATGAAGATCTCCCCTCATGGACATCTGAGGCCCTTCCTGTCGACAGGCCTCAGGAATGGTCAGCCTCAGCTGCCAGGCCAAAGCCACACTGGGATCACTGATTCAGCCAGGGCTTGTGACAGCACTGGTCTCCTGAAAGGAGTGGCCCAGGTCCAGTTTGCCTGACTGGGACGCCTCATTTTTCAGGATCTAACTTCAGATGGGGATTCTCAGGAAGTCTGGATGGGAAAGAAAGCTTGGAGTAGGAGGGTGTTTTCCAACACTTGGGAGCCATTGAAGAAAGAGCTAAGCCTTTGATTTTGGAGCCTGGGTAGACTATCGTAGGGGTGTACAGTGCCTCCTTGTGTAGGCAGGGCTCCCTGGGGTTTTAATAGGATTTTAGCTAATTGACCTCTAGAGTTTGAGTTCACCCCCTGAGTCCCTGTATCACAAGTAGCCTTTAGAATCACCTGGTCTATACTGTAAAAGAATCCCAGTATCTTTCCTATGGTATAACTCACACCAGCCCTTCAGAACCTGTCCCACTTGTCCCTCCATACTCTGCCTCAAGGCTGTCTGATTGCCTCTGAGTTTTAAGCAATGTCAGTCTAAAAAAAACTTAAGGATAAATCTCTTAGGCAAGGCTCTTAGACTTGGACTTCACAGCTAAATCCAACTTTGGAAGATGGCCAGGAGAACAAATTAAAGAGGGGCATGAGGAGATTTCTACGAGTGACAGAGGATGGAACGTCCTAGTGCTGCAGTTCTACAAGACCTCGGGAAAGGAGTCACTGAGATGCTACCCGCTCCCCACTCCCACTGCAGCCATCTACCACCTCCCAGCCACTGCCCCAAATTCATACAGATTTTAGGATCTGGCTCATGGACTCTCTGTCACTACCATCACAACCACAGAGACAACCCACTCTACATTCTGGCCTTTCTGTTTTTCTGTGTCCGAACTGACATCTTTTCTTCTACCCCACCTTATCCACTCACTCTCAAGATCACACCCTAAATCATCACCCAGGATCATTTCCTCCTCTTCCAAAGACTCCAACATTCGACCCCTCCAGGATCTCCAGTCACTGACTCTACCATCTTCCTTACATCCATCCTCACAGCCACTGTCTTCATTTTCCATCCTTACACAGCTTAGATCCCTGGCCCATCATTCTGCTCCTTTGCATTCATTCTTCCTCTACTACTTAAATATCAAGTCTGTTTGGCTAAATCAATGCTGTTTAAACTCAAATTTTTTGTTTGCCTAAATATCAATGCTGTTTAAACCCAACTTCTTGCCCACTCAGCTCCCAAACCAAACCCATCGTATGAGGCTAGAGAAAAACACTTAACTCTGCTGATGAGTTTTGCTTTATATTTAAGACCACACACCGCAAGTGGGCCCTCAGCACTGTCTGAGTCGTTCCCTATTTTCTCTGCAATCCTTTGCAAAATGACTCCATCTCTCTTCCCCTTTTCTCAAACTCAGCAGATTTCACTGAAAACAAAATTAGAAGAGAATTCTTCCTTTAACCAACAAATCGACCAACTTCCTGAATCTCTGTCCTCTGGCGCCTTGCAAACTTCTCTCCTCTGCCTACTCAAGGGCAGCACAATTTTCCTCTTTCTCTCCTGACTCATTGATCTACTTGGTCATTCCCATCAGGCTGCAGATATTCAGTAATAACTCCTCTCTTTAAAAAATTTCTATGAAAAAGGCGTGATCCTATAAGATATTATTGATAATACACACTATCAAATCTCTATAATCAAAACAGGGTAATGCCAACACCTAAGACAGGCTCACTAATGGAATAAAATAGAAATTCAGGAAGTAAGCCCAAATACTTACAGAAATATAGATCACAACAAAGAAGATATCCCAAAATCACTGGGGTTGACACTGGGATAACTGGATAACCATTTTTAAAACATAAAATTAAATCTATTTCTTGCACTATACAAAAGAATAATTACCAAATGAATTAGAGACCTAGATGCAAAATGAAATTACACAAGAACTAGAACAAAACATGGATAAATTTCTATGTAACCTGACTAGGAAGCAATTTTTTAATGACTAAAATCCAGATGCTACAATGAGAAGATTGGTAATCTGACACAAAATCATTTTTAAAAAAAGCTTTAGCATAATCCAAACACAAAAGAAAATTGACAGAAAAATATTTGCAGCATAGATTATAAAACCAATATCTAAAACTTTTCAAATTTCTAAAAATAAAAAGACCAAAATCCAATAGAAATTGGACAATAGCATAGAATCCAATAGAAAAATAGATAATAGCATAAACAAATTCATCAAAAGAGGTATAAAACTGATCTTTAAACATATAAAAATATCAATTTTTCTCATAATAAAAAATGCAAATTAAATCCACATTGAATGGCTTTATTTGTTTTTTTACTCATCAGACTGGCAAAAAACAAAATTCAAAAGCTTAACAATACTCTCTGTTGTTGAGGCTAAAGAAACAGGACTCAGGTACATTGCTGGTCAGATACAGCATGGCACCATCCCTATGAAGGGGAGCTCGGCAACATCTAACAAAACCACGTTTGCATTTGCCCTTTTACCCAGCAATTCCATTCCTAGGAAATTACCCCAAATATATACCTCTAACAATATAAAACCACAAATACCCAAGGTTGTTCGCTAAAGCAATACTTATAATTACAAAATATTAGAAATACTTAAATGCCCACGTACAGGAGATCGGTTGCATAGAATGTGGTACATACACACAGTGACATACTGAGATATAAAAAAACAATTAGGAGGAAGAGCTCTGACTTGATATGGAATGATTTCCAGGAAGTACTGATAGGTGCGAAAACAAAGTACAAAAGAGCATATATAGTCTGCCATCTTTTGTATCAGGAACAAGGGAAAAAATACAGATACAGTGCAGTAGATGGATTTCACCCCAGCCTCACCTGAAGGAGAAACTTCAGGTGAGGTTACATCTAAGGTAGAAGGGAAGGCAAGAGGAAGAAAGCTCAGTTTCCTCCTCTCAGGGTCTAATGTGCCCTGGACCTCCTTAAACAGTGCAAGCCAACCTGCCCCTAACTGCTTACAGGCAGTGGATTTGATCAGGGACCACCATATACCTTCAAGTGGAGACAGACGTTCTGAAGCCATCATGTGTGGCTTAACAACTCAAGGTTCCAGCTGTGGAATGAGCCTTGTTGGAGAGCACTAACTTAGCCCTGAGAAAATTTGGGGGTCTAATAGCTTATGAGAGTAGAATGAAGTATCTGTTATCCCACATGTGAGCACATCAGGTTATGTACTGAGAAAACTTAGCAACTGGGAAACCAGTCACTGTAGCAGCAAAACCCGTGGACTTGGAGCAGGGGGGAAAAGTGGGTTCCAATCCTGGCTTTTCCACATTCATGTGGATATGTGGGTTTCTACATATGAAAGGAAGGAAAGGAAGATAATACTAACCTCCCAAGAGACAAATAACTAGCACTAAGGACAGACTGCTCTAAACAAGAGTCCTCCAACCAGTACACACAGGCCTGAACACAGCCCACAGGCTGTTTAATTGGGCCTTGTAGGATTTTATAAATAAGCTGGCTAGTGTTGAAACATTAGGATATTTCATATAAAAATCCCAGTTTTGCTTTCTCTTGAAAATAAACAAACAAGACTTGTGGACAATGGCCAAAAAATGCAACATATATGCCTCTGTTTTGTCCAGGCCTTCCAGTTCCCCATTACCCACACCCACGTACTGCAACTGAATATTCGGGTGAGTTTCAGTGGCCACTTAGCATCTCACACTGTTATTTATCTCATAGCAGAGAACTATTGCTCTGCACACATATGGGGAAGCAAAGGTTAGCTGGGAGGTCATGTCTTTCCACCCCCACTTCCCATGCTTTCCACCAATGTCACTCATGACAGGATCTGCTTGCTGCTGGGAAGCATCTGAGTTTATAGGCCCACTGGAATGAAAATTGCTAGATAAAGTTCATGGATTAAAGAGAGGAAAAGAGAATTAGGACCCAAGTTCAAGTTCTGTTGGTTGAGATACCAAACCTAGGATATCTAATACCTAGATAGGAGGAAAGCAAGTGATTGGCAGGTAGACTAGTGGTAAGCTTGGGAGGTCAGTGCAGGAGCAGAATAAAGGGCAGAGAGAAGCAAGTTCAGAGGCAAGAAACCCAGCCTCTGCGTACCTGGCAGGAGCAGTAGCAAAACTGATGGCTTAAATCCAGGTCAAGGCCCAGTTTCCTCATAGTGTGTACATGTACAGCTGGCAGGGGGACAGAAAACCAGACAGAACTTTTAAAAGGCTAGGTGAGATTACTTCCGGTCAAGATGGCAACATAGGTAAATGCAGTACTTGCATCTCTCACAACCACTCAAGTTCTTACAACTGAAATTGCAACTGAATTACAGAACAACCATCATTCAGAACCACCTGAAATCTGGCTGAATGGAAGTTCTACAACTAAGGATTTAAAAAAGGGCAAGATGGAGGCATAGGTAGATATACTTTGTCTCCTTGCACAACCGAAAGGACAACAATAAATTTAAAAACAAAAAATAACCAGAACTACCAGAAAATCGAACTGTATGGAAGCCCATCAACTAAAGAGTGAAAGAATAAACATTAATCCAGACCAGTAGGAGGGGCAGAGACTGGCAGCTGGCACGGAGAGGACTCGCAGCAAAGGCCTCAAAACCTCTGGCTGAAAAAACCTATGGAGGTTGAGGTGGCAGAAGAAACTCCCAGACTCACAGGAGAGTTCATTGGAGAGACCCACAGGGTCCTCTAATGTACACAAGCCCACCCACCAGGGGATCAGCACCAGAAAGGCCCAATTTGCTTGTGGGTAGCAGAGGAAGTGACTAAAAGCCAGCTGAGAGCTGAGCAAGCAGCATTGTTTCCTCTGGGACCCCTCCCCCACATACAGTGCCACAGTGCAGCTACGTGGGTTGCCCCACTCTGTCAAATACCTAAGGCTCTGCCCCTTACTATGTAACGGTACACTGAGACAAAAAATATATGGCTCAAATGAAAGAACATATCAAAGCTCCAGAAAAAATACAACTAAACGATGAAGAGATAGCCAACATATCAGATGCAGAGTTCAAAACACTGGTAATCAGGATGCTCACAGAAATGGTTGAGTGTGGTCACAAAATAGAGGAAAAAGTGAAGGCTATGAAAAGTGAAATAAATAAAAATATATAGGGAACCAACAATGAAGGGAAGGAAACCAGGACTCAAATCAATGATTTGGATCAGAAGGAAGAAATAAACATTCAGCCAGAACAGAATGAAGAAACAAGAATTCAAAAAAAATGAGGAGACTCTTAGGAACCTCTGGGACAACTTCAAATATTCCAACATCGGAATCATAGGGGTGCCAGAAGGAGAAGAGGAAGAGCAAGAAATTGAAAACTTATTTGAAAACATAATGAAGAACTTCCCCAATCCAGCAAAGGAAATAGACTCTGAGGATGTCCAGGAAGCTCAGAGAGTCCCAAAGGAGTTGGACCCAAAGAAGGACCCACCAAGGCAGATCATAATTAAGTTACCTGAGATTAAAGATAAGGAGAGAATCTTAAAAGCAGCAAGAGAAAATGAGACAATTACCTACAAAGGAGTCCTCATAAAACTTTCAGGTGATTCCTCCAAAGAAACCTTGCAGGCAAGAAGGGACTGGAAAGAAGTATTCCAAGTCATGAAAGGCAAGGACCTACATCCAAGATGACTCTATCCAGCAAAGCTATCATTTAGAATGGAAGGGCAGATAAAGTGTTTCCCAGATAAGGTCAAGTTAAAGGAGTTCATCATCACCAAGCCCTTATTATATGAAATGTTAAAGGGACTTATCTAAGAAAAAGAAGATCAAAAATATGAAGAGTAAAGTGACAACAAACTCACAATCATCAACAACCAAACCTAAAAAACAAAAATGAAGTAAGGAAACAACTAGAACAGGAACAGAATCACAGAAATAGAGGTCACATGGGTTATCAGTGGGAGGGGGAGGGGGAGAATGGGGGGAAAAGGTACAGGGAATTAAGAAACATAAATAGTAGGTACAAAATAGAGAAGGGGAGGGTTAAGAATAGTATAGGAAATGGAGAAGCCAAAGAACTTATGTGTACGACTCATGGACATGAACTAAGGTCGGGGAATGCTGGTGGGGGGCGGGGTACAGGGCAGACGGTAATAAAGGGGAGAAAAAAATGTGACAACTGTAACAGCCTAATCAATAAAATACAGTTTAAAAAAAGAAAAAGAAAAAATAAGTGGAAAACTAAAATAAATAAATAAATAATAAAAAGAAGCCACATTGAGACTGGTGGGAGGAATAGAACTGCAGAATGGGCTGGTCTCACACCCACACGTGGTGGAGAAAAATCGGTATGGGTATCTTGGCTACAGAGGCTCCCCTTGAGGAGTGAGGGGTCTCAGCCCCACACCAAGACTCCCCAACCCAGGGATCCAGTGCCAGGAAGAGAAGTCTCCATAACTTCTAGCTGTAAAACCCAGCGAGGACTGTGGCTGAGGAGACAGAGGGCTTCTGGAGTCCCAGGCAGTACCTCTTAAAGGGCCCACACACGGACTGAGTCTGACTCACCACCTCTGAGCTGCAGCACTGGGGAAGCAGCCTGCAAGGCACCAGGGACATTCGGGGAGAAACTGAATTGTCTGGCATCAGGACAAGAGCTGGGGGGCAGCTTTCTCCCAGACATAAGTGCTGCCAGAGGCCACTGTTCCTTTTCTCAGACACTTCCATCCCCACAGAGCCAGCAGGCAGGTACCATATCTGAGTCTCCATCAAGCTGGCTCACACTGTTCACCCCACCCTGGTGATTCCCTGAGACCTCACCCAAACCAACTTGCAGGCCACCCAAGCTGTTTTCAGTGGTGTTTTTATATGAATGGTCTGTCCTGGCTCATGCCTCAGACTTTGCTAAAATCTCTGAGACAAGTAACATCTGGACTCAGTGTGCCCTATACCTCTCACTAAGTGGCTGTAGCTCTGACACTAGCAGCAGACACCCTTGGGCAGTGTGGCCTTGCCTGGGCACCTCCAAGCCCAGTACAAGTAACAGCCATCTACAGATCACTTTGAAGTTCATGTGGGGTGGTCCTAGGCAGAACACAGGCAGCAGCTGGCTGTGGCCTCCTTTTCCTGGGAAGCCCCAGAGCCATTGCAACAGGTGGGCAGCTTCAGACCACATGGAAGCATCACCACCCAACCACTTCCACAAGAAACACAATCAAGGGGCAGACTCAGAGAACACTAGAGCCCTGCTGAAGTAAGTGTTGCTCTGTGGGGTAGGCGCCTGCACAGCTGATCCTCTAGGGTGGTTGGAGGTCGGTGGTTGGTGGTTCCAGTCAGTCCTTTCGGCTGTTCAGCCTGGGGGTAAATCCCTCCCATTGACCTGCCAACAGCAATTAAGGCTCAACTACAACAGGAGGTATACACAGCCCACAGAAGGGGATGAATCTGGAATGTACAGCTCGGGTGGTTGGGGAGGCTGTGCCACTGGGCCCTACAGAACACCTACTACATTAGGCCACTCTACCAAGCAGCTCTACCTAATACATGGAGGCTGCAAAAATGAGGAGACAAGGAAACATGGCCCAAATGAAAGAACAGAACAAAACTCCAGAAAAAGAGCTAAACAAAATGAAGACTAGCAATCTACTAGATGCAGAGTTCAGAACTCTGGTTACAAGGATGCTTCATGAACTTAGTGAGAACTTCAACAGCATAAAAAAGGACATGGAAACCATAAAAAAGAACGAGTCAGAAATGAAGATTACACTAACTAAAATGGAGAATAATTTAAAGGGAATCATCTGTAGAGTAGATGAAGCTGAGCATCAAATCAATGATTTAGAATATAAGGAAACAGACAAACAAACAAAAACCCCACCCAAACAAAAGCAAAAAGAAAAATGAATTTTAAAGAAATGAAGATAGTGTAAGGAGCCTCTGGGACAACTTCAAGCATACCAACATTTGCATCATGGGAGTAAAGGGATTAAGAAATACAAATTGGTTGTTACAGAACAGTCAAGAGGATGCAAAGTACCACATAGGGAATATAGTCCATAATATTCTAGTAACTATGTATGATGTCAGATGGGTACTAGATGTATCAGGATGATCACGTAAGTTATGTGATGTCTAATCTTGAGTGTATGCCTAAAACTAATGTAATATTGTATGTCAACTGTCATTGAAAAATAAAAAATGATTTTAAAAAACTGACAAAAATAAAAATAAATGAAGGGGTGACATCCTAGTGGGTTCTCATGTGGAACCCACAAAAGGCACACTTTTGGAGAAGTTCCCTTGCGTCTAGTTTTATGCTTTAAGAGAGGAAATAGAAATTCTCAGTAAATTTGGTGAAAGATCTACCAAAGCTTAATTAAACTTCAACCAGAGTCCCCTGGCAAAGGAGCCAGCCAAGTGTTGTTTACTATGCAGCTCATTCAACACAAAGTGCAGGCTCTCAAACTCAGCTGACATGAAGTTCTTATAAGATGGAACACCTCCCATACTGTACAGTATACTCATCTACCTTATGCCCATTATCTAAAAATCGATGAGACACCTGAGCTGATGTGGGTGGTAGATATGTACTGAGGATATAGGTTGACTCTGGATGTATTTATTCATTCAGCAAACACTTATGAACTGAGTACATAGAGCTTATAATCCATCGTGCTTAACACTATGGAGCCCAGAACAGTGGATAAGTCACAGCCTTTGCCCTGGAGCAAGTTCTGGGCCATTTTGGTCAAGGGTGTTTCTGGGGACCTGGAAACCAAAGGGGACAGGGGAGGCCTGCAAAAACTACCTACTACAATCTGCAGTGGGGCCCACGGCCAGATAATATTGCCTATCAGTAAACATTTCTTTGTAAGGGTTTTTAAACTGTCTTCCCCAGCTGGGAGCATCTGAGGAACGTCTCGCAAGGGCCTCAACCTGCAGTAGGCAGCACTGCCTGAGGCTAGCTGTGTCAATACAAAAACAAGCCAAATCCTTAAAAGAAAAAAAATTATCTGATTGTTTCTACATAATAGGATGTTTGGGGCATTGTAGGTTTTTTTAAGCTACTATTTATTAAATACTTACTATGTGCTGGATACTGTGCTGGAACATTCACACATACTTTCTTGTTTAATCTGCACGGCAATCCTATAAAGAAGCTGGCACCATTCCCACTGCACAGTGAAGATTCTGAGGCAGAGAGAGGTTCAATAACTCTTTAGTTCCACCCAGATTACTTCTGAGGGTCCTATGATCTGTATGAAGGCTTTGAAAGTAAAATCTGGGCACACATATCAGACGTCTGTTGTTCCCAACACACAGCGCTCTTCAGCATGGGGGTTTTGCCCAGGGGAGGCGAACAGGCTTCCAGGTGGGGGATCTTGGTATCAATTAGCCATCCCAAAATCACAAGCCAAAAGCAGATTCCAGGCTCTCACTCCTCCTCCATCAGCCTCCTGCCAAAGAAACCAAAAGAAGAACTCGCCAAGGGCGTCATGGGCCTCGTCATGTGCCATTCTGATGCTGAGCCGCTGCTGGGGGTTTTGGGAGGGGAAGTAGCACTGACATCACAGAAACACAGAACTGAGAAAAATTTGAAGGGTTCATCTTGTCCATTCACCTCTAAGAGACAAGACACTGCTCTCTCTCCCTGAAGAGCCAGGAACAGATACTCCACCTCTTTCAGTCACTTCTGCCAGTGTTTTAGTTCCCAAATAGAGGAGATTTTCTTACAACTCGAGTTCTTATTCAACTCTGGTCTACTGTTATCTTTCACCCAGGAAGATGAACTAGTCAGCATTATCTTGTTACAAACTTCCCAAATCTCTAAGGTAGTGTGACTATTAGTCTTTTCATTTCAGACCCACCAAGCACAATGGTCTATACCTGTGTTCTTCACTTGCGTCCAATATGGTGAGGAGTTCTTATCTGCACTGTTTGCAATCTTTCCACTGTTTTTTCAAATATGTGACTGTAGTAGATTGAATTACTGCTTTCCATTCTTCACTCTGTCCCTGTTATAGACTTATATATCTGTGACCTTGGCCATGTAACTTTGCAGTAGCCTTCAGGAGAATTTGTGTACTATATTCATGCACCCCATTGATACTTAGCTTGTCCACATGACTTGCTTTGGTGAACAGAATGTCAGTGAGGGTAGCATAACAGAGGTTTTAAATGTGCTTGCATGGTTTGAGTTGGCCTTTGCTGTTTTTACCACCACCACGAATAGACCATGCCCCAAGTAATGCCCATTCCAGAATGAGACAGAGGAAAGAGGCCCAAAGTAGACTAGTAACATGGAGCCACGCCCACCTTAGTCCAGCCATGGTCAGCTGCATCTCAGCCAACCCACAGACCTGTGAGCAAGAAAAAGAAATGCCATTGATGTAAACCATGGAGATTTGAAGGGTTTTCTGTATATGGCATTATCGCTAAAATAATGTCTAATACCGATTACCACCTGATCCTTGCATGGTATACCCTTCAAGTCCAACTGTCTCACGGAAACTTTCCTGGTTATTTCAGCCCCTTACCACTTGACCCCTTTTTTGTCTCTTATATTTTGGCACCTGTTGAGAGGCAATATAATACTTTCTAGAAGTCAGCCTAATATATTATTTAATAATTGAATATTTAAAACTTTACCAATAAGACTATGAAGTCACTGAGAACAGGGACTATATGAGTATAGTATGGGCAATAAATCCCCCTTAATTACAAATATTCGGCACCACAACACCCCATCCTGTTCAGGTTGAGGTTTCCCACCTGCAGTGGGAAACACATCGCCATTACATCCACAGGGCCTGGCATAAGTTTATGCACCCAGCGGCTACAAGGGGCATCCAAATATCGGTGAAATATCCATTGCGAAGGCTAAGATAATTGAGCTTTTGTCAATCAGATAAGTATTTCTGATCTATTCACATTCAATTTCATATGCTTTATCATCTTTTTTGGTAATCTTCAATGATCAATTCCACAAGATATTAAATACAAAAAATTCCCTTTTCCATCCAAAATATATCAATAAAAATAAAAGTGAGCTAGAGAAGTCACCTATTTACTTATGAAGTAAAATCTGTCAAAAGTAAATATTCACTCCCAATTTTACAGCTCTGTAAATGTTTCATTTTTATTAATAAAATATACTTTTCGCCCTGGCTGCTATAGCTCAATGGGTTGAGTGCAGGCTGCAAACCAAAGTGTCGCCAGTTCGATTCCCAGTGAGGGCACATGCCTGGGTTGTGGGCTGGTTGCCTAGTGGGGGCCATGTGAGAGGCAACCACACATTGATATATCTCCCCCTCTCTTTCTCCCTTTCTTCCACCTCTCTAAAAATAAAATAAAATCTTTAAAAAAACAAAAAATATATATACTGTCGTGTATGAGAGCCAATAATCTTTGATTTGCATATTCTATATTTGAAAGCAGAGGCAATTCTTCAGAATCGCATTTTTTTTCCACAATTTAGTTTCAAAGGCAGTGTAGTTCCTCTTTCTCTTATGTAAGCAGAAAGGCTTGTTTTATATTAAACCATTCAATGAACTGTTCTTTTTTTAAAAGTACCTATTTAGTTTTCATATACGGGAACTTTCCAGATGGTTGAATTACGACATTCACATGGTGAATGTGAACAACAGAATAAGCTAGCATTTCCTCCCATCTGTGGACAAAACTATCAAAGTGCCAGGACGAATTTTGCGCTATGCCAGAAATTATACAACAGAATGAATGTTGTTTCATCAAATCAGTCACCTTATCCACTTATTTCGAAGAATTGCCAGTGTTCAAAACTGTGCTGAAAATCTTTTTTATATGTGGGATTTCTTTCAAAGCCTGTTGCACATTTTAAAAATATTATTAAAGGCAGCAAATCTGTCCTTTGAGAAAGAATGTGATTTTGGAGACAGCAAAAAAGTCATTTGGAAGCAAGTTTAATGAAAAAGAGGAGAGCTCAAGCTAAGTGATATAAAGAAGTAATTCAAACTTTCCCATAACCTCACAACCCAGAGAAAACCACCTTCAACACATGGTTGTTTTTACCCAGCAAGTTTTTAACATATATATATTTTAACACTAATGGGATATGCCACATATGCTTGGCTCCCCACTTTTGATCCTGAGTCAATATTCCTATTACTCCCCTTTTATGAGGTTTCAAGAAGCTAAGGAACAGGCCAATAGTCATACTTCAGGGAGTCTCCTAATTTCCAACCTCTTTCAAAATGTGTAGAGGCTAAAAAAGGTAAACAGTTACACACAATTTCCTATTCCCTCTTTCTTGGTGGTGATACCTTACAAGAATAATATTTGGGCCTACTCCACAATGCATGACTAGTGAGAGAGAAACCAAGAGTGAGAGAGAAGGTTATTATGTGGTTCTAACAGAGACTAAAGAGAAGGGGAGGTCTCGCCCGAGTAAGTCATTTGTGTTGACTGTGTGTATGTGTGTGAACGTGGCTTTCACTACAAGTCACAAGAGTTTATTTCCCAGTGCTCAGCAACAGAGGAAAAACTCTTGATATGGAGAAAGCAGCACTTGCGGCAGAGATCAGAAGAGGTGGAATGACCGTTTACATTTTCAGGTCTTTTCCAAAAGTGAGAGGAACCATGTCATGTGTAAGTACTACTCTCTCGACAAACATACTACAGCCTGCTTTCCAACCCCAACCCCGAGCAATCGCTGAGGTCAGCGCGGCCCACCATTATCCCGAACCCTGCTGGATCCAGTTCTAGGGTGGGGGACAGTTTGCCTCAGACTCTCTCCATTGGGACTGTGTTCTGCAGACTTAGGAACAAGAGCTGAAAATGCTCCATCTCCACTTTATCTCAACAACAGAGGCCACTTCCCCATCACCTAACAGAAGATGTTGTCGGTCAAATGTTTGATTGGGTCCCAGACAAGTCATTGCAATCTTCTTACTGGGGCTGAGATGACAGGAGATCCCTATTTTGCTCTTTTTTGCTTACAAAGATTTATTTGTTTGTTTGTTTGTTTGTTTCTTCCCACAGCCTAGCCCAGTAGAGGGAGCGCCAGCTTTGGAATCAGACAAATTGTTCCCCACTTGCTAACTTAGTCAACTCTGGCAAGTGACTTCATCTACCTCAAAACCAACTTCTCTACCTGTGATGAAGGTGAAGAAATCAGAGCATAAAATTATACCCTAAACAATAAATACATTTGGGAAGATTATCTGAAGCCGAGTCAGCCCAACTGAACCTAGTTGAAATCCCATAGGTTGAAGGAAGAGAGAAACTAATAGGAGTAATGAGCTGGCCACTGCAGAGTAGTTCCATATACAGCCCTATCTTTGCCCCAGTCCACCGAGGGAAGATAAGATAAGCGACAGAAAGCCCAACTAGCTTTAAAGACCCAAGAACACATGCTAAATCTCCAAAGTCCGCAGGACCTCATAATCCCTTGAGCTCAACATGGTAGAAAGCAGTAGAGCAGAAATTGCAAGGTGGGTACCAAGGAGGAAAGGGGATGTGCCAATATACGTGGATATTTCCCATGCTCCCAAGAAAGGCAGAGGAGCAACAGAGGAGAAGCCAGACCCCAAGGGCCTCTCAGGGTGAGGTGGATGATGCTGAGTGCTGCACACATCAGTGCCTGGAGGCCAGGCGGGAATGAGGACACAGGGGACATGCCAGAGCTGACAGGCAATGATAACACATTCCGCTCCACCAGCCCCACCCCGAAGTGACTGAGATTAGGTTTCTGCAATTCTTTGAAATGAGAGCACTAAAGAGAAACTGAAATAGAAATTAAGTAAAGTCATAAAACATTGTTTGCAAAGACTGAAATGAGTAGTCACTTTATAAACAGATAAAGGGCTTGTGCATGTAGTAGTTGCACAATAAATCCTAAGCGTTACCATGAGTACTATTAACTAGTTATATTTCAGCTTATCTTCTTTCTCCAGAAAAGTTGAGGCAATAACCCAGAGTAGTGGAAATAAGGGCAGAATCTCCCTAATATAATTAAAATTGGATAACTGTTTGATTTTTTTAATAAAAAACGATTGAGAGATTCCTGTTCTCCACCCTCCCCCACACAGAGCATATTATTCTTCAGTCAGTATTCGTGCTCCTTGCCCAGGCCCAGGATGGAATATACTTCTTCATCCCCTTGACTTTAGGCTTGGCTATATGACATGCTTTGACCACTGGAATGTGGTATGCATGGTAGCGTGCTAGTGCTATGAAGATTCTAGAAGGCATTGTGTCGTTTCACTTCCTGTCTTGTCCTCCTGCCATCCTCTGTGAGAACAGGATGCCCCAGGTAGTCAGTGATCCTTCAGCCTGGGTCTCCAAATGAAAGACCCATGGAGCAGATTTGAGCCTGACTTGTAGCTTGGAACCACGGCTAGTCAAGTCCAGGGGAGTCCAGCCACGTTCAGGTGAGACACAGCTGAGGCCTGGCTGACCTACAGTCCCATGACTGAGAAATTAAGGTTTGTTTCCATACGCTCTAAAATTCGGTGTTGTTTGTCACCACAGAAAACTCTACTACACCACCGACTAAGACGGCTCTATGGCACATCAAAGAAGAGAGGGAAGATGAGTAGGCGAAGCAAGGGCAAGAAAGCAACTTTAAGAAATGAGGGGAATATGATTTCACTTACATGTGGAATCTAATGAACAAAACACAAACACTTTCATAGATACAGAGAACAGACGGACAGCTGTCAGAGGGAAAGGGAGTTGGGGGCTGGGTGAAAAAGCGAAGGGATCAAGTAAAGAAACAAAAAAACCTCATAGACACAGACAACAGTATGGTCATTACCAGAGGGGAAGGGGAGTGGGGGCAGGTAGAAGAGGGTAAAGGGAGTGTGGATGGTGATGGAAGGAGACTCAACTTCAGGTGGTGAACACACAATACGACACACAGATGATGTAGTATAGCATCGTACACCTGAAACCTATATAATTGTATTAACCAATGTCACCCCAATAAATTCAATAAAATAAAATAAAGAAATGAGGGAGCCCTGGCCAGTGTGGCTCAGTTGATTGGGTACCGTCCTCCAAACCTAAGAGTAACTGGTCAGATTCCTAGTCAGGGCACGTGCCTGGGTTGCAGGTTCAGTCCCCAGTTGGGGGCATGCGCGAGAGGCAACCAATCGATGTTTCTTTCTCGCATCAATGTTTTTCTCCCTCTCTTTCTCCCTCCCTTCCCCTCTCTAGAATCACTATAAGAAAAAAAAAATTAAACAATAAAGAAATAAGGGGAAATTACCTTTTCAGAAATTTTGTCCAGCAATGGTAGTATGAGATGGAATAAGAGCACAGCTAGGAAAGCAGGCTTGTGTGGAGGTGGCAAAGAACATGGAGTCCCCAAAAAATGTTTGAGAGCCTTAGAGACCCCAAGGAGAAGGATGAGTTTGTGGAAATATGCTTCTTCACTTTCAGATTCTCACTTCCTTTAATTCTCACCATTATGTACCATTCTTTCCATTTTAAGGAATTTATCTCCCTTCTGAGCAGTAAGCTTGGTAAATAAACTTTAATGACTTGCAATGAATTCTACAGTGCTGGCTCTCCTATTTCTATTTAAAATGCAGCAGGATGTACACTCGATATTGATTTGGTTTGTGATCTGAATTGTTCTTATGTAGGTATTCATCAAAGAACAGATGTTTTCCTCATGTGTCATTTGAGACGGGTTGGTATGCCGAGAGGGTGTAGTTTTATATAGAGGTCTCTCCCTGAGCAGACAGATTAGTTATAAATTTCTCGGTGCTTGTTCCTAACTCTATAGTGGCTGGGGGTGGGAGGCAGGGCTCGGGGAGGAGGGACCTGGCAGCTGAACAGTTAAGCCATTTATTTATTGTGATTTTGATTTTTCATTAAGCTCTTGCAATCATTTAAGTAGATAGATTCCAAATTGAAATGTGAAGTATTTGGCATACAAAGTGATTAAGAACCAAAATATGAACTGAATAAAATCCATTTTTCAAATCTCCAGACCTGTCTAATAAATCGCTTGGGAAACCTGAACAGAATTACTCCTTAAGTGATTTTCAGCATCAATATTACATCTGTGTTTCATAAAACATGAGCTTCAAGTAACTGCTTCTTTTCTGGGGCTGACTTCAAAACTTCACAATTAAAGCCTAAAGCTCCTTAAGGTGTAAATCCCAGTATTCTCTAGAAAGTTCCAGAATCTGTGCTCCAGAATCCTGTCACACCAGATCCCCCTCAGGGGGGACTTAGTCTGTAACAGCTCCATTTCACCCCTCCTCCAGAGGCAGCCCTGGACTGACTGCCCCGTTCTCTGCGCTGATCTCTCTCAAGGGCACGTGTGAGCACTTGTTTGTGCCAGCATCGTTCCCATCTAACCCGACCACACTGCAGGCTGCCTTTCCCATTGCCAGCCCTCCCTTCCTGCACACACCCGAAGCAGGAAATACACTGAATGGCACACCACTTTCTACCTCCCTGTCCTTTCTAAATTCAGACCTTTATTTCCATAGAGGCAGAACTAAGTCCTGGTTAAGACCAAGTGTCTGAAATTAGGAGGCCCTGGCTTTAAAAACTGGATGGCTTGGTGGATTGAGCACCAGACTGTGAACCGAAGGGTCATGGGGTTGATTCCCAGTCAGGGCACATGCCTGGGTTGGGATCCAGGTCTTCATTGGGGGTGCGGCTCAAGAGTCACCCACGCATTGGTGTTTCTCACCCTCTCTCCTTCCCTTCCTCTCTCTAAAAATAAGTAAACAAAATAAAATAACTTAAAAAAAGCTGGCTCTCCCAGTCACTGGCAGTGAGACCTTGGGCCTATCATTTTATCATCATCTGTAAAATAAGGATGATAATATTATCCACCTCACAGTGTTGTTTTAAGAAAATACAAAAGCTGGTACATGATAAGCCTTAATTGCTGATCACGGCTAACACTCTTCCTCATTCGGTTGACAGAGATGCCCGTGTGCCGTGCCCATGCCCGATACTGAGACTACAGTAGAGAAAAGATGCAGTCCTCATCCTTGAGGATTTTTCAGGCCAGTAGGAGAGCCACAAATACTAACACCTGTGAATCCCTGCCTCGGAATTAACCTAAGGGTGCACTGGTGGTGCTCAAACCGAGCGTGGTTTCTCCTGAGACTTGGAGGATGAGTTTGTGTCAGGAGAAAAGCAGCCCAGCTGAGGGGCCAGCACGTGCCAAGGCCCAGAGATAGGAGGTGCAGATCTAGGTACCGGAGCTAACTTAGGTTGACTCATGAGACATGTACAAGAGGAAAGAGAATGGTGGGCAAAGAAAGAAAGAAGGGATCCATTAGTTAAGAAGTTCAAACCAAAAGCAATGAGTTTGAATTTTCCCAAAGCAAATAAGCGGTGACAGAGTCATGTCTCCCTTTCCCAAAGGTCTCTGTCTACGGTAGGGACACAGGACTAACGATAAGACCAGAGGCTGTCAGATAGTTGTGCAAGGTGTGCCCTGCACGACTGTGCCAGAACACAGTGATGAATGGAGTGGAAACTAGCTTGGCTGTGCTCACCAAGCTGGGTACTCTGGTGAGGAAGAAGACTGTAGAGGCCATCAGCTGTAGCAGAGAGACTTAAAATAAAAATAGGTCTATTTATTACACCGTACACAAGAATAATTGCCAAATAAGTATGATTCTAGATGCAAAATGAAATTGCATAAGTGCTAGAAAAAAACATAGATAAAGATAATTTTGCAAAAAAAAGCCTGTGAAAGATGAAGTGACTGGAACTGGGGTGGTGGCTGTGGGGACAGTGAGAGCTGAGTAGGTTCTATATATTTAAAAAGGTAGAAGCAACGGAACTTAATGGTTGGTTGGATGTGGGTGGTGAGAAAGAAGGAGGGGTCAAGTATGAGACCCACTCTCTGGTTTGTGCAACTGAGTGGATGATGACATGATGTGTTAGAAAAAACAAAATTCAACTCAGTAAATTTTAAAAATGTTATTGGCTTTCTTCAATAATTCACGAATTGGGCAGCATCTAATCTAACAGATCGAAAGGTGCTCTGAGGAACTGTACAAAATGGAAGACTTTTATAGTCAGAAGGGGAGGAAAAAGAAAGTTAAACACTAGGCCAAAAAGTAGTGGGTTGGTTGTTACAGCGTTACTCTCCTTCAGGGGCCTGCTGTGGTCTATGAGGCAGTGAGCTAACCAGTGCGGATCAGGAGATTGCTGATTGACTGATTGAAGGCCCCATTTCTGGGACAGCCCAGACTGTAATTAAATCTGTATTTGGTGATGTGGGGCTTGGCAAAATTGTTTCCATTGGGGATCTATTGTCTTGTTTTCAACAGGTGTAAAACCTTAAATTAATATGTGCTGACTGATCTGGTAAATTCAGGAGGGCCTCAAATGGTCTAAATGCAAGTTCCCCTCCCAACTCTGCTCCTGTGAATAAATTCCCCTGGCCAGGGGTGTCCAACCTGTGGCCTGCGGGACGCATGCAGCCCAGGATGGCTGTGAATGTGGCCCAAGACAAAATTGTAAATTTATTTAAAACAGTCTGAGATTTTTGTATGATGACATGTTGCAATGTACTAGTGTGTGGCCCAAGACAACTCTTCTTCTTCCAGGGTGGCCCAGAGATGCCAAAAGTTTACAACCTCCTTGTCAAGGGGAATGGGCGCATCTCTTTGAGTAGTGGGCTCCAGTTCCCTAGCAGCTGTGGAAGTATTCAGACAAGCCAATCCCATGCTCCCCCGGGAGCCAGGGGCACGCTGCGCTCTTGCCACTCTAGAGCCTGTTTGCACAGCCCCTGCTCATTCACTGTTTCTGTGTGCAACCCCATGTGGCCCTAGATGATGCCCAGTGCCCTCGCCCAGCCTCTGAGTGCATGTGATCAATAAACTGCCATCGGTCTCATCCATTCGGCTGTGAGGGTTGTAGGTTCCACCGCACCTATAACCTAGGGCCAGTGTTGCTCCTTCACCAACACAGTGAAGAAGAGGTGATTTAAACAGAGGAGATCCTCTATTAATCAGAGAACACAAAGGAAGGAGCAGATGGTAAAGGGGAAATATTTATAGTTTCCATTCCAGACGGGTCCAGCCCTTCTCACCTCCCTGTCCCGCTCATCTGGTAAAATCCAGAGGCTCCTCCTCAGCTCCCCGAGGCAGCGAGGTTCTCTCTTTGTTCAAACTTTGTCTGCACCTCTGTGACAGAGCTTGGACTGGTGCCACTTACAAAGTGTGGTTTCTCCCCTTCTCAACTGAAATTCTCACAGGTAGGAGCTTCAGGGATTTTAGGGACAAGGCTGCGCAGAAAATCATGGGTATTGTGAGCAGAAGATAAGACAGGATGAGTCCTTCTGTCTCACTGTCAGGAAACCAGGGCAAGGTCATGGGCACCAGGTGAGTGGGGACATACAAGTGTTCAGTGCTGAGGTGAGAGACAAGCTAGGGTATGCCGGATGTGCTGAGCCCAAGAAAGAAACTGACGGGGCAGCGTGGCTAGCAGTGTCTCACGGTGGCCACTCTGTGGGCTGAGGTTAGTGTGATGGAAAACACCGAGCTTGGAACCAGGTCATCTCCTAGCTGCCGAGAAGATAGCTCTTGACGTCATGTCTGGGGCCTTGTACCAGGCCCTGCCATGAAGCTGTATGTGGATTTTTGAAAAAACAATTTGCATAAGTGGGGTATTTTTTAAAATTTACTCTGATACCCAGAAGTCTATAAGAATTGCTGTTAGTATGTCAATGATAATAATAACAGCAGTTATAATAATGGCACGAGCATTTATTGAAGGCACGTTAAGTAACTTTTTCACGTGTTTGTTCATTTGTTCCTCATAACACCTCTAGAAGGGAGATTCTATTAAATTCCTCAATTCATCAGTAAGAAAAATGATGCACAGAGACGTGAAGTAGCATGACCATGGCCACACAGCAGCCTGGTTCTAGGGCTCACATGCTTAAACACAATGCTATGTTGCCTCTCAGAGCTTGGAGCCCTGTTCTTTTTGTCTCAGCATCCTCAGTGTCTATGTCAGGATACACTAACAGAAGTGCGTACGAAGTTTTATCTTATTGAACAAATAAGTGAGTGAATAGAACCTCGTTTGCGAAGGCATCCACAGCCTCTGAGTGGCCCTTAGCTCCCCTTACACCAAGCTGTGATTCAAGAGGGTGGCAACAAGGCCTTGATGCCAGAACTTTATGGCCTTTGTCCTATGACTGTGCCATTACATCTGGGGTTTGTTTTTGGTTTTGTCTGCCCTCGAGGCTTTCCCTTCTGTAGGAACTACTTATTAAAATGAGGGGACAGTTTGCAGTGCCACGAAAGGGTGAGGACTGATTCACCCACTCCCATCCCTCCCACCTTGGGCTAGAGCAGCGATTTTCAACCTTTCCAACTCGTGGCACATATAACCTAATTACTAAAATTCTGCTGCTCACAAAAAAAATACTATATTTTTCGCCCATCTGAAAAAAAAACCATATACTTTGTATTCCTCCACACTAGATGGCTATTGTTGTGTTGACTGTTGTCATTTTTTTTAATTTGACATCCTAGGGGGAAAGAAATCAGTGGCCCTGACTAAATAGTTAGGTATTGCATGTTTTAAAAATTCTTGCAGAACACTGGTTGAAATCGCTGGGCTGGAAGGTTAGAGGGCGAACAGCGCCCCCTGTGGTCAGCAGCCAGTGGCAGTTGGGGCCATCTAGTGCATCATTCCCTTCCAGCTCATTGCTCTTTGCAGGCCCAGTGACTGTGGAGGAAAAGAGAGGCCTCCAGGTCTCATTGCTCCCCCACCTAGAAAGTTCTCCATCCAGCATCCACTTTGGAGACCTGAAAAGTTGTATTTTTTCTTCTAAAGGAAAAGTCATTTCCTTTGGGGCTAGGGGCTCTTTAAGAAGAATGTCAATTCCAAAGTTTTCCTGGTGGTGTCAATCAATGTCTATCTACATCCTCTGGCCTCAATTATCAGATCGTCCCTGCAGACTGTGCTGATCGCAAGCACTAGTCAGAGCCATCTCAAGGGCCACAGAACAAGGGTACCCATCAGAGAAGACGGATTTCAAACAGAGGAAAAGAGAGGACATTCACATGCAGACAGCCAGCACCCAAGCAAAATGGATAGCTTGTTGTCCCCACACCACACTCTACTGCAGTGTGATTTCTCTGCCCAGCAGGGCTGCCCACGCAGCTCATCCTGTCTGGCTTTCACCCCATGCACCAGAAGGTGTGTGTGGTCAGTTGCACTGTATGAGGGATTCATCCAAACCCCTGTTTTCCCACCAACGTCATGGTCCTGGACAGCATGTGTCCATCCGGGTTGCCCCATTCTGTGGTCTCTCAGAACCCATTTATTCAAGGCCCCTAGTGAACAGGCTTCCTGCTGCCATTGTCATATGCCCTCAGTCCCTTGAACGTCCTTGCCATGCTGCCAAGGCCTTCATTGGTGGTTTCAAGAGAATGTTGAAAAATCGCTTTAAGACGCTCTAGTCAGTGACGCAGTGATGGTTTTATAATTTTTAAGGGATTATAGAAAATTCTAATCTCTGTCTACTGTCAGATCTTAATCTCATTTGCTTCCTTTAAGTCTTTGGTCTGGTGATCAGCAACTATAATTATCATGATAACAATACTTAACATTTTTAAAAGCCTTTTTGTTACTTCAAGCAACCCTCACAATAACTTTATGAGATAGTATTTTTTTCTTGTGAGGAGCCAGGCTCAGAGAAGTTAAGTGAGCTACCTAAGGTCACACAGCTAGTACACTGTAGAATTGAAACTCAGTTGGGACCTCCAAGGCCAGGTGCTCTTTTCAATACCAACCTCCAGGATAAAATGAAGAGCAGAAATGTTAGCCAGAATGTTTCCCGTTTTTCTTAATTATGGACAATTCCAGATATAAAAATAGAGAGAATGGTATAGTGGTATGCCGGAGCCACCACTACCAGCTTCCAAGACCTGAGTATTAAGTAGCCTGAAATTTTGCAAGCTATCTATTAAACCACTGGTAAGCTGGGCTCAGCCATGGTGGGAACAGCACAGAAATTGGCAAATGCTTCGAATTAGGGCTTCCCACCTCCCAGCCAGTCTGTCAGCACATTGCTACCACCCACTGGCTTCAGACTGGCCGACCGTCTGGTTTTATCTACCCACATATTCACTCATTTCTCTTGCTCCTGATGGCTTGTTTTATCATTCTATTTATAAATACTCCATATACATCTCTAAATAATGACTCTTTTAAACCATGTCCAAAATAACATTACTATACCTTTAAAAAACCCTGTGATTTCTTATAATCAAATATCCGACAATATTTTCATACAGTTGGTTTCTTTGAATCAGGGTCCAAATAATGCTCACATGGTACTTTTTGTTAACACATATCTTTAGCTCCTTTAATCAATGGGTTTCTATTGTAGTATGCTAAGGTGCCATACCAAAATACCACTATGTGAGTGGCTGAAACCAATGAAATTTACTGTCCCACAGTTCTGGAGGCTGGAAGTCCAAGATCAAGGTGTCAGCAGGGTTGGATTGGTTTCTTCTAAGGCTGTGAGGAAGCATCTGTTCCACGCCTCTCTCCTAGCTTCTGGGGGTTTCAATCTTTGGCAATATCTTAGCTTCTGGAAGCATCATGCCAATCTCTGCCTCCATCTTCACATTGCATCCTCCCTGTGTGCATGTCTGGCTCCAGATTTCCGGTGTAAGGACACCAGTCATATTGGAATAGGACCTCATTCTAATGATCTTACTTAAACCTGATTATCTCTATAAAGACCCTGTCTCCAAACAAGGTCCATTCTGAAGTAAAGGGGGTTAGGATTTCAACATATGGATTTTGGAGGGGACATAATCCAACTCATAATAGTTTCCTTCTTTCCTCTTTGGTTTCCCCCCACCCTTGTGATTTATTTAAGAATCTAAAACAGTGTACATTTTCTTCTGGATTTTCTCATTTCTTGTTCGTGACCCTATTTAATGTGTTTCTCTGTACCCCAGTACTTCTTGCAAACTAGTAGGCACACCCAAACCCATAACTAGATCCAGGTATGGTTATTTTAGCAAAACATCACCAGCAGCCCTCAATGTCTGTCTCTCCTTTTGTGATGTTGTGACTGATCACAGGCTCAAGGACTGGTAGCTCGGTCCAGCCGTAGAAAGTTCTCCAGCAGCCTTTCCTTTAATGACTTTGACAGCCATCCATGGCCATTGCTTAGAACCATTGTTTTCTTACAGGTTAAAAATGTAATTTTTAATGCTCTTAATTCTTCTGCATTATCTCAAATTATCCATAAAGAACTTCCTGATACCAACTACTTGCCTATCCTGAAGTACAGTTCATACAAGCGAGACAGAATAAATGTCTCATTCAGTTACTTTACTTTTTTTTCAAGATGAGGTGGTCTCTGAGAATCCTCCATAAAAGAAACAGAAAGCTATTTTTTAGTATTATAATTAATTCATGGACCTTAATATATAATAACAGGACTTATTCTAGTTATTCATTGTAGTTATCTTCCTTTATAGTTATTATTCTTTTGGTGCTCAAAATTTCGCCCCTTTGCCCAGTTAGAGCCCTTCCAAATTAGCTCCAAACTCTTTTGACACAACTCCAAAAGTCATTGAGAGTCTCCTTGCTTTCTGGTAAATCAATGTTTTCTAGGTCCATCTGGTACATTTTTTGTTCCAGGCTCAAATCAGCCGTTTCTCCAAGAATACTGGCTCCTTTTACTGGAACTTCGAGACAAAGATCTGAGAGCTAGAGTTGCTCGTTGTTGCTAGGTTATTTCTAGGTTTTTCAATGGGCAGTGGTGAGAAAAACTTTTTTTAAGAGAAAATATATCATGAATTTATACCAATATTTTCTACAAAAATTTACAAATATAGTGTTTTTTACTTATATTCTTTAATTTTATACTTCAATCTCTTTTAAACTGAAAATCTTGGTTTCTAATAGTGATAATTACCTATTTGTACATATATAAACAAGTACGTTTCAGATGAGCAATACCAATCTGATTACCTAATGAATTCATATGATTGATAACAATCTTTATTAATGATTGAAATTTTCAGCTTGAAATTTGTAGTTGTTCAGTCCTTTACGGTAAATACGGTAAAACCCACTAGGGATGTACAATTAAATCACCGTGCTTTAAAGTCGTGGGAAATAGTTCCCCTTGCTGTGGCTAAGTCATCTACACAATCATGGTGAACTTGTTTCACTTTGCTTTCAATTTTTAAGGATTGCTTTCTATTTTGATTTAATTTGATTTTGTATTTACATAAAACATTTATATAAGTTCATAATCAGATCAACAAAACAGGTAAATTCAGAAAGTCTGGCTTCCATTCCCACTTCTCCTACCTGTGTTTCTCCTCCATTTTTATTAGTCTTAGTTTTATTCCACCATATAAAAAATTAAGCAAATAGGACTTTGTGTTTTTCCCCTCTTCCTTATATATACAGTTTAACATTTTATCTGCTCTGAAACCTTGCTTTCTTCTCACTTAATATATCCTAGAGTTCACTCTATAGAGTTAAAATTTGCGGTCTTGCTTTTAATAATGACCTTCACCATCAAACAAAAAATGTTTTCTTATCATAACATCTCCAAGGTCAACAGAGAGATGGAATGTCCCTGTTGGTGCCGGAAAATTCTTATTAGTGAAAAGGAAGCCGCCAACTCAAACTTCCTTTAAATAACCTTGTGAGTAGCTTTCTAAATTCTATGCAAATGTTGTCTAATAACAGCAGCATGTGTTTGTTTAGCACTTGGGTGTGTGTCGGACGCAGCAGGGTTTAGAGGGCAGTTCTGGCGTCACCTCTTCCTAGCAGTGCAGACTGAACAGGGGAGAGTTGACTCCTCAGCAAAGGGTTAACATGAGAATGAAATGGGGTGAGGTCTGTTTCGTGCCCAACCACTTGGTCTGGCAAAAAGGTAACATTTAAAACACAGTGGTGTTAATCGTTACTTCCAATAAGCTCTTTGACATACAGTACCCAATCCTTATTTTCAGAGCAATCTTTTGAGCTAATTATCATAGCTGGCCTCATTTAGTCCCAGGGTAAATTTGTAACACAGTGGGGTTGTAGTTTCCTGCACCACATCTTCATTTAAAAGAAGTTTAGGTACCCCTAATACACTCCATGTGTACAGCACATATGTCCGTGTACTGGATTTAAGTCGTGGTTTTACTACATAAATTAAGGACATTTTAACCCGAAACAAAATAAAAATTAAAAGCTGGTTTTCTGACAGACTGCTACTTGTATCTCTGATTAATTTATGTGATACCTGGGTTTTACTCAAGACCGCTGTGGTCTTATCCAACAATTAGAGCAGGGTCCCTGGAAGAAAATATGGCCCCATTTGTGACAATGTATTACGCGATAATGTGGGGGAAAGTGGGAGTATGAACCTCATTTATAAAGTAGGCCTAGAGTTTACTCTAGCTACCTCCTTTAAATTGATCGTGCCCATGACTCAGAAGTCATTTTCCTCTGAAGTAAATATTCTCCTCATTACCTTTTATACTACAAGAGATAAAGTTATCAGGTGGCATTTTTGAACAGACAGATTTCAAGACACTAAATCTAGCGAGTGTGTGTGTGTGTTCTACTGTTCTTAGCACTTTCCTTTCGTCCAGGGGTTCTCCAACTGACCTGCAGAGTAGAATCCCAGGCGAGAGGGACTCTACTGTGTGAACTGATCCCTGTACCGCACGCCAGACAAACAATGTCAATCTCCCTGCGATGACACCCAGACATGACACACGCCCAGGCTGCGGGTTCAGTCCTCAGCCCGGGGTGTGTGTGATCCCTGGTCTGGGAGCAGATGGGAGGCAACCAATCGATGCTTCTCTCACACCTTAATGTTGCTTTCTCTCTCCTCTTCTCTTCCTTCCTCTCTCTCTAAAAAGCAATTAAAAAAATGTCCTCAAGTCAGGATAAAAAAAAGAGAAAGAACTGATTTAGTGAGCATGTTTAAAATTTCAGGGGTAGGTGCAGGTGATAAAAGGTCCAATACATCACTTTATGACCCCCACAAACTCAGGGGCTTAAGACAATGGCAACCAATCTGGCCAATTTAGGCCTATTGGAGTTTGAAGATTTCAGCCCTTTAAAGAGGACTTTGCAGGAAATAGTGCTGAGAAAGCCACTCCCATGAGTTTAGATAAGGCCTTAAAATGTCAAAGTGTTGAAAGCAGCACCAGCACAGAAATCCCCCACTTGTGGCTGGAGAGCAAACTTTCCCCTGTGGCTTCTGGAGGGACTGAGGGACAGGGCAGTGGGCAGGGGTGGCCTCCGCCAGCAAGGCCAGCACCCCACCCCACCCCACCCCTGCAGCCTGCCTCAGACCTAGGCTCTGAGGTGCTGAGTGAAGGCACTCACAGGACTAGTAGGAGTGAATGGAACTGCTTGGGTTGTCTGGCGGTGACAAAGGTGCCCTGTCACCCTCCATTTTCTCATAGTCATAGGTTGGAACCAGAAGGGCCCTCATTCCTGTGCTCCTCGTGCAGAAAAGCTTAGAATTCTTTCTTCAAAAGGAAGCTTCCACATATGCCCAATAAAGAGAAGCTGCTCAGGTTGAGATAGTGGGGTGCCTAGGGCCCTGCCTACTTCATAAGCCCTCTACCCCTGGCCTCCAGGGGGCTTTGGAAAAGCTAAAGAGCCCTGAGTCTATGCAAACTTGTTTTTTAAAAGAGAAAAGGGAGGCTCTCAAAGAACTAAATTCGCAGAGCATGTTGCTATTTTGTAACCCTGAATGGCTTGGGAAGGACCAGAAAATAAGGTAAGGACGGGACTGAGACTAGAACCTAGCGTCAGACTCTCTACCGCTAGTCTTGCCTGCAGGCTTGTTTTCACAAGGAAATCAACTCCAGCAAACTTTAGGCTGGTCCCGAGGCCTGTGGTCATGAGAATGCTCGTGTGTGTGTGTGTGTGTGTGTGTGTGTGTGTGTGTGTGTGTGTGTGAGGCCAGGTCAGCCGGACCCGCCCGGGCCGACCTAAGAGCCCTCACAGGATTGCTCACTTGCCGGCCTGCTCCTGGGATTCTGCGCAGAGACTCCTGGTAGCACCGTTCCCTGGATACCGGGCCTGCTTTAGGACCTTCAGACAGAGCAGTCTTTCCAGGAAATAAACATCTGCCTTAGCTTTGCTTCGTTGGCCTCTAATCTCATGCAAAGTAGCTATCTGTGGAGTTTTCGGGGGTGGGGGGAGGAACCACAAAATTCTGTTGAAACACCTCCCTTTCACCAAGGGCCAGGTTATCCCCTGTGCGCACCATACCACAGTAAAGCCAGGTGACCCACGTGCGCCCGTCCCAGACCCTCAGAGCAGAGGCAGCTGCAAGTCCCACCTCGGAGCAGTCCTCTGGAGCAGGCGAGATGTGTTTTTTCCCCAGTTCTAGGGCAGGCACCTTCAGGGCAGGGACTGGACCCGGTCCGCCTTGGTGTCACGACAGAAGAGCGTGCAAGACGAAGTGCTTTTTGGTTGTCAAATGAATGAGAGTCATCGTGGTAAACACTTACGCAGCATCTTTCCCATGCCGGGCACAATTCCGATTGTACTGGTATTCTCAGTAACGTATGAGATGAATATTATCATCTTTATTTGACAGATTAGGAAATTAAGACCCAGAGAGTTTAAGTCACTTGCCCAAGGTCACTCATTTGGCAACGGATAGAGCCAGTCCGGTCTGTGCTTCTCATTGTTGCGCATTAGTGGGTGTCGGGGTCCTGGCTACATGGGGATAGAGATGAAACAAGACATAGCTCCATTCTCACACGGGGTAGAGAGAGAGCTCTGTGACCAGGCCAGGGCCTGCTCCTTTGGTTGGAGCACAGCTGGTAAGCACAATTTAAAAGACAGCACTCTTTTTTTATATATAATGCACATACCGTAAGATCCACCCTTTAGAAGTGTACAGTTCAAGGATATTTAGTATACTCACAGAGTTGTGCACTCATCGCCATTATCTAAATCTAGAGCATTTTATCACCCCCCAAAGAAACCTATCCCCAGTAACAGGCACTGCCATTCGCCCCCCCCACAGAGCCTGGCACTCAGGCTGCTTTTTGTCTCTCTGGGCTGGCCCCACCTGGGCGGCTCACGTAAGTGGAATTGCTCAAAATGAGGTCAAAGGCAGCACACTTTGTCTGCCTTTCTAAATGTCTCATGCTCTTACTTTGTCCTTGTTTCTTGGCAGCTTGTTTTGCCATAGTTTAAACAGACATTGTGGCAATTATCTTAAAATTTTTCTTAAAATGTCTCAAGGAGAGCAGATATCCCCCTTGCCTCTGATCCTCCAACCCTGGATGTTTGCATCTCACTGAGCTCAGGGCCCAGGGTTGAAGCTGAGCTAAGAAAAATAAATAAATAAAGGAATCAGAATGACCAAGGCAGGACTCCAAGGCCTGAGGCAGAACAAGGGCCCAGGAGGCTGGGAGGCAGGACCGGGACTGCCTGGCTCCAGACCTTCTTTTGTGGGTTTTTAACCCTCACTCAGCTGGCTCACAGCAGCACCTGGCCATCAAGCTCTGCATCAGAACAGTTTTAATGTTCAAAAGCCAAACTAAAGACCCAAGCAACAGAATAGAGAGATCAGAAATAGACTCTATGAAAGTAACATTTTCAAAATAAAAGCAAAAGACAGATTTTTCCCACCTCTCTGGTCACCCACCCCCAAGACATTCACCCACAGCAGCATCAGTTAGTAACTTCGATGTTCACCCACCTTCCCCATTACGGGTCACTTGACATGCTTATTAAAGTAAAGACCCTTGTCCCTTCAGCCAAAACTCAATACATTTAAAAAAAAAACATATTTGGAGTAACTTTAGATTTATAGAAACGATGCAGAGTAGCACCGAGTTCCTGTGTATCCCTCACCCATCTTCCCCTACTGTGGTTACCTGGATACTTTGTGAGAACAGGGAAATTAACATTGGTGCCTTACTATTACCTGGATCAGACTTTACCTGGATTTCATCAGTTTTTTCATTCGTGTCCTTATTCGGTTCCAGGATCCAGTCCGGGACCTCATAGATTTTGTCATCACGTCGCCTTAGGCTTCTCGGGTCTCTGACAGTGTCTCACTCTGTTCCTTGTTCTTCATGACCTTGACTGTCTCGGGGTACTGGTCAGGTATTTGTACTGGCCCTCAGTCTTGATTTGTTTAGTGTTTCTTCTCATGATGGGCTGGGGCCGCCTCAATAGATTTTCACTCAGTAAATCTAGGGTGTCCAGGAATCTAAATTTTTAACACATACCCATGCAAATGTTCTAATGCAAATGATCAATATTTGAGAAATATTGTTAGTCACCAAGACAATCTACAGGAGAATTAAAGGATTTAAAATTTTAAATAGTAAAAATTTCTTTTTAAAATCAGAAATAAGAATAAAACATTAAAAAAATCTGTGGAATTGCTCCTTTCCTAAGACTTGAAACATTAGTAGAAATCATAAATAAAAAAGGTTGACACATTTGATCATGTAAAATGATGTGTAATAAAAAATAAAATTATTTGCTCAAATATGAACAGCAAAAGGTTAATATTCATAGAAAATTCCTTCTAATGTAATGGTAAAACATGAAGTACCCACTAACAATCTCATCAGTACTAAGCAGATATAAATTAAAACAAGAATCATTTTATTCCCTCTAAATTAACAAGGCTCTTAATAAATGGAACAGGACCTTGTGCTGGTGAATTGGCGATGAACTTAGAACGTTCTTCATTGCTGGAGACATCGTCAATTTGTACCACTCCTTTGCAAAGCAAAATGGTAACACACACCCACATACCCAGCTACTTGTAATTACAAAGACCGTGACAAGAAAATATACATAATGTTCCATTGGAACAATATGAATTACATAAAAAGGTGTGTCATGTTTAGGTTTGCATTAAAATGTTTATGTTCAGACAAAAATGAAAAGGATAATTACCAAAACGAAATGTTTAAATTATTAAAAATTTTACATCCCCCGGTTTATTCTGCATACATTCAGTCCAATTATTTCAGTGTCTCTCATTTCAAAAAATAAAGACCTTAAAAACCAAGAGGTCTTTTCATCAGGCTGCACTCCTGCTTCCTTCAGAGAATTTTATGGTTTGTCTGCTGACATGAGTCCAAAGTTCGGAAGAGTTAAGCACATGTCCAGTTCGATCATTGGATGTGGCCCATGGGCTTTCAGAAATCCCTTTGGCTTTTCTTGGTAACAGAAAGAAAAAGAGGGAAGTGAGTGGGATGTCTGAGTCATAATAAGAATTCCCCTTTTTATGGAGAATCATTGGGATAAATAACTTCTCAAACTCAAAAAACATTCCATAAGTTGCCCTTCCCTTCCTTCTTCCTTCCACCATCCGCCCCCCCTGTGTTCCCCCCGTGTCCCTCCTGTCGCACCAGTTGCAGCTGCACCTGGCTTTGCAGAGCTGACCATGGGAGAGGTCAGCTTTCTGAGCTGGTCTGCAGCTAGGAGGCTGCCTTCTCCCCAACCCCCCACAGTCCTCCCCTGACTTGCAGAAAAGCCACAGCATGGACATCTGACCACAGCAGACCTTAGTGGACCTCAACTGGACACCTTACACGCCTACACTCCTGGATGTTGAACAAGTACCAGCAATGCTATTAATTTGGAAGGAGGGGGAGCATGTAAATGAAGCATGTGGGGCATTTTCTTTATGATTAGAAAGTATAATTAAGATACTTTCCTGGATATGTGATCACAGGACAGACTCAAAAGTAATGGCTTTAAAATATCTCCTCTAGAATTGGTTAATGTTTTTCCCTATGCAAGATAAAGAGTATTTTGATGTATTGTTAATTAGTTTAGATGCTGAAATTATTCAAGAAAGTTTGCCTCTAGTTTACTACGAAAGTTACTGAGATTTGACAATCTTCAAATTTCACCTCTCCCTCCTTTTTAATTTTAACTTTTACTCTTCTCATGAAAGAATTCATTTGGCCTTAAACACAAGAAACACCAACTTTTTCCCTAAGGAACACAAATCTGTGGATTTCCTAATATTTCCAGGAAGTGTCAACCCAAAAAAAGTTTAGGCTGAAACGAATAAAAAGCGTTTATTTGAGCCAAAAGGATTACAATCTGAGATGCAGATTCAGGTGCCAACATGAACTATTCTCTGAAGAGAACAAAGAAAGGCAGGGTTAATAAGACCAAAACCACAAAATGTAACTCTTTCGTGCAAATGAAGGAGTGCAGGCTAGGCTAATAGGGATTGGTTAGTTCCGATATGCAAATGAGGGAGGTGAAAACTGCAAGAAGGAAGTCAAGTCCAAATGTGACCATGTAGCAGTTATTGTTCCAGGATGCTTATGCCTGGGCCTTGAGCTGAGTTTGTCAAACCGTCACAGACTTCCCCCTCTGGCCTCAGCTACCATCTGACAAGTGTGTGCAGTTGAGGGAGGGCGTGCCCAGAGCAGCCTAAACCCGACCCTCCTGAGGGGCAACAGCAAACCCCCCAGGTCTCACCACTGGCTTTCTCCGAGGAGATCAGCACACTGGCCCACCCTTCCTTCCCAGGACAGAGAGGCTGGGGGAGGCAGGTGGAGCAGCTGAAAGGCCACCAACCATTTATTGGAAAGACATGTTGTTTTTATTGACTTGATGTATTAGTTCATTTTAGAAGAAAAGACCAGACAAATCCTGTATTTCGAGCTTGCCAGCACCCTGGCTATCAGTCCTTGAGGAGTCAGTTACCTCTTGAAGCTTCAATTTCCTCATCTGTCAAATGATGGGTACAACTGCAAAGTTCAATTCTCAAACCATCTCTGTCCCCTTTATCTGGAGACCTGTCACATTTGACTTTTAATTTCAATAATATCGTTCGATGATAACACACTTAAAGAACGGAATTCGAGCACTTTGAAGAAAGCAGTTTAAATTTTAAAGTCTGTGATATTATTGCCCTAAACTGCTCAGACTGAAACAGCTTGCTTAGGACAGCATCCGGTTTGCATTAGCTTTGTTGTTTTGCTTCATCTAGAATCTCTGTTTCAGTGTGTCAGCTCCAGGTGGCGGTAATGTACCACGGAGATGTGTGGGAAAGGAGGTTACTGCGCACCCTGCTCTCTTTCCAGTCTGGAGGCTGAGGGGCGCCTTAAGGAAAAGTCGAACGTGATTACTGGGGCACACCCTGCGCCCTGTGTGCAGCTCAGCCCACCACCCCGTCTCTTCCGGCCAACTGTGCTAGAGGAAGGAAGGAAAGCAAGCCACAGCTTACGAGGACATCATATCAAGGATGCAGTGGAATAAGATGAATTGATGGGGTGTGCCCTAACCATCTTCTCATTTACTCTTTTCTCTCTCTCTGTCTCTCTCTCTCTCCACCCACCCACCCCCACACACACACACCCACACACACACACACACACACATGAGCTTAAGAGGAGAGTGCATTTGGGGGACAGTTTAATTCACTCCCCTGGATTCATTTACAACAGCGTGCGTATCAGCATCCTCATGTAAAATGGTGTGATATGTGTTTTTCCACCTTCATAGGGCTGTTATGAGGATTAAATTAGTTAGCGTATGTAAAGCGAATGAGTTGCCTGGCACACAGTAAAATGAATGTTAGCTACTGCTGTTCAAATTAGTCTTGCCCAAAGGTCTTTGCGTTCATCTGAGGGCATCGGAGGAGACATGGGCACGGCCACCTAGGGGAGGGAATGAAAGGGGTGCAGAGGAACACATACAGACACAGACAGACTCACCCACAGCCTCTCCGGAATGTAGGCACCTGTGGAGCCAGATAAAGAAGAATGTCTAGTCTGCCGCCATACCACCCTGAACGCACCCGATCTTGTCGGGTCTCGGAAGCTAAGCAGGGTGGGGCCTGGTTAGTATTTGGATGGAAGAAGAATGCATAAGGCAGTTTTAAAGGGAAAAATGAAGGCCGGAAGGAGTTGCGGTAAGGTCTAAGCTCATTTACTTGAGGAATGAATGGACAGTAACTTTTTATGGTGAAGGAAGAGAAGAGGAGAGCATTCCTGAGCTGAGCTGAAATCCCCAGGCTGTGAGTCAGTGTTGGGGGCAGCGCAGCCGGGCGCAGTTCCACAGCCCGAGGTTACTCGTCCTGACCTGTGCCGCGGGAGTGTCTGGATGCAGATGGGCTCTGGGAGGTCGGAACAGACTTGCCCTTTTTGAGAGTCTTGCTTAGTGCTCACCTATGTTGACATATATCTCTCACTTTGAGCCAATCAAATATGTGGAAGTCCAAACTTACAAATCAAAAATGTGTGGGAAATTTCTCAAATAGGAAAAAAAACCTCTACACTTCACAAAATAATTCACCATTGGTCTCCTTTAAATCATTGACCTCTCACAACTGTATTATGGGGTCACCATATCTGAGGATATTCTTCTTTGAAACAGATTCATCAGAAAGCAAAGAAGCTTATAAAAGGCATTCATGTCCATTACGGATTAGCCCGTAGGCCTGACCCACGTAGACACACCCTGGAAGTGTTTGCACAGCTGCTGAATCGTCAACAGGACGAGAAGGCTTTCGGAGTGCCCTTCAATTCTCTCCCACCTATCCTTACAGTTCATCCCCTCCTCCTCCTCTTCATTGTTACTATCAATTAATCCTCACCCGAAGGTGTGCTTTTTCTTTTACTGATTTGAGAGAGAGAGAGAAACACGGATGTGAGAAACATTGATCGACTGCCTCCCGTCGCACCACCAGGGATCGAACCCACAACCTTTCCGTGTACAGGAAGATGCTCCGGTCAACTGAGCCACAATGGAGGCCTTTTTCATGTTGATTTTTTGGGAGTGGGGGGTTCTTTTAATTTTATGTTGTAATTACAGTTTACATTCAATGTTATTTTGTATTAGTTTCAGGTGTACAGCAAGGTCATTATTATTTTGCAAAGGCTTCTACCTCTGTGTAGAAGGGGAAGACAGAACTTTAACACATATATTCCAGCAGATGTGGTTTTCCTCTGAAAGCAGTTGTGAGGCTGAATGAGGCGCTGACAGAGAAAGGCCGTTTGCTCCCAGGAATTTCCCACACCCTGAGCTTCTGGGAGGGTTGTACTGAAGGGAGACAGACACCACAATTTGGATGTCCAGACTGCTTCACGCTTGCAAAAACAAGACGTAAAAAATGGTCTTTGTATCCTTCCTGGGACCATTTTAATGTCAGGAGCCATCCTTAACTAAGTCAGTAACCAAATTCACAAATATTCCCCATCATAACCTTTTTTGCTTGGCAGGAGACGCGGGCTGTGACGTCAGCCTCTGATGGAAACTTTTCCTCTCAAGACCGTCACAGATGTTGTAAAAAATGCAGCACTGACAAACTAACAACAACAACAAAGAATAAAAGCACTCACAACTCTCAATCTAATTTGTGCTCATGACTTTTCAAAAAAATATGTTATGGAGGCCTTTCGAGGTTAACCAATTAATTTATGTGGAAAGCTAAAAAATTATTATCCCATGATTGTTATGTAGTTTGTTAGCAGAGACATGTTTATTTTATTTTATGGCTTTTTGGATAATGTAGAAACAGACTGTGCCTTCTGCTTATTTTGTATTCCTCTCCGGTTCTAGCTGCACGCTGGTCCGGTCACAAATCATTGCTTGCTGATCTGATTTGCTGCACATCTAGAAGTCTTTGGTATGCGAGAACATTGCCTTAGAACGCGCGCTAGACTGAGCCTTTAAAGATCCCAGCCTAATCCAGGTTCTGTGACCCTAAGACATTATTGAATAAATCATTTCTTCTCTCTAGACCTCAAATATCCCAAATGAAAAAATAACAATGTTGACATTTTCCTCTCCCTTGACCCTATGAGGAAGCTATAAAAATATATGAGGCAATCATAACATCATAGCATCTCATATTTGTATAACAGCTTATGATTTCTAAAGTACTTACTATATATATATATACATATATATATATATATACCCTATTGCTTTTGGTCCTCATCAAAACATTATAAAGTAAAAGGCAGTGTATTATTGATAGAATGTATGGATAAGCTGAGAGGTTTCCAAATTTTCAAGTCCTGAAAATTTTCAAGGGCTGAAAAATTCCTTCTCCAATTGCTCTCTCTCTTCTCTCATTTCACTATAAGCAGTCAGGAGAAACCAGGCCAGACCTTCATCCAACACTTTACTTAGAAACTTCTTCAGCTAAATTTTCAAGTTTATTACTCACAAGTTCTACCTTCCACAGAAGTCTAGAACACAATTCAGCTAAGTTCGCTGCCACTTTATAGCAAGGATTACCTCTCTGGGGTCCAATAATATGCTCCTCATTTCCATCTGAGGCCTTACCAGAAGCTCCTTTAACTTCCATATTTCTACCTATAGTCTCTTCATGGCCTTCTGGGTGTTTCTAACACAGGCCTCAAAACTCTTTCAAGCCTCTACCCATTACCCAGTTCCAAAGCCACTTCCACATTTTGGGGTATTTGTTATAGCAGAATCCAGCTACTGATAGCAAAAAAAAAGGGAAAAAAAAGCATTACTTTGCTAGGGCTGCCACAACAAGATACCACAGATGGGATAGCTTAACAACAGAAATTTATTTCCTCACAGTTCTGGAGGTTAGAAGTCTGAAATCAAGGTGTCAGCAGGGTTGATTTCTTCTGAGACTTCTCTCCTTGGCTTATAGATGGTCACTTTGTCCCTGTGTCTTTCCATGGTCTTCTCTCTGCATGTCTGTGTTCAAGCTTCCTCATCTTATAAGGACACCAGTTGCCCACTCTAAAAACCTCATTTTAATTTTTTTCTTTCTTTTTAAGATTTTATTTTTTCATTTTTAGAGAGGGGAAGGGAGGGAGAAAGAGAGGGAGAGAAACATCAATGTGTGGTTGCTTGTCACACGCCCCCTACTGAGGACCTGGCCCGCAAACCAGGCACGTGCCCTGACTGGGAATGGAACCTTGGGTTCACAGACTGGCACTCAATCCACTGAGCCACACCAGCCAAGGCTAAAAACATCATTTTAATTTGATTAATAGGAAGATTATATGGAGATCTTTCAAGACTTGATCTCCATATACAGTTATCTTCTGAGACGGTGGGGGATTATGACCTCAGTATATGAATGAGAAGGGAGGACACTCTTCAGCTCAGAAGAGGAAGTAGACCCAAAAATGAGAATTAAACCCACAGATGAGAATAGCAATGTGCACAGGAACCTAAAGTCACATAACTAGAATACTCAAGACTCAAATATTCTGAGTTTCTTTCCTCAGTCTGTTAAGGTGAAAAAATATATATTGGACATATGTCCTAAGTAAGTAGACCTGTGAATTATCGTTAGGAAAGAAGACAAAAAGATAAGTTGTGGTCATGGGAAATGCCGACGATCTTGAAAGGGCTACTACTACGACTTTGACAGACCAAAACATTGTGGCACGCCTAATGTCTTTGTAAATTGTTTGAAAGGTTAAGTTCATGGCAATGCTATTATTTTAAGGCTTAAGTCTTTTTGTTGCATTTTTAGAATTAAATGTTTTATCTGCTCAGAGTTATAATCCCAGAAATTATTAAGAAAAAGGATTATATTATCATCTCTACTCTTTGAATGGTATAAATCTCTTCAAACACAATTTGAAACTAAACCTCTGTATACGGTGAATATAAGAACAAACATCACGGGCTGAATAAGAACCTGTTCAGTCATTACCAAGCCAACAAAATTAGTGAGAAGAGCTCTAGTTGGCAGAGTATCACCCTGGGTCCTGACCTGGAAATTACTCAACTCTAACTAGCTGCCTCATTGCCAAGGTCACTGGCTTTGTCTTTGTCCTACAGCAAATCATCCTCCAATCATGCAGGTCACTGCTCTGTAAACTGGGGATTAACTATCCCAGAGGCTTAGGGCCACACGTGAAATTCACTTTAATATAGATATGTGTGTATTAGAGGTAGGGGAGAAACATTTTCAATGCTGCTCTTTGGGTGTGAGTCTGTTCTTGGATTTAAAAAATGTGTGTTTTAAGTATCACACCACATGTGTATATTTACATTTGAGAAGAATCACACAATAGATAAAAACATCATTGTATAAACACAAAAGAAATGCCATAGTGTCTTTAGCTATGTCCCTGAGATCACTGGAGGCTCCAAGGAGAGAAGAACCTGGAGGAAGGTCCAAGTTGCTGAGCTCATCGTGATGAACACAGGAAGCCGAATCAGGATGAACACAGCTCCTTGGACCTAAGTCCAGGTCCTCCTCTGGTGGAACATTATTTATGGCTCTTGGGGGCAAGTTTGGGGCAAACAAAACTAATCAAGCTATAAACTATCACCTAACTGGTGGGTCCAGATAGAGAAGGGACTGGAATCATTCCTCACCAAGGTTCTCTGGGGGCCAAAAACTGGGGGTCCACGCCCAGATTTCTTCACTGTTGGGACCATATCACGTCTCAAGATCCTTTTATTCAAGGGCCTTCTGCCCAGGACAAAAGTGCTTGTGGTTTTCAGGCAGCCCCAGGTAAGGAAACAAGATCTGACGGTTACAATATTCCTCTCTGAACTTGTCTTTGGGTCTATGATAAATAATTTAAAAGGACACTTTAACATACATGCCAAATAATAGAAATATTAGATTAAAAATGTGACCAGCTGGTGTCTCAACCTTCCAGAAAAGTTATGATCAGACCTGCCCTTTGGTGAGCAGCCTCTGTGCAGGGCACCTCCTGGCAGGCCTCCAGCAGAAGCTGGCGTGGGTGGAGGGAGCGGTCAGACGGCTCTCCTGCTGAATGAGCCCAGTGTTCTGCACTTGGGTACCAGTCAGTGGCTCTTCAAAACCTTACTGGAGGTTTCTGCACCTCAAATATCCATCAGAGAATGAATTACTCCCATAGTCTCCCAACTGATTTCAATCTTGCTTCTCTATAGTTTATTCTCCATACGGAAACCAATTAGGCTTTACAGTGATCCTCGTAAAGCATAATTGAGGTGATGCCACTCCTCTGCAGATGTGCCTCCCATGTGTTCCCTAGACAGAGAACAAAACCCCAAATTCCTACCAGGACTCTGATTTGGTCCCCATTACCTCCCATTCATTTTCCAGTTACCTCATCATCTACCACTTTCCCATCCTGTCACTATGCACCAACCTTACTGACCTCTTATTTCTTAAACTCCCCAGGCACGCCCCTCCTCAAAGCCTTTTGCACATACTGTTCCCTCTACCCAGAATGCTCTTCTTCCAGATGCCCAGTGGCTTGCTCCCTCACTTTATTCATACCTCTAGAGGCATACCACATTATTAGAGAGGTCCTCTCTCTCCCCGAATTCTATCCCCTCCTCATCACTCTCTTTTTTAAATAATCTCAAACTTAATGATAAGTGGCAAGAAGAATATAAAGAACATCTTTTTCTGAACTATTTGAGAGTAAGTTGCTCCATCACCCTTAAATATTTAAGTTTGAAAGACCTGCAACAAGAACTTTCTCCTACACAACCACAAAACAGCCCCAGAATGAGGAAATTAACACTAGTTCATTACTGCTATCGAATACTCAGACGCCGTTCAAGTGTCACCACTGGTCCCAATGACATCTTTTACAGTAGAGGACTCCATACAGAATCTTGCTTTGCAGATATTTGTCATGAGTCTTTCGTATTCTTCAACCTGACACAGTTCCCCAGTCTTCCAGTGACTTTCATGACCTTGACACTTTTTGAAGAGTGTGGGCAATGGATCTTGTAGCCTGCTCATCAACTTGGGTTTGCCCAATGATTCATCATGATCTTTGGCAAGAGTATCACAAAAGTGATGTTGTGTTCAGGACTAGCTACATCATTTGCAGGACTCATTGCAAAATAAAAATGCAAATCTCTTGTTTAAAGATATGAAGAATTTCAAGATGGCAACAGCAGAAAAATAAAGCAAGAGTGGGGACTGTACTACTGACTGCAAACATCCGACGCCCGTGAAGCTGGCCTTGTCTTTATCATTAACATTGTACCTGGTCAGATAGCAAACGGTCCCTTTCCATCCATCCCTGATGGTTTTAACTTCAATCACTGCACTGAAGTGGGTAAGCCGGGCTTCTCCACCATGTCGTTCATCTTTCTCCTTTCGTAGTGAGTGTTTGAAGGAGTTATATGCTGTTTGCTTACTTATATCAACACGAACTCATAGTTTCCAATTTTATTCAGAGTTTTATAACTCATGGCTATCATTGTTAATTTATTTATTTACTATTATTTCTTAATTTAAATACAGTCCACATGGCGTGCTTTGGTGTACAGTTCTATGAGCATTAACACATGTTCAGAAAAGCATACCCTCCATTACAATCAAGATACAGAGGACTCAAACAAAATCTTTCAGGCTGCCCTTTTGTAGTCAAATCTTCCCCTCCTCCTAGCCACTGGCAGCCCCTGAACTTTGCCCCTATAGTTTTGCCTTTTCCAGAATAATAAAAATGGAACCATACTGTATGTAACATTTGGAGTCCTGAGTCTTTCACTCAGCCTAAACACCTTCGTGATTCACTCACGTTTTTTCCTTAGTAAGTTTCCATTGCATGGACACATGCAATTTATTATTCCATTCACCCATTCGTTAAATTAAAATTTCCTATTCAAATTAATGGTGCTTTCTGCCTTCAGACTGGATCCTCATTAAGAGAAAGCTTGCGTTTCTAACAAGCTCCCAGGTGATGCTGGTGTTGCTGGTGCAGGGATCACCTGTGCAAGAGCAGGGCTGTGGTGAGATCACTGGGACAAGGATGTTTGGAAACACTCCATTCTGGGCAGGACAGTTGCAAAGGAGGATACTGTGGCAATGCGGGTGAGCGATAATGAGTGCTGAGCCAAGCCAGAGGCAGCGGGGAAGACAAAAGAGAGAGACTATGGAGATACTGAGGAGAGGCCCCCAAAGAGCTTGAGGGATGAGGACACTTTTCTGAGAGCATGGGAAGAGGAACAAGACTAGGGGAGAGGTGCAGGGAGACAAGGAGTTCACCATGTTCAGTGGTTCAGTGTTAGACACACCAAGTGTGAGGGGGATGGCAGGACATCAGGTAGAACTCTCCAGTAAGAAGTTGGCCCTGAATGTGTGGAACTCAGGGGAGAGATGTCTGGGTTGAAGCCAAGGGTGAGTGTGAGTGTGATCACCAGGGAATGGAAGTAGAGCGGAGGAGGTGCAGGCAGGGCAAGCCTGCTCTGGATGCTGTTCCATCCCTCTGCTCTCTCCAGCTCCAGGTGAGAAGCCTCCCACCCCACCCCCCCGCACCAGTCTGCTTTCCTTCTATTATGTTTCCGTGTGGTCAGGCTCAGAGCCAAATCTTAGCATCCCAGGGGCTTGCTCAGTGCAAAAGGAGGCGGAAAAATGTTTGAGTGGAAAAGTCTGACCTTGCCTACCCCTGTCCGGGTCCCAGGCCAGTGCTGCTCCCTCTACAGAGGCAAAGTACACACACCCTACAGCTCTTTTCTGCATTTCTTCTTAGTACACGCAATACAAATTCACATTTAAAAAAATATTTGTACCACTGAGTAAGCTAACAGAAATAATTGTAGAAACATGCATTTATTAACAAGTCTACATTTCCAAAATTATAGATTCTAACTAAAATGACACCATAAAAAACACTGACAAGATTCCAAGACCTCAGAGTTGCATATTCCAGAACAGCATATTCTCCATAAAACGGCTTGTACCACTCATTTGATTTCTTCCACTCCAGCCCTGCATTTCCACAGGGCAGGCAGCCGTACAAGAAGCATCACTTAATTTGCCCTCAATGCAATGAGTCTAAAACAACATTTTGTCTCTCCACCCACACCCAAACCTGTGCAAAAACCTTATTAAAATGAAAACTTTCTTCACTTTATAAAGTTTACAGAAAAACAATATATTAAATATGATTTTAATTTTTCTGTAAGGAAGAGTCAGTGAAGATTTTTGCGTATTTGAAAATTCACAGGGCTCAGATTCGAGGTAGGCACTGAGTACTTATTAATTAGATGAGTGAGCGAGTGAGAACAAATGAAGATGAATGAAAGCCAAAGGAACGGTCTGGCGCAGTGTGTCCCTGCTCTTCTGATGGACGCTGCTTCTTCTGGTTTCCCAAAGCAGTGACTTCCACACAGCTCTAGGCTTGCCTTCTGCTGCTGCTTTCCTAAACCCACAAACAGATCACTCACAGAAGGAAAACATCTCAGAGGGGAGCAGGCAGGAGGGGGAAGTTTTTGGATATTGTGAGTCAAAAGCAAGACTTGGAAGGCCCCACCCCTAATTAATTGCAGGGATAAAGGTGAGCGCCTCCCAGCGTAAACTACCTGTGGCAGCTGGTGAGAGAAGTCCCTGAAGACCAGACCTCTGCTAGCCCATTAGCAAGTGTTCATCTCATATTTGGGACTAAGGACCCTGGTGGTGTTTTAACATTAGCTTTGTTCTGGGTTATATTCCCAAACTGAACAACGTAAGATCAAATTGGGGGGGGGGCAAGTTTTATAATGCAAGCTGTGCCTTTGGTGGAGAGGTTGAAAATCACATTGCAGCAGAAGAAAGGGGCTGATTGCAGTAGGTATGGTGTCTGCTAGTTCAGGTGTTGCTTTTCTACATTCGGTTATATGATCTTGTAAAAAAAAATTAAGAGCATGCTTTGATTATAGCAAGTAGATGTTCTTCTAAAAGTCTTCATCCATTCAACATGTTACTGAGCAGACCAGGGCCATTCACATGGTACCTTGGTGAATGACCCAACAATTAACGCTGGAAGAAGCAGGTCTTTATTTACAACATTCCAACCTTGGGGGGGCTCAAAGCACCTCAGCTCCACCCTCTTTTCTCACAAGACCCAGCACTTCCCATGCTCCCCACTAGGCTACTATCCACAAAAACACTCAGTAGATTCCCATGTTCATATCTGGTCTTAATCTGGCTGCGCAAACAGTTCTCCAGTCCCTCGGGAAGGTACCAAAGTCTCCATCCTCGCGCAGCAGCTCTCTCCTTTAGATCTGGAGTACGCGTTTAGCAGCCTCCATATTATAGTCCAGAGAAGCATGTGCTATGTTATTCTGGATCCTCAGAATAACACAGCACATGCTGTGAAACTCAGGAAAGGCATAAATCTTAATAGTCCAGGTAAAATCCAGGTATAGGACTTTTAAGGAAGTCCTCTGCAGCTCCAGCGTCAGCTAGAGCAGGCACCATCACAGCAGCAGCATCTCCTTTCTTATTAGTCCAGGCCACATGGCCTCCTTCCTCACTATAAGCTACATAGCTGCTTGCTTACTTCTCCCTTCCAAGCTGCATGGCCAAGAGAGAGGACGAGAGAGAGAGAGAGAGAGAGAGAGAGAGAGAGAGAGCCTCATGGCAGGCCTGTGGGGCCCATCTGCACCCTTTCAACCTGCGTGGCCAAACGCAGACAATGGCTGCTGTGCTTGACTTTAAATCTTCACCCTGTGCCTCCTCCCTAACCCCATTTCTGACTCCTCCCACAATTGGTTGCATCTGCCCATTCTCCGGTATCTTCTGCCTTTCTCCAGCTGCCATTGTTAGTCCGGGCCAGTGTGGCCCTGTGACACAGAGCAAACACATTGCAAGCTCTAGCACAGGCTCAGCAAGCCCCAGCTACATCACAGGTTAAGTCACGCCAGTCTCCCTTGCTTCAAACAGAGCATGGCAGGCTCAGCTATTTAGCAAAACTATGAAGCTAGCCAAGTTGCCAAAGATACGCAAAATCTCCCAATCTCTTGCTGTGCTTGGCTTTTCTATCCCCCAAGCCAAAGCTGTGGAGGCTTTTTTTTCTGTTTTTTGGCGGAACTCTAGCTCAACATCCTGTATCAAACATACATGTACTGAGCACGTGTTTATATGTTTCACTGTGACAGCCAAGTGTCACAGTTTGTATGATAAGAAACTAATCTTTCCTGCCTAAATGGGAGTGAAACAGGGTGATATGTGCTGGAGCCAGTTTGTACCAGCTGTTGAGAGTCAACTGTTACATTTTCAGAATTTTTGCAAACCAGTTTTTAAATACAGCTATTATTAAAAACTCTTCAATTTTACTAAAAATAAAGGTATCCTTTTCTAATTATTTTACTGCAATTTTTTTATTACCGATGTTCTTGAGGTTATTTTCTTCTCTCGTGCCTGTGTCACGGAAACACTTTGTAATGACACTCTTCTGCACAGCTCTGTGTTCGGTGATCTCATATTGGTAGCCATGATAGGAGTATTTACACCACAGAAATTGGGAAAGGCTACAAATCGGACTTGATTTGTTTTTTTGTTGCTTGACTAGACTGAAGAAAATGTTAATGATGCAGGTTAAACTTAACAGTGTATCATATCTGTAGCTGCCTGATTGTACATAGCACAAAAAATTGGGGATGTATTCTTCTAGTGCCCAGAAACCAAAATCCAATTCAGTGAAGAAGTCACATATTTACGAAGGAATGAGGTTCCTACATATGCCTTCATTTTTCCCTCTTATCTAACTCAAAGTAAACAAAAACACCCACCAACACTCACATTTAGGCTCCACACATTTGTCAGCGCTTTGAGTGACTCTGCTGAACGGGGTAGGAGCAAACATTTATTTGTCGTTCGATTTTGTCAAATCATGGCCGGATTGTACCCATATGTAGGTTGACTACGGTTGCAAGAGTCCAACAGAAAGTAATCAAAGTATTTTGTAAGAATCAATTAATTGACTATATAGAATTTACAATAAAGTATTGTATCTTTCATAATTATTTGTAAATTGTGTGCAACACATCCTTTATAAGAGTAAAATTTATAATAAATTTATGTGCAGACATATATTTACATACTTTTTTTTGAAGGGCCAGTTTTAACTTTTGTTAGTGAACACTTGTGCATGGGTTCCAGTAAAGGCAAACTAAAGCCACCATCCCAACTTCTCCTATATATCAACCACAAAAATTAAAATAAAAATGACCTCAAATATCCTGACAATTTCCATAATTGTTAAAAATACGAAACAATAGTCACAGAGAGAATGAGCCACAATAAGGCACATTGTAAGCTGGTTAAATCAGTCACTTCCAAGTCTTTAATATTAGGGTTTAAGAAGAAGTATTCCCTTTTCTTCACAGTGGCTTATTTTCTCCCACCTCATTCACCCACTTAAACCAGTGTTGTGGAATCACATCTTCCCTAGGTGTTAAGCACTGCTGAAAACCTGCCATTACTACGCATCTAGTGGCAACACCTGTTGGTTGTTGCAGGTGTGGCTGTAAATAGGATGATCAAAGTTATCTGTGGATGCCGGAGGAGATGTCAGAAAATAGTGTCCTCACTTTAGTGATTGAGATACGATGGAAAAGCCAGCAGCACAGAAGACGAGATATAGCTGCTGCCTCACCGAGGAGCTCTCTGATCACGAGTAACTCACAAGTGTGGGTAACCTGGCCTCCCCCTAGAGGGTAAGATGCAAGGGCAGCCAGGCTGCTCACTGCTCTCCTCGGAGCCTCGCACAGTGCCCGGCACATGGTGGGCATTCAGTAAACGTTTGCTGGACGAAATCGGTGATGATAAAAATCAATTCTGCCTTGCATAGCTGTTGTGAGGATCAAACCAGTTTGAGTATATGTAAATGTTTCACAGACTCATGGTCTTTATTAATGTATTAGTGTCCCCCATAAAAGAACGGTGCTTGGGACTCACTGCCTGGCTCCCTACTCTGATTTCTTCTCTCTCACAAGGAGCATCTCTGGCCAGAGCAGACCCTGAGCACAGAAGGGTCACACTGCATTGGAATAGCTGATTTTCCTCATCAATTTTTTTCATTAAACTGTGGTTCCCTCAAGGCAGGAATCCTGGTTTATTCATCTTGGAATCCCCAACTCCTAGAACTGTGTCTGGCACCAGGTATATGCTCCAAGAAGAATGAATGAAAGACTTGTGAATTATATTTAATCCATTCAATTTACTCGCATCCAGAATATGAGCCAGAACTACAGGGACAAACGAGCTGTGTCGCCTCCTCAGGGTTCAGAGCCTGCTAGAGCTAGGAGACAAGGAAAAGGGGAGGGGTTTCCAGCAGACCAATGAACCACCTCTGCAGCGAGGCATTGTGTGGGTTAAACAAGACTTTGTGGGCTAGCCTAGGAATCTAACTACCACTTTTAACAGTTTTGGGGGGCACTTAAACAATAACCCGTGTGAACAAGACAGCCAGCTCTACTAAAATTAACAGAATGCCACCCCATCCTAGAAGCCAGCCCCAAATATGCCATCACTGATATTAGCTGGCCTTGAATGGTTCGAGTCCTGCCACCCCTCAAAATGTACACCATTTAATTCTCTATAAGCTGGAGCCTGCATGGAGTTAATTAACAGCAGCACAGCAGAAAGAAATCAATTTGAATTCAGTGCCCCAGGATTTGAGGGAATTATTTCACCCAATGAATTCGTCATGCCAGTTACTATAAACACATTCAAGGCTCTGCTGATATTCGGGGCAGGAGCACTGCAGGAGCGTCCCCTGTGCCCCAGCCGGGACTGGGAGTGACACCCTTTCCCCACACAGAGTCCCCGCCCCTGGTCCCACCCTCACTTTCCTCTTTGTCCTTTGCTGCTTCCTGGGATCACTCAGAGAATTCTGTCTCCATGGTGGGGAGCAGGACAGCTGCTGGAGTGGCCTCCAAACAGAGGACAGGTTGGCTTTAATCATCTGTATTAGCTTTCAGAGCAACTGAGATGCCTGCCGAATGATAGAGCACATAAAAGGCAAAGCTCATAATTAATCTTCATGGAGCGCCCAACTCTTGGCAAGCTTAATGAGCTGATGTTCACCCTGCACATCGACATGGCACTCTCTAATTCCTCCACACATCAAGTAAATACATATGAACCCAAGGTGGGGGGATCAGCACAGTCCATAGCTCAGATCTGCGGGATCCTGAGTACAAGGATGGGAAGCCCTCAGGGTCCCCTGAACAGGTGCAGCAACAGCAGGAAGGATGCTCACTGAACAGGAAATGGTTATATCTTTTTAATTGTGTGGCAGAGCCATTCACCGCCTGACCAGTGAAGCAAGTGCATAGAGACAGTTGTTTTGCTTTAGCAAAATGAAGTCTTTTTGCTTCCTGCCTTTTGTTTATTTTTGTGTAGTTCTGTGTGAGAAATGACCCAGATCACTACAGTCTACACTCTCTTTCTTGACTGTTTTCCTTCCAAACCAAGGAGAGCTGAGGATTGACCGGAAAGAGAACATCTTCTAATCTTGGCAAGTGCTTGCCACACCCCCAAGAATGTATGTAAAGAAGGCTGCATGTTGTTAGAGCAAAGGAAAAATGAGCTCCGCAGAAAGTATGGGTGTTCCAGCAGTCCTGCTAGGGGACGAACTGGTTCCCACCTGCAAGAGCAAAGGCCATTAATTGGAAGGGGCTCAACTTCCAAAGCCTGATGTTTCAGGCACTGGACAGTCCACTAGATCCATGTGTTTCCAGACACCTTTGGTCAGAAGTAATCACCACCCGCCCTCCTGTTAGCAACAGAGAGATCACTGTGGCCAGCCGCCGTCACTCCCTTCACCATCTCTCCAGGAGAGCCAGCTCAAGCCTGGTTCGGCAGTCCTTCAAGTGTTTCTCTGCCCCACACACAGCTGTCGGTTCATTTCAGCTCCCCTCATTCTCTGCTCCGCCCTGCCCCACTCCTGCTTCCAGCTGCCCTTGCCCTCCATTCTCCATGCCCAGCAGTCTAGCCATGATGTCCAGCAGGCAGGAGAAGGAGAACCATGGACCCTAAGTCAAATCTGTGTTGCTATTTGTTATGAATCACTCTCCCTTGTATGTGCATATATAAATACATAATGTGAACATAGCCAAGGGCAGAGAAGGCTTCCTGCTTCATGTTCTAGCATTTGAGAGCAATCCCAAACTCTACCCAGGGCCAAGCGGGGAATCTCGGGCTCAGTGGTCTGCACTGGACTTCCGGGGCATGCTTGCAAGAAGACTTGGTTGGAGAGAAAGCCCAAAGGCCACCCTGTTCCCCTCTGTATACTTACAAGGCGCAATGCAGCACTGAGCTAACACTGAATGTTGGGGGAAAGGTAGGAAGGTGCAAGGGAGAAGCTCAAAAGAGCATGTTCTCTGTGCAAAATGCTCACTGGCCTGTGTCAGCCTGAACAATCCCTACTACTCATCCTTCAATGCTCAGTTCCTTACAGATTTCCCCATCCCCATCCACCAGCTGCAGTCATAAATTCCTGGCTCTCTTCTGTTTTCCTAGAACACAAGTGGTCATGGCTTCCCAGCCTGTGATACAAAATAACTACCAAGAATACCTGAGTTATACCATTGGGTTGGCCAAAAGGTTCGTTCAGTTTTAAAGTAAAAAAATAAGACATTTTTTCATTTTCACCAATAACGTTATTGAACATTATTCACCATTTTGCTCTACTACCTTCTGACATCTTTCAGGCAACTTCCTAATTCCATCTTCCCAAAACTTTTTATCTTTTTGAGCAAAGAACTGTTCCAGGCCCGTTTTGCAGTCTTCCAGGGAATTGAAATTTTTTCCAGTAAGAGAATTTTGTAAAAACCAAAATAAATCTAAACCCAAAGATGCAGTATCTGGTGAATATGGCGAAGGAATCAGAACTCCCCATCCAGGCCGGCACAGTCTCTGCCTGGCCATCAGAGAAGCATGCGGCCTTGCGTTATCCTGATGGGAGATGGTGTGTTTTCTGTTGGCTAATTCCGGATGTTTTTCGTCGAGTGCTGGTTTCAGTTGGTCTAACTAGGAGCAGTACTTTTTGGAATTAATCGTTTGGTTTTCTGGAAGGAGCTTATCATAGAGGACACCCTTCCAATCCCACCATATACACAACATCACCTTCTGTGAATGAAGACCGGCCTTTGGTGTGGTTGGTGCTGGTTCATTTCACTTGCTGCACAATCTCTTCTATTCCACAAAATTGCAAAGTATCCACTTTTCATTGCCTGTCACAATTGTTTTTAAAACAGAACATTTTCCTTACGTTTAAGTAGAGAATTGCATGTGGAAATACAGTCAAGGAGGTTTTTTTCGCTTAATTTATATGGAACCCGAACATCAAAGTGATTAACATAACCAAGCTGGTCCAAATGATTTTCAATGTTTGATTTGGATATTTTGAGTCTATCAGCTATCTCCTGCATAGCATAACATTGATTGTTCTCAGTTAATGTCTCAATTTGATTGCTATCAACTTCAACTGGTCTACCTGACTGTGGAGTATTGTCCAATGAGAAATCTCCAGCACAAAACTTCATAAACCACTTTTTGACATGTTTGATCAGTCACAGCACCTTCCCCATACACTGCACAAATCTTTTGCGGGGGGGATCAGTAGCATTTTTACCTGTTCTGAAATAATAAAACATAATATGCCAAAAATGTTGCTTATTTTCTTCCATCTTCAATATTAAAATGGTTACACAAAAATTCACTAATTTTGATAAGTTGTTTTATAAATGCATGCTGATAAGAAGGCTGTCACAAAACGATCTAACAAAATTGTTTCAAATGAAGTTAAAGACAACTAAGCCCTACTAGAGCCATCTTACAGAAAACAGAACAAACCTTTTGGCAAACCCAATAGCTTGTTAGCCCACTCATCCAAGTCCTAAATTTGCCCTCGGATTACCCCCCAGTTATTTCTGTGGCTCCCAAGGACTAGTGTAGAGGCACTCAGCAACACCCCCATGGGTCTTGGTCCTCGCCTCAAGATCTGAAACCCCAAGTCCCCTTGTGGAAGGCACCTCTCCCCTGCCCAGCAGATGCCCCTGGGATAACTCCTTCTTTCCAGGTCCCTTTGTGCCTCTGGGCTTCTTTGTTCTGTGGAAGAGTGGGGGGACATAGCTCTCCTTCACCTCTGGGCCTTATTCCATCACCTGAGCCTTGAAAACACTCCGTGTGTAGCCCAGGTCTGTAGAGCTTGCTTCATCCTCTGTTGTCTTTGTCTCTGTAGATCGAGCCTCTCAGACCAGGTGGGAGAAAGGCGCCATGCATCCCCTCCATGCTCTTCAGGACACAGGGGCCCAAGCCTAAGCCTTTCCTCCCTCTTCAAGTTAAAAACAAATAAACAGACCTAGAAACCCATGCAAATGAATGGCCTGAGCAGGGCAGGTAACTGGCCTCATCCACACAATGGCCACTCAGACTGAACTGGCAACACTAGAAACACACACCGTGCAGAGGAGCAACGCTCTTGTACAACATGTGTCATGGGTGCCGTGATCGCAGCATCACGGCCAGACTCCAGGCCCCTAGAGATCAGGGATCGCGGGCTATTCCTCGTTGTGTTTGCACCCTCGTCCTGGCACTCGGTAACTAACCAGCACAATAGCTGGCATTTATCAGGCACTTCGTGGAGGGGCCAGGGCAGGCCAGGACTTGTACAGTAAGTGTCCACGTTTCTAAATAAAAGTTGTTTGCACTGAAAGCTGAGAAAGATGATCGATTAACTTTTAACTCCTTCACTACACTCCACATTAGTCACCTACCTCGCACAAGGCCACACAGTGTACTGAAAGGTCCAGGATGAGACACGGAGATTAGGGCAGAGTAGGGTCAAGTGTGGGGAGCAAGAAACCTTCCTTCTTCATTTGGGATCAAAATACATTTTTTCATTGGATAATTCTCCCTAGAAGAGGCTCACCCACTATGTCAGTTTCCTCTCCACGCTCTAAAGATTGGAAATGAAATATATAGGAAGTATTCATGACAAGCTCGGCCACAATACAGACTCCATGGGTGGGTTATTTGGGCACGGGACATGAAGGTTAGTCATTTCTACCCTCTGAAGGATGATGGAATGTGTGGGGTTTCTCTCCATATTTGCTTAAAATATCTACTAGACCTCCATACTGATGTTCTTGATTTTGTTTTATGTTTTGGTGCTAGTCCTAGATTAGGCTACACTTAACCGCTCTTACCACTAGTAAGAGTAAAGTAACCTGCATGATCTTCTGGAGCCATAAAATCTTACAGTTAGAAGTTTAAGATCACTCAGTCCAAGTACCTCTCTGATGCCTAACCCCCCCGACAACAGCCTGCTGGTGGCTGCATCCGACTCCCTGGGAGCTTATTATAAAACAGAGACTCCTGGGACCTTCTCCTGCAGATTTTGATGCAGTATGTCTGGAACAGGTGTCAGGAAAAGGAGTTTTTTAAAACATCCCAAATTTGGGAATCATTGCAATTGATTACGTCTCCTGACAGAAGTTTTTCGGGCTATGATTAAATGTCTGTGAGGATGTTGAAAGTAGTCCAAAAGTATTTCAGATAATGTTGAGACCTTTGTTAAGCCAAAATTCTTTCCCTGCTCTTTCCATCAATTGATATTGGAAATAACTTGAATTCGTCTAATCGTTTTCTACATTTAGTATTTGACAGCTTTAGTATTTGACAGCTCCTCAAATACTAAAGATAAGCAGGAATGCTGCCTTCGGGTCCATCTTGATTATAAAGTGCTAGTTGTTGACGGTTCTTCCCAAACCACAGTCCCTGTCGGTCCAAGTCTTCTAGATTGCAGGTCTCTAGAAGCCAGAACCATGTCTTACCAATCTTTCCTCACAATACCTAGTTCTAAGATGTACGTGGTACTCATCACTTATTACAAATATTTATAGACCCTGCTACATGCAGCCGTTCTTCTAGGCCCAAGGATGAAGCCATAGCCAAACAAAGACCTCCATCTCATGGCATTTGCCTTTGAGTCGGGAAGGCAGACAAAAGACAAGCAAATGTATAGGTAAGAAGAGAAATTAGACAAGGTAAGGAGATGAGATAAAGAGTAAAGGGGGCATATAATAAAAATGTATTCATTTGAAATCCAAGTAGAACTTTAGTTTGGTCCAGGTGTACAAAATGTACCACATGGATATTTGCGGACATGGGTCATTATTCTTCGATCCGCAGGGAAGCTGCTGGGGGGGGAAGAATAATCTGTGGGCACTAGAGGGCAGCTGAGTGCAAGACAAACGTCTGGGCTGAGCTCTGAGGAAAGCATCCCCCCACCCCTCCAGCCCTGCGCAAACAACCCCAGTCTTTGCTAGTCGATTACTCAATAACCCCAACCAGGAAAAACTTCATAACAGCTTTTTATCATTACGTTGTCACCAGGCCATAAGAATTCTTCTACTACATTGAGTATTTTATTTCCTAACTTGTGCAGAACCAGTAGGCTAGTCTAGTAGGAGGGCAGAGTTGTTTGGGAACAAAATATTTTTTCCAGGATTTTTGTGTGTGTGTGAGGTTGAATTATTGAGCTACTCACACAAAAATAAGAATAGTTACTTCACGCAGCCTCAAGAGGTTTTCTTTGGAATGTGTGCATAACTACTCCCCCCCCCCCACCCCCACCACTCACCGCCACTTAATTAACCTGGATTTGATTCACGAAGCAGTCAGTTATTTTGACACAATGTAGGTCCCGACACAGTAGTCATTGACAGAAAGGGAACTAGGAAAAATGGTTGCATTTGGAGGAATGGGACAAAGAGATATAAGAAATTATATTCTTTATTACCCCCAGCCTACAACAGGGCCCCCACCCCCTGAAGAGTTACAATATCCTAAAATTCAGAGTACCTATCTAGTCATATCTGACTCAGTCAGCATTAACAAGGTTTCAGTAAAACTCAGGGCCCACAAAAGCATCACTTACAAGTCTGTCATGCCTCTACATGCCCCCATAACAATTAGTACACACAAGGAATTAGCACACACAACTAGTACACACAAGGAAAACTCAAAATTTATCTTCTACTGCAAAGCAGGGGTCGGCGTCTGATAAGCATTTCTCGACTGATGTGCCCTTCTGCTGCCAGAGCCTGAGGTAACAGCCCAGCGGTTTGGCTCTACTATCACCTTCCCGAGTCATTTATGTTGCCTGCTGACTTTACCTGCCGGCGGGTGCTAGATTAAATTTAAAAACACACATCAAAACCCTACTTGGTATTAAGCACTTTCTTTGTTTTACGCTTTATTATTCAAATGTGATGCTATTTCCCCTCACACATCACCACCACCACCACCACGGGGTAATGACGCGGACATTCACACCCACTGTAATATGACAGAGGGTCTGAAAGTTTCAGTGAGTGGGTGGGTCGGCAGCAGAGCTGGGATTTCAGGCTGTCTGTAAAACCCACAGTTAAATCACTACTTAATTCTTATTGGATGGAGTTAGAGGGGCAACATTTTTGAGATGCATAACTGCCCTGGGAAATGAAGGGCATTGTCCCCTGGAGAGAGTCACGGCTCAGAGCCAGGGAGATGAACACCCAGTGGAGGAGCCCAGCAACGTGAAGAAGATGAAAGGGGCGGATGAACTTTTATTTTCGTTTTCATGCTTTTCTTCGTCTCCATAGTGCGCCCGTTACTAAAATCATATTTCACAGAAGAAACTGGCAATTCATGTAATGGTAGGGTATTTTATTTGTTTCCTTTTCCTTTCTGAACATAAAACATCCATTTTTAAGCTGTACTTGTTCACAAGACCTTATGTTTTTCAGACCAAACAGGAAAATATCATAAAAGGCCACTGGAATATGTGGGCATTTCATGAGTTGGGAGGCATGTATTTACATGGCAGAGAACTGAAAGGGTTTCAGCGGTACCCCATTTTTATCTTCCCAGTGTCCTGCATCCCTGTTCTGTTGACTACACATTTGAGAAGGCTATTTTGGGTGAGTCCCAGTAGACGGGAGCTTCCTTGGCTCCGGGGAAATCTCCAGTTCAACCAGAGGACGTATCTACGAAACACAGGGGCAGGTTCCCGCACCTAGCTCAGTGGTGCCCCCTTCTGGAGGATAGGAGAAGGACCAGCTGACTGTCCTGGCTTCCTGAAAACAAATCATTAAAAAACAGGGAAGGATCTATGTTCCCCACAGTGCACAAAGCCCTTCTCACTTCCGTGGCCAACAAACACTCTGATGTGCTCCTGTTCAAAGACTCGTTGAAAGAAAGCAGACGTCTCATCTTACAGTAACAGTGTCAAACCCCCACGGTTTGATGGAACACTGCACTAGAACAAACATTTTCACACCCATTATCATCTCATTTAATTTAAGTGAATGAGCCAGTTGAGCAAAAGCAAAATAATTCTTCCTCACAAATAACTGTGAATGAGCCACTGGTTCCTGTTCATTAGGGCTCTGTGCTGTTCATTACACCCATGTAATTAATGTCACCTCTGCTACCAGCCTCCTGTGGTCCTCATGTCTCCCTGGGGAGAAAGTGAACCTTAACGAAAATCAGCCTGGAGAGCTGAGCCCTCCAGGCTTGGTGTCACTGGCATTGATGTGACTCAGACTCCTTGGGATAAATGTGTTTACCTGGGTCACCCATTTTTGACTGGGTGCTCCTGGAGTCCTTTTCTCCACAAGTGCCAGCCATGGGGGTAGGACACAGAATTTGCCTTCATTCCCTGCAACACACACCTAATTACGCAGTGTATGCAGAGACATATTTCAGAAAACTCAGCAAAACTCAGCCAAAGTGCAGTGAGCGTCTCCTGACCCCCCTACCCTGTGGGCTGCCAGTTGCCTCACTGCCGACCACCCTCCCTCATGCAGGATCTCCTGGCTATCGGCATCCCGGTCCCTTGGACTCCCTTACATCTTGTCCTTTTCTTAGCAGGCCCGTGCACTCTTCTCCCACCTTCTTCCATCTTGTCTCCTCACACCCACTCGTTCACTCCTATTTATTGAGCAGCTGCCAAAGCATCAGACGCCATGCTAGGTGCTGGAGTCATAGTACAAAACAAAGCAAAGCCCACATGCTTACGTGCTTTACAGTCCAGGCAGAGAGACAGACAGTAAACATACACACAGAATAAATGTGCCACCGGTAGTGAAGAGTGCTGTGAAGAGAAGTGAAATGGAAATAGGATGAGAGGAGATGGGGAGGGGAGGTCTGAGATGGGGCGGTGGTCCTCAACCAGGGGAGAGTTTGCTTCCCTTGGGACATTTCGCAAGGTCTGGAGATGCTTTTCCTGATACAGCTGTGAGGGTGTTACTGGCATATAGTGTGTAGATGCCAGCGATACTACTAATCCTACAATTCACAAGAAAGGACCACACAACAAAGGACAATCTGTCCCAAATGTCACTGGAGCTGAACTTGAGAAGCCCTAAGATAGGACATTGTCCAATGAAGAGGCAAAAGCCACACAGTATCTTCAACAGGGAAAGTTTAATATAATCCTGAACAGGTGTTGCCAGGGAGGGGAACTGGCTAGTGAGAGATGAAGAGAATTTTGAAGAACACGGGAGCAGTGGCTGTAAGCTGAGCTGGACCACCCAAGGGAGAGCCTGCCTCCAGAGCTCAGATTTGGACTTCCTTGGAGAGGCCAGGGCTGTGGTTCCCTGGGGGGTAGGGAAGTCACTGCAGCCCCTGCTGCCCCTGCTGGAAGTCTGCCCCTGGGTGCCAGGGGAAGCTGCTGGTGGCTGTGCCCTGACAGAAGGGAGCTGGAGAAAGCCACAGGGCAGGAGTCAAATCGTACAGAGAGTGCATTCTGCAAGAGCCCAACACTGGGGGATGCCGCATGGCTGCACAACTCAAGCACCGGAGACAGTGTGCTCAGCAGGAGCACCTGGCAGGTGGGTATGCAGAGGGGACACAGGATTTCAGGGGTGGCCGTCAGGGCTGTGCATAGCCGGGCATGGACATTGTCTGTGTGGGGGTGTGGGCACAGCGAGCTGGTGGTCCAGCCAGGGCCTGGACCAGGGCTGTGAGCTCACCAAGGATCTGCACGCTCTGCACAGGCACTGCTGAACACACTGTGCAATAGGAGCTGGGAAAACCAGAACTGCAGCAACAGCAGAACAAGGAATTGGAGCCCTCCAGCGCCCCCTACTGACAAAACCTAACCTGAATCCACTGTGCACAGGGGAAAAGGTTTTAGAATCAATGCCATTACTGCAGAGCAGGTCCTGAAGGGTGAATTTGGAGTTGAAAGACAATAAACTGGTAATTGTCACATGGTGAACTTTTGGACAATGGACTCTTTAAAAAGGGGCGTGATGAAGGTCTCTGACCAAAAAACTTAAAAATATCTACCCCAAGGTAAATCACATTTCTAGGCTTAGAAGGAAGAAAAAAAACACCCACCCCTTTCCCCATCCCACTCACCGCAGTTTCTCATAACCAACCAGAATCTGTGGGCTTCTACAAACTGTGGCCTGACTAATTTGCTGGGCATAGTGGCAAGAAGAGCTCGCAGGTGGAGGACTATGGTGGGTGGAGAGCTTCTAGAGGGGGGATTTAGAGATCAAGGGGTCAAATCGGTTTACCTCCAAAGGCTCAGGGAGAATCCCTGTGGTAGACTACATACTTTCTTAATTATGTGCTTGCTCGTTTTTTTATTATTTTCTTCTCCCACTAAAATTATGTCTTATGAACACAAATTCTTTAGCCATCCCAAAAACCCTTCCAGGCACCCAGCAGGGGCTCAGTAAATGCTGAAGGAGAGCTCACTGCCTCCAGGAGCTCAGAGGTGGCGATGAAAATCCAGCCTCCTCCTCTTAGCCTCGGTGCCTCTTACTCAGATAGAAATCCCCACTACAGCTAAAACACAAATACACAGCAGCTACTTATTTTTATTGTTGCCTTCAATTTATAGTATCTGAAGTGTATAGAAATCAACTGTGAACAAGTACTTTCATGTACATTATTGGATTCTTTCCAATGTATTATCAAATTCTTTTTTAATCATGAAGATTTAATCAAATATTTGTTAATCACATTATCAGCTGGGCCTTTTGTCTCTCCGGCCCAAGGGGTTGGACTGAACCTGGTACAATCAATGCCAGAGGCGACAGTGCTGGGTCCGGAAGGTCTTGGGACCAAATGTAACCAGAATCATGTATGCTCAGGTGACATGAAAGTACAGACAGGGTAGAGCCAAGATCGCCATCAAGAGAATCCATGTTCATAGCCAGAGATCACACCAAGCTTCACATCAAGTCCTAAAAAGGAGGGGGAGGAGGAAGAGGAATGGAAAAGCTGGAACTCAGAAAATGGATAGCAATATTTTAATTAGGAGGGTCCAAATAAGGTGTCATGATTGATTGAGAGAGAAGGGTTCAGCACAAATTTGTGAATGTGGTCAAGCAGTCTCTTTATTTGGTGCCTCTACCAAATCAGCACGGGAGTTTAAAGGTGCTTTCAGAGCAGGCACCACACAGGCCACCTGCCACTTCCCGGGCACTGGGTAAATAGAACGTGAAAGAGATACATTCTGATAGGGGATTAAGGCTGATAGGAACGTGCCACCTTTTTCTGTGAGGATTTATCATCACCTGCTTCTATTTATTTATTTTTAAAAATTTAATTTATTAGAGAGGGGAAGGGAGGAAGAAAGAGAAGGAGAGAAATATCAGTGTGTGGTTGCCTCTCATGCACTCCCAAATGGGGGCCTGGCCTGCCACCCAAGCATGTGCCCTGACTGGGAATTGAACCGGCAACACTTTGGTTCACAGGCCGGACCTCAGTTTACTGAGCCACACCAGCCAGGGTGCCACTACTTGCTTTTAATCCTACAAAGAATTTCAATGTGGGGTGAGAAGTAGTGTAAACCTTCAACAAAGATGTGTCTTTGCCACTTGTAAATAATTATATTAAAGCAAAAAAAACCTTTTTACTAGAGAAAATGGAAACTACATGAAATGGGCAGCGGAGATTATTTCCTAAATCATTTGGAAAGAAACAAGGAAATAACCAGCCCCAGAGAAGGAAGCTCTGACTAAAAAGCCTAAAGTTTGTTGTCCAGTCTTGTACACCCCTTCTTTCACTCAGCAAACATTGATCTCTCGAAACACCTGTCTTCACTACATAATTCTATCCTCTTTGCTATGCCCCTGTGCAGACACAGCCTTTCTCCACAGCCAAGAGCCCTGCTCATTGCAAGCTTCAACTACAGAGGCAACTGGGCCTTCAGGAATTCCCATCTCACTTGCTATTGGCGGTCAGTCTGGGTGAGCATCTCCAGCTCCTTATCAACGCAACTCAGGAAGCAGGACGAGTGACTTCACAGGGCCTAGAGAAGAATCACTAATCGGGATGATTCCTGGGCATCTCCTCAGATGCCTACTAATAAATGCTTCTGTTGGCAGTGCTCTCCCCCGATTTTGACACAAGAAAGGATGACAAAGACAAGGCTCCCACCCTGGCAACAGAATTACTGCCCATGAATACAGCTATACTGAAGTAGTTGGTTTTTACACTAACTGTTTAAAGGAGAACACATGACAAATCTCTCAAAGAGCAGTGGAAACAGGCTCAATCTGTTTTAAAATCTCAGTAAAGAAAGAAAAAAAACCACAGAGTAAGAGAACACACAAGATTAATGATCTCCGCACACCGCAGGGAGAAATCAGCACCAGCGAGGGGATGGATCTGTCAGTGCATGAACACGATGGGCAAAGGCTGCTGATGAGTTCATTCGGTGCAGAATTCGAAATATGATTTATAGATACACACTGCACCGGAGTATCATTCTTGCAGAGTACAAATACTCCAGAAATAGTCATGGTCCAGCTATAGCACACAATTGGGGGGGGGAGGGGCAGAAGGGGGCTTCTTATTTGTCCTGACCCTGTACCCGTGTTGCCATACAATTCATAGAATATTAAGTAGAAAAATTATGAATATTAGGTTTTTAAAAGTGGTAATGAAGGAAATGTGTTTGTAATATGCATTTTCATAATAAAACCATCTAAAAAGTTAAGTTGTTATTTACAAGAACATTTGTTTATTCTACTATTTTACAGGTATAAATATACCAAGTATATAAAATTTCCAGGTAATGCCTATCTTATTCATTATATTAAAACTCAAAGTGGTGAGAGATTCCCTTTGGTTGGTTGATCTGCTGCTGGCACATGGTCCCAGCTTCCTCGTGGCATAAGGCAAAGATTTCTATAAAGACAGCCTGGGACTTCCAGGCAAGATGGAGGCATAGGTAAATACACTTTGCCTCTTCACACAACCAAAAGAAGGACAATAACAAATTTAAAAACAAAAAATAACCAGAACTGCCATAAAATCAAACTGTGTGGAAGTCTGACAACCAAGGAGTTAAAGAATAAACATTCATCCAGACCACACAGGAGGAGGGGCAGAGAAAGGACTTGAAGCAAGACGGCAGCTGGCAGAGCGGGTGGTGCCACGTGTGTGTGTGTGTGTGGATAAACCTGGAGGATTAATTGGGGAGTGAGATAGACCACACAACCCAGGGTTCCAGTGTAGGGACATCAAGCCTCAAAACTCCTGACTAAAAATCCTGTGGGGGTTGAGGCAGCAGGAGAAACCCCCAGACTCACCAGAGAGCGTTGGAGAGACCCACAGGGTCCTAGAATGTATACTAACCCATCCACCGGGAATCAGCAACAGAAGGACCCAATTTACTTGTGGGTTGTGGGGGAAGTGACTGAAAGCTGGTTAAGCTGAGAGCTGAGCAAACGACATTGTTCCCTCTCGGACCCCTCCGCCACATACAGGGTCACAACGCAGCAACATGGGTTGCCCTGGCCTGGCAAATACCTAAGGCTCTGCCCCTTACTACATAACAGGCCCACGGAGACAAGATAATATGGCCCAAATGAAAGAACAGATCAAAGCTCCAGAAAAAATACAACTAAGTGACGAAGAGATACCCAACCCATCAGATGCACAGTTCAAAACACTGGTAATCAGGGTGCTCACAGAAATGGTTGGGTATAGTTGCAAAATAGAGGAATAAGTGAAGGCTATGAAAAGTGAAATAAAGGAAAATGTGCAGAGAACCAACAGTGAAGGGAAATAAAATGGTATTCAAATCAACGGTTTGGACCAGAAGGAAGAAATAAACATTCCACCAGAATATAATGAAGAAACAAGAATTCAAACAAATGAGGAGAGGCTTAGGAACCTCCGGGAAAACTTTAAACGTTCCAACATCTGAATCACAGGGGTGCCAGAAGGAAAAGAGGAAGAGCAAGAAATTGAAAACTTACTTGAAAACATAATGAAGGGGAACTTCCCCAATCTGGCAAAGGAAATAGACTTCCAGGAAGTCCAGGAAGCCCAGAGAGTCCCAAAGAAGTTGGACCCAAGGAAACACACACCCAGGTACATCATAATCACATTAGCCAAGATTAAAGATAAGGAGAGAATCTTAAAAGCAGCAAGAGAAAAGGAGACAGTCACCTATAAAGGAGTCCCCATCAGACTATCAGCTGATTTCTCAAAAGAAACCTTGCAGGCAAGAAAGGGCTTGAAAGAAGTATTCAAAGCCATTCAAGGCAAGGACCTACATCCAAGATGACTCTATCCAGCAAAAGTATCATTTAGAATAGAAGGGCAGATAAAGCGCTTCCCAGATAAGGTCAAGTTAAAGGAGTTCAGCATCACCAAGCCCTTATTATATGAAATCTTAAAGGGACTTACCTAAGAAAAAAAAGATAAAAAATACAAACGGTAAAATGACAACAAACTGACAACTATCAACAACTGAATTTAAAAAAAAAAAACAAAACAAAACAAACTAAGAAAACAACTAGAACAGGAGCAGAATCACAGAAATAGAGATCCCATGGAGGGTTATCAGTAGGGAGGGGTGGGGGGAGAATGGGGGAAAAATAGAGGGAATCAATAGCATAAATGGTAAGTACAAAATAGACAAGGGGAGGTTAAGAATAGTATAGGAAATGGAGAAGCCAAAGAACTTATGTGTATGACCCATGGACATGAACTAAGGTGGGGGAATGTTGGAGGGAGATGGGGTACAGGGCAGAGGGGAATAAAGGGGAAAAAATGGGACAACTGTAATAGCATAATCAATAAAATATATTTAAAAAATAAAAAAATAATTTTTTAATGATGGCCTGATTACCTGTAAGGAGCAAATAAATCCAAACTACGTTAATGTGGTTAACATTAACGTAGTTTGGATCTACATTAACGCCGATAATATGGGACCAACGTAACTGATTTTTTAAATATTTTTACTGGACATTTGACTGAATTAACTTGAGAATTTAAATCTAAGAATAATCTAATAAAACTAGGGCTTGAATCCATAACTCATGTAAATGTAGGGAGCATTTAACTTCCTTCCCCAAACACTTTACCAAAGGATACATACTCCACGCAGTAATGGTTCCGCTCTCTGCAGGTCCTCATGCCAGCACCTTGGGATCACAAATACTTAAGCAGCAAAGGGACTGTTGCTTAAAAGGGATAATGAAATTATATAATCTTATTAACCAATGTCACCCCCATAAATTTGATAATTTTTTTAAAAAAGGAAAATGAAAAAAAGCAAGAGAGCAAACAATACCCACAAAGCAGCTATGCCCAGCTGAGGGCCAATCAGGGTCCTAGATTCTTCGAATATGGAAACTAGAAAATCATTGGAGATTCAATCCAAATCACCCACTGGTTGATGGATTAGAATCCAATGCAGCTAATTCTTCTCTTTAAACTCCACTAGAAGATGTCAGATTTCAAAACAAAAACAAGCTGTGGATAGGTAACCTCCAAACCACAAGTTAGTTCTGTTCCCAACTAAATTGCATCTGCCATAGACAGCCTAAATCCAAATGAATTAAGAGGCTTTGTCAGCAACTATAAGCAAAAATTAAATCTCAAGTTCACAATTTCAGGCTGACATTTTTAAAATGACAGGAAGAGGAAAGGTCAATGACTTTATACCTAGAAATAAGGAGTACCTTGGCTCATTTATAGATAAAAGGGTCAGCAAAAACAGGTAACTAGACGTTTCTAACCTGAAATTTTCGTCCAAAACAAAGGAGAGAAAGAGAAATTTTGCAGAATACCTGTATGTTTTCAGATCTTGGGGAGAAAGTAAAACATTTTAGCGAAGTTTCGGGTAATCTTCCTTTATTGTAAAGTGTAAGTTACAGGTACATGGTTGCGTGTGCATGCGTGTATAGACTAGAAGAGAGAGAGCTGGTTCTCTTGCCAGTGCCACACCTTTGTTTCCATTTCTTTGTGCTTCTGTCTCTACCCAGCCACACATCACTCCCCCCAACCCACCCCACAAGTCCCACTTCAACTTCTCTTAGTAGAAAAATTAACTTCTATAATTTATTTTCGATTTTGAATAATTTTAAAAAGAATCTTATACTCCCTACTGTTCTTTTCTCTCTGTGGTTTCAGGAGCCCTTCAGAGCGATTCAGTGCTCCACTCCCATTCTGTGGAGGGTACATCATCACACCCTTAGAGCGGGAACAAAATTTAACATCCTTCCCTTAGAGAAAAAGAAAACATTAAAAACTTCAGTGTTTTGTTTACATACACAATGGTTTTGATTTCTCCAGAGCCTGCTTTCATCTGAAATCATCCCTAACCTTTGAGTGCCCACCGCCTGCGCGTTGGCCTTTCAGCTGGAAAGAAAAGATATGCTGAGCTGTCCCCGGGGTGATGGGGATGAATACTTGAAGGACAACAAGTCGCTCCCCACAAAAGAGAGAAGCACCAAGATGGGGGAGGGGCTTGCTGCCTAGCCCCACAAAGTGTTATCATCTCAATTTCTATTTTAAAACTCAGTCTTGTCCAGAAGCATGAAGATTTGTTTCTACTCCCTTTTCTTGCCTGTGTTCTAGTACCTTATGATTTTCTCCAAAGCTTGTACCTGTCAGCAAGAGCATGCTTCAAGAATTAGCTTTAGGAACAAAACTGCAGCAAATATATATATTTCCTGTTGTCAGCGTCTCTCAGGAGAGACTGATGCACTTTGCCGTAGAAAGCCGTGCTGCTGTGCTGTCTGACAAGATGAGGCCCTGGCAGGTAAGCTTCAACACAGAGACCAGCAGACGAGAGGTTTTACTAATCCTAGAAGAAAACCTTGATCTGATGTTGTATTTGTATATGAGTCAGGATAAAGAACCTTACAGAAACAACATCCAAAAACTCAGTGGCTTGATACAGAAGATTTATTCCTGGATCAAGCAGATTGGTGGCTTTCTTCCCAGAGGTGACCGAGGAATTTAAGTTCATTCCATCTTGTTTTGCCAACATCTTAAATATGTGGCCTTTAAAGTTGTCACAGAAGAAGAGAGAGCGTGAGCCACTGCACACAGGGTTTCGCGCCAGGCCTGGAAGCAGCTTACGACTCTTCTAGCCACATTCCATTGGCCAAACCCCACTCATATGGCCCCAGCCTACTGCCAAGGGGAGTTGGGCAACATGATCTCCCAGGGTGCCGAGGTGAGAAAACAGGTTCAATATCATAGGTGATTCAGTCTATTAAGTCATTAAACTTTAAGTGTGCTAAGTAAGCAAAGGTAACAAAGAAGAAAGGAAAAACCTAAACAAGAACTTTTGTTAGTTTGATACAATCAGACCTTTGATTGGCGTCAAAATGCCCAATGGGCAGACCAAATGAGAGCTAAATCAAGGTGGGAAGTCCCAATGTAGAGACTAAAAAGTTACTTTTCATTCCAAAGTGCATGGAAGGCTCAGCTGACAGGAGTCATTGTACCCAAGGAACATGCCAAGATGTGGAGTTGCCTTTGCAACGCTGCAAGGGCCAGGTCTGGAGGTGAGCATCTATCCATGGTTCCTCAGCTGGGAATGTGGGGAAAAGGCATTCTTGGCAACTATTCCACAAACATACTGTTCTCTAGTGAAATAAGGACTAGAGCTGGAGGGAGAGAATTGGTTTAGACAGAGTTATCAAGGAACTTGGGGTGTCCAGAAACACCCTGTGTGGGAGACCCCACACAAGTAACTGTGTACCCCCACATACAACATACATCCCTCTTGTGTACCCCACCCTAGGGAAAGGCCCCACAAGCCAGGCCCCTCTGCTCCTTACCTTCTGCCTGCAGAGTCCCCACCTGCTGATTCTCCCCGCTCCCCAGCTCTTTCTGGACCTCATTCCACTTCTTTTATCCCATGGTGTGGCCTTAGTCCGGGAAGTCCATTACTCCCTGGACTTGCACAACAGCTGCCCACCTGGTCTCCCCGCCTCCAGCTAATCTCACCCCATCCCATCTATGCTCATACTGCAATCAGAGGATTTAAAACATAAAGTCAATCATGTCAATCCCTTGCTTAAAATCTTGTAGTATTTCACATTGCCTTCGGAACGAAATTCAGAATCGTTGGCTTGACCAGCAAAGCCTAACATAATTTGTCTCTTGCTTGGTCCTCTAGCTTTGCCCCCCCACTCTGCCCCTGCTCCCCACACCCCACTCATGCACTGCACACCAACCAAACATTACTACTCAAGGTTCCCAGAGGAACATAAGCTCCATCTTCTCCCTGGGTGGGCTCTTCTTCTTCTTCTGCCTCTGACTCCTACCCGCTCACGTCCCTGTCCCCACATTGCTGCCCACCTGTCTTGATAGACTGAATGCAATGTCCCTGTGTGGCAAAGCAGAAAGGGTCCATTTGAACAAAGTGCTGCCATTCATCTTAAAGTGAGAATATGGCCAGACTTAGCATCTTAGCTCCAGGTGATTGGCAAGGATTGAGGTCAAAATGTTCCTATTAAAAGGGATATGCTGGTGACAGAAAGAGACTCGACTTTGGCTAATAAACATACAGTGTAATATAGAGATGATGTATTATAGAACTGTACACTTGAAACCTATATAATTGTACTAACCAATGTCACCCCAATAAATTCTCTTGTATAATTAGATGGAGGTTCTACCAGAGAAGCACAACACAGAACAGCCCCTAAGTTTTCTTTTATGTACTTGGGGAGCACAGGTGGCCCTGGCACCAACACTAGAAAGGGCCTCAGAGAAGCAGAGATACTCACAGGCCCCCCACCTTCTGCCCTTGTCTCCCTTTCCGTGGATCTGACCCCATCTCTGCCCTCTCTCTGGAAGTCTTCAGGAGCTAGAGCAAATGCAGACACACTGACATTTGGCTGAAGCCTGGCATGGCCAGAGTTTGCAAGTCTCAAGGAAGTCTTAGGACTAGAAATCAGTTATCCCACAAGAAGTTTGTCATACTGCCCTGAAGAAGTCACAGGCACCCAGCAGGGAGGGCTTAGAAGAGGCTGTAGAACGGCCCCAAGGGAGGCGGGTTGCGGATTGGGTGGGGGGAAGAGACTACAGAAACAAGAACACGCTAAAAACAGAATCAGTGAATCCTCGGCTGAGGGCCCAAGAGTGGGACTAACACACTGTCCAATGCACCCAAGTTCAACGAAAGGAGTTGCACCACCTATGCAGGACTTCCTAAAGCATGCCCTAAACCACGTTGGTGGCCTAAAGCCTATTGTCACCTGCAGAATATGCAAGTGCGGTAAGAAAGATGAGAAAAAAGAATGGAGGGGAGGATTTCTGGTTGTCTGAGGGGCTCTGGGTTCTCTTCCCCTCACCAAGGGAGGGAGGTCCTGTCTCCCTGCCTGAGACCAGATGAGGGGCCTTTAAAGGGAATTCCTTGAAGAATTTGATGTGACCCAGGTGTCTGAAGGACCCACACAGAGACTGGTGTCTGACCCTTGCCTGTGGCATTCTGAAAGTGGAAGTCCGACCAGAGGCTCCCTCTCTGGAGAGCAAAGGAAGAAAGTGGGCAATTGGGAGCAGCCTGCCTTCCTAGCTTGGCTGAGTGAGAGAGCATTTCCGGAGGATCAGAGTGAACCCTGTAGAAGATGCAGAGGCTTGAGCTGCCTTGAAAGGGACCCTCCCCACAGGTCTGCCTAGAACAGGAAGTGAGCACAAAAGAACAGGCTATGAAGGGTGAACCTTCAGAAACAAAGCTGAGAGGGAAAATCCAGAGGACCAGTCAGAGGGGCGCCACCTGCACCACTGAACCAGTGAGCCGTTCAGTGGGCAGATGGCCCCCGAAGGGGGTTCCCCTGAAGGACATCTTCAAAGAACTCACAAACATCAGAGCTCTCAAACATCAAAGAACTCACAAACATTTGGGTGCCTGCCTTCCTGGAGGCAGGCAGTGTGAGTCGCCTCCTGCCTCTCCTCTCTTCCTCTTTCTCACCCCGGAGGCTGAGCCCGCCCAGGATGTGGGAGGTGAGTGTGAGACAGAAGCTGAGGAAATACCGAAGAAGTGGGGCCCACTAGTACTCTACCACTGCGGGCTTTACCTGGAGACACTCAAGCTTGGATTAGATGCAACTAGACTTTTTAAACCTCTAAAGGGAATCTTCTTTAGACCTAAAACTGACAGGGAAAGCTATGGGACCAGACAGACACATCGGAGAGCTGGGAAGGAACTGTAATGGATGGTGAGGAAGCATCAAGTTCATCCTCCTCACTCCTTGAACTAGTTACATGAGCTACACTGGGACATATCCCAGTCATGTGAAGGTAGACCTTATGTGGCTGAGGGAGCTTTCTGGCATCTTGGCTTGCCACTCACTCAGGTTTCAGGTAAGCTTAAATTTGGGCCAGTAAACAAAGCTGCTCCATTACCTTAACTAACCTCCTTTAAATAAGTTGCCAAACTTGCATCCCGAGCAAGGAGGACCACCCTGGCCTGAACTCCCCTGAAGCCATGAGGGCTTCTGCCTAAGCTATATTTATGATTCTGCTTAGAGAACATTCATCTGTTAACACGGAGCCTTGAGACATGCTGCACTGTCTTTGGGAAAGGGAAGGAAAAGCCACATCTGGGCAGTCAAAGGAATTCTGCGCTGACATCTTGGGGATTTGTTCAGCCTGCCTGGTGAAGGTTGTTGATTCCAGGCGCAGACCCAAGAACTGGAAAATGTCAGGCTGTGCTCAGCAACTCCCTTCTGTGATTGAGAGGAACCGATGAGTTTGGAGGGAATACAAATGGGACAACTGCTTAAAGCAGATGAATGAATCCACCAGCCTTTCCCTGATGCTTTAGAGTGAGAAAAAAAAAAAAGTGTGCGCCCTGGCCGGGTGGCTCAGATGGTTGGCACTTTGTCTTGTACAGGAGAAGGTTTCACGCTCAATTTCTGGTCAGGGCACATGCCTAGGTTTTGGTTCCATACCCAGCTGGGGCACGTACGGGAGAGGCACATTTGGGAGGCAACCAATCAATGTTTCTCTCTCACATTGATGTCTCTCCTTCTCTCTCTTCCTCCTTCCTCCCTCTTTCTCTCTTCACTTCTCTTTCTAAAATCAATGTTTTAAAAAAAGATATCCTCAGGTGAGGATTAAGAAAAAGAAAGAGCACTCACCTCCCACTGGTCTGTCCCTCAACTCCTCAGCTCGTGGAAGCATTACTTCTCCGTGCACACGACTGTTTCATTGTCTAAATGTCAAGAGTGCGTGAAGAGCTATATTTCAGTATTTCTCCTTATTTCTTTCTTCATTCTTTCTTGGCAGGTGTGTGTGTGTGTATGTGTTGGCATATTAGTTTTTTAGGGCTATCATAACAAATTACCACAAACTTGATGGCTTAAAACAACAGAAACTTATTCTCTCACAGTTCTGGAGGCTGCAAGTCCCAAATCAAGGTGTCAGCGGGGCCATAAAATCTTTCCTCACCTCGTCCAGCTTCTGGTGGCCCCACGTGCTCCTTGCCTCATGCCCGCACCGCTCCATCTCTGTCTCTGTCTTCACATGGCCTCTTCTCCTCTGAGTGCCCTATCTTCTCTTCTTTTGTCTCTGACAAGGACACTTGTCATTGGATGCAGGGGCAATCTGCATAACTCAGGATGATCTTGAGATCCTTAATGCTAGTACTTCTGAAAAGAGTAACTGAATGAGCCTTTTTGTGAGGGGAGAAGGGAGAACACCACTCAACCCATTGCAGAAAGCAAAAAAGACAGCAAAAAAAATGATAAACTATTTAGGGTTCAGTAATAAAGAATTGGGTCTCATAGGAAAGTTCCTCCATTTTGGAGGCCTAAGTGCAGCCCCTCCTCGTATCCATACCAAACGCCTCACAGGGGCCCCCACGCCGCTGCCTCTCCCAGAATCTCCAGGTCTGGACCAGTGAGGGGCGTTAGGATGGAGGGGACATGGGGACACGGGGTGTCTCCCCAGAGCTGTGCACCAGACCACACGTCTGTCTGTGTGAGTTTGTAAGGGGACAGACAACCCTCCTCTTCTGTGAAGTAGAAAAATTGGTTGCCAAGGCCTCTTTCTCAGGGCCAGCTCCTCAAGCGGGTGCTGCTCTCTTGAGGATAACAAATGGAAAGTATTTTGTAAATTCCGAAGCGCTCTACAAATGCAAGCCTTCTTTACAGCACCATCAGCACTACAGTGCAGAGGCAAAACTGCTAACCTACGCCTGGAGAGGCCCAGGGTCAGCGCCAGTGGCAACAGTAACAACTGCCAGCACCTACCGCAGACCCCACGTGGCTGTGCACCGTGCCGCACTGCTTACACCAGAACCTCTTCCAGTCTCCTTTTCCTTACTTTTAATAAGACTAACAACAGGTCCTCCTTGGTGGATTTGAAAATTAAATGATTAAACTATGTATAGGTGACTTAAGGTCATACAGCCAGTGAGTGATCTCTGGGGTCACCCAGATCTGTCTGAGTCCAAAGCTGGTGAACTTCACGACGGTATGTTTCTTCCCGCGAGTGTGACTTTTACAGCGAGGGACAGTGTTTGCCAACGGGAGACCCTTTTTGCACTCCTGAGTATTACCTTCTTTCCTTTCAGGTTCTTCCCCTGTGCAGACCTACTAGAGCCTTTAGAAAAATCAGGAACAGGTGGATTCTCAGGAGGTTAGACCCGGTGAGGTGTAGGCTATTCCGGGCGGGTAGACCCAGCATCCTCGGGCTTTATGATCCTGCGTTCCTAAGCTCCGGTTCTGTTGTGCCTCCAACAGGCCTTGTGAAAAGGAGCTGTAGACCTTTAGGCACCAGCTGCTCTTCCACAGGTATTTATGGAAACCCCGTGAGGGGAAGGATGCCTTCAGAGAGGTTCGGCCTGGTTGAGAAGAGGAAAATCAGAGCATAAGCAGAGTAGGGGGGTAGGCAAAAGTAGGTTTGCAGTTGTACATAAATGGTACAATAATTCATAAATAATACAAGAATAAAGTCTGTGTTTTGCATACTCGCAACTGTAAACCTACTCCCCCTCCTTCTCCCAGTATATAACCAAGTGTTGGTAGGAGTGCAAACTATAAAATAGGATGTGCATGAGGAATGGGCAATCAGGGGGTGGTGCCTTGTTGAAACCCCAGCTCAAGTTCACCCACCGCTGTAAGGCTGACTTCAGGGTCCACTCTTGCCCTGCCCTTAAAGAATGCTGGCCACCTCCCTGGGGAGCAAGTGTGGGCTGATGTTCTCTGTATTCTTTAGCAAAGAATTTCAGCCAGTGATTCTAGGCTGGCATGTTAGGCACATAGCAGGTGAAAAATTGCTAGGTGAAGTTCCCTGACACCCAGGTGCCCCCAACCCTTCATCCTATAGAAGTGACATGCTCAACCGTGCCCTGGAATCACTGGTCCAAGCTCTGTACTCTGCTACTCCCCAAGGGACGGTGTCCTCACTGTGCAGTTTGCCTTGTCCTCCATCCAGCTCTTGTCTGCTCCTCCCGCCCACGTCCAGTCCCTGTATGATGGGGTGGACAGTGGCTTCCCAGGACTTCTCTTACTTCCAGAACCACTTTGCCCAAGCTCGAACCCTGGACCTCTCTTAGTTCTAAGTACAGATTGCAATGATTGACAAGGCTTTGGAGAAGGCTCAGGGATAACAGCAGGTTTGGCTGCTGTTGGAGCCCAGGGGCCTGACCTTCCTCAGAGTGTGTGCCAGGCACTGCCCTTGTGAGGCCCTGCTCTACGCTGGTGATGAACAGCCCAGCCCAGCCCAGCTCCCAAAAAAACAACTTGATATACAGGAAGGTCTTTTCTGAGGCTTCCAGAGAAGGAGAAAAAAGTTGTTTCTAGAGGAAAATCATCATCTGAGACTTGCAATTCTGCCCTCAGTAAAGACATTTAATTATGCAAAACATTTAGATTCTTGTTGTCTTAACCATTCTATTCCAGCAGATGATCTGGGATTTGCAAGTTTCATAACCAAAATGTCCATTAAAGTGTTATTCTGCAATAAACAAAGAAATCTGTCTTCTATCTTTAGAGAAAATCAAACACTATACAGTCAGCTTCAGAAAAAAGCAGATCCTTCCTATATTAGTGTTTCTAAGAATAAAGAAAAGGGACTCTCGGCTCCCCTGGAGCACCCTGTTGTATGTCAAGAATGAAGGAATGGAAAGAAGGAAAAAAGAAGGAAGGGTAGGAAAGAGGGAGGGAAAAAGAGAAGAAAGGAGGGAAGGGAGGGAGAGAAGGTGGGAGGAGGCTGCTTGATTAGTTTACAGCACTTGCTCGTGTATTATTTTACTTCTTTGTTTACTCATTTGTCTCTCTCCCTACAGTAAGCAACCAAAGAGCAGAAAATGTGACCTAATCAATTGTATATCCCAAGTCCTCAATAGGACCTACGTGGTGGTCAGTGAAAGTTGGAGAGAAGGAAGAAGGGAAGGAAGGAGGGAAGGAAGGAAGGAAGGAGGAAAGGAAGGAAGGAAGGAGAATAGAAGGAAGAAAGGGAGGAAGGAAGGAAGGAAGGAGGGAGAATAGAAGGAAGAAAGGGAGGAAGGTAGGTAGGAAGGAAGGAAGGAAGGAAGGAAGGAAGGAAGGAAGGAAGGAATAAAATAATGTTAAGGTAATGCGACCATTTTGCTCTGCCTTCTAGGGGTGTCCAACCTGAGGCCCATGGGCCCCATGCAGCCCAGGATGACTGTGAATGTGGCCCAACACAAAACTGTAAATTTACTTAAAACAATATGAGGTTTTTTTATGATAATATGTCACAATGCATTTAATGTGTAGCCCAAGACAACTCTTCTTCTTCTGGTGTGATGCAGGGACACCAAAAGGTTGGACACCCCTGTGAGCTTAGACCATTTGAAGTGAAACACAATTCTCTTGGCCTGTAAGGCCCTTGTTACCGATTCTTATGGAGGTGAGGTAGTGAGACTATAAAAACTTCCAGACCACACGGGGCCTTTGTGTAGTTCACAGCCCACGCATTCTCACCACCAACGTGAGAGCTGAGCTCTGAGCCTGCGGATCCTGGAGGAGGAAGCACTCGGAATATTTTTTAACTCTCGATGTCTGACATCTGCCTAAGCTTTCAGAGTGCAGAGTTCTCTCATGTACATGATCGAATTCTGATTCTCACAGCTGCCCTGCATGGAGGTTACACCAGGAACCCTGCTTTGCACATGAAGAACTGTGCAAAACCACCCAAGTTCAAGCAGCTGGAACTCGAATCTAGGTCTTCCAACTCTCAGACTAGGACTTATTCCATTTCACAAGGAGAAACACATTATTGGTTCGTGTCTTTGTGTCCTGGAAAACAGTGTTCTTTGTTAATGTTTAAAGTCTCAAGAGTCTATGTAGCCAAAATGGATTTCAATTACTGATTTGATACCTCGATAGGGAGAGAACAAACTTGAAATTTAAAAATGATCAATTCAGCTAGAGAAAAGAGCAAAGTGTACTGGTCTTGCCAACCATGGGGAGACCTTTTGAAGACGCCCCAATGAGTGTCAAGCTGGTGGAAAGAAAGATCCCAGACCCAGGCAGCTGGGACCACGTTATGACCCTTCCCATCCCCAGTGACAGGCTCCAGGGTCAAGCTTGGGTGGGTCACTCTGTTAAGCGTGCTATTGAAAAGGCAAGATGAAGCTTCACTCCTGGAGGTGGCGTGGGAGGGAGTGTTGGGCTGGGCTGCCAGGCTACAGGCCCCAGGGGAGAAAGAACAGTGTTGGCTTCTCTGTGCTTAAAGGTACACTGCTGCATTCAGACAACACCGTGCCTGAACCAGTTCTCTGCACCTGTGCATAACATCACCTGGGTGTCAGCGCAGGGCAGAAATTTCTGCAGACAGAGAGGTCAAGGCTGGAGGGATGAGAGATGGGCTAAAGCAAATCAGAGTCAGTTTTCTCCACCTCCATGCTGCCCCCACCCACCCCCCATGCCCACAGCGGCATTTAGGTCACTCTGTTACCATCTCTTGACTGTCAAATCCATTGGTCCCTTAGTGACTGTGAAGAGGGAGTGGGAAGAAGATGATGTGGCAGGAGGAGAACTGGTTTTCCAAGCACACAAGCCTAGTGAGTTGCTGGCTCTGCAAACCACTGGCTGTCAACTTAGTTCAAGTCGTACAGCTCCGCAGAGCCCCGCGTCCTTCATCCGCTTGGGGAACGACGGAAACACTCCACCTCTAAGAAGTGCAAGCCCCCCTCTGAGGCTTCTGAGGTATCTAAGTAAGGCTAAAATCTTCCGGGGTTCAACTCCTTACTTTTTCCAAGACGTGGGGTGCTCAGTACACCAGGGGCCCGGTGGTGCTTGACGTGGCAGCATAGGCCCGGTGGGGAAACTATGCCTCATCCTGAGTAATAGAAAGAAGTAAGAAACTGAGGCATGCCGATACCCAGTTGTGACTATTTTCTCTGAAAAAGCATACCCCTCAGATGATGTTACAAATTAGGGATTCAATGTGTAGCAAGATTTAAAAAAATAAAACTCTGCCCTGGCCAGTATGTATCAGTCGGTTGGAGCATTGCCCCATAGATCGAAAGGTTGTGGGTCCGATCCCTGGTCAGAGCATATACTCAGTTGTGGGTCCGATCCCTGGTCAGGGTGTGTACTACAAGGCAACCAATGGATGTTTCCGTCTCATATCAATGTCTCTCTCTCTCTCCGCCCTCCCCCGCCCACCTTCTCCTGCACTCACAGCTAGCACCTCCTTACATTAGACCAGCAAATGTGATGCTGTTTAATCTTGACTCTGGAGCTTACATGCTTCTCAAATCTTTAGATCTGCGTTTTCTTAGTATTACCATTACTTTGAAGCTCCATAGAGCCAGCTTTGTGTTTTGAAAATAAAGAAAAGAGGAAGGAAGAATGGAGGGAGAGAGGGAGGAAGGGAGTGAGGGAGGGAGGGAGGGAGGAAGGGTGGAAGGGAGGGAGAGAGAGAGGAGGGGAGGGAGGGAGGGAGGGAGGGAAAAAGAAAAGAAAAACCTCTTGATTTAGTGGAGTGGCATGTGACTTCTGATTTCAAGTTCTACCAATTAGCTGTAGCACACAGTCTTCCTTGGCAGCTCTCTGCTCCCCATCACAGATGGTATGGAAAAGTCTGACTGATGACTCTCTGGTTCTTCTTTCCTATTTCCTCTGCCACTGCTAATTTAAGAAAGTCTACAGGATACCGGGACAACTGTCAGCCCTGCCTTATTCCCCCTGCCTTTGCCTTCTCCTGCCACCCACAGCCACATCTACTGCTGGACTCCTCCAGCATCCAAGCCTGGTCAGATGGCAACAGGAAAAACCAGCGTCCTCAGCCACATGAACCAGTGTGGTGTGGAATTAAGTGATTCTCTCTGCCAGACGGTGACGCGGTGACCTTCTGGGCTCTGGCGAGCTCCACCTGCCTGAAGTGGGAGCACTGCCCGCCCTCGCAGTCCGGATCCACTCTCCGGAGCTGGGCACTCCTTGGCCCTACTTACCAGTCCATCACTTGCTGAGGCAGGGCAGTCCTAAAGTCAGCAGTTCATAAGCCTTAATCTGGCTCTTCCCATCTCACCCTGTGGAGGGCCACTCACTTCTCAGTGTCTATTGGTGAGCAGACAGCATTCAGCAGGCCCTGTGTGGCCTCGTCTGTGATTCCGGGCCCAGCCCCGGACAGCAGCTCTGCCTGGGTCACTCCCAATCCACACACCACTTTCTTCACTTAGCTTCCAGAAAGCAATAGCTTATTCCCCAGGGCAGGCAGGGCAGAGCAGACCCTTCTGCCGAATGGGAGGAGCAGGAGAGGTGCAGCAGGACAGTCTCTGCAGCTTCTGATGATGAATGCCCAACCAGAGTCTGTGGGGATGGGAAGAAAGGGCCAGCTTTCCAAACACTGCAGGTCATGGGACAAGAAAGCCTTACCGATGGCTGACGTGCCAGGACCCCACTGCTAGCAGGGAGGGGACAGGCACCCTGCGGTGGCTGGGTACCCAAAATTAACAGCTGCAACTGGGCCAGGGCTAGAACCTGCCCCATTTAGAAAAGAAGCCTTTATTAAATAGGCCAGGGCTAGAACCTGCCCCACTTAATAAAGAAGCCTTTATTAAATACAGCTCTGACCCACCACTCACCTACTTAATGAGTTCTGATGCTTTTCTATTGTCTGCAGAATAGCTGGACCCACAACTTCCTTTGTAATCTGGATCAATATTGTATCAGTCAGGGCTTTCCAGAGAAACAGAACCAATGTTTGCACGTTCTCCCCATGTCTGTGTGGGGCTCCTCCCACTTTCCAGAGACGTGCACATTAGGTGAATTGGTGTGTCTAAATCATCCCTGTATGAGCGAGTGTTGTGGGTGTGGGAGCGCCCCCCGATGGAAGAGTGTCCTGTTGTTAGTACACATAGGCCCAAGGGAGAGCCCAGAGACTAAATGCCTACCTCGGGGCAAGGGAATACCAAAGAAAGAGGCTGGTCATTCCAGTCTGGCAACTAACTGAGTTTATTAAGGAAAGCTTACATAACAGGCTGGTCTTGGGCAACTGCAAGATGACAGACACTGAAGAACTACATAGGGTAAAGATGAGGGGCGGGGGCGGGGTGGGAACAGTCACAAGCACTAGTGCAAGAACGCTACCAGGCGTGGGAAATTACTTCACATGCTTGACCCTGTCGGGACAATGGCCTGGTCCAGGAGCCAGCACGCAGCGGGAGGCAGGGGAGGGTGCTCCCTTATGTCAGAATGAGTATCAGTTATGATCAGACAGTCTCTAAGGGGAGTTTGGGGTAAGCAATCTCCATTCTGGCCTGGGTCCAGCTGCTGGACAGACAGTGGTCAGGCCACGAAACAGTTTGTCCTCTATACCTGTCCAGGATTGGGCTCTGCCTTCCACCCTGAGCTGTGAGGTAGGCTCTAGCACTCGCAACCCTGAGCTGGAAAACAGTTATCTTATTCATTTTTATTTATCTTTCTTTCATTTTTTAAAATCCTCTCCAAGGATATGTTTTATTGATGTTTTTAGAGAGAGAAAGGAAGAGAGAGAGAGAGAAAAAATGATGTAAGAGAGAAACATCGATCAGTTGCCTCTCTTACATTCACCCATCGGTGACCGAACCTGCAACCCAAAAACACGCCCTGACCAGGATCGAACGCAGAACCTTCTGGGGTTTGGGACGATGCTCCAACCAGCTGAGCCGCCCAGTCAAGGCAATCTTTCTTAAGTGTACGTATGGCTCACTTTTATTTTAATGCTTCATTTTGGAAGTGTTTTGAGTCTTTACACAGATGTTTTTGTGACCAAAGATATGCCATAGGAACCCAGCTCTTGTTTACATCAATTACCTACGGTAAAACTGGTTTTGTTATATGTCATTTCAGTTAGTCACAGTTTCCAAGAACCTATCGACAACAGTAGATGAGAACTTTCTATGTATGTATCTATCATCTATTTCTATCTATATCTATCTCTAGAGAAGGAGAGAGATTTATTTTAAGATACCGGCTCTCGTGATTGTGGAGGCTGGCAAGTTCAAAATCTGCAGGCTGGTGACCCAGAGAACTGGTACTGTGTCTGGCGTCCAAGCACAGTCTGCTGGCAGAATTCCCTCTTCCTCTGGGAAGGTCAGTCTTTTTTCTCTTCAACCCTTCAACTGGTTGGATGAGGACCACCCACATTATGAAGGGTAATCTGCTTTAAACATCCACTGAGTTAAATGGTAATCTCATCTAAAACAAACTTTTACAAAAAAATCTAGAATGATATTTGATCAAATATCCAGGTACAGTGTTTTCCAGACAAAATGACATATACATTAACCATCACAAATACGGTTTCCCAGCTTCTTTTTCAAACATGCCCCTACATGGGCCCTTCTTTCAGCCACTCAGAGACTCGTTCTTTGGACACACCAGAACGTCAGTAGCTCTGGCCCTGCCCTTCCCCGTGTACTCCCAGGACCCAGTTCCTGTGCCTTAGTCAATTCATTGTAATTGGGTATTTACCTGCCTGTCTTCCACTGGCTTTTTCACGTCCTCAAAGGCACGTTTAGCCTGTCATTCCTCCTCACGCCACCAGGACCTCATATAGTAGTTGAAACTCAAAGAACTCCAGTGGATGTTTGTGGAACAAAAATGGGTCTAGAAAGCTGAAGGCCCACACTAGAGATGGGGGCTGAGGAGATTAGCTGTTGGCTGAGATGGACAGGAGATAACAGTTCAAAAAGTGGTGATGAAGCCCAGGATCACTTCTGGCTCCAGAAGTCACAGAAGGCTTCACCGGGGAAATAGCATTTGTGACTGCAACAGGGAGAGGTGGGGAAGGGCAGCCCAGTGAAGGCAGTGCCTTCACTGAAAGCACAGAAGTGGAAAGGTGCAGAGAATCTTCAGGAAAGAATGGGTCTTTTTCCTAGAACATAGCCTACTTGGGGGTGGTGTGGGGAGAGAGGCTGGACAGGGAGGAGGGCCCCATTCTCGCAGGCTGCGGGGCCAGACTCAGCACTGGGTGCATCAGATGTGGTGGGAACCTGTCAGAGGCTGTCTGCCCCAGGTAAGGGGTGGGCAGTGACATATGATTCAGGCCTGGCTGTCACTTCTGCCTCTGCCCGGGAAGTTATTAGAGTGGGGTCGCCACTGCACCAGTCCTGAGGGGTGAGCTCACTGATGCCTGAGTTAAACATGCAGGTGGGCGAGGGAAGCCACAGTCACTGTCATTCATTTGCAAACCTTAGACAGGGCCGCAGCGCTGACTGCTCCAGTTTCATTTCTCCATGTCATTTAGACACAGTTTGAAAGAAGAGGTAAAGGAAAATGTTTCAGAAGCTGAAAGGCCAGAACAATGGCTACACTTTGTCCTGGCTGGGAAAGCAAGCAAACAAAAGACTGTGAGGCATGACATTATCAGTATCATCCTTGAGGCAGGTGGAAAGGTCAGGCTCGGGCCCCAGGGTAGGAGCCCACACCTGAGTAGGGTCTGGGGGGCTGGGCTTTAAGAGCCGCCTCTTCTGAAGGCCCGGGATGGCATGTTCTCTCCAACAGCCCTGGCGCGCTCTCTGCACTGCTCTGGTGCGTGGCTGCAGTGCGCTCTGGGCAAGGCAGAAGCTGGGCTCTCGCCCTAAAGCATTCAGACAGGAAGCCTGTGCAAATGGGCTATGGGCTACTTTGTAGTTCTGATTCCTCCATTTCTCCACTTCCCCACCCTCTGTTTCTTCCCCTAGTTCAGTCTTGAATATGTTTATTTGAAGAGCTTTACAAAACACCTCATTTAAGAGAATTTTGTTGACTCCTGGCACTCAGGGAAGAGTGAGTTCCCACCCCACAGCTCACAGCTCCTCACTCCAGCTGGTAGGGACATGATTCCTGTTTGCCTTTCAGCCTGTGCCCCTCCCCCGGGTGCTGTGTGGCTGGTCTCTGTTCCCACACACCTGATGCACCTGGCAGGCAGCTGCACCCCCCAGCACCCCAGGGAATGCCAGGCCAGTTTTGTGGGCCAGGACTGGACTCAGGCACCAGTGTGCTGGCACTGGGCATAAAGTTCTGTGCATTAAACACTGAACACCAATGCTCTGCGGTACAGGGCGAGCCCACCGCACTGTGTGCAACTCCAGCCAGTGAGATGAGCAGGCAGGTGCTCCACCCCGTCCTGTGTTAGTCCCACCTGGGTTCTAGTGTGGCCGCCCCACTTTGCTGCGATTGGAGCAGAGCTTTCGGGAGGAGAAAAAAGGGCTGAGGACAGAATATCCCAGAATAGTTTTTTAAATCTTTCAGTGAGGAAAAAAAAACCATAAAATGATTTTTCCATTTAAAAAGAAAAAGAAAACAAACACCTAGCAGGAGATTAAGCAAATGAATGAAAGGCTTATTAAGCACAGAAGTATTTTATTTACACCCACAGGCTGCATTTCACAATAACTACCTTCCTCCGTTTAACAAAAACCTGGTCAGATAACAGGATAAATGGTCTGTCTGTGGCCTCATAAAGCTTTACTGACACAAACCTTCCTAAGAAAGATCATGCGGTAGTTTCTCAGGACCTGCTCCTTCCAGTAAAACTGCAGGGGGTCGTAACTCCAAGGCCTACATTGGAGGTCCCCCTCCCTGAGATAAAGCATGTGGGCCACTACAAACTCCTCCCCAAAGGAAAAACCAGGGACCGATTGAGCTACAACACTGGGTTTTGACCCCTAAGAGCCAAGGAGGGAAGGGAACCCTGTAAGCAGTAAGGTCCTGCCGGCTCTCCTGTTCTGTACTCCAGACGGAGCTCTGGGGTGGGGAAGGTGACGGGCCTGTGAGGAGGGCCCGCACTGCAGAGCAGAAGAATGATCCTCCCAAGTCATGCCAGGCTCTGCATTTTCTGACTTGATCTTCACTACAGCCTCATGGCCTAAACTATAATTATCTCCACTGTTCCCATAAGACAATGGAAGACCAGAAAGGTTAAGTAACTTGTCCAAGCTCACACAGCTTGTAGAATTCAAACCCAGGACTGTCTAAGCCCAGAGTCAGACGCTAACCTTTTTTGTTGTTGTTGTTAACCATCTGCCTCTGTGTCTGGCCTGAATGCAGCCATCAGCTCCTTTCTATACAAGCCTGGCCAACTGGCCATCAGGGGCAGGGGAATGGGTGAGGCGCAGAGTTGAGCGGAAGAGCCACAGCCTAAGTATAGGGAGGAAAAAGGACTCAGACATGGGCAAACAATACCCCATCCATGTCTGCAGCGATGATCCCAATCCTACCCCCCCAACGTCTCCCAGTTGCCCCTGGGAAGGACACCTATCCTACAACTCCAGCCAGCCATAGATAATGTTTTGCCCAATATTCTGGGTACTATAAATGTAAGACAAAAACATCAAGCCCAGTGAGACACAACATAAGACAACCAATTTACTATGTGTGACATTTTCTTTCCCTCCCTTTCAGTCTGCGTTGCGACTGGCAGGAGAGCGCTGCGTGTTCACTCAGGATGGTGTTTTTCTTTACCTTCTCTACTTCCCTCTGCTCAGCTACCCAGAAAGTTAAAGCAGTGGGAAGTGTCAGGGACAAAATAAACATGGGGAAATGTCATTTTCAAATGTCTAATCATTTTCGAAGACCAGTTGCCAAGGCCAGTGCGTGAATCTGCCCCCTTTGCTGTGCTGCGTGGTACGCCATTCCTGGGAACTCTACCCCGGACCTGACAAGTCCCGCTCTCAGCGTGGCTGTCTGCCCAGCCACCCCAAGCCACAGACAGACATCGCCCATGTCGCATGGGTTCTTCGCTGTTGACTGGCGCCCAATGTGACAGGCAAGATTTGTGTGAAGCTGGGCTGAGGTAACATGTGGTCTCACACTCAGCATCTTTGTTTTCATTCGTTGAGAGAGTAAAAGAATGCAGTTTCCCTATTTATGTGATTAAACCCTAGCACAACTTCTTTTCAATCCATCTCCTGAGTCACTAGTTTTCTGCATTGTTATTACTTTCCAAGAGCTTTGGAGGAAGGGTCCAAAGAAGCCAAGTCTTAAATCAACTATCCAGGGAGCTGCATATGCGATACCGGGCAGCCTCCGATCCGGACTGGCGGGCCGTGGGAGACGAATAGTGGTTTCTCATTACTGAGAGCAGTGGGGTGTCAGGGTGGCTCATGAAAATCACCTTGCCTCTGTATGCCATTAACCCCTAATGAGAAAACAGCACTTTTTTATTCCACATGGTCTCTGGGGAACACAATTACAGAAAAGCCATCTGAATGCACAGTTTCAAAATACCTCCCTTTGAGTAACTGTCTCATATCTTGTGGGTTCAGCTGTGTCCTACGCCCCAGGCTGCTCCAGTCCTGCACCCTACCCCTTTCTGGTGGACACACACGAGGACATACCTGGTGCTTTCTTTCTGCTGGCAATCTGAAACATTAAAAAAGCATCCCCCCCTGCAAAAAGGAAAACTTTGGAAAGTAAGCAGCTGTCAAAGTAATTTATATGAGACACACACTCAAACATTGGTCTACTCCCAAGATCTACGAAACCTATTTATAAATCAGCAGTTAAATGGCTTATGAATGCCTTTCCACAGACAAATGCTGACCAGGAACATCAGTCCGTGGTAGGAAAAGATTCTCAAGGGACAAAGGATGATCTACAGGTAGAAAGAAATCATTCATAGCACTATTTTCACTAGGCCTTCCCCTTTGCGACCTTGAGTGAGTTGGAGATCAAGTGAATTTAAATATTCATGTCATATATTTACTTTTTGTTTAAACTTTATGACTTCCTTTTAGGAAAAGCCTTCCCTCACCCCCAATCCCATGATTTCCCAGAGCCGTCATTCCAGTAATCTTGCCTCCCGTGCACAGGAATGAGAAAGGTCAGTACCCTGGGTATCTGAGAGAGGCCTCTTCCAAGATGGTGCCCAACCATCCTGCCCCCTTGTGCTCACACCTCATGTAGCACCTGCCCAACGTGTACCAGAGCTGGTCTCTGTGACCAAGAGAATACAACAAAATTGACAATATGTCATTCCCAATATTAGGTTGTAAAAGAAGGCGACTTCCATATAGGGTTCTCTTTGCTTTTCTAGTCTCTTCTCTCCTGTCCTCTTCTCTTTCTCTCTTGGATTAGTCACTCTGGGGGAAGCCAGCTGCCATGCAGAAGGGAAACTCAGGTAAGCCTATGAAGGGGCCACATGGTAAGATGCCCAACAACCAGAGAGAAATTGAGGCCTGCAGGCAGCCACATGGGTAAGCTTCGAAGGGGGTCCTACAACCCCAGGTGAGCCCTGAGAAGATGGCCACCCTGGTCAAAGCTTCACTGCAACCTCCAAGAGACCCTGCGTCCAAACCACCCAGTGTAACTGCTCCCTGATATTTGTCCCACGGAAACTACTTGAGGTAATAAGTGTTTTAAACTGCTAAGTTTCAGAGTAATTTGCTATGCAGTTACAGGTAACTAATACATTGGCCAAGCAGACTATTGCAAACTCTCAAACTCATGGAATACCACGACTGGTCCAGGGGTAGAAACACAATCCAAGCGCAGCCAATCAGAATTGTTTCCAAAAACTGATATGAGGACTAAGTGACAGAGCGTCGGGCTGTTTTCTCTACGATCGAAGTAAGCCTGGAATCGTGGCTCTCAACCAGAGGCCATACTGTGTCCCTAAGGGGCATTTGCAAGTGTGAGCACATAGTGAGTGATCACAGTGTCTGGAAGCCCTGATGGCATTTGATACCTGGAAGCCAGGGACGCTGACTGTCCTGTAGTGCACAGGACAGTGCCACACACCAAGGAACCACCCGTTCCAAAGTATCAATAGCACCCACATTGAGAAACTCTGGGCTAGAACCTTCACTGGCTTCATTCATTCATTCATTCATTCATTTATGCCAAGTGGAGAGATCTTTTATGAGAATAAAGCAAATGTGGGTGACGGAAAAACCAAGATACACCAAAGAGAGAAAGACAGAGCCCTGATGATAGGGTTTGAATCCCTAAATGCCGTCCTGTCTGAAGCTAGACCAGTGCCCTTTGATCTTCCCAACTACGTGAGCCAGTAAATTTTCTTTTATGTTTAAAAGAGGTTAAATTGAGTTATTGTGGTTTTCATCGAAAGAACCATGACTGCTTTGTCATTCTACCATCCATTCGTTCAAATAATAGTTACTGAGTCTTTACTATGTGTGGGTCACTGGTTCAGATCCTAGGGCTACATAGCTAAAGATGGCACACTCCAGAATGACAAAGAGTTAACACATAATTTTAATACAGAGTGAATGAGATATTTACACATACACACAAATTTTTTTAATGCTAAAGAAATACAAAAGAGAAACATCAGCAAATTTTAAAGGTAGGAAGAGGTACACAAAGAAAACCTCATTCCGATGAAAAAGGAAATTGATAACTTATAAACACTGCCTAGAAATGCCAGCAGAGCAGGTAGCAGAGCCTTACCTGATAAACAGCAAGTGACTCATTGCACAGACCAAAGCTTTTAATATATGTTAGACCTGACTACTGAGGCTGAGATCACAGTGATTCAAGAATCACTTACAGGCCCTTGGGGAAAACCCAGGGTAATAAGACAAAGCGGCATTGATCCAATAAACTGTCCCTTATAAAGCGCTCAGGTCATTCTCTTTCTCCACTTTACGATCTCCAGTATTTTATCTCAAGAAATAAGCCTGTTATAAAAGCAACTCTATTTTTAAAAAGTGACAGAGAGACTCAGGTCAGAGTAGACAAAATCATTTTCATTATTCCTGACATTTTTACATCTCCTTCACCCAGCACATAGAATTAGGGGAGGGAGTTACATGCCATTAATTGGTGCTATTGCAATAACTCTGTTTCCTACCACCAGAGGGAAATACGTAGTGCGACACATTAAGGAGGCTCTCGATCTCTTGTGACCACTCAGACTGTGTGTTGGGTACAAGTGAAAAAGGTGTAGTCACTGAATTTTTCTCAAAAGACTTCCAAACATTTCTCAAACTAGCTCTGCAGGTCATCAATCAATCACATCAGAGTATCTGTTGTGGGTGGATGAGGGCAAGGCATTACTCCAGGTTCCATAGAAGAAGTGAAAGATATACTGTCCTTGTTCCCTAGAACTCACAGTCTTATTACAGAGACAATTGTGAAATCACAGAATTAGATGTGACGACACTGGCTACACTGCAATAGGAGAATAGGTAGGAAGCAGGCCATAGATGCCTGCCTGGCCTTGAGCAGGACTGGGTAGCATTTGAAGAGAGAAGAAGGAACACTCGCTCACCACCCAGCAGAACCTACATGGAGGCAACGAGGCAGCCCAACTGATAGGCCAGAGGGTGTGCTGGGAAACGGAACCAGAGAAGTAATGTGAGCCAGACCAGGGGAGCAGTCCAAGGCCAGGGCCCTTCCATCATCCTCTTGCCTTTTAGCCTCAAATTCCTGTTTTTTCACCTGCTCTGGGATAAGGGAGCTTTAAGCATTTCTCCTTTGCAGCAAATGCAATATTAAGCTTTGTCAGCAGAGAGCTGTGAGTCTACACGGAGGAAGGCATTCCTCTTCCCAGTTCTAGCGTGCTGCTGTCTTCTCTCTGCCTCGAGCTGCATGGCTCCCAGTGGCTCTCCCCAGCCTCCTACCCGAGCACACAGTGCTCAGGCTCATTGCTGATGGTGACCACCTGGCCATGGTGCTTGTGATGCAGACTCCGAGTGCCCCAGTCCCTATTGGGCCCTGCTGGAGAGCAGGGCCCTGACACCCACTGTCCTCTGGGCACTCTCCGGCCAGCCTCAGCATGGCTCCACTCCAGGCACCAGTCCCCTCCTTGTCCAGCATCTGTGAGCACCCAGAGAATATCTGCCACCCAGCAGGCTGTGATCACAGCCTCTCCAGTGCTGTCTGAACTCCAGCCTAGGAGAGGGGTTCCTTCCAAGCTTGCCCTTCCATGGGTGCTGTTCATCAGCCTTAGAATATTATTTAGAGTTGCTTTGTCTCTTTATAGTTACTCCCTTGTTAGAATTAATACATCTTTATATTAAACTTCCCAAGTGCAATTTACCATGTGATTTCTGTCTCCCTATTGGACCCTGACTGACAGAGGAGTCTAGGCGATGTGGTTGGGGGCCAGGTGGTGGGGGATGGGGATGCATGCTAAAAGCAGGAGAAGGGGAGCTGGACCAGGAGAGAACAGGTACTACCGCCGCTTCATTCTTGTTCCATCTGATGATCTCAGAAAGTGAGGAGAGAGAGAAGCAGAGGGAAGGAGAGAGAGAGAGAGCAAATTGGGGAGGGCACAAGCATGATCATGGAGACCTATTCCTTCAGGCCGTCCAGCTGCCCATCCCTACTCCAGTATCTCCAGCTAAGTGGCCTGGCCCTGCAGGCCCAGCCTGAGAGCCACACGGTGATGTGTTTGAGAACGATGAGTCTTAGAGGTGTTGGAGAGTGGATTGAAATGGGTGGTGAAGAGAGTGAAGGGAAGAAAATGCAGAACCTGAGCTGACCGGCTGTGGGACTGGGTAGTCCAAAGGAAGAACGCACAGCCCACTGAATGGTGACTGACTAAGTCTAAGTGACAGAGGATTCACGGGGAGGAGTGGAGGAGAGTAGCAGTCGTTATTTCCAGGCAACCTCCCTTAAGAAAAGAGAACACAAGGGAAGGAAAGGACTGGCCTCTTCCATGTATGCAATGCTTGGGCGAGCCACTGGCCTCTCTCACCTCAGCTTCCTTGTTATACAGTAGCAATACGAATGCCTACTGTAGAGTACGATCTTAGGGATTAAATGCAACACACGGCACCATGTCTGGAACATAGAGATGTTGGAAAGTGAGAGCAAGGGATGGGCATCCTGATGGGTAAGCTGGACCCAGGTGATGGGAGGCGGGAGAAGAGGAGCTACCTGTAAGGACTGGGCTCCTCGAACCCTGAAAAAGGAGGAAGTGGCAGGAGGGCTCCAGGTCCTGGGGCAGAAAGGAGGGTTCTCTGAGTGAAGAGAAGACGCCGAAAAGAAGGAGGGAGCAGAGCACACCTTCTCACAATGTAGCCTAGGGCTGGTGGGCTTTTGAAATTTCAAACTAATCATAGTAACACATTTATTGGATGTTAGTGTTCTTTTCAGCAGGGCAGGGCCATTGTATCAGGTCATTCAAAGTATGCAAACAAAATTTTTCTCTGGTAATCTACTGCCTTAAACGGGTGGGTCAGGGATCATTGCTGCCTGTGGTCACATCCAAAACTCAGGGGAAAATGCATGTTACCTTTGTCAGATAACTTCCTGCCTCTAATTTTTTTTTTTCCCTTAAACCTATGATCTTAGAAAATTCCCTGAAGGTTAATTAAAACTTTATTTTTCAACCTCTGGTGTATTGTGCTAAATATATTTGTTGGTTTGGATGTCAACAGCAACTGATATTTGCGAATAGCTTATGCAACATCAGAGTTGAGTAAAAGGAGAGAATAAAAACCCTCAGATACTATACGCCACAGCTGGTAATTGCGTCCCCTTCAGTGCTGGTTAAAATAATCCAATTCTCTGTAAGAAGCTCTTTATTGGAAGACTTCCGGTGAATAAGTATATTCAAACAGTGTAAACTTTTAAATTAAATAAAGCACTTCAGTATTCATATTTGCGTATGAGAGTATGATCACACATTCATCGGGGTCAACAGTAACTGACAAATATTATGTGATAAAAATGGTTATATCTGAAAGTCTTTGATGAAAATCTCTCTCCTCCCCCCTCTCTCACACACACATATACACATGCATACTACCCCCACCCAGATGAGAGGCTGAGCAGACTCGTTCATCACACTTTATCATAATACAGGGCCCGGCTCAAATAATGCCCCTTTTCTATTACAAAATCTTTTACTACAAAATCATAAGCATGTAATTCTGTAACATAATATCACGCTCAAGCCCACCATATGACATATTATGTGAAATGTGCAAGTTAAAACTATAAATTACTGCACCCACATTATTATCCTACCAACCACACTCAAGTAGGCTTTACTTCAGCCAGACTCTGTATATTAAGAAGAATAATCAGGTATTGGTCAAGGGTTTCAATCTCTTGAACCAGAATTCTAACCTTTATTCAGATTCTAAAAACAATGATGATGATTATGATAATTTTTTAAAGGTTTTAAAACAAATTCTCAGAAAGATACACTTTAATTTTTTTCTTTGAAACATTCTAAAATTAACAGCCAATTTCTCAGAGAGAGGTTTATGCAAATTAGAGTTGATTCCCTTGGTTTATCAATGATTAGTTTCCATTAAAAACAAATTTCATTAAGTCCTTCTCCAAAGTTCCGCTTCAATTACTTACTTAAAGGTTGTGAAGTGTATTAGGGACCCACTTGGAAACACCAGGAGGAGTGTTAGAGTCCGTCAGCACTTGCGTACTCAGCTTCTACAGCGAGTGGATGTGTGAGCAAACAGAACTCAGTGTCAGTGGTGCTGGGGAAACTAGAGCCCAGTCATTCCCTGCAGACAACTCTCTTAGGAAGCACCGTGATCCCGCGGATTCCACCACCCTGCCCCATGCGCACTTCGGGCCCTGTAATCCGCTCTGTCAAATGCCATCTGTTACCGCCACATCCTGGGTCTATATCACTCTTGTTTGTGTGCCAGGCTTTGCTCCACGCACTCAGCCTGTCCTATCCCCCTGTCCCATGTGGCAACCACAACAACCTAAAAGCATGCCCAGAAAGCATGCTTGCTGTTGAGCTGGAGAGCTGGATAGGCTAAACCCACATTAGCCATTATCCTGTCTGTGAGTGAAACAGAGGCCCTATCAAAATAAAAGGGGAGGGAACGGAAATGCTGTGGAAACCCAGAAGGAGAGAAAGACATAAGAATCAACCATGAATGATGAGAAAGTCACAAGGAATTACAACTGAACCTTGGTTTAGAATCCTAGAATCTCACATTGTTATAGAACCTTGAAGGTTATTGTATTAGGCAAGGTAACTGCTAGCTGCTAAAATAAATACGTGCAGAAGCCTTGGTGACTTAACAAAAAAGTTTGAAACTGCTAGGGAGGCTGGAAAGGTAGACTAGTCAATGTCCAGGAGGAGGAAGAGAAAACAGGCTTGTCGTCAACCAGCCAAGCTCTACCATAGTTCCCTGGGATAATTTTTCCCACCTCCCCTTAATCACCCGTACGAGTACGGCATGCCTGTCTTTGAACACCTCCTCATCCCCAGCTGGAAACCACGTAGCATACTTGGCCCGACCGAAGGAGCAAGTGGAAATTCCGAGAGCTGGGCGGTCCTGCCTGTGGCTAGGTGACTTTCTGCAACCTGTATCAGAAGGGAAATACACCACGTAAGGTTTAATTCTGAACTGGCCCCAGTATGCTTAGGAATGCAGGCTCTACAACCATAAGACAGCTAGAAACTTTAATAGCTCACCAGAAAAATGCTTCTGGAAGGGTTGGAGCAACACAGAGCCAACGGAGATAAAGGCCTACAGGGCATTTTTTTGAATTTCTAAGGCTAAGTAACAGCAGGTCACTCTTCAAAATCATCACTCAATCATTTCTTGTCTACCCATTTGTTTTATAGGAACATTGGGATGTTTTGTAATCTGTAAAGTTTTAGACACAGGTAAAAAAAAAGTCATTGCTAATTTGCATCAACAAATATGTATTAATTCAAACTGTCCGCATTGTAAGTTTATTAGCAAATTCACTATTCCTTGGGAAAGACTGAAAAAAATGCAAAACACATACTTAGCATGGCCTGTCTATTTATTTCCATCTCCGTAGGCATTGACTTTGCTGATCTAGGCATTTTAAATGCGGTGCTTCGGTCCTAAGCAAGCAGCGATCACGATGCCTCATGTTCTAGTTCAGTATGATCCTATTGTTAGACACCTAAGTGTCTGGTGAGAGCTGGATTGATCTGCTGAGTACAGAATGTGCTAATTCCTGACAACTGTAGTTGTTGAAGGCCGCCAACGGTGAAGCACTGTGAAGGAGCACGTGGAGAGATTTTAACTATCAAAAATTGATTGTGCCTAGCAGAAAATAAACATGGAGTAAAGAGCTTCAGGGGAAAGAGGGAACAGTGTACTGGGCAAGACCCACTCTCATAAGATGCTTTTTCTATCCTAAATTTGGGGGAGCCTTTAACGTTCACCCTGGAAAGCCCCATTTTTTAGAGGGCATTCATAGACAGTCTTCGTGAGTCAAACGGCAATGACAATACATGAATTTGCCTAGTCGCATGTCTCTGAATTTTCTGAATATTTCAAATGTGTGCACGAACTTTACAGAGACAGGCTTTGAAAACACAGCTGAAGACATCTGTGCAGTGGAAGCAGCAAACCCTCATCGCACAGGGGCGGAGGGGGTGGATGGCAGAAAGGGCAGCAGTAGCGGGAGCCATCTGGGGACTGCAGCCTCTGAGGCAGAAGGGACTGGGCATGCTGCTGGCTGGGGCCTGTGTCTCCCGGAAGCAGCCAGTAGGAGTGAAGACAGCTCTGACAGCAGATGCAGAAAGATCTGAGGCTGGGGTATGCAAAATTAGCCTATGTTTTCTCCTATGTTATTTAATTCAGGGGCCATGTTCTAGAAAGGTAATGGACTTAACAGGAATTTCATTGAAGTAACTTGCTTTTAGTGTTGTGGACATGTCCATTGGCAGCACCCAGTGACAGGTTTTTCTCTTCTTAAAAAACAAAATAAACAAACAAACAAACAAACCAAAACAGACTTGAGTCCAGTATTTATTTCTCTAGCTTCCGATGGGGTCTGTTTCATGCAACCACATATTTTGTGTGCTATTTGAGGCTGAGGACTACTTCAAAGATCTCGATAATGGCAGCAGTTATACGATTAATACGGGTGTACCTTATTTTATTTTGATTCATTTTATTGCACTTCACAGATGTTGCGTTATTTAGAAATTGAAGGCAAGACCCTCCACCAGCAAAAAGATTATGATTTGCTTCATTGCGATACTCACTTCATTGCAGAGGTCTGGAACCACAGTGTCTCTGAGGTCTGCCTGGACTGGGTACAAATGTCTAAAGGGATGAATTTTGGTTTTATCCCACCCAGAAGAATTTGAACAATAGGAAAACGGGAGTGGGGGGGAGTTCTAATGAGGTCAGAGCATTTTAATACAGTCCAGGTAACCTAATAACAGCTTTCTGAGGTAGGGGAGATAGAAGTCAACATGTCCGGTTCACAAATGGAAAAGAGCAACCCCAGAAAGACTCTCCCGAAGCCCAGTGGCACATTGCGCATAGAAATGGGGTGGCGGGTTGCCCAGGACACCCGCAGACAGCACCCAAAAAACATTTTTTCTGATGGTGACAGGAAAGTAAGTCCTCTGACCCAAGGCTGAGAAACCTGTTGACACCCCTAACTTTTTACTGGCTCTCTAGAATTTATCTGACTTTATCTCAGAGAGATGTTTGACAATGCAAGAAAAGACTTGCTAACAGGTAAAAAATAGGCACAGGACAAATATCCACTTAGAAAGGGACCTTTATTGGTTGTTTTACAGACAGGAAAACTGAGGCAGAGAAGGCAAATGGCCGGAACGCAGCAGCAGTAAGTGGCAGAGCCGGATGAGAACACACAGCTCCTGATTCCTCCCCACCCTGTCCCAGGCTGACACGCTCAGAGCCGCGCTCTTAAGTCTCCTTTCAACAGAAAACAGACAGGCAAAACTAATCACTGTTTTGGTAAAGTCTGTGCAATTTGTGATCAAACTCTGCTAGGAGATAATCTCACTGACGTTTTGATTTCTTAAATGTCAAAACATGGAAAGGATCATGAAGTTAAAATTAAATCTCGGGTGAGTTGGAGAAAATTGACAGGTTTAAAAAAAGAAGACAGAAAAAAAGAAATTAAAAAACAAACCTCACAACTGAGTCTCTCTCAGATGGCAGCAGGAACCAGTCAGCGGTGCACCCGTTTTCAATGACAGGTCAGGGTAGCCACCCTGGAAGGGCCCCCATGAAAAACGTCACCAGCGACAGCCTCTGGAAAATGTTTGCAGAGGATGCAGAGTGAGAAAGAGTCCCTGAGATGAAATTTGTATATTGGGAAAATTCAAATGAGGGCATAGTACAAGATAAGAACAACTCTATATACAGATTCTCATTCCTCCACCCTAAAGGAGCCATGGATTCTAAACAACATTTATCCCTGGAATAAAGGAAGAAAGAGAAGGAAGTAGGGAGGGAGAGAATTTGAGGGAGGGAGGCATATGAATTCTCATCATTCATATCAGGGAAGAGAGAAATGGAAGGGAAGGGAGGGGAAGAGCAGGAAGGGGAGGGAAGGGAATTCAGCCTAAACCAGGGGTGTCAAACTCATTTTCACCGGGGGCCACATCAGCCTCGTGGTTGCCTTCAAAGGGCTGAATGTAATTTCAACTCCTTAACAGTTAAGGAGTAGTTACATTTATACAGTCCTAAAATTATTTCAGCCCTTTGAAGGCAACCTCGAGGCTGATGTGGCCCCCAGTGAAAATGAGTTTGACACCCCTGGTAAACTATAAAGACATATACTCAACACCATGCTGGAAACATCTTCCCAAGTTATCAGCTTCATCTGATTTGCCTTCCAGGCATAACTTAGGCACAGAGAAAACGTGGTACAAGAATCCCAAAGAATAAATCAATAAATCTTGTTGTATAAGAAAAACAATAAACTAGAAAAATGAACTCTAATGAACTGTTATCAGAGTGTAAATCTTAAGCTCTGTTTCTGTAGGGAATGGGACACTCACTTTGGAAAGAACACAAGAGGCAGAGTTGGCTGTCAAGCCTCTGTCAAGTTGACAGTAGGACAAACCCAACCGGGTGACAAGGAGGGGTGTGCTACCAAAGGGAGGATGGCACTGGAGGTGTCTCTTTGAAAACCACTTGCAAACTTTCCTGTCAGCTAGACTGTAAAAGGGGTAGTTTCCTTCTGAAAAAGAGGATATTTGTTCTTAGTAAAATCTCAACGAAATACAAAGCTTTAGCAGGTATAAAGAATCCCAACTCTAAGATGCAAATTTCTTCCTCTGCTCTGGGCTTTCGTTAGTCTCCTGTGGAGTCTCAGTGGGATGAGCCATTTACTTGTGACAAAGAGCAATGGTGATGTTGTGTTAAAGGAGCCTTGAAATCCCACAGATGGGTCCTTATTGGAGCAGTGCCAAAGAAGAACCCAACTTCCCACTGGAAATGCTTCCCTGAAATTTAGAGAAGCAGATGTTTGTGCTCCTTCTTTTTATGCTGCATAAAAGGAAGCACCAGGTAGAGCAGGGAACATGGCTGGGTGCCCATAACCTTGAGTGGGGAGACACCTGAGAATTTCTCTTCGCTGCCCTGAGAATTTGCCATCGGAGAGCTCTGGACTATTCGCCTACACTCATTTTGGAAGTAGCCTTAAGCCTTCTGTTTAGGTCATAAAACAAGAACCTTAATAAGGAATTTTCCGTTTTACTCATGTTCAGAACAGTTCACCATGGAGCTAGTCATTGGGGCAGGAACAGCGTGTTGCTGGGAAAAGTCATGGCAGCTGAGTAGTGTCTTTCCTGCATCGGCCAATGGCTCATCATTCACACCTAGGAGGCCCATCTATTTCTGTCACTATGGAGATTTGCTTGGGTTGAGGACGTACATTGACTTTTGCCTTCACCCTGGAATTTGAAATAAAAGTATGTATTCTGGTCTAGGTCTCAGTTACCACACAATTTTATATATATATATAAAATTATATTTATATTATATATAAAATTATATATATATAAAAATATATAAAGAGAGCTAGCAAGTCAGACATCTCAGCTTAGTCCTCAAATCTCTTTCCATACATGTTCCCCCAGTTCATTCATTTCCAGCAACAAAATAAAAAGCATCTTTTATCAAGATAATTGAGAAGAGAGCCTGTGTAATTGGGCACCACAAGCAGCTTGTAGGGTCATTTCTGGCCTTCAACCTAAATTCCTATTTTTACCTAAATTTGGACTCCTGAGCATAACTTCAGCATGACTGCTGCATATGATATGCACTGGAAGTGTAATGGGAAAAGAAAATGAGAAAAATATCCGCACTGCACTATTTCTCGTACAAAACTCCACAGCCCAGACCATCTTTCTTCTACAGTCATTCAACCAATATTGAGTGAACATTTCAACTGGCAGAGAACGGCATCCAGCAGGTCCTGGGACACGCAGCGCAGCCTTTGAGGAGCAGGAACTTATATCCTTGTGCCTTAATCACCAAAAGAAAGATAAAGGGTCAAAGAAACACAGGCTATCTGAAAGACACTTAGAAAATGCTGGCAAAAAAAATTAAAATCGCCTTCACTCTACGATCTGTCGATAACTACTGTTAGCACGCTGCCTTCAGTCACTCCAGCTCCTTTTCTGTTTTCCCCCCTACAGCTGAAATTGTACTAAAACTGTAAATTTATTTCATGATTATTTTCCTTTCAACCTATAAGAAGACTATTCGTACTGTTACCAGAGAAGCCAGTGGGCAAGATTTTTTCCTAATGAGTTGTTTTGCCTTTGTCCTGCTGTGACAGAATCATTCATCACATTTTAAATGCTTTTATTTCCGGGTTGCACTGGGTTCTGATTCAGTAGGGGTTGCCATGTGATGATCTGGCACTGGGGAGTTTGTTTATTTTAAATCTCGAGTATGGGCTGGGTGCTAGGGGACCATCCACACACACTCCAGGTTCACCGGGCAGACTGCTAATGTGCATGTGGAAGAGACTTCCCTCAGGTTGAAAAATTACAATGCCAGAATGTCCAGCTGGCAAATGCAGAGACAAAGAGAGAGCAGAGGGATTATTGAGACAATCAAATTAACTGCTGATCTAAAGCCCAGATTATATTCCCATTAAGTACTACCAGATCTAAGAATCTCTTGTTAGAGGTAAGCAAAGGCGATTGGCAGTTAGTCCTGGTAGAGCTACACACACACACACACACACACACACACACACACACACCCCAAAGGAAAGCTAAAGGACTTCAGAAAAGAATTCAGGGTGAGAAGACAAATGTGTTCTCTTTAAGCTCAGACATGGGGAATACCAGAGTTAGAGAAGCAATACCTAAAAATGGTTAAAAATTAATGTAAATGACTATTCATTTTAATTAGACTTTTATATTACTTAAAACTATTTGAATCAGAGAGTTGGAAGGTGTTGTGTGTTGAATTGTGTTCCCCCCAAATTCATATATTGACATACTGGCATACTGGCCCCTAGAACCTGAGAATGTGACCTTATTTGGAAATCAGATTGTTGCATATGTAGCTACTTAAGGTAAGATGATACTCAACTGGGGTGGGTCCTAATCCAATATAACTGGTGTCCTTATGAAAAGGGACCCACAGACACAGACAGAATGCCAAATGAAGACTGAAGTTATGCTGCCACAAGTCAAGGAAGTGTGAGAAGCTCCAAGCGAGGCCTGGAAACCAATGGCCCCTTCCCCAGTGCCGTTAGAGGGAGTGTGGCCCCGATGACACCTCGATCTTAGACTTCCTGCTTCTGGAACTGTACAACAATAATTTTCTGTTGTTTAAGCACTCAGTTTGTGGAACTTTGCTACAATAGTCCCAGGAAACCAATAAGAAGAAACCCTAGAAGCTATTTCATCCAAGTTCCTATTTAATGAAGATCTCCTTCCCCATGAGGACAGATGTTCATTTTTCCGAGGAAAGGTCAAGGATGGAGCCATTGTTCTCGGGGCAATGCATTCAGTTATTTAATAGCTCCAGTTACCTCGTTTGTGGGCATCATTGCTTTTGTAATATAATTATTAGCAATACAAGCAAATGTTATGTTTTGCTATTTTTTCATACAATGCTCTACTTCACATTCAATAAAAAGATGCTGCACAGAAGAAAAAAATGTGTGTGCACCTCCAGCTTAACCCATCACCAAGGCACCGTCATTCATGCCGAGGCAGCAAAAGTGCTAGGTCCTTGGATGGAAATAAACAACCTCTGAGTTCTGGCCTCGCTGATATAAACTAAAGGGCAAGAACACACTTCACACTCTCCTCTGGCGTTTCCAGAGCCTCCTGCCCAACACAGTGCCCCCCTACCCCACCCCACCCCACCCCCGCCAAAACAAACCAATGCTAACAGGCTGGCTGCCTGACTCATACGAAGCACAATTCCCAAACCAAGCGCAGCATCTTCCTTTCCCACTACACAAAAGGGCAGCGAAGGAAACAGAGCTGAGTCATAGAGTAATACTGGTAATGGGAAAATGCCATTGGAGAAGTCAAGGGGATGTGGAAAACATCTACTTTGATATATCCCATTGTGTTCTTTTTTCCAACCAGTCACATTTCAGAATGGATTGAGAGCTAGATCGCTGCCATTTCCCCTTCAGTCTGATTCAATGAGCATCTGTTGTGTGAACACTGGCCACTTGCCCCTGAAATAACTAGAGTGATGGGCTAATTAATTCCTATGAGCTAGCTGTGAGGAGGTGCCTGGGGCCTAGCTGACTCACGATCAGAGATCAATGCTTTAGGAAGACTCAGAAAACAGTTTTCATTTCCAGAATGCCTGGCTCAGGGTGCTGGTGAGAAATTCTGCCCCTCCTCTGTCATTGGAGGCTTCCCTCTAATCTCCAGTGATGAGATGAAGCCATCCTATTGTTGGAAGCAGATTCTGTATTTTCACCCTCCAGGTCTGTTAAGAATGTTTCAAGCCTCTTTCCACTGGGTGCACCTAGACTTCTTGTTTCATTCACAATTTAACATTCACATTCAGTTAAGTTTAACCATTGCTCACTGAGAGGGGATTACTCTGGGCAGGCCCCACGTGAGGTGCTATAGAAGCTACCAAAATAAGACCCCGTGCTCTGAAGGAGCTTGGTGAGAAAGCAAGGCGATTACTTTGTCTCTACTTGCTGGCCTCAGTTCACAGGCTGACATTTCTATTTTCTTTGTCATGCGGGAATCAGAGAAACCTAAGCAGATAATCTGGCACTGGTATTTGCTTGCTGTGGAGCACTAGACAAAATCCTAGGAGGGATTTCAGAAAATATGACAAACTGATTCAGAAGTTCATAGGAAAAGCAAAGGGTCGAGACTAGCTGAGACAAATTTGAAGGTGATAACCAAGGTTGGGGTCTTTCACTGCAAGTTATCAGGTTAATAGCTGTGGGAAGCTATTGTGATTAAAACACTGTGGTGTCATGGCAGAATGACCAATGCTACCCAGGAGAAAGTCAGAAGCAAACTCATATCCATGTAGGCCTGAAGGTGGAGGGGAGGAGGTCAGTGACCCCTGAACTGTAAAGGTATCTCCATACCCCAAACAAAGCAAGCAAATTTACTGAATGGAACAGAATTTATTGTCGGGTGATTTACCTACAGGGTTTGGGTCGGACCAGAAAAGACAAGCCTGCAGTCTGCACAGGTTTTTCTCCACTACTGCATGGTGATTACATCAAATGTTCTACAGTATGGCCAGGGTGCTATGATTGACAAGACAAGGAGACAAAGCATGTGATCCAGGCCAGGAACCTCATCTGCTAGGAGCCTTGTGTTGGATAACGGCTTAGCGCCGGTGCGATTACCAGTGTGACATGCCTCTCAGCTGTTGGACCTTCCTGGCCGTTACTGACAGGAATCTTCATGATTATATTGTGCAGGGTACAGAACACAGCAAATCACTGACTACAGACCTGTGTATATTGGCCAGGACTAGTTGGATTAGTCAAAGTTAAAGCAAGAACAGAGTGTGTGGGGAGCTTCCAGGATGGAGTCAGTTTGTTCACATCGACAACTGTAGCATGTGAGAATCTGGTGTGGCAGAGGCGGCGTCACACATCAACCAGGAGAGCACGGAGTCTTCTTCCAAAAATGGGGTTGGAAGAATTGATTATTCCAATAAAAAGTTAATTTCATTCACAGAATACTCCAGTTCTCTCTTCCTCCTGTACTTTCCTGCCCCCTCTGAAGTTAGACAAGGTCACATGACCTGCTTTGGCCACTGAATGTGATCAGAAGACACATGTCACCTCCAAGCACAGCCTTAAGTGCCACTGTGTGACTCGCCACATTCTCCTCCTAGCTGTAGTACCTCGGATGCCCTGTCTAGATAAGCCCTCATCTACCTGCGTCCCCAAGGGACTGTGGTGAGCAGAGACTGCACACTCGCAGAAGACAACAGTATAAATGCAACATAAATTGGGAGATTTGGGGGGTTTCTTCAACATAACCTAGCCTCTTCTAATTAATGCAAAGTAAACCCAAAATTAAACTCCAGGCGGTTAAGGATTAGATGTGGAAACTAAAATTTTTAGAAAAGAATACAGATAAATATCTTTATGTCCTCAGAGTATAGAAGGACTTCTTTAAGTTTTTTTAAATTGTGAACCACAAAGGAAAAGATCGTTGTATTAAACTACATTCAGTAAAGTCTTCTCTTCACCAAAATATACCATAAATTAAATATATAAGCCACAAACTAGAAAGGAACTTGCAGTGTGTATAACTGGGAAAGGATTAGTGTAGAACATGTGTAAAAATAGCCTAAAGATCAATAAAGAAAAGACAAACAAGCCAAAAGAAAAATGGACAAAAGTTATGAAAAGACAATAAAAAGTGCTAAAATCATTTACTAACTGGGCAAATGCACAATAAAGCAATTTAAACCACTTCACACTGTTCATTTTGGTAAAAATTTGGGATCTAGTAATACCTAGGATTGTCAAGGACATAAGGAGAGAAACTACACTGAAGAGCAATTTGGCCAAATCTAGTAAACGTGAGGACATGCATACCGTTCAACTCAATAATTTTTCTCACTGTATCTCCTAAAGGAATTCCTACATATTTGCACAAGGACATATGTAATTAGAAACATTTTTGGCAGGCTTGTTCTAATGGAAAATAGTTAGAAACAATTCAAACATCCATGACCAGCAGAGTAGATTAGTCATTGGTGATACACACAACGGAATACTATAACCTCGTGGGTGAACGTGGATAAATCTCAAAAATATAACATGAAAAAAAACTAACTTGCAGAAAGTTGTGTGGTATGTGTTCCATTTAAACAAAGTTTGAGACATGTACACTTTAACATATATACATACATGGTACAGTCATGAATCACTTACTGACAGGGAAACGCTCTGAGCAATTTGTAGTTAGGCGAGTCCGTGGCTGTGCGAACGTCACGTGGTGCACTCACACAGACCCAGATGGGTGGCCCACTGCACACCGAGGCTCTGTGGCAGAGCATGTTGCGCGTAGGCTACAAGCTTGTCCAGCATGTGTCTGTACAGAGTACTGCGGGCAATTATAACACAGTGATAAATATTTGTGTATCTAACATAACTAAACCTAGAAAATGTACAGGAAAAATATGGTATAAAAGAGTTTTTAAAAGGTTTTATTTATTTATTTTTAGAGAGAGGGGAAGGGAAGGAGAAACATCAACGTGTGGTTGTCTCTCAGATGCCCTTGCCTGGGGACCGGGCCCACAACCCAGGCATGTGCCCTCACTGGGAATCGAACCAGTGACCCTTTGGTTCGCAGGCCAGCACTCAATCCACTGAGCTACACCAGCTAGGGCTGGTATAAAAAGATTTTCAAAATAGCACACCTGTACCCAGCGCTTACCATGTATGGAGTATACAGAGCTACAAGTTGCTCTGGGTGAGTCAGTGAGTGAGCAGTGACTGAATGAGAAGGCCTGGGACATCACCATGCACTACTCTAGACTTTATACACACCGCACAGCAGCATCAGCAAAAACACATGAGCAAACGCATTGTGCTACGATGTTACAACAGCTACAGTGTCACTGGGCAATAGGAACTTTTTGACTCTATTATAATTTTATGGGACTATGGTTGTTTATGCTGTCCATCTTTGACCAAAATATTATTATACAGTTCATGATGATATATATACAATAGTAAGCATATGAAAAAGCATGAACAGAAATGACAAATGCAATTGGAATGACATGCTAATAAGGTCAGAGACAGAGGAATTTTCTGATGTACATGTATCATTTTAATTATAAGAAAAACTGAAACTAACACAGCACAACTTTAGCTTGAAGTAAGATTGGATATAGCTGATCATTATGCTCTTCTCTATACTTTCCAATGATGAAACATTTTGTTTTTATCATTTACTGACTTTCCAAGGCTTATAATGAGCAAATGGCAAGATGAATCCAGAGCAGTGATTTATTCACCACCCCACACTTTCTGTTAATAAATTTAAAATTAAATACCCTAACATTTCTGTATCTATTTTGCAAAAGCCAGCATCTTAAGACATTGGTTCTCCAATTGGCTGCACTTTAGAATCAGTGGGGTCCTTGGGCCTCAACCCCCAAGATGTTAATTAAATTGGTCTGGGATGTGGCCTAGGTGGTAATAGTGTTTAGGCTTCCAAGTGATTCTGATGGGCAGCCAAGGCAGGAAACCATGCTCTGGGAGAAACGCAGGGAAGAACTCAGGGTTTGGAGTCTGCCTTCTGTTGGAAGACCCTTGGGTCTGTCACTGCTTTGCAACCTTGGGCAACTGCACTATCAGTTTCTCCCTTGGAACAATCAGGATTATAGCACTTATGCTGGTGGATTGCTAAACAAATTAATTAAGAATGATGTATTTAAATTACCTGGTACAGTATCTTATTTTCTGGAAGTAAGAATCAGTTACTGTCCTGGGTGATCTTACAAGAAATGAACACCAAGCAGATTGCTCAGATCCTGGGAGTGGGCTGAGCATCTTAACACCACCCCCTCCCTGTGCCCAGGCTTCCTTCTCTCTTCTCCATCCCACTGACTACACTGAGAAACTGCCTATGATCCTGCTGCTATCTCAGCCTAGCTTATTTAAATACACTCTTGGAACTTTGAAAAGTCACAATGACAATTTACACTGAAAACACAGCTTTTCGGCCAACAACATGGTCTGTTGGATTCTCAATATTCTTAACTGGTATCATTATCTCAAAGTGTCAAATAGCACCATCAAAACAATGAATGAAAATGCTTTTTTTTTTAAGTTTATTTGCAATAGAGGGAAAGATGCCTTATTACAGAGCCACAGTCTTTTAAACTACTTTGTCCATTAATGAGACTTCTCTTGACTTCCGAAGATTGGACTCTATTTTCAAAGTCTACTGTTACTCATTCTGTGAATTATGTATTAAAAATCAATTTTATGGTATTCATCATTTTCAAAACTACTTATTTTCTCAAATTTTTGTTTTTCGTATGTAACAAGAGGAGAGATGAGGAATCCAGATATCCGAGAAACAAGAAAAGAGGAGTGCGCAGCCGATCAGGTGATGTTGCTGACCAGATGACATTGTGCGCCTCAAGGAAACCCTCCATGTGTCTGTCCACCCCATCTTGGATGTGTGGGAGAGAAAGCAATGCCTAAGACATAGCCTCTATTCACGTGACACCGGTAAGATATCTTTAAAGAGAATAGAGAGTCTTGAAAAGACTTGAAATAACTTATAATACAAGAATTCAAAGCTAATCACATGTAGAGGCAATACCTGTGAGACTTCTGTGGAAAGACAAAACCATGCCACTTAGTGTGGTAAGATCGTTGGGACAGGGCACCACGCTTGATCTGGGCACTAAAGAGTGGATGATCTGGCAAACTCCAGAGTTAGCCTCCAAAGTCAATCTTCCCTTCTCATTGCTTCCAGCTCCCTGATTTTGTCTGAACAGCAATATGTGCATTTCTGGGAAATAAACCATGTCCTATAGCAATCCTGTTGTCTTTGCAATTGATGGACCTGGGGGTGGTTTAGGCTCTAGTTTTACCCACTTAAATTCTGGAAAATATTTCTTGCCTTTTGTCCCATTCCATTCTCTTTTTTTTGGATTCCTGACCTATGAATATAAGAATCTAAAAGTTGACTTGGCTTTCTAGTCAATGTTACATCCAGAGACATCACCAAGACAATGGAGACGGCAGAGTACAAGGAGGAACAAATCTGGGTCATTGGCGACACTGCAGAGCCATTCTGTCAACTGTGGACCACACACCTCCAAATTTTCCATATGTGAAATAACTATGCCTTTATTATTTAAAATACTTTGGTTGACGATTCCATTCCTGATACAGGTGGATCAGGCATCTGGAGGAAGACAGCTAGCGATATTAGTATGTGTGGGAGATGAGAGACAGACAGATTTGACTGAGTTAAACTGGAGGGCCTGATAAAGGGAATAAACATTGAGGACTAATGAGAAAAAGCACGGGAATCAGGACCAGACAGACCTCAAGTCCAATCCTGGACTAGTCATTCACTATCTATGTGACGATGGCAAGTTACTTCACTTCTCCGTGTCTAGAGGTCACACCTGTAAAACGGAGACACTCACATATAACTTGCAGTGTTATTGTGTTAAACACTTATAAATAGTAGGGGCTCAATAAATGATAGCACCATTATTGTTTGAAAAGAAGGCTGAAAAGTTAGGCTGCCGCCAAAATGTGAAGGCCTTTGCCAAGCTAAAGAATTTGGACTCAATTTTATTGATAATAGGAAGTCCTTGTAGGTTTTCATTTTAAAGCTTTTAATTTTATATATATATTTCTTTTAATTATTGTGTGTGTCAGATTAATATATATCCTAATACTAAAGCTTTATTTACCTCAGTTCCTATTATGCAATACAAAATGTCCAGCTTTCAACAGAATTACCAAATTCACGTGAGGAGAAATAGATAACCTGAATAACCCTGTATCTATTAAAGAAATTGAATTACTAATAAATAACCTTCCAAAAAAGAAAGCACCAAATTCAGATGGTTTTCTGGTTACTTCTACAAAATTTAAAAAGAAATTATACCATTTCTCCACCATCCCATCCAGAAAATAGAAGCAGAGGGAATACTTTCTAATTTATTCCCTGAGGCCAACATTAATACCCAAATCAGACAAAGACAATACAAGAAAAAGTATAGACCAAACTCTCTCATGAACATAGAAGTAAAACCCTCAACAAAATATTAGCAGGTCAAATTTAATAATGTGTAAAAATTATATACCAAGACCAAGTGGGATTTATTCTAAGTATGCCAGGCTGGTTCAATATTTGAAAAATCAATCAATGTAATCTACAGCATTAGCAACTGAAGAAAAAAATCACATGATCATAATAATTGATTCAGAAAAAGCATTTGACAAAACTAACACCCACCCATTCATGACAAACTTTTGGCAAACCAGGAAAGAGGGAAATTACCCCGAGCTGGTAGAGAACATCTACAATACACTGTGGAACATCATACCTAATGTTGAAAGACTCTATATTTTCCCCCAGAAATGGAGAACCACAAATACAGTCAACTGATCTTTGACAAAGGAGCAAATGCAACTCAATGGGGCAAGGAGAGTTTTCAACAAATGGTCTGGAATAATTGGATGTCCATATACAAAGAAAAAGAAAAGATCCTATAGGCAGACATTAAACTTTCCACATGGATCATGGATCTAAACGTATAACACAAAACTATAAAACTTCTAGAATAAAACAAAGGAGAAAATCTAGGTGATCTTGGGTTTGGCAATAAACTTTTAGATACAACTACAAAATCATAATCCATGAAAAATCAATAAATTGAACTTTATTAAAATTAAAAACTTCTATGAAAATGACACTGATAAGAAAATGAAAAGACAAGTCTGAGAAAATATTTCCAAAACACATGTATGATGAAGTGCATGTGTCTAAAATATACAAAGAACACTTAAAACTCAGCAATAAGAAGACAATCTAATTTTAAAATGGGCAAAAGATATGAACAGACACCTCACCAAAGGAGATATACGAATGCTAGTAAGCATATGACAAGATGCCCAACATCATTTGTCATTAGATAATTACAACTTAAAACAATGAGGTACCACTACCCTCTTACTAGATTGGCCAAAATCCAAAAAGCTAATAATACCAATTGTTAGTGAGGATGCAGAGAAATAGAATTCTCATTCATTGTTGGTGGGAATGCAAATGGTACAGCCACTTTGGAAGACAATTTCACAGTTTTTATACAAAGCCAAACATAATCTTACCATAAGTCCCAGCAATCAAACTCCTACATATTTACCCAAATGATTTGAAAACTTATGCCTACACAGAAATTTGTTTGTGACTCTTTATGGCAACTTTTTCCATAATCACCAACCATTGGAAGTAACGAACATGTTACTCAACCAGTGAATGGATAAGAAAACATGCCTCCGTGTTCACGCGATGGATACTATTCTAAAAGAAAAAGAAATGATCAAGACATGGATGAACTTTAAATGCATATTGCTGATTGAAAGAAACCACTCCGAAACCAATCACCCATACTGTATGATTGTAATTATACGGCAATCTGGAACAGGCAAAACTACAGAGATGGTAAAAGAGTTCGATGGTTATCAAGAGTTTGGGGGACAGAGTGAGGATGGAATAGGTGAAGCGATGAGGACATTTTAGGGTGGTGAAAGTATTTTGTATGGTACTTAATTGTGGATATGTGGCCTTATGTTTTTGTCAAAACTCATAAAACTTTACTCACAAAGAGTGAACCTTAATGTATGCAAATCAAAAAGTCATTGAGGGCATCGTGGGATCCCAAGATGGAATACGAAATGTGGCTAAACAATATCATTGTATTGTAAGTCTCTGAAACAACCTCTCTGAAGAAGGCAGGGGAAGGGTGACTTACATAAATAACTTAGGAAATGAATGGAGTCTATAAAAGCAAAAGAAACTGTACAAAATCACTGTACTTTAACTGATAAAGTTGTATCCCATGAAGATACAAGTTAACAATTCTGACACAATACACACGCAGATTAGAACTGAATAATTAAGTAGATGGATGGTGGACAGTGGCAGCCAGGTATCTCACTGTTAAGAGTGGGTCTTTACAGGTAAGCAAAGACAGAAGGCCCGAATGACCCATGTGGTAATGAATTAGAGGTGGAGAAAATAATGTGAACTCAGGCGTAATTGAATATACAGGCAGTTATATATAGAAATGTTCGTAGATTCATGTATATACAAAAGTTGGGGCACCCACATATCTGTCCTTGCTCAGCCAGCTGAGGGGCCTGGGGGCAACAGCACTCTCAGTGCCTGTGGCTTGGCGTGTAAGAGCAGCCTCCAATAAGACGAACCAGGATCCTCTGGAAAATGACTGATTGTAGGACAGGGACAGGAAATATGCAAGAGGAACCTGGAAGATCTTGTAGTGCCAGAAAGTAGGCACATGCTCAAAAGCCAAACCAAAACAAACATCCACCATGGAGGAGTATGTCAAAGGGAACAGAAGCCAGCTGAAAGAATTCCCGGCGGGCAAAGATAGAGCAAGGTGAGTAACAAAACAAATAAAGGAGCACTGGGTTATAACCCGAAGTATAAAATATGTATCCATGAATCCATACCAAAGTAAATAAACGTTTGAACAAATGACTAAATGAGAAAGAAGAAACAAATCTTCCATAGAGAAAAACCCCTGATAACTGAGGTAGGTAGATACTCTACCCTCAAAAGAGGTGGAGCAGAACTCCCTGCTCCTGACGTGGGCTGCCCCAGTGGCCCCCTTCCAGAGAGGACAATGTGGAAAGGTGGGGGGGGAGCTTTCCAGGGGGGACATCCGACAAACACCACCTCAGCCCTGTGATGAAGCCAGTGTCAACCATGGGACGTCATGTTGATGGTGTGCACCATGTGACATGATGGAACTGCCGCTTTATCTCTGTGGTCCTCCTCCCCGGGACCCCTAACCCCAGTTGGATCACAAGAAAGACTGGTCCCAGCTGAGGGACGTTGCACAAAATCCTCAAACTCTTACACTGTCAGGATCTCCTTAAAATGACTTGCCAGTCTCCTTAAAGCCGTCAAGATCATCAAAAACAAGGGAAGCCTGAGAAACTGTCTCAGCCAACAGACACCTAAGGAGACAGGACAACGTGACAACTAAATAAAGGTGGTGTCCTGGGTGGGGTCCTGAAACAAAAAAGCGTTTAGGGAAAAACTGAGGAAATTCGAATAAAGTATAAACTTTAGTTAACAATATGTCAATACTGGTGCATTAATTGTAACAAGTGTGCCATGCTAATATTAGATACTAATAGTGGGGAAAACAGGTGTGGAGTATATGGAAATGATCTCTACTGTAATCTAAACTTTTCTGTAAATCTAAACCTTTTCTGAAATAAAAAGCTTAAGAAATATTATTTAATGCTGCTGGGAGGAATAGCACTAAGCTGTTCTCAGCGTCTCCATCCCAGATCAACAGAAAGCTGAGATCTAAGGACCACAGTTTAGGGAACAGGGAGAGGCAGCCAGTCATGAAGAAATAAGCCTGCGGGATAAAGTGTATTATTTACGTTATAAAGATAGTTAGTGGATAGATTACATAGCTTAACTAACAAAACTGGAGAGACGAGTAAGTGGGAGGTCATGGGAATGAAGTACTTCTCTTCTTAGAGGTGTAAAGTAGAACATTAAAAAAATGTAAATAGTTATAAGGGAATACTTCTAAGGAGTGGAGCTGGGTTTGTGAAATAAAAGAAAACTTTTATTTCTCTCCTGGTGCCATCCTGAATTTAGCTGCTAGATGAGGATAATACGTTTGCTGTGATGAAGGAGTGAGATGATGGCCTTCAGGCAGTGCCCCCACTGTGGCCCTGGGCAGTGCGAGGGAAGCCCCGGGCAGGACCGTCACTGCAGCGCGCCCGCAGGTGTGTGCTGCGGGAGGAGGGAACAGGCGGGGATTCCACTGGGGTCTTAACTCATAAGCACCATGTAACTTAAAAAGTGCAGGAAACAACTTTATTGCTCAACAGAGGGCATCACTTCGGTTTTAGCACTGCCTAATGTACAGCCTGTTACAATTTTGCGACCCAATGGTGAACAGTAATTGGCTGGTGTACCGATGTCAGATGCTTTTACAGGCAACAGGCTCTAGTCTCACACTTACCTGCATAATTGAAAGCAAATGATGCCTGACAAATGCGTAATTATTTCTGAATTTTCTGTTAGAACAATATCAGCATCTTGCAAAATAGATGTTGATGAATAACTTAGCTACAAGAAACCTTTTTGGAGGAAAATATTGGCTTTGATGTTCTGGGATTTTAAGTTTATGAGGTCATCAATCATTGCAAGTGTTATGTCTCATTTGTCCTAGAGAGTTATTTTGTACCTTAGGGCTGTGGTATATTTATTAGACAAGTTAAAAAAGAAAATAGTTTCTGCTCATGGCCATTCAAATTCTATTAAATGTAATCTCTAAACCAGCAATTATTTTTTCCCTCACATCTTCATTAAATACAGAAAAGAGCAGGCTTTAAAAAAAAAAAATCTACCAGGTTGCCCTGTACATTTTTCACAGCCTGATGTCCTGAGATGATACTAACACCCGCTGACAAAGAGTCCTTCTCGGGTGAGACCACTACCGGAGGCGTCTGTCTCCCTCGAAATCCCGAACTCCAAGTGAGTCCATCCGCGTTGCAGGTGGGATCAGTACATGACACTGCTTGTGCTTTCTGAACATGTTTAACCTTCATTGTGTTGCATATACACTTCAACCCCATTATAAGAAAAAGTTCTAAATGTCTGGAACCCACGGGAGCTCATTTAGAATCACCACGGCTAGTAAGTGTTGTGAGCACATATTTTACCAAAAGCCACCCCTGAGCCCTCAGCAGGACCAAGCGGCAGTTGCAGTGAGGAGAAGATGGTATGTTCAAAAGAAGCAAGCTGATTCACGCGCCAGAACCTTGGAAAAGCTCGAGAATTAGAGGCTCCCCGCTACCTCTGAAGGTGCAGGTAGAGTGGTTGAGAGTTGGCACAGAGGAAGGCAGCCTCCCAGATCCTCTTGCCTCCTCCTCTGACCCACTGAAGACAGAGAAGCTGCATCAGAGAAGCCCTGTCCGCAGAGACACCAGGAGCACTGAGGGTGGAGGTAAGAAGTCCTCCTGAGAGCAAAGGTATTGAATGGCAGGCTCTATACTGAAAAAGGAGTCGGATACCCTCCTCCCCTGGCTCAGCTTCAAACACTGGCAGCCAGGATTTCCTCTGTGGAGGACTCTTCAACGTAAAAGAAAGGCCTAGATGGAGTGAGAATGGAGCCTGAGCTAGCAGAACAGGAGAGCGGTCCCCAGAGGCCCACCAGTGGATAAGCCCCGGCCTCACACAGTTTCCGACCGCCTTGCTTAGCTCCTCACTAACCTGAAAAGACAGCTAAGGATCAGACAGTGGAGGGATGGTTCTCCAGGAAACACGAAGACCAAAACAAACAGACAAAATTAACTCAGATGAAACAGACAATGCAGGGAACAAAAGACACGTAAGAACTCTGGAATTAATATTCTCACTAAGGTCGTGTGTGGTAAAGCTCTCACTGTTGGTTTTATGTACTCAAAATCTTTCATCTGACTTCTCTGACTAAATTAGGATGTTGAACAATTCCAATGAGTGTATTTCCTGTCTCCATCACATATTTTTGTAGCTAAACATAGCTTCTAGGAAAACAACCTCTGTCTAGCTGCATTATTTCTTTGCCCATAATTTGATAAAATAAGTTGACTAATACTAAGCAACAGGGATGTACAAGGTAAAAGGCAGACTTGGGCTTCAAAGACCAAAAACTTGGCTCTGGCTCTTGGGCTGTGACCCCTTGGATCATTTCTCAGACTGTCCGTTTTACTGCCTGTAAAACAAGGCAGTTGCACTGTGATCTCTAAAATCTTTCCAGTCCTAGCTAGCTTTGGATCAACACTTTAAATCTGCAGCTGGTTTTTCAACATTTGGAACATTGGTTTCCAATTCTTCACAAATTAATTGTGGAATTTTCAGAGGCTGAGAAAAGAACCAGTAGTTAATTATCCTGCTTGGGACCTCCCTCTCCATTTATTTAGCCATGTCCCTTGTGTAATGCGAAGACCGATGCTGATACAGGCATTAGAGGTGTGGTTCCATAAAACTTTGATAAGGATGCAAAATGTTTAAGTTGGAAACCTGTCCCTACCTCTTCTGCATTTGGTCATTCTGCTGGGACCTACTGCCTCGTCATGACTTTCTTCTCCGCTGTCTTTTTAACTCACGCACTGGTTCAGTGATTGACATCTACAGTCAGAATCTATATTATGACTGTTTTATCAATTCTCCAGTGAAATATTTCACAAAATGGTCTCCATAGAACACCAATTCCACAAAATATTAGATGTTTTGAGAAAACATTTCATGGTTACATAAGTTTGAGGAAACATTGGCTTAAACTGCCAAACCGCTAAACAGCTTTCTCCAACCGAATGTGTTTGCACCTTCCGGTGCTGCCGCTCAGTGGGGACCCCAGAGGAAGAGACAGAACGCACAGCTTCTTAAACGCACTCAGCCAGGAGTCCTCTCTTCCTGGGCTTTTTATCTACTTGGATATATTCTCTGTGTTATATTTTGGAACAACTGCTTTAATAAACACTGTAAATGTAATGACTGTCTTTGTATTTTATCAATAAAATGGATATGATGTCAAAGAGCCAGAGAATATTTGTATACTATGCATCATTATTTAACTCATATTATTGGCAGTCAATAATATGAGTTAAAATAATAAATCTTTAGGTGTCTCATCAAGCAATATGACAAGGTTCCCATTTGGGATATACAACTGTCAGTAAGGGAGAGGGTTAGGCAGTCAGCAGCACGGCCTCCCTCCCCAGTTCCAGACAGAACTCATCATTCTTTGTCTCCTGCTGCCTCTTCACTCCACCCTCCTCACCAGCAGCAGAAAAATCCCACAGCATTGTGGTGCATTATGCTCCCTTTCAACTGACGATCAGAGTTAGTCAAATTATGGTCTGGAAATAATTATATATAATTTTTAAAACTCTAACCAGAAATAAAATTTGTAATGACAATAAATTTAATCATAAAAATACATAGTTCCACCTGAAATATCTTGAAAAATCACATCAAATGGAAGCAACGTCAATAACCAGTCCATCGTGTGGCTCAGTAATGGTGAATCCTGTAGAAGAGAAGTAAGTACCTCCGAGACAAGCAGCTGACTCCATTATTCTACAGAAGTCATAAATGTAGCTGTGAGAGGTCACAAAAATATTTTTAAATAGTACTTAATAATTACCAACTGGCAGAAGACGAGTGCGGGTCTCTTTCACAGACCTGTGTTTGATGGAACGGGAACGCTTGGAAGGCGTGTGTGTGCAGGTGTGGAGGACGGTGGCCGGGAGAAGCGCTAGGTTCTTCCATAAATGGCATTAAAGGAATCAAAGAAAATGGGTGAGAAGGAGGAATGCAAGGGGTTTTGGCTAAGCATGTAACAAAACAGATGGTCACTTAATGACTAATAATGTTATTTAGCATTAAAAATAATCTTTCGGAACTAAAGTGTTATTTTCATTCATTTAAAAGTCCATGTTAGAAGATAAGCTTTCTTATCCATAGCTATAAACCAATAAAAGCCTAATTTATTCTAAACTATTAAGAAGAAACTTGAAACACTAAGCCAGCTCTTAGAATTATCTGACTTAGCCTGTTTTACTTCCATTAGCCAAGAGATAATTCATGTTTGGCTCCACCAAATTGGAACTGCATTGGCACAGATTAGGGGGAGAGGGTTTAATGAGCTACAGGACAATCTACCAACCCAATTTCTGGAACGTGAAACTTCTGGGAAAGTCTCAGAGGAAGGGACTGTGTGGTACAGAACAAGTTGCCCTAGGATGTGCCTATGTGGTGTACAGATTGTTTTGCGCTAGAGACAGCTTTAGCTCAGGTGAAGCTTCTACTCACACCTCTTTACTAACTAGAAGAACTTGAATTAAAGGCCTTGCGCATAAGAGATTATCAGAGATAACTTCTTCTGACCAATACGGCAGGACTAACTTCTTTTACTGAAGTCTGTTCTTCCATACCATCCTGCAATGGACCTTTGAAGCCCCCAAAGTGCATTACCTCACCCCTCACTCAGGATCTTATATACCCCAACCCCCCTTCCCATCTCTGAACTTCTCTTGCACATGGACTCTCTGACACTTTCATGTATGTAGGTTCATAGAGAGAGAGAAAGAAATACTGATCGGTTGCTTCCTGCACATGCCTCAAACTGGAATCTGGGGATCCAGCCCCCAACCCAGGTGTGTGCCCTGACCTTCCAGTGACCTTTCAGAGCCCAGAACAATGTTCCAACCAACTTGAGCCACACCAGCCAGGGCTAGAAAATATTTTTAATTGCCTTAGATATAACAATATTATAGTCAAATTAGAGAATGTCTTTTATTTTTAGGGGAGAGAGGAAAAAATATAGTTAAAGGGTAACTATTACTCTAAGTGCTAACTATACAAGTGATAATTATATGATTCTCTTAAGTTTTCTGTATATTTGGAAATCTTCATGAAAAATCTTGAAAAACCCTTTTTTTGAAATTAGCTTTATTTTAAAATATATTTTATTAATTATGCCATTACAGTTGTCCCAAGTTTTTTCTCCCCTTTATCCCCCCTCCACCTTGTACCCCTCCTCCCACCAGCATTCCCCCAACTTAGTTTATGTCCATGGGTTGTACATATAAGTTCTTTGGCTTCTCCATTTCCTATACTATTCTTACCCTCCCCCTGTCTATTTTGTACATACGATTTATGCTTCTTATTCCCTGTACCTTTTCCCCCCATTCTCCCCCACCTCCTCCCCACTGATAACCCTCCCTGTGATCTCCATTTCTATGATTCTTTTCCTGTTCTAGTTGTCTGCTTAGTTTGTCTTTGTTTTAGGTTCAATTGCTGATAGTTGTGAGTTTGTTGTCATTTTACTGTTCACATTTTTTATTATCTTCTTTTCTTAGATAAGTCCTTTTAACATTTCATGTAATAAGGGCTTGGTGATGATGAACTCCTCTAACTTGACCTTATCTGGGAAGCACTTCCATTCTAAATGATAGCTTTGCTAGAGAGAATCATTTTGGATGTAGGTCCTTGCCTTGAATGGCTTTGAACACTTCTTTCAAGCCCCTTCTTGCCTGCAAGGTTTCTTTTGAGAAATCAGCTGATAGTCTGATGGGGACTCCTTTATAGGTGACTGTCTCCTTTTCTCTTGCTGCTTTTAAGATTCTCTCCTTATCTTTAATCTTGGCTAATGTGATTATGATGTACCTGGGTGTGTTCCTCCTTGGGTCCAATTTCTTTGAGACTCTCTAGGCTTCCTGGAAGTCTATTTCCTTTGCCAGATTGGGGAAGAGTTCTCCTTCATTATGTTTTCAAATTCTTACTCTTCCTCTTCTCCTTCTGGCACCCCTATAATTCAGATACTGGAACATTTAAAGTTGTCCTGGAAATTCCTGGGCCTCTCCTCATTTTTTTGAATTCTTGTTTTTTCATTCTGTTCTGGTTGAATGTTTATTTCTTCCTTCTGGTCCAAATCATTGATTTGAATCCCAGTTTCCTTCCCTTCACTGTTGGTTCCCCATATATTTTCCTTTATTTCACTTTTCACAGCCTTCACTTTTCTTGCTATTTTGTGACCATCCTCAACCATTTCTGTGAGCATCCTGATTACCAGTGTTTTGAACTATGCCTCTGATGGGTTGGGTATCTCTTCATGACTTAGTTCTATTTTTTGAGCTTTGTTCTTTCATTTGGGCCATATTTTCTTTGTCTCGGCATGCCTGTTATGTAGTAAGGGGCAAAGCCGTAGGTATTTACCAGGGTAGGGCAACCCACTTGCTGCTTTGTGGTGCTATATGTGAGAGAGGGGTCCAAGAGGGAACAATGCCGCTTGCTCAGCTTTCAGCTGGCTTTCAGTCACTTCCTCTGCTACCCACAAGCAAATTGGGTCCTTCTGGTGCTGATTCCTGGGTGGGTGGGTTTGTGTACGTTCTAGGACCCTGTGGGTCTCTTCAGTGAACTCACCTGTGGGGCTAGGAGTTTCTCCTGCCACCTCAACCCCCACAGGTTTTTTCAGTTAGAGGTTTTGAGGTTTTCATTCCCCATGCTTGAACCCTGGGTTGCACAGTTTGTCTTGCTCCCCAGTTGTTCCTCCAGGTTTTTCTGCACGAAAATGTGGGACCGCACAGTCCGCAGGCCACCATCTCTCCTGGTCCTCCAGCTGCCAACTTGGCAAGAGTCCTCTTTGCCCAGCTGCCCATCTCCACCCCTCCTACTGGTCTGGATGAATGTTTCTTCTTTAACTCCTTGGTTGTCAGACTTCCACACAGTTCCATTTTCTGCCAGTTCTGGTTGTTTTTTGTTTTTAAATTTGTTGTTGTCTTTCTTTTGGTTTTGCAAGGAGGCAAAGTATATCTACCTATGCCTCCATCTTGGCAGGAAATCCTTTTTTTTTTTTTTTTTTTAAGTAAATTAATCTCAAATCTTTTCCCCCTTGCATTTACCTGATCATCCTAATTCCACCTCCTTTCTCACGGCTCTGGGGACCACACATTATCCCGTTCCCATTCTTCACTTTCCTCAGCGCTGGCTGTTCCAACTCAGTCCCTTTGCCTGCTCCTCTACTGGTCATTCAAAGTTACAGCTTGAGAGAGCTCAGCCTTGGCACCCTGCTTCCTCTCATTCCCCACTTCTCTACTCCCTTATCTCAATGGCTATTGAAACACCAGAGACTCCCAAATCTAAGTCTTCAGGTCGGATCATTTATCTGAGGCAAGTGGATCTGAACAGAGAAAGAAACTTCCGTATCTAAATCATCACACCTAGTCGGCAAACCAGGATCTAAAATGACCTACTAAACCAGAGCTCATTCTTTTATCTTATAAAATCCCAACTATCTCAATTTAAGGGGGAAATGTTAATATGCTGCAAATCTAATCAACTCTTGCTTAATTTAAATGCTTGTAGAATAATTGCTCCAAGTAATTGAATGCTTTATTGAAATCAAGGTTCAACTACTTAAAAAAATACATTTGCACATATCCCTACTTATTATATACAACATTCAGGACATAATTTATTTTTTATTCCTAAATTTAAATCACTTTTATGCTAAACCCATAAATATCTATACACTGAATATACTTAGATTTGGATTATACCAAGATTTAAATGATATATAAGCAATTGAGCTGAATCTGTATTCCCTCAGAACTCATTTGGTATTTACTCAAATTTCAAGGTTTAGTTATCTACATTCTTCTTTTAAAAAAAAAAAAACTTTTACACAAAAGTAAACTTATAAGGGAAGATTCGATACTAAAGCTCGGGTTTCTCACAGAGCTGTAAGAATTCATAAAGGATTTAAGGCAAAGACATGTAAACATCAAAAGGGCAGAGAACTGGGAAACATTTAAGACTCAAGATTGAAAAGAAATTGATTAAACTTTTTCAGGCTTTGAGGAAAACTCTAGAATAAAATGTAATGCTTCTGTGCTGTTCTAAAAAAAATCAAGGTAAGTATTTGTTTTTTACCAAGAAGAAGATGCAAAAAGAACAAGTTTCAGAAAATGCAGAGGCATGTGGTATCGCAGTTTCCCTCCATCGCACCTCTCTGTGCCCCCGCGGTCACTGAGCTCGTGTTTGCAACTGCTGACTCGGCCAGCCTGTCAACACGGGGTCCCTTCACTTCCACGTCGACCTGCTTGACATGTTAGGACATCTCTTCAAACTCAGGGTGTCTCTGCGGCCTAGTATCTGTGTACAACCAGGCCAATGCTCATCATTTGAGGGCCTCTCAGCAGACGCGCATGCGTTCGCACTCCTGTTCTGACTAGCACGGGTAACTGCTTCCTTAACCCGATTCTCTGCTGCTTTATGTAAAGATGTGGGAAGTGAATGAAACCATAACTCTTAATTAATATATGGTACCAATTCACTAATTAGCATAAGTATATAACTGCTACATATTCTACATTATTTCTATTTTGCCTAAAAGTGGACATATTGAGATATCAGGTAATTTTTTAAAATTTGCCCAGACCACATGAGGTGAGTGATTCCCTGACCAAAATGGATTCCATTTTGTTGAGAAGCTAGGCAAAATCTGGAAAACAAATCAAAACAAATTAAAACTGAAAAATGTATTTAAAATAAAGGCAGTATTGTTGTTTCACTTTCCCTAATTTTTCTCCCCTGTTTTTTTGTATGAAGACCTTTTAGAAGTGGGATGGGTTAGGGTAGGTCAGCCTTGTCGAAGGTTCTGAAGCCTTCACGCATGTGATGAAGGCCCTGGCCGAATGAACACTTCTGGAAGGTTGCAGTCCTCTAACACAGTGGCCCAAAGTAACCATTAACTCTCAACTGTGAGTCAGAGAACTCAGACTTCCAGTTTGGAAATAATAACAGTTTAATGGACAAACAAAACATTGCAGTAAATAAAATATTGAAACATTGTCCTTTTGTCATTCAACAGCATAAAGAGTTTTTTGTTATCATACATTAAAACTTTTTACAACCAAATCAACTGACTAGCAACAAAAACAGACTATCACAATACATGGAGAGATACAAGTTTAAAACTGCAGACATTACACAAATAAGCAAAATGCATAGTACCCATATCCAGAGCTTTCTAGAAATCTCATCGTATACCTCACTAATTTATATGATATTACATCTCTAATATCAAATTTAACATCATTTTTGTTCAGACAAAATGAACATTTCTTTAAAAAACCTTATAAATATATAAATCCAAACCACAAAACATTTCCTAGCCGTGTATTTACTCTAAGTACAAACAGACTTTTGGAAATTGCATTCACAATGCTATCTAAAGTAGATTTCATGAAATCATAAGTGTATTTAGTTGGGTCTTGAGGCTTAAATTCATTGGGCCACACCCCACATACACTTTTCTGTCATACTTATCTTCGGCATATATATTCGCAAAGGTAATAGTTATGTAAGTAAAATCAAACTGCTATTCTAGAAATAGGTGTCAGTTTGTCCTGAATAAGGAGATTGGAACTGGTCCACCACAACTATATCACACAACAGATGTTTCATCACAAACAAACTGAAGTTGTCTTAGTGATGTCCCTTTCTAAGAGTAATACATATTTTCATGTTGATCATCAGTAATGGGTTTTAGAGACTAATAAGCTTTTTGTTCTCTAGTTTCTGTGGACATTCTATCCCCTCAAACCTAAAAAATGCTAAATAATTTCCTCTCATAAATATATACATTCAACTTCCGCTACATCATGAAAAAAGCTTAAATTTTTATTTGAAAAAAATTGTGTAAGAACTTGAATCCATTCTAAAATGCCCTCTGCCACCTTCATTTTACTTCCTTAAAGGGTCTTTTCAAGCAGGGCATCAGCTTTCTGTGTTTCTTCCCATCCTTCTGCCTGGTCTATTCCAACAGTCCTGCACATAAACCGAAACCATTATATTTTAGTTAACTCGGTAGAGTAAAGCACAATATTGAGGTTCTCGGCATGTCAAGCTGTGAGCCAGAACATCTCATTCATTGCTTCTGGGTTTCCACTGTCACAGTTTACCCCCAAATTGTTGTGGAATTGAGTTAAATAAGTCCACAAAAGAATTTAAATACAATGGGAAAAACCAAGATCCTCATAAACTTACAGTAACTAATTTAAATGAAACTTCATTCAGGATAAGGGGTGGGACTAATTGAACAATGTGGTTTTAAGAAAAAACTGAACCAAAATATTTAAAGACGCAAATGAAGACTTCCAAGAGCAATGACTGCTCCATGAGAATTTCAGAGAAGACAGGGGAGAGAGAAAAATAAATATGGGGGGAGGGTGTGTCTCAAAGACAATCCCATCCTGTCATAAAGTCTATTGTGATGCAAATGGCTCAGTGTTTTTAGTTCTCTTTAGTATTGTGGCAAAACAGGTATTTAATTAAAACCACACCAGGGAGTAACGTGGAGTTTCCTCTTGACAAGGGAGCAAGTGCAAAGGAAACAAGCACCTCAACTGGAGTAGCAGCCCACAGACAGCAGCATTAACATAAGAGCAGACAGCTGAAGGGGATTCAGGGAGCTCCAAGGGCAGAGTCCGGAGGGCAGCACACACTTTTCAAATGGACAAGTCTTGGAACCACTCTCCTCTCGTGTTCGCCCTCCATCAGAGATTTCCCATGACGACAGAAAGAGGAATCAGCACATCCCTAACCTTCCACAAAGACCTCGGCTGCGATTGAACACAATCCCCTCAGTATCTGTCTCGTAGGGCTGAGTAAAATCCTGCCCTTTCTCTGAGAAGACTTGCTTAGCTTACACATTTTTGCTTCTTTGCTAAATGAAGTGAACATTTGTACTTCCAGAATACAGGAAAACCAACTGTGTCAACATTTGATGGAAAATGGACCACAGACATATGGCCAATGGCTTAGTTAATGTCATGAACGCTAATCAGAGAGATTACAAAATGAAATAAATGATGAGTTACCTAACTTGAAATTTCACATGGCAAATTTCTTAGTTTGCATATTGATTAAGAAGGTGCCACACAGTCTAGAAATTCATGACACACACACTGGCAAAAACCATACACCATCAGAATAACAAGACTTGAAGGGACGAGGCTAACAAAGATGACCCCCAGGGTGACCTTCTTAGAAACCAGCAAGTAGATCCCTAAGGGCAAAGAGCTGAAGTAGAGCAAACCTAGCAACCAAACCAACACCCGGATGGATGTCTGAAACAGCAGGGAGGTACAGTTCCACACAGTCCAGTTGTGTGACACAGTGGTAACAGAGTCGAAACTTGTAGGCCTGTAAAATTCCACCACAGGAGTGGAGCTCAGAGATGGGGAGCTCTCTCTCTGCACCTCCATGATGGTTATAACCAGACAGTTGGAAGAAGTGTGAGAAGGACTGACGAGAGAGGCCAGCCTCTTGGGGGTCAACAGCAGCTCAGTGGGGTTGTCTGGCAGGCACTTCTTGCCTTTGCCTCCGCAAGTCAAGTTCACGAGGATGTTGTTGTCATCGGGCAGGCTACTAACTTCATCGTCTGGCAGGCATGTCTCAAACCTGCAGAAAGGACAGACGATGACGCCTTGAGGGGAGTCCCCAAAGTCTATGATCTTGTAGAGGCATTTGGCACAAACCCTGTGACAACACTCCAGCACTTTGGGCTTCCTCTGTTTCAGATTGTATCGATTATAGCAGATCTTACACTCGAGCTCGTCGGAGACCTGGGACTCAGCGGCGTCTTCTGGTGGCTGACTAGCCATCTTGAAGTATTCATACGATCTTTGGCCAGACGTGTCTTGTTGAAGAACGAGTTCAATTAAGGTGTCCCTCTGAATATCACATCATCCAAATCGGGCTGGGATGCGAAAAGGCAGGAAAAGCAGTGACAGAAGCAAGAAATCTTCCGGGCATTTTCAGCTTCTACACATAATTGTCTGTCTCGAACACATATCTGAAAAGGTCACATGGGGGTCTGCAAAGGAAAAAAGAGATTCTAATATAGTAAAGAGTTCTACTGGAAAGCGCTTTATGGAATTTTCTGAGCTTCAACGATCAGAAGCAGAAAACTTAAAAGGTTAAATCCCCTTCATCTTTTCACACATTTCTGCCTGCAGGACAGAAAAGTGTTGTCTCCATGCTTAGCTTTTCAGCCGACAAATATGATAGTAAAGAAGGAATTAAGGGTCTTAACAGTGTAAAACACACTCCAGGGCACTGTGAGGATAGCTAGACACAGTGATTTTCTCTCTGACAGTTGGAACAAATTCTGGCCTCCCTGAAAATAGAATGGGACACATGTCAGTGATAGATACATTTGTCATCAAATTCAATTCAATATAGACTGATTCTGGTGTAAATACCAGTTGTCCTAAGTATCCTCAACAGGGCTTAGGAACACGCAAGAGAAGTTTTAAGGATAAATGCTTAACATGTGTTTTCAGAAAGTACTTTGACAGAGATGACAGCATATTTAATTACCGTACTGTTTTCGCCTTCCCAGAGCAATCTGTTATAAATGCCACTACCATTTGACTATTCAATTCCAAACTGTGTTTCCATACTAGTCCTAAAAACCATAGTTGTACATACACATTCACTCGAGGAAGAATGAAGCCTATGACACCTGACATAAGCACTATAAACAAGTCAAGTCTAATTTTAAAGAAGGAGTAGACACCATAACACATACACAGTGATACCTGCAAACGGGAAGAATCACGCATGCACGGATGAAGACCTACGCAAGGTTCACCCACCTGCCTACTTTATTTCATGTAAACTCTTTTTCTACAGTGAACAGAAAGCATAATATCAACTGTCCTTAATGTCGGCCTTCAGTTGCTATCACTGGCTTTGGACAAATGATTGAAGGTTGATTTCATATGCAGTCAGTTCTCAATTATTAGTACTAATGGAAGAGAGAAACAATACGGGAAGTGTCTAAATAATTTTTATTTTGCCTTAAATAGATGTGATTTTGATAGTGGATTTGTCTTAAATTATGTTTTGCTTGGATAAACATCAAAATATATTTGAATTTCAGAGCACACCCCCAAAGAAAAATAGCAGAAGGCTGCCATCATCTCAAAAAGTAGAGTGCGACTACTCTAGGACTGAAAATTTTCTATGGGTCACACTGCCTTAACGGAGAAGAGGCAGTGGGGAGGTAAACGTGGGCAATTTCCAAAGTCATGAATACCTGGTAAATGAATATATACTACCTTCCTTTGTATTCATGACTTTAACTAAATTTTTAATTGACCATATAAAACAAGAATGTATATTATAATGGACATCAGTGGCAACATATTCTTGGTGGGAAACGGAAGTTAATCAATAAATAGAACCTGACACCAGCCAAAAAATGAGTGTAGGATTTCTTTTTAAGTTTACTATATATAAATGCATGTATTTCAAAATTGCTACCATAAGCCAATTACTATGTATCTACTCTTAAACACAAAAAAAAGGTATATAGACACAAGCATTAACTCCTGTATCCCTTTTCCTTCTGTGTGCCCTAAATATTTTCATTTCTGATCCCAATCCTGTTCAGAATACATGTGTCCGTGTTATTGCAAAGTGTGACTGTATCTTGCCCACAAAGCTGGCTTCTTATTCTCCTGTGGGATGCACACCTCCAGGATGACAGTCAAGGAGAAGAAGGTGTTCTGTCCCTATCACCACATCCAATCCTACCTGCCTTCACAGAATGGTCCCTAGTCCTGGGAAGGTCACTGGACAGCTCCCATTCATTCAGTCCTCCTGGTGGCCACACAGAGATAAAGGCCCACCCGGGCTGAACATGTTACTTTCTCTTCACAGCTACCTTCCCACTCAGTCTCACGTCCTCTAAATTACAGGCCTACTGAAGTGGACGGTAACAGAATTCGCAGCAGTGACTGATTGCCTCTATTGCCATTGAAAGGACTGATATGTGTGAAGTTGTATGAAAAAGAAAAAAAAGTATGTCAATATACACATGACACCAGGAAAAGAGATAAAAATAGTCAGTGAAGATAAATAAGCAAAATTACATTTAAAAGCACAGAAAGCCAGAGAATACATAGACAAACACCAACAAAAGGCTTTTGTGTAATAAAATTAGACACCTATCTTACATCACTCAACTTACAAAAATTAACTTGAAATGAATTAAAGACTTAAATGTAAACCTCCTAAAAGAAAACACAGAGAAAAAGCTCCTTGGCATGGGTCTTGGCAATGACTTTTTGGATACAACACCTAAAGCACAAGCAACAAAACCAAAAATAAAAAGTGGGACTCCATCGAACTAAACAGCTTCTGCACAGCAAAGGAATGATCAACAAAATGAAAAGATAACTTATGGGAGGGGAAAAATATTTGCAAATCATTTACCTTGATCAGGGGTAAATACCCAAACTATATAAAGAACTCATACAACTCAATAGCAAAAAAACAGAACAAAACAAAAAACCAAATAATTCAGTATTAAGATGGGCAAAGGACCTGAACAGACATTTCTCCAAAGAAGATTCTCATATATGAAAGGTCAACAGGTACATGCAAATCAGGTGCCCAACATCACTCATCATGAGATGCAAATCAAAACCACAATGAGGTATCACCTGCCTGTTAGAGGGCCACAATTACAAAGCCAAGAGATGGCAAATGCTGGTGAGGACACAAAGCAAACGGAGCTGCTGTGCACTGTTGGTGGGAATGCAAATTGGTGCAGCTGCTGTGGAAAACAGTATGGAGGTTCCTCAAAAAGCTAAAAATATAACTACTACATGATCCAGCAATCCCACTTCTGGGTACTTATCCAAAGGAAATGAATACACAATGTCAAAGAGTTATATGTACTCCAAGGTTCATAACAGCATTATTTACAGTAGCCAAGACATGGAAACAACTTAAGTGTCCATCAGTGGGTGAATAATAGGTAAAAATGTGACATATACACACATACATACACACAATGGAATATTATGCAGCCATAAATAGGAATTCCTGTCATTTTTGGCAACATGGATGGACTTTTAAGGCATTATGCTGAAGTGAAACATGTCAGGCACAAGTTTGATTTCATATGTATAATCTAAAAAAATAATCATGTAGAAAAAGAGATGTAAAGATGAGATTTCTGGGGGGTGGGGAGATGGGGAGTTGGATGAAGGTGGTCAGAAAGCACAAACTTCCAGTTGTAAGATAAATAAATACCAAGGACAACATGACTACAGTTGACACTGCTGTATGGTACATTTGAAAGTTGTTAAGAGAGTAAAGCCTACAAGTTCTTATCACCAGGAAAAGTGTTTGTTCCTTTTTTTGGTACCTGTACGAGATGCTCGATGTTGACCAAACTTGCTGTGATCATTTCACAATGTATGTCTGTACGCCGTAAATTTACAGCTTGTAAGTCAATTACACCTCAAAAAAACTGGGAAAAATAAAATCTTCAAAAAGGCTTATATGTCTGTGAGAATACGTTATATTGTCAGCTGGTCACATTAATACTTTCTGTACCAAGCCTCCAACCATTAGAAGAATAGCAGGAATGTTTTACGTTGGGCCTGCCACAATTTCTACTTTATAATTTGGGGAACATAAATTAGTTGCTTAGATGATATCGAGCTACTACCTGAAACAATGCTTTCCTTCTTCATAGAAATGCTTTATTAGACCTTGAATATGTTAAGATACAGTGTATATAATTATAATGTTCATATTGATAAAAATTCATATTGAGGCTTCTTGGTAACACACAAAGAACATGCCAAATGTTCAAATATACAATAAAAAAGATACCTATTTTAATTCTAAAGGCAATTCCAGCAAACCCACGCCATCAGCCTGGAATACTTCACCAAGCCCTGCCCCTGAGAGGAGCACTTCTGGGCAGGACTGGCTGATGGCCTTGAGCTCTGGCAGCATCGCTGGGAGTGCAGCCAGCACAAGTGCGTCTTCCTGGAACAGCATCAAACACTTGGTGATTGTCCCTCTTGGGCAGCTGGGGTACCACTGCTAGAGTTCTCAATAAATACTTTATCTGTCTCATTATGACTCTAAGGTTCCTCTAAGAACTCCAATAATAACCTAAAACCTATCACTTTATAGGGTTATCATCTGTGAGAGTTGTTATTTGGTCCTCCAGCCTGTTTCCCCTCTACCTTCACTCCATAACTGTGGACAACAATGATGGTGTTGGGTGAAAGAAGCTGGACCCTAAAGAAAACATACTGTATGATTTCACTTCTAGAAAGTTCACAAAACAGGCAAAAGTAAGCTGTAAGAGGCATGCAAATTTGATGATAAACTAAACAGAAAAGTCAGGAAGCGACTGGAGTAAGTCAGGACAGCAGACGCCTTACTGGGGACTGCACGTTGGGGAAGAGCGTGGACCAGTGTGCAGCGGGGCTGATAGCTTCTGTGTCTGACCTGGGCACTACTTGTGAGTGTTCACTTGTGCTTCACCTTCAGGCGGTGTATTTTTCTGTACTAGTACAGAAAAGATACAAGAGTTTGTGACTAAATATTTTAACTATTTTGATAGCCCTCGTAATTCTGTCAATGGATATTTTAATCAACTTACTTTCTTCCTTTATGACGTATAAGCTTCTTAATTTTTTCACAAAATCAAAATGTTAGTCATTTATTTATCACCTAAATATCTAAACATTATTATAAATCAATATTAAAATAGGTGAAATCTTTAAGATGAGCAAGTCTGGACTACTTCTTGATAAAAACAACTGCTAAAAGTTTGTCTCACCAGGTACAGGGGATGGAATCTGACATACTAAAGCCACCCTAGAAATAAATATGTGTAATTACACAAGGTGATGAATGTGTTATCTAACCTTCTGCTGGTAATTATTTTATAACATGTGTGTGTATCAAATCATCATGTTACCTTAAGCTTACATAATGTCCAGTATATCTCAATAAAGCTGGCAAAAGAGCCCTTGCTGGTGTGGCTCAGTGGATTGAGCACCAGCCTGAGAACCCAGAGGTCGCTGGTTTGATTCCCAGTCAGGGCACATGCCTGGGTTGCAGGCCATGTCCCCAGTAGGGGGCGTGCAAGAGGCCACGACACACTGATGTTTCTCTCCCTCTCTTTTTCCCATCTTTCCCCTCTGTCTAAAAATAAATAAGTAAAATCATTTTTTAAAAAGCTGAAGAAAGAAATACAAAAGGTTCTCTTTAACTAGAAAAATATGTCACATTCAAATATATGAAGCTAATATTGCTTATTAATCAGTTGTCTTTAATTCTATCATAAATCATCTGGGGTAAGAATATACAAAAGGATGATTGCCTATCATAATTCTCATAAATCAACATAAACTACTGCACAAATGAGTACTTTCACTGCCCTAAATGTACAGTACTGACTAGTTGACTCAAACCCATGTCCTCTACAACTCAATTCCCTTTATGTTGAAGATGCAAACTTGGTTTGCGCAGTACCTCCAGTGGACATCTACCCAGTGTTTTGTCTACCTAGGATCTCTTTTTCTCTGTTATACCACATTGCTCCCTTCCCAACTGCCACTGCTTTTTTTTTTTTATCTTCATCCGAGGACATGCTTATTAATTTTAGAGAGAAGGGAAGAAGGGGGGGGGGAGAGAAACATTGATGGGTTGCCTTTTGCACATGCCCTGACCAGGAAGTGAACCCACAATCTATGTATGTGCCCTGACCAGGAACCGAACCTGTGACCTTTCAGTGTACCCAACAACAAACACGCAACCAACTGAACCACACAGGCCAGGGCACCACTGCTTCTTTGGGGAAGTTCCCCACTCACTCAAATTACATGACTGTGGTTGGGCTGCAACCACTAATCGGCCACACTGTAACTCCCTTCTATCCCAAGGTGTGGATTTGTGATCCAGGCGCCACTAATTATAGTACTCTGTTATCCTCCTGCTCACAGGGATCAGTCCAGGTGGGCGGGCAGGTGACTCAAACCAGGCCTGTCAAAACTCCTCTCTGGGGCTTTTTTTTTTTGAAGCTGAGGTTGGAGAACATGCCAGAAGCTAGGGAAGAAACACAGAACCAGAAAGAAAAAAAAACATGTATCAAGGAACTACTACCATGCCATCCAGAGGGAAAATAAGAGAGAATAAAGCCCAAAATAAAAAGAGAAGTAGAAGCAGGAGGCAGAGATACAGACAGTGGCAAAAGACAGACGCCTATCGAGAGACGAACTGGGGGTCTGTATCTAATTGCATGTGAAGGCTCCTGTGGGCTAATAAATCTCCTTTTTTGCTTATGCGACTCTTTTCATTGGATTTTTGCTACTTAACAACAAAAAAGAGCCACGATACAATTGCCATTTAGAGAACTTACTGTGGTTTTAGATCAAGGTTCTTACTTAGTAGTACTATGGAAATGATAAATAACTGAATAAAACAAGCCAGAGCCAATAGAAATTCTTTACTTTTAAAATTTCATTTGCACATATATGGGTGTACATGCACGTGCCCACATATATACACACAAATCTATATACAAAAGTGGTCATACATGTTGCTGTTTCTTTATTAATGGTCTGTGTGTGTGTGCGCATGTGTTGTATTTTGTTTTTGTTAATTTCCCCTTTGCACTGTCCTCCGCCCTTATCATCCTGAACGCCGCCCCTTTTCCCCCGGAACCCACATTAACTACCTGGTATATTTTCTTACATGTGTACTTCCATGCACATATATTTTATCCATGTATACATAATTGTTAAAATACACATAAGCACACTTTTTCCATGTTTTTTCTAACCACTATATCATACCCAATTTTTTGCACCTTGCTTTTCCCATTCAATAATGGGTCGTAAAAATCTTTCAAATCAACTGATAGAACCCTAAGTTCCTTTCTAAATGACTGCATAATATTTCACCATTTGGATATATTGTGATACAGCCAACATTCCGCTCCTGGCAAACATTTGTTTATTTCCACTTACCCCCTACACATTACTGCAGAACACAACCTTGTAATACATATCCTCACCTACAGGCGTTTTGATTTATTTATGAGGACAAGGAATGGAATTCCTGGGTCAATCAGATATTACTTTTAACATATGTTGCTGGACTGCTTCCCAGTAAACTATAACACATACTGCAATTGGTAATATGAGTGCTATTTCCCCCTAACAGCAACAGACATATCATCACTTGAGTCTGAATATCTTATTTGTTGGCCTTCTGAATTTGCTCTTCTCTGAACTACACCTTCATATTTTTTGCTTATTTTCTATTGGGTTGTTTGGCATTTCTAGTCAATTTGTAAATGGTTTTTGTCATTACAGATATTAAATTCTGCCCTCTGTATTGCAAACACTTCCTCCAAAATTTACTATTTATTGGCTTTGCTTAATAACCTTTGGAATACAAAATATTTTGCTTTTTGTATTCATATGTTTAGCTTCTGAGTCTCTAATATTAGTTAATACTGCTCTTAAAATTATACACAGTTATTTTCTTACAAAATTTGTCTCACTTTATTTTTAACTATATTTTTATATATGGCGTAAGATAGGATTCTAATTTTATTTTCTTCCAGACTAACAACATTTGTGTCAGTCCTGTTTGTTACAGTGTATAATTCATTATTTTCTGATTAAAATATAGTATTTGTCACACATTAAAATCTTATGTGTTCTGAGATCTATTTCAGGTTTTCTACTATATTCCAGTGATTAATTTATCTAGCCATCTGCCTGGACCATAATAATTTGAATGCCATGGATTTTTAGTATATTCTGGTACCTACTCAGTCGCCCCTTAGTAGTCTTTTTTATCAACTCATTCAACTGTTTATTGTCTGCTACGTTCCAGAGACAGTCACAGGTGCTAAGGATGCACCAGTGAGCAAAACCCCTTCCCTCATGGAGTTTATATGCAGTGTTTTGGTTTTTGGGGGGGTGGGCAGTGGAAAAATTCATTTCTCAGCTATTAGTGGAACTTAACCTTCTATTATAAACTTTCAGATCATTTATCAAATCGAAAAAAATGTTGGGATTGGCACTGGAATGACATCAAATGTACTCTTCAATATTAAGACTTCCAATCTAGTATGTCTCACTCGTTCAAATCTTGCTTTATGTTGTTCAGTAAGACATTCATTTTCTCCATATTTCATGACCTTCCTTTCAATTTATTCTTCAGTATTTTTATATTTTTTCACTATTATGATATTTCCTGCTTTTCATTTCTAAGGGCCTATTGCTATTATAGTGTGGGAAGGTGATTTTATTTTGAACCCAGACACTTAACAAATTCTTGTTCATTTTAATAGATTTTCCTGGAAGTCCCTTGGATTTGTAAGGTATACAATCATATAATTAGGAACAGAGAGATAGTTTAACTTTGTCTTTTCCAATATTTATTCCAGTTATTTCATTTTCTTACTGAATCACTAGAAACTCTTAAACAATGTTAAATAACTCCCACAAGTATATAAGGCCCAGAAGTCACAACTTTTTGTCTTCTTTATTCCTCAAAACATAGAACAGTACCCTGGCCCAATATGAGTGGTGAAAATATATTTGTTAAATGAATGTGCATAATGATAGCAAGGCTGGTTAGTTCTGGTTATTACCATATTCTGCCATGTATAATGTGCACCCACATCTTTGGCCCAAGCTTTCAGGGAAAAAATTTTTTAATTAAATTTTTATTAATTTACATTTAGATACTTGTTTTTTGTATTATAAAGGAATTTTATCATTTATTTTTGAACATATTATGGTACAAGAAACTTTATGTAACAAATAATTACCAAACACAAGAACAGATACAAGATATTTCAGGTACTACCCATGTACAATGAGCATCCTTATTTTTCCCTCAAAAATTTGGGCAGAAAAGTAGACATTATACACAGCAAAATATGGTAATTGTAATTTTATTATGTTATGCTGTTTAGGATGATACTCATTGTTGATTTTGGTAAGTGGTCTATTATATTAAAAGTAGTTTCTTTCTGAAGGAGCTTATACCCTTTGCAACAGCATGGATGAAACTGGAGAGCATTATGCTAAGTGAAATAAGCCAGGCGGTGAGGGACAAATACCGTATGATCTCACCTTTAACTGGAACATAATCAATAGGAGAAAAAAGCAAACAAAATATAACCAGAGACATTGAAGTTAAGAACAATCTAACAATAGCCGGGGGGGTGGGGGAGGGAGGACAGTGGGAAGAGGGGATTACGGGAACTACTATAAAGGACACATGGACAAAACCAAGGGGGAGGGTGGAAGTGGGGGAGGGAGGTGGGTTCAGCTGGGGTGGGGTGGAGGGATGGGGAGTAAAGACATACAACTGTAATTGAATAACAATAAAAATTTTAAAAAAGTAGTTTCTTTCCATTCATTTTGTTCTTTTTTTAAATTGATTATACTATTACAGTTGTCCCAATTTTTCCCCCTTTCATTTTGTTCTTAATTTATACTTTTTACTAGTAGTGCCTAAACATTTTATGAAATGCTTTTTCGGCAACTATTGATGTGATACTATGATCTTCCATCTTTAATGTGAGGGATCATACTGATAGGTTTTCACTCTTGTGTTCCTGGAACAAACCCTACCTGGTCATCATTGAGTCTCAAATACACCGATGGGTTCTATCTGCCAATATTTTATATAGAAGTGTTGCCTCTACAGTCAACGTTAAACTGGTCTCCACACTTGTTTTGTACTCTACTGAGTTTTGTTTAAATGTATGTTTATTTCACAAATGAATTAGTACCTTTTCATAATCTTCTGGAAAAGTTTAAATAATGATACAATTATTTGTTTTTTAAAGGTTAGATAAAACTCGGGTATAACTCCCACTGCCTGATCCCACTGCCTTTTTAAATAGTAGATCTTTCATCACTTTTACAATCTATACAAATTTTCCACTTCTTCCTGAATCAAATTTGGACACTTGTATTTGGCAAAGAAATAATCCACGTCATCTGGTTCTTCAAATTCTTTGCTATAGAGTTGAAAGCAGTTAACTTTGCTATCTTCTTTGAATCACTCCTACATCTCTGATTATGTCCTTTTTCTCATTTCTACTCGTGTAAATTTTTTACTCTTTCTGCATTTTCTAATCAGACACATAAATCTTACTCTGCTTTATTCTTTCAAAGAAACAGCTATATTTGGCCAACTGCCCTTTTTTAAAATATATTTAATTGATTATGCTATTACAGTTGTCCCATTTTATTTCTCCCCTTTATTCCCCTTTGGCCTGCATCCCACCTCCCTCCAGCATTCCCCCAACTTAGTTCATGTCCATGGATCCTACATATAAGTTCTTTGACTTCTCCATTTCCTATACTATTCTTACCTACCCCCGGTCTATTTTGTACCTACCATTTATGTTTCTTATTCCCTGTATCCTTTCCCCTAATCTCCCCTGCAACTTCCCTGCTGACAACCCTCCATGTGATCTCCATTTCTGTGATTCTATTCCTATTCTAATTGTTTGCTTAGTTAGTTTTTTTTTTTGTTTTTTTTTTTGGTGGGGGGGAGTAGGTTCAATTGCTGACAGTTGTGAGTTTGTTTTCATTTTACTGTTTATAGTTTTGATTATCTTTTTTCTTAGATAAGTCCCTTTAACATTTCATATAAGGGCTTGGTGATGATGAACTCCTTTAACTTGACCTTATCTGAGAAGCACTTTATCTGCCCTTCCATTCTAAATGATAGCTTTGCTGGATAGAGTCATCTTGAATGTAGGTCTCTGCCTTTCATGACTTGGAATACTTCTTTCGAGTCCCTTCTTGCCTGCAAGGTTTCTTTTGAGAAATCACCTGATAATCTGATGGGAACTCCTTTGTAGGTAACTATCTCCTTTTCTCTTACTGCTTTTAAGATTCTCTCCTTCTGTTTAATCTTGGCTAATGTAATTATGATGTGTCATGGTGTGTGCTTCCTTGGGTCCAACTTCTTTGGGACTCTCTGGGCTTCCTGGACTTCCTGGAAGTCTATTTCCTTTGCCAGATTGGGGAAGTTTTCATTATTTTTTCAAATAAGTTTTCCATTTTTTTCTCCTCCTCTTCTTGTCTGGCACTCCTATGACTCAGATATTGGAAGGTTTAAGGTTGTCCCAGAGGTTCCTAAGCCTCTCCTCATTTTTCCGAATTCTTGTTTCTTCATTCTGTTTTGATTGAATGTTTATTTCTTCCTTCTGGTCCAAATTGTTGATTTGAGTCCCAATTTCCTTCCCATCACTGCTGGTTCCCTGTACATTTTCCTTTATTTCACTTTCATAGCCTTCACTCTTTCCTCTATTTTGCCACCATACTCAACCATTTGTGGGGGCATCCTGATTACCAGTGTTTTAAACTGTGTATCTGATGGGTTGGCTATCCCTTCATTGTTTAGTTCTATTTTTGGAGCATTAATCTATTCTTTTATTTGGCTATATATAAGAAAATATATATATATATATATATATTTTTTTTTTTTTTTGGTCTCAGCATGCCTGTTATGTAGTAAGGGGTGGAGCCTTAGGTATTTCCCAGGGTGAGCAACCCACATAGCTGTTTTGTGGTGCTGTATGTGGGAGAAGTGTCCCAGAAAGAACATGCCACTTGCTCAACTCTCTGCCAGCTTTCAGTCACTTCCTCCACTACCCACAAGCAAATTGGGCCCTTCCAGTGTTGATTCCTGGGTGGGTGGGTTTGCGTATGTTCTAGGACCCCATGGTCGCTCCAATGAATTCTCCTGTAAGGCTGAGAGTATCTCCCACCACTGCAACCCCCACAGTTTTTTCAGCCAGAGGTTTTGAGGCTTTATTTCCCTATGCTGGAAATGTGGGTTGCGCGATCCACCTTATGCCCCACTTGTTCCTCCTGGTTTATCTGCACGCAGATGTGGGACCACCCAGTCTGCCAGCCACCTCCTCACCTGCCTGGTCCTCCAGCCGTTGCCTTGCCGCATGTCCTCTCCACCCCGGCTGCCCGTCTCTGCCCCTCCTACCAATCTGGATGAATGTTCTTCTTTAACTCCTTGGTTGTCAGACTTCATACAGTTCAATATTCTGGCAGTTCTGGTTATTTTTTGTTTTTAAATTTGTTGTTGACCCTTTGGTTGTTCAAGGTGGCACAGTGTATCTACCTATGCCTCCATCTTGGCTGGAAGTCAGAACCAGCTATTATTTGTATTTATCTTTTCTAAAATTTTTTGTTTCATTAACTTAAGATTTTGTCTTTATTCTCTCTTTATAATGTATCTTAGCTTATTTTGTCATTTTTTTCTCATTTCAAAATGAGCGTACTTTGTCTTTATTCTTAAATAATGAAAATATCAAAAGACTGCAAAATTTCTACTAACTAAAGCTTTAACTCTATCCCATACCTTTTGGAATAAATTGTGCTCCTTTTGTTGCTTTCTAGATACCTTGTAAATTGACTTTTGTTTCTGCTTTTGATACAAAAGTTATAAATAATATTTTTAAATTTCCAAATAATAAAGTTTCTCTTTTATTACCTTCTGTTATTTATTTTTAATATTACTGGATTCTGATCAGAAAACCAAATCTGTAAAAAATCTCTTTTCCTTTAAATTTCTTAAAGTCTACTTGGTGTTCCAATATATGATCTACTTTTATAAAAAATCCATAAAAAAATATTCTGTGTTCAAAGGATGTAAGGTTCTAACATAACAGTAAATTTCTTTTCTTCTGACAGGAAAATGGCAGCTTGGCTATGGGTGTGAGTTCAGGCTGCTGACTTTTTGTCTCCTTGGTCTTCAGAAGTTACTCCATCATCTCTAGCTTCTTGGGTCACAAGTGAGAAATCTACTGCAAGTCTAATACTTCTTAGTGGCAGGTAGCTTGTTCTCTCTGCCTGGAAACTTCTAAGATTTTGCCTTTAATTCTTAAGAGTTTAAGATCTTTTCTAATATATAGAGAGATGTGTTTTTTTCATAAATCTTGCCTGGAACTTGGTGAGCCATTTGAATTTATAGACTCGTCTTAATTTTTAAGCTCAGAAAAACTTTATGTTACTTTAATTATTGCCTTTCCTCCATCTGTTCCTTTTTCTCCTCTGGCTCTCCTGTTATTCACATGTTATATTTCCTAGATCTATTTTCTCAGACTCCATCCCTTTATATTTTTGTTCTGTGCTTTCAGCTTCTTCCACTTGACTGACAAAGCTACTAATTCAAGTCTTGAGAATGTTCACCACCTCCTTCAATTTATTTACTAAAACGTTTGACTGGAAAATCATGCATTTCATCTCTAGGAAGTCTTTTTGTGCTGTATTTAAATCCCCTTATGTGCTCTTCCTATTTTTTGTCAGGTTGTCATCTGTCTCCAGCTGCCACTCTATCTGTTCTATCTGTTCTCATGGACTATCCTCTCTTTGGCTGTAGTGCCATTATATCTTTTTGTTATATTACTGATGTTCAGGTCTGAGTATTTGAGGTCCCACGTGACTGCAGTTCCATGCGTGGTGGGAGCACAACAGTCTCTACTCCTGTGATCTAACAGTACAACAGCAAGCAGGCGCCAGGGCCCTGCCAAGGCACCAGGAGGAAAGATGTTCTGCTCCAGAGTCTCTCCAGTACTCTCCCAGCCTCTGAGACAGGGAGGACTCAGCCCAAGTGTTCATATTCTCACTGGTCTCTTACAGGACACATGGATACACATACACAAACACACATGCACACACTCATTCAGATAAAAAGCGGTTTTTAATTTTCCTCCCAGGTCACGTTTCTATTTCAAAAACGTGTGTGTGTATGTATACATATATATACACACACGTACACACACAGTAAGACTTAGACTGTTTTAGGTCTGTCTGCTTGAGTCTTAAGCTGTTTTGGTTCTCCTTTACCACCTTTCATGATATAACTCTTTTATTTCCATTTTAAATTTATTAGCAGACCATTTTACCTAGATGTCCTTTGCCTTTCCCATATCACATACAGTAGATTGTTTGTAAATATGGCTGCAATAATTCCCCACAGTCCTATAGAGCCTTTGAAATGTGACTTTCCATTTATCCTATCAATAGGTGGAAGAATCGGCTTTCCTAGCCCTTAAGTCTAGACTGGCCTTGTGACATGATTTGAGTAATAAAATAAAGTTGAAGTGACTTTCTGACAGTTCTGAACCCTCACTGTAGGGTATCTTGCAGCTTGTGCAACTGCCCTCTTGGAACCTGTGTGAAGAAGCCCAGGCTAGCCTTCCTGAAGATGAGAAAAGAAAGAGAGGAGAGAGAGGAGTGGAGGGAGAAAGAGAAAGAGAAAGAGAAAGAGAAAGAGAAAGAGAAAGGGAGGAAGGGAGGGAGGGAGGGAGGCACAGAAGGAGGAAGGGAAGGAGGAAGGGAAGGTGGAAGGGAAGGAGGGGGAGGCCCTACGAATACCAGCACCAACACCATGATCGTGAGACCATCATAGACCAACCAGCCTTGGTTGAATCACCAAGTGACTACAGCCATTTCAGTGAGTGACCCGAAGACAGACCAACCAAAGAATCACCCCTACTCAGCCCAGAAGAAAATGCTGATCCACAGAATCATGAGCAAATAAAATTGCTGTTGTTCTAAGCCACTACGTTTTGATAGTGGTTTGTTTTGTAACAATAGATAACTAATGTATCAGGTTAAACTATCCCTTTCCAAACTAATCTAAAGTTCACCTCTGTACAAACAAATTATTTTCCTCATTTATCAAGGGCTATCATTCCTACCTAGAAGACTTTCTTATTCACTTTGAAGCTGCCTAACCTTGCAGTTCTTGTGATTTTTGTTTGTGTTAGAATATTCTTCTGTATATAACTTCTATCATTTCTATTATAATAATGTCTGTTAATTAAGAGAGTTTCTCTAAGGTGTTCAAAATTTTTAGGAATATTTCTGGTCAAGATGGAGGCATAGGTAAACACAGCTCACCTCCTCGCACAACAGTAAAAATTACAAAACAACTATCACCCAGAACCATCAGAAAATCACGCTCTATGGAAGTCCGACAACCAAGATACTAAAGAAATCTCATTCATCCAAATGGGTAGGAGCAGTGGAGACACAGAGACATGGACATGTTGCATGGGCAATCCCACACCTGTGTGTAGTGGATAAAAATCAGGAGGGATACCTCAGGGGTGGGGGATCCCAGCCCCACTCCAGGCCACCCAACACAGGGTTCCAGTGCCAAGAAGATAAGTCCCCAAAAATTCTGGCTGTGAAAACCAGTGGGGGTTGAGATGGCAGAAAAAACTGGGATTCTCAGGCATGACCTTGTAAACGGGCCAGATTTAGGACTTACGCAGACTCATTCCTTCTGAGCTCCAGCATTGGGGCAGCAACTGGAAGGGCACCAGTGGCGTATGGGGAGAAACTGAAGTGTCTGGCATCAGGGGGGATGATGGGGACAGCTTTGTCCCAAACAAAACTCCAGAGGCCAGACAGCAGCAACAGTCCCCTTTCTGAGCCCTCCCCCACACAAAGCCACAAAGCACAACACCATACTTAGAGTCCATCTGTTCACATGGGTTGCCCCACCAAGGCAATCACCAAAGGCTCCACCCCAACTAACTCACCAGTGCGTTTTTCTACAATAGGCCATGCTACTGAGGAGTCAAGGCAGGTCTAACTAATACACAGAAACAAACCCAGGGAGGCTGCCAAAATGAGGAGACAAATATGGCCCAAATGAGAGAACAGAACAAAAAGAACTAAACAAAATGAAGATAAGCAATCTGTCAGATGCAAAGTTCTAAACACTGGTTATTAGGATTCTCAAGGAACTCATTGGGTACTTCAACAGCATAAAAAAGACAAAGAGAGAAATGAAGGTTACACTATGTGAAATAAAGAAAAATTTACAGGGAATCAACAGTGAAGGGAAGGAAGCCAAGAATCAAATCAATAATTTTCAAGGAAGAAAAAAATATTCAATCAGAACAAGAAGAAAAAATAATCAAAAAGAACAAGGATAGGCTAGGAGCCTCTGGGACAACTTCAAGAGGTCCAACATTTGCATCATAGGGGTGCCAGGAAAAGAGAAAGAGTAAGAAATTGAAAACTTATTTGAAAAAATAATGAAAGAAAACTTTCCTAATTTGGTAAAGGAAATAGACATATAAGTCCAGGAAGCACAGAGAGTCCCAAACAAGATGGATGAGAAGAGGACCACACCAAGACACATTATATAAAAATGGCAAAGGTTAAAGATAAAGAGAGAATCCTAAAAGCAGCAAGAGAAAAGCAGATAGTCACCTACAGGGGAGTTACCATAAGACTGTCAGCTGATTTCTCAAAGGAAACTTTGCAGACTAGAAGGGATTAGCAAGATGTATTCAAAGTGATGAAAAGCAAGGACCTACAACCTAGATTACTCAATCCAGCAAAGCTATCATTTAGAATGGAAGGGCAGATAAAGTGATTCCCAGATAAGGTAAAGCTAAAGGAATTCATCATCACCAAGCCATTATTATGTGAAATGTTAAAGGGACTTATTTAAGCATAAGAAGATCAAAACTATGATGAAAATGGCAATAAATTCACAACCATCAACAATTGAATCTAAAAGCAAACAAGCTTAGAAGCAGAATCATAGATATGGAGATCATTTGGAGGGTTATCAGTTGGAAGGAAGAGGGGAAGAATGGCGGAAAAGGTGCAGGGATTAAGAAGTACAAATTGGCAGGTACAGAATAGACAGGAGGATATTAAGAAAAGTATGGGAGATGGAGTAGCCAGAGAATTTATATACATGACACATGGACATGAACTAAGGTGGGGGGGACTGACTGCGAGAGGTAATGAGGGTTACCAAGTAGAGGGAGGCAAAGAGGAAAGTTGAAACAACTGCAATAGCATAATCAATAAAATATATACTTTTAAAGATTTTATTTATTTTTAGACAGAATGGGAGGGAGGGAGAAAGAGAGGGATAGAAACATCAATATGTGGTTGCCTCTCATGCACCCTGCAATGGGGAACCTGGCCTGCAATCCAGGCATGTGCCCCGACTAGGAATCTAACCAGCAACCCTTTGCTTCACAGTCTGGTGCTCAATCCACTGAGCCACACCAGCCAGAGCAATAAAATACATTTTTAAAATATTTTTTAGAAACCCTGCATACCTTCACAATAGTGAAGGGCAATATAATTCAGAATAATTCCGATTTTATAAATGTGTAAATGCCCACAGAAGGTAAGCGTTTTTTTCCCCAAGATTATATAAGAAGTCAGGACAAAGGGAGTTCAAAAACTGAACTGTCACTGTAATCCTATTTTTTGCCTGTCCAGGGCTCTACCCTGTGTACCACTACTGCCAACATAACTTAATCTCAGACACGTCAGGGTAAGTTTAGTTCCTTCAAAGTGTTTCTCACACAGGTTTCATTTAGCTGGAAGAGTGCTCACAGACTCATCAACCATTTCAATTTGACATTAAAAGGACAGGTTATATTTTCCCCTTATGAAACAGCAACAACTTCCAAGTTTCAATTCTCATTACCTGTGTCTTCCTCCCATTCTGGAAAATAAACATTATTAACATAACTCTCTACATTATTAACATAATGTCTACATGATGGGACAATATATATTAAAGCACTCTCTAAGAAAAAATGGATACAAATTAAAGAATTGTCATTTTCATTCTCTGTGGTTCCTGTTTTTAGAGATGGTGCTAAAGGTTTGCTTGTATCTTTAATTTCTTTTTGTGTAAAATGGAACATCACTCTTCAAACATTTTCATTTCTTGATCATCAGTTTTTACAATGTCCTAAATTCTTTGACTAATAACTCTCCTAAAATATATGAGAGGATCTGTCACCTCTACCACCATTTTTCTTTGTGAATAATCAATACAGGACATTGGTTTTTAAGCTCAGCTATTGATAAATGACATGCACTTCCCATATCTCTAATGCCAAGTCTCTCGTTCACAAAATCCTCTGCTCTGAATCTTAGTCTTTCTGACAGTTGAGTCTCAAATTCAGCTTAAAACGTACATGTGGCATATCCCCTCAAGAAAGTCATTTTTCCATCTAGAGATTTGTAAGTTGGCTTCCAGTTAGAGTGTGGAAGACTTACATTACTGTTAATAATTACTAATCACCAATAATATGCTGGCCTCAGTCCCAATTACCACAGCTCTCCCTTAGAGAACATTAACAATATTTGAACTTTTGTATATATTGTGATAGTCTCAGAATTGAGGTTTTTGCTATGGCTTTTCATTGAAAACAATCCTTCTTAGTGTAACAAAAGGCTCTAATTAAAAAAAAAAAAAACCTAAAATAATAGGCTCAACAGCTGCCAAGCACTCATTCTTAAAGTATCAACAGCTGACTCTAAATGAATTTAACCTGTAACACCAATAACCCTTAATGGTTGCTGGGCAGCGCACTGAGTGCCTACAAGAAAACTTCCCGCCAAGATTAAATCTCTTACTTTACCACTCCTCCAAGACCAAGCAATTTCATTTGGTGGGGAATTACAGTTGTTTATTAGAATACAACCAGGTTGTTGATTAGAATTCTAGACTACTGAATTTGGAGGAGAGGCCACTACTACAGGAGTATATGGAGGAGGGAGTTATCATGCATCTTTTGGCAGCAGTTTTGAAGTAATGACTGTCCAGCAAGGAAGGAGAAAAGAACAGGTACTCCTCACCCTGTGTACAGTTATCCACATCTGCAACCTCAGGACCCTGGAGGCACAGCCAGGAGCACGACCATCACTCGCGGGGAGTCTGAAATGGAAGAACACAAAAGCTGGAATCAGGAGGCCTAGATCTGGGGCCTGGCTCTGACATGATGATTATGTGACCTGGACTAAAAAATAATACCTACTTCACAAGATTGTTGCAGTGATTCGATGAAATCATATAGGGATGTGTGTGTGTGTGTGTTGCATAAATAAGCACTATATGGATGCTATTAGAAATTTAGAAAAATATATCCATTGATTTTTTAAAAATACATCATTCTAAACTGGTAGTAAGTATAATAATATGCGTTGAACACAGTATTGAAAGGTACAGATTTTTCTGTCCATAAATAAGAGCCCAGACCAAATTGAACATAATCTACCAATTTTGCAAAACATAATAATCTCCACTACCTGATGAATTAAAATGGAAATTTTATTATTTTTCTTGCTTATTCTACCTCTATGGGGCACTAACAGCTAATGTACGAGGAGGGACAAAAAACCTGAAATTTACGTATAAAAATTGTGTATTCATTCTTTCGTGTTTAAACTTCAGTCACTTTCAAAGCACTCTCCATTTGATGCAATGCACCTATCGCGATGTTTTATCCACTGCTCAAAACAGTTTTGAGTTTGTTGATTTTGATGCTTTTTAGTAGCTTCTGCTGTTTTTTGTTTTATCTGTTCCACATTGGCAAAATGTTTCCCTTCGAGGACTTTTTTCATCCAGGGAAACAAACAAAAAAAAATGTTGCTCAGGGCGACATTGGGTGAATAGGGAAGGTGGGGCACAGAGGTCAACCTTTTTTGGTCAAAAACTGCTGAACACTCAGCACTGTGGGCAGGTGCACTCACAAATCACCCATCATGAAATGGGCAAATATATTGAAGGAGTCTTCAAAAAAAATTCGTGGAAGCCAAGTGCAGCCTCTCACAACAATGCCAGTTGGTACACTGATACAGATGGGTCCCTAGAACACTCACTGTTTTTTTGGGGGGGCGGGGGGTGGGATGCCCTCTCATATAAGTCTTGTAAGTTTAGATTGTTTGCTTGATATCTTATTCTTTACTTGGAAGGAAATCAAGGGTTAATAGAAATACAGGCTGCAAATTACATCATTAAAAATGACTGAGTCCTTTCTCATTAGACAAATCTCTTTCCTATAAATTCCTTCCTCCAAAATTTCCCTTGGCCAAAGCTTAATAAAACTGTAACCATATCAAAAAAGAATAAAACGCCTGAAGAAACTAACATAGGTGCTTTGCACCTTTTCTATAATTCAAACTTAGGTGGAAGTAGGTTAATTATTTTGAGGCCTATTTCACTAAATAAAACTAACACTACACACACACACACAGACACTCAAGTGTTCCCTCTTCTTCCAAACCAATACAACCATTTTTCTGGTTGGGAGGAGGTCAAAAAGTACACGATATACCCCTAAATCCATGACTAAAATCACAAACTTTCAATATATTTTTATCAATAGACTACTAATTGATAGGAAAGTCATGTTCAGCTTCTACAGAAACTCACTTAAAAGAGCATCAGTTGGATTTTAATTCTTAATAGATTCCTGATGTAACCCTCTTTTGATCTCTTTCGTTTAATCTTTCAAAAAGTATTTACTTAATGCCTTTGCTGGTTGGCATGTGTCAGGCTACGAGCTAGACGCTGGGGATACAAAGGTAAATCAGACGAGACTTCTGATGGCAGAAGCTGAGTATGAAGGTAAATGAATCCTTTTCTGCCCTCACCTAGTTTCTCCTCCAAGGGCTTTCTACCCAATGGCAACGCCCTTCCTCCTGAAACCCTCTCTTTTCATCACTTCGGTGCTGTCACACTTTTCCAGTTCTCTTCCTGACCACTCTTTCTCAGTGTTCACTGCCAGCTCCTCTTCTATCAGATCTCTAAATGCTGGGGCAGCCCGGCCCCCGGTCTGGAGCCATTGCTCCTTCTCTGTTGGCACTGTTTCCCATGGATTCTCTCCTTTACTCCAACAGCTTTAAATACCACCTGACAACTCCCCCAGCTCTGTGTGTACAGCTCACGCCTCTCCTCTGAGCTCCAGACTGCCTACTGCATACCACCACTCGTATTCTTCCAAACATTTCAGATGTAACCGAAGTCTAAGACCAGTCTTAATCCTCACCTCTAACCCCACCAAACATGGTTTCCCCATCATAACAAAGGCACTACCATTCTCTCAGTTTTTCAGGTCAAAACCTAGGAGTCATCTATACTGCATCTCACTCCTGACACCTGATCCACTGGCAATTCTAGTTATTTCTGCCTCCAAAGTGCATCTCCAATCTTCCATCTTCATCCAGCCTTTGACCTTGTCCATTACAAAACTGCCTCCTAATCTATTTTACTGCTTCTAACCTTGCCCCACTACCAACTATTTTGTTTCCCACAGCCAAAAGTGAGCTTCTAAAAATATAAATGACAAGACATTATTGTTCGAAAGTTTTCCATTACATAGAGATTAAAATTCAAACTCCATACAGCAAGGTACTGCACACTCTGGCCCACGCCACCCTTCTACTGCCACCCTGAACCACCATCCACGTCACCTTCCTGTCACAGAGGCCTTTATTAAGTTCTATAAACAGTCCAAACTCCTCCCGGCTTTAGGCTGTTTGCTCGATATGAAATGTCCTTACAGAGCTCATTCCTTCTCAAAGATCTCAATTTCAATATACAGTCCTCATGCAGGTTCTCCCCAATTACCTTATTTTAAAAATCTCTTAACATTTATCTTCTATTACAGCACCTTTCTACTATCTTCAACCACCTTCCACTAGCACAGTTTAACTAGTTTGTTTGCTCTCAATTTCTATTACTAGAATATACATTTTAAGAATACAAGAGCCATTGCTCCGGCCAGATGGCTAGTTGGTCAGAGCATGATCCTGTACACCAAAAGGTGCAGGTTCGATTCCCTGTCAGTGCACACACATGGGTTTTGGGTTTGATTCCCGGTTATGGTACATTTGGGAGACAACCAATAGATGTTTCTCTCTCACATCAAGTTTCTCTATCTCCCTCTCTCTATATATATTTCCCCTACCCTTTCCTCTCTCTTTAAAATCAATAAACATATCCTTGGGTGAGGATTAAAAATAAAAAAAAATACAAGAGCCATTGATATGTTGTTTACCGTGGTAGCACAAGCACTTATCAAAAGCAAGCACACAGCAAATACTCATTAATTACTTGCTGTGTAAATAAATACACTGAACTGTCTCTAAGATTCCTCCTATCTCCACCCATCTGCAATGGTATACCACACCCTTCTAAGTGTGTTAAAATCAGTACTTTGTCTTGATAAATATTCTTGAATACTATACATTTTTAATCTAGATTTTTAAATTATAAATCTACTAACCCATAATTTCCATCCAGGAATACTGACTCTGATCAGCCAAACTTCCCACGAAATCTTTAACCATAAAATTAAGTCTGTAAAAATATACATAGGGGGGTTGCAGCCAAGATGGAAACATAGGTAGAAATGCTTCACTTCCTCACACAACCAAAAGAAGGACAACAACCAATTTAAAAACAATAAACAACCAGAACTGCCAGAAAATAAAATTGTGTGGAACTCCAACGACCAAGGAATTAAAGAAACATTATCCAGACTGATAGGAGGGGCAGAGAGGTCATGCAGCAAGGCAGCAACTGGAGGACTGGGCAGGCGAGGTGGGGCTGGCTGACCGGGAAACTAAAGACTCAAAACCTCTACCTGTAACACACTGTGGGGGTTGCGAAGGCGGGAGAAACTCCCAGTGTCACAGGAGAGTTCGTTGGAAAGTGGGGCTAGAGCAGAGCGAGCCGGCACCATTATTCCCTCTCTGATATCTCCCCCACAGATAGAGCCACAAGGCAGCAAAGAGGGTTGCCCCACCCTAGTGAATACCTAAGGCTCCACCCCTTACAACTTAACAGGTGTGCCGAAAGGAAGAAATATAAAATGAAAGAACAGAACAAAACTCCAGAAAAAGAACCAAGCGACGAGGAGATAGACAACCTATCTGATGCAGGGTTCAAAACACTGGTAATCAGGATGTTCACAGAATTGATTGAGCTCGGTAGCAAAAATGAGGGAAGCAATGAAATAGCTACACAAAGTGAAATAAAGCAAAATATTCAGGGAACCAACAGGGAAGGGAAGGAAACTGGGACACAAAACAATGATTTGGAACAAAAGGAATAAACATCCAACAGGAACAGAATGAAGAAACGAAAATTCAAAAAAATGAGGAGAGGCTTAGGAACCTCTGGGACAACCTTAAACCTTACAATATCCAAATCACAGGGGTGCCAGGAGGAGAGGAGAAAGAGCAAGAAATTGAAAACTTATTTAAACAAATAATGAAGGAAAACTTCCCCAGTCTGGCAAAGGAAAGAGACTCCCAAGAAGTTCAGGAACCCCAGAGTCCCAAAGAAATTGAACCCAAGGAGAAACACACCAAGGCACATCATAATTAAGTTACCCAAGGCAAAGATAAGGAGAGAATCTTAAAAGCAGCAAGAGGAAAGGAGAGTTACCTCCAAAGGAGTTCCCATAAGGCTATCAGCTGATTTCTCAAAAGAAACCTTGCAAGCAAGAAGGGACTGGAAAGAGCTATTTAAAGTCATGAAAGGCAAGGACCTACATCCAAGATGACTCTATGCAGCAAAGCTATCATTTAGAATGGGAGGGCAGATAGAGTGCTTCCCAGATAAGGTAAAGTTAAAGGAGTTCACCATTACCAAACGCTTATTATATGAAATGTTAAAGTGACTTATCTAAGAAATAGAAGATCGAAACTATGAACAGTAAAATGACCAAAAACTCATAACTATCAATAACAACCTAAAAAACAAAAACTAAGCAAACAACTAGAACAGGAAAAGAATCACAGAAATGGAGATCACATGAAGGGTTATCAGTGGGTAGAGGGAGGGGGAGAATGAGGGTAGGAAAGGTACAGGGAATAAGAAGCATAAATGGTAGGTACAAAATAGACAGGGGGAGGTTAAGAATAGTATGGGAAATGGAGAAGCCAAAGAACTTATATATACAACCCATGGATATGAACTAAGGTGGGGGGGAATGCTGGAGGGTGGAGGGGTACAGGGTAGAGGGGGGATAAAGGGGAGAAAAACTTGGAACAACTGTAATAGCATAATTATAATAAAATATACTTAAAAGAGATACATAAATCATAACATCTAGGAAGTTCTCAATATACATTGAACAAATGAATAAATTCCTTTATCTTCATCATTGAAAATCCCCAACATTCATATATATTTGTCCACATTAGCTACAGATTTAGGTTCATCAAAGATATCCATTAGTAAAATTCATGGACTACAATTCCTATAGGACTGTTTCTCTGTAAATGTCTAGATGTCAAGCCGAGAGCATATTTTTGTATGTAAGGCTTTTACATTTTCTCTGAATGTTCCCTTATATTAAGCAAAAACCATCACCATTACTATATTTCAATACTCATAGCTTTCTCAAAATTATAACTACAGTAGAGCTAGAAAGATGTTATTTTTATATGCCCTGACTGGCGTGGCTCAGTGGGTTGGGCCTTGTCCCACAAAGCGAAAGGTCGCTGGTCCCAGTCCTGGTCAGGGCACATGCCTGGCCTGCAGGCCTGGTCCCTGGTTAGGGCGCATGCAAGAGGAAACCAGTCGATTTTTTCTCTCTCACATAGATGTTTCTCTCCCTCTCTTTCTCCCTCCCTGCCTCTCTCTCTAAAAATAAGTAAGTAAAATATTTTTTAAAGAATACTATTCTAAAATTTTAGAAAAGTCACAAACAAAAATATTTTTCCTTTTCACCGCTTCCAAAAATGTTTTGCTCACCTCCCATAATTCTAAAGAATGTATCTGTCCTCCCGCATTAATAAAAATGGCTATAATACCCCCTGAAATGGAGTATATTTATACTTACTGAAGTCCAATTGTACTCTGGGACTCAGCAAAATGTTACCAATCCAATTAATACTTCAATTAAAAACGGGCAAAAAGGAAAAAAAAATCCCTTTCTAAATTCTACCACATTTACTATATGCCCTAATCCAAGCTTGACAGGGAGAAACAGAAATATAGATACATGTTATTGAACTTATTTGCCCCAAATGACTTTCCTCAATAGGCATTTCAGATGCATCTTCATGTGTCACTTTGCAACACAGCCACATAATGTGGCACTATTGATTGACACACTCAACCAGGAAGAGTAGGAGAAAAAAGCTGCGATATATTTTTAATGAGATAAAAATGGCATAAGAAAAGAAGCACACTGTTAGGAAAGATAACTTTGTATTTATTGCACATTAAGGTTAAGTGATTTTGTTGTGTGACAGAGATACGAAACACTCGTATGCTCTAAAGGCAAACCCAGAAGAGCACTGCTTCCTTTCTTATCAGCCCAGAAAATGTGGGTTTAGGAAGCTTTTAAGTTATTTTTAAAAATTCCTCCTTGTTTTATGGTTGAGAAAAAAAGCTCAACTGCCAATATCCCTGAAGATGGTCAGAATTAGTCTGGAAAATCTGCCTGGGAAGAACAGAAACTTGTAGTGGGACGAGATACATGAAACAGACAAAGAATGTCACAAAATAGTCTGAAGCAACGGACAGCCAGCAGGTACTGGGCCAAAGCAAGGACAGGGTGCAGCAGAAGGTAAAAATAGAAGACCACTTTTAAAGGCTTTAAACCCATCTTCAAAATCTTTTCTCAGCCAGTAACCAGCGGCTCAGTGAGTGACATGAATACATTTAAAAGGTACTTGAAGAACATGATGTACTCTCTGCTCTTAGATTTTATTTTCAGTTGTTAGAAAGAAAAAGTCAAAGTTTAAACATCAAGAGGATTAAAAAAAAAAGTCAAAGTAATCTTTAAAGCCAAGAAAAGAAAGGGGTGACAAGGAGGTGTCAAAAGCACCAAGTAGGTCAATGATAGAAACACGCAGGGGATAACAGCCATTCTAACAGGTGTGAGGTGAAAGCTCATTGTGGTTTTGATTTGCATTTCCCTAATAGTGAAGCTGAGCATCTTTTCATGTATCTGTTGGCCATGTGTATGTCTCCTTGGGGAGAAGTGCCTGTTCAGGTCCTCTGCCCATTTTTTACTTGGATTGTTTGTTTGGTGTTGAGTTGTATGAGTTCTTTGTATATTTTGGGTATTAATCCCTTGTTGGAGCTGTTGTTTGCAAATATCATCTCCCATTCAGTTGGTTGCCTCTCTGTTTTACTGACAGTGTCTTTTGCTGTGCAGAAGCTTTTTAGTTTGATATCATACCATTCATTTGTTTTTGCCTTTACTTCCCTTGCCTTTGGGGTCAAATTCATAAAACCTTCTCTAAGACCAAAGTCCCTAAAGTTTAGTACCTATGTTTTCTTCTATTATCAACAAGAAAAGCAAAAGCAAGTGTTGGAAAGGTTGTAGACAAAATGAAACCCTCATTCACTGCTAGTGGGAGTGTAAACTGGTACAGCCACTATGGAAAACAGTATGGCTGTTCCTCAACAAATTAAGAATAAAGTTACCATATGACCCAGCAATCCTTCTTCTGGGCATCTACCCCCAAAATTTGAAAACATTTATTCACAAAGATATACGCACCCCTATGTTCACTGCAACATTATTCACGGTGGCCAAGACATGGAGACAACCCAAGTGTCCTTCGACAGAGGACTGGATAAAGAAGATGTGGTACATATGTACAGTGGAGTACTACGCAGCCATCAGAAAAGATGAAATACTACCATTTGCAACAACATGGATAGACCTTGAGACTATCATGCAAGTGAAATAAGTCAGTCAGAAAAAGCTAAGAACTATATAATTTCACTCATGTGTGGGATATAAAACTGAAACTCATAGACACAGACAACAGTATGGTGGTTACCAGAGGGAAGGGGGAATAGTAAAGGGTAAAGAGGGCCAAATATATGGTGAGAAAAGATTATTTGCTTTGGGTGGTGGACACACAGTGCAATATACAGATCATGTATCATAGAAATGTACACTTGAAACCTATATGATCTTATTAACCAATGTCACCCCAACAAATGTATTTAAAAAATAAAAAAAAGAAACAGACCACATCACACATAACCACAGATGTCTAAGGGGAAGGCAGACTACAATGGGTTTAGGGTGAAAGTTCAACCACGTCAGAAAGAAAATGCTAACAACGAATTTGAACAGTTAAAATACTAGAGAAAAGCAGCAAGGAGGAATATTAGAATAGTCAACTGATTTAAGTCAAATATGGGTGATAAATAAGAGAACATTTTGGTATATATAATGTTAAGTTTGAGCTCTTTAAATATATCCATTTTTTTCCCACCTGGCATTAATGAAAACCAAAGGATATTAATCAAATTTCAGGTTGTAGGCGAACAAAATAATATTGCACTATGAACATTTTAATGTCAATTTTGCGTAACAACAGAAACCTAGTCATGACCAAAAGATGTTAATATAGACTTAAAAATATGTAAAATTGTGAGAAAGAATCTAATTTCCAAATTCAAAAAATGTTAATTTTTTTTTTACCTAGTAAAAGGAAAACTGTAGTAGCATCATGGATTTTAGAGCTGCTGACAGAGACCTCTGGTTTATTCTATAACTACAGCTGAGACTTCTGCCATGGAGTGAGTAATGCCTCAGCAGTGCCACTCAGCTGCATTGTAACAGGTGACAGACACCAGTCGTAGGTCTCCCCTGTGTGTCTCTACAGGGCCTACGTCTAGGAAGGCTGAAACCTCAAATATGTTAAAAATCCATAACATCACAATGATACTTTAAAAACAAACATCATCTTTGGAAGATGGTAGGAAACCAACTCATTCTGAAAATGGATAATAAATAAAGGGCAAGACTCAAACACTTATCCAGTCTTCCCTTTACAGAAAGTTCCTTAGAGTAACCAAATAATTGATAAGACAAAAATTCTTCTTTAAAGATGCATTTTAATTAATAAAAGGTAATAGAATTATATTATTTTGCATCCCCTAGTGAAATAATTGACTAGGCAGGACTTGGCCAACAATGGCCAGCAGCTCAAACCTGATCTGGTAACTAAAGTTTTGCAGGAAGGCAGCCATGCCCATTCATTTACAGACTGCCTGAGGCCGCTGCTGCACTACAGCGACAGAGGCCATCTGGCCTGCACAGCTGAAATATATTCACTGTCTGGCCGTTCACAGAAAGAGTTTGCCAACCCCTGATCCAGACAATAATTATCAATGGTTGCCAAAAAACATTAAGCAAAAAGCAGAAGGGGAAGTTTATGATGGAGGCGTCAGGCTGACAATACCTGTGCTTCCTGGTCAAACATAACCTGGCAAGGAGGGGGACGAGGTGTTGTACGTCTCCCTCATTCCCTGCAATAGGAAGTACATATGCCACCTCTGAAGTCTTCTTGACAAAAAAATGGAAAATCTGATTAAAGCTTTGGCTCTAATTACCAGTTTCTAGGAAGTATAGGGGACAGAAAAACAAATTAAACTACACCATGGGGGCATGATTGGTAAAAATTCACAATGGGAAATTCTACAGGCAAAGGATCTGATTTCTTCAATAAATAAATTGCAAGGAAAGAAAAAAAGGTGAACCTTTAGATTAAAAGAAGCCTAAGAGATTTATCAACTAAATGCACCTGTAGTCCTTATTTGGATTCTGACTCAGACACATCAACTAGACCAAAACATTACAAGACAACCAGGGAAATATGAACACTGAGCGGACAGTTGGTGACAGTAAGGAATAACTGTGCTGTTTTCTGGTGTGCTAATAGTGTTGTGGTTGTATATATTTTTTAAAGCAAGTCCCTTCATTCTTTTAAAGACACATACTGATGTATTCACAGATGAAATAATTCAACATCTGGGTTTTGTTTAAAATAATCCAAGGGGGAGATGGGCAGATAAATGAAGCAAGATTAGACATATGTTGATCATTGTTAGGGCTGAGTGATTAAGTAAAAGGAATTCATTCTACCACTTTCTCTACTTTTGAATATGTTTCAAGTTTTTCCGTAATAAAACGATAAAAATAAAAACCATTAGCAAAGCTTTTTGTTGGAAAACAAACAATTTGTGCTCATGGATGTGTAGTTTCTGCCCTTGCCCATCTACCATGTATATCTACTGATTAACCAAATATTTATTGAACAATTGCTAGGTGCTATCAATAATGTTACCTTCAGGAAATGTACAATCGAGAGGTAGAGCCCAGTAACTCACTCAGCTATGACAGTACTTGATAATAAGTGCTGCAAGAGAAGGATGCCAAGGGAATGGAGAGAAGGGGGAGTTACACCTTCCTGTGTTCCTCATTCCCACCCCTGAAAATTTTTTGTAGTATGTTCATCTATCCTGATTTTCTATATTTTCTGTCTTATGCAATAGATCTACTTTCTCTAAGTGGCTCCGACTTACTCCATCTTACTTTTTTTAACATTTTTTTTTTATTGTTGGTCAAGTACAGTTTTCTGCCTTTCCCCCCCCCCCACCCCTCCTCCATCTTATTTTTTAATTTTTAATTATATTTTATTGATTATGCTACTACAGTTTTCCTGATTTTTCCCCCTTTGCCTCCCACCACCAACACCCCCCACTCCCTCAGGCAATCCCTTTACCATTGATCATGTCATGGGTCATGGGTATAAGTGCTTTAGCTACTCCATTTCCTATACTGCTCTTTACACCCCCATGGCTGTTCTGTGACTACCAATTTGTACTTAAACCGCTCCTCGCCTTTTCACCCACTCCCCTTAAGCACCCTCCCATCTGGCAACCATCAAAATACTCTTTGTATCCATGACTCTGTCTCTGTTCTTCCTGTTTGCTTCGTTTATTTTTGGTTCAACTGTTGATAAATGTGTCTTTTTTGCCATGTTATTGTTCATAGTTTTGATCTTCTTTTTCTCAAATAAGTCCCTTTAACATTTCATATAATAATGGTCTGGTGATGATGAACTCCTTTAGTTTTTTCTTGTCTGGGAAGCTTTTTATCTGCCCTAAGATTCTATATGATAGCTTTTCTGGGCAGAGCAATCTTGGCTCTAGGTCCTTCTTTTCCATCACTTTGAATACTTCTTGCCAACCCCTTCTAGCCTGCAAGGTTTCCTTTGAGAAGTCAGCTGACAGCCTTACAGGAACTCCCCTGTCGGTAACTAACTGCTTTTTTCTTGCTGATTTTAAGATTCTCTTTATCTTTAACCTTTGGCATTTTAATTATAATGTATCTTGGAGTGGGCCTGTTTGCATTCATCTTGTTTGGGACTCTCTCTGCTTCCTGGACTTGTATGTCTATTTCCTTCACCAAATTAGGGAAGTTTTCTTTCATAATTTTTTCAACTGAATTTACAATTTGTTGCTCTTTCTCTTCTCCTTCTGGCACCCCTATGATGCAAAAGTTGGACCTTTTGAAGTTGTCCCAGAGGCTGCTTATACTATCCTCATATTTTTAGATTCTTTTTTCTTCTTGTTGTTCTGATTGGTTTTATGTTTCTTATGTTCCATATCATTGCTTTGATTCTCAGCTTCATCCACTTTACTGTTTTTTCTGTGGAAATTGGAAATTGTTCTTTATTTCAATTAATGTATCCTTCATTTCTGACTAGATCTTATGCTGTTGAGGTCCTCACTGAGTTCCTTGAGCATCCTTAAAACCAGTGTTTTGAACTCTACATCTGAGAGATTGCTCGGCTTCATTTCATTTAGCTCTTTTTCTGGAGTTTTGCTCTGTTCTTTTATTTGGGCCATATTTCTTTGTCTCCTCATTTTGGCAGCCTCCCTGTGTTTGTTTCTTTGTATTAGGTAGAGCTGCTTTGACTCTGTGTCTTGGTAGTATGGCCTAATGCAGTAGGTGTCCAGTAGGGTCCAGTGGCACAGCCTCCCCTATCACCCAAGCTGGGTACTCGAGGTTCGCCCTTTGTGGGGGCTGAGTACACCCTCCTCTTATAGTTGATACTTGATTGCTGTTGGCAGATCAATGGGAGGGATTTACCCAGGCCAATGAGGTGCAAGGACTGTCTGTGACCACTTACCACCAATCTCTGCCCTCTGTGGATGATCTGCTGTTCAGGGACAGGGAAGTGGTTCTCTGACATGGTCTGTAGCTGTTCACTGGGTGCACTAGCCCTGCAGTTTCCCAGGTGATAAAGACCAAGGTCAGACCTCATCTGTGTTTTCTCAGGGCCACCCTGCCTGAGCTATAAAGCAATCTGAGATGGCTGCTACTTGTGCTTGGCTTGGAGATTCCCAAGCTGGCTACTGCTAGAGTGCCAGGTCTGCAGCTCACTGAGGCCAGCTGTTACTTGTTTGATAGGATTTAGGAAGTTGTGAAGCATGAGCCAAGACCAGCCATTTACATGGAAAAGCATGTTTCAGAAAGTTTCAGTTAAGCAAGATGAGTAAGTTCTAGAGATGTGCTTAAAAACACTGAACCTATATCAACAATGCGGTACTATACACATAAAACTGTTAAGAGAGTACATCTCATATTAAGTGTTCTTACTACAATTTTTAACGTGTTATTTTCTCCTGAAAAAAAAAGCACAGGAAAACCATCAACATGAAATTCAGGCATAGCAATAATAGGGAGAAAACAACAAAGGGGACAAAACCCAACTTAATGTTTAACAGTCAAAATAGCGTAAGTTAATAGGTTTTTTTTTTAATTGTTATTCAATTACAGTTGTATGCCTAATAGGTTTGACATAAGGAAAAGAAGTGGTACTCTGCAGTCTTTGACATTTTTAAAATACTGTAGTGGTCACACTTAATCAAAAAATTCTAAAGTTGTATTTACTTCCTTAGATCTGTTTTTTTGTTGTTTTCCGGATGCTGTTACTTTATCTTCGCCTAAGCTACAGTGTGGAAGTAACTCAAAAGAGACTTGGCAGATTGAGACAGAAGTGTTTGACAACGGAGTTCTGTTAAATCACCTGATGGGGCTACCAGCGACACTGTTAAGTCACTGTCATCGCCACCTAAGGGCAATTTCATCTTTTAAGGTTATTTTCTAAAAATATACGATGGCAACACTGGCAGTTTGACATTTAATAAATATATTCTGTGATAACATCTGAGGGTAAATCCTCAGATTGGCACACAATCGTTTTTAAACAAATCCCAACTATCTCTAATGAGCAGGCTCTGGGATCCCGAGTAAATCACTTGGGGAAATCATTTAACCTTTCTGGGTCATGGCTTTTTCATTGGAGAAATTAAGATTCTGAACTTAATGGCTAAAGACCTTCCTGTTCAACCTTACAAGAACCTATGATTAGGAGCAGCTTTCCATATGCATTGCGGTGTTAGCAGGAATTCAAATGACAACTGAGCATTTACATCCTGGCAAAGCAAAGCACTAGTAACACTCTTACTTTCTCACTACTCAGTGTCGATAAAGCCTTGTTAAGTTTTCTTCTTAGGGTCTGGCACAGAGTAAGCAACTAATCTATGTACACTAACTGTTGTTAATGTAAATTACTTTTAAGAAAAGAAAACTTTATATAACAATATTAACATGAATTGCTGATGATCAGAGGATGCCACTTTGAAGTAAAAAAAAAGATCTGGGTTTGAATCCCAACTCCACCAATCACTAACTATATAATCCTGATTGTGTTATTAAAAACGTCTGAGCCCCTGTCTCTTGATGTGATGTGGAGACAGCAGTAACCTCACAGGGTTGTTAGAAGAATAACAGATATAATGTGCCTGATTAAACAAATATTAATTCCTTTTCCCCTAGACAGTTCTGGACATCAAAGTCTTCTAGGTATCACTGATACTAACCCCATTTCTGGTTTCATCCTGAATTTCCATTCATAAAGCACTCTTGCCCTGTGCTATTGACAGACTCTCTCCTTGAACAAACTTTAATCAGGCCCCTCTGAACCCTCTACTCAACTTAGGCCTCAATTTCCGCCTGTAAGAACTGCAACTTTCAGCACAATTGATTTCACTGTCCTCCCACACTAAGAGACTTAAACACTAACATAGTTTCTATTAGCTCAAGGCCATGTTCCTAGAAAGACGGCCTAGTTCCCTAAAATGCCTGCCTGAGACAGCTCAATGCTCCAAAAGAATGTACTGTTTGTTACAACCAAAACCTGACTATAGGCCACTGACCTTCCTTTTTCTCTGAGCATGTACTCTAAAAAGCTTGCGATATAAATCCTTTCCCAACCAGAATTGTCTCCTCAAGAACCTGGGAGTCACCTCTTTGAAAAGCAAACATCCTGGGAGATAGCTCTCCTGTCTCCCAGGCCTTGGTGGGTGTAAGAGCATAGTTCCAGTGAGCACCTTGTTCCAAAGTGCAGAACTACTTCCCATCCTAAGGATATGAGAAGTTTGTTTCTCCTCCAGGTAAGTGTCAATGAACAAACCCAGACTGCCTAATAACCACAGAGACCAACTCTCCTTAACAACCTTTAGTTAAAGGTGATATCATATGGTATTTGACCCTCACTGCCTGGCTTATTTCACTTAGCATAACACTCTCCAGTTCCATCCATGCCATTGCAAAGGGTATAAGCTCCTTCTTTCTCTCTGCTGCATAGAATTCCATTGTGTAAATGTACCATAATTTTTTGATCCACTCATTTGCTGATGGGCACTTAGGTTGCTTCCACTACTTGGCTATTGTAAATTGTGCTGCTATGAACATTGGGGTGCACAGGTTCTTGTGAATTGGTGTTTCAGGGTTCTTAGGGTATAATCCCAGCAGCGGAATTGCTGGGTCAAAGGGCAGTTCCATTTTTAGTTTTCTGAGGAAATTCCATACTGTTTTCCACAGTGGCCTCACCAGTCTGCATTCCCACCAACAGTGCACTAGGGTTCCCTTTTCTCCAAATCCTCTCCAACATTTGTTTGTTGATTTGTCCCAGGGGAGTGGGGAGGGGATAGTGGGGAGAGGGGTCTATAGGAGCTACTATAAAGGGCACAAGGACAAAATCAAGGGGGAGGGTACAGGTGGGGGAGGGAGGTGGGACTGGCTGGGGTGGGGTGGAGGGAAGGGGAGAAAATGCAGACAATTGTAACTGAATAAAAATAAATTAATTAATTAAAAATAAATAAATAACTAAATCAGAAATCAGGTATTTCTCAGATATCTGAAATTAAAAAAAAAAAAAAAACCTTTAGTGCCTTTCCTTTAGCACATCCTAGGATCTAAAAGGACTCAGGCCTTTTGTTTCGGTGGCTTTGAGTTCAGTTTACACTGAAGTCTCTCCCCGCTGCTGCAGTAGTACTGAGTAAAATCTGCCATTTTTAAAAGCATCTGGGGAAAAAATTTTCTTTAACATTATTCCCTTACCAAATACCTCCCAGGTGCCAGGTACCATATCAATGAGCAAGACGCTCTCACCTTCCTCACAGAGCTCACAATCTGATGCCGAGGACAGGCACACACACAAGACACAGCAGCCACGAGGCAGTGAGATAAGCACTGGTGGTAAACAGTTCCACTGGATCTCAGTATTCACTTCTCCGGTAGCATAATGCATTAGCTACAAGAAGTCCTATTTCTCTGTGGACTGCAAAGCAGAAATGAGCTCCATGGCCCTACTAACAATGTCTTACATTGTATAACATTCTGTAATTTTATCTAGGGTGTGCCATACATCTGTTACTGGTTATGCTTTTTTCATTTAGATGAATGAAATTATACAGTACTTTGTCATTTAAAAACTTTCACTATTGAAACATCTATAAGGTAGCCATTCGTGTCCCCTAGTGTAATTAAATATTTATAATTCCATGAAGGCTTATTTTGTATCTATACTAATCTACCAAATAAGAATTTCAGGAAAAGACAAAGAACAAAAAAAAGGTTTCTTCCATATGTTCTTTAAAAATCATTGATTTTCCTCTTTTATTTTTCAGTGTACTATAAACATGCATTAACTTAATACCTTGAACGACAAAAATTTTAAATGCTATAGACTCAACTTTTGAACATATGAATTCAAATCAATTGTCTATCAAAAACACACAGGTAAGGCATTTATAGTTCATCATAATATTGTTTACTACAGTGGTATACAGAAAAACAGAACTTATCATATTTAGGTTAATAATTTAGAATTAATAATTAAAAGGTTTCTCTAATGATATATCAGGATAACATTGGTATGTGAGAAAATACCCTTACTTACCCTGTGTTATTGACAATGTAACTTCTGTGGATCTAATAATTTCTCTAAACACAATTTTTTTAGAGCACTTTAAAATATACAAAAAAAATTGACAGGAAAGTACAAAGATTTCCCATATACTCTCCCACATATGCATAGTCCCCCACATTATCAAAATCACTCACCAGATGGTACATTTGTTACAATTGATAAATCTTAATAATTTTTGTAAAAGCCATTTTCAAGAATCATTTTTACTTTCTATGTTATAATAAAAAGTACTAAACCCTAAAGAAACTAGCATAAAAAATTAAGCATTCTTTGCCTAAGATCAAGTGCAGTTAAAAATAAAAGTATTCTGTGTCATTTCACTAAAAAAGAAAGAAAATAATTTGACAGTAGTGAATTAAGTTATATTTTGTTTTTCTAATAATAAGTTCAAATAAAGTTGGTCTTAATTTTCTAAAAATTACAAATAAAGATCTACACTAAAAGTCATTATCAAATTTTCATAAAATTGCCTTAATATTTAATTGATTTTATTGTAAGAAATAATAAAGAAATAACTGGTTCAAAGAAAGTCTTCAAAAGGCCAATAATATACTAACATTCAGGACTGTTTATCTTCCTTTTATACAAAAGCTTAGTTTCTTAGTTATTGATAAATACTGAGTAGAATTTCCCTAGTTCCACATACTGCTTTGTAGCTCACACAGGATGGTCCCAGGCAGAACGCGAGTGGGGGCTGACCCTGGCCTGAGCCACCCAGGAAACCCCAGAACCTGCACACTGAGTGGACAGCTACAGACCATGTTGGAACACCACCACCAGGCCCCTGCACAGCTGATCCTCCATGGAGGGTGGAGGTTACTGTCAGTGGTCACAGCCACTCCTTGCACCTGACTGGCTTCGGCAAATCCCTCCCATAGATCTGCCAACAGCAACCAAGGCTCAACTACAAGAGGAGAGTATATTCAGGCCAAACAGAGGGAGCACCTCAAGTACCCAGCTTGGGAGATAAGAGAGTCTGTGCCACTGAATCCTACAGGACACCTACTATATTAGGCCATACTACCAAGACAAGGAGTCATAGCAGCTCTACCTAATACAAAGAAACAAACACAGGGAGGCTGCCAAAATGAGAAGACAAAGAAATATGGCCCAAATAAAAGAACAGATCAAAACTCCAGAAAAAGAACTATACAAAATGGAGATGAGGAAATTATCAGATACACAATTCATTACCCCGGTTATAAGGATGCTCAAGGAACTTAGTGAGTACCACAACAGCATAAAAAAGACTCAGGGGAAAACGAAGGATATACTAACGGAAATAAAAAACAATTCACATGGAATCAACAGTAAAATGGATAAAGCCAAGAATCAAAGCAATGATATGGAACATAAGGAAACAAAAAACAACCAATCAGAACAATAAGAAGAAAAACGAATCTAAAAAAATAAGGACAGTGTAAGGAGCCTCTGGAACAACTTCAAGGGTACCAACATTCACATCATAGGGGTGCCAGAAGGAGAAGAAAAAGAGCAAGAAATTGTAAATCTATTTGAAAAAATTATGAAAGAAAACTTCCCTGATTTAGTGAAGGAAATAGACATGCAAGTCCAGGAAGCACAGAGAGTCCCAAACAAGATGGATGCAAACAGGCCCACACCAAGACACATCCTAATTAGAATGCCAAAGGTAAATACAAAGAGAGAATCTTAAAAGCAGCATGAGAAACACAGTTAGTTACCTACAGGGGAGTCCCCATAAGACTGCCAGCTAATTTCTCAAAGGACACTTTGCAGGCTAGAAGGGATTGGTAAGAAATATTCAAAGTCATGAAAGCGGGGACCTACAGCCAAGATTGCTCTGCCCAGCAAAGCTATCATTTAGAATTGAAGAGCAGACAAAGAGCTTCCCAGACAAGAAAAAACTAAAAAATAAAAGAGTTCATCATCACCAAACCATTATTATATGAAATGTTAAAGGGACTTATTTAAGAAAAAGAAGATCAAAACTATGAACAATAAAATGGTAACAAATACATATCTATCAATAATTGAATCTAAAAAACAAATGAAACAAACAGGAAGAACAGAGACAGAATCATGGATATGAAGAGTATTGTGATGGTTGCCAGATGGGAAGGCGGTTAAGGGGAGTGAGTGAAGAGGTGAAGAGGGGATTAAGAAGTCCAAATTGGTAGTCACAGAACAGCCATGGGGTTGCAAAGTACAGCATAGGAAATGGAGTAGCTAAATGACACATAAGCATGACCCATGGACATGAACAATGGTGGGGGTATTGCCTGAGGGGTATGGGGTACTGGGTAGAAGGGGCAAAGGGAGAAAAAATTGTGACAACTGTAACAGCATAATCAATAAAATATATTTAAAAGGAAAAAACAACTACATGTGGCTTATAAAGAAACAACTCAAACATAAAAGTCCTAGAAGTCAAAATTTTAAAAAAGATATACCATGCAAACACTAACCAAAGAAAGGCTTGTTGATGCTATTATCTGACAAGTAGACTATAAGAACCACTACTAGCACTAAAGACAGGCATTTAATTGTAACAAAAGGTTCCAATACAACAAGAAGATATAACAATTATATATTTGCATGTATCTAATAATATATCTTCAAACATATTTGAAAAAACTAATAAAATTAAAAGGAAACATAAAAATGTGTCATCACTGTGAGAGATTTACTTTAGTTTTCTCAGTAACTGACAGAATAAGTAGGTGAAAAAAGTGATAGGAAGTTTGAGTCATATAATTAGTAAGTTTTATTAAATATACATGTATGGAACGCAGCACCATTAAACTACAGAATACACTGTACAGTCTATTCAAGTGTACATGTATCGCTTACCAAAAATGACCATAGTCAGGCCATAAAAACAAGCCTCAAAAATATCAAAACACTAAAATCTTCACAATGTGTTATTTGGTAACAATGCGATTAAGCTAGAAAACAATTTAATAGTCATTAGAATATTCCAAATAATTGGAAATTAAGCAATAAGTATTTAAATAACCTATAGGTCAAGGAAAAAAATACAATGGCCATTTTAAAGTAGTTTGAGCAGAAAAATTGAGATGTAACATTGCAACTGGTAGGATGCTATTAAAACCATGGCTTCATGGAGTAGAGCTATGCTTGTATATATTAGAAAAGCAAACTGAAAATCAGTAATGTAAGTATCATTCTCCCAAAGTAGGAAAAAGAATAGCTAATTGAAGCAAAAAACATTTGGAAAGGAAAAATAAGCCAGGAACAGAAATTAACGAATTAGAAAATAAGCATACAATCGCAAAAAAAAAAAACCCCAACAAAGTCAAAATAGTCTTATTGAAAGAATAAACTTGATAAACTCCATGCAAGACTGATCAAGGGGAATAAAAGCACAAATTGTCGACATCAGGAATGAAAAAGGAGATACTACTCAGATGCCACAAACTTTAAAAAAAAAAAAAAGAGGACAGTATTAACAACTTTCACTGGCAAATTTGAAAATTTATATAAAATAGCCAAATTCCTTGAAAAAACACAATCTACCAAAATCAATGCAAGAAGAAATGGAACAATCTGAGTAGGTCTATACTTAATCTAATTGTATTCATAATCTAAAACTTTCCTACAAAAATAACCCCTCTAGTCTCAGACAGCTTCACTGATTAACTATCTATCAAACACTTAAAGAACTGATACCAATCTCTTCTAGAGGGCTGAACAAAGAAGGGAACACGTCCCAATTGATTTTATAAAACCACCATATCCTGGAACCCTATACAAGGCTAGTTCATTATAAACACACACACACAAAATTACAAGATACTCTCCCCTAAACATAGGCACAAAATTCTTAAACAAAATATTAGCAAACACAAAAATCATAGCACATCTGCTGGGTCTATGACCGGGATAGGAATTGTTTTAACATTTTTGAAAATGTGATTACCACATTGACAAAGTAAAGGGGAAACAAATCACACGATAATCCCAATAGACGCAGAAAAGTATTTGCTAAAACTTGACACGTGTTCATGATTAAAATGCTTATCAAATTAGAAATAAGAGAATTTCCTTAATCTGAAAAAACTTTTCAACTCACTCCTACATAAGTAAATGTCATACTTTAAATAATGGAAGTTTTCCCCTGCGACTGGGAACAAGGATGAGACAAACACACACTATCATCACAACTATTCAAAATTACAGCCGAGGCCCTAACTGGTGCAGTGAGGCAATAAAAAAATATAAAAAGTTGAAAATATGGCCAAAAAAATTATCACATAAAATGATTACTCACATAGAAAATCCAAATGATTTTACAGATAAACTATTAAGACTAAGAAGTAAAAGTACCAAAATCCTTGCAATCAAGGTCAATATACCAAAATCTATTGCATTTATATGTACAAGCAACAAAAAATTAGAAGGTGAAACTTTAAAAGATGTAACTTGCAATAATGACAAAAAGAATCAAGCTAATAAAAATGTGCAAGAATGATACAGAGAGAACTTGAGAAATTAAAGACAGAGAAATTAAAGACAACCTAATTAAACAGAGAACTATATTGCGTTCATTGATTATAAGACTCAATATTATAAAGATGTCAACTCTCCCAATTGATCTACAAATTCCATTTAATTCCAATCAAAATCTCATCCAGGTTTTTTTTTTTTTGGTGGAAATTGACAGAGTGATTCTAGAATTTATAAGCAAATGCTAAACATCTTTAAAAAAGGCAAAAGAAAATCAAGAAGTAAAACAAAATCAAAAGGCTTACCTATACTACCTCATTTCAGGACTAAATAAGGCTTTTTATAAAGCAGATAGCACAACAGGAACAGAATATGGGGTCCAGAAACAGATTCAAAAACAGGATTACCTGGTTTATGAAGGTGTCACTGCAATTCATTGTAGAAAAGATAATCTTTGCAATAAATAATACTGGGTTCATAGGATATTTATGTAAATAAAAGTATCTTGACCCCTACCTTACACTATACACAAAATTCAATTCCAAGATCACAGATCTAAATGTAAATGGTAAAACAAAACTTCTTGTTAGCACAGGAGAGTATCTTCATGACACTGAGGCCGGCAAAAAATTCTTAAACAAGACAAAAAAGCACTAACCTAAGAGAGAGATTTATACATGAAATCCATTCAAATTAAAATTTTATGTTCATCAAAGAAACATTACAGGATTAAAAAGCCAGCCATAGTGTAGAAGACATATGCAATACATTTATCTGACAAAGGACGTGTGTCCAGAAAATATAAAGAACTCCATCAAAATCAGTAAGAAAAAGACAATCCCTTTTTTAATGGGCAAAAAACTTGAACAAGCATCTCACAGAAGAGGTTATTCAAATGGCTAGTAAAATATATAAAAAGTGTTCAACAGCATTTAATTAGGAAAGTATAAATAAGAACCATAGTGAGTCACCACTTTTCATCCACCACTCAGCACAAATACCAAATGTGAGCTAGAAAGAGAAGCAACTAGAACTTGCATGTACTGGTGTTGGGAATGTAAACTGGTACAACCACTTTGGGCAACTGTGTGGCAGTATCAAAGGCATATCATATACATAGCCTACAACCCATTCCATTCCAAGGTGTACACTCAACAGAAATGCCCACAGACACATATGAAGGAACACTCCTGGCAGCACTATTTGTAATAGAGAAAAACTGGAAATAATCCAAATGTCTACGAACTGTAAATGATTTTTAAAATGTGGTATATATAACAATGAAATATCAAGATGTGGGATAAGAAAAAACAATTACTATACCCAGCCACATGGATGAATATCACAAAGAAAGTGATCCCCAAAAGCACATAATATATGATTTCATTTGTTTAAAGTTTTAAAATTGGTAAAACTAATAAATCGTGATATATTCAGACTAGTGGTTACATTCTGGCACAGGTTATCACTGAAAAAAGCAATAAATGGATTCCGGGGTGATGACAGTATTTTATTTTTTGATGCGGGTAGTAGAGACACAGGTGGCTTAGGAAATGCATAGAGCTATAAACTTATGACTTGTGTACTTCTCTGTGTGCATGTTAACCTTCAATAACAAAGTTTACTTAAAAAATACTGCTTCCTTAAGTCTATACGTGATACACACAACACAAAACAGGTAACAGAATGTTGTGATTTTTTTAAAAGCCTACACAAAGTACCCGGAGATTTTCTAGAACTCATGTCTGATAATTTACTCCCCTGTTGAAAATTTTATTATCTTCCTCATCTGTCCTGTGTCTTCCTCACCAGCACATCTCTTCACACCCCCTCCTCCTCCCCCACTTCACTCCGTCCCCTCCCCAAATCTACCAAAAGAAGCCACGTTATCTCTAGAATAGGTCGTAGACTTTTAGTATGTAAAGTTCCCTCATCCTAGATCTTTTCCTTATTCTCACCACTCTAACCAATCCCATACTTGTCCCCTGCCTGGGACATCCATCATTAATTAACACAGACATTAATCACTCCCAGATCTGGTTTGGACTCTCTCCTACATGCTGCTTCCACAGGATCATCACCATCTGCCCTCACGTCACACTCTAACGATAAGACCCATCTCTACACTGAACACCAAGATGGTGTTCATCTTTGGGTCATCAGTGCCTTGCACACAGTGGGTATTCAATACTTACTGAATAAATAGAGTAATAAAGAAAGCAGATCCTTAAATGCATATACCTAAAAAATGTCCTCCTTTGTATAATGCAAGATTTTTGCAAAGGCTGTCTAAATTTCCTTTCTTTTTTTTTTGGCTGACTTTCTCCAGCAGAAAGATCTATCATGTATAGACCAATCAACCATGACCTACAGGTTAATAATCCAGCCATTTAAATTTATTGCAGACCAAAGAATAATTGAATCTTAGTCTAGATATAATTTTGAGTTCTAAATGCTTTAAGCTCATCCTAATTATATGTCCCACTGTTGGAGTGAAATTGTTTAAAGGTTTCAAACTCTTCTATCATTGTCTACAAAGATAGAGAAAGGGAAAACATTAAATTTGTTAAGTGGCTAGTTCCATACCAGAACGGTATAAATCAATCTCATGGTCCATTTCAAATGTCCCATTATAGTAAGCAAGGTTTATCTTAAAAGAATCATGGATGTCTTATTTTAAAAATTATATGTTTTAAAACATCTTTTATACATATTCAATGTAAGATACACTGAGTAATTTTTCTGCCCATACATCACCATGATTAAAATACCATAACAATCTCAACAGTCTCAGTGACATCACATGGTTATCACTAATGTGCTCTCCTTTTTGGACTAACTAATGTTCTCACAGATTCCCCCTGAAAATACCTTCCACTTATTAATATGTGGCCTGTAGCAGTTCCACCGTCAGAATAACTATGAAAGATTTGCAACTCTAATCTGAATAAGTGAATAAGGACCTTGATATTATAACTTTAAAATTTTTTCTGCCAGCCATAATTTCTCTGGCTGTGATACTATTCATCTATCTTTTGTGTTTCAGTTAACTACAACTGAATTCATAGTTATGTCAATATAGATGAACTACATCTTATTCATTGTTTCCCAAAACCCTTATCTAGCCCCTGAAGAAGTAGGTAACTAAGTGTCCATATGGTGCTAGGCCCTGGACTAAGCAGCCTGAATAGAACGTCAAGCAAAAAAAAAAGAAAAAGGCATTGCCTCTGTCTTCAGGGAACTTACAGTCCAGTGAGAATAATATCAATCAGATAGGCACACACATAAATATAAAATTACAATCATAATAAAAACATCTCTTAGCTGGATTATTGCAATAGGCTCCTAACAGTTCTCCCTGCTAGCACTCTTGCTCCCTCACAATCTAATCTCCACATGGAAGAATATTTCTAAAATGTAAATCAACTATTCCCATTTCTCCCAACCCCCACCTCTGCAAAAAGTTCTCCCATTTATTCTATGTGCAATGGTTTGCCTTGCACATAGAATAAAACCCAAGCACTTACCCTGAATTGCAAAGCCTTGAGCAATCTGGCCATTCCTTCCCCTCTATAATCTCATCTCATATCACTCTCCTGCCTTCTCTCTGCCTCAGGGCCTTTGCACTTATTCCTTCTGTCTGAAATGCTCTGCTCTTGATCAAGGGCTCCCCTTGTCATTCAGGTCTCAGCTTAAATGATACCTTCCTTCTTAATCTAAGGTAGCATCCAAATATGCCTTATTTTTATTATCCACACATTATTTGTCTCTGCTAGCTTTCTTGACTGTCTGGATTTGTGTGTGTGCGCGCGCACATGAGTGCAAGTATCTCCTCTCTAGAATGCAAGCCCTGTAGAGAGGGAAACTTGTCTGTTTACATTCTCAGCTTAGATCTCTGCCTGGCCTAGTGTAGCCACTCAATAAGTATTTGTTGAATGAGTAGTGAGTGGTGTTGGACCTGGTTAGGCATATAAGGGAATAAGGAAGTAAAAACTAAGCTGAAATCTGAAAAATGAGCGTGAGCTACTGAGTGAAGAGAGAAGGGAAGAACACCCACACAGAAGGAATAGCCTGTTCAAAGACCCAAGGGCAGGAGGAAGCATTGCATAAAGAGTGATTAAAAGAAGACCCATAAGATGATATCAGAATACAAAAAAAAAAAAATAGCTGAGGAAGATGTTAGGAGAGTCTGTTAGCTGTTTGAAGGACACAAAGGCAAGTATTATACAATGAAATTAATATGCTTATCAGATTTGAACAAAACAAGAGGTATATGCTTTAAAAACCACTACAGAATTATTTCATAATAAAACCAAAGCAGGCATAAATAATAGGATAAAAATGTATTCAATTAGTGATACTTTTATAAAATGATGTACTACATTTTAACCTAAATCCCACAATTTAATAATATCTATTCTTATTTTTATGACCTGATTTCAATAGATTACTCCATCTAAAAAAAAAACAACTGCTGCATGGAAAATGTTTTATAAAACATATCAATTAATGAAAATTTATTTGTAGATTTGTTCTAATAAGAAACCCTGATTCTACTCATTGAAATATTATTACTACTATTGTAAATATGTCTGAAATATTAATGCCACACTATTAATTTTTTTAAAGAAACTCATATTGCAGTGCTTAAATTATATAGGATTCTGCATTTGAAGAAAGGTATAAAGAACCATGTTACTAAATATAAACAGGGACCTTGAAAAAAAAAGGTAAAATGCCAGAATTATTTTTTTAAAGAAATGATTAAAAATGACCTTTAAGTACAAGTCTTCATCTCCTAGAGGAAAAGGCAGAAATGAGAGGGCACGTGATGGAGGTGAAAGATGCCAAATAGCAGAGAGCTGCCATTTATTAAGTACATTTTACCCATCATATGCATTGTACACTTTCCACACACCCATCCATCCCTCATCCTCACAACAACCCTACCAGGTGACGGCATTATTACAGTTCAGTGTCCATCTACTCCTGGTCTCTTCCTTGTACACGTGCCATTTGTTTTACCTGTATACATGTACTCTGTAAATGAGTATGTTCTTCTATAAAACCAAACATTCATGGGCTAAGTACAGGATTGCCACTGTCAGAACTATACATACGAGAGGTTTAACAGAAAGAGGCATTTACCCTGCTCTTTAAAACTTCATACCACCATCATTTGTCAGTAGGAAGAATTTTCTCTATCCTAACAGATTTATTCACTCCCAATGTTCTCCAAATTATTCAATCTCAGCCCTCTGCTCAGAGGTTGAGCTAAATCTAATTACTTCCCACCTACAAACTGATATCAGTTGCAAGAACACACACTCTAATTCAGATGCATCTTAATTCCAATGAAACTGCTGTCACTTATGAGGAAGCTAAATGACAAAAACACCTTTAAGTCAACACAAATCAATTCCCACTATTAGAAAAGTTTACGTCCAAGGTGGTTATACCATCTTTGCATACAAAATTATAATTCTACTATCCACTCCTATTATAATCTCCCCAAGCTATTATATACTTAAAAAGAAACAATAAATAAGCTGATAATAAATACTAAGTACATGTGTTATTGTACCTCATTTAATCTTTTAACCCTCTAGACATTTCACCATGATGGGTACCGTTAGCATTCCACTTCATAATGAGGTGGTGAAGCCTGTAAGGGAAGTTAGGGAGCATGCTCTAGATGACAGGGTTTACTAAAGGGCAAAGCCAGGATTCCACCCCAGATCTGATGACTAGGAAGCCCGGGCTCCTCCCATCCATGCAATGTGGGCAGATTGAACCAACAGGGCAGACCATGCACCAGTGAATACCTCTGATTCATTTCCATCTTTTAGTACCTATTGCTGATTTAATAACCTGCAATAAGTCTGTTCCCTTCTCAGAAAACATGGACACAAGCTGAAAAAGTTCATAAATGACACATACACATTAGATACAACAAATAGCAAAATGTTTTTTCATTCACAGGCTGGGGTGGGGATGTATTTTGTATTTTCTATAGTCTGTTCCTATTTTAACGACTAAGAAATCATTAAAAGCTTTGCTAAACTTTCCAATCCTCCCCTCCTCACCCCCCCAGAAAACATCTTTACTTTGTTTAAAAAGCTAATCGAAGAAGAACTATGAGACTTACTTGATTTTGCTGCCTCTAGCTCTGGAGACACCATGTCTTCTTTTATTTATTGGGGTGACACTGGTTAATAAAATTATGTCGGTTTCAGCTGTAAAATTCTGTACTACACCATCAGTACATTCTATTGTGCTCACCACCCCATCAAGTCTCCTTCCATCACCATTTATCCTCCTTTACACCTCAGGTACCTCCCACCACCCTGGAGACAGCATACTTTTTAGAGTGCTTGTTATTATCATTAGTACTTGAATATCTGCAAGCAAACTGCTAATTCAAGCTCATAGAGAAGTGGGCTTCAGGTGTTTTCCTTTTATTTCTTAGCTCTAAAATTGCACATAAGAAATTCTAGCTCATATTAACATTAGCAAGGCTCCAAAAATTATCTTCAAATTGTTTATATCCATCTTTACAAAGCCTTAAGAAGAGAATTATACCTTTTTTAAGGCTTTAAGAAAATAGTTAAAATATGAAGTTTCTGCCTTGAAATGCTCATATCTCAGTGATTATAGAAGTCTGAGATTTTACCAAATAAGTAATTCTGATTTGTTTACCAGAATGGAGGATGGCATTTTCTGCGCTGTTCTCTGAGGCCACTTAATAAGCTATAGAAACAACCACGTGACAACACCAAGCACAGAGGCTTGACTACAGAAGTATAAAACTTTTCTATAATATTCTGGAGTTTTCTTAACACTGATCATCCTGGGCTGGAAACAGGCATCATATAAAATTATTCATTCAAAAATATTTATTGGGCACTTTCTATATTCTTGGCATTGTTCTAGAAGCTGAAAATATAGAGCAAAAACAAAAAAATAGAGCCACTGTCTTTATGGATTCTATACAAGAGAAGAAAGAGGAAACAAACAGATACACACTTTTTGTTTGTTTACATGTTGTGCCAGGTGGTAACAGTGCTGCCGAAAAGAACAGGTAAGAGAGATAGAGAGTACAGGAGACAAAAACATTACAATTTTTTATACAGTGCTTTTTTATAGAAGGCCTCTCTGATAACATTTAAGTACTAATCTAAAACAAGGACGTGACCTCACAAATATTTCAAGAAGCAGCAGTCCCCAAAGGGGACAGCAGTGTTAAGGTACAGGGGCCACAGCAGTCTTGGTGTGTTCAGAGAACAGCAACGCCAGAGTGCGGTGTACTAGGTGGAGATGTGGTGGGGGCTGGCAGGGGCCGGAGCATGCAGGCCCGTTGAACTGCTTCTGCCATTTACTGAGTGAGGAGGGAACCAGGGAATGAGGGGTTTATTTTGTTTTCTTTTGGCATCAGAGTCTTTTGAGCAGGGAATTCATAGGATCTGATTTCAAGTTCAAAAGGATTATTCTTGCTGCTACCTAGGAAATAGACTATATTCTGCCCTATAAAGGAAGAGGCTGGGAGGCCAGTTGGAAGGTACCTTCAATAAAACAAAAGGGAAATGGTAGTAGACTGTAGTACAGCGGGAGAGAGAAATGATCAAATTTGAAGGCAGAGTCAAATCAGCTAGTGGACCCAATTTAAAGTATGAAGGGAAAAAACAAGTTATGAAGAAGTCCAAAGTTATGGCCAAGGCCCCTCAAAGAATGTCGACGCCATTTACTAAATTGGGGAAAACTACAGGAGCAGCAGGTCATGAAGGTACAGGGAACCAGGCGGTCATTTCTGGATTATGTAGAGTTTGAGATGACTATTTAGACATCCAAATGGAAATGTCAACTAGTTACATGGATTTCTTTTTTTTTCTTTTTTATTGAATTTATTGGGGTGACACTGGTTAACAAAATTATACCTTTACCCTCTTACACCCACTCACCTCTCCTCCCCCTGGCAATCAGCACCACGTTATCCATGCCCACGAGTTCCTTCTCTTTTTTTCTTTTTTGCACAATAAGGGAAGAAATTCTATTGAAGATATGAATTTGAGACTCATCAGCAGGTAAATGATATTAAAGCCACAAGATAAGCTACTTAGGAAATGGCGGTGGACAAAAAAAGGAAAATCCAAAGTCTGGACTTGCAGGCGCTGCAGTGTTTGGAGAGATCTGCAGAAACCATCAAAGAACACGGGGCAGGAAAGCCAGTGACATCGGCAGAGAATCAACAAAGAAAGGTGTCTTGGAGACCACACGTGGTGTGCTGGGTTAGTGCTCAGCAAATATGCACTCCCATTTCCTTCCGAATTGTGGATGGAGTATGTTTCCCTGCACATTGATGTTAGGGCTGGCTATGTGAATTGGGGGGGGGGGGCGGGCAATGGGAATGTTAGTGGGCAAAATGTAATAAAAGGCCTTCAGTGTGCTTATGTGGCTTGACTTTACTCTTGAACCCCAATAATCTGCCACAAAAGAACATACCCTGGGTAGTCCCTGTAGCATAAGTCCCAGGACAAATACATCAGGAGTGATCTAAACCAAACCACAGCCTGGAGCAGGGCCACTCAGCTCAGCCCATCCTGGATCAGTTAAAATGCAGTAAACCTAGGAGACCCACAAACAAAAGATTAAATGTGAGCAACTGAATTTTACAGTGGTTTGAAATGCAGTATTACTAAAGCAAAACCTAACGTATACCCCAAATGAAGAACAAATCTTTCAAGAAGAAGGGACTGATCAATGTCAAGTGTTTCCGATAGGCTGAGTAAGAGGAAGACTGGGAACTGATTCTGGATTTGGCAAGGTCACTCTGAAGCACTTTTAGCAGTGTGATGGGTATGAACCCCTAATTGGGATATGTTCAAGAATAAGAGGACAGAAATAGGAAAGAGCAGTGTAGACAATTCTTTCAGGAAGTTTTGCTATAAAGGAGAGCAGTGAAAGAAATGGTGTGAAAATGGTAGAAAAATGTGTAGGCATTAGGAAGTATTGTGTTTGTTTTTAAGATGAGCTTGAATTAATATAGTTTGTAATATTACTATATATAAACTGATGGAAAGATCTAATAATGAGGAAAATTGATGAGAGAGAAACCATTATCCTGAGTTGGCAAGAGGGGAAGAACACAATGCACAAGTGAAGGAGGAAGCTGTAGAGGGAGCTCAGTCACTTAGGATCCCACAGGAGATGGTAGTGTGTATGGGTGGAGAAGCAGGAGAGGCCAAAGATCCAATGGCGGAAATTTTCTAGAAGCAAGGTCATCTACAGAGGGCAAGAATGGAGGAAGGGATACAGGTTTGAGGAGAGAAGAGAAGAGAAGAGATGTTTTCTAGGATAGCAGGATAATGAGCAGGAAGAGGAGGAGGGTTGCCATTCACACATAAATTACGTTTACGTCTCAACATTCCCATCTAAAAGGCAAACTACTTATGATGAAACAGAGGACACAAGCCTACCCACTGTGCTGCCTTTGAAAAAACTACTGCTGTTGTAAACAAACAAATTTTTTTAATTGTCTGAGAAACGATTCAGAAAAATAGACAAAAGCTTGAATATTCAAATTAAAAAAAATGACATCAGAATGTCTGTCAAGCCAATCACATGTCATTAAAATTCCTGTGACCTAGAGAAATGAAGAAAACACCTGAGTGAAAGCAGCTACCTGAAACAGTAGTGGGGCACAACCTAAAGCCGATCGAAGAATTAAGTCAGGAGTAGTCTGAACCCAGGGTCTAGGGCTGCGCTGCTCAGTGTGGGAGCCACTAGCCATGACTGGCTAGAGCACTGAAATGTGGTAGTGCAGCTAAGGAACTAAAATTTTAATTTTATTTAATTTTAATTTAGAAACTGAAGCAATGTAAAATATTTTTCCACCAAACTCTACTTTACTATTTTGTCAGGACTACATTTCATTGTAACTGCTAAAAATTTAGCATCCAAATTGAGATATTGTTTAAGTATATAAGACTTCATTAAAAAATTAAAAGAATGTAAAATATCTTAATAATTTTATACTTATTACATGTTGAGATGATGGTAATTTCTGGACATATTGGATTAAACAAAATCTATTATTAAAATTAATTATTTTTTGCTTTTTTAATATGCCTACCCAAAGCAAAATTACATATTGGACAGCATTTGGCCTAGGATGAAAATACCAGTAATATCTGAAAAGCAAGGTCTGGAGTCACCTGTTGTCATAATGACTATAAAAGAAGGCCAAACCTATCCATCCACATCACAGGAAGAATTATCCAGGGGGTGATCAAAAGAAACTATACTTTAATGAAAAAGAGTTGATAGGGAATGGCATAGCTACAGTTCACCTGAAGTGGTACTGCCAGCTTACCTGAGATAACCAACTTCCTTCCAGTGGGTAAGTGACCCTCCAATCTAGAGAAGATTTAGAATGAAGTACAGAGATAATGAAGAAAATCAGACACATATTAATACTATTTATAAAAGTTTAGAAGTATGTTTTATATCAACTGGAACAGTTTGTGAATAATTATGTTTTTACTGTTTAAATGAATCTGACAAAAACTGACAGATTAGACTTCTGGTTCAATTGGGTTGGCCGAAAAGGTCATTTGGTCTCTGTCCGTAAGACGGCTCCAATAGTGCTTCGTTGTGTTTAACTTCACTCAGAACAATTTTGTTAGCATTATGACAGTTGTCATATCAGCGTGCATTAAAAAAAACATAATTTGTGAATTTTCTGTAGCCATTCTAATGTTGAAGATGGAAAAAATATACAACGTTTTTGGCATATTATGCTTTATTATTTCAAGAAAGGTAAAAACTCAACTGAAACACATACACAAAAAAATGATTTGTGCAGTGAATGGAGAAGCAGTGATTGATCAATCATGTCAAAAGTAGTTTGCAGGGAGAGCAAAAGGAGAGATTGGGACAACTGTAATAAACTGTAATACAATAAAATAATAAAATAAAATTTCTGTGTAACAGTTTTACTACCAGTATAAAGGTCTGTCTAGAAGGTATCCAGCCAAGTAATATAAAAAATAGAGACATTTATTGAAGAAGATACAAAAAACATGGTACATAGGACAGTGACACCTCAGTTCCCTTCAAAGTACGCACATTGGGACCCCACACAGTTCTCCCAATTGCCATCAGCTGCCCCATCGTATTTTCCTAAATTTCATCAATAGTCTGAAATTTCTTCCCTTTCAAAGGAGATTTTAGTTTTGGGAAAAGCTAGAAGGTTCAGGGCGCCAAATCTGGGTTGTAGGGGGGCTGAGTCACTTGGGTGACTTGATGTTTCATCAAAAAACTCTGCAGGAGATGTGATGCTTGAGCGGATGTGTTGTCATGATGAAGCTGTCAATCACCAACTTCCCATAGCTGCAGCCTTCTGAATCATCAGAATAGTTTCTGTGGAGGAATGTTCAAGCTTATGCAAAATTTGATGTAGATTCATTGCTCTGATTGCTCAGTCATCTTGAATCCAACAGCCACACAGTACTCATGCTCACTCAACGGCATCTACCACCCCCAAAGACCAGTACAATGAAGTCGTCATTGTTCATGCATGTGCATTCCAGTCCACTCTCCTTGGCTGCCAGGTTACATTGATGTCACACAAACCGTTCTCGTTATATTAACAAAAGCTGGACTTTGTCCAGACAGACTGTGTTTGTGTGTGTGTATGCCTAAAATCGTAATTCTTATAGTTTTCAAATTAGTTTCCAAGATAATGAATATTGAATGTGTGTTTTTACATTTTAAATTGTTTATACTCATAGTTAAAATATTTAGTCCTTCTAAATCTGTACATTTTTGTTTTTACCTTTGCTTTTTGGATTAGACTTACAGAAAAATCATATATGCATTACATTAAAAAATCTTAAATTCAATGATGCTACTTTTATTCCTTTTTATTAAAAATATATCTATCTTTATTTCATTTAACATTGCTCAATTCTACTTCAGTTACATTTGTTTAATCATAAATTTTAAAACTAAGTTAATTTTGTTATGGTTATTATTACTTTTGTGTAATAAAAATGATTCAAGACTGCAAAATAAAAAGGGATTTGCAGAGTTTCATGCTAGAGTTTTCTCACTGGACGATGCTTCACATCGGGTAGACCAGTTGAGGTTGACAGTGAACTTATTGCGACATTGAGAACAATCAACATCATACCATGTGGGAGATAGCTGACATACTCAAAATATCCAAATCAATAACGTTATTGGTGAAAATGAAAGTTGTGTCTTTTCTTTTATGGAAAAACTAAATGGACTTTTTGGCCAACCCAATAGTTTTAAATGTGTAATAAATTTAAACATATGATTTATTTAGACTGAAACGTTTATGAGGATTTGCCTATGTCTATAAAATATGATATAAAATTTTAAATGTAAAATAAAATTTTGTAAGTGATACTACACTCTAAAGAACTTGAGCTACGTATCTGGAAAGGTTTTACTTATTTGGGTCATAAATTTGCCTAATAAGCATCTAATTTGTTTAAATAGAAAATTAAATACATCAAGTTTATATGTGCAATTGAAAATATTTAAGGGTTTAAATTTAGCTAAGTTTGTAAATGAGACTGATAGCTAAAGGAACTGAATCTGTTCAATTTAAACCAAAGTTTCATCAAAGAAAAAGTGAAGGTGATTGTTCACATTAACCAGATTTATAAACAGAATAATAAGTTGAATTTAAAGGCCTAAATAAATCTAGATTTTTATTTACCTGTACTTTATACATATAATAATTGACATATATATGTGTATATACATATGTATGTGTATGTGTGTGTATATATATATATCAGTTGTACTGTCTGTATACAAAACTTACTCTTAATAGCTAATAATTAAGTAGTTTACAAATATTAATCTGTTTAATCCTCACAACAATCCAGAGACTATTGGCCTCCCCATTTTACAGGTAACGAAATGAAGTCACAGCATGATTAAGTGGATGCCGCAAGGTCATACAGCTAGAAGACAGCGGGGCCAGGATTCAACTCCGGGCTGTCTGGCTCCTAAATTCATGCTCTTAGCCATAGTGCTTTACTGACTTGCATCTCACCGTTGAATGTGAAAAAGAGCTCACACTGGCTAGTTGTTCATAAAAGCGAGCTTTTACATGCTGTTAAGATTTTAACTGAAAGTCTCTTGTTCCTCTATTTTTCCCAGTAGCTATCAAGAAAGATTTGCGCTAAGAATTACAGGAAAAACCCATGGTATACAGGGGAATGGCCCAAATGAGAAGTTTTCAAGGCTTCTGACTTCATCCTGGCCCAATATTCCAGACCTCTAGCATCCTAAGATGAGGAACTCTCCTACAGGAACAAAGGCCCTCAGGAAAGTCCAGCCTGAATTACTTTTCATTTCATTTATTTTCATCCTATACCATCAGTATGGCCCTTTTCTGTGTGAATTCCCAATCCAGGGCATGATATTAAAACAAGTTCAGGAGAGAAAAAATACTTTCATTTAATTTTTTTTTAATTCTAAAAATATGTTTAAAGGGAAGAGTTCTCCCCTTCCTGCCCTAGCCAGTGTGGCTCAGTTGGTTGGAGTGTCCCGTACCCAAAAGGTTGCGGGGTTCATCCCAGTCTGGGTGCATACCATCCCCAGTCTGGGCCCATATGAGAGGCAACCAATTGATGCTTCTCTCACATCACTGTTTCTCCTTCTCCCTTCCTTTCTCTCTAAAAGCAATGAAAAAAATGTCCTGGGGGATGGATTAAAAAAAAGAGAGAGTCCTCCTCGTCCTTCTACCCAAAAACCCCACCTGGAATCTGCAGCAATATGTGTAAACAAAAATTTATTTTTCTCAGTTACCTCCTAAGAACCATCTCCCCTGCCTCAGTGGACCACACCTATCATTCTGAATCTTCCCCACCAGGCGGTCCTCAACTGCCAGTGTTCCCAGAGCACTCATAATCTGAAAGCATCTTCACCGCCTTGGGAAGGCATTCTTTGTCTGCTGGTGATTAACAAAGCAATCTTAGTCAGCTTCAGAGTGTGATTTATCCACACAAATCATGTTTTTAAATGTGTTGACTGTGTGCAATCCTGGATAAAGTATTTATTCACATTTCATTGATGAGGAAACGAGTAACTGTGAAGATTAAAAGATAGTCTGTGTAGCAAACTTAACAGAGTACCTGGCACCAAGTAAGCATTCAGCAGATGGTAGCCATTACAATATTTATTATTTAAAAGAACCTACAGAACTATGATTCATTGCTTGCTGTTTATGGACTCCTGTTTCTTATTTAACTTACTTTTCATATGGCTAAAATAAGAGAGACCCCCCCTGAAATTAAAATGCTAATGACCCTCCTGTGGAGACAGTAAGGGGAGACGTATAGGGGATAATATTGATAGGAGGTAAAGAACTAAAAGGATTATAAAGACAAATGTAAGTGATTTTCAAAGATCCATTTTTTTGCTGTCTTTAGAATTATCAAAAGCTTACTCATAACTCCCTGCTGCATTCCTTGACATAAAGAAGCCAGAATCCTGGTGGATTCTATATACCTTTAGGTTAATAAAACAGAGAGCGATCAATCATATCAGTTTCTTTCTTCTTAAATTTAGGGATCATAATAATACCTAGTCCTCACAGGAACATTAAATAAGTTAATACTTGCTAAGTGCTCGGAATAGTGCCTGGCCCATTGGAAGCATTAGTAAGGATTTGATTGAATGATAGAAAGGATGGAACTGCAATCATACTACACAACGTCTGAGGAAAACATTTATATCAAGAGGAAATGCCAGATAAGACCACACAGAAACATTTTACTATAGATTTACAATTCAAGAGTTTGAGGAAGCACCTATAACTATGCCCAACACATCGTGCAGTGATAAAACTGTGTAAAATGCCACGTCTCCCTTGAATGACTATGGTCACAGGAGAAGAAAGATGACCTAGACTGACAGAAACAATTTCTCATTTAGGTACATCAGGCATGTTGGACAAAGACATCATCTCATTTTATAGTTCCATTACTATCTTGATTATTGAGCTGGTCTACCTGACCAATTAGTTTACATAACATATCCATGCCCTAATTTGTGGTTTATAATATTCAAAGTGCACTTACACCACAATTCAAAGGAGTCACTTTTTCATTAGTCAGGAGAAAAGATGGGGGTAAGCAATCAGAAGGAGCATCTCTGTTGTAGAAGTGGCCCGCCTTTGGAAACATCAACAGCCCTTGGGTAACTGCTTCAGGATTCTGAACTACAAGGTGCCAAAGAGAATATTAGAGCCATCAGAGTTTTTTCACTCTCTTCTCCTTCACCATGAAGCCGGCTCTCAGTATATATTAACCTCCCTTTTTAACTAACATTTTTTCAGTCACCGAAGCCTCCATCTCCAGGCCCTTTGGCTTTCACTGAGTATGAGATAAAGAAGCAGGGATCTAGTTCAAGACACTCAGGGTAATGAGCAATCAATGCCAAACTTCCCCATCCACCATACAACCTCTGTAGCTATCCACAATGTGATGTTAAGGTTTATAATATGTGCTGTGTTTTAAATGCACACCATTAAAAATTAAGTTTCCCATATGCTTCTGGTTGAATAACAAATTAATCAAGTCACATTCTTTAAAGCCCTAGGGATATAAAATTATTTTAAAAGCATTAAGGAACTAAGCGGTAACTTTTCCGCATAAGAAAAGGAAAACTGAAATCTAAGCCAAAGAAGACTATTTGGGTATCATACACAAAATAAAATGAATAATCATAATAGTTGGAAAACAAGTAATTCCTCGTCCATAAGAGTTCATATGACTTGCATCAAGCTATGTGGAATATATAGAAGGAAACACTTGTTAAATATTTGTTGACTGATTCCAAAAGTATGTAATTGCTACAAATAACTGGCACATAAGAAAGTCAATCCTTGACTTCAAACTATACTTACAACTCCCGAATTATGTGCCAGACAGTGTAAATGTATGCATTTTCCCCAAGCACTTGTGTTTTTCAAAATGACTTAAGATATATCTTATCTTCACTTTAACTGGGGGCACAAGAAATGAAACACATGTCCACAAAAGTTTTCAACCTCTATCAATCACTATCAATAATCCATGTCACAAAACACCACTTCTTGCCACCCACCATCTCATGTCTCCCTTGCCTTTTCTCAGCACGGTGATTATGATCAATACCTCCCATGTACAGCAGGTCGGTTTACAATACCTTATATTTTATAGCACTTTTCCCGCCAGGTCTTAGGGCTACATTATTCTCCCCAGCCACAAATCTAATCCTAAGTGTTCTGATAATGAAGAAATCATTAAAAACTATCATCCTTCCTAAACATGCTTTTATAAATGCTGTAACACATTGTACTGAATGCTAAATTATCAACCAGTCATCATGTTATCACAGTGCAACTAGAAATTGCAAGAGAATGCTACCCCAGAAACAGCCGACAACGGCTTCAGTGGCCTTATGCTGCCCATGCAGGCTCATATAGTTACAAACAACTAACTTTCAATGGCAGGAGTATAATGTTAATCCTAACTTAAACACGAGCATTTCTTGGCTCAATTTCTATCTTTGGACATGCTTGATAAGTTACAGAATTCTTTAGGTAGAGAAATGGCTGTTACAATTATAGACCATATTTTTTAACCTATTCCAAAAATAGGGACCAGTTTTAGTTCATAAAATTAAGACTCTTAACCCTAGAAATGCAGAAGTCTCATACTATTGTGAATCAGGGAAAGTGACAAATGGCGTTTTACACTCAAGGATGTGTTGTGCTGTTCCCTACTTCCACCAGGTGGCTAATCTAAACCATGGACATAAAGCACACGTTCCATTTGTATTTGCTAAGGAGATACTGTGGATATCACGGTATTTTTTTTTCTTTCATTAACTGGTTATGCAGAACACTAGTAACATACACAAACATGCCAAATCATTGTTTTGTGCTGCATTGATAAAAGCTTCATTTCATGTTTCAGAGCTTGGGTAAATAAACCACTACAACAAAACAGTGCATGATTATTTGTTTCTGATGTTTACTGATTTTATTTTTTGGCAGAAAGCAATACTGCTTTAAAATGCCAAACTCTATTGAATCTTGGGCCTTCTGTGAGCTAGCAGCAAAGGCAAAACATAAATCCTTATTGTGCTGAATTAACACTGGATATCTCCATTCTTCAGAGTACAATTTTTAGCCACAAATATTTGTGCAAGCTAAAACTCATAGTGAGAGTTCTGTCTGGCTGAAAAGCAGGTCCAGAGTCCCTGCACTTGAATATTAGATTTGCTAATGAAGATCTGAATAAAGCTGCACTCTTGGTAGCTCAGAAAGAACACAAAATGTGTTTTAGTACAAAACATTCAGTGTCTGTCTAATGTGTTTAGACTTTAATATTCTGATTGCCTTTCATGTTTAAATGAGAAAATATGTATATCCTCTCCTGGTTATCTTCTATAAACACATCTTCTTCATTTTAATCAATGTATCATTTCATCACTATCATCAACGAGTAGTGAGCAGAGCATCTGTAACATCACTCTACAAGTGAAATTCAGTTAAAAACAAACCCAATTGTGAAATAACCTGCAAATCATTGGTGCAACTTACTCCTTTAGTTTCCAACACAATCTTCTAATGAAGTGACATTGCTTAAAATTGCTAGCAAATATAAACAGAATTAGAAACATAGTAGTAATCAGCAGGCTAACAGGTGTTGAAATCCCAAAAGGGAGAGAAGGAATATTAGATAATCACTTGATGCCTGATACCTCCGGTAGCTTTAATATCTTTAATTCTAATCAACTTAACTGCAATTCAAAGTGATCTATGCCACTGGTTTCTTTTGATTAGCTACCTTTTAGCAAAGATATTTCTCTTATTGTATATAATGTTCGCTAACTGACCTATTCCAACTTATAAATTATTTTACTAAATTGGATATAAATTTAATTAGTTGACTTATTTTCCAGTTATCAATGTGACATCTCTCACCAAGTAAAACAAATGATACTAATAAATACATTATTTACTTCCGAATTGATCAGCTGTATTTCTGAAAATGATTAGTTTTCTTTCACATTATTACACAGATGACATCTATGTAGCCACAACAGTCTTTGCAATAATATTTTTAATGCATTCTTTGTTCTGCAACAAACTAAATGTCACGCAATGATGGCAGGGCTTGGGGCCCTCGAGAAAGGAGGGGGAGTGCCATAACTTGAGCAATTCCCCATCCAGCACCCGTATGCCCTTGGCAATGGGTGTAACCCTCATCACACTCATAAACACAGGCAAACACCGCCCAGCTACCTGCCTTCAGAAGTGCTTTACATTGCTTCCCCACGTATAAAAACGCAAGGCATTTTCTAGGTCCTTACAGCATGAACACAATACATTCCAGAAACAATAGCAATGACATAGGTGCCAAGTATCTAATGCACAAAGTACTGGTCCTGCTATTGACTCCGGTATTGCCGGATGGGGAACCCGGGCTACTTCTCGCATTTAGTTGCAGGTGCAACTACACCTTCCAGAGATACGGTCGTTATGTTCAAAATCCAAACGAACTTCACAAGCACCCTGAAATGCTTCAGTCACAGGCATAGAGAATGAGCTCCCTTTCCAAAGATTGTGAAAAATGTCTTGTATATTCCCCTTTACATCCCTCCCATCCCATCCTCAAAGAGAGAAAACTATGAAACATGGAAATCCAAAGGTAAATATTTCCATATCTTTTTTTCTGAAAGCCTCGATAACGAGAGAGAGGGAAGGAGGGGAAGAGAGAGAGACAGAGACAGAGGCAGAGAGACAGAGAATGAGAACGGGCGAGAATGAGAGAATGAATGCAGGCAGGTACCACCCACCGCCTCTGAGAAGCAAAATCACGTCCAGCGATCACCGGCCGGAGCTCCGAGCCCCGCGCGGCGCGGACCGTCGAGTGGCGCCCGGACGGCGGCCCCGGACGTCGTGGCCGGGAGGAGGCTCAGCCCGCCAGCCCGCCGCTGCCCGGGAAGTTTGCCGCGGGCCCCGGCCTCAGCGCGCCGGCGGCCGGGCGGAGGACTCCTCGGCGCCAGGGAGGCCGTCTCCCGGCGGGGACGCGCCCCACCGGGACCGGGGTGCAGCCGGCCCTGCGCGCTCGCCCCGAGGCAGGCGGACGCCCACCCCGCCCGACCCGCCCCCGGCCACGGGGCACGCCCGCGTACCTGGCCCGCGGCGGCCGTGGCGGGCGCGGGGCCCGGAGCCGCTCCGGCGGCGGCGGCGGCGCCTGGGAGGGCGGGAGGCGGCCGCGGAGGAGGAGCTCGGGCGCGGAGCGGGCGGGCGGGCCGCTTTGTTTCCACTGCGCGGAGCCGCGGCCCCGGCGTCACCATGGCAACCGCCGGGGGCCGGGCCCGGTGCGAGACCCGGACCCCGGAGTCCGGGACCCCCGGGGTGGCGGCCGCCGCCGGAGCCCCGCTCTTCCCCTCTGCAGCCTCGAGCGGACGAGGACCCTCGAGAAGCCGCTGCCACCCCAAACACACCCCTCTCAGTCTCTCAGGGCGCGTCGTCGTCTCTCCTCGGCGAGCGCGGACCGGACCGAGAGCCAAGCCGTATTTCCACCCCAGGAGGCGCCCCCTCTGGCTTCCCACACGGGACGTTCCAAAACCCCCCAACACACCTTCCTTCTCTGGAGCTGACCCGTCAAAACGGAAATTCACTGACGAGAAAAGAGCGGTGCGAACTGACAAAGTGTTGAGCAACTGGTACTCGGCGCTTCTGTCGCCACTGCCGCAGCGTGCGCGGAGCTGCCAAGGGACGCCATACCCCCTCCTCCGCCGCCGCCCGCCGCAGGCTGGCCTCCACCGGGTCTGCTTTCTCTCCCTCCAAAATCCTGCCTCTGTCTCGTGGAGGTCTGCAGGAGGACAGAGTGGGGACAGGGCTTTATTTCAGTAACTGTAAACCCAGGACACACTTGTAACCTCACAGGCGGATACACAACTTTCGGGCTGCATTGTGCATCTCCGCCGTTGCCACTGCTCAGCTACTGGCTGTGACTGCTAAGCATCTACCAGAGCTCTGGCTTACTCTGTGCCAAGGTCGGGCTACGTACTGCAGGCCATGGCGCTCCGGAAAAGAGACGGCCAAGGCTAGCCTTGGCATATGCTAGGCATCCTCTCCTAAGGAAATTCTTGGAGGGAAAAGTACCAGCAGACCCACAGTAATGCTTCCTCTAAAGGACAGAGCTAGAGGACAGCTACCCTGGGGTGAATGAGTCATCACCCCATACTATGTCTTCTTAAAAGATCAGTTACTGAATCCAAAACCTACAGTGTCTTCATTTAGACCCCAGGGAGCATGGAGTTTATTTTCTGGCATTTATAAATCACCAAAGGAATGTCAAAAACTTACGATAAAACTGCAGAGTAGCTGATGTTTTCTGTGTTTGTGACCTATCTGAAAAGCCATAAAGCAGAACAATGTCATTACCAATTGAAGCCACACATATTAATGAAAATACAAGATTATTTTTAGAGTGGAGAATAGAAACAGCTTGCTTCTGAGAAGGATTGGACACTTTCTTGTAATGGAAGTGTTGGTACTTCCAGATGAAGTCAAGAGACAAGGTCTTTCCCACAGGCTGTTAGTAGTTTGGCAGTATTTGCCAAATTTTAAATGTACATGCCTTTCACCCATCCATCTCAGTTCTGAGAAATCTTTCAAGCAGAAATTCACAAGTATGCAGTGACAGATGTACAAGGATGTGCATCACAGAAGTTTTGCAGTAGCAAAAATTTGAAACAATTTGTTTATCAACAGTAATGTGGTTAAATAAACTTGGCACATTCAAACCATATAATACTATGCAGCCATTAAAAAGAATAAAACGTATAAAACACATAGAAAGAGATTGATTTCATTTAAATTTAAAAAAGGGGCTGCAGAACAATGTGTGGGGTAATCCCATTTACACACACACACACAAATTTCTAGATAGGATAAAAACATGGACATAGACATATAGGTAAAGATCTGCGAGAATACATACCTCATAGCTCACAGCGGTTATTTCTGAAACTAGAGTAAAAATTGAAGGAACTATTACCTGTTATTATAAACAACCCAGTATTGCTTGGTTTGTTTGATATTTCTTTTTGATGACCATGTATTAGTAATTATTTTTTAATTCCCACAAGAAGATATGTTTATTGATTTTAGAGAGAGAGGAAGTGGGGGGTGGGGGGAGGTGGAGGAGGGGAGAGAGAGAGAGAGAGAAACATGGAACACTTGCCTCCTGTCCAGGGATCAAACCCACAACCTTTTGGTCTACAGGACAATGCTCCAACCGACCACCCGGCCAGGGCTGTATTAGTAATTTTTCAGTGAAGAATCAGAAACAAAGATCCTTAACAAATGTTTGTCAACTGCCTGGCTGAGAACTGAATATAGAACAGCAAGAAGCTACTGAGGTGGCCAGCCCTGTCCTCTGATGCTGAAGGCTTGGAAAGTCCACATTGGATCCACACTTACTGAATTCCTTAGTCACCTGGTTCTGCATTATTCTGTGAGGTAGGTACTCTGGTAGACATTCACTGTTCCCAAAGAGATTTCGTTTTAACTTAAGGTTAGCTCCATTCTAGCTCTTAGACAAAATTACAAGATTATAAGGAAAACATCCTTCTAAAATTTGTCCCCTTACCTGCTAGGGTATATCACTTAAACAGGTTAAGTGACAGCAATTATTTAATTTGGAAGTGAAGATACTAGAGTTGAAAAATTATTGTATGGTTGTATGAATAGCCTTTCCTATTCTCACCATTTTTGAAATATGGAAAATAATGAACTTACTAAAAATACATTCTATAAGTACACTGTCCCATTCAGTAGCCACTAGATAATGTGGCTATTTACCACCTCTGGTCCTCACCTTCTACATCTGTAAAATGGGGGTCATAGTGCTGCTGACCTCATTGAGTTGTTGAGAATGAGATCAATGACTGCATGAAAAACTCTAATTACAATGCCTCATCGTATACAATGCTGAATACATTTCAGCTGTTATTATTATTACTGTTATTACTCCACTTTGTCAGCTCCGTCACACTCTATTAACCTTCAGTCCAGGTTTGTCTATATTTATAAGAATTCTTTCATCTTCTTTTAAATAAGCTGATTGGAACTGTGACTGAGCCATCAAAATTTAATTCTCCTTACCCCTGAACTGATTATAAAATAATTGTCAAAATCAAAGAGATCTTTTGATCCATTTTAAGTTGGCAAAATAAATGAGGAGTTTCAACCACCAGGTCTGCATTCATAATAACTTCATTTTGACAAACATTAAAATGTCCAGGTTTTACAAAATGCAACAAATATCTAAAATGGTTTACATTCTGTTTATTATCATCAAACCTCTAATGTGTAAAATAAAGCTATCCCTACTGAAGCATTTGAATAAAAATTTTCTTGTTCTATAATTTAGAATTTGTCTGCCTAAGTCCTTATTTTTTCTCAATTATGAATCATAATAGCTAATATTTATTACACACTGTGTCCAAGGTCACAAAGTTATTTAGTAGCAGAATTACTAGACTCTTAACCACTACACACTAAGAAATATTTTATTTGAGAGCTTGAGTTCAAATATATTTTATCCCATTAAGCCATGAGTTCTGGAACGGGCAGAGAAAAAGGCAAACTTCAATGTTCTCTCGTTACAAACTCATTAAGCAACAACTCCTTCGACCCCTGCCTTCTAGTCATGGTTTAATGAGGTGATATCAACACACTCAAAATCCATGAAAAAATGCTTGTGTTGTTTATGTCTTACAATTAGTTGTCTTCACGGAGAGTTTTAAATTTTGATTGGAAAATCCCAGCTCCAGCTATGCAGAAGGCTTGAAAAAGGAAAACAGAACACCCTGCTGAGTCTATAGGACCTGAAAATTCAAAACTCACAAATTGCTCTCTTCCCAATATCCCCCCTAGGGCAGTAGGCAAATCTGCTCTAAAAGGCAAATATTGGCTACATATCCCTGCAAGTAGAGAGAAACGCACTGATTTATGCGCTGCTCCCAAGCATTATGGATATCCTGGCTCAAAGAAGGTATATTGGTCCCATGGACTAAAAAACCTGTTGGCCATATGGGACAGTTTAAATCATATTTGTTTCAAAATCTCCAGGATGCTCAATAAACATGCTCAGTTCCTTCGTCGCAGTTAATCTCTTAGAGAAACATAAGATCCAGCCAAATGACGAGAATAGCACCTAACTTCAAATGAGCTCTGTGTACACTGTGGTGGATGACAGTAGACTGTGGACTGCCCTAATGGCCTCAACAATAAAGAAATAAAGACACCGAGCTTTCTTATCAATGCCAAACAGTTCCATAATTGCTTACAGAACTGAAGGAAACGAACTCTTTCCTGCAATCCATGCCACAAAGATAAGACGAATTTTGAAATTACCTTGCTTCTTAACAAAGTATTGCAAAAAATTATTGTCTGTAATTGTTAGTGGCCATACATTGCACCACTGAGCTATCTGGTACATCAGTCAGTATCAGTGTGAGAAAAACTGTGCTAATTAGAGAAATGTTATCTTCTATGAATCCTGGAAGACACAGCCAAAGTAGATGGGATTGAGAAGGACTGTCTTGTTCATCATTTTTGATCTCTTTGTATTTATCATGCAGTCCATTTAAAAATATATACGTATTATTTGCCACTGAGGAAAGTGGCAGGGAAACAGAGAGTTAAAGAAACAAATACCTCCCAGTTCTTTGCCAAGAGCTCCCTTTGGAGGGATCCAACATGATATCTCAGCCAAAAGTGTAATTGATATTGATCAGATCGCAGTACACTTTTGATGTACTTTAATCTGGTTTAAATAAATTTTATTTTAAATAAATTAACATTTGGCTGTGTTCAAAATGTATTCAGAGAGTGAATGTAAAGATGTCACTCCCTTTTCTTGGGTCATTAATTCAAGGTTCACATCTCTTTCTAGGGCTCCCTGGCATCAAACCTTCTCCACACTCAGAGCTTATCTCATTTCAGTGGCCAAAAAAAAAAGTGTCAGAATATGAACTAGTTCCAATATTATCTGTTTTAAATTCATAGTTTATTTACATATTGACTCCTGACACAACTGTAAATGAGCTCTTAGCAGAAAGGAAATCATTTGTTTCTAGTTTTCTCATCTATAAAATGAGGATGTTGAAGCCTGCCCTTATCCCCAGGAAAGGATTTCGTAAGTTTGAATTAGATTGTTCCGTAAAGCTCACTGATCAAAGGTTCTATGTGACTCTAATGCCATGACACTACAGGAGTGAGAGACCAGAAGAAGTTATCAAAGGGAAACTGTGTGCTCTACACTTCATTATAATAGTAAAACTATTTTAAAGGCTCCCTTTATGGCTAGATTGTTTGAACATTATAAATGAAGAATTCCACACCATCAAAGCCAGCCAAGGGTGTTGTGACACACTAGCTGTTCACGGATGAGGTGGACAACAGGTCAGAGGAAAGGTACACAGCAGCACGTCCCCCGACGCCTCGCCATCACTTTGAGCACGTACCCTGCTTTGCTAGTTAGGCACAGATCACAGGAAATACCCAGACGTGGGCTTGTTAACTGCAACCTGATGTGGCAGACCTAGGGCAGGAGTGGAGGTCCAAAACGCTCTGCTCAGTGGGGTGAGGGGGACTCCTGGCAAAAGGCAGGTAGAGTTGCCAGATAAAACACAGGATGTGCAGTGTTTGGGAATTACAGATAGTAAAACTTATTATTCTTTGTGTTTATTTAGAATTAAAATTTAACAGGACAGCCTCTATTTTTTATTTGCTAAATAGTCAGCCCCAGGCAGAGAGCACAGGGAGGAGGATCTCAACTGCTGCAGATGCAGCTCTGAGGAAGAACCTATTCTACTGCACAGAACAATATCTCTAGTCAACATGGTATTAATCAGTGGTTAATAATGGTAGTGCAGGTAAGGGTGGGGGCAGATGCAGGGAAGCTTGGGGAGAGGGAGAACACAGTAATTAGAAAAGGGCATAAGATCAAGGCCACTCTAACAAAAGCAAACTAATGCTGAGTCCCAAAACATTGGGCTAGAGGGATGGTTCTTAATGTGTCTGCCTCCATACCACTCACAAAACCAAGCCTCCATTCAGTGATGCCCCACTTTAGAGGTGCTTCAAATTCCCAACAAGGAGATAGGGCCTGAAAAGCCCACCCCAAAGCTTTTAACGTGTATCACTACCACAAATGAGACTATCCCCCAATTGGCAATTTTTTGAAGATCGCTCTTTTTATGGAGAATATATTTGAGGTGAGCAAGATGAAAACAGGGAGACCCATGAGTGCATCAATTCAGTAGATCTGGTGAGAGATGGCTTAGAGTTCAGCAGGGTGGGTGGTGGCAGTGAAGATGGAGAGAAGGGAAAAGATTAAATAAGCATTTTGGAGAAAGAATGAAGAGGTCTTAGGAGAGAGAGAATTCTATAGAGGAGAGGAGCTGGGCCAATTAGATTATCTCTCTGAAAGAAGAAACTGAGACCAAGTGGTGGAAGTTGATATAGTTGACATATCATAATGCATGGCCAGAGGTAACTGCCATGCTGGTCTCAGGGTAGTAGGAAGATAAGCAGAGACAAAGAGAAAAACAGAGACAAGGGTTCCATGGCCCCCTCAGAGGGCTGAAGGGTGGCCTCACAAGCTTTCTTTCTGTTCTTGGAACACATCAAATGTGTTTCTATCTCAGTCCCTTGCTCTTCTGCTTTCTAACTCAGAATGCTCCCTCCCTATCCCTATCTCACCCACCACATTTACCTCCTTTTTCTGTTTCAGCTACCCACTTAAATGTCATCCATTCAGAGAGAACTTTCTTGACTGCCCGATCCGAAATAGCACCCAGGTTTTCATTATCACATTATTCTCTTTTATTGTTTTCAAGACACCATCTTCTGAAACTGTCTTTCATTTACAAGTCCACCACCCCACCCTCTAGAAAGCAAGTTCCCAGACTGCACAGATTTGCCAGTCTCCTTCATGCTGACTCCCCACCCCCTAGAAGAGCACTTGGTACAGTGGGTCCTCAATAAATACCTGTTGAATGGGGTTCTGGTGGATGGTTTCCCAGTTCCAGGTTCCAGTTCACAGGAAGTAACTATAGCTTGTTTTCTGCCCTTGGCTCCTGTAAAATAGTCATGCTCTTATAATAGTCTTTCCTTTTCCCTGACCTCTTTCAAGTGGCTTCTTTTCCTGACCATCCAGGGCTATCCCAGAACACACATAGGAATCTAAATGAACAGAGGACTGGACAAAAACTAGGAGATGTATTAACCCTTAACAAAGGGAAGAGCCACAAATGTTTAAAAATTAGAACAGATACATCAAGATTTTATTTTTTTGTATGTTGCCTTCCTTTCATGCACAATGTCTGGGTTAGGCCAGAGGTGTAGAGATGAGGAAGGGGCAGCCCCGACATGAGGGAAGGCAATTTGCAGAGAACACCTAAGAGTGACACTCAGTGGCAGAATGGGTGGTAAGCTCTCTGTAGTGGTCTGCAGATCATGCTTCAGGCCCTGAAGGCCACCAAGGTGGTAATTTTCCCACTGGCTCTTGAGGCAACAAAAGAAGGGAGGTCATTCCAGGCAGAGGAAACAGCAGGTGCAAGGCACTGAGCCAGCATCTCAAGTTCTGATGGCTCAATTCAGTGTGGCCAGAATTCAGAGTGTTTATTGGATAGCGGCGGGACCAGTGTAAGCAAAATTCATTCTCTTTAGTAAAATCCAATCCCAGGACAGCAAAATCTAGCCCTGGAAAAATGCTGTCCTGATGAACAGACCTCACAGAGTCTGACTCTGTGCCCTCTCAGATTTTTCCACCCGCTGGTAACTCTCAATATTAAAGCCTCAGAGGACCCTCATCATTGTAGCTGAGTAACTGGGACTTCACACATCCTACCTTAAATGCTCTTTGACATTCTCCATGAGACTGCCTTCGAAAGAGCTTAGCAAATATTAAAGCTGAAAGTGATTAATAATAAAGAGTATTGGAAGTTAAGAGGTCTGCTGGTCCCAGTCCAGATTCCCATGGATGGATATCCAGTGTTGCCAAGACCGGCGCCATTGTTACCCTCATCAATGACAGCTTGCTGGAGAAAGGCATCGAGCCAGGAATCCTCCAAAGCTGCCTGTTGTACAGGCTGACAGAGATCGTAGAATCACAAGGGGCTTTAGTTAACTCATTTAGCAGGAAAGACATTCATTAGAACTGTTTGATTTTAATGAAAACTAAAGCTGTAGGCTGGGAGGGTACTTTGTCCTTTCAGAAATTCACATTAGACAAAAGCCTAGGAGAACCTTTTCCCCTGCGTTCGCCACTTTCTATTAACTTTACCTTTATATATAAGTTTTAAACCCATTCTCCTACTCACTTCCATTTTCATAACCCTAAGAAGTATTTCCCCTACACTTTCAGTCATCTCACTCATTGTTGCTGACTCCATCTTGCTAAAACACAGCTTTGAACATGCCATGCCTGCTCCAGAACACTCTGTAACCCTTCATGGTCACCTTTCCCAAATGTTTTGCTCTCTGTGATCTGGCACTAACTTACTTTTCCCACTATAATGCCTACTACACCGTCTTCATGCTACAGCTAAACTAAAATGTAGTGTCCTTCTCTAGTGACAGGTTTATTATGCTTACAATGCCCTTTTCTCCAAATCTCCTCATGTTCATTTATTACTCACCCTTCAAAGCTCTCCCCAAACACCCACACTTCCTTGAAGCAATCTCTCACCCTGTTGGTGAGATGGAATTTTTCCCATACATCAGGAATAAAAACTCCTAAACCACAAAGGTTGGCGTCTTATCTTTGAATTTCCCATAGCCTCTAACATGGCATCTTTCCTCCTAACACAGTTTCGTGCCCTTCATTAGCAGTTTGTTTGTTGAATTAATTAGTTAAGTATTTTGTCGCACACAGAACTCCCAGCCCTGGTGCAACTTCCACTGGGGCCATTACTGTGGCATTTTGTGCAGCTGTCAAATGAGAGCACACATCGAAGATTTGTTTTGTCTTTCCGTTCTGTGTGGAAGGTAGTGGTTGGTAGTTCGGGGTTCCATGTGAGGGTAAGCTGAAGGGGTGTCAATGTACAAAGCATAGCCTGGAAATGAACTTATCCTATTGCTCTGAAGGTGCTCTTTTGTTTTTTTAAGATTTTATTTATTTATTGAAAGAGGAGAAGGGAGAGAGAAAGAGAGGGAAAGAAACATCAATGTGTGGTTGTCTCTCACGCACCCCCAATCAAAAACCCAGCCTGCAACCCAGGCATGTCCCCTGACTAGGAATCAAACCATCAACCCTTTGGTTTGCAGGCCCACACTCAGTCCACTGAGCCACACCACCCAGGCCTCGGAAAGTGCTCTCTTATTGGCACAGCTTTGAAATTGCAATCTGAGCTCCCTTTCCTACATTCCTAATTGCTCATGTGGGCTTCCTTTGTTGGAAGTTTTTTTCCATGCTTGGACTTTTGCCCTGCTTAACAGCCCTGAACGGACCTACCACTACAGACGCATTTGTTTCATCAGCTTTTACTCCGAAAAGATTTTATAAGATCAATTTGTTTAAGTAAACTTTTAATTTGGTTTTGTTTTCTCTTCAGGGACTTTATTTGTAAAACTGGAATGTGTGTAATCACAAAATCAGGTGATTAAAATGAATGAAATACCAGAAAGAAGAGAGATCGATCAGTCCCAGGGGACATTGGGACACACGAATGGCATACACCCCAGACGTTTGTCTTCAGTGTTTCCATGTTTATGACAGCAAAATGTTGAGTTATTGAAGTACCTGTGTCTTAGTCCATTTGGGCTCCTATAAAAAGATATCATACACTGGGTGGCTTGAAGAGCAAACGTTTATTTCTCACATAGTTCTGGAGTCTAGAAGTCCAAGATAAAGGTGCTGGCAGATTCATCTTGGTGAGAGCCCAGTTCCCTGTTCACAGTTCATCTTTTTCTACTAGTTCACATGGCAGAAGGGGAAGTGATCCTCTGGGGTCTCTTTTATAAGAGCACTGATCCCATTCATCAGGGCTCCACCCTCATGACCTCAGTACCTCCCAAAGGCCCCGCCTCCTAATATCATCACATTGACCGTTCCATTCCAATATATGAGTTTGGGGAGGACACAGACATTCAGACCATAGCAACATATATCAGGTAGGATGCTTTCAACTACAAAAAAGGAGATAACTGACTAAAGGTAATCCAAATAATAGGTTTTTATTCCACAAAACAAGACATCTAGAGGAAAGCAATTCCTGCAGCTCATAATATCAGCCAGGGATGGGCTCTTGCTGTGTCTCTGCTCTCCTCTCTTCTCTCAGTAAAGTCGGCAGTATTCCTTCCTGTAATCACTAAAGGGCTGGCATGGCTATAAACTTCATGTCTTCATATAACTACACCCAAACAGGAAGAAATGGGATAACAAAAGACCTTTCTCATCAAGCTACTCCTTTTAACTAGAGAGGAACATTTTCCCCCAGAATTCCTCCGCAGCTTAAGTCTCAGTGAACTGAATTGGGTTCCATCTGCTGGGCCAATCATTGTCAAAGGGAAACTCTAATAAAACCATGATTGGTGGAGGCCAATCACATCATTCCCTGGAGCTGGGCACATTGCCGTGGAAAAAGAAATGGGGTTCTGAGAGTAAGAAAAAGGCAAAATGGTTGTTGGGCAGAAACCACACTGCATCTGCCAAATGCTGTATAATGCTCTCCATCTAGGTTAATACTGAGAAGGTACTTTATAGGCAGTTAATCAGTCCTGACAGGAGTGAATGAAAGACTTTCTACACACAGGCATACCTCATTTTAGTGCCCTTTGCTTGATTGTGCTTCACAGATACTGCATGTCATGCAAATTGAAGACAAGACCCTCAACCACCAAAAAGATTATGACTTGCTTTATTGCATCATTCTCTTTCTTGCCATGGTCTGGAACTGAATCCACAATATCTCTGAGGTATGCCTATAGATTAACCCAAACCCAAACAAATAATAATATTAATTTATTATTATCGTTAAAATAAATGATGATGAAGGGCTGAATCTAACAGACCAAGACCATCTACCTAATTTAAGCTGTTGTTTGTTTTATTGTCCTGGATGTTATTATACATGGTTACTGGAAACATTTTTCCTATGTTTACTTAAATTAAGCTGAAAGGCTATCACTATTATTTATTCTTTTCATGTTGGTCGCTAAATTAAATAGTGGCTTATGTGTAATTACTGGGCCTGGAAGCTTATCCTGACTTGTTGGAAAATTCCTCTCAATCGGCCCATCATCATGAGCTTCTATTCAAACCGAGTCCCCCAACCTTTATTACTTCCTGCTAGCCTGACAACAGCTGTCATTTATCTTTCATCACTGCTTCGCAGCATGCTTCCTTGTATCCTTCCTTTTTTTGATGTTCTTTCTCACCTCAAATTTATTTTATTTACTTTTGCATGGACTGCTCATGCTTTGGTGTCTTGCATTCACATGTTCACCAAAATGTTCTTTGATCATGCTGCAATTGCTCAGGGATATATTAGTTCCCTCTAGGGAAACCTTCAAGGTTACAAATCGAAGGTAAGACCCCAAATATCACAGTGCTCTTTCAAAGCTGTGCTTCATATTGAACCATTCAAGAGACAGCAGGGGGAATGAACAGAGCAATTGAGCAATTCTAGAACAATGACTAAAATGCCAGGGAATAGAAAGATAGCTTGGTCTCAAAAAAAAAAAAAAAAAACCCTCAGAAAACCTTGTGCCAAAGTGAGTGTCAATATTGTAAAAGAGACAGGAGAAGCGCAATACTTGTCAGAGGTGTGTTACAGAAGGCTGATTTAGGTAAATAAAAGAATAATGCCTGAAAGAGAGCTTTGAGGAGGAACAATCATGCCAAATTTCATCATATGCTGATTCAGAAGGCCTTGTTTGATATTCTGTGACTTCAAGTCACTTTAACAGAATATTGAGGTTTGTTCCTGCTTTCCTGTCTTTCTCCATTGCATGCTGGTATCCACCCACTTCCTTGGAAGATTCCACAGTAAAGGAGAAGTGAAATATGGAATACCTAATAGTTTCTCATATAAAAAAGAATGGCTCTAACTTCAGGCAAGATCTTTCTGCAAATTTAGTTCCCTTGAAACCTTCTGATAATGCATAATGAAAGATGAAATGGGCACTATTTTATAGACACGCTTGCATATTATTTCACTTTACCTCTCAGAAATTCCCAAATCCCCAACCAATTTTATTTCCTGCTCCTTCACTTTCCTCTTTTTAACTCTCCTCCACCACCATGTATGCATTTGACCTACCTCTTCTCCTAGATTCAACAATAATAATAACAAAGTTCAAGAAAAATCTGTCTTCTATATACAGCAACGGCTCAGACTTTGTCCTTGCTAACTCTTTCACACCTAGGTGGTATGAGGCAAAGGAGAGTGGGGACTTGGGAGTGGTAGGCAGTGGAGGGGGCTTCCGCGCCAGCTCCACCGTCAGTGTGCCTTTCCCCTCATACATAACGTGGGAGGGTTTAACTAGGAGATCGTACACCAGGGTTTCTTCTCTTACAGGCAGTATGGCCTGTGATTATGAGCAGAGATTTGGAGGTTCTGTAGTTGTGCTCAAGAGGTTCTAAAGCAGCCTCTTAAAGGCTGAATAACCTTGGTCAAGATTCTTCATCACCCTGTGTCCACAGTTAGGTTTCCTTAACTGTAAAAAAGGGAAAATTAAAGTACCAACTCATGAGATTGTTGTGAAGATTAAGAGTTAACACACGCAAAGTGCTTAGAGCACTACCTGGCAAATAAATTCCACATAAGTAGCTGTAGCAGACCACGGATTATTTCCTTGTTTTTAACAGCTTTATTTATTCACATACATACAATTCTCCCATTTCAAATTATTATTCCACGCATTTATAGAGTTGTAACTCTCACTATAATCAATTTTAAAACATTTTGTCACCCTCAGAAAAGACCCTGTACTCTTTAGCTATCACCCTCTTATCCTCCACACCCCACCTTACCCCCCCAGCAAATCTATTTTCAGTCTCCACAGATGTGCCTGTTCTGCACATTTCATTCAAATGGATCGTACAATACGTGGTCTTTTGTGACTGGCTTCTTTTACTGAGGGTATTGCTCTCAAGGTTTGTCTATGTTGTAACATGTACCAGTACTTCATTCCTTGTTATTGCTGAATAATGTTCCATTGCTTGGATCTATACATTCATCACTTAGTGAACATTTGTGTTGTTTCCATATTGGGGCTAATATGAACAATGCTGCTATAAACATTCATGTACAAGTGTTTGTGTGGACGTGACATTTTCATTTCCCTTGGGTATAAATCTAGGAGCATGAGTACATGTGGTCAAGATAGCTGCATAGGCAGATAACTTGCCACTTCGCACAACCACATCAAAATTACCAGTAAAATATAGAACATCCATCACTCAGAACCATCATAAGTTGAGCTGATGGTAGTCTGACAACTATGGAATTAAACAAACTGATAGGTGACTCAAGAGTTGGGAAATTTTAGTTTAAGGTAAATAGTGATAAGCCTAGTAGGTAATGGACCTGTTAAAGCTATTGTTTCAGGAATTGCAGATAAGGCCCACCACTCCCAGGAGAGACAGCCGACCTCCTGGGGCACAGCCAAAGACCACTGCCTGGGGCACAGCTGGAGACATCCAAGCTATTGTGGTCCAAACAATAGTGGGGACAGCTAACTGCCCAGGGCAAGAATACTGCAGTTTTTTAAGCTAATTTTTCCTGAATTTCAAAACCCCTCACTGCACTTTGTTCTCTGTTATAAAAAGGCTGGCTTGGAAAGAAAAGGTAAGATGGTCTGTTAGGGTGAGAACCTGCCATCATCTTCTCAGATCACCAGCCATCTGAATAAAATGCCCATAAAGATTCAATCCCTGTCTCTGCCTATTGGATTCAGTATGTGACAGGCAGAACAAATGCTGGTCTTTTCTGGTTTCAAAACCACATCCATCCAGACTGGTAGGAAGGGTACAGACACAAAACAAGCTTGTCTGACACACATGTGTGGTGAATAAAAATTCAGGAAGGCTATCTCAGGAGCGAGGAGTCCCAGCCACACACTAGATCCCCCAGCCCAGGTTTCCAGTGCCAAGAAGATAAGTACCCACAACTTCTGGCTGCAAAAACCAGTGGGGATTGAGTCAGAGGAAGAAACTTCTGGACCCCCAAGCAGTCTCCCTTAGAGAACCCACACACAGACTCACCTATTCAGACTCACTCCCTCTGAGCTCCAGTGCTAGGGTGGTGGTATGAAAAGCACCAGTGGCATAAAGGGAGGACCTGAAGTATCTGGCATCAAGGCAAGCAGAGGCCACTGTCCCTTTACTAAACCCTCCACCCACAGAGTTGGCAAGCAGGTGCCATATCTGAGGTTCCATCAATATGGCTAATACTGTTTGACCCTCCTTGGAGATCCCCAGAGACTCTGACCCACCCAACTTATAGGCCCACCCAAGGTGCTTTTCCATATGAATGGCTGGTCTTGGCTAATGCTGCAGAATTTCCCAAATCCTCTCAAACAAGCAACAGTGGCTTCAGTGAGCCCCAGGCCCAGCACTAGCAGCAGCCAGCCTAGATTCTCAACTTGGCTTTACCTGGGAATCTCCAAGCCCAGCACAAGTAGCAGCCACCTCAGATTGTTTTATAGCTCATGCAAGGTGGCCCTGAGAAAACACAGGTGAGGGTGGACTTTGGCGTGCACAACCCAGGAAACCCCAGAGCCAGAGTACCCAGTGGACAATTACAGACCCAGTGGGAGCACCACTGCCCTACCTCTGTATAGCTGATCCTCCACGGAGGGCAGAGGTTGGTGGTAAGTGGTCACAGCCAATACTTGCAGCTGACTGGCCTGGAGAAATCCCTCCCATTGATCTGCTAACAGCAACCAAGGCTCAGCTACAAGAGGAGGGTGTACTCAACCCACACGAAGGGCACACCTTGAGTACCTTGGGTGATAGGGGAGGCTGTGCCACTGGACCCTGCAGGACTACATTAGGACACACTACCAAGACAGAGAGTCAAAGCAGCTCTACATAGTACATAGAAAGAAACACAGGGAGGCTGCCAAAAAGAGGAGACAAAGAAATGGACCCCAAATTAAAGAACAGATAAAAACTCCAGAAAAAGAACTAAATGAAATGGAAATAAGCAATCTATCAGATTTAGAGTTCCAAACACTGGTTATAAGGATGCTGAAGGAACTTAGTGAGGACCTCAACAGCATAAAAAAGACCCAGTAAGAAACAAAAAATACACTAATTGAAGTAAAGAACAATTTACAGGGAAAAAAACAGTACAATGGATGAAGCAGAGAATCAAATCAATGATTTGGAACATAAGGAAACAAAAAACAACCAATCAGAACAACAAGAAAAAAGAATCTAAAATTATGAGGATAGTTTAAGCAGCGTCTGTGACAACTTCAAGCTAACCAACATTCACATCAAAAGGGAGCTAGAAAGGAGAAGAAAAAGAGCAAGAAATTGGAAATCTATTTGAAAAAATAATGAAAGAAAACTTCCCTGATTTGGTGAAGGAAATAGACATGCAAATCCAGGAAGCACAGAGAGACCCAAACAAGATGGATACAAAGAGGCCCACTCCAAGTCACATCATAATTAAAATGCCAAAGGACAAAGATAAAGAGAGAATCTTAAAAGCAGCAAGAGAAAAGAAGTTAGCTACCTACAAAGGAGGGAACTCTTGTAAATAGCTAACTTCCTATAAGACTGATAAGACTGTCAGATGACTTCTCAAAAGAAATTTTGCAGGCTAGAAGGGATTGGCAAGACATATTCAAAGTGATGAAAAGCAGGGACCTACAGCCAAGATTGCTCTGCCCAGCAAAGCTATCATTTAGAATTGAAAGGCAGACAAAGAACTTCCCAGACAAGAAAAATCTAAAGGAGTTCATCATTAGCAAACCATTATTATATGAAATGTTAAAGAGACTTAGTTAAGAAAAAGAAGATCAAAAAAGAAAAAGAAGATCACAACTATGAACAATAAATAGCAAAAAATATCTATCAACAATTGAATCTAAAAAACAAACTAAGCAAACAAGAAGAACAGAGACAGAATCATGGGTACAGAGAGCATTTTATTGGTTGCCAGACTGGGGGTGGTTATGGGGCAATAGGTGAAGCGGTGAGGGGATTAAGAAGTACAAATAGGTAGTTACAGAAAAGCTATGGGGATGTAAAGTACAGTATAGGAAATGGAGTAGCCAAAGAACTAATATGCATGAGCCACAGACATGAACAATGGGGGGAAGAATGCCTGAGGGAGTAAGGGGTGCTGGGTGGAGGCAGCAAAAGGGGAAAAATCAGGACAACTGTAACAACATAATCAGTAAAATATAATTCAATGAAATAAAAAAATCTAGTAGCGGAATTTCTCAGTTCTATGGTAATTCTATGTTTAATCATTCAAGAAACCATCAGACTGTTTTTTCAAAGCAGCTGTACCATTTTTCATTCTCCCTGTAGTATATGAGTGTTACAATTTGTGTACATACTCACCAAAATTTGTTTGCTGACTTTTTGATCCTAGCCATCCTTAAGGGTGTGAAGTGGTATCTCGTTGTGGTTATTTCCCTAATATCTAATGATGTTGAGCATCCTTCATGTCCTTACCGGCTATTTGAAGCCTATGGATTTTTAAAAACACCTCTTGTTGATGTTTCAGAAGACCTACTATCACCAGAGATACCCTGAGAGCAGATCCAAACCCTGGTTCTCATGAGAGTTTGGGGAGATTCAGTTCATACAATTTGACCTTCAAAAGGTGAGGACACTAGCCATGTTCTTAGTGTTATTCCAATCAAAAGAAACTAGAAGAATAGGATGGTGAATATTGGGTTCAACAGGGCTCCTCGTTAGCTTCCATTTCTACCCAGACCTCCCACTTTTCCCTCATTTCTTTTCTATGAAAACACTTTTATTCCAGTGTGTTCCAAAGGTCCCAATAACCATAATTTAGGTTTTCTCAAATTCTGCAGCCTTAATGTCTTTCTCATGTGTGTAAACCCTCCCACTGTGTTCAAAGTACAGAATGTTTTCATATCTTTCCTAATGCACATGGAAGTCACCTGCACATACTGATTGAGAAGGTCAAAGTCTTACCACATCTCGATAAGGAGCCTCCTTAAACTGGACAAAGCAGTTTACACCAGTTTTGTAAATTTGAACAAGTTAATTCACTTCCATTTCTTCATTGGTCAAAAGAGATTGTTAATCTTAATTTATAGAGCTCTTATGAGTACTAAATGAGGTATCATATATAAAGTATTTGTCGGAGTGCTAGACAAATAATAAGCACACAGTGAAAGACGTATTGCATGCCACATATACATGTATGTACATATGTATGTGCACAGAGATTTGTGTGTGTGTGTCCATATGTATGCATATATATGCTACTTTAAATTATTCTGTCTAAAGTCATCTGCAGATTGACTCTCTAACCTCATGGGGCCAGTGGTGCACACCCAGAATATAATTTGCTGGGTGGTTGGGAAATAAGAGAGAAGGACCCCAGACCCACAAGGACCAAATGGGCAAGGCTGAATCATCAGAGGGAACTTCCATTTCATAGTGCTCAAGTTGAATGGGTTGAAGCAAAAGGCAGAAGGAATTGACTGGGCAATCCCGGGAATCCTGAGGCCACAGGCCCTCACTGCCTGGCCTTGACCATTTCTTCAATGCTACTGGGGTTTTCCTCTTAAACTTTAGAAGAAGAATCAAAACAGAGCAAAGTTCTCCTGCTCTGACCAGAAGAGCCACATCTCAGACGACTGAAGCATCCTCCAGAGATGTGTTCTGTCATCGTCCACATTCTTCCCTTCACCGATGTTTTACAGCGCAGGGGCCTAGCAGGGACTGGCTAGCTGCCAGGAGATTTAGCAGAGTGGTCACTTGCTGCCACCTATGGGTAGGACATTAAAAGTGACATAAGGGGGAATGAAAATTTATCATATCCATTTTAAATGTAATTGTACAAAAAGGACCGAAGAAGGTTTTGCTAAGTCATTGACTTTCCTAATATGCATAAATATAAGAAGGAAGATTAGGATATCTAGCAGCCCTACAATAAATATCAAGCCTAACTGAGAACAGTGATTCACGGATTATGTTATTAGTTTGAAAAATCGACTGATTTGTCTAGCTCACCACAGCCTTTAACTGAGAAAGCTTAAAATACAGAGACCAAAGATTAAATTAGACTAAGAGATTTGTAATACTAAAAATTGTGATTGTTCTAACTAAAAATAAGCTCATCAAAAACTATTATATCAATAGCGAAGGTCCATTTTTGTGGTTACCATGGAATTAAGATCTTCACAATTATTTTAAAATAGTACTTTCCATAGCTAGGAACTTCCATGTACAGACAGAGAATGGGCTTTAGTGAGAGAAGCTCAATTATGTCCTGAAAAAATTATACCAGCTTTGCATATAAGTATAAAACATTTACCTAATTCTGCCTCCAAACACATCCTTGAAAAGAATAGGAAATGTAATCTCTGATTCACTAAAAGTCAGAAACAAAAAAGTTGTTTTGACTTAACTTGTCTGCCAATTTTAGGCAAATTAAAAAGTCTGGGGTAGGCAAATAAAATAGGAAAATGGGAATTGGCAACTTTAATTAGGGAAATGAAGGTAGACACACTTGGGCACACAATTCTTAAAGTATTCATCATATTTCTGGTTGATAGGCCTATCTCCTAACTAGATATGAGGGCTCTGAAAGCAGAAATAGTATTTTATTTATCCTTGTATACTCCAAAGCTATTCCTAGTGCTGAAGTTTAAACAATAAATATTTGTGAATATTAGTCAACAAAAATTCATTTGGCACCTAATGTGCACTGTTCTAGATGTTTATTCTGGTCATTGTTATAGGTAAAAGGAAGGAAGGGAGGAAGGAGGGGATTATAGGGTGCGTGGAAAAGATGGACACTGACTTTCGAAATGAGGCAGGCATGTTATGAGGCAGGAGGAATAGTATCTCACTGAGTGGCTAAGTTCAGACAAGGTTGATTTGACTAATAAATTTACCATAGTATAACCTGCATTACTAAAAAGATGTAATGCACAAAGGCTAAACTTTGGTATAGTGTGTTACCTAAATTCAAGTAGATCAGATCACTTCCAACCAAGGGAAATAATAATATCGCCTTTGGGAGAAAAAATAGATTTTCATCTATTTTGTTTATAACTATAACTCTATTACTTAGAACAGTTCTTGGTATGTAGGGCTCAATTAATATCTATGAATGAATATTAATATCATATCCTCCTACTAGAGGCCTTTATCTGGCATACTTGTAAAAATAAGGCCTTCAGAGGAATGGAATGATCCTTCCAAGGCCACTTAACAATAAACTATTTGAATTGCAACTGGTACCCAAGTGCTTGATTTCTGAAATCCCAAGGTTAGCCATTAGCCATGTCATACTGCTTGGATCTTAGTTTAGTCTTATTGACACTAGCAAATAAATACACACAAAGAAACAAGGATAGTGAATCCACAGCTTCTTTACCTGCCTTTGCCATAGATCCTTACTCTGCCACCTCTTCTCTTAAGGATGCCATGATAATCACTCAGTTACAGAACCTAACCATCCAAATGAAATTGCTCTTCCATCTGTTAAGGGCCATCAGAGCCCCCATGCAATGAATTCAATTTAAGGAGCTTTATGTCCCATCTGGAGCAAGAGGATTCATATCTGTATAAGCGAAAAAGATCATTGTGATTTTAACCTACTTTTAATGGAAATAACTAAATTCAAATTTTAAAATTTAAATGATGTTTAAATACTGTATGTTTCAGCTCACTGAGAATAGTCTTGCCAACAATTATTTTCAGCCACATTTTCACAGCAGTAAATTAAAAATAATCCATATATGCAAGAACTCTCATTGCAGCATTGTTTGTAAGAGAAAACTTGAAACTAATCCAAATGTCCATCAAAACAGATGAGATAAAGAAATTGTGTTATGTTCATACCATACAGCTATTAGAAAGAATGAGCTAGATCTGCCTATGCTAATGTGACAAGATATTTAACATCTGCAGTAAGTAGAAAAAAGATGCAAAATGCTATGCGTGTTTCTATTTCTAACAATAACAGCAATAAATGTCAGCATATGCATATCAAAAAATCTGGAAGAGGGTCCAGGAGCGGCCATGATGGTGCACCTTAAGAAGTAAGCGTATGAGGAATTCACTAAGGTAGTTCAGTGGACTTATATTTTTGCTTTAAAAAACAGTTAAAACCTCAGCAAGGGGACTTCCGGTCAAGATGGTGACATAAGTAAACACAGCTTGACTCCACGCAAAACCACATCAAAATTATAACTAAACTACAGACCAAACATCACTCAGAACTATTAAAAATCAAGTTGAACGGAAATCTGACTACTGCATAACCAAAGACACCACATTAATCCAGACTGGTAGATGTGGACACATGGAGATATACAATGGGCACATCCCACACCCATGTGTGGTAAATAAAAATTCAGGAGGGATATCTCAGGAATAAGGAGTCCTAGCCACATGCCAGGCCCCTCAGCTCAGGAAGAGAAGCTCCCATAACTTCTGGCTGTAAAAACCAGTGGGATTGGAGTCAGTGAAAAAATCTACTGGACTCCCTAACATTCCTCTTAAAGGACCCATGCCAAACTTAGACACACTCCCTCTAAGCTCCAGGAGGAGAGCTGAGGGACAGGTTTCTCCCAAACAGAAAGATGGGCAGAGGTCATTGTGCCTTTTTTGAGCCCTCCCCGCAAAGAGCCACAGAGCCACAGAACTGGCAGGTGACAGCAATATCTGAGACTCTATCAACCCAACTTACACTGTTTGTCCTACCCTGGCATTTACCTGAGGCTCCACGCCACCCAACTTAAAGCCCACCCTCTAGCCCCATACCTCCAAGCAGCTCCAGGCCCAGCATTACAGCAGTCAGCTTTGGCCACAGTTTGGATCTGCCTGGGAACTTCCAAACCCAGTACAAGTAGCAGCCACCTACAGATTGCTTTGCAGCTCACTCTGGGTGGCCATGGGTGGAAAGCAGGTGGTGGATGACCCACACCTGCACCACTGGAAAAACCCCAGAGCCTGTGCACCCAGTGGACAGCTGAAGACCACATTGGAACACCATCACCATGCCCTGGCACAGCTGATCTTCTACAGAGGGCAGAGGTTAGGGGTTAGTGGTCACAGCCAGACCTTGCAGCTGACTCACCTGAGGAAATCACTCCCATAGATCAGCTAACAGCAATCAAGTCTCAACTAAAAGAGGAGGATGTACTCAGCCCACACAGAGGGAACACCTCCAGGACCCAGTCTGGGTGATAGGAAAGGCTGTGTCACTGGAACCTACAGGCCACACTTATAAAACAGGGAGTCATAGTGGCTCTCCTAACACAGAGAAACAAACATAAAATGAGGAGACAAAGAAACATGGCCCAAGTGAAAGAGTAGAACAAAACTCCAGAAAAGAACTAAACAAAATGGAGATGAGCAATCCATCAGATGTATAATTCAAAACACTGGTTATCAGGATGCTCAAGGAACTCAGTGAGTTCTTCAACAGCATAAAAAAGAGCCAGGCAGAAATGAAGTTTACACTAAGTGAGATAAAGAACAATTTACAGGGCATCAACACTAGAGTGGATGAACCCAATAATCAAGTCAATGGTATGGAACATAAGGAAACAAAAAACAACCATGCAGGGCAACACAAAGAAAAAACAATCCAAAAAAATAAGGATACTGTAAGAAGCCTCTGGGACAACTACAAGCAAACCAACATTCACATAATAAGGGTGCCAGAAGGAAAAGAGAAAGAGCAAGAAATTGGAAATTTATTTGAAAAATAATGGAAAAGAACTTCCCTGATTTAGTGAAGGAAATGGACGTGCAAATTCAGGAAGCACAGAGAGTCCCAAACAAGATGGATACAAAGAGACTCACACCAAGACACATCATAATTAAAATGCCAAAGGTCAAAGATAAAGAGAGAATCTTAAAAGCAGCAAGAGAAAAGAAGTTAGTTATCTACAGGGGAGTTCCCATAAGACTGTCAGCTGATTTTGCAAAAGAAATTTTGCAGGCTTGAAGGGATTGGGAAGACATATTCAAAGTGATGAAAAGCAGGGACCTACAGCCAAGATTGCTCTGCCCAGCAAAGCTAACATTTAGAATTGAAGGGCAGATAAAGAGCTTCCCAGACAAGAAAAATCTAAAGTTCATCATCACCAAACCATTATTATATGAAATGTTAAAGGGACTTAGTTAAGAAAAATAAGATCAAAAAGAAAAGAAAAAGAAGACAATCAAAACTATGAATAATTAAAATGGTAACAAACACATACCTACCAACAATTGAATCTAAAAGCAAACTAAGCAAACAAGAACAGAGACAGAATCATGGATATAGAAAGCATTTTGATGGTTACCAGATGGGAGGTGGGCTTGGGGGGATGGGTAAAGATGTGAGGGGTTTAAGAAGTATAAATTGGTAGTCACAGAATAACCATGGAGATGTAAATTACAACATAGGAAATGGAGCAGCCAAAGAACTTACACACATGACCCATGGACGTGAACAAAACTTGGGGATTGCCTGAGGGGAGTGGGGATATGCTTGGTGGGGTGCGGGCAGCAGAGGGGGAAAAATTGGGACAATTATAACAGCACAATCAATGAAATATTTTTTTAAAATCTAGAAGAATATACAACAAACTATAGCAGTAATTACTCTAGGCAATAGTGTTACAGAGTAATTTCATGTTCAAACTCATTCATCTCTACGTTATGTAAAATGTTTATAATCATCACATGTTAATTTTTTAAATGCTCCGATTTCATTTTAAATATAAATAGATATGATAAATTTGAAATTAATACATTGAAAGTTTAAAATAACAATTTATATGTAAACTGAATATAGCCTTTCAGAGAGTTACTCTGTGCCACAAGCTTTGTGTATGTTTATATTCTTTCATCCAGTAATCTTTAATACAGAAAACCTTTGTTCATAAAGATGTTTATTACAATTCTATTTTAAAAGCATAAAATTGGAAACAGCCCAAGAGGTTAACAGAGGAATAGCTAAATAAACTGCCATCCTCAATAAAATATTACATAGCCATTAAATAAAAAGTGTCAAGGAGACTATGAAATAACATGAAATGCTTATTTTACAAAGTTAAGGGGAAATGGGAACATATAAAATTATATATTCAAATGTGTTCAGTAAGATCTCTCAACAGAAAATAAACTAGAAAGAAATTTATCAGAGCTAAGAACAAGGTTGTGTAGATGATAACACTCTTATTTATTTTTCTTCCCTATACATTTTCATATTTCCCAATTTTCTAATCAACCATTTACTACATTTTTAATGGGAAATGATGCAATCATTGCACTTCATAGTATCAAAGATAGCAACATTTGTATGAGTGGTCTGGCGTATAAATTTATTCACATTTTTGTCTTTCACTCCGCCCAGAGGTCTGTTTTAAGGAAAAGCAAGTTCTAATCCTACCATTGACCCTAACTGTCTCATGCTCTGGAGCAAACCACCAACCTCTTCCCTCCATAGCTATAAAATTAGTCTTTCATTAGGCTAAATGAAAAAATGAGTAACTTATGAAAAATGAAATTCCCACAAAAGGAGATCTCTTCTTCTAATCATTAAGCGTAGAATCACCAGTGAGTAACCAGTGATTACTGGAGGGGTGACAGTCCAACCGCAGAAATGTAGGGTTCCGCACAATCCAGACATTACGCAGTAAACGTTCTTTCTGCCAGATAGTGAATCTCTCCGCTTTTAACTTTTTTGCTTGTAAAATACCTGTGTTGAACTAGAATATGAATTTTAGACTTAGAGTTTCCCTAAAATAAAGAGAATGGGAAGTACCTATGGTGTGCCAGGAACATATCAAATAGATATCATTACCTTTAGTTGACATATAAATAAATGAATACATAATGAGGGCAAGAAAGTTGATCAAAGTAGAGACTGAGCTGGGAGTCAGTCCGAGGCTGTCTGGCTTCTCGTCTTTATGATTTCGTAGGTTAGGGAAATGAGGCTTCAAAGGGCTGAATGATTTCACCAGTTAGGGCCAGAACCTAGATCTCTTGATGCCAATCATATATTTACTTTACTTTTTTTCTATTTTTTTAAACTCAGATGCAAACTCAAGTTACTTATAGTCCTGGATACATAGTTCATTATCATCACTGGTACTGCCACTGTCTTGTTTTATTGAATTGGTCCCTTTAGTTTCCTATCTTCACTGTAATTTGCCTTCTGGGAGTCTTTTGGATCTGATAGTACAATTCACTTATTTGTTCTTCAATTATGTATTTCTACTACATATCCTATCTCTTAAGTTTGATATTTTAGCATCTTTTTTGCAAAATATAATCAGTATATCCAGTATAGCTCCCCTTATGCTTTCTTACTCTTGCATCATTTTACAAATATACTCTGTCTTAGAAGTTCTTTATCATGTTTATTTTAAATTCTTGATCTATTTGATTATTTCCAACTCCTACAGTGACGTAATGAGATAAGATAGGATATGCTGCACTAACAAGTAATCCTGAGAATTTCAATGGCTAACACAAAGTTTTCTCTCTCATTCACAATAACTATTCCTTGCTTTTCTCCAAGTGTGACTCAGGCTACTTCCACATTGCAGCTTTACCATTCTGGAGTTCTTCACTCTAAGTCACAAAAACAGTAGCAAAAAAAAACCCATGGAGAACTCATATCCCATTAACCAGAACCAGTCATGTGGCCCTACTCCAGCTGCAAGGAAGGCTAGAACATGATAGATGAATACCTAGACATTTGTCGAACACCAATTATCTCCACAACAAGGGCAGCTTGCTTAGTTGTTGTCTCTCTTTCATTGCATTGTGCCCCCCAGGTGTTTTCCCCTGAGAAGTCAATGTTCCTTTTCCCCATGTTGGCTAGAATTGTGTATCTGTGGGAGGAGCCCAAACCCAGACCATACCAAGTATCATTCCTACTAGATTTAAGGAGGGAAAGTATGTCGCCTAGGACACAGTCCATTTTTAACTTTTTCACTTGTAAAAAAGAATCTGTCAAGTCCCTTATACCCTTTTATAAAATGGTGTAGTGTTTGCATATAACCTACACATATCCTCCTGTGTACTTTAAAGTATCTATAGATTGCTTATAAAACTTAATGCAAAGTAAATGCTATGTAAATAGTTGTTATACTGTGTTGTTTAGGGAATAATGACAAGGGGAAAAAGGTCTATACATGTTCAAGACAGATGTAACCATCGTAGGCCTAACTACACAGTATGCACATCAGCAACAATGTAACTATTTTTTTCAAATATTTATATCTGTGGTTGGTTGAATCCATGATGTAGAATGCATGGGGATGAAGATTTGGTCGTATAAGATTATGTCATCACCAAAAAGAGACAGTTTTACTTCTTCCTTTCTGATTTGGATGCTTTTTATTTCTTTTTCTTGCCTGATTGCTTTGGCTAGAATTTCCAGTACTAAGTTGAATAGGAGTGGTGAGAATGGGCACCCTTGTCTTGTTTCTTATCTTAGAAGAAAAGTTTTCAACCTTTCCCCATTAAGTGTGATGTTAACTGTTAGTGTGGTTGGTGATGGGGGCTGTGAAAAAATTCACAAAGAGAATAAAGTGCAGAGAGTAAAATTTTATATTTTTACTTTCCAACAGGCTAGGTGCAGAGAAATGCACCAGCCCTGAGGGGTAGGAGCTGTGAGGTAATGGGGTGGTTTAGAGCAGGATGTTTCAGTTGGGCTGCAACTCATTTCAACGTTGTCTTTGGGTGCAGGGTCCAGTCTGGTCATTGTGGTCTGGTATATCCTGTTTCATAAGTTCCCGAGCCTCTGGGCCTTCAGGGAGCTTCCAGTAATTTTCTATTCCTAAGGATAAAGGCTCATAAAACAATTAGGGTCAGTCATGCTTTATGGGGTCCAGCTAGCTCTGACAAAGAGGGCTTGAAAAAAGGGGCTTTTGTCCTATTATTATTAACTGTGAGTTTGTCCTATGTGGCCTTTATTATATTGAGGTATTTTCCTTCTATACCCAATTTGTTGAGAGTTTTTATCATGAAATGAGGTTACATTTTGTCAAATGCTTTTCTGTATTTATAGAAATAATTACTTGATGTTAATCTTTTATTCTATTAACATGATTTATAATATATATTGATTTGCATGTATTGAACCACCCTTGAATCCCAGGAATGAGTTCCATTTGATAATGGTGCATGACCCTTTTAATGTGCTACTAAGTTTGGTTTGCTAGTATTTTGTTGAGAATTTTTGCATCTGTATTAATTAGATATATTGGCTTATTTTTTTTCTTGTAGTGTCCTTATGTAACTGTGGTATCAAAGTAATGCTGTCCCCATAAAATGAGTTTGAGAGTGTTCCCTCTTCTTCAATTTTTTGGAAGAGTTTGAGAAGGATTGGCATTAATTCTTTAAATATTTGGAAGAATTCACCAGTAAAAGCATTTGGTCCTAGGCTTTCTTTGTTAGGAAGAGGACAGCTCTAAATATTTAGATACTAGTTTATTATGTGACTTAGAATACTTTAACTCTAGTAATTGCAAAGTTTTCACAAGTGTTTAACTTCAGTAAGTATGCTTTAGCTGAAGTCACATTTAGCACAGTTTGTCAATCCAAAATTGAATACATAATTTCAATAACCATAAAGCTATACAAATTCCTGGCACAATGCATATAAGACCAGCTGTGATTAGCTAATGCCTCATTACAAATAGCTGACAGCCCTCTGAGAACCAAATAATCACCGGGAGGGAAAGCAAGAGAGGGAGGTGCTAGAGATGCTGAGCCTCCATGACTACCCGAACAAACACTGGAGCCATAGTTCCCCTGGGAACATGGTAAGACTTTTAATTTGTCAAACTTATTGATTGTTACCTTCTTCCCATACTCCTCAGGAAAATCCTCAAGGGATGTGGGGTGGGATAAATGTAGTTTTGAATTAATTAAACAATTTCCTAAGTACCCAGAGCTATTCTGCCATCTGCAATGCAAGTACAAGTCAGACATAATCCTGTTTGTCTTGAAAATGTTGGTTACTAGTCTGTAGTTAAACAGTCAACAAAACCAGCAGCCTGTTAGGAAAGAACCTTTAAAGTTCAAATAGGCTCCACATATTTTTAGCAATGTAATAACTCCAAAATGAATGTAAACAGATAGAAAGTGGGTTTATAACATGAGTCACAGTGGTTGCAACTTCATCTGGTATTCTTTGTTCTGCGGTTTTTCAACTACTAAGTATTATACAAATATCATTTTCAGGCTGGTAATATTATCACATTTTAAAATATTTTTTAAAGTCTATTTTATTGACTATGCTATTACAGTTGTCCCATTTCCTGCCCCCCACTCCACTCCATCCTGCATACCCCCTCCTTCTCACATTCCCCCCCTATAGTTCATGTCCATGGGTCATATATATAAGTTCCTTGGCTTCTACATTTCCTATACTATTCTTACCCTCCCCCTGTCTATTTTCTACCTACCATTTATGCTACTTATTCTCTGTACCTTTCCCCTCTCTCTCCCACTCCCCTGTTGATAACCCTTCATGTGATCTCCATTTCTGTGGTTCTGTTCCTGTTCTAGTTGTTTGCTTCGTTTGCTTTTGTTTTTGTTTTAGGTGTGGTTGTTAATAACTGTGAGTCTGCTGTCATTCTTACTGTTCATATTTTTTATCTTCTTTTTCTTAGATAAGCCCCTTTAACATTTCCTATAATAAGGGCTTGGTGATGATGAACTCCTTTAACTTGACCTTATCTGAGAAGCACTTTATCTTCCCTTCCATTCTAAATGATAGCTTTGCTGGATAGAGCAATCTTGGATGTAGGTCCTTGCCTTTCATGACTTCAAATACTTCTTGCCAGTCCCTTCTTGCCTGTAAGGTCTCTTTGGAGAAATCAGCTGACAGTCTTATGGGAACTCCTTTGTAGGTAACTGTCCTTTTCTCTTGCTGCTTCTAAGATTCTCTCCTTCTGTTTCATCTTGGGTAATGTAATTGTGATGTGCCTTGGTGTGTTCTGTTCCTCCTTGGGTCCAGCTTCTTTGGGACTCTCTGAGCTTCCTGGACTTCCCGGGAGTCTATTTCCTTTGCCAGATTGGGGAAGTTCTCCTTCATTATTTGTTCAAATACGTTTTCAATTTTTTGTTCTTCCTCTTCTCCTTCTGGTACCCCTATAATTCGGATGTTGGAATGTTCAAAGATGTCCTGGAGGTTCCTAAGCCTCTCCTCATTTTTTTGAATTCTTGTTTCTTCATTCTTTTCTGGTTGGATGTTTCTTTCTTCTTTCTGGTCCACACCATTGATTTGAGTCCCAGTTTCCTTCCCATCACTATTGGTTCCCTGTACATTTTCCTTTGTCTCTCTTATCATAGCCTTCATTTTTTCATCTAATTTGTGACCAAATTCAACCAATTCTGTGAGCTTCCTGATTACCAGTGTTTTGAACTGTGCACCTGATAAGTTGGCTATCTCTTCATTGCTTAGTTGTATTTTTTCTGGAGCTTTGATCTGTTCTTTCATTTGGGCCATTTTTTTTGTCTTGCTGTGCCTGTTTCATAAAGGGGCAGAGCCTTAGGTATTCACCAGGGCAGGGTAATGCTGGTAGCTGTGCTGTGTTGCTGTTTGTGGCGGAAGGGTCCAATAGGGAACAATGGTGCTTGCTTCACTCTCTGCCAGTTTTCAGTCACTCCTTCCACTACCCACAATCAAATTGGGCCCTTCTGGTGCTGCTTCCCGAGTGGGTGGGTTTGTGTACATTCTAGGCCCCTGTGGGTCTCTCAAATGACCTCTACTGTGAGGCTGGGAGTCTCTCCTGCTGCTGCCTCAACCCCCACAGGTGTTTTCAGTCAGTGGTTTGAGACTTTATTTCCCCACGCTGGAACTCTGGGTTGCGCAGTCTGTCACCCAGTCCACCAGCTACTGCCTCACCGGCCAGCTGCAGCTTTGCCCACCCTGCTCCACAATCCACCGTCTCGCTGGGTCCACCAGCTGCAGCCTTGCTGTGGGCCCTCTGCACCCAGCTGCCCATCTCCACCCCTCCTATCAGTCTGGATGAATGTTTCTTCTTTATGTCCCTGGTTGTTGGACTTCCATACAGCTCGATTTTCTGTCAGTTCTGGTTGATTTTGTTTTTAAATTGTTGTTGTCCTTCTTTTGGTTGTGCGGGGAGGCACAGTGTATGTACCTACACCTCCATCTTGGCCAGAAGTCTCTTACATTTTTAAAAAAATAAATGGTGCTTATCCTCAGAGATAAGTTGTTCATTCACACTTAGTGTAAGTAATGCTGACGCAGAGATGAGAATATGCAGTATATGCTGAAGAGTGCTCTCAGAAGAGGCATCTGGAAAAACATGAGGAAGGCAGGACATGGGCAGAGGGAGAAGCTGCTTTGCAATGCAGTGTGACAGGGCCTCAGCAAATCCTTCAAAGAACTCTGGAACTGGCATGGCCTATTCCCCAAAATTTCTATGTTGAAATTCTCAGCCTTAGTACCTTAGAACACAACTCTATTTGGAGATAGGGCCTTTAAAGAGGCAATTGATGTTAAATAGGGTCATATGAGTGGGTCCTAGTCTAATAGGACTGGTGTCCTTAGAAGAAGAGGAAGAAACACCAAAGATGCACACACACAGAGTGAAGGCCATGTGAGGACACAGCAAAGAGGCAGCCATCTGCAAGCCAAGAAGAGATGCCTCCTAAAAACAAACCAAATCTGCTAACACCTTGATCTTGGACTTTCAGCCTCCAGATCTGTGAGCAAATAAATTCCTATTATTTAAGTCATTCAGCCTGTGGTATTTTGTTATGGCAGCCTGAGCAGACTAATACAGAATACCAGACTAGTATTTATCAAATAGGTCTTCCATTCCTGTCTTAGCTTCCATCATCATAAATTCCTTTATGTAACCAACAATTTACTTCATCACCCACCAAAATATAATAATAATACTATAAATCACCTTCTCTCTGTCAGGCATAATGCTATGTACTAACAATGAGCAGTACAATGAGCATGCTAGACATGGTTCCTGCCCTCTTGAAGACTATAAACGGAGAAGTAATTATTATAACATGGTAAGGACAATGATATAGGATGAACACTGAGTGCATCATGAAAGTATAGATGTGGTCACTTAATTAGACTGGGGTGGTCAAGGAGGGCTTCTGGATAAGTAGAAGACATGAGGCTGAGACGGGGAAGGAACAGTCTAGGAGTGAAGAGCAGCATGTGCAAAGGTAGGGAAATGAGCATTGATGGTGTGTTAACTAACAGAAGGGAAGAATATAGGGTGAGAGGGGATGAAGTGGTAAGAGGGGAAGCTGGGGGAGTAGAGTGTGACCAGGCCGTCCCATGCCTTTGGAATTTACATAAAGAGCTATGCTGAGGCATTGAAGGGTTAGGAAAAGGATGAGATAAAATTTGTTTTGCAGAGAAATTGGCTGTAGAATGGATTAGATGGAAGATGGAGAATGGATTAGAGAGTATGAGTGATGAAGACTAGTCCCAGAGCTCTTGCAGTAAATCAATTGAGAAAGCATGGCAGCCTCTGGGAAGGAAATTGCTGTCCTTACAATTTGAGCCACAATGAAGAGGTAGAACTCAAGAAGGTGATGTGATTTACTGACCATCAGTGGTAAAACAAAGAGAAGAGTCATTTGGAAAACTAGGTAGATGGTGGTACCCTACCCAGAGAAAGGAGTAAAGCACAGTGTTACGCCCTTTAACTGCCATCACCACAGTCAAACCTTGCCCATTTTGTATGTAGGTGTTTGCAAATGACACCCCACTGAGATTTAATCTCCTTGTTGAAATAATTCACATCTCTGTTCACTGCACACAACACCTCCTATTGCTTGATATATGCTATAAAAGAAAACATGGGCTCTGAGGTCAAGCAGACCTGGCTTCAAATTCCAATTCCACAAACTGTTAATTATGTGAGGTTAGGAGAAGTGATTTTTCTTCTCTGAGCCTCAGTTTCCTCATCTGTGAAATGGAGAAACTAGCACCTATATTACTGAATTGCTGTGGGGATTAGTGATTACTAGGGTTTAGTGTGTATGCTAAATTCAGCATTTGTATTTATTCATTTATTCAATTTTAAGTATGTGTTATGTGCCAGGTACTCTTCTAGGCTTGAGGATTGAGGAGGTACATTTTATTAAAGGTAGACAGACAGCCTATAAACAAGATAATTCCAGACAGCAATTAGTACTACGAAAACAACAGAACAGAAGGAAATAATGGAAAGTGCAAGTCAAAATAGTGGCTGCTTTTCTATTTTATTTTATTTTTCCCCTTTCCCCAGATGCTTTTTTAAATTTTTTAAATTATATTTCATTGATTATGTTATTACAGTTGTGTTTATTTTTCCCCCTTTGTACCCTTCAACCCACCATCCCTCACTCCCTCCAGCAATCTCCCCACCATTGTTCATGTCCATGGATCATGCATATAAGTTCTTTGGCTTCTCCATTTCCTATACTGTACTTCACGTCCCCATGGCTTATCTGTAATTACCTATTTGTATTTCTTAATCCTCTCACCTCTTCACCCATTCCCCTAAATGCCTCTCCCATCTGGCAAAATCAAAACGCTCTTAATGTCCATGATTCAGTCTCTTCTTGTTTGTTTAGTTTGTTTTTTTAGATTCAACTATTGATAAACATGTATTTATTGCCATTTTATTGTTGATAGTTTTGATCTTCTTTTTCTTAAATAAATCCCTTTACCATTTCATATAATAATGGTTTGGTGATGATGAACTCCTTTAGATTTTTCTTGTCTGGGAAGCTCTTTATCTGCCCTTTGTTTCTAAATGATAGCTTTGCTGGGTAGAGCAATATTGGCTACAGGTCCTGCTTTTCATCACTTTGAATATTTCTTGCCAATCCCTTCTAGCCTGCAAAGTTTCTTTTGAGAAATAATCTGACAGTCTTATAGGAACTCCTTTGTAGGTAGCTACCTGCTTTTCTTTTTCTGCTTTTGAGATTTTCTCTTTATCTGTAACTTTTGGCACTTCAATTATGATGTGTCTTGGGGTGGGCCTGTTTGCATCCATCTTGTTTGGGATTCTCTGTGCTCCCTGGACTTACATGTTTATTTCCTTCACCAAGTTAGGGAAATTTTCTTTCATTATTTTTTCAAATAGATTTCCAATTTCTTGCTCTTTCTCTTTTCCTTCTGGCGCCCCTGTGATGCAAATGTTGGACCTCTTGTTGTTGTCCCAGAGGCTTTTTATACTATCCTTACTTTTTTTGGATTTTTTTTTATTCTTGTTGTTCTGATTGGTTGTTTTTTGTTTCCTTATGTTCCAAATCATTGATTTGATTATCAGCTTCATCCACTCTACTATTGTTTTCCTGTAAATTGTTCTTTATTTCCATTAGTGTATCCTTTGTTTCTGGCTGGATCTTTTTTATGCTGTTGAAGTCCTCACTAAGTTCCTTCAGTCTACTTATAACCAGTGTTTGGAACTCTGCATCTGATAGATTGCTTTTCTCCATTTCATTTAGTTCTTTTTCTGGAGTTTTTATCTGTTCTTTCGTTTGGACCATGTTTCTATCACCCAAGCTGGGTACTCCAGGTATTCCCTCTGTGTGGGCTGAGTACACCCTCCTCTTGTAGTCAAGCCTTGTTTGCTGTTGGCAGACCAATGGGAGGGATTTACCAAGGCCAGTCAGCTATAAGCATTGGCTATGACCACTTACCATCAACCTCTGCCCTCTGTGGAGGATCTGTTGTGCAGAGACAGGGAGGTGGTGCTCCAAAGTGGTCTGTAGCTATCCACGGGGTGAGCTGGCCCTGGCATTTTCCGGGTGAGGCAGGCCAAGGTCAGCCATCACCTGTGTTTTCTCAGGGCACCCTGCATGAGCTATAAAGCAATCTGAGATGGCTGCTACTTGTGCTGGACTTAGAGATTCCCAGATGAAGCCAAGCTGTGAATCTAGGCTGACTGCTGCTAGTGCTGGGCCTGAGGCTCACTGAGGCCTGCTATTGCTTGTTTGAGAGGAATTAGGATGTCGCGAAGCTTGAGCCAATACCAGCCATTCATGTGGAAAAGCACCTTGGGTGGGTCCCTAAATTGGGCAGGGCAGAATCTCTGGGATCTCCAAGGCAAGTCAATCAGTGTTAGCCAGATTGATGGAATCTCAGATATGGCACCAGCTTTCTGGGTCTGTGGCTTGCTAGCTCTGTTGCATGGGAGGGTTTAGAAAAAGGACAATGGCCTCTGCTCACCTTGATGCCAGACACTTCAGTTTCTCCCTGTATACCACTGGTCCCTTTCAACTTGCTACCCTGGTGCTGGAGCTCAGTGGGAGTCAGTCCATGTAGGTGAGTCTGTGTGTGGGTCCTTTAAGAGGAACTGCTTGGAGCTCCAGCAGTTTCTTCCACCGACTCAATCCCCAGTGTTTTTTGCAGTCAGAAGTTATGGGGGTTTATCTTACTGGCACTGGAACCATGGGCTGGAGGGCCTGGTGTGGAGCAGAGACTCCTCACTCCTGAGATATCCTCCCTGAATGTGCCCTGACTAGGAATTGAACCCTCAACCCTTCAGTTTTGGGAGGATGCTCCAACCATACCGGCCAAGGCACCTGCCCCTTTCTTTTAATTTTGCCATTTCACTGCTGCCACAGACTTCATTTTTCAGGGAGCTGCTAGTAAGAATCGCTCTAGTCCAACCCAGCTGCCTGCCTGCTGATCCCTAGGAAGGCCTTTTGCTTTACCCTGAGGACCACTTCCTCTTCTTCTTTCTTTCTCTCCCTTCTATTTTGGCCTCTTTAGGAAGGCGCTGCACTCCCTTACTCCTGGTCTCTTCCTCTGTTTGGGGGTGATATAATAACATCTTTTTAAAAATACATCTGTTCCACTAAACAACGTATGAGTAGTCTCAACACAATAGTTTTGTTTTTATTTCATAAATCATATTTTTGTGACTGATATAAATATTTCCCTCATTTGTAACTTCAAATTTTAGCTGCCTAAAAGAAGAAACTTATACTTGGTAAAGGAACCACTTTTCTCCTGTGAAGCATTTCTTTCTGGCATTGATAAATCCCCCTATGGACACTTCATTTTTCTCACTATCATTATGGAGCAGAGGGTGTTCAGCTTTTGGAAGCAATACGTACTAGTTTCATAATTTTGCTAGTTCTTTTCTCTTCTCAATTGCTACTTGGAGTTTCTCCAAAATTCTAACATTCATCTGCAATTAACAGGTGCCAAAAGCATGGCCACATTTCTTCCCCTAGCTTGGAGCACAGCTAACTCATTTCATAACCGAGTAAGTCCTCATCTAACTCAGAATTTGGCTGGAAGAGCCATGAAGGAAAGAATCAAACTTCAAACTCTAAGACAGACATTTTTTAAGGAATACGGTACATCTAAAAACTGGGGCCCACAGTCCTGTGTGTAACACAGGGCATCTCAAACTTTGGAATCAGATGGAAAGCTTTTTAATAAGGTATAAATCTAGGCCTGCCTTGTGCAAAATTAGAATCTTCAGAGAACAGGGTCCACACAAGTCTGAGAATTGCTGCCACAAAACATGAATAGCTAAAGATAAAGGGCCTATTGCTATAGTGTGGTAATCTTGAAACTGAATTTGTAGCAAATTGAGTTATTTTATTCATTTCAGTATTGGAAAGAATGTAAGAGGGAGACTAATAATTAGTGAGTGCAAACCTCAGGGCTTTTACTCTTGCTATTTCCTCTACCTGGGAATGACCTTTCTCCTGCTCATTTAGTGCCAGCTTAAGGCACCCTGGTCAGAGAAGTCTCCCAAGATGATCTTATCTAAAAAAGCAACCCCTGGGTCAAGATGGCGGCATAGACAGACATGGTTCACCCGTTCACACAACCACATCAAAATTATCACTAAAATATAGAACGACCGTCACTCAGAACCATCAGAAATTGAGTCTAATGGAAACCTGACAACTACAGAACTAAAGAAACCACATCCATCCAGACTGGTAGGAGGGAGCGCAGACCCCGGGACAGGCTGCTCCCACACACACTGGTCCCTGGTAGTAGGTCCAATCCTGGGTCTGGATGTATATGGGAGACAATCAATCAATGTTTTTCTCACATTGATGTTTCTTTCTCCCCCTTCCTCTCTCTCTAGAAGCAATAAAAAAAATGTCTTCGGGTTTTTTAAAAAAAAGGAAGGGGCAGGGTTGGCAGCAGCATCTCCAGCAGCAGCAGCAGTACCGGGTCACATGAAGTTAGCGGAAGGAGAAAGCCTCCCGAGCAGTGTCATGTGGGTAGAGAAGGTAGAGACAGTCTCCACAGTGACCTGAGCACCGAGGGCCAGGTGGTGCCAGGCAGGAATAGTCATGAGGTGTCCCAAAATCTCTCTCACACACACACACACACACACACACGTGTGCACATACACACCCCCCACATTCATGCATGCTTGTACACACATACCCCATACACCCACCCATTGACATACATGCCCTACCTGTTCACACCCACACATATTCATACACACTCACTTACACACATGCTCACACACACACTCTCACATTTAGCCAGAGGAGGAATTTAAAGGCATTGCTAGCCAGAAGTAGATGCACTGCTTTGAGCCTCAAAATCATCATTTGTCACTGATCTCCATAACTACAATGAATATTCAAGTGGGAGGCCAGGGAAACACCTGTTACTGTATAAACTATGCTTGCAGGGAAAAAATAATGACCCAATCGGAAATCATTATCTCAATTTTAATTAATCTCCAACTAGCAAGAATCCTGAACCTCTGTCTTTAAAAGTCTCTCCCACACACAGCCAAACCATGGCCTCTACCTAACAGCAGTAAACTGTAGTGCCGTCTGTGCTGTGGGTCCTTCTGTGGCCCAGACTGAGGGAGCAGCATCGCCCTGTGAGTCAGACACCGCCTGCGGGTTAGGGAGCTAATGCTGTAATAACCTTGGATAATGAGAAAAGTTTTAAAAACAACAGTTTCTATTTTATCACTTTAAATCTTTCCATGAGGTTAAGATCCTCCTTATGATGCAAGTAACACTGTCACCCCCAGAAATACCTATTGAGGGATGCTATGTATTATTCCCTGGGAACCTCTGCTCTTCTGCAGCTTGTATTCTCAGGAGCAGGGGTGAGGAGGGGAGGAAGTGAGGGAGACAAAATTCAAATGGATAAGAAAATATATAATATGTCAGATGGTTGTTTTAAGTTCTGCATTTAAAAAATGTTAGAAGAATCCAGATAAGCACCTCAGTTCTTCCTTCTGAACTGATTTCCATCTTCTTACAGTGTATCTTTTAGAAATTCCTTTAGTGAAGAGCTATTGGTGACAAACTCTGTTTATTTATCAAAAGTGTCTATATGCCAGCCTTCTTCTTGCAGAGCGGTTTTGTTAAGTACATAATTCTAGATTGTAATTATTTTCCTTCAGCACTTCAATACTGTTTCCTTCTATTCTGGTGTCTGTTTTGCTCTTGGTACTTCTACTACTGGTCTAATTTTGTTCTTTGTTACATAATCAGTGTTTCCTCTGATTCCTCGCTACCTTCTTTAAGAATTTTGTGTTGTCTTTGATATTTTGCAAATTTTTTTACCATATGTCTAATTGAAGATTTCATTTTATTTATCATTCCCAGAAATTTGTCTTTTCAATAAACCAGCTTTCACTCTGTTAATATTTTTTATTGCTTTCAGTTTCATTATTTGTCTTTCCTGAATTTTCAGCTTTTCTTTTTAAGACTAAAAATCTGTCATGAAGTACCTCCTTAACTATACGCATTAAGTATTTTTAAAATATTTTATTTATTTATTTTTTAGAGAGAGGAGAAAGGAGGGAGAATAAGAGGAAGAGAAACATCAATCAGTTGCCTCACACACACCCCCAACCAGGACCTGGCCTGCAACCCAGGCGTGTTCCCTGACTGGGGATTGAACCAGCAACCTTTTGGTTTTCAGAATGATGCCCAATCCACTGAGCCACACCAGTCAGGGCAATATCCATTGTGTTTTAATGTGTAGTGTTACCATTCCATTCCTAGTATTTTAAAATTTCCATTGTGCTTTCTTCTTCGATCCATGTGATATTTAGAAATGTGTTTTTAAAATTTCTAAATATATGGAAGTTTTAATTTTTCTTATTGATTTCTAAATTAATTTTACTGTGGTAAAAAAATGTGATCACTGAAATTTGTCAAGATGGACTTCAGGGCTCACTCATGGTCAATTTTTGTACATGTTCCATGTGTTCTCATAAAAATATATATATTCTCCAAGTTTTGGACATGAGGGTTCATGATATGTCATATTATAATATTATTTAGTAGTATTTTTGAAATCTTTCATGTCTTTGTTGATTTATCATCTTTTGATCTTCATTTGAAAAAGCGTGTGTTAAAATATCTCAGTAAGAAGGTAGATTTGTCTATTTCTCCTGGTGGTTTTATTTGGTGTATGTATTAAAGGCTCTGTAATAAAGTGCACACAAGTAGTGTTATTTCTTTCTGAAATAACAAATTTAATTTTATCATGATGAAGTGACCCTTTTTCTGTCTAGCAATACTTTCTGCCTAAGGTCTAGTCTTTTTTGGTGTTAACGCAGCTACTGCTTTCCTGTGTTAGTCCTGGAATGCAGACTCTACAGTACTGTTACGCAATAGTTGCTGTCCAACGGTGGTCTTTGAATCAACTCTTTAAGGATTCCCAGGATACAAGATTTTCAGTTTACTCAGAACAAATATGGACAGGTTTTATCCTTCTCAGTAACAATAATGACTTTGGTTTGTGGAACTGCACCACTCTCCACCCCAGGCGCCCTAAGAGCCAGAGAGGAAGAATTTGAAAGCTAGTAATTAACAGCATTTCAGAACCTCAGGTAATTTCAGTCCAGGTGAGTAAACTAGCTTTACCCATCTGTTATTTGGGGTCACTATCAAGGTGGAACCCCTCTCCCACAGCAGGGAGGGGCACAGGCTGCCCACTCCTGCCCTCACCTGTGCTGCAACTCACCTGGTCTCACCTTACTTCCTGGGTTGGCAGCTACTGGCTCATGAGCCATGGATGAGCTTCTACTAGTGGCATTTACTCCACAGACTATAAAAGGGTGGGTGGTTGGTAAGCTCACGAGACATTGCAGCCACCTGAGTGTCCTTGCTGGTGACAAAGTCTAGCAGAGATCCTGGTTCACAAGAAGAGCCAGAATTCTCGCCAGGATGGCCACTTCTTTGCAACAACCATATGGGAACAATACTCACCTTGTCCTGCCCTGGATGGGACCCCACCTGTCACCAAGTTTCTCCCCACCCATGCAGCGTGCTTGGCTCTCCCCCACCTCAATTCCCTTGAGGGTCCCCACTTCTAGAGAGGGTGATTATTATTCTTGCATAGGATGGGACAGACATACGAGTGGTCCCCTCTTCTGAGGAAGGGCAGAGGGAAGAAATAGTTACCAGCTCATTAATTCTGTTCTCCACAAGAAGAGAAAATTCTGCTCTCACCTCCGCCATTCCTCCTCTCCCCACAACTTCTCCCCCACCTCTCATGAGCACACACGCACACTCACACAAACTCACACACACTCACACACTCACACCTCTTAGAAAAGAAGACAAACCAGTTTTTCCTCCATTTCTTTGACTCACCTGGACAAAGTCACTGTGTTAGTCTGCTCTGGCTGCCATAATGAAGTAGCACGGAGAGGGGAACTAAACAGCAGAAATAGGCCTTCTCACAGTTCTGGAGGCTGAAAGACCCAGATCAAGGTGTCAGTGGGTTTTTATTTTCCCTGAGGCCTCTCTCCTTGGCCTGTAGGTAGCTGCCTTCTTGCTGTGTCCTCTCAAGGTCTTTCCTCCACACAGGCGCCCCTTAGGTTCTTGCCACAGCAAACACATGGCATCCCTCTGTTGCCCATCTTCACGCCTCACATATTTGAGTGAAGCTCCATCCCAGCTGCTCCACATGGGTACCATAAACTTGTTTCTAGTGGTTGTTGGTAAAACAAAATGTGAAGGTTTGGGGGAAAACAAACCTTTCCCTTATAGCACAATTAACTTCCACTAATACAAAGAGTGGACGTTAGACAGGAGGTTAAAAGGTGCCTGGAATTACCCTCACCAGAAGCAAAGAAAAAAAAGAAAGCCCAAGCCAATGTGCTGGAGCTGCCAGAGCCCCAGGACCTCACCCTGGCTAACACCGCCTCCTTGGACATTTTTCTTTCACAGCCTTAAGGCTGCCTGGTGAGCATTTGTGAGAATTAGAGGTGGGCTTGTTCCAAGAAGCATTTCTCCAAAGTGAAAGTCAGCAATTTTAACTGCACACAGCTGTTCCTCTCAAGTATCTCTTCATCACTTTTTGCTTCTTGCTGAACTTCTGGAGCAAAACAGAAATATGAGCTTCCCTTCATAGCTATCGTAGTGAGGCAGGAGATAGTCAGGAAGGAAGAAATTCCGGAGGTGCTCCAGGCCTAAGACAAAGGACATGGATACAGGATGGAGACCCTGTTCTAAGACCAGTTGTTCCCACTTTCTAGAAAAGAGCTGAATCATGGTGAATCATGAATGCACCTGAGCAGAAGATGCTACATGACCCCTGCTTCATGATAATAGCATTATAATAAGTTAACACTGTGCAACCCCCTGCCCTGGTTACCATCAAGGAAAATCATGCGAGACCACATGAGCAGTAGCTTTAAAGTAATATAATTACTTGCATACATGCAATAAAAGCCCACCAAAACTAGCAGGAAATATCCGCCCTATAGGAATAGAATCCCTCCAGCCCCTGAGGTCAGTTTCTGCTTGGACTTGGCCTGCTCCCATGTTGTGTGGAGTGTACTATCGTTTAGTAAATCTGCTCTCTCTCTTTTTGCTATAAACTCTCTGTGTGTTCAGTTCAATTCTTTGTCCAAGATCACCAAGAACCTGGTTACCTGTGCCCATCTGTGACAACAGCATCAACTTAATAGGATTCGTTTTCTCTTTACCTGACTGAGTCTAGTAAAGCACAATAAATGGCTGTGATGAGACCATTTTCTGTGATCCCGATTAACTCCCGCATGGTGATGCTTTTTCCAGCTCAGAATACCTCAGTGCTCTGTTTCTTTAACCACTGGCAAGAGCTACTGGTTCCTTTACCCAGAGGCTGTCTCAGGCAACTGATCCCAAATCACTCGAATCTACACGTCCTTGTACCAGTTAAAAGGAAAGAAATGCCTCACACCCATTGGGATGGCTACTATCAACAACACGGAAAATAAGTGTAGGTGAGGATGTGGGAAATTGGAACCTTTGTCTGTTGTTGGTAGGAATGTAAAATGGTACAGCCACTATGGAAAACGATATGGAAATTTCTCAAAAAAATTTTAAAAAAATTACCATAAGATCAAGCAATCCTACTTCTGGGCATATACCCAAAAGAAATTAAATATCAAAAAGATATTTCTACACCCATGTTCAGAGCAGCATTATTCACAGTAGCCAGAAGGTGAAAGCAACACAAGTGTCCAGCAACAGATAAAGTGACAAGCAAATATGATATCTACATATGATGGAATACGATTAGCCCAAAAGTGGAAAGAAATCCTGATACATGCTGCTGCATGGATAAACCTCAAGGACATTATGCTGAGTGAAATAAGCCAGTCACAAAGGACAGATACCGTCATTCCACTTCTCTGAGATACCTAGAGTAGTCAAATTCACACAGACAGGAAGTACAATGGTGGTTGCCCTGGCTAAAGGGCGGGAGGAGTGGGGAGGTACTGTTTAATGGGCACAGAGTTTCCGTTTTTCCAGCTAGGAGAGAGCTCTGCAGGGGCACGGGGGTGGTGGTGGTGGTTGCACAGCAATGTGGATGATCGCACCTGAAGTTACTGTCAGATGTTTAAAAATGGTGAAGAGGGTAAATTTTATATTGTGTGTATTTTTATAACGATTTTTTAAGTCCATAAGTGAAGACATAGATTTAAAAAGAGAATATTTTTATGTATTTATTTTTTTATTGTTGTTCAAGTACAGTTGTCTGCATTTTCCCCCTACCACTCACCCCCACCCAGCCATCCCCAATCTCACCCCGCCTTGGTTTTGTATATGTGTCCTTTACAGTTGCTCCTGAAAACCCTTCACCCTTTTCCCTCATTACTCCCTCCCACCTCCCCTCTGGTTACTGTCTGTTTGTTCTTAATGTCAATGTCTCTGGTTATATTTTGCTTGCTTGTTTGTTTTGTTGATTAGGTTCCAATTAAGAGTGAGATCATATGGTATTTATCTTTCACTGCCTGGCTTATTTCACTTAGCATAATGCTCTCCAGTTCCATCCATGCTGTCGCAAAGGGTAGGAGCTCCTTCTTTCTACTGCATCGTATTCCATTGTGTAAATGTACCATAGATTTTGATCCATTCATTTACTGATGGGCACTTAGGTTACTTCCAGCACTTGGCTACTGTAAATTGTGCTGCTATGAACATTGGGGTGCATAGGTTCTTGTGAATTGGTGTTTCAGGGTTCTTAGGGTATAGTCCCAGCAGTGGAATTGCTGGGTCAAAAGACAGTTCCATTTTTAGTTTTCTGAGGAAATTCCACACTGTTTTCTATAGTGGCTGCACTAAGAATGGAATTTTTTAAGAGAAGGAATGAAGGAAGAGAGTCAGAATGGAATGGGGACCAGGAGAAGCAGCAATATCTGCTAAGCACGCCATTTGGTAAGTTTTAAAAGTTGAAAGTTGAATCACTTTTTTAGCATACAACAAATTATCGTCGTCATAATGGTTGTGTCAAAATATTGATCGCCCCTTTCCTAGTTGCAGAGCAAGAATAATATATCACCCAAATATGCCTCTCCTAGTATCTGTTTTCTAGTACAGACATTAGCATAAATATTACCTTCTTCAAAACCCACTTACATTTTGATTCTTGTACACCCAAATAGATGGGATGAGCTTACACTGTGAACAGAGCGGGCCATTTGAGCATGGAGGCTGAGGGGAAGAAGTTTTTGACCAGCTGTTTGTCTACTGTGTCAAAACATTGCATCAAAATGAAGAAGACCTATTTTTATTGCTTACGAATATTTCAAACAAACATCACTGACACAACCCCCACCCTGAGCCTCAACCCATCACTAAGCCTATCCCATTTCCTTACCTCTACATCAAAATAACTGCATCCAAATTGTTAAAACTGTTTCTTTATCATTATCAGTTTTCACCACAGACAGGCAGGTATCCTTGAATTTCACCACAGTGCCCACCTGGTCCCTTTGCCCACACGCTCTCTCCACATAATGATGGAAAGAAGCTCAAGAAAAAGTGTGTGTCAAAACAGGCTGAGACATCAGGTACCCATATTAACAGGAAGTAGTAGCCTCTTTTGGTACCTGTGTCCCATCCCCTTGACTCAGCTCTGATTTTAGTCACAACTGCAACAGACAGTTCCTGCTAGAGTAGACTCACACCTACAGGGGCCACCCAAGCACTGATCTCTATTCTCCATGTCCTGCCTCAAGCCCGTCTCTGAACTCTCAGGAGCCCACTTGGCCTCCTAAAAACATGGCCTGGACACACAGGGCAACTAACACTCCAAGGGCAACCCTCAACCAATGGAGGACCAAAGAGCTGGTGGAGGATAACGCCCCGCGGTCTCGTCTTACAGGATGAGGCTCTTTGTTCCCTGCTGCCTGTTCCCTGCTGTTCAGTGGAACTGAAGCCCCATCACCTGGATAACTCACCTTTTCTCTGGTCTACCTCTCTCCACTCCTTTCTTCTTTTGTAGAATTGGCCCTCTCTCTAGTCTTTGATTCAGGTTCAACTTTCAGAAAAAAACCATACTATGCTAATTTTTTTTCAATACCTGTATGTATCATGTTAGTTTCTTTGAGGATTGTTTTATTTATTTACTTATTTTTAGAGAGAGAGGAAGGGAAGGAGAAAGAGAGGGAGAGAAACAGTGATGTGAGAGAGAAACATCAATCGGTTGCCTCTTGCACTTGCCCGACCAGGTACTGAAGCGCACACCCCAGGCATGTGCCCTGACCAGGGATCAAACTGGCAGCCTTTCAGTCCATGAAACAACACCCCAGCCAGCTGAGCCACACCAGTCAGGGCAGATTTTTTTTTTAATGGTGTTAATGTTTTTAAAATGGTGTTTTGGGGTTTGTTTTTGTTTTTTAAATACTAGTTATTTTCTTCAGTGTAGTAACACTGTCACCTGAAAAAGAGTTCACACAATTTCTATTTCGCTCAATGATTCTGCATCAGCCTGGGAATGTGTAAAGTAATTCCCACAATAAGGTGTGGGTGAGCATGTGTGTTTGTGAGTGAATATGTACATGCTACTATTGTAGGTTCAGTTCTAGGACAGTTTTTTTTTAAGGCATCTCTAAGTGTTAGCAGAAGTCATAAAAAGAGGCAAACAATATTTGTGTTGAAAGAGTACTTAGATACCACTTTATCTGATTTTATAGGTGGGGAAGCTCAGGTCCAAAGAGGTTAGGCCATGTGCTCAAGGCATCTCATTGATGCTAAAATTGGGATCAAAACCCACTGATTCTCAATCCAAGATCAGTGATCCTTCATTCATACCACATAATAAAATATTTCAAGCATAAAGGAGCTCATTATTTAAATGTTGATGGTGAAATAATAATAGCATTTATTAGGTACTTACTCTGACCACTAAGTGCTTTACCTACACAATTTCATTTAGATAACACAGCCTTAAGATAAGTACTGTTTTCATCTTCATTTTGAAGATGGGGAAATTGACACACAGAAGCATAGGGTAACCTACCCAGAGTCACAGGACTAGTAAGTAATAGAACCATGTCTTAATATCAGGCAGACTAATATAGAACTTAGAGTTTTAACACTTGCTCCAGTGAAAATTTATCACATAACTTCTCAGTTTTATAAACATATATTTTTCCATGTATAATCAAAGTCATTGTCTTTGAAAGAAAAACATTTTAAAGTATCTATTCTAGTTTCACAGGGAACTATGGCCTTGCCGTGCTTTCTGGGGAACAGGCCACAGCCAACCTGCCCCAACAGAGGGCGCCTTCCCTGACTCTGGTGCAGTGCCGGCAATTCTGGCCACAGTCACACCCTCCACCTGGAAGAGGCTGATGTTCTTTTTCCTTTTTCCTCCCACAGACTCCAAAATTTCTGAAGTTCATTAGATGAGATGCTTCATTTAATACAGACTTAATGTCTGATGCCTCCAGTGGATATTTCACAGAGAGCTCTTTTGATGAGCAACTGCCAAAAATGGCGTATTATCGAGGCAAACCATAATCAAATTTGAAAGGAAACATGTTTCCAGGTTCACCAGTATCAAATAATTACAGTTATGTGACTACTTCTTGTCCATATGGATTATATTCTCAAAGCAAAACAATTACGTCAGATTCCACACAGTTCTTTGTTTAATTATATTTTATTGATTATGCTATTACAGTTGTCCTGATCCATATAGTTTTTTAAATTATATATCTGAAATAGAAAAGATAAATATCCCTGGAGTCTATTATAAATATATATTGATTAAGGGAAGAAAAACACAAGCAAAGTAAAACCTATTCTTTTTCTAATCATATAACAAGCTACTAAAAGCAGGCAATTACACTGCTGATAATAGAAATGATAATAACTATCATAAAAACAAGTTTTAATATATATAAAAAGTTCATCTATATCCAAAAAAGTGACCATTTCCCTGCTCAGAACAAAAAATAAATCACTACACTAAAGAATAGTCTTTAGTTTGAGCAACACGATACTGTAACAGTCACAGGCACAAAATGACAAGTGAGGTTTCGTTATAGTGTTAAATGAGATTTCCTGGTAAATGAAATGATATTTCTTTTGTTTCAATGTTTCATTTTGTTTATTTATATCTTTGGAAACTAAGTATACAACAATACAATAAAATATGTAAGACACACATGGTTGGAAGTACCTTCTGGAAACTGAAGGATAATTATACTTGTGTTTTTTATTCATCATTGGTAGAATAGAACTAGATAACTTTCTAACCTACTAAGCAATTCTTGTTCTTTCCCCTCTGCTGTGAAACAGGCATGAATGCTTATTCAAACTATCAACAAAAAAGTTCAATTGGTCTTTGGAGTTTCACATATAGCATTAGAATTTTTATCAGTTTGTAAAATGTTTATAGTTTATATAACAGAACAAAGATTTTTTAAAATGTTTTTGACAGAAATCTTTAAAGTTACACAGTATTGCCAATTCTTTCCAAATATAAGTAACATAAGGACAAATGATACAGATAAACATAAACTCAAAAGTAATTGAAAACATGGAAATATATTTTACATTGTATTATAAAATAAAGGTGATTTTACAAGTTGCACTGTTTTATATGCTAAAACACCAAGGAGATTTTAAAAATGTGTTAATGTAATAAAATGTAGCATACATAATTGAGAGTATTTATGATGTATAAATATATGATAAGATATTGGCAAAATAAATACCAAGTTACCAAAAATTAATTGTGCAAACAGAATGTTACTTTCACCTTTCAAAATCCGCATATCCATTCCTAATACTTTTACCCTACCACACCCTCCCAAGTAACCGTATTCTAAGTTTTGTACAATGTGTTTGTTTATGTTACCATATGTGTATATAATCAAAAAATAAGTTGTTTGGTTTTGTCTGTTTTTGAAGTATGTGTGATCTTTAAGCTAAATATTACTTGTGTTTTTTGCTTCAGCCATGTAGCCTCAGTTTATTTTTTCTATTGTCATATTTAAGCTACTTTGTTAATATTCCTGGTAAGTGAAATTTCTCACCTCCTTACACACCATAGTAATCACGAATTAACAACTTTGCTTAAACAAACTGATGAGTGGGCAACACAGTTACTTTACGTTAAAGTGTTTGTGTTGTATTTATCATAGCGTTGAATGATAAATGTGAATCATAGCGGTGTGGGCTACAGCTGTAACCCCATGATATCCTGAGAACACACACCACCCAGTTTCAGGAGAATTACAAATTCAAATGAATATGTCCAACAAGCAAAAGTAATTGAAAATAATTCCAGGTGTTATTTTTGTAGTTTCAAGAACAATAAAGAGGTTCCATTTCCTCTTCTTTCTAATTCTTTCAAATTCCATAACTGCTTTGTGCCTCTTTTCTTCTTACTGTCAGTTATCCCGGGAAACTGCCAATTACCTTTCCTTTCGTCCTTCTCTTTCCTTCTTCTCTCTTAGTTTAGAAGCTCCTCCTTTCTGGTCAAATCTTCTTCCACTGAGTTCTTTGGTAAATAACGTTCTTCTCTTATGAGAATATTCTGTTGAATAAAATTCTTCACCTTCTTGTACAACATAGTAATAAAAAATTAGCACTTCTGAATTTAAAAAAGACTATTGAGTGAGCGATACAATTCTTTTACTTAAAAGCATTTGTGTTTTGTTTTCTACTTCTCTTTCCTTTTTTTTTGGCTGAGTACAATGAACTTTATTGATGATGCATGACAAGGTAGAGCTTCCTAAGCCCCTCCCTCAGGGGGTCTAGGATGAAAACTATGGATGTCAGGAATGTCTCAGTGTATTGGGGATCAATCTGGGCAAGGGCTCCCTAGCAGCTGAGGGTCTTGTTTCTCCTTGCTGCAGTGGGCGGTCCAGGGGGCTCTTACTCCCTGGAGGCCATGTAGACCATAAAGTCCACCACCCTGTTGCTGTAGCCAAATGCATTGTCATATGAGGATATGAGCTTGACAAAGTCATCATTGAGGGCAATGCCAACCCCGGTATCAAAGGTGGAGGAATGGGTGTCACTATTAAAGTCACAGGAGACAACCTGATCTTCAGTATAGCCCAGGATGTCCTTGAGGGGGCCCTCTGATGTCTTCTTCACCACCTTCTTGATGTCATCATATTTGGCAACTTTCTCCAGGCAGCAGGCCAGATCCATAACTGACACATTGGGGGTAGGGACACAGAGGCCATGCCAGTGAGCATCCCATTCAGCTCAGGGATGACCTTGCCCACAGCCTTGGCTGCGCCAGTAGAAGCAGGGATGATGTTCTGAGCTGGTCCTCAGCCATCACACCACAGCTTTCTAGAGGGGCCATCCATGGTCTTCTGGGTGGTAGTGATGCATAGACTGTGGTCATGAGTCCCTCCATGATGCCAAAGTTGCCATGGTCAAACTTGGCCATGGGGACCAAGCAGTTGGTGGTGCAGGAGACGTTGCTGACAATCTTCATAGAGTTGTCATACTTGTCATGGTTCACATCCATCACAAACACAGGGCATCCACAGAAGGGGCAGAGATGAGGAGCCTCTTGGCTCCACCCTTGAAGTGAGCCCCAGACTTCTCCATGGTGGTGAAGACACCAGTGGACTCCACAGCATACTCAGCACCAGTATCACCCCATTTGATCTTGGTGGGCTCTTGCTCCTGGAAGATGGAGTTGGACTTTCCATTGCTGACAAGCTTCCCATTCTCAGCTTTGACTGTGCCTTTGAACTTGCCATGAATAGAATCATGCTGAAACATGTAGACCATGTAATTGAGGTCAATGAAGGGGCCACTGATGGCAACAATATCAACTTTGCCAGAGTTAAAAGCAGCCCTGGTGACCAGGCACCCAATGCGGCCAAATCCGTTCACTCTGAGCTTTACCATCGGGTCTCAGGGTTGCAGCTGGCTCTGCGCAGGAAGATGTGACTGTCTGTTGAACAGGAGGAGCAGAGAGCCTGTGTTTTCTTTATAACGTTGAGTGATAAAAGTGAAAAGGGTGAAAATTATGTGTAAGGGAAATATTCTTAGTGATAGAATAATAATGATAATAGGAAAAGAAAACACTTTTTTTTTAAAACCAAAAACTAGATATAATCAAGGGTTGGATTTGCTCAGCGGTATTTTGGTTGTATAGCTAGGTACTTATAATAAAAGCAATACCTTTACCTTGAAATGTCCACAGGAAAAATAACTTTAAAATTGGTATTCTGTAACCCTCTAACTCCTAACTTTCCTTTTCTCACTAAAACAATTGTAATTTTGTGAGATTTGACCTTTTTCTATTCCCCATCGTACTGCCAGGCAAAATAGAGAAAATGGGGATGTGAACGTGCTGCCATAGGGGCTCCTAGACATAGTGGTCATCAGCCTGGTGTTTCAGGGATATATTACTTTTGTGCACACAACCAGTCTCAGTTATAAAATGTCAAACAATGGTTGTGACCATCCAGTGAGGTGAATCTTTGTACACTGGAACCCATGCAGATAGTTCTTTTCCACCAAATGAAACTTTCACACCTTATTATTTCTCTTTTCAAACTTCTAACCCCTCTTTCCCAGTTAAATGACCTTGTTTCCCGTTTCACTGAGAAATAGAAGAATCAGAGACCTTTCCTCCTGTTCCCACCACAAGTACCAACCTACCTGAGTTACAAAGTCTGCCCTGTTCCCCCTTGCTGGGAATGAACTTCAGAGGGTGGCCACTCCTGTATGCCGGGGGGTCCTCTCCCCTACTCAAGAGTTTGAGTCCAGCATTCATCCCATCTCACATCTGTAGCTGTGATTTTTTCCTCTTTAGAGGATCATTCTCATTAACATACAAACATACTGTAATTACATTTTAAAAAATTAAGCTTCTCTTGATCCCACTTACCTCTCTAGTTTCCACATCATTTCTCTGTGCTCTTTACTGTAGAACTCTTAGAAAGTGTCAAAACAATTTTTTCTCAAGCTTTTCTCCTCCTACTCTTTTGGAACCCTCTCCAATCTCGTTTTCATCTGCCCTTCCAACAAAAAGGATTCCTGTCAATCTCACTAATGACTTTCACACTGCAAAAGTCCATGGTTAATCCTCAGTCCTCATCCTACTTCATTTATAGGGAGTTTTTGACTCTGGTGATCTCTACCTCCTCGACACTTCCTAACCACTCCCTCCTGGTTCTCTGGCCACCTCAGTGGCTGCTTTTTCTCAGTTTCCTTTGCTGGCTGGCAGGCCCCAGAGCTCAGACCTCCTCTCTTCTCTGCCTGCATTCGCTCTCCTGGTCATCTCATCCAGTCTTGGACATGCTGGCAGTCCAGACCTTTCCCTTGAACACCAAATTCAAATCCACTTGCTCACCATCTCCACTTGAATTCATCACAAACACAGCATACCCAGAAACACGCTGCTATCCCTGTCCTCCTCCAAACCTGCTCCTCTCCCCATCAACCCCATCTTGATAAGAAGCAACTCCATCATTTTTCTAACCTTCGAGTCAACCTTGCTTCCTTCTTTCTCTCACAGCGCTCACTCCAACAAAGCCAGCACCAAATTTTGTTATTTCTATCATCAAAATACATCCAACATCTGACAATTTCTTATTATTAATACATGTTGTTATCTGACTGATTCTAGACACCATCATTTCTTCCCCAGATTGCTGCAGTACCCTCCAAGCTAGTCTCCCTCTTCCCACTACAATCTACTCACCACACAGCTGGCAGGGAGCTATCTTTAAAGATGAGTCACATCAGGTCATTCTTATCCAGTGACTTCCCCTCTCACTCTGTGTAGGGTTTCACAATCTAATCTAATCTTTCCTAACTCTTCCTCCTTTCTCTACTGAATTCACACCAGCCTTTTAGTATTCCTTACTTGAACCAAGGACACTCCTACCTCAGGGCCTTTGCATTTACTATTCTCTCAACTGGGAATTTTCTCCCGATATTTACTAGATTCTTCCCAGTACTAAATTGAGGACCCTGTTCAAAAGCTACCTGATCAATTGCAGCCTTCCCTGATTGTTTTATATAAAATAGCAAACCTCTTTCCCACCTCCAAGCATTATCTGTTTTTTGTTTTCTTTTCCTTTATTTTTGCTCTTCAGTCTTCTTTACTTTTTTCTATAACATCGGTCATTGAGATATGCAATAAGCCAGGACAGATGGAAAAGGGAAACTGAGACAGAGAGCTGAACAAATTGGCTGAACAATTTACAGCCAGATACAGAAGATCACCTCCCTATAAATAACATCTCTGCCTCAGTTGTACTTCAGCTCCAGGCCCCCAAAAGCAGCAAAACCAGGTGGGTGATGCCAGGACCAGCTGCAGTAACTAATGACCCCCTCCTGTCGCTGACCAATCAGTGGAGACCATGATCCTGAAAGGGCACACTTGGAAAAGCTGATGACTATTCCATTGAGATCCTTCCCCAAGACCATCCCTAAACTCCCAGCCTTTAAAAACCTTGCAAATGCAGGTTCCCAGAATGCTAACTCCTGGGAGCACGCCCGCAGCTTTCCTTTCTCCCTTTTCCTCCCCGACAGGCACACATCTCTTAAACTGAAAGGGTCCCTTCTGACTTCTCAGCGAACCAAAGCACCTCTGCCTAGGCTCTCTCACGTTGCTTCTTCTGTCCTAAGTCCTTTCTTGTTTTACTGTCCCCAGCTTTAATAAACATACTCTCACAATCACCTGGACTCTGTCCTGAAGTCCTTCCTGAACAAAGGCAAGAAGCTGCACTCTAGTGGCAGGCCTGAGGCAGACCCGTTCCTGACTAGTCCCCTTTCTGGTAACATCATCAGCTGTCTTACTTGTCTATGGCCTTTCTTTCTCTCAATTAGAATGTAAGATCTATGAAAGCAGGGTTGGTGTCTATTTTGCTCACTGATGAATCATTAAGTTCTAGAACCACTCCTAACTGATCCCTAACTAGTTGTTGAAAGAATGGACAAATGAATGGATGAATGGAACATTTTTGCTATTATGTTTTTTAATAACATAGAGAAACATTAAAAATTGCTCTACATCAATAAAAATGTACTCCACCAAGGAAGTATAACATGATTGGTAAAATACAATATTTGGAGAAAACTTTTTGAGAAACTAATTAAAGTCATTCTAAAGTTGTCCAGAAATCCATTGGCTAAAAGAATGGTACAATAAAACACACAGCAATGAAAAATAATGAATGAGAACAATATACAGTGACCTGGAGATTTATTCATAATATAACATTAGGTGGAAAAAATATCAAACTTCAAAGTAACAAAATTAGCATCATTCCATTTTTTTAAAGTTTCAATGACTACTACATTTTATAAATATGTGGGTTTTGACCATGAAGAAAATAACTTCAAAAGGATAGAATTAAAGTAGGAAATCTCAAACTTCATTTATAAACCCCGATGTTGTTTACTTTATTGAAGTAATCATTTATTATTTTCATAATGTTTTTATACAATAAAGCTTTTCAATGTGTTAATGTAGGAAAGTGTTTGAGACAAAGTTTTTAATGGAATATGATGTAAGCATTGAAAAGCTTTTACATTTATAAATAGTTAAGTCTTAAAATGCAAAATTAAATTATCAAATGCTTGAGCCACACTTAGGAAAATAGTTAACTAGATAAATTAAACAAACTTCATATTTTTCCTTCATTGCTTATGCAACTGAAAACATTTTCAAATAGTTCTACTAAGTTTAATGTATAAATACATCCAAGTTGCAAAAGATCAAAAAAGCTTTTTCTAATCTTCACCCAAGGACTTTCTTTTTCTTTTTTTACTGGCTTTAGAGAGACAGGAAGAGTGAAGGAGACAGAGAAAAATATGGATGTGAGACAGAAACATTCAGCAGTTACCTCCTGTACACACCCCGACCAGGGATCAAACCCACAACCTAGGTACCAGCCCTGACTGGGAATCCAACTGGCAGCCTTTTGGTGTATGTACAGGATAACACAGCCAAGGCAAGATCCAAAAACAATTTTTTTTTCCTTGAAGAAGGATATAAACAAATTATCAAGGAATCATTTCTTGATTTTGTTCCTTAGGAGGATAGTCCAACTGCTGGAATGATATTTATTTGGGGACTGTGTTAATTTGAGTGATCTGGAGCTTTCCAAGTGTCACGGACAGGAAGTAGACTGCCTATGACTAAATAAGATGAACGGAGTATACTCAGGCATAGAAGCAGGCTTAAGAGAAGGACAGCACGCACTACCTAGTACAGAATCTCAATTTCCTTAGCAACAAGGCCGTTACAGAATGCCAAGAGAATCTAACTATTTTTAATATTCCTTAAAATATACATTTTTTTAGCCTACAGTTTCAATCTTGATATTTGCTTCAAATTCTTTCCAAGAAAATCAGATACTATATTAAAGAAATTTAATTCTGAACAAATTGGTGATTCCTTTATATAATATGTATGTATAAATATTTATTATACATATAAATAAGTATACTTTCTCATACATAAAATATTTATATAATACATATATGTTATACATATTATATTATAAAACTATAAAACTTAGTTTTTCATATATGGAAAAAGTGAGTTTTCACACATGGTAAAAAATCCTTGAGTTAATAAAAGGTAATAAAAGTTCCTAGATCTTTTGGATTAGCAATATCTTTTGGATATTCAAAATTTTTATTTATTATTCACAATACTACCATAGAAGGCATAAATAACATATGTCCACACCAAGACCTATAGAAAAGTGTTCGTACCAGTCTTATTCATAATAACCAAAACCCAGAAACCAAATGCCATCAATAGGAGAAGGAATAACTAAGTCATGGAATAGTTACACAATGAAACATTACTCAAGAATAAAAAGGAACTAATTCCTGATGCAACAATATGGATATATCTCACAGGTATTATATTGACAACAGACACGAGACAAGAGGAAGTCAAACCCAAGGCATTCTTAATTTATGATACCATTTATATGAAGTTCAAAAACAGATCAAACTGATCTGTGGTGACTAAAATCAGAAAATGGTTGTTTTAGGGGAGGAGATTATCTAAAAAACTGGAAAGGAGCACAAAGGAACTTTTGTGGAGCGATGGGACATGTTCTGTATCTTGTTTGAGTGGTGGTTACATGAGTATATACAATTGATAAAAGTCATCAAATTGAAGTAAGATTGAAGATTTTCATTATGTGCAAATTCAACTTTAAAAAATTATTGTACAAAGGGTTATTATTAAATACAGTGTGCTATAGTTGATTTAACCATTCCTCTAATGTTGGGCATTAGTTTTTTCCACTTTTCACAATCATGAATTATAATTCAATAAATATCTTTGTGCATATATTACATTGATCCACATGAAATTACCAATCTTCAATATTTCAATCTATAAAAATGACAAGTCCATATGTTCCAACATAATTTTTAATATTTTGGATTATTCCCGTACATTAAATGTTCAGAGTTGAGAGATTTGAGCAGTTTATTAACACAATACACTGTTGACACATATTGCTAAATGCTTTTCCTACCAGTTCGACAAAGATATACTTCCTACTAACCTTTTATAAAAGTGTCTACTTGCACCTCAATATTTTTAATTCTTTATAACTTGATAGCCACTTAATCTCTTCCACAACTGTATGCAGTCTCTTCTATCTTACCAGCTCTTTGTACCTCTCTTATATTCTTCTTCCATCATGTATGTGTACACTTATGGGTGTACAAGAAAACTTCTGGAGGACAAGTACAATCTCTTTTTCTTTATCTCCGAGCCTACTGCCTCTGCATGTCATTCATTCATTCATTCATTCATTCAAGGAACATCTATTGAGTTCACACAATGGACCAGTAACTGAGGAGGTGCAACAGGCATTCAAAATGTTCACTGACCTGAACACCACTGGTTTTATATATCCTTTTATTATCTCATTCGACATTCCTACCCCGCGTTTTAAATTTCCAGATTGAGACTTTCTCATTTCTACGGTGCACTAATCTGGAAACAAAAGCTCTGAAAGTTTAGCCTTTAAATGTTTTGAGTATGTCGGGTCCCTTCCGTTGGCCCTGTTAATTATTCCTTAAAATGCACCGGAGCGCCAGACTCTGGGGGACTTTAGAAGGGGATAGTAAAATCGAGGGCAGTCTGGTGGTGAAGGGACTTTTCACCGAAGTCCGAAGGGCGCCAGGGTCATAAATTTCTCTATAAGGACACCAGTGTAATGAATATGCAAATCACGTTAGCGGGAGCACACAGCACTTCCTGTAGCGCCCGCTGCCCCAACCCATTCCCACCAAGTGCCTAAATGAGCGGGGCGGGACTCGTCTCTCTCGCGGATTCTGAGGCGAGCCCCGCCCCCTGATCCGCCCCGCTCCGTCCGGGGCGCGCGCCGGGAGCCCCGCCCGGCAGTCTGGAAAGGGAGGGCCGGCGCTGCCGCACAGCTTCTTGCGGTCGGGTTCGGGACCGGGCTGCGCGTGACCGGCGCCGCGCGCGAGCGCCGTGAGCGCGCGCCCGGGCCAGTGACAGCCTCCGGGATGGACTGTGGCTCCGTCTCCGAAGAGGGGCCGAAGCACCCGCCGGACCGCCGGCGTCTTCTACTTTTCTTACTCGCCGGCCGCCACGGAAGCCTGGGCGGCCGCGGCTTTTCGGCACGCCGCTGCCTGTCCGCATTCCCGGAAGGTCGCGGGGCGCTGGGCCCCCGAACTCCGGGGGCCCGCGGCGCTTCCCGTGCCTCTGCGCTGCTCCTTCTGGTGCTGGTGCCCTCCCCACGCCTGGCCGCCGCCGCCCAGCGCCGACCACTAGGAGACTGGGAGCGCTCGCGCCCGGAAACCTTGGGTTCCCCAGCGGGTTGCGGGGGCGGCGGCGCACGGTGGGGCCAACTGGGCCCCGCCCTGGGCGTCACTGGTGCCGCCCGCCCCCTCCACCTGTGCCAAGCCCGAGTGCCAGCCCTCGCTTCCTCGAGGAGAGGTAGGATCAGGCGGTCAGAGGAGAGGGGGCTCGCCAGGCGGGGCTGGGACAGAGGGGTGGGAAGGCCGGGAGACCCAGAGGTCCGGTCACTAGAGGTCACCAGGTTTCTTCTAGGGCGTGGGGACGAAGGTCTGTCTGGCCCCGCCCTTCTGGTCCGCAGTATCTTGGTCTTGGCCAGCGAAGATGATCTGAATTAGCCGGTATAAAGGTTTTGGCACAGAATTGGAATGGGATTTGGGGAGGGTGGCGCGAGCCGGGACAGTGAGTGCTCATGCAGATTGCTGTTTTGCCAGTACTCACCTTGTCCCGACTCGGGTGAAGGCTGTGAGGGAGGCTGGCAAGTTTGAGAGATGGAGCTCTGGGAAATGAAGGGATTGTTTCACAATCTGATATTAAAATCCAATGGATTTGTTAATTAAATCATTAAGCGTTGGCACCTACTCTGTGCCTGGCACATTAACAGATGTTTGGAACCTATCAGTCCACAAAATATTTGCATTCTTGGAGCTTAATTCCAACAAAAGAGAGGATATACATATATGTTTAAATGGATAGATATAGATATAATTTTTTTATACATATACAATTCACATGTTCATATATAATAGTTGTATGTACATAATCTAATAAATACTATAAGAAAAAATAGAGGTGTTAAGGGTTAAGAAGTGAGGTGGGCCTCCAGTTATGACTTTAATAGCGTCTTCAGAATAAGTTTCACTGAGAAGGTGGCCTTTGACTAAATACTTGAAGGGGGTGAGGGCAGTCACTGCCCTACATGAAATTAAGGAAATCTAAACAGGCTCAGTTCACTAGATAGCAAATTGTTGATAAAAAGGTCACCGTTTTGAGTAATTATTAGCAAACTTGGCAAAAATATCACTTTGGGGGCATACTTTTCCATCAGTGGCCATCAGTACCCACTCTACCACTCTGGTGGCTTTTTTCTTTTTTCTCAACGGAACCGCCCAGTAAATGTGGGCTGCATCTAAAATTTAAGAATACCTTTGGCTAGGGGTGAAAGTGATTGGTAGAGCAACAGTGAACAAAGCTTTACATACAGAAGGTGGGGAATGAATAATAAGTGAACTTTGTCAGTGTCCTGCAGTACTTACGAGTTAGAGATGGCTTTGAACTTTATTTCTGTACTTTGCCTTTTGGTACTATTTTTTGTCAAGCTGGAAACTCGTGGTTTATTTTCTTCATAATTCAAGATTATGGTGCAAAGGGGAGAGTGTTCTTTCTCATCAGTTTTCCGATATTGTATCCACAAGGTGGTAACGTCGGATTAGTCTCAAATGATGTCATTCTTCACTGAGTATGTATGGATCATAAATATACAGTGGAAACACAGCCAAGACAGTTAAGGAATCATGTGTGCCCACTAGCCATCAGCAAATGAGAGTTTTGTTCCTTTGTCTTCAGCCTAGTAGTTTGTTTAGTGCCAAAGGTCCTAAGTAGGGCTACTTGGACTTAAGGATGTTACAAATAGGAAACTTGTACCTTATTTTGCTGTGTATAATACTCTCCTGTGTATAATGTGCACCCACGTTTTTTGCCCAGACTTTAAAGGAAAACATCTTTCATTTGAATTTTTTAATTCAATTTTTGTATTTCTATTTAGAAACAAAACTATCATATTTCAGGGTGTTTTGCATGCAGATATCATTATTGATTTCTAGTTACACTTTTAACACATAAGCACAAATAAAAGAATTATAAACATTTCTATAGATACAGGATTAGTACGGCCCATGTGTAATGCACATCCTTATTTTTCTATCGAAAATTAGGACAAAAAAGTGAGCATCGTACACAGCAAAATACAGTACTTGATTCCCTCTTCTGGTCAAGGCTAACTTTGGGCTTCTGTTGTTTGTGTGTTTAACATCCTTTAGGTATATTGAAGGTCCCCCAAAGGAGACTTTCCTATTACTATATATTAATATAGCTCAGCTTATTTTCTTTCTGGTTATTAGTAGGTACTTGTGGTTCTTGGGTCTCCTTTTGTTGTCACAAGAAAGAAAAGTGAGTCAGAGGTGCTCTGAATGTCAGTATTGCTGCATCCTCAGGCCCTTTGACAGAAGGTGAACTTGCATTCACCCTCTGTCAGCGGGGGTTGGAGGGCCAAGTGGGAAGTGGCCAGCCCTTTTCTCCACTTCTCAGATGACAATATTTCTATGAAATAAGCTTGCAATTGAAATAAACTCCAATAATTTTTTGGGAAGAAAAATCTGCAGTATCTAAATTGGAATTAGTTCTTGCTTAGAAAGGAGTCATGGTATTTTGTTTTGTTTGTGGTATTTTGTTTTAAATCATGTAATAATTAGTTTGTTACCAGAAAGCAGGAATTTGGGACTAGACTAAGCCCATCACTCTTCATAAGCCAGTTCTAGACTCAAATGTTTTCAAGATTCTTAACCATGCACAGTCCAGCCCAGTTCTAAGATGGGTGGGTGGCCTACAGAGAGCCCCTTGAAAGGTGCCTTCATTCAGTCATTCATTCATTCACCCACAATGTTTCTAGAGCTAGGTCTGTTCTGTGTCAGCAGACATGAAGGGTCTCTTCTCATGGAATTTTTGTCCCAGGACTGGAGGTAAAGAATGAAAAAAGAGGTAGGCATTTATGTGAAAAGGGAAGACCGTGGGTGAAGAGCAACACTTGCTCCTGTGATTGTTGTGAGCGTGGAATGAAATGTACCTCCCTTAGCACAGTATCTGTCACCTAATAATTGGTAATACTCTTATTATTTTTGCCATTGTTACTCTATCTTCTGAACATGCTCCCAGGCCCTGTCGCCACACGTGGTGGACACTCAGCTGCCAGTACCTAGATGTTATGACTCTGCCCCCTAATCATAAGTGGCTGGGCCGAGCAGGGCCTCCCAGAGGTTAAGAGGCTGGCTCTGCCCATTAACTGGCATTGTGACCTTGGGCAAGTGTCTCAACGTCTCTGAGACTTATTTTCTTTGTATGGAAAATGAGAGTCATAATAAGACCTACATCCCTCCCATCGGATTGAGCTGAGGGTCAAATGAGTTACGGAATGAACAGCCTTCAGCACAGTGCAGGCACATGGTAAGCTCCTTTAGGTATTAACTGTTCATGTTACTATCGATCCACATGAGTACAGGTTATTCGAGTGCCTGTTGTATGCCGAGCAGTGTTCTAAGTGCTGCAGGTACAGTAGTGAACAAAACCAGACATACCCTGACCTCGCAGAGCTTAGATTCTAGGGAGAGAAGGCAACAGTAAACAAGTAAATGTAATACCTGATAGGAGCAGTGCAATGAAGAACGTTAAAGCAGGGTGGGGTCTGCTGATACAGGTGATTAAGAAAAGGGGTAACATTGAGCTGTTCATTGAATGTTTGGGGTTCTCCTTTCAGACCTTTGTGACTTGCTTTGGCCAATGAAATGTGACTAGAAGTGGTAGGTGCCACTTTTGAGTGGAACTGCCAAGCTACTGTGCGATTCTCCACATCCCTTTAAAAAAAACAGAATGAAAAAGAGTTACTCATTTATGTAATAAGGGAAGACAATGTGTTAAGAGGAGAAAGGAGCTGAGCTCAGATTTTCTTTCTAGACAGTCTCATGATCCATATCTTAGAAATCATACAGTTGCATTTTTGTTTTTAATAATTTTTGGCCTTCAGTATGCCAGGCCCTCTGCTAGATGCCAAGAATACAAAAATGACTAAGATTGGCTGCTCTTGGGGATTGTGCACTAATAGAGGATACAGATATGGAAATAATATAATAAGTTCTGTGATAGAGCTATCTGTCCTGGGCTGAGATAAAGGAGCAGTAAAGGTGGCTCCCTGACCTGGGTAGAGTTGGCAGAGAGAGCCATAAATTGTATAACCAGAACCAGAACGTAATGAGTGTTTAGGAAGTTGTCAAATTAAATGAAGTGGGGTAAAGAAGATGCTTAAAATTTACCATTTGAGGAAGGGGAGCAAACCAAGATTAAGGATGGAATACCAAAGAATGAAAGTTCAGGAAACAGGGTAGCTTCGGTGGCTGGAAAGAAAGCTGAAAAGGTAAGTGTGGGCCAAACTGGAACAGGATGTGTATGCCTTGCCAAGGGCTTTATAATATAGGCCAGTGGTTCTTTGACTCTAAGGGCCATTTTTTAACCATTAAACACACACACAGAGACAATAGTTGTTGCATTTTATATGTTGTCAGTCTACAGTGTGTACTACAGAGGTACTATTGGATCTCTTGATCTTACTGTGACCACAGCAACCCTATTCTTTTAGCCAGTAAGTTGAGAACTACTGCTCTAGGCTTACACGGAAGAAGCAGATCTGTGGGGGCCTGTCCATGTCATGTTTTTGCTTTGCAGTTTCTCTAAGAGGGTGTAGGGATTGAGAGTAGGAGTTGATAAGCTGAAGTATCTTTCTGGTCATTTAGGAGACCTACTGAGCAAACCTTTGAACTTTGAGTTAGTAGATGACTGTTATCTCTTCTACCACTCTTCTACAACACCTGGCATCATTGAAAAGTAAGGACAAATATGTAGCAAAATTTGCACATAACTATGTTTATTACATTTAAATGAAAGGGTTTAATTTTGTGTTGTCCATCTCTTTTTTTCCCCTTTGCTGTCAAAATGTCTTTTTTTTAGTATGACTGTAATAGTAAGGAGCTATTATGTTTAAATGTCCTTTTTTGGCTAAATCACAAATTGACACTACAATTGTTGCATTTTTTTTAAAAAAGCTAGTATTGTGGTTCATGAAATACAAAAGCCAGGAAACCATTACTATGCTACCTACATCAAATGAGAACCCTGAAATAAGTTTACAAAATGGGTTGGATCTGTAGCTAAGTGAATAGAAATTCATAAAAATGGTAATATATAAATTGTTAAACTCATCTCCCTAAAAATAGGCTTTTGCAAAGACATCACAAGGGAAGAAAACGACAGATCAATCTCTTGTAAATAAGGACACAAGAATCCTCTAGAAAATACTAGCAAACCAAATCTTGAAATATATAAAAATGACTATCCACCAGGACCAGATGGGATTTTGTCCCAGGAATACCAGGTTCATTTAACATCTGGAAATCAATTTATGTAATGCACCATATTAACAAAATAAAGGAAACTACATGATCATCTCAAAAGACAAAGAAAGGGAATTTGACAAAATTCAACACCCCTTCATGATTTAACACACACACACACACACACAGACACACTCGGCAAACTAGGAATTATAAGGTAACTGCTTCATCTGGTAAAGTGCATCTGTGAAAAACCCTCAGCTAATATACCCCATGGGAAGAGACAAAATGCTTTTCCTCTAATGCAGCAGTTCCCAACCTTTTGGGGGCCAGGGACCGGTTTTGTGGAAGACAGTTTTTCCATGGACCAGTGTGACTGGGGGAATGGTTTTGGGATGAGTCAAGCACTTTACATTCAAGCCCACCTACTGCTGTGCAGCCCTGTTCCTAACAGGTCCACCAGTACCGCCCCATGGCCCAAAGGTTGCAGACCCCTGCTCCAATGTCAGCAGTAAGGGATGTCTGTTCTCACCCTTCCATTCAGCACTGCACTACAAATTCTAATCAGGGCAGTTAGGCAAGAAAATGAAAACGCATCCAGATTGTAAAGGAAGAGGTAAAACCACCACTGTTCACAGACGATGACCTTGTACTTAGAAAATTCTAAGGAATTCATTAAAAAACTATTGGAGCTAATAAACAAGTTCAGTAGGATACAAGATTAATATACTAAATACATTTTTAAAATACATAAAAATCAGTTCTATTTCTATACACTAGCAATGAACATTCTGAAAAATTAAATAATAATTCCCTTTACAGTAGCATAAAAAATATTTAGGGATAAATTTAACATGACAGCATAAAATTTATACTCTGAAACCTACATAACATTATTAGAGATATTAAAGACCTAAATAAAGGGAAAGACATCCCATGTTCATGGGTTGGAAGACTTTAATATTGTTAAAATGTTTAGGGTCAGAAATTGATAAACTGACCCTAAAATTCATGTGGAAGTGCGAGGGACTGAGAATAGCCAAAAACCATCTTAAAGAAGAAAAGAGTCACAGTACTCACTTCCTGATGTCAAAACTTAGCGATCAAGGTTCTCAATGTAAGAGCTAAAACTGTAAAATAACTAGAAGAAAACATAGGTGTAAATCTTTGTGTACTTGTATTAGCCAATAGTTTTCTAGATGTGACACCAAAAGCACAAGGAACAAAAGAAAACAAAGAATTGAGCTTCATTATAATTAAAAACTTCTGGGCTTCAAAAGGTGCTGTTGAGAAAGTGGAAGACAATTCACAGAATATTTCAAATCATATATATAGTATGGAACTTGTATCTAAAATTCATGAAGTCTTATGACTCAGCAATAAAAAGTAACCCAATTTTTTTTATGTAGGCAAAGGGTCTGAATAGATATTTCTCCAAAGCAGATGTAAATGTCCAATAAGCACATGGAAAGATACTCAGCATCATTAGCCATCAGGGAAATGCACATCAAAACCACCATGAGATACCACTCTACACCCACAAAGGTGATTATAATAAAAAAGATAAAAGGGGTGTTGAGGATACGGAGAAATCGGAACCCTCGTACGCTGCTGGTGGGAATGTCAAATGGCGTGGCCACTTTGGAAAGCAATCTGACACAACTTCATAAGGTTAAACACAAAGTTACCCTATGGTGCAGCAGTTCCACTCCTATGTTTGTACCCAAGAGAATTGAAAACAGGCTTACACAAAAGCTTATACACAATTTTAATAGCAGCATTATTCATAATAACCAAGAAGGAAACAACTCCTATGTCCTTCAACGAATGAGTAGGTTGAGTAAAATTGGTATTTTTGTACAATGAAATAGTATTTGGCAATAAAAAGAAGTAATGTACTACACATACTACAGGGTGGATGAATCTTGAAAACATCATGCTAGCTGAAAGAAACCAGTTACAGCATACCACATGTCTTATACTCTGTTCATTCGCAGTGTCCAGAGAAGGCACATCCCCAGAGTCAGGGAGTACATCAAGAGTTGCCTAGGAGTGGAGGCCTGGGGAGTTTGGTTACTTTTGGGGACGGTGACAGCATTCTAAAGTTGATTGTGGGGATGCTTGCACAAGTCTGTGAATATACTAAAAACAATCAAATTGTACACTGGGAATAGGTGAGTTGTATAGTATGTGAATTAGAGCTCAATAAAGCTGTTGTTAAAAAAAAAAAACCCAGGCTTTTGAGGTGTGCCTGATTTGTTCATGTTGCTGGGTTGCTTTGGTTTACCATGAGGTCCCCTTTTGAACGTGATTGTCCTTTGCATTCTAGAGCTAAGCCTCTCTGCTGGGCGCCCACAGCTGGAGCGCAGACACCAGGATTTCACCTCTTCTGGGAGTAAGAAGCTCTACTTTGACACCCATGCCTTAGTGTGTTTACTGGAAGAAAATGGTAATCCCTCCTCTTTGGTCACTCAGTGCCATAGAACGGCGCCGTGAATTATTACTTCTCTCACGATTTCATCTAATTTCTCATATTTCTCTTTGACTTTTAAGTCTGCAGGTAATCTTTTGCTCAGTCTCCATTTTTGAGTCCTCGTTTTTTGTTGAAGGACATTTTTGCTTCATCAATACAATAGAGATTTTCTCACACATTTTGTCCAACTGAAGTGTATTCTTTTAACATCACTCTAGAAATATAGTGTTAAAGATAAAAATCTAGGCACGAGTCAGCAAAACTCAGGAGTGGTTCTCACTGTCTGAAGCAGAGAAGTGATGGTTTTATTGCTGTGCATCTTGTATGCTTTTACAATTTTTATGAAATTTAAATGTTGCTGAGCAGCAATTATTGATAATATCACATCATTGTGTTCTCTTTAAAAAATATTCAGACTAACATTTTCTCTCATTGCTATTGTGTTCATTAATACAGAATGTTGCTCTGGCCATGGCTAGTGTGGCTTAGTGGTTGACTGCTGGCCTGCGGAGCACAGGGTCACTGGTTCGATTCCCAGTCAGGGCACATGCGTGGATTGCAGGCCAGGTTCCCAGTAGGGGGCGCTTGAGAGCCAACCAGACATGGGCGTTTCTCTCCCTCTCTTTCTCCCTCCCTTCCCTTCTCTCTAAAAATAAATGAAATCCTTTTTTAAAAAAAAAGATTGCTCTGACATATATGACATTTGTTGAAAGCACACTTCATTTATAGAGAACATTCTCATATTTCATCTTATCTAGACAAATACACCAAGTATAATTCTCTATACTGTGACACATACATCTCAAAATCAGAATCTTATATATCATAGATTATTCCTTGGAAATAAATGTATCTTATGTTTTTAATTCATTGATAGTTATTTATCCAGTTGTGTGTGATCATATCTGAAAAGCTACCCTCTGTAGACGTACTAAACATGCCCAGACCAAGGTGATGGAATGAATTCCGTGCCCCTGTGGGGGTTAGAAGCTCTGGGTTCAAGCTGCACTGGGGCTTAGCCTCGGCAGTCCTTTCATCCTCAGTTTCTGTTCCCTCCTTGGTGGCATGGGCATGCTAAGAATTCCAAAGGGCCTTTCGAATATTAAATTAAATAATGTTATTGAATGCATCCGGAAAAGCTGTCAAATGCTATATAATATATTTTACAAGCTTTTCTTGTCAGACTTGAACTAGCCAGCCCTTTTCACCAAAATTTCTTTTATTGGCCAAAAAAGAAAAGTGGAAGTGAGAAGAGGGCCATCTAAAATATCTTGATAAATTAGTAGGAGTCTTGCTACATTTTTTTTCTTTTTGGTGGGCCTGTGTGTTTCTATTCAAAGTAGAAATATTAGAGACAGTGGGGGCGTATCAACATCCACTAGGTGTTTGATGATATTAGGGGACATCATTAATTTTGTTAAGTGTAACATCGGCAAGGTAGCCGCAGTGGACTGCAGATGGCCACCAATCCTTTCTAATGAGAGGTGGAGTTTATTTTCCCTTTTCACCTTTAAAATTTTATTTATTCATTTATACAAATAAAAAATTGAGTATTTTTAAAATATGTTTTGGTGTATATAGTTCCTACTTTTCTTGGTTTCGAACCTTGAAATATGCATGAATATTTGCATATTTCAAGGCCAGTGCTGTGAGGACCCCACTGGAGTGTGTAGGGTAAGTTGTCCGGGTTAGGGTGAGGCCAGACAACTTACCCTTCGAGGAATATTCCCTCCTTTATCCTTTTTTTCTGCAGTTATGTCTCCTCATTAATGAAACTCCCTCTATGTCTACAGTCTCACTAACCCCAATGTGTTTTGTTCTCTCACTCCTGCAAAAGAATGATTTGTGGCTGGGAACTCAGCAGGTTTGCAGAGGCTTCTGCTTCTCCTTGTCTCCTTTCACTTTCCACAGGCACTTGTTTGATTTTAAGGCTTTGGAGTTTGTTTTATTATCAGCATAAGTTCCTTTCCAGTCTCTATTTTTCTTTTCTTCATAATTGGCAAATCTCATTATGTTTAACTATGAACTATTCTTAAATTTTTAAAAAGTGCAAAAGACATATACATTTTTTAAAAATTAGGGAGATAGGAGAAAAAAAACGTGCAAAACTATTCTGAATCCCAGTATCTGAGGGCTACACATGTTACCATTCTGGCAGACAACATTTTGAGTGATTTTTCTAGATGTGCCTGACCCACACATTGAAAATTGAAGGACTTTGAATGAAGTGAAGGGAGTAGGTCTTTGAAGGGTTTCTTTCTGTCGCCTTTAAAACTGTGCCTTTTTTTGAAAAAATTATACTCTCATGCATAATCTCATCTAGATTATATCACCTATAACTTTATTCAGACAAATGTGCCATTAATTACAAGAATCATAGATTCTTCTGAAATTCTTATAGACAGACGTATTTAATAGAAAGCACTACTTTCCACGGGCTTGGTTTTAAGCATTTTATTAGAATTTCCAATATGAAATATAAATTATTATCTAAAGTTATTAAAAATAGCAATACTGCCAAGTTGAATCTTTATACAGTTCAGTTCAGTATCATTTATTGAGAGTATCAAAGAATACATTTTTTTTCCTGTTCGGGCCTGCATCATCACTGACTGAAGGGAATTGCGGAGGACAACCAAAAGAACCGATTTTAACATTAATTGTCTTTGAACATTAATTTACCATATTTTTTGGACCATAAGATGCACTTAGGTTTTAGAGGAGAAAAATAGGAAAAAAAATTTTAAAGCAAAAAATGTGGTAAAATATTTAATAATATAAATAACATAATATTTTACCAATGTAAATGTAAGCTACATTTGGACTATAAGACGCACCCCCCATTTTCCTCCCAAATGGGGGGTGCATCTTATAGTCCGAAAAATATGGTGACTAACAACAAAATCACTGTGTCAATAATTTGACTTATTTATGCTGGATATAAAATAAGTGAGCTTTTCTACTTACTAAATTATTTTTTGCTAATATATACATTTTATAATGGAGGAAGTCACATCCATTAAAGAAAATAAAAATTACCTAGGATCTTTGTTAAATCACAAAAGCAGTAAATTGTATCTGTAATGTTGAGTCTTGCTTTTTTTCACCGGGCCTTGCATGCAGGCATCCCCTATGTTACTACACATTCTCTGAAAACATGATTTTGGACAGCCAGGGAGGACATTATAGAGCAGTTAGCCCAGCTGCTCGTTTTACATGAAGAAACAGACTCAAACGTGGCATACTTGTCCAGGGTGACAGACACGTCGTAGCTCGTGCCTAGTCTCCTCGTCCTCCTACCACAGTCTTTCACCTGCTTCTGAGCCCCGACTTTCACTTCACTTGTGTAAGCTTGTGTTTTCTCCCTCCCTGTGAAGGGCTTCTTTTTTTTTTTTTTTTTTTGACAACTAGAATCTCCTGAGTGTAATTGTCTTGGTGTGTTTACTTAGGGTTTACTACTCAACAAGCAGAAATCATTGTGTCTGCGTTGGTCAAGATCACGGAGGCCAACATGGATATCGTCTACAAAGACATGGTCACCAAGATGCAACAGGTGAGCTTTGTCAGGGCACTTTTGCAAATTTGAAATCTAAAGGGAGGGTGTCATTTGTAATATGTATTTTTAGATAATGTTCTATTGACAAGCATATAGAAATTTTAACCATAGTTGAGAGAGGCAGATTATTACAGTGGCATAAAAAGTATTTATTCAGAGCTACTTAGTGAACTCTTGTAGAATCATTATGCTTTTGTAGACTCACTGTACTTAAATGCCGATGGTTCAGCCCTCCATACCTGAGTAAATGGGGAGGTGGCCAGAATTGCAGCGGTGTGCGTTCGAGCCACTGGTCCTCAGACTGCCGCCCTTTTAGCTGTGATTCAGTTGATGGTGATACTGGACTTGAGTTTTTATTTTCCTTTTCTCATTTTGGAATAAGGGGCGACCTTGCAGAACCTCTTTTCTGTGTCTACATTCTTGTAGTTTCTCATTAAGATGATCCTAGGTAGAAACCATAGGAGAAGTACTTTCTAGACTAGACTAAGTTATATGTTTTGTTTTTCTTTTCCTAGGAGATCACTCTTCAGCAAATAATGTCTCAGATTGCTAGTGTGAAAAAAGATATGATTATTTTGGAGAAGAGTGAATTTTCAGCCCTCAGAGCAGAAAATGAGGTAAAACTAAACAGCCACTTGTAAAATGCTTTATATTCAGACGTTGAGATATAATATACATACAGAGAAGTGCACAAGTGAATGTACATCTCAATGGATCTTCACAAAGTGTACACTACCAGTCAGACAAGAAGTAGAACACTGCCAGCATCCCGAAGTCCTGCGCCTGCCCCCCCCCAGGCACTCCCACAGAGGGGACCACTATTGTGGGTTATAGCACCACTGACTAGTTTTGCCTCTTCTAGAGGCAACAGTAACCAACTCTGCTAATTTAAGCATAAAATTCAACTGATGGGGTCATACAGTGTGTCTCGTAACAGTAGGTCACGCTTTTCCGTTGCCTGTGGTGGTATATGAACATGCCAAATTATTCTGCTGTGATGTATATTAGAATTGTTGCTAGTGCTTGGTTATTATGAAGAAATGCTGCTGTAAAATATCCCTTAGTTTCTTAAAGTGTGACGTATGGGATCAGTGTTTACATAAATGGTGTCTTTGCATCGTCCTTGTGTTTTCAATCCTGTTATAGTCCCATAAAGGAAGTTCATTTATTACCTGTTTATATTAGTCTCAGTCTCGCAAGAAACCTTCTAGCAAAGATTCTCTTTTTGCTAGAAAAGGGTAAAATTTGAAACTCTCAGAATTGTCCCTGAAATCAACTGTTTGAGGGCATTTAGTTAAAAGAAAAATTAAGGGAGATATTAAAGAAAGCAAGGTCTCTGAAGGCAAATGTGTATGTAAAAAAAATTGTCCCATGCTGGCATGTCAGCTAATCGCTTCTCCTACTGAGACTGCTCAGTTAAGGTGGTGCTCTGAAAGTTGTCAGCTTCGTGCTGACTCTGGGAAGAACTTGTGTGTAAATACATGTCCTCATATTTGTTTATTAACACGTTTTATATTTCTCTTCTAACCTTCTAAACATATCCTTGACTTGGTTCTTTCTAATGTGTTTTTAGAAAGTAAAACTTGAACTACATCGGTTGAAACAACAAGTAATGGTAAGATCCTCATTCCTGTTTGCTTGCTTGCTTACAGTTACATAAGTTTAATAAATATAATGTCAGAAATACTTTGTTCTTAAAAACTTAATTCTATGTTAAATATTTGTGTAATATGTCTCAAAAGTACACATTGGAAGATTTAGCTAAGAACACAGCCAATGAATAAATTATTGATGTCTGTAACCAAATTCATTAGGAAAATTGTGTTCTAGGAGGAATTAAATCATTTTTAAATAAAAAATTCTTTAAATTAGGCACATGGTACCCTATATTTTCTTAGAAGAGACTGTCTTTAGAGAATTACGTATGGTTTTAAAATGCTCACTGTACCAATTGTTAGATTTTTTTTTAATTTTTTAATTTTTAAAAATTTTTTTTAGAGTGAGGGGCAGGGAGGGAGAATGAGGGACAGAAAGATCTATATAAGAGAGAAACATCGATTGGTTGCCTCTCATATGCACCCCAACCAGGAACCACACCAGCAGCAACCTAGGCATGTGCCCTGACCCGAAATCGAACTCACAACCTTTCAGGTTTATGGGATGATGGTCCAGCCAAGCCACGCTGGCCAGGGCAGTTGTTTGATTTTTTTTTAAGTGGCAGGGACATTGGTGTGAAAGAAGAGATTTTGATGAGTGTCAGGAAGAAGGCTTTATCTAAATAAGAATGTAATATTTTACTTCTTTGAGTCTGTCTCTGCTTTCCAAAGTTCTCCAAGAACCAGCTTTAACCATAAATTCCACAAGGATATTATCTTGGGAATCTTGAAGCTGAAAGCAACAGTAACCAACTCTGCTAATTTAAGCATAAAAGGGGATTCTTTGTGTATATAACCGAGAAATCCCCAGGGTTCTCTCTGGACGTGGGTGGGCCCGGGTCTCCCCAGACACCTATTCCAGCTCTGGGCGCTCCGGTCCTGCCCCTTCCCTGGGAGGGGCTGTTAGGCTGGAAGAAGGGGAGGCAGCTTTGTCAGGTTCGCTTCCTCAGCGGGTCTGGATTTCTTAACTCTGAATTTCTTTCTGTGTTGTTTGCCCTCCTACTAGGATGAAGTGGTCAAAGTCCGAACAGATTCCAAATTAGACTTCAATCTAGAAAAGAGCAGAGTAAAAGAATTGGTATGTTCCTTTATTAACATAGAGTATGAGTTAAATTCTTTGCTGGATGGAATGCTTGGTCAAGTCTAAGTTTAATATTTACCTGTATGTGGTTGTTAGACACAATTTTTTCTTAATTTTAATTATATTTTAGATTAACACTTAAATTTGATGTTTTCTTAAGTATAATTAAAATTAAAGTCTTGGTCAAATAAGCTTGAGTCTTTTTTGTTTCAGATATACTAAATTATGTATCACTTAGACATTAATAAAGAAATTAAACTCAATGTTGATCTATTTCATGCTGATTTAAACCTCTATAGGTCCTGATTTTACAAAAGTTTAAGTTGATTATTTGACTTGAATAATATTAAATTATTAATATGAAGTAATATTAAATTCTACACTGAAATTCAAGATTTTAAAAATATTTCCATATTCTTCTTAAAATGAGAAATCTTAATGGACTTTACTACATTGTTTTGAAATGCAAATTCTAAATGATTAAGTTATGTTGAATTGAAACTTTTAATTAGGAAAAGTAGTGCTGCACATTTGTTGCCAAAAAGGTCTCACGAAATGTAGGCTGTAACTTAAGCGGAAGCAGATGTACACCCGTGTGATGACCTGTGGGTCACGCACTGGAAACACAGCTCTGTTGCTCTAGCTTTTCCAAAGACAATGCGGGGAAATACAATTGCTTCCCCTCGGAGCTTTCAGAGTAACAATCTTTTACAAATTGAGTTGTAATTGACATATATTAGTTTCAGGTGTACAACATAATGATTTGGTATTTGTACATATTACAGAATGATGGCCACAATAAGTTCAGTTAATATCCATCACCATGTTGTGTAGTTAAGAATCATTTTCTTATGATGAGAACTTTAAATATTTACTCTCTTAGCAACTTTCTAATATACAGTACACTATTATTAACTATAGTTGCCATGTGGGACATTACATCCCAGGACTTCTTTTTTAACTGCAAATTTGTACCTTTTGACCCACTTCACCCATTTTTGCTCATCCTCCAACCTTTGCCTCTGGCAACTGTCAGTATGTTTTTGGTATCTGTGAGCTCCGGGAGTTTCTTATTTTTTTAGAGTTTACATGTAAGTGAGATCATATAGTATTTGTCTCTCTGTCTGGTTTATTTCACTCAACATAATGCTCCCAAGGTTCCTCCACGTTGTCACAATGGCAATAGTCCCTTCTTCTTTATGGCAGAATAAAAAGAGATACACACTATACAAGGATCTGTCTCAAATTTTCTTGAGTCATTCATCCATCCATGGACTCTTCCGGTGTGTCCGTGCCTGGGCTGTTGTAAATGCTGCTGTGCATGTGGGGCTCGATACATTGTATGTTGTGATCTTCGTGTGCTGGCTGCCTCTGGTTTTAACCCATCTATCTTCTTATTCAGGCTTTATTTGAATTCGATAATATTCAGCAGATGCCTTTTTTATTCTTGGCATAATGTGAAATAGGGCCTGTAAAACGTTTTTCACTGACACAGAAATGGATACACATGCAGAAACCAAATGCTCACAATTGTTCATTGTTTTCTCATTTTTCACAATTTGCTTTTAACCAAAATGTGCTACAATGATAAATGAAACTAATATTCAAACTCAGACAAGTACTTCACTGTACTTTGGAACTGCATCTGGGTTTCAAGAGTTAAGCTGAGCTTTTTTATACCAAATAATTATTATGTTCATGTAACCTGTCTTTCTAATCTTAAAACACTTTTCAACCATGAAGATCAAATCCCTTACTTAGATCACTAAAATATTTAGTGATCACTACTAGCCTGTGACTAGTATTGTATCTAGAAGAGGAGAAACTCTCTTAGCTACCTTTGTCCTTATGGTCTGGGAGCTTAGCAAAAATTCTGAATTCACTTGACTTAAGAAGATGCCTATTGTTAACCATACTAGGAGGAAATGCCAAGAAGGTTGGGAAGTATGGGATGTGAGCCTGGATTAAAGCCAGTGAATTTATATGATTTACTGCCCTAGCTGAGAAGTTGTTCTTGGTAATACTAAACTTACTCTGAAGTGCAGGACAGTAGCATATTATTATTCAGCTGGCGTGTAATTTCTTTTAAAATTCCTGGCAATATCAAAATGTGGGCTTTTCCTTTCTCTTGCGCCTGAATCAGTCTTGGCTTACTGAAGGCCAGAGTTTGAAGAAAATGCAGTTCCCCTCTGCCCTCTGGTGGTGATCTGATGCATAGTCCTCTCCTCATCTAAAGCCCTGACATTTAAAGACAGAGATGAGCATTCTTTGGTTCTGTGACTAGGACCAGGGTTTGGGTTTGAGGTTTGGGGACTTTTTCTTCTTTTTTTAAATTTACAAGTGATTCTGTTTTTATACTCTACCCCTGGTAGACCCAGGGGAAGTTTTTATAGCTATAAAGTTTCTAGATACTTCAAAGCATTATTTTTTCCTTCAACAACTTAGTGAAAGTGACTTAATGTAAGTGAACTTTAATTTTTCACTTACATTATAGATTTGCATTTGTTTGACTAAATCCTAGTGCCTATTACTGAGGAGACATGTCTGATTTTGGTCTCAGTGTCTACAAAATTGCACCAATCTTTGCCCAGATAGTATAGCCAAAGGCAAGACACCATTTTAACTCTGTATGAAACTAGTTCCTTTAGTAACACGGGGTCGTGACTGTGCCCAGGTGGGTTTGCTTTAAATTAGATGTGATGAAATAGTGTATTTCTTGCATTTACATTGTTTTATAATCACAAGGCAGTATCCATGTCATAGAATAATATTCTTTGAAACGATTTTTTCCCGACTTTATATCTTTCATATCTTTTGTCTAAGCCTCAAGTTTTGTTTGTAATTGTGATGGGATAGCTACTATATGGAATTATTTCCCACTTTTTCAGCTCTTTCCTGTCAAAGGCCAAAAGGGTATGACTCAGCATCCATGTAAATTGGACCCAGAGAATGCTGAATAGTGGGAGGGGCCTAGAGACAACACAGGAAGAGATGAAAAGAGAAAAACACAGCAGAGAGAAAGGGGAGGGTGACAAGGGAATCCCCATACTGGAGCAGTGAGTGAATATACATAAGAAACCTCAAAACAACAGAACTAAAGGAGAGGGACAAGTAGGCTGCTGTATTCTGGAGGCAATTTCCAGTGTCACATACTCTTGGAAGTAGTGAGACCAGAATGTTTAAGACCCTAGAGGAGGAGGGGAAAGAGAAAGATATCAGAATCTGACCTCTGTGATGTGTTTGTTTCAGTATTCATTAAACGAAAGGAAGCTGCTGGAAATGAGGACAGAAATGGTGGCATTGGTAAGAAATGAGACCAACTTTTCTTGGTCATTTTGTTCATCTCTGCTTCATCCCATGCCTGGTTACTGGTATTTGTAGTGATGTGTTATAGAAAAATATATGCAGGCTTGATGTCATGGGGTTTTTTTAAATTGTAGTAAGATACACATAAACGTTACCATTTAACCATTGTTAAGTGTGTGTTTTAATGTCCTTAAGTACGTTCACATGATGGTACAGCCGTCACCGGTAAACAGCAACTGCCCATCTGCTCCCCCCAGCCCCCGGCACCCACCACTCTACTTCCTGTCTGTGAATTTGACTACTCTAGGTAACGTACACGAGTGGCACCATACACTATATCTCCTTTTGTGACTGGCTTGTTTCACTTAGCACAATGTCCTCAAGGTTCATCTGTGTTGTAGTCTGTGTCAGGATCTCCTTCCTTTTTAAAACTGAACAATATTCAGCGGTATGGATATGCCCTGTTTTGATTGCCCTTTCGCTAGACAGTCGGGGTGCTTCCCTGGTGGCTGTTAGGGACGACGGTGCCGTGAACACGGGGTACAAATGTCTGTCGGAGTCCTTGTTTTCTGAGTATGTGTATATACCTGGAAGTGGAGTATCATAGGATTTTTTCACACTTAACCAAATACTTGCTTATCTTGATTAACTTAATAAAAGTTAAAATCTCAGTGATTGAAGAATAATAAGGAATGGACATAGTTTTTTTATTACATTTTTAACTTATGACATTCACGTACTTCTTTTCCATCCTGTAATACCTGGGACCTCTGGAACCTGGGACACTTCCATGAGAGAATATTGGAATATTCCTCTGGAATACTTCTCCATTCATCCAGGCATTTATTTTCTTACTCATTACCTGGATTGTTAGTCATAGGGAACTACCTACTCGGCCTAGAATTTTCAGTGAAGCATCTCCAGTGCTTTAATGCATTCATGAAATACGACAATCCCTTTATAACATCAGCCAAACTCACCGCCCTTTGGGAGTAATTATGTATCTAGTTTAACTGTATTATATTTGGGAAAGAACACAAATAGGCCTTTGGTATAGCTAAGCCTCATAACAAAACACTTGGTGTTTGAACTATGAAAGAAGAAAACTTTTAAAAATGTGAATAGAAATAGTGTCAAGGCAAGCACTGCTGCTTTTAGATTACCCGAGATTCTGTTCGTTTTTTAAAGTGTGCTTGTATACCTTTCATTAAGAGGAGGATAGGACACATTTATTGCCGCTGAGAACAGACTGGCTTCATTATGTTAATCTCACTGGTACAGCAATCTATAATGTACCAAAGCTTTTTTCACATAGATTATCACATCTGATTCTCTAAACAGCCTGTGTAGAGGCAAGGCTAACTGTATTTTCTTTCCCTTTTTTCAAAAAGAAGGAAACAGGCCTAAATTTGTTAAAGGCCCTGACAGCATGAGGCCGGTAGAACTGAGAGTAAAGCCCAAGTGTCCTCAGTGTGACCCGGGGGCCCGCCTGCACCCTGTTGGGCAGGAACTCTCAGGACGGACAGTGGAGGAGGTGGTGTACCCCACGTGGTGTAACGCTGTGTCTCTCTGGTTTGAAAGCACGCCCAGCAAGACCGGGCCGTCACCCAGACGGACAGGAAGATAGACACTGAGGTTGCCGGCCTCAAAACCATGCTCGAGTCGCACAAGCTTGATAATATTAAGTATTTAGCAGGTAAGCTGTTTTGTATATAGGTAGTTAAAACAGGCTGAAAATAAAATAAACAAAATCTATAAAATAAGTCATTTCATTGTATTACACTGATTCCAACACATTTTTTCATATTTTAATATCTTTGAAACTGGCAAGCATCTTATAATTCCCAGTAGAGTATCATACTATAATTGGCAATATTTTTCTTAGAAGTAAATAAAATGATGTACTTTATAGTCAGTGGAATATTAAGTTTGTTAAGATACTATCTCTGAACTATAGTTATTTTAAAAAAAATTTTTAAATGAAATTCAAGACACAGAATATTTTACAGAGTTGTGATCTTTCTGCCCATAAGGAGTTAATCGCAATTTTTGAGCCAAAGGAGGGAATAAAGATTCGTGTACCAAAAAAAAAAAAATTAGCCATTATTTTAACTCAGATTTAATATTTGGGGGTTAGTCAATGTTTTAAAGTTATAACAGTATGTGGAAGGGACATGTTGCTCACAAGTTGAAGGGCGCGACCCTCTGCAGTACCCACATGCTTTGTGACTACAGACTGATTCGGAGCTTCCATTGAAAAGTTTTCTCGAATCCTGGATGCATTTGTACTTCGGAGATGATGATTTCAATCTGTGGGTTTGTTTTTATTTTTGTTTTTGTTTTTTTATGGGCCGATGTTTCATGGAATGTGGCTAATCAATGAACAAGTTTCTTAGGGGTTTTTTCCGCCCTGGGGGGACAGGTGGATAAGTGTCTCTATGTTTTCTTAATAAAAAGGTGTTCTGTCAAGTAACTTTATAACTAATACTGTGTTCAATTTTTTTTTTAACAGGGTCTGTATTTACATGCCTAACAGTAGCTCTGGGATTTTATCGCCTGTGGATATAATAAAGTGTCTATTTAAAGAGATTTCCATCGTTTTGCCTTAAGAATACCAGATTGATGTGCTTTTTCCCTCCCATTTCAACTTTTACCCCTGATTTTCGTTTAATGCATATTATGTATTTTATACAAATTATGGACCTATAACCAAGGCAGAGAAGTCAGGAATTCCGTAATTGCTCCTTTCGTCCTTTCTGTTTGGTTGACTTCATAATGCTGCGTGGTGGTGGACAAAGCATGGTGGAAGACTCGTCCAGCTGGATCAGTGAGCTTGGCCTAACCAGGGGGACATACCAACAGTAATTATTTGTATTTGTATAACTCTATAGTTTTAAATGTTTTGTCACACAGAGGTTTCCGGGTGACATTTAAAAGGCACATTGGCTTTACCAAGTGCTGAAGAGTTGCTGAAATTAAACCAGGAGCACCAAATCCTCTTTACCTGCTACCCCGGCCCTTGACATCAGTCAGCCTCTGTGTGAGAGCGCTGTGTTTCGGCTCTAGCGAGTTCACATGTTAATCGTACAGACATACTTTACATCCAACGGAGGTTTTTCTCTTTTAGTTTCCATTGTCTTCATAAGTTACTGTTATGGTTATTTTTTATGTGCCTTCCAGCTAGAAAATCTTGTTACCTAATGAAGTGTTGTAATTGTAATAGGGATTCTTGTACCTCTAAGTTTCTCTTCCTCCCTCCCTCTCACTTGGTCATTCTTCCTTTCCCTCATGTTTTGAGCTGTAATAATACTCCACTTGTGGCATTGCCTGCATAGAAAACTTGGTATTTCTTGGTGTGGACGGCTGCTTCAGTTTGTGGGATGGGGTGTACTTCCTTCTGGTCTCTACTCTCTATAGAAGGGAGGCAGTCTGTTTTCCTTCTATAGCAACATCTAGATACTTAGATAGTGCACGCGCTTTTTAGAAATGTCTTTAATGAATACGCCTTTGCGAATTGCAAGCTCAGATCATACGCGTTCAAAATTAGAGAACTCTCATGCCAGGTATCCTCTGAGTTTAGGTAGATTTCTTTGGCTGTTACAGATATTCTCATTCTTGCCTTACTTCTGTATTTAAAACAAATAAATTCCTACATACAACTGGGGTTATTTCAGAAAAGCACGTGCTCATCTTATTTAAATGGCTGGCAGGTAGGAGAAAATAAGCATTTTAGGAGAGGTGACATTGATGGGACCTTTTTGTCTTTCTCCACGTGCACACGTCTGAACATAATCTGGTACAGGGTGAAGCCGCGAGGGGGCTTCCTGGCCAGACTGGTGGACTGAACCCACTGCCAGTGTGGTTGGAGCAGCCCACCACACTGGCAAGAAAAAGTTGCCTTTTGTCCTGTGGGCGTAATTTCTAAACTGGAAAGTGTAGGTCTTTGTCTTTTTGGAAAACATTTATGTAGCACAAAGATTCTGAGTTCCAAGTAAGTATGAAAATCAAGTACTTTTGCATTAGTGCTGTCAGTTTCAAAGTTATTAATTTAATCTTTTCCAACTAGATCTGAAATTAACTGCTTCAGAAAGTATTTTATTGATATATTCTTCCCCTTCGGAGAAGGATCCCCAGAGAATACTGCACATTTAGCCATTGCCTTAAGTATTAAAGACGAGTAAATGGCATCCCATTAGGACCACATTCGCGACTACTTAATGCAGATATAACTGATTAGTGGGGCTTAGATAAAGGGCTTGGACTGCAGACACTCCTATGAAATAAAGAACACCCAAGGGAGAAAGTACTATATGTAATTATGTTTCAAAGCAAACACTAACTTGTATAGGTTAAAAACAGTGAAGTGACCTTATATCCTGATAAAATGCTTTTAAAATAACATTCAGGGGGGTGACATTCTTTTATCTGCCAAAAGTATTCCAAGTGACATTCCTGCTGGTGATAGTTTGAGCCATTGACTTTGCTGTAAAGTTCTTGGCAGTACGGAACAGCCTTTTCCCCTCCACCGCAGGAGCAATGGACTCCCCTTTTGATGGAGTGGATTGCATGCTTATATGGGGGTGAGGAGGGTTCAGGACAATGCTTTATTTGGTCAAACGTATTCTATTTGAAAAACGTATGAGCCAAAGATACGTGTCCCCTTCCCACTGCTGGCCCAGACATCTGTGAACAGCATAAGCGCTCTGTGACTGGACACGGTACGAGCACTTGCTGAGCTAGCTTGGCTTAGAAGGATTCAGATCACTTCAGGAAATTAAGCATTAGCACTAAAAAGGGGAAAAATGCCTGGAAAAACTTTCAGAAAATCTGTAACCATAGCTAGTCCTGAAAACATACCTCTCTAGGTGCAGGTGCTTTTTAGCTACAAATGCCTATAGCAGAACAAGTTGACAGAAACTGTATTCCTCCTAATCACTCCGTTCTTCGGGGTTCCTCTGCATTCCTAGTTTCTCCTCTCCCCTCCCCTTGATCTTGTGAAAGAGCCCAAACTCCAATTCCATTTCTTTCCTACGCCCTTAATAAGCAAAACCTGTTTGTGTGTATGGTTCTTTACAGGAAACACGAATTTTGGTTTCTGTGCTGGTCTTCTTTTCACCTAGTTTTCTAGCTTAATATCTAATAAAATGAAATATGAATTATTCATTTTTCCCTTAAGCATGTCAAGTACCTCAGTTGAGAAGTCACAAATTTGAGAAGAAAGGCTTTATGACTCAAACCAGACATCTTGCTGGATTTTGTTTCTGAATACTTTAAAGCCCAGTATCCTCGGCCACCTTCAACTTGACCCTGACTGGATTGTTTTGGGCTAGCTTGTGTGTTCCTTCTGCAGCACCACTTAGGGACAGGATCTTCCCTCTTAGGCTCTAGTCTCCTCCTTCCCAGCCTCTCTGCCTGTTAGCTAACCGTGTCAGCATTAGCAAGCATCTCCCTCCCCCCACCCTAATACGCTAGGAATTTTGGCCTCATTTCTGAACAGATCCCGTACAGACGGCGATACAGAACTCAGGCCTAGAAAATGTTGGCTTTAACATACGTTTATCAAATTTGTGATTTTTCTGACATGAAAGCAAAAACATGTTAACCAGAAATAATTTATTCTTTATGTATATAAAATGTTTGGTAATGTTTAGCCTTTTGTTGGAATTTTATTGGGAAAATATCTCTACAGATTTACACTTATGTTCCTCTGATTATAACCTAAATCATTTCTTAACCCTGTCATTACTTATGCAAATATTCAGTTAAATCTAACAATACATTAAAGTGGGTATAACGTGTAACATTTTTATTATCTAAAATATGTAATTCTATGTGGCTGATACACTTTTCTACCTACTCAAATTGAATGTGAATACTAGAACAAGTTCTGCCTATACTGTATTTCAGTTGTTATTCCCTCCAATTGTCTATGATAACACTGGTGTATTATAAGAAAATCTAGTGCCTAAAAATTTGAATTTACATAGATAAATTTGAAAGTAATTATTTGATTTATAAAATAAACTTATTTTTCAAAAGAATTGCTTTAGCATGCTTGTGTAAAATACTTTACTTGTTTGAGGAAAAGTGGGGCTTATACACAAGTTTTTAAAAACAGCTGAGGATTCGGGTTGCAAGTGATAGAAACCTAAATGAATCCAGCTTCAGCAAAAAAGGAAGTTGCTTTTTTGGCTTCCATGATCAAAGTTCAGGAAGAACAAGACTAAAATGCCATCATCTTCTGCACCTCTTACCGCTCTTTTCAAAAGATTTTATTTATTTATTTTTAGAGAGAGGAAAAGGGAGGGAGAGGAACATCGATTCATTGCCTCTCACGTGAACCCCATCCAGGAACCAAACCTGCAACCCTGGCACATGCCCTGCATGGGAATCAAACCGGCCTCCTTTCGCTGTGCCGGAAGGTCCCCAGCTGAGCCACACCCGTCAGGTGGGCCCAATTCTCTCAGATCACCTTCATGTGTGGAGAACCAGAAACGGCCAGCAGGTGCCCAGCAACTCCAGCCAGAGAGTTCCACTTTGAAAAAGCCTGGAAGGAAGTATCCACAGCCAGCAGCTGAGATAGCTGCCAGCAGAAGGCTCCCTCCAGGGGCACTGGTTCTGTTCCTTGTGGTGTGCTTCCTTGAGGACCTGTGAGCAAATGTCCCACCCCTGGAGGACTGAGCTCGTCTGCAGGCAGCCTGCGCTGGCAGACCTGTGGAGCAACAAACATCTCCTCAGGAGGAAAGCAAGGGAACACTGGGAAAGTAGGTAAATGACAGATAGCCCAGAAGTTAATTTTAGAAACACTTCATTTTCTCCAGAAATCTTCTACCAAAATTAGAGTCAAATAAACGAAGGGATTTGAGGGCAAGCCTGTGAAGTTTCTGAAGGCCCTAAATGATTTGCAAAGTCATCCTTCGTGTTTGAAATGGTGTGCCACCGGTGTTGTAGATGTAGGTCATCCACCTACAGTGTCTCACCTGGGCCCCGCTCTCACATCTGTGGGGCTTTGATTTCTTTAAAAACTAAAACGTCTAGAAATAACTTTCTCTCTGGAATCGACCTCTGGCATTTCGCAGCAGAGCTTCGCCATGCAGTCATGTCTCTACCGTAATTCTGCAGTTTCCATACGAAGATCTCAGACTCTGGGACCCCGGGAAGGGTCATAGTATCCACTGTGAACCTCGAGTGTCTGGGCTTTGGTGTCCTTACATAGAGAGCAATAAGCTTGGTCTTCCTGTACATGTCACACAGATGCAGGTAATTTATTTTTAGGCCAACACTCAGAAATAAGAATTTGAAATACGTAGTCATTTCATTTTATAAGGTCCTAACTTTTCAGTTGAATCCTTTTTTTTTCTCCATACTCTGTTTCCGTAAACCCTCATGAGCTATTTATGATTTTGAAGTTTCAGGTGAACATGGTATTAAAGCCCCGGAAGCTGCGCCACAGGTTCAGATTAGTGTGGCATTTTGAAGTTACTGTCTTGAGAGGTTTTTACAAAACCTTCCTTCTCGGCCATCTAGATTTGACAACACCCATTCTTCCCAGGAGAAAGGAAACAGCTGTTGAGTGGCATCTTGATCCTTTTGGCATGAAAGTCAGTGTCTGCCTAGCACAGAAGTATTTTTTACTATTTCCCTTTAATTTTACAGTAATTTATGGGTTGGATGAACCTCACAGCAACCCAAGGGATGCTGGGACAGGCAGTGGTCTCTCTCTCTCAAACCTCAAGAATTGCTGTGAAAACCTCAGTGGTAAGACTTTGTGGGGAAAGATGGAAGCCGGGAGTTCAAGATACTCAGTGAACCCATGAGAGCACTCATAATTTTTTTTTTGCATTTGTGTCAATTAGATGCTTCCAACTGCAAGTAACATAAAACTAACAGTGGCTTGTGCCTAATGACTTTAATTACTTGAGTCTAGAAATAGGTGATCCCCAAGGTTGGGTTGGCAGCTCAATGTTGCTTTCAAGGACCTAACTCTTCATCTTTTGCAGTTTTACCTTCCTCTATTTGTTAACTTTCAGCTTCAACCTTGGTCATAAACCTGAGCACAGTATGACTGCCACAGCTCCAGACATCACATCTTCATGTGGCAGCATCCAAAGCAAAAGGAAAGATGGAAGAGGGCTCTTCTCTATGTCTCCTTTTAATCAGGGAGAACACTCTTTCCCCTCTCACAGAAATCCCTTTTATGTCTCAGGCCAGGACTAGGTCACATGGCCACCTCTATAGCAAGATTTTCAGCCCTTCTGGAGGAGGCGCTCAAGGGGAGAAAGAGGCCAGGAATGGCTGTTGGTTGGCATTCAATAGTGTTGGTTACAATATCCATGAAAATACAAACACGGGCTGAACACTAAAGAGAACCATACCATTAACTTTTAAGTTACCGCCCTTTAGTGGCTAGAAACAGTTCAGAATGTCCTTTCTCTTTATTTCTAATAACATGTGGGTGATTTTATTTTATTCTATGACACACAATATTTTTACTGGCTCTCCAACCAAATCTTCAATTCCTGTTTTTGTTTTATGAAACAGTTCCTAGGGTTCCACAATTGTTCTGGATTAACTTGAGGGGGGGAAAGTTGCTAATTAACAAATTCACATACACACTTAAGTAGTTCTCAAAACTCCTCAATGTACAGTCATATATCCTTCGCTCTGCCGTAGTATTGGAGCCAAACCACAGCCTACCCCAGGCACCACTCTCCCCCCTGCAAAGCAGCAGGGTAGCCTTCCCACAGCTATTTCATCCCTTAGCACCTACAGGGTTTTGTTTTTTATTTTAATTTTTTGCCTCAGTTCCTTTAAGCTGCATGTCAACAGCATGGCTCCTTCGCCTCATCTCTCTTCTCTTCCTCTTTTCCCAGCTTCCTGGTTTCCCCTTTGCTAACTATCTCCTGTAAGAAAAACCTTGATCTAAAATTCACATGGTTGCAGGAAGTGTAAAAAATAAGTCTACACGTGTTAGAATTTGAGGTTGGGGAGAGACGACCGGGCTTCTTTGGGGGTGAATGTAAAAGGCATCGTGTTCTCTGCTGAACAATGTGCTCTTTGTGAGACGCTGCAAATTATTGATTATGTCCAATTCCTTCACGTGACCTAGGACAGGTGTACCTGCAGAGAGTGTGCTTACGATGCATGGATGCAATTAAATCACAAGGCCAGGTGCTCGTGAAAACAAAGCCTGTTGAACCACGTATGGTCAGTTCTGCGTTTTCTCCGCTAATGTTTCTCTGAATGCCGTGGCCTGGTTACGAGCGCCAGCAAGTGCTGTTAGAAAAGCACGAGCCAGTCCCCAGAGTTTAAGACTGAGAAAAGTCTATTAATGTCCTCCCGCCGATTAGTAAAACCATGATTGTTTTAGCTGCACAATATCTTAATCTGTCTGTTAAACACCAGTTTTTACAGGCACATAATTTCACAACCACTAAGATGACAAGTTGGGAGCCCGGGGCTCAGCTCCCAGCCTTGCCCCTTTAAACCCTTTAACCTGGCCAAGCCTTGGTTCCCCCATTTCTAAAACCACAACAGCAATAACAATAGTGGGAATAAATACAGCACATTAGTTTACTGTATTCCAGGCACAGTTCTGACGTCTTTACATGTTCATTGAACCTTCATCACATCCCTATGAAGTACACATCCCTATATAGTGTACTATGATGATCTCTGTTTTCTACCAATGAGGGAATCAAGGCAGGGGGAGTTGAAGTAACTTGGCCCAAAAGCACCCAACTGCGAAGTGGTGACGCCAGATTCAAACCCGAGCATTCTGACTCCAAGGAATAGAGACCCTGCCCAACGGATGGCACTTGGTAAGGCTTGAATGAGGGCAATTATGTGGAAATGTCTTGTAAACTGTAAAACCACACATGCATGGGAAACATAACGTAGTCCATGTGCCCTAACTAGAATCGCCTAGTAATTACTAGTAGTGTTCTTAAACCACCACCCAAACAAGGAAAGTTCCCTTAGTATGCTCCCTAGCAACCACTCCAGAAGACCAAAACAGGCTCTTTTACTGAGAAAGATGCAGTATCTTAGCAAAAGAACATAATCCTTTGAACTTCTAGGGTATAGATTATAGCAGGTATTGGAGGAATAAGAAAACCTACAGGAAACCAGTATAAGCTACCAAGTGCTATCCCACACCAGCCCTTCTATAAATCCTGGGGTGATTGTGAATGTTCACATTTTTATTTGGAGGTCTTTATATAAAGAGATTGATGTTGACACTGTCTAAGCCTTAGATTCATCCAGATTTCAGGCCTTGAATAATTCTATATTTAGTTTAGTGCACTTCTTTTTGTGGCATGATCATTAACTAGGATATTTCATTCATAATTAGCCAAGTCAACCAAATCAACCATCTATATCACTACACGAAAAAAATAAAACAAATTTCAGATGCTTTTCAAAAGTTTCCCAGAACCCCATGCTACCAAATCCTGACCAGGTCCTGGGGAATGTTCAAATTCCGTTTCATTTATGTAACACCTGCCCTCAGCTTTCCATGGAAACCATGTGTCTCCGACTGTTCTCAAGCAAAGCAGGACTTCGGATCTCAAAGAGGTGGAAGGAAGAATGGGCACACTTGCAGGGCACACCATGCTTTTCACCCCGACCTCTTGAGTTTTAAAAAAATGTATACACAACTTCACCAAAATAGGCAAGTCCATAGAGACAGAAAGTAGATTGCTTAGGGCTGGGAGGTGGGGGAAATGAAGAGTGAGTGGTAATAAGACAGGGTTGCTTTTTGGAGTGAGGAAAGAGTTCTAAAACTTGATTATGGGGTGATGTTTGCATGCTGAATACACCGGGAACCATTGCGTTGAATGGCACACTTTAGGTAAATTGTTAACTATATCTCAATAAAGCTGTTTTTTAAAGCAAGGCAATCTACACCTGCCATTTACAGATGAAGAGCCAAAGCCGGAGTGTTGTGTCGTTGGCTGCATGGAAGCCCAGACTGCGATCTGAGTGAGCCAACTCCTCCTTCAGTCCCCATCCCTGTCCGCCACACGATCCTGACCAGTCTCCCAGGATGATGCTCTGGTTTCTCTTCAATCGTAAATTGCTTTTGACTCGGGCTTAGAGATAACTAAATGAAATCTAGTCATCATCCCTACATTGAAAATGTTTGATGAGGGGCAACGTTGACTCGTGCTCAGCACCAGGAGAGAAACAGAAGTCACTCATTTATGAGCTAGTCTCCCCAATGCTCTGTCAGCTCCCCCAGGCAGGAGCAGGATTTGTTCATCCCTAGTGGACAGCACTGTGCTTATGAGAGCCAAGGTGGCCAGGGCTACCCATCCTGACCACTGGACCTCTTCCATGGACTGAGCCAGCATGGGGACAGTAGGGGACGCTATAACAGGCAGGACATCCAGAGGTCAGCCATCAGGGAGCTCAGACCACTCAGCACCACAGAAGACCCCTGACATGACCTCGGGATTCCTTCCCCACATCCCTGTCTGCACTGACCCAGGCCAACACAGGCCAGCCAAGCATGACTCAGAGTTCCCCAACTGTGACCATTGTTAGACATCCGGGGCATCATCTGAGAAATGCCGTCCTACTCTGTTCCTGTTGTCCCAGGCCCAGGCTGCTGTGTTCGGGAGGTCGCATCAGGGGGTGGGGGTGGAAAAGCCCTAGGCTGAGAATCAGGAGGCTGGGGTGTGCTGGTCCCTTTGAGCTTTCATTTCCTTGTCTGTAAAATCAGGAGGTGAACCAGATGATTTTATTGTTCTTCCCAGACCCACAACTCTCATTCTCGAGCATCTCCATCTTGGAACTCAAGCAAACATGGCCCCAGTACTCATGGAAATATAAAATTTAAGCATTTATGGAAAAGGCCTCCCATTAAGGAATGCTCTTACAGTCATTAAAACTAATTTAGGTTAGCAAAAAAAGAAAATCTATTTTTTTAATCTAACTCATTCTCATTCACCCCCAACATTGTTCTCACTCTCCATAATTCTTTATCACAGCTTAACTCCCCCAGGAAGCTGTCTAGGTCAACCCCATTCTTCTCTGTGTCCCTCCCTATGGGCGTGCTGAGCCACGGTTAGGAGCGGGGGCCTCCAGAGCCAGGCTGCCTTGGTTTGCATCCTGTATGACCTCGGGCAAGTGACTTAACCTCTCAGTGGCTCAGTTTCCTCATCAGTAAAGTAGGGATAATAACAGCACCTACATCATAGGGGCAATATGAGGATTAAATTATTGTGTATTTGTGAACACCCAGTACCTAGAAACAATTTTGTTAAGTTTTAGCTCATCTTACTATCTTGAGTGTGTTATTGTCTACTTATCGACATGTTGTTTTATCATTGCTCCTATACATCAGTGGAAGGACTGTCCCCTAACTGGTGTCCTTTCCCAGTGCTTAAATCATGCTCTGTACACAGCAAAGCATTTGATAAATGCTTATCTGTTTCCCAGGCAATCTGTTTCAAATGGAAGAAAGTTCTTCATTAGAATTTTTGTCCAGGATCATCTGCCCTTATTTTAAACTCTGGGGGAGTGTTGGAGACAAGAGTTGTCACCTTCCTGCTTGCCTTGTCTCGTGTTTTCCCTGAAAGCGTCCTTTAACTGTGGCCACCCTGGTACCTTGGGACTGCCCTGTACTGGGCTTCAGATTACAGGTTAAAATTAGCCACAGCACCATGGGAGGGGGACCAGAGGAGGCAGGAATGAGGTGGGAGTGGTTGAAATAGACCTGCAGTGTAGACAGTGGTGTGGGGCGAATAGAGACAGGGCCCCTCAAATATTGGCATCCACTGAGAGGGCACCAAGCCTACAGGTCCCCAAGGCTAGAAAACTCCTGAATTCATGCCGTGGTATCTGTCTCTTGTGCAAGGCCTACTGCTGCTACATTTTAGCTGCTTGACAACTGGAATCTTCCAGACTGTTCCTTTTGTGATTACAGACTGTCTCTGGAGTAGCATGGTGTGGGTGGATGCAGTTTATAGAGTTACTTGGACCAGGAAGCCTACTCCTCAAAGGAACACTTGCTTTACACTCTTCCAGTGTTGTTCTTGCAAAACAGCATAATATGCCAATCTGTTTGGGGGAAAGGAGAGGAGAAGGATGTCATTCAATTTCAGGACATAAATACCAGAGCACAGGCCAGCCCTGAACAGAATACAGCAGGAACTACCTGTCATGTATGTATCCTCCCTCCTCTTTCTGGGCCTTTTCCTCATTCCACAGTATGCCTCCTTCGGTCAAATGCCCACCGCCTTCATGCACGCTCAGTGCCCTAACCCACCAGAAATAGACACAAGCTCCTCCGCTCTCAGGTAAGGAACAAACCTCACCCTTTTGTGTATGACTTTGTCATGAAGGTGGGTTTTGACAACAGAGACCTGGACTCCAGTCCCAGCTCTTCTGTTTCCTAGTTGTCTGAACTATGGCAAATTACCACACCTCTCTAACATGAAATACAGGTAATAATGCTAACCCCCCCGGGTAGTGTGCTTTCAGCTGCAAGTAACCGAAAAGCCAACTCAAGGGGGTTTAACCAATAAGGAAATGACCCATCTAATCAGAAGTTCAAAGGTGGGACAGACTGATTGAACCCTAGTGTCAGGAACCCAGGTTCTTTCTTCAACTCTGCCTTCCATCTTCAGTGTCAGCTCACTTAAGTCCCCTTTCAAAGTCAGAGAGGCTGCCAGCAGGACAAAACGAGCCACTGCCTCCACCACAAACTAATAACTGACATGGGAATGCTGTGTGCTGATTGTCTTAGACCTGGGTTCCTGAACCAATTGCTAGCAAAGTAGGGACAAGATGACCATGATTGGTACACAGACCAGTGGTTCGCAAACTTGAGCATGCGTCAGAATTGCCTGGAGGACTTATTAAACCCAAGCCCACTGGGCCTCAGCAGCAGAGTTTCTGATTCAGTAAGTCCAGAGGAGAGCCTGAGAATTTGCCTTCCTGACTAGTTCTTAGGTGGCCCTGATGCTGCAGGACCCCACTTTGGAAACTACTAGCATAGACTAATCAGGGGTACCTCTGGACTGGGGTCACTTCCCAAACTGCAGGTGTAATAGATGTTGGAGAGCTAACTGCAATCTTCATGACCTTGCAAAGTAGATGTGGAGATTGTTTCAGTAACCTATCATTGCTGTGCAACTGAACGCTTCATAACTTAGTGGCTTAAAGCAGCAATGTATTACTATTTCTAATGTTCCTGCGGGTTGACGAGGCCCAGCTGGACCACTTTCACTTAGGGCCTCATATGCAATTGTGGTCGGAGAGGTTGGGGCCAGAATCACCCCAAGGCTACACCGAGCTGGGCATTCAAGATGGCTTCCTCATTCACAGATCTGGTACCTGGTGTGGTTTCAGGGGGACTAGATTTCTTACATGACACTTGGCCTTCCCCAAAATGACTGTCCAAGAGACCAGGATTGAAGCTATAAGGCCTCTCCTAATCTAGCTTTGGAAACCACACAGCAGCACTTCTGCTGCATTCTGCTAGTTACATGTGAGTCACAGACAAGCCCACATTCAAGGGGAGGGCACTTCACAAGGACATGAATGGGAAGAGAGGCAAGGTCTTTGAGGGGCTATCTTAGGCACTGGCTTCCAAAGGGGTTAAAGGAGATCACTCACGTCAAGTTCTGAGTAGGAATGTAAGTAAAGCATTTACCATAAGTAAGTCCTCAGGAAATGAGCAATATTATTATTGCTGTTCTTTTCGGGGGGGGGGGGGGTTGCTTATTACACTTTATCTGTTATTGAGGAATTTAAGGCTTTCTCAACCAGAAAGGATTTTCAGGCAAGTCACTAGCCAGAAGGTGAGGCAATATTTTCTTGGAGTGTGATCTTTCCAGTGTCCCCATAACCATACTTACAATAACGATTTCCTTAACCCAGAGTGAGACCTGCACCCCCGGTATACCTGCTAGTCAATGAAATGTTCCTTGTCTATTGGCTTCCCTGTGGCTCCAAATTGTAATGTTGGCTTTTGATGGGAGATTGTTTTTTTTACTCGGGCTCTTGTAGATTGGCTGATTTTACTAATAATTATGACAGCTCTTTTATTCTGAGCCAGTACTTAGGTAAAAGCTAGTCGTCCTAGTGGCCTCATTCACATTTAAGTTATGGAAAATGTCACCAGCCCACCAGCTTATCACGTTACTCTGCGTCTCTCCCATTCAGCCACAGACATCTGAGGACAGCACAGCACGTCTCTGTTCTGAAGACAGAGACAGCATCCCGATTGGAAAAACACCGTGCGTCGTCACTTGGTTTCAGAATGGCCCCACAGATGGGATGATTCTTCCTTTCTCTGCCAAACATGCACATATGTATCTTAGCTTTATACTTACCAGCTTTTCCCCTTTTCTTTGGAGTGTGAGAGTGAGTTGGGTTTCTAGTCATCTGCATGACCAAGAGAAACTTGAGGGGCTTTCAGTTTCTGCATGTTGTTGGGGGTGGGGAAGGAGCAGGTACAATCTGTAAGAAGACCCTACTGGCTCAGAGGGAAAAAGCAAGGAGAGTCTGAGGGACTAGAGTATTTTGTCTGTCAGCTAAGGTAACCGAGGGGCCTGCCAAGCTCTGATGTGTTTAGACTTGAACTGCACGGGGAAGGTGGCACACAGGCAAGTTCCTGGGATTTGTTTTGTGGGCTGAGTAGGCTTGGGTGTTCTCACTGGGCTATTTCTGTATAAAAAAACTACCTGGAACCATCTGAGATCTGCGAGCTGCTGTGGTTAGCTGTAATACATCTTCTAGTCACTCTCTGTTGCATCATTTCCCCTCCATTTTATGCTTAAAAGAATGACTGTGGGTGCACATGTGTATGTCTGTGGGAGTGTGTATGTTTTGTGTGTTCCAAAGTTTGTTACCATGGAGAGATGTTTGGAAAAGGTGTCTTGTGAACCACTTCAGCTGAACAGATAAAAAATGCATTTCAGAAGTCAAAGCTCCTCTTATCTGCATAGACCCTCTGGAAGGACACAAAATTCAGTAACAGTAGTTGCTTCTAGGGGAGGGAACTGGGAGGTCAGTGGGCTGAGGGAGGCTCCCTCCTCACTGTATACTGTTTAATTTTTTTCTTTTTACCATAAGCATTTAGTACTTTTTACTACTGGAGTTTATATGCCAAGGCTTCTCTTGGAAAACATTTGTTGGCTCACATAACCCCCTTGTCCCCTGCACTCAGCTTCCCAGGAGGAAACTGGGAGCCTCTGAACAGTCATGGGCTGAATATGAGAAAGGAGTTTGACTGTCTTCTTGGATACTATCCATTGCAATAGATAAAGTATGTTGAGGGGAGATACCATGTCTCTCAGATTTAACAGTAATCAACAATGACTTTAAACATTCTTCCTGGCAGCATCGCAGAGAAAATGCAGCTGGCAGGGAATGGAGCAGCCGCTGACAGCAGGGAGTGAGCTCGGCATGTACGTGATGCTTAAAGCTGCCTGCCAAGCCAGAACAAAACAGCTCATCCAGGTTGGCCAGGGAAGCTCTGTGCCTGGTCACATGGAAGAATATTAAACACTTTCTTAATGTGTCCACACAGGTTTTGATTCCCAGAGAGAAGGCGGTTCAGACTTCAGAAATTGTGGTTCCCTCCTCGTGTATTCTTATACTCTCTCTGCTGATGACCCACTTCTAAACCGAGAATACAAATTACGAATGAACGTCCAGTAGCACTTCCGTTTCCATCTCTACTACAGAGGGAGTCCACTAAAATAAAGCGTGTCAACTCAGCTCCTCTCACTGACACTAATATCCAACGTGGGCTAACTGGGTGGCACTGGACAGAGTTTCTAGTCGTTGGGAATCATTGGCAAACCCAAGAGGGAGGAAAACATTGCCCATCACAAAAATAACTCTAGAATTGTGCAATCTGCCAACACTGGTCATTTGCGTTGAACTTGTTTTCAGCGCCCTGTTAAATACGCCACACCCTAGCACTGGAGCCATTACTCCCTCCTTTGAATAGCATATTAGTGAGAACTAGAAAAGCTTCTGTGGATTTGGCAAGGTTTAGTATAAATGCTGCCATCAAATCTGACAAAGGTGAAGATGAGAGAGGGAAATATGTCTATTCGTTATGCTTTAGTGCTGTGTGTCCATTCAAGGCTAGCTTTTTCGGGTGAAGCTGTGCTTTCCTGTCCATGAGACAATGCCTGGACCTAGTATATTTGGCCGACAATATAATTTTGCTGCACAGGTTATTGTTGTATTGTTCCAAAATGTGTGAAATTACCATGGAACTTCACGTAATGCTGAATATTTTTCCATAGGAAATATTCTATTTTGCACGCAGAGCTACCGAGTCTCAGAGTTGTCTGCTGAGGACATGATGTTACTCCACTGAACACAATAGGGCAGATGTTTCAGAGGGTTTCGGTAAAGTCGGGAGAAATCTGACGACTGCCAGCTGTGCACCAGACACTTTCATACAACAATCTCATGGGGACAACCGCTCTGAGAGGCTGACATCATTGGTTGTACTTTCCAAGGGAGGAAGCTAGAGCACGGGGAAGTGAGTGACTTGCACAAGGGCGTCCCCCTGTAAATGATGCTGGAGAACACACTCAGGTCCTTCTGGCCCCACAGCGGTGACACTGCCTTTCAGTGCTCTGCTTGATGCTGAAGGTGAGAGAAGTGGCTCACCGTTTGGATGTGGACAGGCTGGCTGACTAGACTATGGGTGGGGCACTGATGAGGATGAGGGCTGAGACTGGGTGAGAGGGGGGGAGGGAGTTCCAGTAACTGATAATACAGTGACATCTGGAGAGTGAGAGGTGGGATTCCTGCTAATGTAATAGCAGGTAAGTAAAAACAGTGATGTAGGAACAGGGTTGCAATCTCTGGAAAGACCGAGCAGGAAATGACGAGGCAGACCCTTAGTCATGGAGGATAGAAGCCATGGAGGCATTGTCTCTGAGTCAAAGGGAGCAAAAGGTCAAGATGGAGATGAACAGGCAGGACTTTTGTCACAGGGAATACAACAATGGCCATGATTAACATCAGGTCAGAGCAAGACCAGCACCAGCCTGACTTGGTGCTGAGTCCCTACTATGTGTCAGGCACTATTCCAGTTATCATGGAAATAGCAGCGAACAAAATAGATGAAGTCCCTGCCTTTAGGGAGATAGAGTGCAGTGAGAGACAATTAAATAAATAAACAAACAAGGAAACGTATATCAAATGATGATAAATACTACAGAAAACAAGTCAGCTGAGTAAGGGGGATAGGATAGTAATGTTGGTGCTGGTGGTGCCCCTTATTTTGCACAAGGTAGTCAGGAAGGACCACTAGCTCTGGGGCATTTGAGCAGAGAAAAGGTGAGGGAGTAAGCTATGTGAATATCTGGGAGAAGAGCCTTATAAGTAGAAGGCACAGCAATGAAAAAATCCCTGAGGCAAAGCGTACTTGGGGCATTGGAAGAAAAAGCAAAGAGCTTTGTTTCCCAGGTCAGTTTCCCCAGGAAATATGTGAGAGGTGGCGCTTAGCATACAAGATGTTTATTTGGGTGCACACTTGGGATCAACTTGTGGAAAGGACTGGAGTGGAAGGGTTGACTCAGACAACCCAGGGGGAGTTCTGAAGATAGGGTCACCCTTCAGAGCTATCCCGCACAGGGGAGAGGGGACTTGGACCTTGCACCCTCTTGTCATTCAGCTGTGGCTGCCATGCGAGAAGGGTGGGATAAGATGTTGGGGAAGGCAGCTGCCCTTGACTGAGGTCATTCTCAGTACCTGAGGGCCGTCAGCCAGCAGCACACCCAGCAGAACCTCAGTTCCTGAAGGGTGACGGTGGGCATCGCCTCTCCCCATCCATTGCATGCTGGTGTGATTGAAGGAGAGCGACAGAAAACGGGCTCAGAGAAGCATCCAGGGGCCAGCTCGCGCAAAGGAAGAGTGAAAACAGAGAATATATAAAATGCAGTCACTTTAAGCTGCTAAAACTATTAACATTATGAAGGATGAAGTATGAGAAAACAATCCTATTCTTGTTCTAACTAGTCTGGGAACTTAAATATTTTTAAAATTAACAAATTTCTTCGATTACGGTTGAAATACAATATTACACTAGTTTCAGGTATACAACATAGTGACTAGACATTTTATATAATTACCAAGTGGTCATCCTGATCAATCTAGCACCCATCTGACACCACACATAGTTATTACAGTGTTACTGACAGTACTCCCTGTGACTGTGTTTATGGCTGGTAACCATCAGTTTGTTTTCAGTATCTATCAGTTTGTTTCTGTCTTGTTTGTTTACTTTGTTTTATAGATTCCACCTCTGGGTATTTATCCAAAGAGATCTAAAACACTAATTTGAAAAGATGTATATACCTGTGTTCATGGCATCCTTATTTACAACACCAAGATATGGAAGCAACCTACATGTCTTGTATCCAGTTGGATAAACAACTGGATAAAGAAGATATAGTAGATATATGTGATGGAATATTACTCAGTCATAAAAGAAGAATGAAATCTTGCCGTCTGCAACAACATAGATGGACCTAGAGTGTATTATGCTAAGTGAAGTGAGTCAGGCAGAGGAAGTTAAACTTTTGAACTTTTCACTCTTGCATCAATGCCAGGATATACATCAGTTTGTGGTGTGTCAACAGCCGGACATACACTAGACCTCCAGATAACCCTCTAATTACCCTGTGAAGGACTCACACATCCAAACCGCCTGGTGTCCATTAGCCAGACCACCAGACATGACCAGACCTCCTGGCACCTACCTTCCAGACTGCCTGACATCTGACTGATAGCCACCCTGGATCAATGCTACAGCTAAGAATGCAGGACAGATAATTCTCAAGAATGTACTTTTTACTATAAGAAGTCTTAACTTTTCTTTCTTCTTTGGGACACTTCTGGGTTTTTGCCTAGCTGTGTTCCCAGTTTGCAAACTCTAAGACTCTTGAATAAATCTGTATCATTTATTTCTAGTCAAAGCCTCCAAACTCTTTCTGAGTTGTTTCCACATAGGCCTTGGTAAAGACGTGGGCTTTATTCCACCCGAGGCGGGAGGTCGACGGTTTTGAGAAAGGCATGCGAAGCTCTAACTCTTGTTTTAACCTGATCGCTCTGGCAGATAAGTGGAATAGACTACAGATGACGAAGGTGGGAAGTGGGAAGAGTTGTTAGGAGATATTTGCAATAAAGAGGTTATGATGGTTTGGAGCAGATGGTACTGTTGGTGATGGAGAAAAGTGGTTGGATTCTGGATATTTTTGAAGGTAGAGCCAGTGGGATTTGCCGATGGATTCACTGGATGTGGGATGTGACAGAAAGGAAAAACAGGGATGACTCCAGGGTCCCTCTGGAGTAACTAAAGGGATGGAGCCACCATTTACTGACATGGAGAATCCTGTGTGTATGTTTCCTATTGCTGCTGTAACAAATTACCACAAACTTCATGGCTTAAAATATCATGAATTCACCATATTCTCTTATGGTTCTGGAGGTCAGAAGGCTAAAGTTAAGGTGTTGTCAGGGTTATGTTTCTTCTGGAGGCATCAGGGGAGCATCCGTTTCCTTTCCGTCCTGTACAGGCAGCCTGCCTTCCTTGGCTCATGGACTTTTCCTCCATCTTCAAAGTGCATCATCTCAATTTCTGCTTCTGTTGTCACAACTCCTTTTTCTCTCTCTGACTCTGATCCTCCTGCCTCGGGCATAGAAGGGCCTTTGTGATTACACTGCCCACCCCCCCCCCCCAGGGTAATCTCCCCATCTTAAGATCCTTAACTGAATCACAACTGCCAAGTCCCTTTTGCCATGTTCACAGGTTCTGGGGATGAGGACATGGACATGTTTGGCAGGCCATTATTCACACTGTGGAAGGAGCCAGTTTTGCAAGGTGGAATCAGAGCTCAGCTGTAGACATGTTAACTTTGAGAGATCTTGTTAACTATCCAAGTCAGCAGTTGGATAAATAAACCTGGAGTTCAGAGGAGAAGTCCCAAGTGAAACAGGAACTTGGTGGTAGTTGTCATGATGTATTTAAAGCCGCATGAGCTAAGATATCACCTAGGGAGCAAATGCAGAGGGAAGAGAGAAGTCTGAGGATTGAGTCTCAGGAAATTCCAGTGGTTGGGGGTTGGGGAGATGAGGAGCAACCAGCACGGAGTCACCACGGCAGGAGGAGAGGCATGTGAGAGTGGTGGTCCAGCAAGAAAAGAAAGGGTTTCACAGCGGACGGAATAATCAGCTACTGAGAGGTCAAGTAAGATGAGGACTGAGCAGTGCCCATTCGATTTGCCTGGTGACTCTGACAAGAGCAGTTTCAGAGCAGTGGTGAGGCAAGAACCTGCTTAAATTGGGTTCAAGAGGTAATGGGAGGAGAGGAATGAGAGACGATTAGTATAAACAACTTTCTAAAGAGTTTTGTTAGAAAGAGAGCAAAGAAATGGTGCAGCAGCTGGAGTGGGTTTGTGATCAAGAGGCCTGTGAGCCGAGGGCCTTCCAAGGACGGCTCGAGTTCCAGAGTCTGAGCTGGGTGGAGTCTCTGCGTGAGCACGAAGGAGGCGCAACTGAAGGCCGGGGTTACAGGCAGTGGAGCCAAGAAAATCTTGGTGTGATAAGTGTGTGTGGGGGGGGGGGCAAAGAGCGATACAGATGTGCCTCTTTGTATACAAGGAATGTCTTTCTACAGGTGCTGAGAAGTTGGCTGTGGATTGAATTTTTTAAATTTTGATTTTATTTTAAGTACAGTGGGGAAATTATTTAAAGGAAATTATGGTGATTTTTTTAATGTGAAAAAGCCTCTCCAAATATAACCATGTTATGAGAATTTTCATGTATCAGTGTTTCCAAAAACTGGGTACACCTATAATTATACTTCTGGTTCTCTGCTACATCTAGAATGAAACTAAATGTAACTACGTATTTTCTCCAAAGAATACTAGATTCAGATGGCATGTAGTTTTAAAAAGCTAAAACATGGAGCAGGAAAGTTATTTTCCAGAGGTCACTGAGTAAGCCTGGCCGCATCTGGCAATAAAGCAAGAGAACAGGAATTCAGGTCGGCTGCCCTCACAGCCCACATCAAGAGCCTTAAGCAGTGGTCATATGGCTTTGGGAGGGCTTTAAAAATTAAAAGACCAAGCCCCGGCTGGGTAGCTCAGTTGGCTAGGGTGTTGTCCTGATATGCCAAGATTGTGGGTTAGATCCCCTGTCAGGACACATACCTAGGCTTCAAGTTCAATCATTTCTCAGGGCACATACAGGAGTCAATCAATTGATGTTTTTCTCTCACATCGATGCTTCTCTCTCTCTCCCCCTTCCTCGTTTCCTCTCAAATCAACAAGTAAAAAAGTACAAAAAATAAATAAAAGGCCAGCATCTAGTAATATAAACAGGATGCGGGAGAGCAGCATGGGGCCAGGGTACAGAAGACAGCATGCCCGCAGGGTGGAGGGGCTACCAGCTTTGGCTTGCACTAAGGAGAAGGTGCCCATTCTGTGCCTGGAGATTCAAGGCTGCAAAGTATCACCTGGAAAGTGACATGATGAGCAGGCCCTCTCAGGCCCTTTGACATGGTGTTCCCTCTGCTTGGACTACTTGGCCCTTCCCTCCTCCCCTGGCTGACTCTTACCTCATCTTTCAGGTCTCATCTGAAATGTCACTTGGTAGGAAAGCCTTTTCTGAACTCCTCAACCAGCCTCATTCCACGTAAATCCAGTTATGGGCCAATTAATTTGAAAGCTACAAGAATGCTTTGTGAGCCATGCCAATTGTGTGGATGCTAAAGCCCATGGTCATACAAGCTTCTGGGCCCTTCCAGGCCTCCTATGCTTAAGGACCATAACATTTCTGCTCAAAGCACGCTTGGTACAGAGATCTACAGAACCTGCCCCTGCCTTTCTCTAGGTCTCTGCTACCCATCAGCAGCCACAGCATTCCTGAACACTCCATATAAAATAGCAAGTCCACCCAGGCCGTACCACGCCAAGCCTCTTACCTTGCTGTATGGTTTGCCATAGTCTCTGATGATGTTATTTGCTTGTTGGCCAACCTCCTCCTTGCCATGAGGGCAGGGGGTCTGTCTCGTTCACTGTTGTATTCCCAGAGCCTGAAAGAACGCATGGCAAGTTGTAGGTGCTTGATAACCATGTGTTGGGTGAGTGGGTGGATCAGTCAATGTCAGAAGACGGGGAGGGAAGGCGACCAAGGCACGGAACTGGCCCATCATATCCCAGCCCCAGGAAGCCTCAGGACCCCCAGGGCTCCAAAGAGGAAAATCCTCCTGATGTTCCCCCATGTCCTTTAGCTACCCTTTCTGTCATACCAGTGTCGTCACCTGGCCTCTGTATTTCCTGGTTTTGGTGCACGTGCAGTGCCAGTTCTCTCGTCTTGCACTGGGTCTGAGTTCCTGGGTCCTCTAGGATTAATACAAGTGCCCAGCAAACAGCCTGTTCACACACTGCAGTCTCCAGCTGCTCCCCTCCGCCCGAGCGGCCCGTTTGAGGTCAGCCCCACCTGTTTTATGAGATAGAGCGTCTCAGCAGCACTATATCCAGTTCCTGAAAAGGTGTTCACCTGCTCGCTAATTATGCTGGGGAAAATGCTTTAAGGAAACTTCTCACTCTCCTAAATAGTGATCACAGAAGACTCTCTTGAAGAAAAATATTCACAATAACCATTGAGAAGCACTTTGGTTTTTTTGTTTGTTTATTAAGTATAATTGACATACAACATTATATTAGTTTCACGTGTACAACATAATGATTTGCTATGTGTATATATTGCAAAATGATCGCCACAATAAGTCTTTTTAACATCTGCTGCCATATATTGTTACAAATTATTTTTTCTTGTGATGAGAAGTACTTTGATTTGTGTAGAAGTTGCCCTTAGAACTTCCCATTGTTCGTGGAGACCTTCCTGTGCAGGCTTTTAGGTGACATATTTTCAAGAGTTTCTGACTAAAACACCAGCAGAGAATGAACATATGGGAAGACTTCACGAGGACCCACATCATTTACTGTTTCCAATATTTGGCGGGAATGCGGAAGGGTGGGTGAGAGAAACAACCAGAGGTGAAGGTGGCTCCTTCTGCGGCTGTGCCGTCTGCTCTGTGGGCTCCACTCACCACCACCGGGAGGATCATTACAGTGCCCTCCCTCACCCAGAAACGGAGCACGGGCACCCAACTTCCATGGGCTTGCTGAGTGTCTACCCATTTTGCTTCTCCCAAAAGACAAGCGTGGCTAAGACTCTTCAGGCCCTGCTAGCCCAAAACTTTCCATGGTGTGGGTTCGCAGAGACCGCAGCCACTGTTCGGGACCACTTTAGGGGTGGGGCTCAGTTACAAAACCCCAGCTGCCACCAAACCCCCCTCTGTTTACTTTCTTGGAGCAACGCCATCCACAGGTAGAAAACCAGGTGAAGACGCCCTTGCAGGTAATAACGAATTAGGAAGTTTCACTCTTGCTCCTGTGGCTGTTGGATCTTTATGCTGGTAGACGTCAGAAGCCTCCTTCCCAAGGGCCTTCCATACTGTGCTCTTTAGTCAGTGCTGGACTTTCCTCTGGGCCGGGCTCATCTGGGGGCACAAAATCTCTTTAATTATTGTCATACATCTAGAACATTCTAGGGTTCCAGGTATAACTATTTGTTGAATGAATGGATGAATGAAAATTTAAGGATGGTCTTTGGGGACAGAGAGGGCTGCAACTTACCAGCTGAGAGGATTCAGGACATTTACAGAGCCCCTCCACACCTCAGTATCCCATATGTAAATGAGGGCGGCAATAGCACTTGCTTCAAGGTCGTTCTGAGATTAAACGGGAATGGACAACAGACACTGGACACAGCATCTGGCAATGGTAAAATTTCCATACAATGTCCTTATTATTTCCTGTTTCACTTTCAACACTATTCTCATATGGCCTCAAACTCCTGGATCAATTCAGGAACCAAACTAGAGGAACTTGCTATATGTCTGGGGCAGTATGGTTCAATAGTATACAATTATTCCTTTTCAGTTCCTGTGATGTAAAATCGGATTCAGCTAATATAGTTTTTCAGTATTAAATTACTTTCTGGTTGAAAATGATTCCTTGCTTGTGAACTATTGCTACCTACTGACAAATTCACAGCAATGTATTAATAACTAATGATAGTACTTGCACTTGAGGAAGCAGTGTTAATGGTAGAATTTGGGGCAGCTAAGTGGGAACTGTAGGGTAAATATTTTTCCAAGGCATTTCTACTTAAAATGTGGTCCTTGGACCAGCAGTATTGGGATCCCTTGGGGGTTTGTTAGAGATGCAGAATCTCAGCCCCCACCAGACACGCCGAATCAGGATCTGTATGTTAGCAAGGTCCCCCGGTGGTTCATATGCACCGTAGTTTGAGAAGCACTTGTGTAGGGGGCCACGAGATATTGGAATTGCCGTTTAATCTATACGTAAAACTCTTGTTAAAAACTAAAGAGTACAGCCCTGGCTGGTGTGGCGCAGTGGACTGAGTGCCGGCCCGTGAACCAAAGGATCACCAGTCAATTCCCAGTCTGGGGCACAAGCCTGGGTTGCAGGCCAGGTTCCCAGTAGGGGGTATGTGAGAGGCAACCACACATTGATGTTTCTCTCCCTCTTTCTCCGTCCCCTCTCCTCTCTAAAAACAAATAAATAAAATCTTAAGAAAAAAACTAAAGAGTACAGACGGATATAGTAAAACTTCTGCAGGTGAACCCACATTTCGCACCCATTTCTGCTGCCCCTCCTCCCTGTCTGTTCTAAAACCCATCAAGCCCCTCCTTCTACACACACGCCTTGCCTGTGTGTGTAGAGGGAGGGGCTTGCCACACAAAAGCACATCTCCACCTACTATCAGTGGTGAATACTGAGAACGTATATCTACTTTTACATTTTTATGGTTCACTTGTTACAAAAAGCAAAGAGCAACCAATAATGTTTCTCGCTCACACCAATGTTTCCCTCACCCCTCTCTTACTCTTTTCCCTCTTCTGTCTCTCAAATCAATAAAAACATATCCTAGGGTAAGGATTAAGAATAGAGTAAATAATATAAGTCTGTTGCTAATTGTCTCCAGTTTTCATAATAAAGAATAGAAACTCAGTTATTCTATCTTTAAAAAAATCATTAGGACCATCCTCTCTGAGTTGGTCTCTCTAATTTAAAACAATTCTAACTCCTGCCGTTTTTTACACATGTATTGTGACACAAACTGGGCAATCCTGCTCACCCTGATGCCCATAGGGAAAACTGAAAAAAAAAAATCAGATCAGGCACCATTATGCTACATTCACAAAAAGAGGCACTATCAAACACTTCTTTGGGTTTTTGTGATGCCTGCAAAATCTGGAGGACAGGAGAGGGCTCACTGCTGTTCTGCACAGTAATAAGGGCACTTACAGTTCCTAAGAATAAACACAGGGCCATGCTCAGTGGAGGAACATTCCTTCCTTGATAGAGGATTCAACTGACCTTGGACCCCAAGGAAAATTGTCTCTGTAATGTATGTACTTTATAGGTAATGTAAGGAACAAGCCATTCATAGCTCTTATGGGTGGGAAAAGAAATTAAAATTAGCTTCTAATCATATTCAGCTTCTACCGTGGGAGCTGTATTAATCAGAGTTCTCCAAAACAAACAGGACCAATAGGAGATTAAATTACAGGGGTGGGCAAAAGTAGATTTACAGTTGTGAGTACAAAACACAGTTTATTCTTTTTTATTATTTACTAATTATCATATTATTTTCCATACAGACAACTGTAAACGTACTCTGTCCCACCCTGTAGATATATAAAGAGATTTATTATAAGGAATTGGTTCACAAAATCCTGGAGGCTGAGAAGTCCCAAGACCTGCAATCAGCAATGCGGAGACTCAGGTAAGCCCTGGTGTGAGTCCCAGTCACAAAACTGGCAGGCTTGAGACCCAGTTTGAGGGGGAGGCAGAAGAAAAACTGATGTCCCAGCTCAAGGCAGTGAGACAGAAAGAGGTCCCTCTTACTGACAGAACAGGTCAGCCTTTTTGTCCTATTCAGGTGTTCCACTGATTAGATGCGGCCCACCCATGTTGGGGAGGGCAATCTGCTTTACACATTGTACTGATTCAAATGTTAATCTCACCTGCAAACACCCTCATAGACACACAGAGTAATGTTTGACCAAATATCTAGGCACCCTGTGGTCCAGGCAAGTTGACCCATAAAATTAACCATCACAGGAGCACAGGTGAAGCAAAGAAGCATGTCAACGTTAAAGCCACTACTTGAATGTTTGGGATGACAAGGAGTCTAAGAAGGAAATTTCTTTTTGTAAAAAGAAGTATGAGTGTCTGCCTGAGGACTTTCAGTGGCCGCAGGAGCACGTTCCATCTGTATGCTGGGAGGGCTGGAATGTGGGGAGCTACTCCTCCGGCAGCAGCAGTCCTCCGCCAATGATGATTGGGAATTGGTAAAGAAATATCCCAATTTCCTTGCCCCTCCTATCGCAAGACCAATATACATTCTGTACCATCTTTCAGAGGGGCTTAGTGAAATAGGATCCCAGTTACCCAGTGGTAACCTCCTCCTCACAAATGTTCCTATTCCATTCCTTGTCTCATCGTACCTTCCCACTTCCCTACTTGAGCTGAGATCACCTCCAAAATAAACTATGTGTGCTCAAATCAGGTCTCAGGGTCTGTTTCTGGGGGCATCTGGTCTAAGATAAGAGGATAAACTGTGCTTAACTCATAAATTCACTGTTATTAATACATGGGTTTGAGTTTGGAATTCAGGCCTGGCTGGTGTGGCTCAGCGGATTGAGTACTGGACTGCAAACAGTAAGGTCATCGGTTTGATTACTAGTCAGGGCACAGGCCTGGGGTGTGGGCCAGGTCCCCAGTTGGGGGCATGTGAGAGTCAGCCAATCGAAGTTTTTCTCTCTCTCTTCCCCTCTCTCTAAAAATAAATAAATAAAATATTTTAAAAAAGAAATAAAATGTTGGAATTCACACTACGCGGTCCTCTGAAAATCCATACTTGAACATTTTTTTAATCCTTGCCCAAGGATATGTTTATTAATTTTAAAGAGAGAGAAAGGGAGAGAGAGACAGACAGGCAGAGAGAGAGAGAGAGAGAGATGGATGTGAGAGAGAAACATCAATTAGTTGTCTTCCGTACACACCCTGACTGGGGATGGAACCCACAACCTGGGTAGATGCCCTGACTGGGAATTGAAGCCACAACCTTTTGGTGTATGGGACGACACTCCAATTAACTGAGCTACCAGGCCAGGGCTAAAGTGTTTGTTTAAGGTAAGTCAGGGTAGTAAATTATGCCTGGGAAAAATAAAGACAACTCTCCTCTGAAAAGCATTTTAAATTTAGCCCTCCAAGAATTTTCAGAGATATTCCCAAGGGATACCAGTTTGTAATAAAAACATCTCAGAACGCACCAGCGCCCTGTCTGGTGTGGCTCAGCTGGTTGGAGCATCATCCCATAAACCAAAAGTTTGCATATTCAGTTCCCCGTCAGAATACATGCCTGGGCTGTGGGTTTTGTCCTGAGTTGCATATGAGAAGCCACCAATCAACACTTCTCTCTCACATCAATGTTTCTCTCCCTCTCTCTCTCTCTTCCTTTCTTGCCCTCACTCTGAAATCAGTAAGTATGTCCAGGAGTGAGGATTAAAAAAAAAAAAGAAGACCACAGAAGGATACAAACCCTCATGCACAAGAGTCAGCAAACTCTGAGTGATATCTTTAAATGAAAAAGTATTGATCTATAGATTCAATTCAACCCCTATCAACATTTCACCACACTTTTTTGAAGAAATTGACAAACTCATTCTAACATTTATAAGAATTAAAAAGGACATAGAAAAGTCAAGAATATTTGAAAAAGAAGAACAAAGTTGGAAGAATTGCAGTAACTGATTTCAGTTCCAACTATAAAGCTATAGTAATTAAGATAGTGTTGTATTGATATAGGAACAGATGTATAGATTAATGGAATATAGGAGAGAGTGCAGAAATAGATCTTCTCATATATAGTCAATTGATTTTTGACCAAGTGTCAAGGTAGTTCAATGAGACAAGGATATCTTTACAACAAAATGTGCTGGAACGATTGGATTTCCACATGGAAAAATGAGTCTTAATTTGTACCTCACACCATATCCTAAAAGTACTTGAAATCATAAGAGACCTACACCTAAAAGCTAATAGTATAATGCCTCAAGAAGAGAAGATGTAAAAAAGTGTTCACAATCTTTGGTCAGGCAAAGATTCTTTAGAAGGGACACAAAATCATAGTAAAAAGAAAAAATAGATAAATTAGAGAAATTTTAACTTCTGATATTCATATACCTCTGACAAAAGACTTGTATCCAGATACATAAACAACACTTACAAATCAATAATAATAAGACAAAAACCTAATTTTAAAAAATGGGCAAAAGATTTAAGCAAACATTTTACAAAAGAAGATATGCACTTGACCAATAAGCACATGAAAAATGCTCACCATTTTTTATTCATCAGAGAAATGCAAATTAAAACCACAAGATACTACTACATAGCCATTAGAATGACTAAAATCATTCTAGTCATTGACTAGTCATTTGCTAGTCAAATGAATGAGCTACCTAGCCAGGGCTATATGATCACATTTTTATGAAATTCTAGAAAAGAGAAAAATAATTTATAATAACAGAAATAGTATCAGTGTCATAAACAAAATTTTTTAAAAGGCAAAGTACTTCCAGTCAAGATGTAGGCATAGGTAAACACAGCTCACCTCCTTGCACAACCACAGCAAAAATTACAACTGGACTACCAAACAACTATCACCCAGAATAGTCAGAAAATTGAGCAGTATGGAAGTCCAACAACCAAGGAATAAAAGAAGTCACATTTGTACAAACAGGTAAGAGAAGCAGAGATGTGGAAACATGTGGAAAGGCATGGAGATGTGGAACAAGTGGTCCCACACCAACGTATGGTGGATAAAAATCAGGAGGGATACCTTGGGAGTGAGGGATACCAGGCCCACACCAGACCACCCAGGACAGAGTTCTAGTGCCAGGAACATAAGTCCCCATAACTCTGGCTATAAAAACCAGTGAAGGTTTGGGTGGCAGAAGAAACTGCAGAATTCTCAGGAGTTTCCTCTCAAAGGGCCTGCAACAGACTTAGGGCTTAGGCAGACTCACTCCCTCTGGGCTCCAGCCCAGGGGCAGCAGCTGGAAGGGAGAAATTGAAGTGTCTGGCATCAGGGTGAGTGCTGGGGGACATCTTCCTCCTGGACAAAAGTCCAGAGGTCAAGTAGTGGCATTGTCCCCTTTCTGAGCCCTCCCCCACACAGAACCACAGAGTGATCACAACATATCAGAGACTCCATCAACCTGGTTCACAGGGGTTGCTCTGCCCCAATGATTACCTAAGGCTCCACCCCATCCAACTTACCAGTGCACTTTTCTGCAATAGGCCACCCTACTAAGACTGGGAGTCAAAGCCACTCTACCTAATACACAGAAACAAACACAGGGAGGTTGCCAAAATGAAGAGACAAAGAAACATGGCCCAAATGAAAAAACAAAACAAAACTCCTTAAAAAGAATGAAACAAAATGGAGATAAACAATCTCTCAGATGCAGAGTTCAATACACTGGGTATTAGGATGTTCAAGGAACTCACTGGGTACTTCAACATTATAAAAAAGTCCCAGGTAGAAATGAAGGTTACAGTAAGTGAAACAAAGAAAAATTTAAGGGGAACCAACAGTGGAGTGGATGGAACCAAGAGTCAAATCAATGATTTGGAACATAAGGAAGAAAAAACATTCAATCAGAAAAGTAAGAAGAAAAAAGAATCCAAAAATACAAGGGTAGGCTAAGGAGCCTCTGGGACATCTTCACATGCACCAACATCTGAATCATAGGGATGCCAGGAGGAGAAGAGAACAAGTAAGAAATGGAAACTTATTTTTTAAAAAATAAAGAAAGAAAACTTCCCTAATTTGGTGAAGGAAATAGATATACAAGTCTAGGAAGCACCGAGAATCCCAAAGAAGATGGGCCCAAAGAGGACCACACCAAGACACATCAGAATTAAAATGCCTAAGGTTAAAGATAAAGAGAGAATCTTATAAGGCAGCAAGAGAAAAGCAAAGTTACCTACAAAGGAGTTCCCATAAGACTATCAGCTGATTTCTCAAAAGAATCTTTGCAGGCAAGAAGTATGCAAAGTGATGAAAAGCAAGGACCTACAACCTAGATTACTCTGTCCAGCAAAGTTATCATTTAGAATTGAAGGGAAGATAAAGTATTTCCCAGACAAGGTAAACCTAAAGGAGTTCATCAACACCAAGCCATTATTATGTGAAATGTTAAAGGGACTTATTAAGAAAAAGAAGCAATTCAAAACTATGAACATTAAAATGGTAATAAGTTCACAACTATCAACAATTGAATCTGAAAAACAAACTAAGCAACAAGCAGAACAGACGCAAAATCATAGACATGGAGATCATTTGGAGGGACATCAGTTGGAAAGGGGAAAGGGGAAGAATGGGGGGAAAGGTACAGGGAATAAGAAGCATAATTGGTAGTACAGAACAGACAGGGGGATGTTAAGAACAGTGTAGGAAATGGAGAAGCCAAAGAACTTATATGTATGACCCATGGACATGAACTAAGGTGGGGGACTGCCAGAGGGAATGGGGGTACTGGGTGAATGGGATTCAAGGGGGAAAAATTGGGACAACTGTAATAGCATAATCAACAAAATATATTTAAATATAAATGAAAGCATAGCTCAAAGACAAAAAAAAAGGCTAAGTAAAACCACAGTGAGGTATGGGGTTTTTTTGACCTGCAGGATAACAAAAGCGCAAATCTAGATCAGGGATCACGGGTGGAGTTTGGGGACTGACTGCAAAGGACCACGACAGACTATTTTGTCGTGAGAGAAATGCTCTATCTTTTGATTAAGGTAGTACATATTTACAAAGCAACAGCAAAATACACACTTCAAGTAAGGATTTTATTGTGAGTAAATTATACATTTGTCAAACTACTATCAAATATACCCTTTAAATAAGGATTTTATTGTTTGTAAATTATACCTCAACCAGGGGGATGGGGAGTTATTGTTTAATGTGAACAGAGTTTCAGTTGGGGGAGATGAAAAACTTCTTTTTCATGGTGATGATGGATGGTACTTAATATGAATTTTTGAAAGAACAATGTAAATATATTCAAAGCCATAGAACTGTACACTTAACATGGTTAAAATGGTAAATTTTGTATTATGTATATTTACCAATCAAAAAAGTATACCTCAATATTGATTTTACAAAATTGAAAGAGGGTTTCCAAAATAGAAGTTTGAAAAAGAATGAAACACAATGTCTAGAAAGAAATATATAATATTTGGAAATATGTAGGGAGGATGTACTAGATGCTAGCAATGTATTCGATGCTATTGGGTTGTCTAAGAAGATAAAAATAGCCATCATAGAGAATGAAAAGAGCTGGAACTAAGAGCCAGAGTTCTAGTGCCTTCGTGGCGTACTGTGTGGTCTGGTCATGTTGCTTTCCCTCTTCAGCTGCCTCCCCAATAACGTGTCCATGATGAGCTGCCTTGTACCCAAGGTCTCTCCCAGTTCTAACACTTTCTATTTCTCTGTCCTTTAGGGATTTACTTCCTTATAGATAAGAGAATGGAAAAGGGAATCCATAGCCTAGGCAAGGAAGACCTAAGGTGGGCTTTAAAGAAATGAACAATATTCACATTCATAATAACTGTTTGTCTTAAAGAAGTCATGCCAATTTTTTTCCAGTTAACTTTTACTAAGCACTCATGTTTTATGTCCAGGCTTTCTCCTTTCCTTTCCTTTCTTTTCCTCTGCTCCCCTCCTTTTTTCTCCCTATCCTAGCCTTCCTCCCTTTTTCTGTGTTCCTCCTTCCCTTTCTCTGCTTTTTTTCTTTCTTGTGACTCAAAAGCCTGTATATCAACACTCCCCCAAACCTGCTCTACCAAAGGTCACAGTGACCTACTTCCTCGTTGCCTGTTCCAAAGCATTCTTAGATATGCATCTCACCTGTATGTTTCACCAAAGTCAACACTATTAAACCCTCCAGTCCAATAGAACTTGCAACTCTTCACTTGTGAGATGCCAATCTATCTGTCTAATCCTGCCTCCCGGACTGCACTGTCTCAGCTGCTTCTTTCTCTTCAGCCCTTCCAGGAATCAGAAACCCATAGAATATATTTAAGGCCTATGGGCCCTGTGGTCCCCATGGCATCTTCTTTGTTTTTGTTTCTTTGTGTGTTGTTGTTGTTGTTTTAAGCCATTTCAAGTGTAAAAGCCATTCTTAGATGAGAGATTCTGTTCTGTGTGGTTTTCCCTTCTCAATGTACCTGTTCTTCCTGGGCCATTCCACCCAAGGCTGTCACTCCAATACCCACCTGTATCCCAACAGCCTAAATAATCCATCTTTCCATGAGTGAGCCATTAAGGATGCCCCACTTTATGCATTCTAGGAAATTGTAGTTGTACAAAAGAAAAACAACAAAGTACATGAACAGATGATTTATAAAATAACAAAAGTCAATGGCTTTTAAGCATATTAAAAATCTTAGCCTCATACATGATAAAAGAAAGACAAAGTAAAGAACCACCATGACATGTGATTTTTGACCTTGCAGAATAACAAAAATAAAAGAGTGATCACTAGGGGTCGATGAAGTATTGGAGAAATAAGCATCATCCTCTGGGTGGACAATTTAATAATATTGATCAAAATATAAAGTGTACATATCTTCAGACCCAGAATGTCCATTTACAGAAAATTATATGAGAAAGGCAGAATAGAGAACACAGTGTGGCATGTTTCTACTTGTATTAATAAGGCATGGGGAGACTATACGCATAGACAATAGACTGTTAAGAGTGGTTAGGGTGGGGCAAAAACTAGAGTGCTGGGAGTCAAGGGTGGAGAGAAACTTATTTTTTCACTGTGTATTTTTTGGAAGATCTGTCCATTTTTTACAGTGGGGTGTTAAAATCCCCTACTATAATTGTGTTGCTGTCAATATCTTTCTTGAAGTCCTCTAAGATTTTCTTTATGTATTTGGGTGCTCCTATGTTGGGTGCATTTATATTTACAATGTTTATGTCTTCTTGATGGATTCTTCCCTGAGTATTATGAACTGACCTTCTGGATCTCTCTTTATGGCCCTTTTTTTGAAGTCTATTTTGTCTGATGTGAGTATTGCTACCCCTGCTTTTTTTTCCTGTCCATTTGCTTGGAAAATTTCTTTCCAGTCCTTCACTTTCAGTCGCTGTGCTTTTGGTCTTTTGTCCTGAGGTGGGTCTCTTGTAGGCAGCATATGTGTGGGTCATGCTTTCTTATCCATTCAGCTATTCTATGTCTTTTGACTGGAGCATTTAATCCATTTATGTTTAAGATTATTATTGATAGGTGGTTATTCATTGCCGGTTTTTCGTACCTGTGTTCCTCTCTCTCTCTTTTCCTTCCTTTTCTTAAAGCAGTCCCTTTAGCATCTCTTGCAGAGCTGGTTTGGTGGAGGTGTATTCTTTTAGACTTCTTTTGTCTGGGAAGGTCCTTATTTGGCCTTCCATCTTGATTGAGAGCCTTTTTCACTGTGTATTTTTTGTATTGTTAGAGTATTTTTATCTTATGCATACTGTGTTTTTACCAAAATATTAACATTAATAGGTGAATTGAAAAATAGATATATAATAGATAGCTGATAGGAAGGACAACCTTATAAACAAAAAGAAAGGAATAATTGAGATGGAAGGGACCTAAAACATGTCTAATCCAACACCATTTGCTGATGAGGAAACAGAGCCCAGAGCACCTCTGTGACTTGCCCAAGACTGCACTGTTCCCGGCCAAGCTGGAACTTGAGTCCAGGCCTCTTAATTCTCAGCCCAGCACCTGTCCCTCTACAAAAATTAAATCAAGTCTCTTAGATGACCCCTTTGATGCAAGAAGTTCATCTACATATTTTAACTTGAGAAGCAAATGAAGGCATTTATAAACTTGAACATTTGCAATATATTTTCTTTTCTTCAAGGAGGGTCCATTCTTGTATTTTAAAATTAGCAAAGTATTAGATGTTTTGGTGTCTAGAAAAATGGTAGAAAACTTAAATAATGCAGAATTGTATTATAGTGTTAATTTTTCAACAAACATTCCAGCCCTCCTCCTTCTTAGTTGATTTTCATGGGACCTACACCGCCTGCAGCTCCAGGGGACACTCTGATCTAAGCTTAAGCAGGCCTCTTGCCACAGTGATTTATTTAGAATGTATAGGTCCAAGCCAATCAGCACTTGCCTTTCTCCTGGTCACAGGGGTTCATTCAGGGTAGGTCCAATAAGTATTGAATCTGAAAACTTTTGATGAGAATTATGAGACACAAACATGTCTCTGCTTCTGGATATCATGAGGGTGCATATGTGGAGCCTGGAGCTGATGCAATTTTTTTTTTTTACTACCAAAAAGGAATCTTACCTAAGAATTCAGCTGACACTAATTTCTCAACAGAAACATTTCAGGTCAGAAGGGGTTAGCATGAACTATTCAAAGTGATGAAAAGCGAGGACCTACAACCAAGACTACTCTACCCAGCAAAGCCATCATTTTAAAATGAAGAAGAAATAAAGAGCTTCCCAGACAAGAAAAAGCTAAAGGAGTCCATCGCCACCAAACCAGTATTACAGGAAATGTTAAAGGGACTTCTAGAAGAAGGAGGAGGAGGAGGAGGAGGAGGAGCAACATAAATATGTATAGTAAAATGGCAATAAATACATACCTATCAATATTCCCTTTAAATATAAATGGATAAATGCTCCAATCAAAAGACAGGGTAGCTGAAAGGGTCAGAAAACAAGACCCATGTATACATTGTCTACAAGAGACAGACTTCAGATCGTAAGACCCACAGAGCCTAAAAGTAAAAAGATGGAACAAGATATTTCATGCAAATGGAACTGAAAAACAAAAGTTGGGGTAGTAACACTTACATACAACAAAATAGACTTTAAAACAAAGGTTATAATAAGAGACATAGAAGAACATTACATAATGATAAAGGGATCAATCCAAAAAGAGGATACAACCCTTATACCATTTATGCACACGACATAGGAGCACCTAAATATGTAAAGCAAATTTTGATGGTCATAAAGGGATCAATGGTAATACAGTCATAGTCGGGGACTTTAACACCCCATTGCGATTAATGGATAGATGTTCCAGACAGAAAATCAACACAGAAACGCCGGCCTTAAATGACACACTAGGCCAGATAAATTTAATTTAATTGATATTTTTAATTAAATTTAATTGATATTTTCAGAGTATTTCACTCCAAAGCAGAATATACACTCTTTTCAAATGCATATGGAACATTTTCCAGGATAAACCACATGGTAGGCCATGAAACCAGCCTCAATAAATTTAAGAAGACTGAATTCATGTCAAGCACTTTCTCCAATAACAATGGTAGAAAATTAGAAATCGAGTACAGGAAAAGAAACTGGAAAACACACACAAACATGCAGGCTAAAGGACATGTTACTAAATAATGAATGGGTTAAAATGAGATTAAGGAAGACATCAAAAGATACTGTAACAGGGTGCAGCCAAAGGGGGCCCCGAATAGGGATTTGTAATGGGGTTCAGAACTCAGTGTCCAGGAAATATTAGAAAAATATATATATAGGATGTCCTCACCCCCACAAGTCTGAGCTAAGGGATGGGATGCTTGGAGCAGGGCCATTGACAGTTGTTTTGAATAGCAACAGTTTTGCAGATAACCTCTAGAACAGTCATTTAACATATCTGTAACCTTTAGCTGGTTTCATAGATATGTGAAACAGCCGTGGCCCTGCTTTCAGCCAGGAGGGTGGGAGTGACTTCAACCCATGATGTAACTAACTAGGAGGCAACTCCCCCTGGTTACAGCGCCTGTGTGAGAGCTTGGAGATGATTGGCTCCACACCACAGGGCCACACCTGCCCAGTCTTACTATGGCAGCCCAGTGAAGCTGGAAAAATATGGGAATGCTGGCAGCTGTGGCCAATTGTGGGAGGAGTAGCAAGTGGTGTGGCAAAGGAAGATTGGTGCTGGGATTTAAACCTAGGCGTGGCAGCCATGCAGCGTCTTTTTTGGGCCAAGCGGCTTGGGCAGAGAAGAACCACAGACTTCTATTTCTTTTTCTGAGATACAGTACCCAGGACTGGGCAGAGGGGGAAGGAAAGATTGTGCGTTTGTGGGTATTCTAAAGGATTTTGGAATCTCAGTGAAGACATTAAGTTATTACTCTTAAGTTTGTATAACTCTTTATATAAGTAATCCCTTTCCTTTTCACCAATCTCTTGCATTGAGAGATGTCTTTCCCTGTCAGCGGGCAAGGTTAACATCGTACGGAGTGGGGGACCCCTGGAGCACAAGGGTGGGTCCATTTGGTAATAGTATATCATTCAACCCCTCCCCCCAGGTCTGCTCTATAACAACACCTTGAGACAAATAAAAGGAAAACACAATAACTCAAAATCTGTGGGATACAGGGGAAGCAGTCCTAAGAGGGAAATTCATAGGACTACCTGAAAAAAAAAACTAAGAAAAGTCTCAAATAGACAACGTTGCCTTACACCTAAAGGAACTAGAAAAAGAACAAGAGAGCCCAAAGTGAGTAGAAGGAAGGAAGTAATAAAGACCAGAGTAGAAATAAACAAAATAGAATCTAAACCATACAAAAAAAATCAATGAAACCAAGACCTCGTTATTTGAAAAGATAAAACTAAATTGATACAGCCTTAACCAAATTCATAAAGAGAAAAAGAGGACAAATAAACAAAATGAGAAATGAAAGAGAAATAACAACTGACACCACAAATGTACAAAGGAGTATAAAAATATTATTATGAACAACTGTATGGCAACAAATAGGACCGTCTGGAAGAAATGGATAAATTCCTCAAAACATACAATCTTCTAAAAGCGAATCAAGAAGAAACAGAAAGTTTGAACAGACCAATTACAAACAACAAAATCAAAGCAATAATCAAAGACTCCCAACAAACAAAACTCCTATACCACATGGCTTCACAGGTGAATTGTACCAAACATTCAAAGAAGGACTAGAACTTGTCCTTTTCAAATTATCCCAAAAAATTCAAGAGGGAAGACTCCCAAGTTTGTTTTATAAGGTGAGTGTTTTCCTAATTCCAAAGCCAGATAGACACTACAAAGAAAGGAAATTGTAGGCCAACATCCCTGATGAACACAGATGCAGACACCTTCAACAAAATATTAGTAAACCAAATTCATCAACATGTTAAAAACATCATACACCACGATCAAGTTAGATTTATTTCTGGATGTAAGTTTGGTCCAATATCCACACCACATAAACAAAATGAAGGATAAAAATCATATGATTACATCAATAAATGAAGAAAAAGCAATGGACACAATTTGGCACCCATTTATGATAAAAACTCTTAGTGAAGTGGATATAAAGGGAACATACCTCAACACAATGAAAGGCTGTATGTGACAAACCCACAGGTAACATCATACTCAGTGGTGAGAAAACTAAAAGTGTTTTCCTTAAGATCAGGAACAGGACAAGGATGTCCACTTTCACCTCTCTTATTCAATATAGTGCTGGAAGTCCTAGTCACAGCAATCAGACAAGAAGAAGAAATAAAATGCATCCAGATTGGAAAGGAAGAAGTAAAACTATCCTTATTTATATAGGACACAATACTGTATATAAAGAACCCTAAAGATTCCACCAAAAATCTACTGGAACAGATAAAGGGTTTCAGTAAAATAGCAGGATACAAAATAAACATTTAGAAATCAGTTCCATTTTTATACACCAATAATGAACTATCAGAAAGGGATACTTAGAAAACAATCCCATTTATAATTGCACCAAAAACAATACCTAGGAATAAAGTTAACCAAGGATGTAAAGGATTTGTACACAAAAAACTGTAAGACACTGAGGAAACAAACTGAAGAAGATACAAACAAATGGAAGCATATATCATGCTCATGGATAGAAAAAACTAACATCATTAAAATGTCCATACTACCCAAAGCAATCTATAGATTCAATGCAATTCCTATCAAGATACCAACGGTGTCTACCTGACCAGTGTGGCTCAGCTGGTTGGGTGCTGCCATGCAAAGCAAAAGGTTAGGGGTTCAATTCCCCTTCAGGGCACATGCCTGGGTTGCAGGTTCAGTCCCAGTCAGGGTGCACAGGAGACACAACAAATCGATGTTTCTCTCTCACATCTATGCTTCTCTCCCTCTTTTTCTCCCTCCCTTCCCCTCTGCCTAAAATTAAATAAATAAAATCTTACAATAAAAGGTACCAATGATGTATTTCACAGAACTAGAAAAAAAATCCTATAATTTATGTGACACTACAAGAGACCCAGACTAGCCACAGCAATCTTGAGAAAGAAGGACAAAATTGGAAGTATCATGCTACCTGATAACAAACTATACTACAAGAATATAGTAATCAAAACAGCATGGTACTGGCATAAAAACAGACACATAAATCAACAGAACAGAATAGAGAGCCCAGAAATAAAACCATATCTATATGGTAAATTAATATATGATAAAGGAGGCAAGAACATACAATAGGTTAAAGGCAGTCTATTCAATAAATGATGTTGGGAAAATTGGACAGATAATGCAAAAAAAAGAAAAAGAAACTGGACCACCTTCTTACAACATATAAAAAAAATGAACTCAAAAATGGATTAAAGACTTAAATGTAAGATTCAGACCCATAAAATTCCAAAAAGAAAACATGGATAGTAAAATCTCTGATATTTTTCTTAGCAATATTTTTTCTGACGTATCTCCTTGAGCAAGTGAAACAAAAGAAAATAAAAGCAAATGGGATTACATCAAACTAAAAAGATTTTTCACAGCCAAGGGCACCATCAACAAAATAAAAAGGCAACCTACTGAATGGAAGAAGACATTTGCCAATAATACGTCTGATAACCAAAAATTACAAAGAACTCGTAAAACAACTCCAAAAACCAAACAATCCAGTTTAAAAAGTTGCAGAGGACCTGAAGAGACATTTCTCCAAAAAAAGACATACAGATGGTCAGTAGACATATGAAAAGATGCTCAACATCAATCATCAGAGAAATGCAAATGAAAACTATGATGAGATATCACCTAACATCTGTCAGATTGGCTATCATCAGTAAATCAACAAAAAACAAGTGTTGGCAAGGATGTGGAGAAAAGGGAACTGTTGCACTGTTGGTGGGAATGCAGATTGATGCAGGCACTGTGGAAAGCAGTATAGAAAGTCCTCAAAAAATTAAAAATGGCCTTGGCTGGTGTAGCTCAGTTGGTTGGAGCATTGGCCAGTAACCAAAAGGTTGTGGGTTTGATTCCCGGTCAGGGCACAAACCTAGGTTACAGGTTCAATCCCCATTCTGGGCGCGTTTGACCTTGGTCCAGGTGTGTATGGGAGGCAACTGATGGATGTTTCTCTCTCGCATCAATGTTTCTCTCTCTTCCTCTCTCCCTTCTTCTCTCTCTAAAATGTCCTCGGATGAGAATTTTTTTTAAGGTTAAAAAATTAAAAATGGAACTGCCTTATGACTCAGTGATTCCACTTCTGGGAATATATCTGAAGAAACCTGAAAAACTAATTTGAAATAATTTATGCACTCCTATGTTCTTTGCAGTGTTATTTACAATCACCAAGATATGAAAGCAGTCCAGGCACCCATCAATAGATGAGTGGATAAAAAAGTGGTAGTTCATATATACAATGGAATATTCCTCAGCCCTAAAAAGAATGAAATCTTACTAGTATTTGCAATAGCATAGATGAACCTAGAGGGTATTATGCTCAGTGAAATAAGTCAGTCAGAGAAAGCCAAATACCATAACATCTCACTTATATGTGGACTCTAAAGAGCAAAATTAAGGAACAAAGAAAATAGAAACAGATTCATAGATACAGAGAATAGACTGATTACTGCCAGAGGGGAAGGGGAAGGATAGGGAGCTAGGTGGAAAAGGTGAATGGGTTAAGAACTACAAATTGGCAGTCACAAAATAGTCCCGGGGCTGTGAAGGCACAGGTAATATAGTCAATAATATTATAATAACTTGTATGGTGACAGGTGAGTGCTTGAAATATTACTGGGACCGCTTTGTAAAGATTTTAATTGTCTAACCACTGTGCTGTACACCTGAAATCAATATAAAATAATATTAAATGTAAACTCTAATTGAAAAATTAAAAAAAAAATCAGCTGGCCCAAGAGAAAGCAGAGAAGAGAGAGGGAAAGAAACTGACTTCTTGAAGACATTATTAAGTTGCCAAATCACACCAATCCTGGTATTGTCAACGTGCCAAATCCCAGTAGACCTCTGAACCTTCCGGTTATGAGAGCAAAAGTTCCCCTTCTGTACTCAAGCTCATTAGAGTTAAGCTTTTCACTACTTACTAGGTAAAGAAACCAAAAGGATACATATTTAAAGTAAAGAAGTGAAGCGTCTCCCCACTTCCACACCAAAGTAATAACCACCGAAAATTATTTGGCGTTTGTCCTTTATTACATACACATGTATAGCTTTTTGGGTTTTTTTTTTTTTAACAGTTATCATTTACACTACTCACAATTTTTACAACTTGCTTTTTTCCTACTTGATTACAAGGCACAGGTAGTTTCCCTATCAGTACAAAAAAAGTGCCCATTGCTGGGTGGTGTCCTGTGGTACGCTTGTAAGTTACTCATCAAACCCTCTTGTAATTTTAGAATTTAGTCTCTGTATTACAGTGATGCCGTGTGTGTGTGTGGGTATCCTCATACACCTGTGTGAGACATGTTAAAGGGAGTGATTGTATTTGTGAGCTCTGGAATCAGACTGCCTGGACTTAAATCCTGGCCCCACTAATTACTAGCTGTGAAAACTGAAGCCTCAGTTTCTTCTTCTGGAAAACGGAGGTAATTATAGGCCTGCGGTCAACACACCACCTCGTGAAGGAAACGAAGGCACCAGGCACAGCACAGACACGTTGTTAGTGTTTAGTTAGTGTTTAGTTTAGTTGTCATTGACACCAAAGTCTGGAATTGGACTTTCTGGGTACAAGCATGTTTACCCTTTAGATTTTGATAGATGCTGCCAATTGCCCTCCAGAAGTAAACCGAGTTACACTTTCCCCTGGAGTGCCCTTTGACTCCCACCTTCACCAACACTGGGTTTTTGACAATCCGGTAGGCAAAATAGTTACTCATTGCCGTCTTCCTTAGCAGTGCTGGGATCGCTGGCGAGCGCTTTGAGTGTCTGCAAGCCATTGTACTGCTGGCCCATGAGCTACTCGCTCGTCTTCTTTGCCTCTTTCCCTTTTGAGTTTTGCATCCTTCCTCTCTGGTTATTTGTGGACATTTAGGGTACTAAACCTTAATCTAATATATATGATGCAAATGGTTTGTTCTAGCCTGTCATATGTCTTTTAACTTTTTTAAATGTCTTTTGTTTTTTAGAAGTTTGTATTTTTTAATATAATCAAATCTGTCCATTTTTTTTTCTTGTGGCTTCTGGACTGTGCCTTTTTAAAAAGGATAGTTTCTGATATACATTTGGCTTTTCTATTCAGAGCAGGGGTGCTCCTGGATTGGGGACATATCATGGGTTTGCTTTTTTTTTTTTTTCTTCCTGGAATAGTCTGGGCCTCCTGGACATTATGATATACTATTAACTTAGAGGTCTGAAAAAGGCTTATAGTGCCAACTGGGGGTCTTGGCACTCTATCCACAGCACCTCCTCCTGCGCACCACAGAGCACTCAACCTACAGTAGAACGGGCCCCTGAGCTGAGGGGAGGGGCGGGTGGGTCTCTGGCCCTCAGTGTAGTGTGCATCGAATGTGGGTTTTGACAGTGGGACGCAGGAAAGGTACAGGATATAGAAATGATACAGTTTCTGCCCTGGAGGTGTTTGGAGAAAACTGACACAGAAATGGATTATTTCAGGTTTTCTCCTATGCATGATTAACAGTTTACTCTATCTTCATAAAATAGTTAAATATAGGTAATGATGTTGAACAGGTTACTTCATTCAGCAGTACAGAATTCTACTTTTAACAAAGGGATCCAACAAATTATGATCTCGGATTCCACAACAACCGAAGAATTACCTTCTACATGAGACTAACAAACATAGTCTGGTGCAGGTGGAAACCGCTTGGATAGAGTCCATTCCTTGGCTTCTCCCCCGGGTTGTGCCAGGAACAAACCTCGTGATCCAGGGTGCTCCCTAAACCTTTAGACTTTGTCGTTTCGCGGTTGGCTCTCAGGTTCTTGCGGTGAGGGGAGTTTGGTAAGGGGAGAGAGAGCACAGAAAGGCAGAGATGCATGAGAATTGTTTTATTGTTGTTTTGTTTTGAGTTTTAAATACCATGTTGAAAAATCCTGCCCTTTAGATTACAGTCATATTTGGTTTGCAAAGTAATTTGTAATCTGCTCTTGCACCCTCCCCAGCCTCACCCCGCCCTCCTGTTTCTCTTCCCAAATAGCTCTGGGTGCTGTGATTTCTCAAAGCCTTTGCCTGTGCTTCTCTGGCCTTCTGCTCTGGCCTTCCTCCCTTCACTTCTTCATCCACTGTTATGGAGTAAATTGTGTCCCTCAAATTCATATGTTGAAGTCCTTACCCCCAGTACCTCAGAATGTTGTCTTACTGGGGGGAGGGTGTTGCAGATATAATTAGTTCAATTAGAATGAGGTTGTACTGGAGAGGGTGGGCCCCTAATTCAGTAGGACTGGTGATCTTACAAAAAGGGGGAAATTTGGACACAGAGACACAAGTCAAGAAATGCCAGAGATTGCCTGTGAACCACATAAAGGTAGGGAAGAGGCATGGAACAGATTCGCCCCCACAGCCCTCAGAAGGAAAAAATCTTACCAATACTGTGATTTGGAATTTATGGTCTCCAGAATTTATAGAGGTAAACAACAATTCCTGTTGTTTAAGACATTTGGATTGTGACACTTTGTTACCGCAGACTTCCGAAACTAATACATACATTTCAGGCATCACCTGGAGGCCTTTCTTCACCCCCACAGTTTGGGTAACTTTTCATAAATAACTAATTTGGATGTGGTTGACACAATGTTACATTTTGTAAACATTCAATTACACAAGTAGTTGATATTGTCATTTTCTTTTCTTATTTTGGACATGATTTTTTTTTCAGGACTCAAACATTTTTATAGTCCCAGGGAAAACTTGCTGGCCTTAAGTTCATGCCTCAAGTGCTGAATGAATCAAGCCCTCCTTAGCACCCTGAGCTTATTTCTATTGCAGGACCCAGCACCAGCCCCATGGGTGTAACTGACACTTTCCTGTGTTTTTTTTTACAAGCCCGTAGATTCCTCTAGGACCAGTCTCTACCATAATTCTCTTTGTGTGCATCCCAGCAGGCTGTCTAACATGCAGCTGGCTGTTCAGTAGACTCATTTAACGAACAAATAAGCACTTTTTTTTTTTATAACAAATCCCACTTTTTAAAATGACTAAGTGTGGCAACAATTAATGTTTCTATTTTAAAGCTTGGAAGCAAGGAATAACTAAACATGAAACAAAGAAAAACCTAAGGCATATTTTTTACATGTGAGGAAATTTATGCTCTGAGGACTTCATGAGGACAAACCCACACTTTACAGCATGAGGACAAACCCTTTGTCATTTTGCTAACCCTAAAGAGCAGATTGGTAAGTAATCTAGCTGGACTTCCATCTCTCTTGGCCTTCCCCCGAGGCGTTGGTTCAAGGAGGTGAATCTTGCACTGGGTTCAACTTAAGGGTTTAGAATAAATGCTAGAGAGAAAAGGTCAAAGAGGAGAAAAACATCGACGTCACAGTGGTGGGAATGAGTGGCCTCTGGAAAGACGTGGGCTCGCGGGGGAGGGGAAGGCAAAATGGCAAGAAGGTGGTGGCCTGTAGGATAATGATGCTGTGGATGAGATCATAAGCAGGCAAGTCACCAAGCACATGCTGAGAGTTTACCCCTGCCTAAAATAACAGCAAGTACTGGCATGCACCGGCTCTTTTCGCCCTCCCGACAGCATTGTGATGCAGTTCTCATTCTCCCTACACAGATAAAGAAACTTGGGTTTAAAAAGGTTGTGCTGAGATGAAGGTGAAGGTCTTACAGCTGGTGATGGCAGAGCTGTGACTTGGAGTTTGTGTGGCCCCAGAGCCCACACACCTAAGTGCCGCTACCTCTCCAGCAAGTTGTATTTGTGTGTCTGTCACTACCTTATGGGCCCCCCGAAGGCAGAAGTGTTATGTCCATCTTGTATTCTGGGAGGTTTTCTGACTTTTTGAATGGAAGGATATAATAATTGCTTACCAAATCAGTTGATTTTGTTTGAGGAGAGCACATCACACTCTCCAACTTCATTTCTCTTGTTGTTCATCACAATATTTATTCAATGGCAATAATTCTTTTTTAAAAAACTCCTCACCCAAGGATACGTAGAGAGAGAGAGGAAGGGAGAGAGAAAGACAGAGAGAGAAACATCAGTTGGTTGCCTCCTGCATGTGCCCTGCCTGGGGATGGAACCGGCAACCTTTTGGTGTAGTTTGACGCTCCAGCCAGCTGAGCAACCCGGCCAGGGCAAGGGCAATAATTCTTTGAATCAAGACTATTCTGTTAAAATTATTAAGCATGTTTATTTTTTTAATTTATTGATTTTAGAGAGAGGAAGAGAGCAAGAGAAAGAGAAACATCGATTTGTTGTTTCACCCATTCGTGCATTTGTTGGCTGTTTCTTGTATGTGCCCTGACCAGGGATCGAACTCACGACCTTGGTTTTCAGGGACAACACTCTAACCAACTGAGCCTCCCAGCCAGGGCCACACAGTGCCTATTCTTCGCAGGGCACAGTTCCACTAGCTCTGTGTATATTAACTCATGTGATCCTCTCAGGAACCCTCCAAGCAAAGCAGCAGCCCACAGTCATGCAGGTTGTGACCAGCACCCCCTAAAACTGTGCAGTTCTCAAAACCTGCTCAACCACAGGTGGTGACTCTGCTGGTAACCCTTAATGTGCCCATTTTACAGACGGAGAAACTGAGTCATAGAGATGTTCAGTGAAACTTTCTTAGGTTCACAGTTAAACTCATGATAACTACCTAATACTGATCAAAACATGGTAAGATCTCATTCATTCAGCCCAGTTGCAAGGGCAGGTATGGAAAGCGTGGAATTTACACTCCTTCAAAAGTATGTGAATTATGGAGTTATTTGTAAGTAAATCAGTTCCTGCACATTAAACTTCGTGTAGGCAGTTACTCAAGCACGGCCAGAATGGCTATCGAGAAGCACGGTCATGCTTCCTTAGTGCACGTTGGTGTATCATTTGAAATCAGGAGCAATTAATGTACAAAAATCCTTACAATTAAAAAGAAGGCTCTCTTTATTTAGTCAGTTAAGTATTGACTAGCCTGGCAATTTACTTACTAAATAAGTTCTCCTTAAATTACCCAAAGACTTCCTCATATTTCAAATGAATAGATTACAATGCATACTTGAGTTTAATTTAATAAGATTTTAGTATATTGGTAAAGACTGAGTTAGAAAAGCCCTAGGAAGGAGCTTCAAGAGAAACATTTTTATTTTTACTTTTTAACTTTTTAAATTATCATTCAATTGCAGTTGTCCCCATTTTTCCCACATTGCTCTCCCCCACCCTGCCCACCCCCCCTCCCACATTCAGTCCTCCCCCCATTGTCCTTGTCCATGGGTCTTTTATACCTGTTCCTTGACTTGACCCTTCTGACAAAATAACTTAAACCAATGATAAGACAGGAATAAACCTAGTTCATGGCCAATTCAAAACAGGATATTTTGGTCTGGTTTCCAAAATACACTGCTCAGTTTAAAAAAAAAAAAAAAGGTCCATAGAATTTCAAGTAAGGTTGTCCTATGCATATATTGACATTTGGTATTATTCTTACAAATCTGGTTTTCAGTATGGCATAGTGGTTTGGGCTTCTGTCTCCCCAGCCTCCAATGTGCACAAGAACCTGCTGAGGATCTTGTTACCCTGCAGATTCTGACCCAGTAGGTCTGGGATGGGGCCAGAGAAGCTACAGACCTAAAATGCTGCCGGGTGAAGCCGATGCTACAGAGTTTAGAACTCAGACTTTGGAGCTAGATCACCACTTATTCCTAGCTCTACCACTTATTCAGATCACTGTCCTGGAGCAAGAAACCTAACCTCTTAGTTTCCTCATCTGCAAAATGGGGTAATGATACTACTATATAAGGGTATCGTGAAGATAAGATTCATTAATAAATGTAAAGCAACTCAAGCAGGAAAAACCCAGCTGGCATTAGGCTACACGCACGGATGCAACTTGCCTTCTTCACTTAACAGTACCTCGGGGCCTCTTCCGATGTCAGCAGCATGAAGTCCGCTCCGCTCATTCTCGCATCCACACAGTGTTCCACAATTGGTTTTGTCTTGATTTGCTTCATTCCAAAGGATTTTTTATTTTTTTTAATTGTGGCAAAGTACACACAATATAAAAGTTCACCAACTTTGCCGTTTCGGAGACGTTGCACCATTCACACTGGTGTGCAGCCCTCCCCGCCGCTCGGCTCCAGACACCGTCCATGGTCCCGCCCTGAAACCCGACTCCCGCTAACGCGTGGCTCCCCACTGTGAATGAGGTCCCTTACGTAAGTGGAACCACACACCACTTGTCCTTTTGTGTCTCCAGTGGATTTTGAAGGACGTTTTCTCAGTGGCCCTTCCCGCACAATCCACACTCTGAATCCCGAATACGTGCAGTGGCAGTTGTCTCTCTCCCGCTGACCTTCTGTGACGCGCGACCTGCGCAGGCCTCGGACTCTGCGGTTAACCACAGCCACCACCACTTCCATTCCCCGAGTGCCCGCCTGGGCCGGCCCTGTCCTGCGTACAGCAGAGTATTCTGTGGGGTTGGACAAATGACCCCCATTTTGCAGATGCAGACACTGGAGGTCACAGAGGCTGTGACCAGCCTGCTGTTGGTTAGGGGCAGAAGTGGATGATAGGTAGGTGCGACCCCAAAAGCCCCTGCCCTTCCCACTACCTGCTAGTCTGGCAAATGAAAAAGCAATCATTTTCTGGGTTTTTCAACAACATTCTGATTAATGGAGGTGGAACTTATGCAAACTGGATAACTGAAGTTTCAGAAATATAGCCAAAATAATTGGGGTGTTTGCTAAACAAAAGAATTCACCACAGAACCTGTCTTGAGAAAAAGCTTCTCATTTTTTTACTCAGTTTCTCAGATAGGGAATGTTTTCAACAGCTTGTGTGTCTAAGTAGATTTATACTGCCTGCTGTTGTCCAGCCTTTTTCATGGGGTCTCTTCCCCATCACAAGAATATGTTGGTTTAGAATGATAGTTAGACAAACAAAGGACCAGGAGAGTGTCAAGAAACAGTTCCCTGTAGAGGTAACTCAACCCTAACACACTGCAGCCTTTCCCTGCTACGGAAGAAACGGGAGTACTGGGAGGCAACCGCCATGATCCCTGACATACAAAACAAAAGTCAAAATGCTCGACTGATAGCGTCAGATATTCCCTGAACAACCAAATGGCAACTGTGTGTGTGTGTGTGTGTGTACACATGTGTATCCAATTACTTTATAGAACTCAAATGTTCTGTTTTTTAAAAAGCAAAATATATTTTTAAATTAATTGGGGGAAAATCCTCTAAAAATGGATCCTCAGTGTCACATCTGAAAATCCTGTTTCTTTCCCCTCCAAGACATCTTTTGTCCCTTGTTTTTGCCAAGAAGCAAGAGCACTGTTTACATTTTGCCTCACTCTCTTCACGTGCTCCAGCCTGGGATCCTCTTCGCCAGGCTCACGTGTTGTTTTGGCAGCCCGCATGCATTCCTTCCTGCTTCCACCCCTTAAAGGAGCTCCGGCCAGTGGAGTGGAGCCGGAGCTGTCACCCCAGCGGTGGTGGGAAGGGTGCACTGCAGGGTGTGATTGTGTGACGGGAAGCTGGCGTCATCTGTTTGACAAGCTGAGTTTCAGATCAAAAACTAATTAGGGAAGGCTTCAAAAATATCACTTAAAATATGATGTACAACCCAAAGCCACTATCTTATCATTCATCATGAACACAAGAAAAAAAAAGTATCCTCAAGGACTCTTGGAAGTTATACGTTTCAGAAAGTCAAGATTTTTCAGATCTGATGCCTTTTAGTGACTTGGGTCACACTTGTTAACATTTCTCCGATGATGACTAATATCCACCCTCTACACAGTTACTAGGGATTGTATTATAAGACAAACAAACTTCTGACTTGTTGTTATAAATAAGTCTGAAATTCAAATCACGTGTAGCCCCATCCACTGAATAGCTTTGAAAGATCCATGAGAAGCAAGTTCCTTAAACCCCATGTCTGTAACACAATAAAAGACTGAGGGTGTATCTCACGCTAGGGAATTACTAGTTTCTTATTGCAGCAAAGGATGCTGCCTTTCTTAACTCACACTCTGTACCACAAGATGATCTTAATCTTTAATCCTGCTCTTTTAATGGTTTGTAAATATAACTGTGGATCCACATTCAGTGAGACTCCTCCAGAGTATGGGGCTTGTATCACGTACAGAGTGCAGAAAAACAAGGGCATAAATAAACCTATTCCTCCAGTTTTATTTCCATGGCATGGGCCATCCATTTGGGGTAGGCGAAATAAGACGCACATGGCTTCTGGGGTCCGTGTACTCTGGAGAGGATGTGGTAATTGTATATGCTAAATTATAACTCAGTACACATTTACTGAACACCTCAATGCTATGCTTGCCTTTCAGTAAAGAGACTGAACTAAACAAGAGAACAAGAGATGAAATAACTAGTGGCCACCCTTCTGACAAGGTTCCCTCTCCACCTCAATATCATGTCCCCACACAGAGTGGCTGGTTTAAGTCACTTAACAAGCACAGGAGAGACACAATGAAGTATATCTTTAAGGACCTTACCACCTAGTTCAGGAGAAAAGACGTGCTTGCATAAAAGGGCTAGAGATCGATACAAAGTCCTAGAGAATCAAGTGCTAGAATGTGGTTACAAAGACGTGAGTGAGTATGGATTGAAACTTTAAAGAGGGATACAATGGCTGGGTTAAGGTTCGTGAGGGTCTTCTGTGGAAGAAAGCACCACATGAGCTGGCCCTTGAATGAAACGAGAAATCAAACTACTGTACAGAACAGAAAAGTGGGCATTTCAGACTGGAAAACAGATGAGCTCTAGCAAAGCACAGAGGTAGAATGAAGACTGTGTGTGCGTGTTCCCCTTGGTCCTTCCTTTATATATTTTTTCTGCTGCTTCACACATTAGAGTTCCTCCAACTCCAGCTACTAGGCTGCAAATTTATAAAACAGCCACTTGTATTTTATACTATCTGTTCAGGGAATGTTTTGTATGTATTCTCCCATCTTTTGGGGGAAGGGAGAATTGTATTAAATGAGGAAAAGATGGAATCATTAAAGAGAAATGTGCTGTTTTCCTTCCTTCCTCTTCCCCTCTTCCCTTCTTCCCAAATGATTTAGCCCTCGGGTATGAGATGCGGCAGAGTAAGGTGGACATTCACGGTGTGGTGAGAGAGGGTTAGGTGCGGTGTGTAGGACCCCCAGCAAGGTAAAGAGGACCCAGAGTCCATGAGGGTGAAGAGTGCCCCCTGAGCGGGGGTTCCCTGGGTGTCAGAGTCGGAGCATGCTGACTGAGGCATCCTCCTGACCATGGCCTGACACCAGATGTCAGAGCCTGAGCAGAGACGAAAGCATCTGTAAGAGGAGAGGGGTGGCAGTGATGATGGGAAATTGATTAAATAAGTAAATAAGTGAGGTTTTTGACCGTCAGAGAAGGGAGTTACAAATATGGAAAGGGAGGGAACTAAAATGAACACCGTGGTGTTGGATCAGAACTAGATGCGTTAGTGTGAACCACGATTTTCAAGATGGAAGATGATAGATGATAGATAAGATAGAGGGTGGAATTATAAATATAGATATACATACGCATGTATGTATTGCAGCAGACTGACTCAAAGATGCTTCCGATTGTTCACTTTGGAAGCCTGGATCTCCCGTGCCTTTGCCACTTGGAAAGGTGACTTCAGCAAGACACTCCTAAGATGCCCCCAATGGTCTACACTCCTAGTATTCATGCACATGTGTAATTCTTTCCCCTCCAGTGTGGCAGGAAATATGACTTGCTTCTAAATAATAGAATACAAGGCAAAGATAGCAGGATGCCATTTCTGTATTGTGTTACATAAGATTATGAGTCTGTCTTGCTGGGGGACGCTCTCCCTTGCTGGTTTTGGTGAAGCAAGCTGCTGTGTTGTGAGCTGCCCTCCGGAAGAGTCCACGTGGCAAGGAACTGAGGGCAACCTCCAGCCAACAGCCACAAGGAACTGAGTTCTGCCCCCAGATGAGCTTGGAAGTGGGTCTTTTCCCAGTTGAGCCTGGAGATGAAACCGCAGCCCCAACTCATACTTTGTGAGACACTGAAGCAGAGGAGCCAGCTAAGACATGCCAGGACTCCTGACCTTCAAAACCATTAATAAGTGTGTGTTGTCTTAAGGTACCGAATCTGTGGTAATTTGTTGCCCAGTAGTATGCCTGTGTATATGTGCATCTTAGCTCTCACCGAGAAGGTTCAAATGTCATTTTCAACTAAAAGGAGCCACAGCTCCTTAGAGAAATGACAGACTCCAGGGCTACAGCCTGGGAAGTACAGGATGGATCTAGAGCATTTTGTTGTGCTGGAAAGTCAGGAAGTGCTCAAAGAACGATGGGGACATGTCAGAAGGACACATAATAGAAACCCAGGGCTCCCGCAAACCAAATTTGAGATAAGTTCAGCATTAAAATGAATGATGATAGTAGGGGATTATAAATTTATCGAAGAAAACAGGAAGCCATGAGTCCATAGAAATATAAAGAAATAATCAGATGACTAACCTGCAAGTTTACAAAGAAATGAGATATTTAGATCCTTTCAAAATACCTCTCCACAAAAGACTTATTAAGGAAAAGGAATAACTTCATAGTGGGTTAGCCTGGCAGATGTCCCCTTTATTAAGTGGCCAAGGTTAACATCGTCATTCATGGGACACGTTGCGATCATGCAGCACCTGCCGGGATGCCCTGAGAAGAACACAGAGACGGTTGTATAACGTTCCTGCCCAAGATGAGTGGCTTGAGTCTACTCACGAGAAAACACCAGACAAATCCAAACTGGGGACACTAAACAATAACGGGCCTGTGGTCTTCAAAGGTGCCAGGGTCCTGGCAGTCCAGAAGAGACTAGGAACTGTTCCAGGGTGACGCACGCAGGACAGCTAAACGCCATGCGTGGTTTTGAACTGCAGCCTTTGGCTGTAAACAATGCTGTTGGGGTGATTTGCAAAATTTGAGCAGGGTGTGAAGATTAGGTGGTGAGTGCATTCGTGTTCCTTTCCTGGTCATGGGGTCCAGCTTTGGTTATACAGAACAATATCTTTTTAGGAATTCCACCCTAATGTATTAGAATGCGAAGGGCGTTATGTTGCCAACTTATTCGCAAATGGCTCAATAACTTAAAAGTTCTTTGTACTGTATTTCCAACTTTTCTGTAGCTCTGTGATTGTTTCAAAATTTTAAAAAGTTAAGGAGAAATTTGAGTCCACTGTTTCTCAGAGCGGTGCCCGGACTGGAAGCATCAGCACTGCCCAGGAGTCTGCGGAAATGTAAATTCTTGGGTCCCGCCCTAGATCTGTCTCCTTTGGGTGAATCTGAAGTACTTTTCAGTTTGAGAACCACTGTATTAGTCCATTTATCCTAAACATAACATTCAAAAAGCCACTTCTTAGGTGAGTGTAACTCCTGAACACAAGTTCATATTGGTCTTTTTGAATCGCTACCTGTATTTTCTATTGATGGTCCATTATAAAGCTGAAAAAATTGATACTAAGTAAAGAAACTGGAATAATACATTTTAAAACTGTCTCACAAAAAGAAGAAAGGAGCTGCATTTTATTGACAGTCTGTCATATGCAGGTTCCACGCTAGGTTCTTTCCTGCAGGAAAAAAAATCCACAGGCATTCAGGAGATCTTCCAGAAATTGAGAGAGTTAAAATGACCAGACTCCCCCACCGTAATACACTGAATATTCCAGTTTTTCAGAAATCTATTCAATATTCATTCAACAAGCATCTATTGACCACCTACTATGTACCACACAGGGAGCAAAGCATTGAAAGTTATACTGTAGTAGATTCTCGTACACAGTATGTGGTGCCTATGACACAGACATCCATAGTACATATAATCTTTTTGTTAAATGACAGCTTTATTGAGATATAATTCACGTAGCACATAATTCATCCATTTAAGTATACAGTTCAGTGGGGTTTAGTATATTCAGAAGTTGCACAAACATCATCACAATGCATTTTAGAACATTTCCATCACTCCCAAAAGAACCCCTGTACCATCAGCAGTTCTTCCCCATTCCTTCCTCCCCTCAGCTCCTGGCAACCACTAGTTCCCTTTCTGTCTCTATGGATTGGCCAACTCTGGACATTTTATTTACCAGTAAATGGGATCGTGAAGGTCCATCCACGTTGTAGCCTGTATCAGCATTTCATTCTTTTTTACTGCGGAATGCTAGTCCATTGTATGGTTATACCACATGTTATTATCCATTCATCCGCTGGGAGATACCTGCATTGTTTCCACCTTTCGACTATTATTAATAATGCCTCTGTGAACAAGTGTTTGTTTGGATATGTGGACATATCATTTGTTTTCTGCGGACGTTCTCATTCCTCTTGGCAATGTGCTGAGGAGTAAAAGTGGTCATGTAGTGGTAAAGCTATGTTGAATCTTTTGCGGAACCACCACACTGCTTTTCACAGTGGCTGCCCCCCGTGCATTCCCGCCAGCAGTGTGTGCAGATTCCAATTTCTCCACATCCTCATCTACATGCTATGCATACATGTAATCTTGGCATCCTAATCAAACTGTGAAAAACAGCATTCTTAGAATGAAAACTACAGGGTGGGTTATAAAAGGCCTGGAGTCAAGCGTTGTGAAATTAGCTTGTTTGTAGCATCAGCAAGTATTGAAGGAGTGCCTACTAGATACAGGGCACTAGAATAGGAAATGGGCTTTAAGGTGTTTCTCATGCTTATATTAAGTAATGGGCCACCTGAGACTCAGCTGTCCCTGGCAAGCCAGGAAATAGCTTGAGAACTCCAGGTCTGGTTCTACAGGCACAGCAGCATGACTGCAAATATCTGGTGCTTCCAATCACCCACCGTGGGCAGAGGCAAATAACAACAGTTCCGGGCGCCTTGGTGAGCCAGGCAGAGATGTAAGACAGCAAAGCACAGTCGGGACATCTGCAAGTGGCCTCAATTTCCAGCTCTGAGTTCAGACTGGCCTTTGGGTCACTAGCTGGTGACCCATTAGCTAGATCTGACCCACAGAAGTGTGTTGTTTGGCCCATGTAATGTTTCAAACACCCTGATTTGAATTCCTTTACACTCTCCAGTCTTTCCGAGCTCCCACAGCTCTCTGTTGTGTTATATACACCTAACCTGGTTCACTCTTTTCCATTATCTGTCTGGCTCCTGGAGGTATCTGAATGTCCTGCTTAGGATGATGCCTGAGTCAGATGTTTAAAGCCTGGGCAATTATTAAGTAGAACATCACTGCCATCGTCAAAAAGCAAATAGCCAGCTACTACAGGGCATCATCAACAGGAAGTGGTTGTCAAGCAGATAGTTGTGCAACATGCTACATAGAGAACAATAAATAGATATGACCTGTACTTACCATAACCTTACAGACTCAAGTAAACCACACGGACACAGACACGGGGCCGACGGTGAGTGGAAAAAGACATACAGACCATGAAAATAAACAGGATGGAGGTCAGCTCTGAGCATGGCATGGAAGCACAGTCAAACCTGTGCCCGTGCCCCTGCTTACACACACATGCTAGAACGGATTTCCTTACAAAAGACACTGTTCCCAGAGTATGCCTATGAAAATTTGCAAGTATTTGCTGATTATATCTCCATAATATGATATACAAGATTTGTGAAATTCCAGCACTCTTCAATAATGCAAACACGTTTTTTTTTTCTTCCAGAGCTCTTTTATAGGGGAGGCATTCACTGAAATGACCAGCTGTGTGATTAGAAATGCCATTTGAAGCAAAGCCCATGCGTCCCTCAATGCTATTGGTGTCCTAATCAGTTCCCACCAGCGCACCCATCTCTGGCTGCTGGGAGTGTCGATGCCAATGGCTCAGGCCACACCCTTCTCCAGAGAATCGCTCTTGCCTGAAGTGAGTCTCCTTCCCCAGATGCCCAGGATAGTATGCTCCCCTTGGGAGGCAGGTGGTCCACAGCTAATGAATGATTAATACAGGTTATAAAAATCCTGGACTCGTGCCTAGGCCGAGGCAATTCTGCAGTGCTACACACACTCCAGAGCTCCCTGTGGGGTCAGGCTGCAGTCAGTCTTCACAGAACCCTCACCTTTATACCTGGTTTCTTCCTCTGCACTATCTTGCTTCCTTTATTCCCTTACAGATTTCACTTGAGATGACTCTCTTCAAGAAAATAATCCCTTACATCAGAAACTCATTCTCAGTCTGCTGCTAGGGAACCTGATGTGAGATACCTAACCCATCCCTCAAAGTTATCTTTATGGAATCAGATTTTTAAATGGTTGTTAAAGCATAATACACATGGCATTAGGCATGTAATAGTTAAAAAGTAACAGCCTGAGCTGTGGTGGCCAAGGTGGCCCTCTAATAACATTCTTAAGGCAGTTTCACAGCATCTATGGCTTCTGCTCCATAGAAAAGCCATTTCAGTTCATACTCCAAACATAAAATTATTTTTCCATCAAACCAGAGTGCCATTAACTCCTTCCTTTACTGAACTGTGGTCAGAACCCAGAGAGAGATGAAGATATAGACAGAGACAGACAGACACACACACAGAGAATTATGAAGACAAAGTAGTAAACCTAGATTGGATGTATACAACTTACATGATTCATGAGCTCTGAATCTTATCAAAAAAAGGACAAATAAGAAGTATTATAATTTGATGAGGGAGATGTGTTAATGTATCGCTCTTGCTTCCACAATACAGAGTATTCTTAATCTTCTTAACAACTTTGCACAACTCCCCCCCCATAATCTAAAAAAGTGTATGTGTGCATTAGTGTTCTGTGCCTGCCATAACAAATTACCACAGATTTGGTGGCCTAAAACGACAGCTTATTCTCTCATGGTTTTGGAGGTCAGAAGACCAAGATGCAGGTGCTCACAGAGCTGTACTCCCTCCAGTTGGGGGGGAGAATCCACTCTTTGCCCTTTCCAGCTTCTGGTGGATGTTGGCACTCCTTGGCTTGTGGCTGCATCTCTCTCGGCTCCACCTTCACATGGTCCGCTCCCCTGTGTGTGCCTTCTTCTCACCTGTCTGCATCAAACCTCTCTCTGCCTCTCTTTATAAGGACACTTGCCATTGGATTTTGGGTACATTGGGATAATTCAAGATTACCTCTTTTGAGATCCATAATTGAATCACATTTGCAAAGACCTTATTTCCAAATAAGGTCACATTCACAGGCTCACAGTGGATATTTGGGGAGTCATTTTTGGGTCTACCCTATGTGTGTGCTTATACCACACCAAGATAAAGAGTGATATGCACATTGGAAGAATCTAATCAGGGCAGTACTTGCACACTTATACTCACATTGAATACCCAGTCAATACTCACATTGACTCCTTAGAAGGAGGCCAGAAGATTCTTGTCGTAACTTTGGTTCATAATTTTGCCAAGCACGAAATGCATCACATGTGATGAGGTTAGTGCAATACTTGGAAAGATGCACTTGGTCACTCAGCAGCCTAGCCCCCAATCTCAGTGTGGCTTTGTTGTTTTCTAATCATGCAGATTTTCACTATACTTATGGAATATTATGGGGTGGTGTACTATGCTATAGAAATGTTTTAGGCCTGTTAAGAATGCCAAAGCTCGATTATTCATCGATGAGGTTTCCGATGGACAGTGGCGTTAAGGCACATGTGAGGAATTAAGAACGTTGGTGATGTTAGGAGACAGACCAGTAATTCCATAGCCAATGCCACTCCTCTTTAAATAATTGATAGCTATTTCTAAGTTAAATATTTGTAAGATAAACTAATTGTAGGTTAAAACGGAAAAATACTAAAGAAGTCTTTGAAACAACTGCTTTTTAGGATACAGATGTTCTGACATCTTTGAAATATGACAATTTGAAAAAGCCTCACATATTGCTGGGCATATTTTTCCTTGCAACTCTTGAAAGGCATTTAAGGAAAACAAACAAAAATGTTTAAAATATTAATAAGCAAGCATAAAATGATATAGCCATGATGGAAGACAGTGAATTGTGACATGAGCTGTTTCACTAAGTTCCTTGTTTAATCTGTTTACTTCGGTTGCAAACAGGCCCTGCGCCTCTGTGAGGACCACCATGATCGCACGCACAGATGCGCGTGTGTGCGTTGTACCTGCATGTTGCAAACTAGGTAGGAAGAAACTTAAATTGAAAACTAATTTATTTTACTTATAACAATGGGTGAGACTGGAGAATTACTTTTCCTGGAATATGAGAAAAATGGCCATGGGTCTTTTGTTTCTATTATAGTACTTTTCACATGCTACTCGGAAAAGCTGGTTGTGCAAAAATGTTCTTTCCCACAAACCTCTAAACTCCTTGAGGGCTAGGACCTTAGGTTTCTCTCTCTCTCTTTTTTAATGTCCACCTGCTGCCCCGCACTCTGTATTGCATATAGGAGGGACTCAATACATCATGACTGAAGCGCAGCCTACATCTCAGGAGTAAGGGGCTAAACCCCAGTGGGTAGGCAAGTTACATAGCCCACAATGATGCCTGGCACTTTGGGGAACTAATTATTATTATCCTTTAAGGACATATCTTTTTTTACTCTCTCCTCTTTTATTTTGTACATTTTCATCTTTTCCTTTTTCCTGTTTCTTCACTAACTTTGTTGCTAAAGACTGAGAGTTTGTGTCCCCCCCAAATCCATATGTAGAAACCTAATCACCAATGTGATGTTACTAGGAGGTGGGGCCTTTGGGGGTGATTAGGTCATGAAGGTGGAGCCCTCAGGAATGGGATCGGTGCCCTTGTAAAGGAGACTGCAAAGAGACCCCAGTGAGAAGATGGCCCTCTATGAACCAGGAATTAGATTCTCACCAGATGCTGAAGCTGCTGGTGCCTTGATCTTGGACTCCCTAAGTCTCCAGATCTGTGGGAAATAAAAGTTGTCTATAAACCACCCAGTCGGTGGTATTTTGTTACAACAGTCCAAAGAGACTAAAAAACCATGACTTTGACTGCCTGCACACTATAGAATGCACTGAACCCATGGCCATTTCCCAGGCCAGTGGGTGGCATTGAGTGGAACCCAGAAAATTGTGGGCAGCCTTTGCATTCTGTGATTCCACCAAGATCCTCATTATGCCTACCCAACAACAATGAGGGAGACAGTGCAAAGGAAGTGAGTTTCTGCTATCTGCTCCCTGTTGTTACTCCATTTTGAATGTACTTTTTTCTCTTTTTTTAAAGATTTTATTTATCTATTTTTAGATAGAGGGGGAGGGAGGGAGAAAGAGAGGGAGAGAAACATCAATGTGTCGTCGCCTCTCTTATGCTCCCAACTGGGGACCCAGCCTGCAACCCAGGCATGTGCCCTGAATGGGAATTGAACTGGTGACCCTTTGGATTGCAGGCCGGCGCTCACTCCACTGAGCCACACCAGCCAGGGCTGAATGCACCTTTATATTGCTATAAGAAAACTGGAAAGAGGGAACATAAAAATCAATATGAAAGAAAAAAACATAAGTTTTGATAAATGAGTTACAGTGGGCTAGAAAAATGAGAAGAAAAAATTAAGAGGAAAATCAGGAGATTGATAGTAGACACATTTGCTAAATAGTTGTTAGCTCAGATTCTTTAAGCCAAAATTGCAATTTTTGTTCAAATTCTTGTAGAGCATGTTAACAATGTTTCCTCTAAATGTAATAATGTTTTTCACATATATTTTATTAATGAATACTGAACTGTAATCATTTCATTCACACATGAATATGAAGTAATGGGATAATGTACTTGTGTTATCCCATGTGAGTCTACAGGTTCTTTTCACTCTGAATCCTAAGCCCTAGAAATACTATCTCTTGGTTCTGTGGTTAGAGCCAGCACCACCTTCCCAGTCTGGCCAAGACAACATGAGAAGTCCTCCCTCATTTGATTTTGTCAGCCTGGCCTTGGACTCTCTGAATCCTTTGTTTGTCTAAGTCCTTGCTATTCAAAGGATGGTCTGTGAACCAGCAGCAGTGGCATGACCTGGAAGCCTGTGAGTGATGCAGTATTCTGGGCCCCACTGAGCAAATCCCCACATCAGGTTTGAGAAGCATGTTCTAATTCATGTGTACCAACTTTGCCTCTCCAACTCTACCTCATTCACTGCAGCAAATGGGTTCCATACTGCCTTGTCTGTCTTTTTAATCCCTCTTCCATCTTTTGTTGACTCCATGCCCAGAACCTAACACAGGGTTCCATACGTAAGAGGTGCTTAGTAATTGCTGACAGAGCATTACTCCCAATTTGGACATCCTGCTGTAGTTAGCATTGTTTGGCTGTTTGCCTTCCATTTCAATTTACCACACATTAGTAGCCAAAATATCCTGACTCCATGCACATATGGCCTAGGCTCGTCCAGGACTCTAAGGTGCAGCACGCATGGTTGGTAATAAAGTGAACTTACTGACTCCTGGGATTTCACTGCCAGTGACTTGGTCTTGTCATTTAGTGTTGAGAATAGTGTATAAGGAATATTGATAAAATGCATTAGAACAGGAATTACAGTAGGCCAAATCTAACCTGCTATCTTTTTTTCTATAATAAAGCTTTATTGAAACACAGGCACATCTATTGGGTTATAGATTGTCTATGGCTACTTTTCATCTACAGTGTCAAAGTTGAGTAGTTGTGACAGGCACCATTTAGCCTGTAGAGCCTAAAATATTTCCTACAGACCCATTATAGAAAAAGTTTGCTATTCCCTGGTCTACAGCTGTACTTGATGCATGTGGCAAGTGCAATCTCCCTGGGTTCACCAGAAGTTGCAACGACCCAGTGATATGCAGCTTTCAAAGAGAGACACAAGATCTCCAGCTTCTGGTATTCATGCCCTTCTATTATCCTCTTTGCTTGAATGTGGGCTGGTTTTCTAGCCTTCTGGTCAATTTTGAGAATCATCCAGTATCTTTCCAATAAGATCCTGCTGCTTAAGAAAGCCACAGTTGTGCCCTAGCTGGTGTGGCTCAGTGGATTGAGTGCCAGCCCGTGAACTGGAAGGTTGCAGGTTCAATTCCCAGTCAGGGCACAGGTCTGGGTTGTGGGCCAGGTCCCACCTGGGGGCTTGTGAGAAGCAGCTGATTGATGTATCTCTTGCACATGGATGCTTCTCTCTCTCTCTTTCCCCCTCCCTTCCCTCCTCTCTAAAAATACATAAATAAAGTCTTAAAAAAAGAAATTGTGTTCTATTGTTGGCTACTGAGAACCTCAGCAGATAGACATATATCCATATCACAGCAATACACGATAAAGTCCGAAAATATAGGTGCAGAGTGTGAAGTTCAAGGCTAATAGGTTTTTACCACTTACATCTCTATGGACCAGTTTTATATTTTGTAGTATTAATAAAATTTTACTTTTAATTATGTATCACAATTGCCAATTATAAAACAATTTGGGATTTTCCTTCATGTCTTTTTAGTGACAATTTTGGCAGTGTATAATTATTGTGTACCCTTGCTCCATGTAGCACATCTTAATCACTTTTCCATCTTCAAAACCATTTTTAAAGAGGTCATATAATACTTATTTCAGCCTGTGCCTGTGCAAGAGGTCTGGAGGGAGTGAATCTGCAATTGAGCCCAATCTCGTACTACGTCAAGAAGAAGTGTCTTTTTCTTATTTGTTATCCTCATCTTTTGGCAACTCCCCCATCCAGAAGGGGTGCATTTAAAAACAAAAAAGGAACTAGACAAATGTGCTATGTGCGCCCCTGCAGTCCCAATTCCACTGAAAGGCGTATATGATGCTTCAACTCCTCGCTTCATGCTGAGTATTTAGTTTGCTTTCATATTTCATCTATCAATACTTCCTGTGGAACATTTTTAGGCCTAAATTTCTTCCACTAGACTTTGTTAGTTGGTTTCAACTTTTTTTGGTGGGAGTGAGTCAACAGGCATGGACGCCTTCTCTTTATAAACATCACCAGATACGTAGCTTTCTGAAATGACCGTTATTAATGTTCTCTACCACCTTCGGTGTAAAAAGTGCCCATGTCACACACAGCATCCTTCCCCAAACTGAAACCATTAATTTCTTAAGATTGCTTGTTTCGAGAAAACCAGTCACTCCTATAAAAAGCTTTGACAAAATATCAGATACTTTTATTCCCTTAACCACTTCCAGGATATATAAAGTTCTAAATAGTTTCCAAGTGTGCTGACAGAAAAAAAAAGTACATCTTCACAAATAAAATCTCAATGAGAGTTTCAAGAAAATGTGAGTAAGGCATGGAACCCATTTTTTCTACCTTGGCTGGTTAATATTTAAATAGAGATTGGCTTCCATTTGACTCATTATTACTGTAATGTAAACGAAAGTTTTAGAAGAAGTTAAATACAATTGACATCTTGTAATTTAAATTTAAAGTGCACTAGCTTGAAAAAGTCATCAAACAATAATTTAGAACTATTGAATATTTTTTACTAAAGAACAACAAGGCATCGGGTTGTCTGGGTAATTGAGGGAGAAATCAGACTAAATATTAGTTCTGGCCAGGCACTGAGGGCCTTCAGTTAAATTACCACTTACCTACCCTCATCAAAACAAAACAAATAATTCTCTATTCAGCAAGCCATTCCTTGCTTATTTGGCCAAACAATTACCATCATAATATCTTTGACAGCAAACAAAATACCAGAATCTATGTCATGTCGCTTACACGTGTAAAGTTCAATTTTGCCCACTAAGGAAAGGATAAGGTAAACAAAGGGAAGTGGTGAAAACAAAACAGTAATGATAGGATGGGTTAGAGAGCAACACTTGGCAACTTGTGCCAAATTAGCGGGGGAAGCAAAGTATTCTATTGGGAAGTGCAGAGTAGGAAGTCCTTCCTACTTTTGACTCTGCTGACCTCAGTGAGTATTTCCTTCTCTTAAAAATAGGCACAATTCTTTGCTACCTAAGGAGGCCTGTTATGAAAATTAATGAGTCTTATAAAATGTTTTAATGTCTCTAGAAGCCCTTCCTAACTACACACTATAACCTTGTCTTCTCACTGCTTTTTGAAGATATGCCAGGCTTTTTTTTTAGTATACCTGTTACACCTTCGACCACTATAAGTTCACTTTAAGTCCTCATAAAATTAAGTAATACAATGCTTAGTATTTTAAGTGGGAGACTGCCTTCAGAAATGGTTTCCACTCCCATACGATAATGTTAAGGTATTAAATACTGTGAAGCATGAAGTAGGTTCATAAAGAGGGAGGCGGCCAACAGAAACCTGTGCTAGGGAACCCGTGGACACTCTCCAGACCTCTCACCTCGCGGACCCTATTTGGGTTCCCGGAGCCCGAGCGCTCCGGGGAATGTCCGCGGGCCCTGCTCGCGGCGGCCCCAGCGGGGCTCGATTACTTTCGCCTGGGCGAGAAGCAGCACCTCTGCTCCAGCGGGAACCCAACGGTGGGGAGGTGGGGCAACGACAACAAAAAGAAATAAAGTAGGAGGAGATGGGCGCAGGGAGGCGGCGGGCTCGCGGGAGGGGGAAGGGACCTCCGCAGGGACCCTGCGCCTAGAGCCCCGTGTCTCCTCCGCTAGCTGCCAGCGGGCCGGGGAGGAGGCGGTCTGCGGGGTTCGGGGTTCGGGCCGCTCACCTCTAACCCGCTGCCCCGGCCCGCGCGCCCTGCAGGCGTGCTCCCCGCCGCTCGCGCTTCCCCGCCCCTCGCGCCGCTCGCGCGCTCGGTGCCCGCCCCCTCGCCCAGCACCGCCCGCGCGCAGCGTCTCGCGCCGGCCAGGCCTGCCCGCCCGCCCGCCGGGAAACAGCGGCGAGAGCAGCGGTCGGCGGCTGCCACTGCGCCCCCTGTGCCCGACTCCCGCCTCGCTCTAGCTCTCGGCGCCTCGGCCGGCGCCCGCGCTCGGGCCAACGTTCTCTCGAGGCCTCCTGGGGCCCACCGCCCACTCCCTGCCTCTGAGCCCCCCCAACCGTCGCGCTCTCCTTCGGCGCGCGGCCCGCCGCCTGCTTCCGGGGCGGGCGGACTGGGCGCCTGGTGCCGGCGGCCGCAGCGACAGCGCCCCCGGGAAGCAGAAGAGGAAGGAGAGAAGAGGTGGAGGCGGCCGTAGGCTGAGTCGCGGCCGGGATGTCCGGGCAGCCGCCGCCGCCGCCGCAACAGCAGCAGCAGCAGCAACAGCAGCAGCTGCCGCCACCACCGCCGGCGGCCGTGGCCCCGGTCTCCGGAGTCGTTCTTCCAGCGCCCTCGGCGGTCAGCGCCGGCTCCTCTCCTGCCGGCTCGCCCGGAGGCGGTGCGGGGAGCGGCTTGGGGGCCGCGGCGGCTGCCCTGCTCCTCCACCCACCACCGCCACCGCCGCCACCCCCGGCCACTGCCGCCCCGCCGCCGCCACCGCCACCCCCGCCGCCCGCCTCGGTGGTCGCCCCCGCCAGCGCGCCCCCCGTGCCCCCGGGTCTCGCAGCGGGCCCGGGCTCGGCCGGAGGCGCCCCAGCCCTGGGGGGCAGCAGCGCCGCGGCCCCCTTCCTGCACGGGGACTCGGCCCTGAACGAGCAGGAGAAGGAGCTGCAGCGGCGGCTCAAGCGCCTCTACCCGGCTGTGGACGAACAGGAGACGCCGCTGCCTCGGTCCTGGAGCCCGAAGGACAAGTTCAGCTACATCGGCCTCTCTCAAAACAACCTGCGGGTGCACTACAAAGGTACTGGGCGTGTGTCCTGCGGTGGGAGTGGGGCCACTGATCCGAAGTGTCCTGTCGCCGCTGCCGACTCCCGACCCGCCCCCGACCCCCTCCCTCTCGGGCTGGCGCCCTCGGAGGGAACTCGCTGCCTGTGCTGCTTCTCCGAGGGTGGGATGGGGGTCGTGGTGAAAGGTGCGAGGGCGAGGGGCCAGATGCTTGGAAAAGGAAGGTGAGTACTGCTCCTCAGCATAATGGAGCGGGTAATCCTAGGCCAGGAGTAGAACACCTTGAGGGAATCCAGGATGACAGGACGCAACTCGCTTTCTGATTTCCCTTGAAGATAAATCTTAGGGCTTGGATGGAGGAATCCATGGACTCGGAGTTGGGTTACATTGTTCTCCAGGTGGCGGTGGGTCAGGCGTTCTCTTCTTACGTGGGCGGGGGGAAGAGAGGCACGATTCCGAGGTATAATTTCTCATTAAGGGAGAGCAGGGATATATAGAGGAAGGAGTAACCGGTGGAGAATTTTGTCCAAAATCAGGCCAGAGATTGTCTAGGGGGACAAAAGGACAAGGGGCCCAAGTTTGCCATCAGTGTCTCTGACGAAAGGCAACTGGGAGGGTAAGAGTGGTGAAACCTCTGGAGTCCGCGTTTTCTTCAGGGAGCAGAAATCTACCATTACTGATTGGAAACATTCTGTATTTATGTGTTGTCGTTATGTGAAGTCTGATTGAAAACAAGGATTTTTAAAAATGTTATTTAGTGTTTTAAATAAAATTGGCTTATGTTTTACACCTGCAGTTTAAAAAAAAGCCTTAGGCTTGTGCTTGTCTCCCTCCTCTCTTATCTGTGTCTACTATATTAAAACAAAGCTTTAAGCAGATCAGTTTTATATAAAATAGTAAATTGCCAAGGGAATTTTTGAAATGTAGCCCAAATTAATACCATGCTTCAAGTTTACTGGGGAGGGGGGCGGTGAGGAACAATCCAGTATATCTTCCTGGAAACAAATCCAGTTTTTTAGGCCCCAAACCTGAATCTGGAGCTTTACATTCAAAGCAGCCTCATTTTGATTGGCTGCAAAGGGAGGGTCCTAATCAGATCCTAGTGACTTGGATATATAGGGTATAAACAATCCCGTTGGTTAAATTCTTGAAGGACTGAAATTTGAGAAGAACCTTGACAAATAAGTTACTATTTAATCAGAAAGGAGGATGGCGACAAATCTACCAAATGACTTGACTGCAGAGAATCACATACAAAATAATAGGCCTTGTTGAATATTTTTTATCCATGGATCCAGAGAAAAACTTTCTCTATGTTTCTTAATCTAAAGGGCTGAAAATTTTATATATTGGGTCTTTGTTTTTCCTTAAGTCAGGACATTTTGTTAATACTCCGTGAAGGCTATTATTTAATTCTGTGTTTTGATTTTTGTGAACAGTGCTGTTATGAAGTGATTACTTCTGTCCACCAGAAAGGTTTTTGTTAGACTTGGCAAAACTTTATTTTAAATTTATGGTTGATGGTTAATAATTAGCTTTAAAAAGTCAGAGGCGGAAGATATGTAAGATTATTGAACAAAGAGCTCTGGCTTTCCTGAGTTCTGCAATCATTTGCGATTTTAGGCATGTTACAAAACAGGGCCTCAGTTTCTTCCTTTGGGTGATGAGGGAGTTGAGCTGGATGGTTGGGAAGGAAATTTCCAGCCCTGATTTTCCATGATATCTAAGAGTCATGATTACAGTTTATTAAGCATTGTAACGTGGCTTGGTTAGTTTTTCTAACTCCTTTTACGTAAAATTGATGATTTGGGTCAGAGACAAGTAGATGCTTGTGTGAAATTGGTTGGCGTTTGGAATATTTACGGCACTGCTGTCTCAATTATTTTTCCTATTGGCCTACGTATTTCTGTTGTGTAATACTAAGATTCACTTTCTGGAAACTTCTCTCTGTTTTACAAGCATTAACTATTATTTACAGAAGAACAGATTTTGTTGTTTGTCGTCCTTCTGCTTTTCTGTCCCTTTCTTCCATTTCCCCTTTGTGTCTCCCTTTACCCTTGTTGCAAACAGTCTCTTTTCGCCCCCTTCTACTGCCTCTTCCTCTTGTCTTGTTATTTTAATGTGTTGGGTGTTTCATTTTTCCTGTTGTTTTTCTGTGTGCCTTCTGAGTGGACCACACCAAAAGCACTGGGCAACTCTGTCCCAGTGGTATGGGACGGGAGCAGAGGGGAAGTGTCATAGGTAGTGGGTAGTAAAACTTTGAAGTCCCAGAATAAGAAGAGTGAGTTTTATTTAACCTATCATTGTGCTGCATTGTTTTTACCTAAGCATTTTGAGACACTTTTAACATTAAAAACTACTGTTCACAAAGTATTTTTGCATATTTCAGAATTTTAAAGGATTTTGATGATAGCTATTTTTCAGAATGAGGATTTTCCTTACCTTTGAAATAGAAATATATTTCTTTTGCTCTGACCACGTTCTGTTTTTAAGATGTTATTCTTCTAAGTAGGAATTACTGTTTTTGGAAGCAGTGTCTGGTTCTTTAAATGATTTGAAGGGATTAATGATAAATACCAGACAAATAGACAGAGTTGTTTGGATTACAGAGGAATAGCAGGGTGTGTATTCTATATGTTAAAAATTAAAAGAAAACAACAAACTTTTGCTTAGCAGTCATACACCAACTGTTGAAGCACTCAGGCATGTTTCTTTCCTTTTATTTTTACAATTATTGTCAGCTTTGAATAAGTATAAATGTGACAAGTTTAGACTTAGTTACAAAGATAACTGTTTCAATTTAAAGTATTTCCATGAATTTGACAATGGATTTGATTACTATCAATGTTGCAGTTACAGATTTCATTTTTATATTTTTAATGTTGTCATTATTCGGATACTTTACAAAGCATTTTGATACCAGTAGATTTGGACAAGATGGTAGAATTCTCATTTTAGATCTAGAAAGTGGGAGCACCTAGAGGTTAGATTTTGCCAGTCACAGTTAAGCCAGGATTGAAAACTTAATTTTTACTATTCTAAATTTAGTGTTCTTTCCACTATACTGAATTGCCCACTTCATTTTGTATGAGACTTAATGATCTCAAATAGGTAAAATTCAGTGATTACATTTAGAACTTTTTGAAGAATAGTTGACATTAAAAGTACTTCCTCTGGAGAAAAGTATTACCTGGAGCACACTAATGCCATGGAAAAGTCCAGAAACCTTGACTATGCTAGTTCAGGGCAGCTTAGAAGAAATACAAGATAAGTGTAAGTTGGGAATGGTAAGAAGCAATCAAATAGTGGATTTCACTTTTTAATGAAAACATTATTAACAGTATCTAACCAAATAGGTTGAACTCTTGGTGTGCCTAATTCCCCTCCCCCTCACTATCAACAGTTGTTAGACCCAAGTTTAATTGCTTGTCTGATGATTTCTTGCACTTCTTAAGGTTGAACAAATACCTCAAGGGATATTTGCTTACTTGCCAATACAAATGTCTTGTAAGAATAATAGGAGTGATGTAAAATTGCTCCTCACAATCAAGGAATTTAAAAACCAAACTGAGCTTTTCCCAGGGATCTCTTTGCCAAAATTTTGGGAAGTTTAGCTTTAAAAATACTAGGTAATAATTGAAAGAATAAAGTGAATCTAATAATCATACTTGCAGAAAAATAGATAATAGTAATGATAATTTATTGAGCAGTTGCTATAGGACAGATAATCTGCTAGACAATTTGTACATATGCCTTGCTGTTTACTTATTCTTTATTCACCAACCTTTTAGTGAGAGTTTATGTTGTGCACGGTTCTGGCACTCAAAGGTATGTGAGATACTGTCTCTGAGTTCAAAGAGCTCAAAGGGCATGAGTGTAGTAAAGGCAGTGTTATAGAGAGTCGTGTGGAAGACAGGAGAAGCTCTACACCTGGTTGACATTGGAAGGGATGAAGTTTGTGAGTCAGGGACAGCTTTTAGAGGGAGGGGATAAGGCTAGTGGTCAGTCTTAAAAGATGAGTAGCTATAGGGGAAGAGAAGAGGGGCTGGGCATTATAAGTAAAAACGTAGAGAGTTATTGTGTATGTTTGGATCTAAAGCAGTTTGGGGTTATTGGAATTTAAGTGTGACAAGGAGCAGCTGGAAAAAGATCGTGAGAGGCCTTATATAATATTTTATTGAGCTTAAATCTTATTTTGTAGCATTTCAAATAGAAAGTGATTGTTTCATATTTTCATTTTTCTCATTCTACATAACTAATTGGAAGATAAATTCAAAGGGTACAATACTAGAAATAGCAAACTCATTTAGAAGGCTGTTGCAGCAGACCACGTAAGAAATAAGGATCTGAATTTGATCAGTGGTAGGAGTAGAGAAGAGTGTAGTTGTAATATTTTAAAGTAACATTGACAGGATATGATGGAATGATGGAGAGAGAAATCGAAGCTGATGCTTGGGTTTCTTCTCTGTTGATTTTTGCAATGAACCATGAATATAATAATGATTGTTAGAAGTAGTACAGTTTATTTGAAGATAAGTAAATATGGGAATCTTAGCCATGTGATCTGACTTCATGGAAACCAGAAGAAGCCAAAGAAGCAAGCCTTCTGAAACTAAGGTGGCTCCGAATAATCATAACAGCTGGAATTCATGGCGTTTCACTTTAAATCTGCTGCTAAAGTGACTCAGCTGCAGTCATTACTTCCGGGTTTTCTTACTTCTCTTTCCCTGCTTGACTGGCTTATTCTTTCCTTCCTATTTCACATTCCTGAGAGACTTATCAAATTGGCCTTGCCAATTGTCATCATTCTTAGTTGGGCAGAACTTTCATTTTATGCTGTGGCATGACCTGGTGTCTTTCATGTCAGGTGCTAGCCTTAGTTGAATCAGCAGTAGGGGGGTATGTGAGGGTAGTTACCACAAATAAAAGATCCTCCTGGCGCAAGGATGGTCTGGGCTCCACTTCTTTCAGTAGGGAAAGTGTGAGGCAGTTTCCCCTAGGAAGACTGGCATGCACCATAATTGACCTGAGCTGGGGAGAGATCTAGGTCATGACTAGTTTCGGTGTCACCTCTTAGTGGTAGTAGGAACTCTGGGAGTGCATAAGAGAGTATGTGAAGTGAGAAGAGCAGCGGGCCAAAGATGGAACCCTGAGCAACACTACCATTAAAAGACTGGATGGGCCCCAAGAAGGAATGTTAAGAGGAGCCTGGACAGAGGAGAGTGTGGTGTCACAGAAGCTGAGCAGAGGCGTATCAGAAATGAGGAAGTATCTTTAGTGTCAAGTGCAACAGATAGGTGTAGTGAGATAGGCACCGAAAATTTTCCACTGAATTTGGAAATTAGATCATTGTGACCTTAGGGAGAACAGGTAGAATTGAGTTATGGGGGCAAAAAATCAGAGTAAACAGAAGGGGCCAAGCAGAGGATAGTGAATATAGCTTACTCTTGAGAAATACAGATGAGGAAAGAGATTAGGCAGTGCCTGTAGGAGGACGGAGGCCAGGGCAGGGTTTTCATTATTTTTTTAATGGCTGGCTGATAGCAGAGTTACATTGTACCTGGAAATTAGCTTCTAATGTCAGCATATAAGATGAAAATACACATAGTCCAGAATTATTTCTAAAATTCCCTTTAGAAAGTACTGTGTTACAGACTATTATATCATTTCTAAGTGAGTCTCCTTTTAGTTTGGCTGCATGGGTAAAACTGAAGTGACATAAATTAGCTGAGATTTTGTCCAAGATTTGGAGTGCCAATAAATGTACACAAAATTTAACATTTTAACAAAATAAATAGTAACTATATCTGTTTTTAAAGGTTATTTAAAAAGCTTTTCATGCTCAGCACCAACCCCAGTGCATTATTGACAGTGATTTATAGCACAAGAGCATATATAGGGTGGGGCAAAAGCAGGTCTACAGTTGTTTGTGTGGAAGATAATACAATAACTACTAAGTAATCATACAAAACCAAACTGTTTTGCATACCCACAACTGTAAACCTTTTGTCTCACCCTGTATTCTGTGAAGAGTGTATATACATTTTTCGACACTGCGCCCTTATAGATGGAGGAAAAGGAAAGTGAAGAGGGAGAGGAGGAAAAATACAACTTGGGAGGCAGACACTAAAGGCTTAGAGGGCAGAAAGTGGTTCAGGAGCACAGGATGGTTAGTCCTAAAGAGAAGAGGAGTATATACTACTCACTCCGGTAATAGTGGAAGAGGTATAGAACGTAACGGACACAGAGCAGTTTGTAATAGGAGAGTGGAGAGTAGAACATGACCATATATAATGCTGGAGTCCCATTCAACTCCTGTTTATGATAAAGTAGGCAAGGTAGTTTGCTCACTGAGTTATCGTACAGGACTTAAAGCTTAAACTGGATGATGAAAATGTGGACTAGGCACTGAGGGGAATGGAAAACAAACTAGATTTCTGAGTGTGTTGTTGATAGCAGTGGGAGAGCCCAGCTGACTTCATAGCAGTGGCTCTTTGCAAGATTGTTGAATGTTATTCAGCAAAGGCCAACTGCCTATTGCAGGAGTAGGGAAGGTAGATTATAGTATTGATCTGTAGGCTGTGGTTTTGCTGGTTGGGTGTGATGGAAGGATAGACATCTGAGAGGTCCTTGATTTCTCTCAGGTCAAGGATCTCTCAGATGCCTATCTGGGAGATCAACTGGGGAGCCTTTAAGTGATACCATATAGGCCCATACTGGAGGAGGAAAAAGATAAACCAAGAAAGGGTCCAGGGATTTCGAAGAGTAGGTATAAAAGTGAAGTCTTTAGAAAGGGGAGATGATAAGACGGTGCATCCTAGGGGAAGGTGTAGGCATTTCTATATGATGCCAAAAATGTGTTGCTGGGGGAGGGGAGCCCTCATGTTTTCCACAAAATTGCACTCTAAAAGTAGCAGGGCTTATGGGAAAAATAGGGCTGAGGCAGACCACTTAAAACCTGTGGCATTTTGTAACCAGAGTACTACAAAAATAACAGTCCTACTAAAATACAAACCCAGTTAAATTTCCACTGGCATTTGTGCCCACTATCATAGGCTGCTGATCTCTCACATCCTTAAGCCCCAGGGTTTGGACATCCTTCTTAGAGATGCGAGTGCTTGACAGCTCTTAATCAAAAATGAAAATCTGATTCACAATTTAGCCTTTTTCACTTTTTTTTTTCAACAAAGGAAATACATACTTCTAGCTATTAGAAAGAATGGCTAAAATCCAAAGAAAACCTGACGATGCCAATTGCTGGTGAGGATGCGGAGCAGTGGGAGCTCTCAGACATTTCTGGTGGGACTGCAAGATAGTTTGGCTGTTTCTAAAAAACTATACTAGTTTTACCATAGGATCCAGCAGTTGAGCTCCTCACTGTTTACCCATTGATTTGAAAACTTAACGCCCACTCAAACACCTGCACGTGAATGTTCATAACAAGTTTTTGCATTATCACCAAAAACATGCAGCCAAAATGTCTTTCTGTAGATGAATGGATAAACTGTGGTATAGATCTTTTTTAAATTATATTTTACTGATTATGATATTACAGTTGTCTCAATTTTTCCCCTTTGGAACCGCCTCCCCCCCTCCCCCCAAAATTTCCCCATCATTGTTCATGTCCATGGGTCAGGCATGTAAGTTCTTTGGCTACTCTGTTTCCTGTACTGTACTTTACATCCCCATGGCTGTTCTGTAACTACTTATTCGTACTTAATTCCATCACCTCTTCACCCATTCCACCATACACCCCTCCCATCTGCCAATAGTCAAAATGCTCTGCATATCTATGATTATGTCTGTGTTCTTCCTGCTTGTTTTTAGATTCAGTTGAAGGGAGGGGGAGAGGGATTAGCAAAAGCAGAGAGGAATTTTTAGGTCATTGAAAGTATTGTGAGTGATAATATAATTGTGACTACATGACACTGTATTTATCTATCAAACCCATAGAATTTTACAGCATTAAGAGTGAACTTTATGCAAATTTAAAAATCATTTAGAAGGGAGGGGTGAATTCCAGGGTAGAATGCAGAAGGTGACAACATAATCTTTTACAAATGTATGAAACAGTTTCAGAGAAAGGGCAAGGCAAGGTGCTGACCTACATAACTTTGGAAATCAGTGGAGTCTGTAAAACTAAAGGTAAAAGAAACTACATAAGCACTGAACTCCTGTTGATAAAGTCATATTCTGTGGGGATATGAGTTAACAATTCTGATACTGCTATATGCTTATACTGGAATCGAGCAGTTAAATTAATGGATGGCAGTTGATGGAGCTAGGTTTCTTATCATGGGGTGGATTGTATAGATAAGCAAAGGGAGGAGATTAGAGTGATCCGTTTGATAATGGATTGGAGTTGAAGATACCACTAGGAACTCATGTTTAGTTTAATATCGACAGAAATGATTACATATGGAAATACAGGCATGTGTATGTACAGTGGTTTAGTATACAAACATATGTTTCCTTGCCCTTGTCAATGAGGGCACCTAAAAGTAGTAATATCTCCGTAACAACTAGCACACTACCTAGAGATTGGGTTCTCAAGCCATTTGCGAGGGCCACTTGGAGAAATCACTCATTTTAGGACTGGGGCAGGAAATAATAGTAGCATCTTGTAGTACCAGAAAGTAACAAACAAAACCAAAAAACATAATTGTAAGTATGTCAGAGTGGTAGAGGAGCCAACTGAAAAAATTTCCAGTAGCCTAAGGGGGAACAGTGTGAGCAAAAAACCCCTCAGCGTATTGGGTTGGCCAAAAAATCCGTTTAGCTTTTTCTGTAAAAGATACATTTTTCATTTCACCAATAACTATTGATTGGGGTATTTTGAGTATGTCGGCTATTTCCCGCTATTGGCTTCTAGTGGGTAGAGGCTGGGGATGCTGCTAAACATCTTACAATGCATAAGACAGCCCCACAGCAAAGAATTATTTGGCCAAAATGTCAGTAGTACCAAGAAACTTTTAAAAACTATTTTTTGACATGTTCAATCAGTCACAGCACCTTCTCCACTCACTGCACAAATCTTTTTTTACATTTTAATTGCATTTTTACCTTTCTTAAAATAGTAAACATGACACAACAAAAATGTTGCGTATTTTCTTCCATCTTCGATATTAAAATGGCTGCACAAAAAGTCACCAGCTTTGGTAAGTTTTTTTTTTTTTTTAATGCACACTGGTATGCCAGCTGTCACAATACAATCTATCAAAATTGTTTTGCATGAACTTAAAGACAACTAAGTGTTAGTAGAGTCATCGTATGGAAAAAAACATAATGGACTTTTGAGCCAACCCAATGATATTGAATTATAACCCAAAGTATAAAATAAATATGCATGAGATGTATGAACCCATACAGATATAACCAAAGAGGAAGTATCTTAGCACTTTTTGATCTGTACTGCACTTGAATTTTCCCAGATGGCTTTATATGCAGGAATCACAGTCTCCACTGACTTAGGACCTTTTGTATATTGCTGAACTTTTCTCTTTAATTCATTGAAGTACTGGGGAAAACTGTTACAAACTAGATGACTTCTTTATCATGTTGACATCATTCCTGTATTTACCAAGTGCATACTAGCTAATTTGTATTCAAGAAATATATTTTGTAGCAGAACAGATTTTATGAGAATTTAATATTTTTGAGGCAGAGTAGTTTCAGGAGATCAGAGTGTGGCTCCAGGAAGGAATCACTGAAGTTAGGGTGGATGTCAGTAGAAACTAAAATGCAAAAATGTTTGAGAATTAAAATTAAAAAAACAGTAAAATTATCACACAAGGGTGTTGAGTGTGCTAATGCTGCATGGGAAAGATGGGTGCCACTATGATGGCATATAAAAAAGGAGGTTGGGCCAAGTCAGAGGTTAGAATATTGAGGAAGCAAAGCTTGAGCTGAGATCTGAACGAGGAGTGGGACCTAGCCAGGCTGACGAGGAAGGGCGCAGAGCTTTCCAGCTTTTGCTCCACGGGATTGTTTGGAGCAAAGACGGGCCTGGTGAATGTGGCTGGAGCTGAAAGAAGGGAGGTAGAAAATGCAGGGGGAGGGTGAGATCAAACAGGGTTTTCAGGAAGTTTATCTTTTTCTAGGCCTGAACGGGAGGATTTTTTAGAAGGAATTTTAGTTGTTCTGAGGGATAGTGGCACAAGCAAGGCTGTTTATATTTCCAGAAAGGCACTTGGCAGCATGTTGGAGAATGGAGGGGGATGGAGTGGCCTTTATTCAGACTCTTTCCTTTTTCAGCGAAATGTAGTCAACAGATTGTTTGAATAGAACAGCTAACCGTACTAGCCTTTGAGTTTTGAGGCAGTAAATGTATTTTCTTCTTGAACCATGTAGAAAACACTCAGTAGTGAAGATTTTGTGTTTTTAAAAGTTTATACTTTGGTAGTATGGGGTTGTATTTCGGTCACCACAGAATTTAAGGTAATAAAATTCCCGCTGATGAACATTATTAGAAATAGGCCCTTCAGTCTCATAATACTAGTCTCACCTAAGAAGTAGTATGAAAACTTTTACATCTAAACTTTTTCCTAAGTCCTTAAATATAAATTTCATTTTTAAGTGAAACATTCTTTTAACATTTACAGGATTTTTCTACAGTGGCTTAGTAGAGCATAATGAATATAAAGGAATCTTGAAGATGTATGATTGTGTAGTTTTTTATTATTTTTACATAATGGAAAAATGTAGAGGATTTTAATTCATACATGTATTTAATGTGAGTCTACTAATTTGGATAGTTATATAGCCTTTGTAAGAATTTTTCCATTAAAAAAATGAGGTTAAATAATACCTATTTCACAGATGTTGAATGAGAAAAATCTATACAAAAGCACTTAATACTTTGAGAGATTGCATAACCTAAATATTTCCTTTCTCTTTTCCCCAAGAAGTAGCAAGGATAGGAGATGGGAATACATGTGAAGTGATCCCAGAATGCTCATTGTAACTAAAACCTTCCTGTGGGTACAGAACTGCACTGGATCAGGCTTCTTGAATTTAAATCCCAGCACAAATCTGGTTTGGAATTCTTACACATCAGTATGACCTTGAGCTGCTTTGCTTTTCCTTAGTTTCCTTAATTGTGAAATAAATGATAACTACTTCCTAAGTTGTTTTGAATGATAAGTAAATTAATAAATATAATGCTCTTAGAACAGTGCCTTTTATATAGTATTAAATGTATGTTAACTATTACCATTGTTGTTATTATTTAAGTATATCTTGAGATTATCTTATTCCTAAAAGTTTCGGTCACTTTCCTAAGTAAAAAACAAAAACCGAATATAAAACTAGTTGATTTAGGAATCCAGGATTAATCAGTTTTCTTTGGATTTATTTTTAGCTGTCTAAAATTTTTAAATGCATTTAATTTATATGACCTTTTCCCAGGCTAATAATTATTTTAACATTTTTACTGAAAAATAGTTTGCTAAAACCATAACTTACTAAATATCTATTTTCAAAAGTGATTGGTGTCATTCTGCAGATTTGTGCTGTTATTTTTTTCCTGCTTAGTTCAGTGTAAATCTATTTCCCAAATGTGGTAAAGCAGTTTTGTGGGTGTCTATATGTTGCTGCTTCCATTTTTATCTTCTTAGCCAAGTTTATCACCGCCCAGTGGTCACTTCTGTTCATAACACATATATAAGACATCTATGGACACAAATTTTCCTGGTAATAAGAGGGATTGAGTTCAGCAATTTCTTTTGAACCAAGTAAATGTGGGCTAGTTTGCATTACAAGTGTGAACTCAACTGTTTAATGATAGGGTATGCATTGATAATTTGATAAAGCGTATGGTAAGGAAAGATATGATCTCACTGCTTTGTGATGGTTATTATATGGCTAAGATATAATTTGTGACTTAAGGTTTTTTGTTTTAAGACAATCATCATAAATTTGAGGAGGGGAATTCTGCTCCCTATGAATATATTGCTACTGCATAACCCAAACGTTAATGAAATAAGATTGTATGGGTGAAGCTAATTAACTAGAACACCTGAATAATGATTTAAACTATTGTTTCTCATCCAGACTTTTGGGGATTGTGGAAACTTGTCTCACATACTCTCTTTGAGTACTTTTTAACCAGCTACTTCAGCTTCCGTTTTTATTCTTCTTTGATTTTATAGGTATATTTTATCTTGCTTACTTGCTCTTGTTCATATGCTAGCTTTCAAGGTAATTTGTGTCTTGAATGAGGGACAGGGGAAGTGACTGTGAGTGAAGGAAACCTTTGGGGTTAAAATGAGGACTAGCTAATTTAAGAAGTTTAAAAGCCACTATCTAAAAGATTTTCTAATGATGTCAGCAATGGAATGGTGTTACATTCTTTTCTTTAAAAAAAAGAGAAAATACTACTAGAGGTTAGATATTTCTCAGGCTGTAATTGACCAAAGAAATTTTTATAGATCAGTCTTTGTATAGACTTAAAAGAACAAAATTGTAAATTCTTAAAGTCATAAAGTTCTTTTGCCAACTCAGTCTAAACGTATAAAATTTCACTTTAAAAATATCCTATGTGATATAGATGCTTTTCATTTAAAAAGGAGGCCATTTGGCAAAATAGTGTTGTTTAAAATTTAATTTCTTATTTTTTTTAAAGATTTTATTTATTTTTAGAAAAAGGGGAAGGAGAAGGAGAGGGAAAGAAACTTCAGTGTGTGACTGCCTCTCACACGCCCACAGTCCAGGCATGTGCCCTGACAGGAATCAAACCTGTGACTCTTTGGTTCGCAAACTGGTGCTCAATCCTCTGAGCCACACCAGCCAGGGCTTTTTAGAAATTTAATAAATGATATGCAAATTTAGATTAATAAAGTCAAGATTATATTCTCATGTTCTTCAAATACAGCCTTTTTTTCTCTTAAAAATAACAGTCTTCCCTAAAATACTTTAATTTTCGTAAAGGACTGCTAAGTTCAGTGTATTCAGATTCTGAAATTTTATTAAAACTAATAATGTATGAAGAGGTCCATGGCTAACTTGGTCTATTTTGCATATCAAATTAATTGTGATGATCATTGAGTCTTTAATTATTTGTACTGATGGAAGCAGAAATGTGTATGTTATTCTGTAAACCATATTTGTTCCTGAATTATTTTAGATTCTCATTTGAACATCTCATTTGATTTTTTCCTTTCTGTTTTGTATGCAGGTCATGGCAAAACCCCAAAAGATGCAGCATCAGTTCGTGCCACACATCCAATACCAGCAGCCTGTGGGATTTATTATTTTGAAGTAAAAATTGTCAGTAAGGGAAGAGATGGGTAAGTGTGAATTGTGGTGGAAAAGTTTGTGCTATTCTTGAGTAATCATTTTTGTTTTAATTCATAATGTCTATGGTGTAATAGGAATCTCGGAAATTTTTCTAATTGGAAAATGGAATCTGAATATTTCAGTATAGCAGGTTGGATCTGATTTTGGTTAAAGTTGAAACTAACACTTGAATTGGTGAAATTAACCAAATTTTTCTAGTAGGTTTGCCATTAAAATGGACAAATTGGAGTTGGAATTAAATAATAGATAGTGACTCATTTTTCACACCTTTTCTTACACTATATTTTTCTGTATTCTGCTGAGAAGTTAAATCTTAAAGCTTTGACCAAAGCCAAAAAGTTCTTGGCATTTTATTGGGGTTGGGGCTTAGAAATTCAGGCTTAGATCAGGGAAATGTATATTTGTACCTTCTTATTTGGAGTCACTTCTGAGGGACTAGGATGTGGTTTAGAAACTTCCAGTTAGAACTCCGTGTAGATCCTGGAACCAGCTTTAATATCACTGCTTCACAACTTGGAATTGGGGTGTGTGTGTGTGTGTGTGTGTGTGTGTGTGTGTGCGCGCGCGCGCGCACAGGCATTTGCTTGTATGCTTGCGTACGTCAGAATTATTTATGTGGTTATGAAAAATATAGTAGCTGGGCCTTACCCTGAACATTCCTAGATCAGTATTTTTAGAAGTAGAGTTTGGGCAAGATAGGCATTGTGCGAAAGCTCCTTAGGGAATTCTGCTACATATCTCTGGTTAAGAACAAAATTACCGTTGTATTTTTCTATGGTATTTCCTGGTAACTTCAGTGTGGTATCAGAGGTCCTTCAAAGCATTGACAGAGTCATTTGTTCAGTAACCAAGATAAAGTTCTTGGGCTCTATGTTGCAGTAAGTTGATCTGTATTTGAAGTGAATCATTTAATGCCTCTTACTGCTGCTTCTGTATTTAATTTACAAAATAAGTGTATTCAGTAATTTATTCTTCATTTGCTGAGTAATCTCACATGTCAACAATATGGAAAGTAGAAAGTAAAAACTTGGAATTCAATGATAACTTTATTTAACTGCCTCAGTTTTCCCAGGGTGATCAAGCCAAAGATAAAATCAGAGAAGTCAAGGATAAAGTGGTTGGAGACCCAGATTGAAATAGGCAGATGATTGTAATCATTTCTAACTCTACTGCTGCATACTCAGTAAGCCATTTCTTTTTATACTCCAGATACATCTTCAACCCCATAATGCTGGTGTTGTGCAGGATAGTTCCCAGGGTTCTTTTTTACTTTTCATTCTACATATTCTACCTTTGCATGATCTTGACCTTATATTTTCATGACTCAAATACTCTGATGAATCTCAAATCTAAACTGCTTCTCAGGCTATTCCCCTGGCCTCTGGACCAATGTATCTAACCAGATGTTTGCATTTGAATATCCCACAGGCATTAATTGTAGTTTGTTTAAAATCTGTTTCTCCATACTAGCTTAGTTACTTGTTTCAGTAGTGCTAGAAACTTGAGAAATTTCCTGCTTTTGCTTTCTTTGTCCCTCCCTACAGCTTCTGCCTTGGTCAGAGCTTGGTAATTTATCCCCTAAATTACTAAGGTGGTTGGTTCATTGGTCTCCCAGTTGCTCCCGGATTTCTTCTTAGTCCATTTTATAACTGTTGGTGGTGGTCTTTTAGATACAGCACTGAATTGTGACTGTACCCTTCTTAAGATCATTTAGTACACCTGTTGCTTTGAGGATCAAATCTAAAACTTTGTTACCAAGGAAGGGCTCACTCCCTGATTTTGAGAAAAGAACAAAGCTTTATTGCGTAGTCCACTGGCAAGGAGACAGGAGGCAGAGCTCAAATCTGTTCCTCATCCGGCGTTAGGGGTGAGATTTAAGAGGTTAAAGGGAACAGACTGGTATGCCTAAGGCCTGGCAGGACAGGTTTCTGTAGGAGGGCTTTGGAACTTGGTTATTTGTGGTAAGATAAGGTAGGGGCTTCAGCACCAGATGTTCTGGACAACAGAGACTTGGTTGCTGAAAGGGTTCAGTTATGCCCTGGTCCTTTGGTGGGATATAGGGGGGGTGGGGGCTTTGTTTCCAGGTGTAATAGGAAGTCAAAATTCTCTCCTAGCATGCTTCCCCTGCATGACTTGAGGTTTTTTCTTTTATCTCTGAAAACTCAGTATCTTGTTGGAAACAGGATAGGGCCCGAACGAGCTAGTTCTATGATTACAGCTTCTTAGCAGGGTCCTTCATGAAGATTTGTTTTCTAACTCCTTTCTAATTTTTCAGTCTTATCTTTTGTTGCCAGGATCCCTCATTCTTTTTTCCCCCATTGTTAAAATTAGGTATATTTTACATACAGTAACATTAATCATTTTTAGCATGTAGGTCTCAGTTTTGGCAGATGTGTACATTCATGTAACTACCACCACAATCAGTATATAGAACAGTCTCATCACCACCACCCCCCAAATTCCTCCATAGCACTTTGTAGACAGGTGTTCCCCAGCCCCTGGCAACCACTGAGTGGTCTTCTGTTTCTGTAGTTTTGACGTTACTGCAGTAGTTTATAAATGGAATCATGTAGTTCTTGGTTTATCTTTCTATTATTTCCTTTTGAAAATATAAGTGAATAATACCACAGAAAACTCTGAACATATACGACAGATAACTGGTGATATAGATTGCTTTTCTAGATAAGGAAAGTGCTTAACTGAAGATGGAAGAAACTAAACATGTTTGACACTTTTGAATTTTTTTTAGTAATGTGATTTATTTTCATTGCTATTTTCGGGGTTAGTATGTTTTTACATTTAGAAAGTTACTTTTATACTACCACCTGCAGTCCTCTCTTAAATTACTCTTTGTTGTGAGCAATAATGGAATTAGCTAGTAACCTCTTCACCTTCCCTTCCCTTCCCTCTTCCCTGGTATCTATGTTTTTGGCATTTAAGAACTTATTATTGATGTAAATGCAATAAAATTCATGTTTAGAGGGTGGCATGTAGAGTTTGGGAGTTTTGACAAATGAAATACAATCATCTAATAACCACCATAGTTAGGATATGGAGCAGTTCCTTGCCGCTCAAAAGTCTCTCTTGTTGCCCCTTAATAATAAAATCCTGCTTCTACCCCTAACTCCTGGGAGCCCCTTATTTGTTTTCTGTTCCTATAGTTTTTCCTTTTCAAACTAGAATGTCATATAAATACAGCCTTTTGAGTATGGTGTTTTTTCACTTAATGTGATGCATTTGAGATTCATTTTAGGTAGTCCAGTGCATAGATAGTTCATTCCGTTTTTGGTAAACTCTCCCGTCTCCATCTTGTTAATTGTATGTCTATACACAGCTCTGTTGCCTCATCATTTAGTGGTAGTTCTAAATTCAGTATGTTCAGCAATCACCACCAGATCTTACTGCACAGCTCCTCTAAGGGTATTTTGATTGTCAGAAGCTCAGTGTTTACTGGAGAGCTCATGGGGACAATATTATTTAGGTCCTTTCTGGTTAATAACATACTTGTTTTTGACCATTACACCCATTGTACTTGAAGGTTTCATTGGGTATAAAATCCATGACCTACATTTTCTTTTGAGCTCCGTGGACTTGGACATGCATTATTATTGCCAAAGTCTTACGCTGTTTTTTCCTCTTACGTGAAACTTGGTGTTCTGCTTACATGCTGTGAAAAGATTTTTCTTTTCTTTTTTTAAAGTACCAGTACTTGGTTATGTCTTGTTAACCTTTATGTATGGCATTAAATAATAGGTTCAAGCCTTGTTTTATTCCAGAAAAGTTTTCAGTGTTTGCCCTGTTTCATTATATAGGTTTCTTTTAGGGGTGGGGGAGCTCCAATTATGAGTGTGTGTTGTACCTTCTTTGCCTAACTTTTATATCATTTGTTCACAAATCCTTTTTCTTCCCTTCTTTGTTTATTTAAAAAATTTCCTCCACGTTGTTCCATATTTTTCTGTGGGATCTGTTTACTCTTGTGTTGCATTTAGTTTGTGTTTAATTCTGATATAATTTTTCTTTTTTTCTTTAGTTCTTACATGATGCAAATACAAACACTATTTTCCCACTTAAGTTAAAAATTGGAGACTTCTTATGAAAAAGTCTTAAAGATCTAGTGTAAATTTTAAGTTATAGCACTTGTGAAGAAACATGTTATTGCTGAAAAATAGTAAAATACACCCCAAATCTCCATAGTTTTATAGGTACACATCACTTGGTATGATGAATAGTATCTACAAAATTTATAAAATTGAAATTTGAAGCAGTTGCTTACTAACTGATTTGCATGATTTAAAGTTGCTGCTTTTCATTGTTCATAATTTTATAAGAACATGCTGAAAAATAGGATTTTAAATGTAGATTGTGATATAAAGAATCTTATTAAACAAAAATTTTACTTTATTAAAGTCATAAATAATTTAGTGCCTGTGAGGTGAAAAGTAGGGTTTGTTTTTTACATATAATATGATAAGTTCTTCTCCTTATCCTCTATTTAATACTATAATAGGGGGCTATTTAAAAAGTCAGGAGATCAAGCTACATTTATTTGTTGCTGTAATTAACTGCAGATGAGATTATTTAACAAACAGTTTTTAGAGGAACTCAAATGAATACTGTGCTTTTGTCGAACTTAGAGTTTTATTGTATTAATTATTAAAAGGCAAGATAGATGAATAGGTTCTTGAAGGCCATTTTAGTATACATAGCCAGGCCTTAATTTAAGGTGCCGTGTATTTATATAGCTCTCTGAGAAGTAATGGCAGAATCGTGCAGCTGAGTGTTGTGTATTGTTGTGGACTTTCTAGATGCAAGTAGAACCTGTTAATTTTTTGATTTCAGTGATCCTTCTGCTGTGGGAGAAATGGGGGCAGGGAAGTGCAGTGTATAGAGAAATGAGTAGCTGCTTTCCTGCCAGCATAGAATTAGAATTGAAACAAAATTTTGTATCACAGAAAAGAAATCAAAATGCTCTAGATTTGAATGATAACATGGAGAAAAAGAATTTCCATTTTGTTATTTCAGTTATAGTGATTAGCTGAGTGATTTCAGTTATTTCAGTGATTAGTACTTAATCTAATACTTTGGGTATGCATCTTCTTGCATTTTGTACATTAGCAGTGGCTGTTGTATGAATGTATGTGTGGGATATGGTATGGTAAAGTTGTGGCCACAGGAGGAAGTAAGAACGAGGCTTGGAAGGACGTTTATTATACTCACTGGCCCCAGAGGTGTCATGCAGGTGACTCGGTCACAGGGGAAGGATCAGATTTTGGACAGGTGGCAGAAGACAGTAGTGAGAGGAAAAGTGTTTCTTGGGGTTTCGAGGGAAAGACAAGGCAGGGCTGGGTCAGTTGTTTAGGATTGGCATGTTTGAATAATTCCAGTGGTGTTTGGGCTATTGGAGTATAGTCTCTGGTTGTCTGGTACCTGGTCCTGGAATGATTTAGGGCAAGTGAAATCCTCGCTTGTGTGCATCTGTGTGTGAGGTAGATAAGGAGATGGCTGGGGCTGTTGACTTGGAATTGGTTAGTTTGTACCTGTATGAAAGAGATGTTCCTGGCCAAGACCTTTGCTATCTCTAAGAAAGGGCTAGTCCTGGGATGAGCAGTGTCTCCCTGGCCAGAAAGCTTTTAAAGATGTGTAAACATCATATAAAATACAGCAAATTAAAAAAAAAATGACTAGTACAGTGATCAAGTAAAGTGTATCTGCTTACTTTGTCATAATTTCTGATGTGTTTGTGATCTTTCAGAACCGTGGCTCTCTAGACAATTACTTTCTTTTTGTTTGCTTTTTATAAGTTCTTAAACATTTTTGGTTAGTGATTGCTTTTTTCTTTTAACCCTGAACTATACATGTTTTAAAAACTTGATTGAAATATTTTCACAGGAGCATCTGCAACTTTTGATGAAATGTTTTTAGGTTAATTTTATGAACCAGTTGAATATATATCAGCAGTCTACTTTTAATGTTTGAAAGTAGTTATATATTCCTTCCTCTACATACAGAAGGTGTATGTTCATATCTTCTTTAAATGTTATTGGTAGCTTGTAACAAGTAACTGTCCTGGTTCTAGTTATTTTCCCCATAAGCATTTTTTTAAAGATCTATTTGTTTGTTTGTTTATTTTTAGAGAGGGGAAGGGAAGGAGGAAGAGAGGGAGAGAAACATCAATGTGTGGTTGCCTCTCTCACGCCCCACACTGGGAACCCGGCTTGCAACCCAGGCATGTGCCCTGACTGGGAATCGAACTGGAGACCCTTTGGTCCTCAGGCCAGGCTCAATCCACTGAGCCACACCAGCCAGGGCCCCATAAGCATTTTTGCCCCAAGTGTTTTTGTGCACAACTAATTGGTCGTAAGACAAATTCACCATAAAAGAACAAAAAATAAAGGGATGTTTAAAAAGACGTAATGAAATTTGAAAATTAATATCAAAATTTAAAGACTTTATAACAAAAAATGAAAATACATAGTCATGGAAGTCTTTTGTTCATAGTATAATTTTTTTCTTGCTTGTTGATTTGTCTTGTTCGGCATCACACTTTTCCTTTTTTTTTTTAAATTTCTTCATTGAGAGGTGCCATTTTCCAACCCAAAAATTGATAATTAATGCTCTCTAACAAATTGTGAATTAGGAGCCACCTCTTATATTTGCCATAGCTCGGTAAACTTTTGGTGTTGATAGGTGGGAAGAATAACTGCTCACCGAAGGATTTGCAGACTGGTGTGTTGTCTTTTGTAGTGTAGTATGCAGTTCGGCTTTATGTGTAGCTTCGCAGTCTGGCTTTATGCTTGCTTGTTATCCACTATTTTAAGACCACCAAGTCTACTCTTGTCACCGTATAGACCATTATGAGGCTAAGATTTATATAATATAAAAATGGAAATACTGTGACAACTTTGTCGTTGGAGAAATGAAACCAAACTGACAACCAACTTAAATACATTGTCCACCAGATGTAAGCCAAGTTGTCAACCAGTTATTTTACCTTGTATGGCGAGATCAGTTGTGCGGCAAAGGTGCTCATGGAGAAAACACTGGGCTCAAAGTGTCTTGACACGAGGATGGGATCGCGGAGAGAAAGACACACACAGGCACACATCCGCATGCACGCCAGTGGTCTTTCAGAGCTCTTAATGCATTGTGTCGTTGTATTCATGATGCCGTTCTGTAGAAATAAAAGATTTTATTTAAAAAGGTATTAGGTAACTTTAAAGTCCTGTAAGACGAGGTCCCACTTGTACCTTGAGTAACATGAAGAAACTATTCAGAATTTTAATGTTTAAAATTAAACATCAAGCAAGGAATTTGATAGATGACCTTTATGCCCATTAGATGAATGCTTACCGAGAAGGTGACATTTAGTGTAATTTGAAATTTTCTTTACATCTGAAATTTATAAAAGTGTGTGTTAAGAAATCACAGTCATAAAACTGCTTTTGAGTTTCAGATAAGGTACTGGTTAAATAGATAATCGAGTAAATTAAAAGCTAGCTCCAATCCTATAGGACAGAAATGTCTAGCTCGCCAGTCTTTTTGAAATTGCTAAAAATTGAATTATTTCATCTACCCTCCATATTTACCCTTTTGGGAAACATTGTTAGTTTACATTTCCAAAAAATGTACAAGGTGTTTTACAACATGCATTCCCCCTCATTATTAGATATCTTTATGTTTTATTAAATAACTATTTTTTAGCAGCATTTATAATTACCATATAGGTTTGTTTTGCCTTTTAGGTTCTAGCAGGGCCCGGCCAAAGTTGGATGGCTCCTCAATTGCAGGGCCGTGTCTGCCTGTAGCCATCCAGTTTGCATAGCGGACAGGGCCTGCATGGGGCCTTCTGGAGTTGGGGGCAGCAGTGCTGCATAATTTAAATGTTCACACTGTCCCGCATACAGATTAGCCCTGGTTCTTATATAACAGCCAGCACTTCATTAAATATTCTTGTAGAGATTTTGCATTTATCCATGATTCTTTTCTTGGGGTATATTAAGCGAAAAATGGTTTGCCTTTTTAAGAAGGATTTCTTTTATTACTAGTGAGGTCACATTTTTCATGATTATTTTCACGTGTGGCTTTTTTATTGCAGTATAACCTTTTTAAAAATTTATTTTAAATGAACATACAGTAAAATTCACCTTCTTTGTTTGTACAGTTCTATGAGTTTTGACTAATGCATAGAGTCCTGCAGCCACCATTCTTCTTACCCTCCTAACGGATTTCTTTTCCAAAACTGACATATAAAAGGAACTATGTAGTACGTAACCTTTTGAGACTGACTTCTTTCATTTCACATAGTACATTTGAGATTAGTACAGGTTGCTGCTTGTACCAGCGGGTCATTGTTTTTTACAACCGAGTAGTATTCCATTGTAAGGACACACCACAGTTTATTCATTCCTTTACCAGTTGAAGAAATGGGTTTCCAGTTCATGCCCATTATGAGTTTATATTTATAGAAGAATTGAACAAATACTACAGAGTTCCCTTGTACCCCTCTGTCCTCCACAGTTTCCCCTATTAATATCCTGTGTTAGTGGTACATTTTTATAACTGTGGAGCCAATATTGAGACATTATTATTAACTCAAGTCCCTAGGTTGCGTGAGGGTTTGCTCTGTGTTGAACAGTTCCATGGGTTTTGGCATATGCATAATGTCAGGTATCTACTATTATAGTATCATACTGAATGGTTTCACTGTCCTAAAAATCTGTGGTTCACCTATTCATACTTCCTCCTCCCACTGCCCTGCATCTTCAGACTCCTGGTAACCACTGATCTTTTTATTGTCACCATAATTTTACATTTCCTAGCCGTGATAACTGGAATTACATAGTACATAACCTTTTCAGACTATCTTCTTTCACTTAGCAATATACGTTTAAAATTTCTCTATGTCTTTTTATGACTTGAGAGATCCTTTCTTTTTATCAGTGAATAATACTCCGTTATATGGATGTACCACTGTTTATCCTATTGAGAAACATCTTGGTTATTCCTAGTTTTTGACAGTGATGAGTGAAGCTCTCATAAACATTCATGTGCAGGTTTTTGTGTGGACATAAGCCTTCAGCTCATTTGAGTAAACACCTAGAAGCATGATTGTTAGATGATATGATAAGACTATGTTTACCTTTGTAAAAACACCGCCAAATGTCTTCCAAATTGGCTATACCATTTTGCATTTCTACCAGCAGTTAATGAGAGTTTCTGTTGCTCTGCATCCTCACTTAGCAGCTGGTGTGTTGGGGTATTTCTGTTTGTTTGTTTGTTTTTAACTGTTATAATAGGTATGTAGTGGTATTTCATCATTGTTTCAATTTGCCAGTTCCCTAAGGACATGTGATATTAACCATCTTTTTATATGCTCATTTGCCATTTTGTAGATCTTTGGTGAAGTATTTGTTCAGATGTTTTACCCACTTTTTAATTGGGTTGTTTTCTTATTGAGTTAAGACAACTTAGTATATTTGAATGCAAGTCCTTCATCAGATAGGTGTTTTGCAAATATTTTCTCCTAATATGTGGCTTTTTTCACTCTCTTAACACTATCTTTTCTTTTTAAACTCCTCACTGAAGGACATTTTTTTTATTGCCTGTAGAGAGAGAGAGGAAGGGGGGGAGGAGAGAGAGACATCCATGCAAGAGAGAAGCATTGATTGGTTGCCTCCCATACACACCCATACTGGGGAATTGAACCCACAACCTTTTGGATCTGGGATGATACTCCAACCAACTGAACCACACTGGCCAGGGCTCTTAGCACTGTCCTTTGAAGAATTTTAAATTTTAATTAAGTTCAGCTTTCACAGATCTTGCTTTCCATTTTGTATCTGAAAAATCATAGTGGAATCCAAAGTCACTAAATTTTTTTCTTCACTACTTTTTAGACATTTTATAGTTTTGGGTTTTATTTTTAGGTCTGTGGTTCATTTTGAATTACTTTTTTGTGAAAGACTTTTTTGTAAGGTCTGTGTCTGTATTCACATTTTCAAGTGAGTATCTATTTGTTCAGTACCATTTGTTGAAAACTCCTTTCGCCATTGAGTCGCCTTTGCTCCTTTGTCAAAAATCAGTTAACTGTATTTTTGTGGGTGTATTTTTGGGCTTTCTGTTCTGTTCCATTGATCTATTTGTCTATTCTTTTGCTAATATCGTGTGGTCTTTGAATATCGTGTAGCTTTATAGTGTGTCTTGAAGTAGGGTAGTGTCAGTTTTTCAGCTTTGTTCTCCTTTAGTATTGTGTTTGCTATTCTGGATTTTTTGCGTTTTTCATGTAACCTTTAGAATTAGCATGTTGGTATCTATAAAATAACTTGCTTGGCATTTGATTGGGATTGTGTTGTATCTGTAGATCAAACTGACATCTTAATAATATTGAGTCATCTTGTTCATGAATGTGGAATCTCTCCACTTTAGTTCTTTGATTTTTTTAATCAGTTATATTTATAGTGTCATCATATAAATATTGTACATATTTTGTTAGAAATATACCTTTTTCCTTTTTCTTGGTGCTAATGTAAATGACACCATTTAAAAAATTTCAAATTGATTGTTCACTGCTAATATATAGTGATTGACTTTTGCTTATTGACCTTGCATCTTATAACCTTCCTGTAATCCCTTATTAGTTCCAAGAGTGCTTTGTCAATTCTTTGGGATTTTCTACAAAGATATTCTTGTCAGCTGCTACAAAGACAGTTTTATTTCTTCCTTTGCAATCTGTAACTCCTTTCTTTCTTTTTCTTGTCTCCTTGGGTTACAGGACTTGCATTATGGTGTTGAATAGGAGTGGGGGGAGGAGACATCTTTCCCTTTTTCCCAACCTTAGTGGGAACACATCTAGTTTCTCACTACTAAGTATGATGTTAACTGTAGATTTTTTGAAGATGTTCTTTTGTTCAGATGAGAAAGATCCCCTCTAGTCCTAGTTTACTCAGAGTTTTATTCATGAATAAGTGTGTTAGATTTTGTCAAGTGCTTTCCCTGCATCTATTGTTATGATCATCTTTTTTAGCCAGTTGATGAAATAAATTATATTAATTGATTTTCAAATGTTGAACCAGCTCTGCATACCTGGGGTAAGTCCCACTTGGTTGTAGTGTTTGCTTCCTTTTATACATTGTTGGATTTGATATGCTGATATTTTGTTGTGGATATTTTATGTCTGTTTTTATTGAGATATTAATACATTAATAATTAATATGTCTGTTTTTATTGAGAGAGATATTGGTCCATTGTTTTTTGTTTGTTTTTATAATAGCTCTTTAGGACTTTCCAGCTATCGTTTAATTGATTTTTGGTTTAATTCTGTTGTGGTCTGAGAGCATGCTTTGTATTATATCAATTTTTAAAATACGTTAAGATTTGTCTTAAGACCCTGAATATGTCTTGGTTAATGTTTTTGTGAGCTTGAAAATAATGTGTATTCTGCTGCTATTGGGTGAAGTATTCTGCAAATGTCAATGAAATCCAGTTGATTGACAGCACTATTGAGTTTGACTGTATCCTTACTAGTATTTTGCCTGCTTTGTCTGGGAGGTACTGATACAGCTTTGTTGGTGTCTCCAGTTATGATAGTGGATGTAACTATTCTTCCTTGAAGTTCTATCAGTTTTTGTCTCACATCTTTTTTTTTTAAGTATATTTAATTGATTATGTTACTAAAATTGTCCCAATTTTTCCCCCTTGGCCCTACTCTGCCCACTACCCACCCTCGCCTCCTGCAATCCCTGCCCTTAGTTCATGTCCATGGGTCATGCATATAAGTTCTTTGGCTTCTCCATTTCCTACTCTATTCCTAACATCCCCTTGTATATTTTGTACCTAACAATTATGTTTTTTTAATTCCTGCACCTTTTCCCCTCTTCTCTCCCTTCCCCCTCTCAGCTGATAACACTCCACGTGATCTCCATTTCTATGATTCTGTTCCTGTTCTGGTTGTTTGCTTAGGGTTTTTTTGTTTCTTGTTTTGTTTAGATTCAGTTGTTGGTAGTGGTGAATTTGTGGCCTTTTTAATATTCATAGTGTTGATCTTTTTCTTATATCATTCCCTTTAACATTTCCTATAATAATAGCTTGGTGGTCCTTTAGCTTTACCTTATCTGGGAAGCACTTTAGATAAAGTGCTTCCCTTCCATTCTAAATGATAGCTTTGCTGGATAGAGTAATCTAGGTTGAAGGTCCCTGTTTTTATTGCTTTGAATACTTCTTGCCAGTCCCTTCTTGCCTGCAAAGTTTCTTTTGAGAAATCAGCTGACAGTCTTATGGAAACTCCTTTGTAGGTAAGTCTCTGCTTTTCTCTTGCTACTTTTAAGATTCTCTCTTTTATTTTTAACCTTTGGCATTTTAATTATGATGTGTCTTGGTATGGTCCTCTTTGGGTCCAACTTCTTTGGGACTCTGAGCTTCCTGGACTTGTATGTCTATTTCCTTTGCCAAATTAGGGAAGTTTCTTTCATTATTTTTTTTCAAATAAGTTGTCCATTTGTTGCTCTTCCTCTTCTCCTTCTGGCACCCCTATGATTTGGATGTTGGCACGTTTGGAGATGTCCCAGAGTCATCTTATACTCTCCTTGTGTTTTTTGAATTCTTGTTTCTTCTTCTGTTCCGGTTGAATGTTTATTTCTTCTTTATGTTCCAAATCATTGATTTGAATCCTGGCTTCCTTCCCTTCACTGTTGGTTCCCTGTAGATTTTTCTTTATTTCACTTAGTGTGATATTCATTTCTTCCTTTATGTTGTTGCCATACTCAATGAGTTCTTTGAGTATCTGGATCACCAGTGTTTTGAACTCTGCATCTGATAGGTTGGCTCTCTCTGTTTCATTTAGTTCTTTTTCTGGAGTGTAGTTCTGTTCTTTCATTTGGGCCATATTTCTTTGTCTCCTTAATTTGGCAGCCTCCCTGTGTTTGTTTCTGTGTGTTAGGTAGAGCTGCTTTGATTCCCTGTAAAAGGCACCTGTAAATTGTGTGGGGTGGAGCCTTAGGTAATCACCAGGGTAGGACAACCCATTTAAGTGCTTTGTGGTTCTCTGTGGGGGAAGGACTCTTGAGACAGGACTGTGCCACTGCCTGACGTCTGGGGATTTGCCTGGCACTCGCCCCGTTTCTAGTCACTTCACCCACTCTCTGTATGTGGCTGGCAGTGGCACAGCTGTTGCCTTGGTTTTGAATCTCAGAGTGGGTGGGTTTGTGTACATTTTAAGACCGTGTGGGCCCTTTAAGCAAAATCTCCTGAAAATCCAGCAATCCCTCCAACCCCTAACCTCCCCCCACTTAGCTGTCCTTCCACCTCTCCAACCCTCACTGATTTTTACAGCCAGAAGTTATGTGGATCTATCTTCCTGGCGCTGGAACCCTGGGCTGTGCTGTCTGGCCTAGGGCTGGGATGGCTTCTTCCCAAGGTATCCCAGTTTTTATCCACCATATGTGAATGTGGGACTGGCTGTGCCCATTTCCCTCCGCCGCCTCGCATCTTCCCCCGCCCCCAGCTCCCCAGTCTCCACATGTCTGTCCCTCCTACCTGTCTGGATGAATGTGGCTTCACACTTCCATACAGTTTTCTGATAGTTCTGATTTTCTGATAGTTCTGGGTGTTATTTTTTTGAGATTTAGTTGTAATTCTTTTTGTGGTTGCTGGAGGAAGCGAAGCATGTCTCCCTACACTGCTATCCATCTTGACTGGAAGTTTTTGTCTCACATCTTTTACACTTCGTTATTAGGCACATAAACAGTAAGGATTGTTATATCATCTTTGAGACTTGACCTTGTCCCATTAAGTAAAACTCTTTATCCCTGATAATTTTTCTTCTTCTGAAGTCTGCTTTGTTAGAAATTAGTGTAGCTAGTCCAACCTTCCTTTGATTAACATAGTGTTTTGATTAACACAGTGTTAGCATGGTGTGTCTTTCTCCATTCCTTTACTTTTATTTATTTATTTTTTAATTTAGCTAAGTTTCAACAAAGCATTTTTATTTTAAAAAATTTTTCATTGTATATTTCCCATTACCATTTAGTACATTTATACCCACTCCCCCAGTTGCCACACTGTTGTCTGCGTCCATAAGTACTTTTGCATTTTTGTTCAGTCCCTCCAAATCCTAACCTCCCCCGACTTAGCTGTCCTCCTGCTCTCCATCTATGAGGCTGTCTCTGTTTTGCTTGTTAGTTCAGTTTGTTCATTAGATTCCACTTATGACTGAAATCATATGGTATTTGTCTTTCTCTTACTGGCTTATTTCACTTAACATAATGTTCTCCAGGTCCATCCATACTGTTGCAAAGGGTAAAATTTTCATCTTTTTTTATGGCTGAGTAGTAGTCCGTTGTGTAAATGTTCCATAGTTGTTTTATTCACTCAAACACTGATGGACATTTAGGCTGCTTCCTTATCTTGAAGATTGTAAATAACTTTGCAGTGAACATAGGGGTGCTTATGTTCTTTCTAATTAGGTTTTGGGTTTCTTCATGTATGTTCCCAGAAGTGGAATTGGTAGGTCATAAGGCAGATCCATTTTTAATTTTTTGAGGTATGTCCATACTGCTGTCCACTGTGGCTGTACCAGTCTGCCTTCCCACCAACAGTGCAACAGATTGGCAACAAATTCCCTCAGTTTTTGTTTAGCTGATGAAGTGTTTATTTGTCCTTAACTTACAAAGGAAAGTTTCATTGTATATCAAATTCTAGGGTTTTTTATTTTTTCCTTACTCAGATAATTCACTACAGTCTCTTTTTGCTTATATGGTTTCTGAAGAGAAGTCTGATATAATTTTTATCTTTCTTTCATATAGGTATTTTTAAAATTTTTGTTTTGTTTTAGCTCATTTAGCCCCTATCTCCACATCCTGGCCAGCTTTTGTTGTTTGTTGGTTTATTGATGATAGCCATTCTGACATGTATGAGATGTTATCTCATTGTGATTTTAATTTGCATTTCTTTGATGATTAGTGATGTTGAGCATCTTTTCATATGTCTATTGACCATCCGTATGTCCTCTTTCAAGAAGAGTCTATTCAGGTCCTTTGCTCATTTTTTAATTGGGTGGGTTGTTTTGTAAGTTCTTTATAAATTTTGGATATTAACCCCTTATCAGATATATTGGTAAATATGTTCTCCCATCATGTGGGTTGTCTTTATTTTGTTGATGTTTTCCTTTGCTGTGCAAAAAGTTTTTTTGTTTGACGTAGTCTCTCATATTTTTCCTTTTGTTATTCTTGCCTGGGAGATAGATATGATAAAATATTGCTATGAGCAATGTCTGACCTTTTGCTACCTGTGTTATTTTTCTAGATATTTTATGGTTTCTGGTGTAACATTTAAGTCTTTAATCCATTTTGAATTTGTTCTTCTGTCTGGTGTAAGAAGGGGGTTTAGTTTCATTTTTCTGCATTTATTTGCCCAATTTTCCCAATACCATTTATTGAATAAACCGTATATAGCCAATTGTATGTGCTTGCTTCCTCTGTTGAGTATTAATTGGCTGTCAAGATGTGGGTTTATTTCTGGGCTCTCTGTTCTGTTCCAGTGATCTGTGTGTCTGTTTTTATGCCAGTACCATGCTGATTTGATTACTACAGCCTTGTAGTGTAGTTTGATATGAGGTAGCATGATTCCTCCAATTTCGTTCTTCTTCCTCAGAACCAGTGTTGCAATGCAGAGCCTTCTATGGTTCCATATAAGTTTTTGTAATGTTTGTTTTAGTTCTGCTAAATACTTCATAGGAATCTTGAAAGGAATTGTGTTGAATCTGTAGATTACTTTGGTTAGTATGGACACTTTAATGATGTTAATTCTTCCTGTCCATGAACATGGTACGTGTTTCTACTTATTTGTATCTTTTTCAGTTTCTTCTTCATTGTCTGATAATTTTCCAAGTACAAGTCTTTTACAACCTTGGTTAGGTTTATCCCTGGGTATTTTATTCTTTTTGAAGCAATTGTGAATGAGATTGTTTTCTTAATTTCCATTTCCGTTAGTTCATTATTGGCATAAAAATGCAACTAGTTTCTGGATATTAATTTTGTATCCTACTACTTTGCTGAATTCATTTATCAGTTCTAGTAGTTCCTTGGTGGAGTCTTTGGGGTTCTCTATATACAGCATCATGTTATCTGCAAATGAAGATAGTTTTTCTTCTTTCCAGTTTGGATGTCTTTTATTTCATCTTGTCTGAGTGCTGTGACTAAGACTTCCAGTACCTCTTGAGTAAGAGGTGTAAAAGCAGACATTCCTGTCTTGTTCCCCCTGATCTTAAGGGGAACGTTTATAGTTATTGCCCATTGAGTATGATGCTGACAGTGGATTTTTATTATGACCTTCACTATGTTCAGTTCTGTTCCCTCTGTCCCCACTTTGCTGCGAGTTTTTATCATAAATGGGTGCTGGATTTTTATCAGATGCTTTTTCTGCATCTATTGATATAATCATGTGGTTTTTATCCTTCATTCCATCCCTTTACTTTTAATCTCTCTGTGTCTTTATATTTAAAGTTGGTTTCTTATCAACAACATGAGTCATGTTTTTTATTCAATCTGTCAGTTTCTTGGTGTATTTAGACCTTTCTTGTTGAAAGTGCCAGTTGTTATAGTTGGGTTGATATCAACCCTATTTGTAACTATTTTCTAATCATTGCATCTGTTCTTTGTTACTTTATTTTAAATCTTGTTTTCTTTCTCTTTAAAATTCATTAATTTTTAATTTTTTTTAATTATTTTTAAAATAACTTGCTTTGGGTTTAATTGAGCATTTTATAATTTCATGTTCTCTCCTATCTTAAGATATCAGTTATATTTATTTTTAAGTTTTATTGGTCCTTGCCCTGGAGTTTGCAATAGACAATTCCAGCTAACACAACTCTGTTTTCAAATAAGATGTTACCACTTTCCAGACAGTGCAGGCGCTTTATAACAGATTATAATGAAGTCCTCCCTCCTGTGTTTTATAATACTGTTCTCAATCTTTTCACTTATTCATAAACTAGTAATATAATGGCACAATTCATTGTTAGTTTTATTTTTTGAACAGTTATCTGAGATCAATTTAGAATAAGAAAAGTAAAAGATTTTATTTTTTCTTTCTGAGCCTCTTCCTTTCTTTATGTAGATTTGAATTTCTCACATGTCTTTTATTTCTCTCTGAAGAACTTTTAGTACTTCTTGCAAGGCAACAGATTGGCAACAAATTCCCTCAGTTTTTGTTTAGCTGATGAAGTGTTTATTTGTCCTTAACTTACAAAGGAAAGTTTCATTGTATATCAAATTCTAGGGTTTTTTATTTTTTCCGTACTCAGGTAATTCACTACAGTCTCTTTTTGCTTGTATGGTTTCTGAAGAGAAGTCTGATATAATTTTTATCTTTCTTTCATATAGGTATTTTAAAAATTTTTGTTTTGTTTCAGCTCCTCTAGCTTATTTCAGTTTTTTCTCTTTGGCCTTTGCAATTTGACTACAATAAACCTAGGTTTTGATGTTTTTCTTTTTAACCTCTTTTGTGTTCCGAGTTTTCTGGGGTTTTGATTTGGTGTCTGCCATTAATTTTGGAAGAATTTCCAGTCATTGTTACTTAAAATATTTCAGTCCTTCTAACATTCCCAAAATGTGCATATTATACCTTCTATAGTTGTGTCACAGATTTTGTTGTGTATTCTATTCCCCCCATTTCAGTGTGTGACATTTCCACAGACAAATCTCTACACTCAACTGATTGTTTCCTTAGTTGTGTTTAGTCTAAAGGGGAGCCCATTGAAAGCATTCTTGATTTGTGTTAGTGTTTTTGGTTTCTAGCATTTTGCTTTGGTTCTTTCTTATAGCCAATAACATATAAACCACAGTTACCTTAAATTCTTATTTTTTATTTTTTGTTTTAAGATTTTATTTATTTATTTTTAGAGAGAGGGGAAGGGAAGGAGGAAGAGAGGGACAGAAACACCAATGTGTGGTTGCCTCTGGTGTGCCTCTGCTGAGGACCTGGCCCACAACCGAGGCACGTGCCCGGACTGGGAATCAAACTAGCAACTTGCTAGTTCGCAGGCCCATGCTCAATCCACTGAGCCACACCAGCCAGGGCTTAAATTCTTACTTTGATAGTTTCAGAATCTCTGCATATCTGAGTTTGGTTGTGATGCTTGCTTTGTCTTTTTGGAATGTAATTTGTCTTGCTTTCTGTCATGCAGTATAATTTTTTTGTTGAAAACTATATGACTTATTGTATATAGGAACTGAGGTAAGTAGATGACAGTGAGATTTTATAATTATGTGGCTAGAATTTATGCTGCGTTTAATGTTTGTTAGGTGTTTGTATTGTTTGTAGGTGTCAGAGGCTTCATTTTCCTCCCATTTCTTCGTTTCTCCTTGTTGCCTCCCGGCTGTTTGGGTTCCCTAGAAACTCCTTAATTAGAGTCTGTGTCTTGTAGCTCTCCCACTTGTCATCTGTTATTATACTGGAGCCTTGTTGATGTGGTGATAAGGTACTGAGGGCTGGAAGTGTGTTTTATAATCCTATGATTAAATCTCAGTTGTTGCGTTGGATCAGCATCCCTGGGCTGTGATCTTCAGAAGAGTTTTAGTCTTTTTCTCCCTCCCCTTTCTTTAGTCAGGAAGGCTGGCTGGGACTGGAGTTGTCTGATTGTCCTTATTACTCTAGGCCAAATGAGACTCTGATAAACTACTTTCTTTTGGAGGCAGGTCTTTGTTGAGGTGGACAGATTGCTCTGGGCATATCTGCTTTTCCTCTCCTGGAGCCCAAAACGAAGAAAATTTTTCCAGATGATAAGCTGGTGGAACTCTTGAAGGTAACACTCGTGACTATGTGGAGGCTTCTTTAAAAGGGGAAGGCTTTTAAAGCTCAAGCTAGTTTACAGCCTCCAGCAATTCATCAGTTACCTTTGAAGTATGCCCAGCAGTTACTGTCTTCAGAGGCTCCTGCTCCTTAATTTTGATTCTGTCTTTTTCTGTCTCTTCAATTTTCCTAGAGGCGTTTTGCCTTGGGAACTCAAGTTTTCTGATGACTCTAAGAAGAGTTGTTGATTTTTCAATTTGTTCACCATTTTCCTTGTTGTGAGGATAAAAGTGACAAAATTCAAGCTCTTTACATATTGGAACTGAAACCAGAAGTCCCGTTGTTATGTTTTATTTAAAAGACAATGATTTTTATTGAGTCTCATTGAGACATAATTCATATACCATAAAAATTTACCCTTAAGCACATACATTTTGGTTAGTTTTTGGTGTTTCACAGAATTGTACAATCCTTACCAACTGTTTCATTTTAGAACATTTTCATCACCTGAAAAAGAAACTACCCATTGGCAGGCACTTCTCCCCACCCCAGGCAATCACTTACCTATTTTGTTTCTATAGATTTGCCTGTACTGGACATTTCATATAAATGGAATCATATAACATGTAACCTTTTGTTTTTTACTTGTCTTTGCATGTTTTCAAGGTTCATTCATGCTGTGGCATTTATCAGTAATTCCCTGCTGTTGCCAAATAATATCCCATTATTTAAGGATATATCACATTTTGTTTACTCATTCATAAGTAGGTAAAACACTTTTCTTTGGCTGTTATGAATAATTTGCTACAAACATTTTGTAAAAGTTTTGTGTGGGTGTATTTTCATTTCTTCTAGATAGATACCTAAGACTTGAATTGGTGGGTCCTAGAGAAACTCATTTCAAGTTATGAGATTTTTCTTAGCAGTTGTTCTGGAGGATTACTCAGATAATAACTTAAAACAATATAATTTGGATTAATGCCGACTTAATTCCATTTTCTTCCTTCTATTTTGCTATTATTAGCATAAAATCATATGTTTATACAGTTTAAGCTCAGAGAGTTTCACTTATTGGTTTATATCTTTTATACTAGGAGAAGAAAAGAGTTAAAAGAAAAATACCATTTACACTGGTTTTTGTGTTAGCTTTGTAGTTATCTTTACTGATGTTCCTTATTTCTTTGTGTGGATTTGAGTTACTGTGTAGTGTCATTTCTTTTCCACTGTACTATTTTTTATAGCACAGGTCTGCTAGAGACAAATTCTTTGTTTTTGTTTACTTGGGAACACCATTTTTGAATTATACCTTTGCTGGATATAGAATTCTTGGTTTACAGGCTGTTTTGTTTTTTGTTTTTGAAATTTCAACACTTAGAATTTGTCATGCCACTGCCTTCTGGCTTCCATGGTTTCTGATGAGAAGTCTGCTTATCTAATAGGGTTACATAGCATTAACAATGTAAAGCAATAATAGTAACCTTATTCCTATCTACAATAGGAATTAAACTAACCTCCTCCTGTTCTGTTATTTGATATTTGCCACAGTCATTATTAACTTAACAGTGCTAATAAGTGTATAATTAGAAATCATCTGTATTGATACATTGTTCTGAAGTATATTCATGTCCATTTCCCTTTCTAAACATGTGGTACCACAATAATAAATTTCTTGTATGTATACTTAAATCTTGCCACTCCCTGTCTGTTGTTGAATTTAAGCTTGTTTTTATATGTTATGCAACACTTCAAACATCTTCCAACTATCTTGGTTCACTGTGTTATGAGCCACACCTAAGCACATCTGGTGTTAAAATATTTCCGTTGTTGAATAACTCTCCTTCCACCAATTAGTAATAACTTATAGGCTGCACTCTTTATGTCACTCACTTTTCCAAGTAAATGTCATGTCATGTCTTTTTCAGTGTAAAGTGCATCCCTAGAATAAATCCCACTTGATCATGGTGTATGATCTTTTTGATGTATTGCTGCATTTGGTTTGCTAGTATTTGTTGAGGGTTTTAGCATCTACGTTCAGGGATATTGACCTATAATTTTCTTTTTTATAGTGTTTTTATCTGGTTTTGGAATTAGGATAATGCTGGCCTTGTAAAATGAGCTTGGGAGTCTTCCTTTCTCTTGAATTTTTTGGAATAGTTTGAGAAAGAGAGGTATTAGTTTTTCTCAGAATGTTTGGTAAAATTCCCCTTTGAAGCTATATCTGGTCCAGGGCTTTTGTTGGGTGGGAGTTTTTTGATTACGGCTTCAATTTCACTAGGTATATCTGTCTATTCAGATTCTCTGATTTTTCCTGATTTAGTTTTGGAAGATTGTATGTTTCTAGGAATTTATCCAGTTTGTTCAGGTTGTCCAATTGTTCATAATGTTTTCTTAGAATCCTTTGTATTTCATTGGTGTCAGTGTCCTCTTTCATTTCTTACTTTACTTATTTGGGTCCTTTTTGCCTTTTTTCTTGGTGAGTTAAAGTTTTGTCACTCTTGTTTCCTTTTAAAGACTCAGCTCTTAGTTTCATTGATCGTTTGTATATTTTTTTATATTCTGTTTCATTTATTTCTGCTTTGATCTTTATTATTTACTTTACTCACTTTGTTGTTCACTTTCTAGTTCCTTTAAGTGAAAAGTTAGTTCATTTGAGATTTTTCTTGTTTCTTGAGATAGGTCTGCACTGCTATGAGTTTCTGTCTTAGGACTGCTTTCACTGTGTCCCAGTTTGTGTTGTTGTGTTCTCATTTTCATGTATATTTTGATTTCTTCCTCAATTTTATTGTTAATCCATTCATGGTTTAAACTTTTTAAATTTATTGATTTTAGAGGAAGAAACATCAATGTGAGAGAGAAAAGATCAGATTGTTCCCTTTATCATTATGTAATGTCCTTCCTTATCTCTTACTATAGCCACCCCCCTTTTTTTTTGTTTAGAGAGAGCGGCAGGGAGGAGGAAGGAGAGGGAGAGAAACATCAATGTGAGAGAGGAACATCGAAGGGTTGCCTCTCATACACCTCTCATACACACCCCAGTCGGGAACCGAACCCACAACCTAGGTAGGTGCCCTGACCAGGAATTGAACCAGCAACTATTCACTTTGCAGGATGACACCCAACCATCCCATCCATGCTGGCCAGGGCTCTTACTAGAGCCTTTGTTTGAAAGTCTGTTGTTTGAAAATCTGCTTTTTTTTTTTAATTTCCATTTGCATGAAATATCTTAACGTCCTTTTACTTTTAGTCTGTTTGTATCTTTTGTTCTGAGATGCGTCTCTTAGAGACAGCATATAGAAGAGGGGTCCCAAAAAACACCCAGAATTGTCTTCTGGAGGGTGGGCCCTTTGTACAGGCTGCCCCCACTAGGTGAGTGTTCTAGGAACCCATCTGTGTACCAGCTGGTCAGTGTACCAGCTGGTGGTGTTGTGAGAGACTGCGTTTGGCTTCAGTGACTATTTTTTGAACACTCTTTGAACATGTTTGCCCATTTCATGATGGGTGATTTATGAGTGCACCTGCCCATACTATGCTGAGTGTTCAGCAGTTTTTATGGCATAACCCCTGTGCCCCATTCTCCCTATCCACCCAGTCTCACTCTCGGTGACATTTTTTAGTTCCCTCAGATGAAAAAAGTCCTCAAAGGGAAACATTTTGCGGGTGTAGAAGAGGTGGAACAAAAACAGTAGAAGCACTAAAAGGTATCAAAATCAATGAGTTCAAAAACTGTTTTGAGGAGTGGAAAAAAAGTCTCAGTAGATGTATTGCATCAAATGGAGAGTACTGTGAAGGATCCTGAAGTTTAAACGTGAGAATAAATACATAATTTTTTATAAATAAATTCTTGTTTGTTTGGGGTCCCCCTTCATATTATATGGGTCTTGTTTTCTTATCCATTCAGCTACCCTCTGTCTTTTGATTGGAGCATCTAAGCCATTCACATTTAAAGTGGTTATTGATAGATACATATTTATTGCCATTTTATTCTTCCAACTGTATTCCTTCACTTTTTCTTCCTGTAGTTTACCCTTTAACATTTCTTGTAATACTGATTTGGTGGTAATGAACACCTTTATCTTTTTCTTGTCTGGGAAGCTCTTTATTTCTTCAATTTTAAATGTTAACCTTGCTGGATAAAGTTGTTTTGGTTGTAGGTCCTTGTTTTTCATCACTGCTAATCCCCTCTGGCGTGAAATGCTTCTGTTGAGAAATCCGCCGATAATCTTATGAGAGCTCCCTTGTAGGCAACTAACTGCTTTTCTCTTCTTTTAAGATTCTGTCCGTGTCTTTAAGCTGTGCCATTTTAATTATGATATGTGGTTCGTGTGGGCCTCTTTGGGTTCATGTTGTTTGGGATTCTCTGTTTTTCCTGGACTTGTGTGTCTTTTTCCCTCACCAGGTTAGGGAAGTTTTTGGTCATTATTTCTTCAGATATGTTCTTATTTTCTGCACGCTCTCTCTCTCTCTTCCCCTTTTGTTAATTGTATGATGCAGATATTGTTACACTTCATGTTGTCCCAAATGTCCCTTAAATTACCCTCATTTTTTAAAATTCCTTTTTCTTATTGCTGTTTTGATTGTGTGTTTTCTGGTACCTTGTCTTCCAAATTGCTGATTTGATCCTCTGCTTCATCTAACCAAATGTTTATTCCTTCAGGTGTATTATTCATTTTAGATATTTATTCTTCATTTCTGACTGGTTCTTTTTTGATTTCTCTGTCTTTTTTCATGCTGTTGAGCATCCTTACAACCCTTACTTTGAACTCTGTATCTGATAAATTGCTCACCCTCATTTCATTTAGCTTTTTCTGGAGATTTCTCCCGTTCCTTAATTTGGGGCATGTTTCTTTTTCTCTTTATTTTGGCTGCCTCTTTGTTTTTATCTCTGTGTGTTAGGTAGAGCTGCTATGACTCTCAGCCTTCCTAGGGTGGTATGTAGTAGGTTTCCTGTGGGATCCAGTGGTACAATCACCTTGCACACCTGAGCTGGATGCTCCAAGAATCTCCCTTGTGTGGTTCTGTAAGTACTGTTGTAATTTGGCTGTGAGCGCCATTGGTCTATTTGTGTGTGGGCTCACTGGTGGATCATTTCTGACTAAAGTATATAAGCTATTGTGCAGTTGCTGACTGCAGGAAGCAGAATTCACTACAGCAAGGTCTGTTGCCTGCCTAGGTCACCCTTTGGATATGCTACTTGTAAAGCTAATTAGATCCTTCTCTGATGTTACCGGAAGCTTGCCACTGGGTGTGTTGGTTCTGGAGCCTCTTGGGAGAGATTTTGGTGTAGGCCAGTGTTAGATGCTGCCTGTGAGTGGCCCTTGGCTACCTGTGTGGTGCTACAAAGTGGTACAGTTTGTGGCTGCCTCTGCTGGGCCTGGGTGTGTGTGAAAAGAATAAAGTTGTGCACCAAGGCCTACTTTAGAGGCATGTCAGCAAAAGTCCCAAGGCACCCCTGAGATCCTCCTTTGCCTGCTGCCTGCCTGTTATGCTCAGTCACTGACAGAGCCTCTGTTGGTTCTCAAGTTGCATGGGGTGGGTTCTCAGTGAGTCACCAGGTAGGAGTGGGTGGTGTTCACCAGATTGATACACATTCAAACTCAGTTCCAGTTTTAGGTCTGAGGCCACTCAGCAAATGTCCCAGAGTATACCAAGTCTAGCTGCCACAAGCCAGTGTCTACAGACCTCTGTGCTGGGGTGGGGTCTCATAAAGTCATCAGGGTGGGGCCAACAGAGTGCATCAGGCCCAAACAAACCAAGATTTGACCATGTGTTCTTTACTGGTTGGGCAAGGAAAAATGGTCCCTAGTCCTAGAGCCAGACAACTCAGTCTATCCCTGATTCTGCCAGGAGCCTTGTTTCAGCAGGGCAAAGGTGCTGGGAGTCAGGAGGATGGGTTTAGTGGATCTCCTGTGAAGGGGTGATGCCTATTAGACTTGGGAGAAGGTAAGGGGAGTGGCCCCTGCCTCAGTGCCACTCAACTCAGTCTATCCTGGATTCTACCTAGACCTTGGCAGGGTAGAACTACCAGGAGTCAGGAGTTATGGGGTCGCTGGTTGCCTGAAAGATGGCATGTGGGAGGGGGGGGGACCGGTAAGTTCATGGGAAACTGAGGAGAATGGCCCATCTGCTCCAAAGGCACATAACTTAGTCACTGATATTTCCTAAGTCTGTCCAGACCTCTATACCCTGACCAAGGAAGCTAACTCCTCAGCATGGCACAAGCTCTGCATGGTGGGGTTAGAGGGTACCCAGAGGGTGAGGCTGATGCTTTTCCCCCAGGCTACTGCCTAGGAAGGGAGTGTTCCACCCAAGAAAGATGGCACCTGCGGTGTGGGAGAGGGACTCCCTCAGCCCTTTCATATTTCTGAGTAGAATATACCACAACTTGTGTATCCATTGGTTTGTTGATAGAAACCCAAGGTATTTCAGGGTTTTGTGAATAAAGCAGCTATGAAAATATTTGTAGAAGTCTTTTGGTTGGACATATACCTTCTTTTACGAGTAGAACAGTGGGGTCTTGGGGTAGGTACATGTTCAGTCTTACCAGAAACTGCCAGCCACCATTGCAAAGAGGTTGTACTGTTTTAAATTCCCACCATCCATCTATGAAAGTTCTTACTGTGCTATACTTTTGGCAATACTGATATTGTCAGTCCTTTAAATTTTAAATACAAGGTCTGTCTGGAAAAAGTCCAGCCATTGTTAACATAATGATAACGGTTTGTATGACATCGATGTAACCTGGCAGCCAAGCAGAGTGGACTGGCATGCACGTGCATGAACAATGACGACTTCACTGTACTAGTCAGTGAAGTAGATGGTAGATGCCGTTGAATGAGCACATGTACTGTGTGGCCGTCTCATTCACAATGACTGAGCTAGTAGAACAATGAATCTGCATCAGATTTTGCATTAAGCTTGAACATTCCTCTGTGGAAACTATTTGAATGATTCAGAAGGCCGCAGCTGTGGACAGCTAGTGATTGGCACCTTCATCCTGACAACATGCCAGCTCATGCACCACATTTCTTGCAGAGTTTTCTGTCGAAACATCAAGTCACCCAGGTGGCTCAGCCCTGCTACAGCCTAGATTTGGCACCCTGCAACTTTGGCTTTTCCCAAAACTAAAATCACCTTTGAAAGGGAAGAGATTTTAGACTGTCAATGAGTTCAGGAAAATACAACAGGACAGCTGATGATTGGGAGAACTGTGTGAGGTCTCAAAGTGCCTACTTGGAAGGGCTGAGGAATCATTGTCTTGTGTATAATGTTTCTTGTGTCTTTGTATCTTCTTTAGGAAATGTCTCTTTCTCTTTTTCATGTTACCTGGCTGGATATCTTCTGGACAGACCTCGTAATCTGCTGAGTGTATAATGATATTTTGGTGTGGTTATAACTGGCATTTTCTTTTTTGTTTAAATATATTTTATTGATTATGCTATTACAACTGTCCCATTTTCCCCCCTTTATTCCCTTCCCCTCCACCTTTCCCCCGCAACCAGCATTCCACCCCTTGGTTCATGTCCATGGCTCATACATACAAATTCTTTTTTTTTTTTTCCAGGAAGAGGGAGAAGCGGGGAGGGGAAGGAGAAAGAGAGGGAGAGAAACTTCAAAGTGTGGTTGCCCCTCACATCTCACATGCCCTCAACTGGGGACCTGGCCAGCAACCTAGGCATGTGCCCTGACTGGGAATCAAACCTGTTACCCTTTGGTTCACAGGCCTGCATTCAATCCACTGAGCTACACCAGCAAGGGCTCCTATACTATTCTTAACCTCCCCCTGTCTATTTTGTACCTACCTTTTATGCTTCTTATTCCCTGTACCTTTTCCTCCATTCTCCCTCCACCCCTTCCCTGCTGATAACCCTCCATGGGATCTCCATTTCTGTGGTTCTGTTCCTGTTCTATTTGTTTTTCTTAGTTCCTTTTTGTTTCTGTTTTTGGTTTTTTAAGTTCGGTTGTTGATAGTTGTGACTTTGTTGTCACTTTACTGTTCGTATCTTCTTTTCCTTAGATAAGTCCCTTTAACATGAAATGTCTAGGATTTGAAGTATAATTTGAGCATAAATATTGAGGAATGGCATTTTTGCCTTGTTCTTAGGGAAATAACATTCAGTGTTTTACTATTAAATATGCTACGTGCAGGGGCTTTTTGTGAATGTAGACTGTGGAGATTCCCTTTTATTTCTAATGTGCTCATATTTTTTATTGTGAATGGGTATTGAATTCTTTCAAATACTTTTTTCCCCTGCAATTATTTAAATAATCAGTAGTGTTTTTTCCTAAGTTGGTAATGTGCATTGATTGGTGAAAATAGTTTCATTCTTAAAGGGTATTTTCCTGAATATAACTGTTGGTATGGATCCCCCCACTTCCCTTTTTGTACTTTTAAATATTTCTGTTGTTTTCTGGCTTTCATATTTTCTTGTAAGAAATCAGTGAGTTTTCATCTCTGTAGTCCTATGAAAGTAATTTGCCTTTTTTTCTGGTTATGTTCAGGATTACCTCTTTATTCTCAGTTTTCAGCAGTTTGACTGTGATTTGTGCTTGGATGTCTTTTTCTTGCTGATGTTTGCCATGCTTCTTGAATCTGTAAAAAAAGTTTTTTCTCAAAAAAAATTTTTTTTGCCCCTTTCTCTCCTTTTCTCCTTGTGAGACTCTTTTTACATGTCTCTTAGACCTTCTGATATTGCCCCAGGGACTCTTTCCCGCCCCCCCACCTGAATATTTTTACTCTATTCTTCAGATTGGTCCTGTCTTAATGTTTACTTACTCATTTTGCCATTTCTAATGTGCCAGTAGTGCATTAGTAAATACTTATTTCAGGTATTTTCAGCTCCAAAATTACCATTTGGTCATTTTTATTGTTTATTTTTTTTTCTTATTCTTTTGAAGAATATCTTTTAACATTTCATATAATATTAGGTGGTAGTGATGAACTCCATTCGCTTTTTCTTGTTGGGGAAGCATTTTATCTGTCCTTTGGCTCTAATCTGTCCTTTGGTTCTAAATGATCACTTTACTGGGTTGAGTAATCTTGATTGTAGGTCCTTGCTTTTCATCACTTTGAATATTTCTTGCCAATCCCTTCTGGCCTGCAAAGTTTCTATTGAGAAATCATGTGACAATCTTAAGGGAGCTCCCTTGTACATAACTAACTCTTTTCTCTTGCTGCTTTTTAAGATTCTCTCTTTGTCTTTAACCTTTGCATTTTAATTATGATGTATCTTGGTGTGAACTTCTTTGGGTTTATCTTTTTTGGGACTCAGCACTCCCTGGACTTACGTGTCTTTTTCCTTCACCAAGTTAGAAAAGTTATCTGTCATTATTTCTTCAAATAGGGTCTCAATCCCTTTCTCACTCTCTTCTCTTTCTGTACCCTATGATGTAGATATTTAATTCATGTCCAAAGGTCCCTTAAGCTATCCTCATTTTTTTAAATTCATTTTTCTTTTTGCTACTCTGATTATTTTCTGCTACATTGTCTTCCAAATTGCTGATTTGGTTGTAGGCTTCATCTACTCTACTGTTGATTCCCTGTAAATTACTCATTTCAGTTACTGTATCCTTCATTTCTGATTGTTCCTTTTTTATTCTGTTGAGGTTCTTATTAAGTTTATTGCATCCCTGTAACCAGTGTTTTGAACTCTGCACCTAGTAGACTGCTTGTCTCTATTTTGTTTAGTTCTTTTTCTGGAGTTCTGTTCTTTTGGGCCAAGTCTGTGTCTCCTCATTTTGGCAGTCTTGCTGTATTTGTTTCTGTGTATTAGGTAGAGCTGCCGCATCTCTCAGGATTAGTAGAGTTGCCTAATGCAGTCGGTATTTTGTAGGATCCAGTGGCACAGCCTCTCCAATCACCCAAGCTGGGCTGTGGAGGTATGCCACCCTGCCCCCATGTGGGCTGTGTACATCTGCTATTGTAGTTGAGCCTTGATTGCTGTAGGCCCGTTAATGGGAGATATTTACTCTCAGGCCAGTTAGCTGCAAGGCCTGGTTTTGACTACCAATCACTAACCACTGTGAAGCATAGGCTATGCAGGGTCCACCCAACAGAGCAGGACTTAGTTCAGCAGGGTTCTGGTGCTCACTGAGTCCACCCCTTGGTGTGTCACTTTTGGAGGTGGTTGGCTGGTGATGCTTTGACATGATCTGAAGCTATCCACTGGTTGCACTGTCCCTGGGTCCTCCAGGGAGGTGTAGGACAAGGTCAGCCTCTACCTGTGTTCTGCCCGAGACCATCTGGCATGAGTTACAAGGCCACCTGCAGATGGCTACTACTTGTGCTGGGTTTGGAGGTACCCAGGTAAGGGCAAGCTGCAAACTAAGGCCAGCTACTGCTAGTGTTAGGGCTGGGGACATTTAGTGAGAGGTATGGGGTGTACTGAGGCCCGATGCTGCTTATTTGAGAGATTTTAGGAAAATCTGAAGCATTAGCCAAGACTGGCAATTATATGGAAAAGCCTCCAGAAACAGCTTTGATGGGCCTACAAATTGGGTGTGGTGGGGTGAATAGTGTGAGCCAGGTTGATGGTGGAGACTCAGATATGCTGCTCACCTGCTAGCTCTGTGTGGAGAGGCTCATCATCAAAGCAACAATGGCCTCTGCCAGCACTTCTGCCTGGAAAATAGCTCCCCCTGTCCCAACTCTCGCCCTGATGGCTGACAGTTCATTTTCTCCCTCTATGTCTCTGGTGTCTTTCAGGTTGCTTTGCTACCCCAGTGCTGGAGCTCAGAGGGAGTAAGTCCCGCCAATTTATGTGCAAGCCCTTTAGCAGGAACTGCCTGAGACTCCAGAAGCCCTCTGTCTCCCGCAGGCTTAATCACTGCTGATTTTTACAGCCAGAAGTTATGGGGACTTCTCTTTCTGGCACTGGAACCCTGACATGGGGGGTACCTGATGTGGAGCTGGTACTCCTCACTTCTCAGGGGCCTCCTCTGAGGGTACTCCTCACTTCTCAGGGGCAGCCAGGATATCCCTTGCATTTCTTAGACGCCGTCATGGTGGCGGGACCAGCCTATTCTGCCTCTCTGCCTTTCCCACCAGTCTCCATGTGATTTCTTTAATTCCCTAGGTGTAGGATTTCCATTCAGCCAGATTTCAAAGCCTGTTTGAATGATGGTTATTCTGTATTTCAGTTGTAATTTTGATGTGGTTGTGGGAGGAGGCGAGTGTTGTATTTACCTGTGCTGCCATCTTGACCAGAGTTCAGTCTGACATATTTTTTTGGTATATTTTAGAATTTTGCATTCTTTGGCCTCATTTTAAAAGAAGTTTACATTTTTTTTCTTCATTTTATTCACCTTTTTCTGTACTTATTTTCTCTTTATTACTGTTTGTACTTGCTTTCTAATCCCTGGGCAGCTAGTCTAAAACCAGGTCTACACTACAGCTTCCAGGTTCTTTCTTCAAGGTGATACTAGGAGTATTTCAGAATTTGTCACTGATCCATTCAACAGCTTCATTCAGATCCTAGTCGGGAGGCTAGTACTTTCCCTTTCCCCTTCACATAGCTGTGCCCCTGCTCACAGCTTGGAGTTTCTTCTCAAAGATTGACTTGTTCCTTGTTTTTTGTTTTTTTTTTTTTAATGCTTACACCGTGTTGGATTTGGAATAAAGGGGCTGAAATCAATACACACTTAATGGATCTTCTTGACAAGACATCGAAATGTTGTTCCGTAATGTTGTATCTTGTCTCACTTGACACATTGCTCTTTTAGTAATACTGCTTTTTGTGAATTAAGATAACTGAATTTTAATATCTACTGGGCAAGAAACTTATTTTTTAAGAAATTTCATGTTTGATCAAAAATCTATATTTTGACATATGAACTTCAAAATTACATTATCCAATTTAAGAAAATCATTTATAATCTATTTTCAATCTCATTATAACATGTATATATTAACTTTGGAAAAATCCCCATTTTATGTTGTCAAATTATCCAGATACATAGTGTACCCATTTGTTTATGGCTTTTAATGTATCATTTTTGAGCCTTACGTGATATCTTTATTCCTGTTTAATGGTTTCTCTAGTTATTTTGATTGGTATATGTACAGACACCACTTTCTTTATTTCTAGAAAAGAAATTAAAGTGTTTTTCTTATATCCAGTTATTTTGCCAAAATCCCTAATTAATTCTAAACACTTTAGAATCACAGCTACTAAAAATAAAGATAATTTTGTATCTTCTTATAGTTTTACAGGTTGTTTAGTTTTCTAATTTTATTAAATTTTGTAAAACATTCAAAACAACGTTTAACTGTTGGAAGCACCTCCATGTTCCTGATTTTAATGGAAATGGCTTCAGTGTTTCACTGTTGATTGATTATCTTGCTTGCTCTTAATCCGTTGGTAAAAATGCGCATCATGTTTAAGTAGTTTCCTTTTATTCTTGTGTTGAGTTTTCATTAGGAATGGTAGCTTAAATTTGTCAAATGCCATTTTAAATCTTGATACAATCACAATTAGTTTTTTAGCATATTGGATTCAGTTGCTCTTTTATTTAGTTTTTGTTTTTGCATCAGTACTTACAAGTATATTGTTCTAGACTTTTTGGAACTACCTTTATCAGGTTTTATTAATATTTATAACATTTTAAAATGAATTATATACCTTAATAATTACCTTTCCTCTTGTATTTCTTCTGTGGAGATAATTTTGTTCTTCTAGTTTCATAAATTAATTATTAAGAGTCTGGTGTTTAAGTCAGTTTTGTCAGTTTGCCAAAACACTTTTAGAAAACCAATATATAGATACCCCTATAGTACATACTTCTCAGTGTAATTTTATTAAGGAACTCAGATGCTTTTATACTGACAGCATTTCCAAGTATATATCCGTGTTCTTTTATGTAGATGTATGGTCTAGATTTTTACTGTGTCCTTTTTCACACACGTTTGTTTCTTATTTAACATTTCTTTTTTTCTTCTACAAGCCCTTCAGTACTTTTTGTTAGACATCTAAATCCTAAATATTTATGTGTAGATAAGTCAGGATGATTTTTATTGTTAGTAGAATGCATAATTTTTACCAATACTTCGGGTGTATTTATGAATGATTATTGGAATTTGCTGTGATATGAGTTTTATTGTTGCTTAATACTATTTTTTGCTGTTTAATGAATTGCAATAACTTTTTTATAACCTATGAATTTCAAACTTGGGTGTGGTTTTGATAATATTTGGTAATTTATACATGTATGACTATAATAACCAGCTTTTCTTCCTTCCTTCCTTTTTTTTTTTTTAACAGTTACATGGGAATTGGTCTCTCCGCTCAAGGTGTGAACATGAATAGACTACCAGGTACAGCAGTGATTGAACTATAGTACAGTCTCATAGCTCTTTGTGGCTAAACTTTTAATTAATAACTTGAAATAGTTAAATACATTGATTTTTTTTTTATTTTTTCCAACTATACTATAGGTTGAAAGTGGAAGCCTGAGTTTTTGTAATAAATATAAATTTTATGCTATTTGGCAAAACACATATACCATGCACTTTTTTGTTTTGTTTTTTGATATTTTTAACTTCCAGTACATAGTCATACCAACTTTAAATATTTTAATGTGTGTGGTTCGTTTTGTTTGCTACCCAACACATGCTTGGCTTTTAACCCATTTTCAGTTGTTTAATATTGTAGGAATGTAGGCCTGGTGAAAAGTACACTAAGGAAGGTATGAATTCAAATGGCAGAACTGTTTCTTGAAACCATTAATCACATGGAAGTGATATTTAGACTATATTTTCTAGTGTTTCATTTACTGGTGTTTAAAATTAACTTTGGAAATTAATTTACTGGAGGAAACATTTCGAAAATAGAAAGCAAAACAGAAAAATCTATTTTATATTAAACTGTGTGTGTGTCTGTCAAAACCAAATCAAAGCAAAATTCCTTTGGGAAATATACATGAAAACTGTCTTGCATTTTTTTTTTCTGGTAGGAGACCTCTCTGTTTAATACATGTTCTGGTGTTCTGTCTGCTGAATTTATTTTCCTTAATGTTAACAGTACTTCAGTATAAAGATTATGTAGTGTAATTGTTGAGAATTTATATGTACATTTGGGAATTTTATCTCATATCTGTTGTGCTGCTCTTGCTTATTTTATCATCTTAGTGAATGGTTATAGCACGAAGGAACTTTACATTTCATTGTAAATACTTTCTCTTTAGGCTGGGATAAACATTCATATGGTTATCATGGGGATGATGGACATTCATTTTGTTCTTCTGGAACGGGACAACCTTATGGACCAACTTTTACGACTGGTGATGTCATTGGTTGTTGTGTTAACCTTATCAACAATACCTGCTTCTACACCAAGAATGGACATAGTTTAGGTACTAAGATAATGTATTGCATGTAAAATAAGCAAATATTGTAATTATTTTACTTACATCATGGTAGTCATATTAATTATGTAATTCTCCTTTGTAAATATATGCCTCTGGAGATTATTTCTCTGTTCCCTCCAGGTGAAAGTTGAGGAAATGGCGGGAAGTTGCATTCTGTGGAGGCTGCACTGTATCACATTGTAGGAGTAACTGTGTAGATGGTTTCCATGCTCAGACATTTATTCTGGTAATAGAATTCCTAAGTGTTTTCTGCTTTACTTTGAATAAAGCCCAAATTCAGTTGAATTTGATTCAGTTCTCTAGGTTAACAGGTGCTAAGAAAAAAGGGCTGTCAGTTTTTAGTTCAGCATGAGGGTAAAATAACATATGAAGGAAAAGCTTGATGCTACCAACCGAATTAAGGGTATTGACACACTTAAAAGGCCATGCCTGCTAACAGAGACTGATAAAGAACGGCATCTGTACAGTTAGTTCTGCAGAAGGGATCAGAATTAAAACAAGCAAGTAGCAGCAAAATTTCTAAGAATAAAAGACAGGTGACTAAGAAGTAAATAGATTAATGAAAATATAAAGATACCCATCCATTGTAAGACTAACAGAAAATTAGGATTTTTAGTTCAATAAGAACTCATAATACTTCAGACTTAAAATTATATATAATTGGCCCTGGCCAGTGTGGCTCAGTTGGTTGGAGTGTGGTGCCATAATCTGAAAGGTTGTAGGTTTGATTCCCATTCAGGGCACATGCCTAGGTCGAGGGTTCGGTCCCTGGTCAGAGCACTTACAGGAGGCAACTGACGGATGTTTCTGTCTCACATCGATGTTTCTCTTCCTCTCTTCCCCTCTCTATGAAATTAATAAGCATGTCTTTGGATAAGGATTTAAAAAATTACATATGGTTGTTACATTCTCATTTCTTAGAAATATTTTTAGTTTTTGCTTTTTGTGTTATGGAAAGTTTAAAGAATACCAAAACTGATGGTATCCTGTATAAAAATAAAAAGGTTTCACATTACTTTTACTGTTTGAAGTGAAAGGAGGCAAAAACTAAGTAACCCCAGAAGGCAGAATGTTCAGCTTACTTATAAACAGTATTTAAAAACTAGATTGCAAATAGTATGCTTAGACATGTAATAGATGTTCTTTAATAACACAAAAACTATTTTTTCTGTCATTCATAGTAGAAAATTTTGAATGTCCAGCTGCATTGTTAATAGTTATTTTTTTCTTAGTGTCTCAACATACTCCTAAACTTTTCCTTCTGATCATTAATACTGATTTTGAAAGTTCTGTATTATCTGACTTAAAGATTGTCCCAAGTCCACAAAAGATCCTTATACATGGTTGAGCCTTGAACAACACAGGTCTGAACTGCACAGGTCCACTTGTAGGTGTATTTCTTTCAGTAAATACATACGGTACTGTAATGTATTTTTTCTTCCTGTGATTTTCTTAATAACATTTTCTTTTCTCTAGCTTTATTGTAAGAATACAGGATATAATATGTATACAATATATGTGTTGATAGACTGTGTTTATATTGGTAAGGCTTCTGGTCAACAGTAGGCTATTCATAGTTAAGCTTTTTGGGGGAGTCAGAAATTGTATCTAGATTTTCAACTGCACAGGGGTCAGTGCCCCTAAGCTCTGCTTTGTTCAGAGGTCACCTGCATTTTTATCAGTACAAGAATGTTAAGGATGCTATGCAAATGATACGTGTATTTGAATTTGATTGTTCTGGCTAACTGATTTCTCAAAGATGCACCTCCTTCAGTTTATTTGTTGTTCCTGTTCTGGCTTTGACTTATCAAAGCAGTTCACTGGGATAGTCTTAGTTGGTTTGGCCTCTAAAGATACTTTAACATCTTAAACAGGCGAAATCTGTTAAGGTATGACCTTTGGTTCAGAAATGCAAAATACATGTTTTTAAAATTAAAATTAGTCTTTTACAGTTTTTTTAAACTTTATTCCAGAGAAGATATTTTATTTCGGAAGATGGGAAGATGTAAGTTTGTGTTTTTTTTGTCTATTAGGTTTTTACAGATAATTAAATTAGAAATTTTCTCTTGAATAAGAAAATATTTTTAAAATATGAGATTTTTAAAAGGGTACCTAATGATGGAATTACATTCAAATTTTAAGTAAATTAGAAACATCTGGTATTATTCATAAATTAATATTAAGCACATAGGGAGGCAGTAGAACAGTGGTTTAATGTTTAATAAGTGGGTTCTCTAGTTGTCTCCTGGTTTAGACCATGTGACCTTATGCAAGTTACTTAACATTTCTGTGCCTCAGCTTGTATAAAGTAGGATCGCTATAATACCTACTTCATTAAGGTTGTTAGACTGAGCTGAAATGATGCATGTGCAGTTCTTAGGTGATTGCTTGACACATAGTGAATAGTCAGTAAATGTTTATTACCATTGTTTGCCAGACGCTGGGCTAGGTGCCAGGGATGCAGTGGTAAAACATTGGTGAGCAAAATTATTCCTTTAGAACTAAAGATTCATTGGAATACAGCCACATCCATTTTCATGTACAGTGTATGGCTACTTTCCTGCTACAGTGGCAGAATTGAATAGTTGTTACAGGACCATATGGCCTACAGAGCAGAAAATATTTACTCTTTGGCCCTTTATAGGAGAAATGTGCTTATCTCTGGTCCAGATTCTAGCATCTAAAAGATCTTTGTACTTCCCAAAGTGGATAATTTTCACCCAAGAGCCGATGCATCTTTAGTTTCTGTCTTATGAAGGTTTTCACAATATGTTTTTATTTGCCATATAAGGAGAAATGGAAAGATTTTTATTGGGAAAACAATTAAAAGAGAAACATTTCAGTATCCAGGTTAACCCGAAATTTTTTTACTTTATTTTAATGAATACCATTAATCAAATGAAGATCACTTTTCAAAAAGCCTCTTGACAAATCAGGGAATTAGAACTTATATAAAAAGCTTGCTTTCTGTGTATTAAAGTAATTATACCAACTTGTTAAACTGGCATCTTTTTGTGGTTTAGCTGTGTATAGGCTAGAGTAGCTATATTTGGCAGTGATCAAAAGTATGAATCTATGAAATTAAGTTGGTGCTTTGATTACAGTTTTTAGTAAAGAGTGAAGATTTCAGTAATGGCAAAAAGGAATTTTTTACTGAAACAATATAAATTTAGGCAGTTTGTTTTATATAGACATCTTTGAGAAAAAGATTAAGCTGCTATTTTATGAAAAATGGTAAAGACATATATGGTAAAAATTGTATTAAAATACTTATTCTTTAATGCTTTTTGTAAAAGTGTTCTGAAATTTTTAGAACAAATTTTCATATTTGGCCCACAGTCGCTTCGCTTTCTATTTATTAATGAAGCTAAAAGTAATCAGTGTTTTGCTGGGGTGGTAGGGGAGGATCTCCAGCTTTCTTTTCCTTCTGACAAGCCAATGTGAATTCACTAGTTTTTCAAAGAACTTTAACTTAAAAAGCACTATGTTTACACATTTATTTAAAAACATAGTAGAGATTTATAGTCGGTTTGTCTTTTAATTTTAGTGCTTTAATAAGTAGAGTCAGTTTTCTGATGGCACAGCACATTTACAGAGTCATAGAATGTCAAGTGGGTAGAGACCCTATGGATAATGTAATAGAAATGCCCTCACGTTTTAGATGGTGATCAGCACTGCAGGGCCAGGGCAGGTGTGGTGTTTTGTTTTAACCTGTGTTTGGACTGGAAGATTTGGGATTAACCAGCTCACCAACGTCACCCCCTCCTGTTACTTTAGAACTCAGTCTTTTTAAAAATATGAGTGAGGTTCTGTAGAAACATATGGTTTATTATCTTCAGCTAAGTAATATATTTTAATTTTTGAAGAGAAATTCTTAAATCATCACTTTAGAATGCCAGTAACTTATTCCAACAACATTAACCTCGTTCAAGTGTATTTGGAACATGACTGCGTTGAAATTGCTGTCAGGACATTCAAGAGAAATTCTCACTGTATAAATCTTTATCCTTTGAAAGAGGAATTGTTTCCCAGAGTAGTCAAAGGTTATTCAAGAATGTACTTTTGTAAGAGATTTGATTTTTTTAAAGAAACAAAATACTGTATTTTTCATTGTTTAACTCTTTTATTGTACTAGAAGGTCTTTCCCTTTCCCCCAAATTATTTAACCGCTAAATCTAAGTGAGGAAGATTAAATGATATGGCTGGATAAAGCACTTTGGGTATTGGTCAAAATCCAGATGTGACTATTTTGCAACCAATTTGCTTATATGATTTCTAGTATAGCTTTGAAGATATATCTAAAAATCATTTCAAAAATCCTGGAGTCAGTAGCAGTTTGACAAAAATAAAATTGGTGTCTGACTAATAAGGATGATGAACTTGAAAAAGGGCTCAGCATTCACTCAGACCTGTTAGTGTTATTGAGGAAAAAAATTACTCTGTTATTTTATATTTTGGTATTCAGTTTTTTCTTCTCTGCCTTTCCTACTCCTTTTCTTTGTTTTTGTTAGAAATTTAACTTGTTACCATAGTCTGCCTTTGAAAACCAGCTTCTAATGCCACCTTTTCTTTTTTTTTTAAGGTATTGCTTTCACTGACCTACCGGTAAGACATAACTTTTTTAAAAGCATTTTTGCATTTTTAATTAAACAAATTATAAAGAAACTAATGCTAAGCACGTTTAGAATGCATTCTTACTGACATTCAGTTTATATGCCATGCATAGAATAGAAATCTTTCTCTAGTTGGTGTTGACCTTCAGAAATTAAACTTCAAATTGCACTGGATACCTTGTACAAGGAAACTTTGTTATGGCTAAAAAATAAATCAGAAATGATTATTAAAATATACTTTTTTATGTCACTATGCATTTGTTTGAATTATTTTTGTATTGGACTTTTCAGCAAGTGACTATAAAGCAGTTCTAGTCATTTATTAATCCAGTGAGTACTGCATGCGTACTGTACAGCAGGTGCTGTGCTTGGCTGTGTCATTCAAGAACACAGGTAAGGTAAAGGTCTCTGTCCTTTTGGGGTGTCCAAGCTGGGGAAGTGAGAAGGAACAGTACATTACAAATTAAGTAAATCATAGCATTTTTAAAAGGTTTTTAAGTACTTTTCAAAGAAAGAAAAACCAAAACAGCGTGGGAGTACCAAACACAGAACATGGGATATACAATTTGCTCATCTTTGCTCAAGCTAAGACTTGAGCAGAGCCTTTGAAGAAGTGAGGGAGTTAACTAAATGGATATATAGATGAAGAATGTTCCAGACAGAGGGAACAGTTAGAGGAACGTGTGTGCTAAAGCAGGAGTATGTGTGGCCTGTTTGAAGAAAAGCATGAAGTGAGGTAGAAAGACATGAGAAAGACAGACAGGAGGAGGAGATAAGTCAGAGCTGATGATGGTGGGGGTTGGCTAGATCATCCAGATCCTCAGGGTCACTGTAAAGACTTTGGCATTTACTCTGAGTGAAATACAAAGGCATTGCAGACTTTAGTTCTTCTGATACAGCTTTAGTTTTTAAAGGAGCACTAACTTCAGGCTTGAAAAATAGATGGCCGGTGGAGAATAAGGTTACACTCAAACAGACCTGACAGGGGCTATTGCAGAAACTGAGGCAACGGATGATGGTGACTCCCATCACTAGAGATGGGAGAAGTGGCATGATTGTAGATACCTTGTTTACCAGAACTGAGGCTCTGTCCAGTGTAATCTGCATCACATGTAACATAGGGGCAAAACGCTAGCAAACTATGGTACAATGCTTTCTTATCACTTAGAATTTGTATTTTACATTTACCCAACAATCTTTGAAAGTATTTAATAGATTTTAGTCAATATCACTTACTGCATTCCTAAAAATGATGACATAAGCAACATAAATTGATTAAAGTTTTCCCCACACTTCTTCAAGTTGAATCCAACTTTTTAACTTCTTTTGTAGAGTTGATGTCTGTGGTGTTCCACATGACGTTTTCTCCTGTGCCATCAAGAACATTTCTTCAGAGTTCTCCAGTGTGTCTCTGGCATTTTTTCCCAAGCTCCTGATGGCATTGTGCAGGTTTTGATGCTGTCACTTTCTTAATATTGCCAGAAAGTATTAACCAAAGTTGTTTTTTTTTTTTGACAATAACCAGGACTCTGGGGTTCCTTTCTCAGTTGGCTTGTTGACTAAAATGTCTTAAGGGTTGCAATTATCCAGCTGTTTCACCAGAAAAAATAATCAAGTCCCAGAGTTTTCAGTAAGCTCCTCCTTTAACAAATTCATACCTGTGCAGCAGTGACAGCTGTGTCATGGCAGCTGCCTGGCCAGATGTAAGATGCCATCGATTATAAGACACATTCCAGATTCAGAGATGTTTCGAAATGACAGGAAACTCAGAGGTGAGAATAGACTACAGATTTAATATTCCTGAAAAAAATCCTAGAAAAACAGAAGATACCAAAGTTATAATAGAAAAAACTTTGCTAAGCCAAATAAAATTCAGAGTCTACAAATCAAAGATGCTTACCAAGAAGCATTTTTTAACAAGTGGTGATGGAACAAGTGTTGGGGGGGGGTTATTTTTTGTTTTGTTTTGTTTTTTTAATATAAATCTTAGGATTTTGTTTTGTGTTTATACTACAGTAAGTTTGAGATGAATTAAAATAAATAAATAAGATATATATTTTTTTAAATCGAACTGAGAGCCAAGAAAATTTTTTGATAAATTGGATGTGAAAAGGTGAGAAAGAGGATCAGACTTCAAGATGTTGGACCTGAGAAAATGGAGGAGTGGAGATGCCACTTATAATGTGGAGAAGGGTATAGATAGGTGGAAGTTTCAAGGGAGGAGGTCCAGAGTTTAATTTTGGATAAATTAAGTGGAGTTGTCAGGTATGCAGTTGGCTATACAGTCCCAGAATTCAAAAGTGATTTGTGAGTAATTGGCATTTTGGTGTTTAAATCTAAAGTCATCAGACTGGTTGAGATCCATAAGAGAGTATGTGTGGGCAGAGAGGAGAAATGGACCAAGGCCTGAGTTCTGGGGCATGCCATATGTGGGAGAAGAGAAGGAACCGACAGGGAGAAATTGAGAAGGAGCAATCACTGAGGTAGAAGGAAGACTAAGAATTGGGTGTCGTCAAATCAAAGTAGAAACAATGTTGAGGTATATCAAGAAAGGAGTAATCAGTGGTGGTATCAGATGCCTTTGTGAAACATCACAAATTGACCAGTGGGTTTAGCAGAGTGGAGGTCACTGATGAGCTTTTCAAGAAAATTTAAGAGTGATGGAGAGATTCTGATTGAAAAGAGAGAAGACGAGGAGGGAGGTGATGGAGTATGGACAACTTTGGAGGATTTTGGCCACAGTGGGGAGTAGAAAAATGGGATGAAGTAGGTGGTAGTGGAAGTGGGGGCAATAGAAGATTTTTTTGTTAGGTTTAGCTGAATGTTTGCTGATGAGAATGATTCAGTACCAAGCAAAAGTTGATGTAGTATAGAGAGAAACAGTGATCATACCCTTGAGTAGACAAATTGGGCTGTGGTCACTTGTGTAGGTAGAAGGGGTAGGTGTCAGAGAAGAGCATCTGTGGGGGTGGGGAGGGGTGGGGGAGCATAGGCGTGGGTGGTAGTAGGTGGGTTGGTGTGGTTTGGAACCATTGCAGAGGTTTTGTTAAGACCAAGTTTCATTTGGATTGGTTGAAGGGCTTAGTAGCTGTTTTTTTGTTTTCTCTTTTTGTAGCACTAAGCAAGTGAATTAACTTGTCAGAGCGAGCAGATTTTTTTGTTTGTTTTTATTCCTTGTTGGTAGATGGTGGTGATAATTTCCTTGGAAAAGGCTTAGCTGGTTGTGGACATGTTGACTATTTTTGTTACCTTCTAACTATTTTTTGTCCCATTTAGAATCACCAGTTATGTTTTGCCTTGTCTATAATTAATCAGTGGTGATACTTGTTTCTGTAACAGTGTGTTAAGTGGTGGTTACGGCGATTGTGGTTCAGAAAGTTCTATATTTTTATGACTGAGATCTTCTGGGACTCCCACATGCAACATATCATTCTCCTACTTAAAAAGGAAGGAAAAAGTCTTTCCCTTAAAGGGACCACCAAACAAATATTTATATGTGTTTTGTACCTATGATATCACTCTTTAGTTGTAGCATTAAATCTTGGTAGTGGGTCTGCCAAGACGCTTACCTGTATTCTTTCGAATTAGTATTTTGGGTTTCTTCAAATAAATTCCTGGAAGTGGGGTTGCTGGTATGTTCATTATGTAAATCTTTACAGGGAAGGTGAGATTATCGTTTATGTACTTTTCTATAACTTGTTCTCTTCATTTAGTAATATATATTGGGCATCTTTGTCAGTATACACATTTTTCCTCATTTTTGCTTATTTTTATAATTTAATATATACGAAATGAGAATGCATCTTAGAATCTACGGTCTGTGAGAGTTTAATGGGCAGTGATTTTTCTTGAATATAAAATAATGACATATCTTAAAATTACTGGAGTCTGAGCTTCGATGAATGTGGTATATAATTCCACCTATAAATGGACATATTTTTTATTTGCAATTACACATTGCAAATTTGTAGGAATGTGAGGTCTGTCCAGAAGGTATCCAGCCATGTACTATGAAAAATAGGCAGTTATTAAAGAAGATACAGATATAAGAAACATTGTACATAAGACAGTGACACCTCAGTCCCCTTCTAAGTAGGCACCTTGGGACCTCACACAGTTCTCCCAATCTCCATCAGCTGCCCCATCATATTGTCCTGAATCTCATCCACGGTCTGAAATCTCTTCCCTTTCAAAGGTTATTTTAGTTTTGTGAAAGGCCAGAAGTCACAGGGCACCAAATCTGGGCTGCAAGGAGCCTGAGTCACCAGGGTGATATGATGTTTCGCCAGAAACCTCTACAAGAGACATGATGCATGAGGGGGCATGTTGTCATGATGAAGCTGCCAATCACCAGCTGCCCATAGCTGCAGCCTTCTGAATCATCCTAATAGTTTCCGTGGATGAATGTTCAAGCTTAACACAAAATTTGATGCAGATTTGTTGCTCTACAGCCATTCTGAATGTGACAGCCACACAGCACACAGGCTCACTCAGCGGCATCTGCTGCCCCCACTGACTAGTGCAGTGAAGTCGTCATCGTTCACATGTGCGCGTTCCAGTCCACTCTCCTTGGCTGCGGGTTGCATTGATGTCACACAAATCATTCTTGTTATGTTAACAATATCTGGACTTTTTCTGGACAGGCCTCGTATATCTTTGCATATTTTTTTCTATAGGATTAATTCTTAAAAATGAAATTATTTTGTCAGTTTTAATAGATTTTGCCATAATTTTTTCTGATGAGATTATATCAGTTTACATTTCCGTGTGCAGTGAATGCGAGTTGTTTTCCCCTTTATGTGTGTCATTAATAAGCGTACTTTTGGAGAACTTCCTTGAACTCTATAGGTCTGTTTTCTCCTTGGTGAAATGAGATGGTATTTTATTTGTGTTTGACTTAAAATTCTATTAATTTGCCCATTTTGTTGATTATTAAAAATCAGTACATTTGTGTACATTGCATTGCCATTTTCCCCCTAATCTGGTGCAACTCTGTTTCTCAATATTTTAACACAGTACTCCTTTTGTTTCTGATTTTAGCTGCTTGTTTGATCAGTTTTTAAACACACTCTCATTTTTGCTTGAAATCTGTTTGAGCATCTTATGTTATACATAAATTATGCCCTTGTCATCTTTACCAAATTTCGTACTGAAAACATTTGTGATAACCATTGAAGTAAAGAAGTAAGGCATAAATACAGAGTATGAAGATGAAGTAGGATTTGGATTTCTAGAAAGAAAAATTGAACGTAGATTGGTGTCAGATAAACCTGTTCCAATCCCACCTCTGACATAGAAAGATCATGAGCAAGTTAATTGGCCCCTGACCCTCAGTTTCTATATTTTTGTAATGCAAATAATAACAATTACTTCACTGGATTACATAATGGTTAACCACTGCCATTCAGTGGACATTCAGTAACTCATTCTCCCTTCAGGTGGAACAGCTAGTGATAGAGCCAAAAGAAGGACTCTGGTATTTTTTGTTTACCTGAAGCTATTAAATTGATTGTTTAGCCTCAGAATCTTGGAGTATATCTAAATGCATTTCTTTACAAATTTGAAATTTAAAATCCATCCTTTTTCTCTCTTGAAATATGTCCATTTGTGTCTTTTATTTTTATGTGGAGATTCCCCACTCTCAATGGCACTGTTTTGCTTATAATTATTATCATCTCTTTACAAAGGCATCCCAAGTATACAGATATGTGAAATCAGTAAACTTAAAATAGTACCCGCCCAGTTAGGGTTGTTCCTGTGGTAACTGGCTTTCACATGAGGTTTCTAGAAATGCATTACATGTATCATACGAAAGCATAAACCTCAGTTACGTGTTTATACTTGAATTTCTAGCTAATACACAACATTCTTAAGAGCAAGGATTATGTCTTCATTTATTAAAAGTCTTATATCCATGTAGTTTCTGAATAAATAAAATGTATTGAGGTTGTTTCATATTTTTCTTGATTACTTTACAGGAAATGATATTTTTCATTTTATTGTATTTTAGAATATTTGCTTTAGTTTCTAATTTTGGATTGAGATTTTAAAATATTTATGAAGTAAATTGATCTGTTACTTTAAAGAGATAACACTTGAAAGAACATAAAAGGGATAGATGTTTAGAGAAATGTGTTGTCTTACAGCCAAACTTATATCCCACTGTTGGGCTCCAGACACCAGGAGAGGTTGTTGATGCCAATTTTGGGCAACATCCTTTTGTGTTTGATATAGAAGACTACATGCGGGAGTGGAGAACCAAAATACAGGCACAGATAGACCGGTTTCCTATTGGAGATCGAGAAGGAGAATGGCAGACCATGATACAAAAGTAAGTGAGCCTGGCCGGTGTGGCCCAGTTGTTTGGAGTGTTGTGCTGGGGACCAAAAGGTCGTGGGTTTGATTCCTGGTCAAGGCACGTACCTGGGTTGTGGGTTTGATCCTCAGTTGGGGTGCATACGAGAAGACAATCAATGTTTCTCTCTATCATGCTCTCTCTCTCCTCCCCCCTTTGTCTCTCTAAAAGCAATGAAAAAATGTCCTCAGGTGAAGATAAATTTTTTTTAAAAAGCAAGTGAGGCAGTTTGAATGGACATTGTTCAAAAGTACTTTTTTAATAAAAACATTTTATTCTTTTCGTACAAAAGAATATTTGTTGAAGCTTTTTAATTTACTCATTTATAGCCTAGTAATTTGTGTATTGATTATATTTTAATCTCTGTAAAAAGTAATTCACTATTTAAACAATTAAAAAGAATGTTTGATGGCAACATACAGAATAATATATTAGCCTGGCTTATTAATTGGATAGAAGAAGTAAAGTAACACTAGATTGCTTAAGGTAGGGTAATTCCTTTCCTCTGGTTAGTAATGGCATTTAATGATTTCCATAGGTTATATGATTCATCTATTAATAGTACCAATGCAAAAGATAAATTCAGAAAGATAATGTAGATTGTATAATTTAGGATTGTGTTTTTGGCCATGCACTTGACTGTGTTGTTCAGCAATAATTCAAATATTTATGGGGAAAGGATTATTGCTCAGTAAGAATAAGCATCAGAATAATGGTATCGTTTATATTCTATATGTAAGTCTGGAACATATTCTTATATATAAATATATAAACTATATATTTATATAGTTTGCTTTCCATATATATATATATAGTTTGCATTCCATATATAAGGCTGGAAGACAGACCTAATGTGTGCATTATACTTTTAAGGATTTGGGTAAATGTTTCTAGTGAATGGATTACTCTTTGTAAGAATAATGTTAGCTATTTTTGTTTGCTGGGGTCCCTTTTTTGCTAAATATTTATTACTTGGCATGTAATTTTAGTAATGTTATAATTGCTCCTCTTCTAAATAGAAAAATCTGACCAAAAACCTCTGATACAAGAAATTTTTTAAATCCTACTACTTATTTTTAATGCCATTTACTTATGCGCTATTATTAGCCATTTAAGAAGAGGCAAAGGCGATGAAGCCAAGGAACAGTGGACATGGAGTTAGGATTCCTAAGCACAGGATGAATACTTATGATCCAGTAATAACAGTGGTGGGGGGGGCAGCAGCAGAGCACACAGTGGGTGTCAATAAAAGAACTATACAATGAATAACCTTTGTCTCAACTCATTTTTTACCCCCAAAATTCAGTTTGTTTTATTAGGGAGCTTTTAATGAAAAAGCAGAATTTTTTTATGGATGTCAGCAGGAAAATGTAGTTCCTATGACCATTACCTAAGATGACACCTGAATGTCAGTGGTACTAAATGGTAGCTCTTAAAGCTTGAAAGAGTATAGACTTAAAAATTAACTAAATACCTGTAAGTTTAAATAGTCATTTTCACTACTGTAATCTAACCCAAGAAAATAACAGAGGCTTTCAGATACCATCAGTCTGACACAATTCATCTTAAATGTCTATGATTGCTTTGAACAGTCTGAGATTTACAAATCTAATTAAGCTTTCTGCATGTACTTTTTGGAGGAGATAGTGATTGGAAGATATGTTGATGATTCTGAAAACATGCTCCTTCTCTAGAGCTATTTTATCATCAGGTATTAGAGAGTCTACATGAATGTTTTTGTCCTGCAGTTGAAAGAATTGTGAACCCTGACTCAGAATCCCACAGTTGCCATGAATTAGAGCTGGGATAAGTTGCTCTTCTTGGGTCCATCCCTTTAATGCTTTAAAAATTGTTGCCACAGGGCATCCTGGCAAGATAGTAGGAGAGGAAATATTGTATCCTATAGCCAGAGTTCAGTGACGGCCCTGACCCCAGCCTCATTCTTCACAAAATTGACACTGACCTTCTGGAAAGTTTATTTTAAAAGGGGTTCTCCTTACTTCTTAAATTAATTTGGACAATTAGATGAAATAAAATGAAAAAATCTATTTCTCAGAGATTCTCCCCCCCCCCCCCCCCCCCCCCCCGCCTTCAGTTTCCTTTCCTGAACCACTGCTTCCTACAATTTTCCAGCAGATTCTTAGCAGTGCCAAATGGAGACAGGTTCAAGAGTTGAATCGTTGGATATATTGGCTATCTGGGTTAATATTACTTAGTCAACAGTTTTTCTAACATTTTGTGTTAGATTTTAAGTAGGTGTTTTGACCACTTAGTGGCTTTTTAAGAAATAAACTGTGCTTTGGAAGTGTGTCACTTACATATAAATCATATTTGAGTAATTAATTTCCTGAGCACAACCATACTAACTGACTTAGATCAAAAGGCCAACTTCTCATTGATTAGTATTATCACCCTCATAGACTTTTTCTGGAATATTCTCTCTCCAGGTTCACCTTGGTTATTTCTTGTGTTCACACCTTGTGATCCCATGTAATGTAACTGATAGATAAAGAACAGGGCTGAACCCTGTAATACGAGGAGTTAATCTGTTGTTCTAAATTTATTTTATGAAATGACCGTGCTTTATTGGGATGAGTCATGGTAAACGTGAAACAGAAATTGTGGTTAGTAGGATTGTAAGGATAGGAAACGATAGGAAAGGCCCTGGAGAGAGCAGGGATGTCTTTGACTAGGGACAGTAGTCTCAACGTAGCATTTTCAGTTATTTTTTTCAGAAATATTACATGAAAGAACAAAGTGATTTTTTGAACTTTGAACTTGAGGTTATTAAAGCCTTAATTGTTTCAGGGGAATAGGTTGGTTTTGTAACACCAAAGTAGACCTGGTTTATATAAATTGTAGTATGAAGCATATATTGTCTTGACTAAAAGTTGTGTTTCTTCTTTTTAAGAATGGTTTCATCTTATTTAGTCCATCATGGGTACTGTGCCACAGCAGAGGCCTTTGCCAGATCTACAGACCAGACCGTTCTAGAAGAGTTGGCTTCCATTAAGAATAGACAAAGTAAGGGCCCTGTGGTGCATGGCTAACACTTGTTTTCAGGTTATAGTTGGGCTATAGCATTTTTAGAAATTTTATTTTCAAATTAAAATTTTAAAAAATTTTAAAATTGATGCTGCTGCAATTTATTTTCATTGACATTTTTGAAGATTACCTTTAAAAACTTTATATAGGCCCTGGCCAGGTGGCTCTGTTGATTGGAGCTTTGTCCCATTCACCAAAAGGTTGTGGGTTCTACTGCTGGTTGGGGCACATGCCTGAGTTGCGGTTCCGGTTCCCAGTCAGGGCTCATACAGGGAGCTGCCGATCGACGTTTCTCTCCCACGTCGATGTTAAATAAGTATATCGAATAAATAAACAAATAAATAAATAAATAACTAGTATAGGACTTTGCTAGCATCCTGGACGAAGAACGATACAATTTTGGAGAATTTTTTTATAAGAATGCTTACCATTTTTTCTTCAAAAATATTGTATTGAGCTTTCAGGAAATAAACATTTGATAAAATGGTTTTTTAAAAATTATTATTAAAGTAGTCCCATAACTGGATGTTAGTGGAGGTAATATATGAAAGAAATTTGAATACCTTTGCATTTAAATAGCTATTTGAATTTAAGATAGTTTTGATCTTAAGTATTTACTGCTTAGAGTCTATAGTGCTTGTGGCCAGAGCAGTAGGGCCTGTTCTTACACGGGCGAGCCAGCACGACAGCTCGTTTCATAGCCATCTTACAGTCGGTGCAGTTGTTCATCAGGGAGAGTAGAACTTGGTGAGAATATAGGCATAAAAACAAAATACGATGGGCAAAATCATGATGGATGAAAACAAAATTTTTTTGTAGGTCAAAGTGCTACAATAACCCTGACCACATTGTGGTCTCTCTGTTGCATGCTTTGTCTCACTCTACAAGCTCAGGTGAACAGGAGGTGATCCCTTACTCTTCGTGTCCCCATGTAATCTAACACACGCGCGACACGGACATGCTCACTGAGTGTCCATTGAATTCAGACCTTACTCAGAGTTCAGCGTGCCTTCAGTACTGTGCTCTAAAGAGTATCACATTTGATAAGACATTTTGAATGTCATTTCTTCAGTGTTTCGTGTGGTCTTTTTATAACCACTCTATTGATATATGGTTGACATGTTAAAATCTGTACATATTTAGTGAATGTAATTCGATGAGTTTAGAGATTGGTATATATATCCATGAGACAAACCATAAGTACCATGTATGCCATAAACATGGCCATCTTTTTAACCTTAGTGTTTCTTACTTCAGTACTGCGTAATAGGTGTTTTTCCTATAGTGTTTGTATGACAGTTTGTGATTTTTAAAAATAGTTTATGAAAGTACTTGTTTTTTTAATTTATCTGAAAATTTTTCTTTGAAACTGATTTTAGAAAAAGAAATGAAAATTAATCACGGTAACTTATTTTAAAATATTTTACTAAGTCTTTTTTAGTTGAGAGTCTACTATATATATGTTTCTACTCTTAAAACATTAATTTTTGCTCCCTTTTTATAAATAGGAATTCAGAAATTGGTATTAGCGGGAAGAATGGGAGAAGCCATTGAAACAACACAACAGTTGTACCCAAGTTTACTTGAAAGAAATCCTAATCTTCTTTTCACATTAAAGTAGGTTTCTTTAACAAACATGTTATATTTATTATATGTGTGTGTTATTTCTAATCAAAATTATTTCCATGTTTTATTTTTGTTTTAACTTCTTTCAAATGCCGACAGAAAATTTTGTAATACAACACATTTAAGTAAGAGATTATAGGAAGCCCTTGTGTTGAGGAGTATAAGCAGATAGCATCGGTTGCTGTGTGTCTGCTCTTCTGTCATTCTGTCTCTGTTTCCAAATGTGGAAATCTTATTTAGTTATTTAGAAGATGGGAATGTATTTTTCCTTTTGTAAAGTACCATAGAGTAATTACCGTATAGTAAGCCTGTGGCATTTTTTAAAATTTTAAGTATACTTAACACAAAATTTGCCATTTTTACACACACAGTTCAGTAGTATTAAGTACATTCTCATTGCTTTGTAACTGTCGCCAACCATCCATCTCCAGGGCCTTTTTCATCTTCCCAGACTAAAACTTGGTCCTCATTTCCCACTAACCACCCATTTCTCCTCCCCCCAGCTCCTGACAGCCAGCATTCTACTTTCTGTCTCTGTGAATTTGAATTTGACTACTCTGGGTACCTTATATAAGTGGAATCATGAAATAGTTGTCCTTTCTAACTGGCTTATTTACCTTACAGCATAATATCCTCAAAGTTCATCTGTGTTGTAGCACAAAATTTCCTTTCTTTTGAAGGTTAAATGATATTCCATTGTATATATACTACATTTTGTTTATTCCCTCATCCACTGACATGCATTTGAGTTTCTTCCACTATGAGATATTGTGAATAATGCTGCTGTGAATAGGGATGTAGAAATATCTGTTGGAATCCCATCATGTTCTTATATACTATTTGTTTTTTTTACCAAGTGCAAATATTAGTTTGATTAAATTATTTTGGGGCTTAAAATAGGAGTCCATTTTGATTCTGTTTATTATAGCTACAGATAGATTTTCATTTTCTTAGTAAATCTGGATTAAAGGGAATATAGTATCTTTTGCATTATAGTCTAATTTTTCTGGAAATTTTATATTTTACACAATATAATATAGGAAACCATATTTAGTATTTTTAGAATACTATCTAAAGGCCAAAGTTATTGATATACACAAGCTCTTAAAATATCTTTTTTAAGAAATCTGTTGCTATTAGATAAATGGCTTTTTGAAGATTATCTAAGTAAATTTCTTTCCCTTTTTTTAGAGTGCGTCAGTTTATAGAAATGGTGAATGGTACAGATAGTGAAGTACGATGTTTGGGAGGCCGAAGTCCAAAATCTCAAGACAGTTATCCTGTTAGTCCTCGACCTTTTAGTAGTCCAAGTATGAGCCCCAGCCATGGAATGAATATCCACAATTTAGCATCTGGCAAAGGGAGTACTGCACATTTTTCTGGTGAGATTCAGTCTTACAATATTTTCTTTATATTTTTTCCTTTCTTATATTTTTGAACCCAAATAAAATGTTTAAAAATCTAGACTTTTTTGTGTAGCAATTTTGCCCATGTATATATTCAATCTTAGGATGTTCTAGAAGAAAAATTATAGGTGGATCAGATGTGTATGTTAGTATTTTCAGGAAGTAATTTGAGGAGCTCTTTCTGAGAGCAGGTTATTGTAGCACATCTTCATAAACAAAAGCCAACATACGAGTTCCCCCTAGAAATTAAGTCATAGATACTTGGTAATGAAAAGGTAATCAGTTGCATGTTTTAATAAAATATAAATTTAAAGGGGGTGATGTGGCTGTGGTATATGCTTTTTATCTCGTTCTTCCTCGACGAAGCTTCCTGCAGAGTTCACTCTGCCCCGCACATTTTCTCCTGTCCCTTTTTTGGCTCATCAGCCCTATTCTCCAAGGCTTTTGTGTCCTCTTAACTAGAGTTCTCTCCTTTCTTCGCTTTTATGATCACTTCTGCAAGTTTATTCCTAATCCTATTTAGTCTTCTTTCTTGCTTGTCTCTTTCATTCTGTTTTTCCCAAGGCGTTCTCTTTCCTCTACAGTTAACTTTCTAAAACAGAATCTAATGCTGTTTCCTTTCCTTTCATGGAGTGACACCTTTGCTTTTTCTCAGGCACCACAGACTTTCCTACATTAATACCTCTCTTTTTATATACCACTGTGTGCAGTGCAGCTGGTTCTCATGTTTGTATTCTTAGCCCTGACTCCTCTAGAATAACAGTCAGTCACTGCAGGGGTGGTGATAACACTGCCCTCAGAGGGTGGGGCGTGAGGATAAGGAAGATCCATAATGAAGCCTTCAGTAATTGTTAGAGGAGATCATAATTGTATATTTATATCCTTTCAAAGAAGTTAGTTATTTATTACTTAAATAGTCCATCGACTCTCCTGTATTTTACATACAAAAATCAGAATATGGGTACATTATTTACAACTTAGTAATAAATCAGCGTTTGTTTCTATTTTCATAACCTATCTTTTTCTTTTTCCAGGTTTTGAAAGTTGTAGTAATGGTATAATATCAAATAAAGCACATCAATCATATTGCCATAGTAAACACCAGTCATCTAATTTGAATGTACCAGAACTGAACAGTATAAACATGTCAAGATCACAGCAAGTTAATAACTTCACCAGGTAAGTGATTTCTCTAACTTTTGCATTACTATAAGCAACCTAATCACAGGTGTTATCATTTTTAATAATTTGAGAAAACTGGATTATATGGCCCATAGTGGATGTCTGGGAATTCCCAAGTCCCCAGAGAATAAAAGGGTAGGGACTAAGGTCCCCAAAGTTTTCAGTCTCTCAGGAAGCACGTAAGCTCACTCTTTCCTTTGTTCCTTCTTACTCCCCATTCCCTCTGCCCTCGTAGTGGGGTTGCAGGGACACGTCCGTGGCTCTGCAGTCTAGTCTTCCTGCCCACAGACCTACACAGTTGATCACATAAATGCCATTTGTTTTGTCTAAGTCAAGTCACAGTATTGTATTTAACCTGTAGTTTTATTGTGACTCATTTACAACTGTTTTTTTTCTGTGTGTGGTTTTCTTGGTGTAAGTGTATGTGGAATATTTCCTGACTTCAAGTAACTAATTTTACGAAGACTCTTATTTGAGAGCCCAGCGTTAAGTAGCTTTAGTACAGCACGTGGAGCTGAGTTGTTCAGTAAATGTTGAGCACGAGGGCAGTGCTGAGGACCTGTTGCATGGCAGTGATTCTGCTCGGCAGGAGGACTGTCTCTCCTGATTTCAGGGAGTTTGGGGACAAGAGATGATGATATACTATGACATACTCGGGTTTAATGTTCATCAGACCTTTTAAAGGCTCCTGAAATGTAGTCACGTGAATTGAATACTAGCGTGTGGAAGCAAGTTCTTAGGAATTCAGCCTGCCCAGATCATCTAGCACTTATCCAAAAATTTTTCTTTGAAACTATGATTTTAGATCTCATTTTGGTTTAGGACTCATAGTATAACATCTTTTTCATAAAATAATGGATAGATTTTATCGATTTGATACTGGTTTGGTCTTACAACATGAATTGATTGGTCACACTCCATTTTGGGAGAATGTTCATCAGTGCAGAATTTTTCATCAAAGGAGGGAGAACCTAACTTTTAGCATGGAATCTTAACGGAAATATGGCTCCAGAGAAAGGTGTATATTTAAAAATATGTATTTACAGATTTGGAGATTTATCAGAATCTCCAGATGTTCTATCACAAGTGTCAAAAATTTACTGACGGCATGGGGTTGTGTGGTGCAGGTTATGGTGGAAGTCCGCAGAAGTGGTGTGAGAACTGTGGAAAAGGCGACTGTCTTTTGTAGTCTTTGGCCGTAGAGATGACACATAAAAAATTTTAAAGTAGAATATTACAGTAAAAACTATGTTGAGAGTTTTAAAAGTTAAGCCTTCAGTACTTTATCATTGATAGAGGGTTCTGCCATTTTTTGAGGGTAGGATTGCAATCATTTTGTGAGTTTTTCTCTTAAATAGTAATAATAGGTCCCTTCAGCAACCTCCTAATGGCAGGTAGTTGCTGAAGGGACCTATTACTACCTGGGTTCAGGGTAGGAAACTTTACAGAAGGGGTTGATGGCCCATTGTTCTCCTTTGTGTTCAGTATCAGAGAGAAAAGTAAGCTTTTAAATTCCCTTAAACTCTTAAACAGTAAGTTATTTTATTGTTGGTCCTGGCTTTCTTTATAACAGTATTGTGAAGTAGGCAGAGATGCTATTAACTGTTAAAACCATTTTACAGATGTACAGCTGAAAACCAGAAAAGTAAATGTGGGTTTTTTTTTTAAGGTCAATGATTAGTTGCCAGTAAGTTGTAGAATTGAGATTACTTCCCAGAATTTCTGACGTCCAGACTTGGGGTGTCTCCATTATACTTCCCTCCATCTGACATTCTCTTCTCCCTGCCCTCCATCTTCTCTATCCTAACTTTTGTTCTAGTTAAAACTCAAGTTCAGATGTTACCTCTTCCAGGATTTTTGCCTTGATTTACATGCCCACCAAATGTTGTGTCATTCCTTGTGATTAGCTTTTATCATAGCAATAATCCTTGTAACATAATAACTTTTATTAGCTGTTACTGGGCTGTTGGCTCCTAGAGGGCAGAGGCTGTTTCATTCTGTCCATAGCACCTAACATGGAGCGTCACTCAGGGGTTCTTAATATGCATGGAATGAAGGAATCCCTCTCAAACATTGCATTGAAGTGTTTTTTTAAAAAATGGTTTAGTACACTGTTGGGATCACTAAAAGCTATGATCTTAATTTCTATTAAGCGTTATTTTTAGAGTTTGATTTTTCTTAACAATTCTCAAAGTTCATCAAATATAATAAACAGCGTTTCTGACTGACGAAGGAGTTCCAAGGCTGTTTGTTGTCCCTTCTTCCTGTATATTTCTCTGTCTCTCTGTCTCTCTCTCTCTCGTATTTACCATACAGGTTTTACCTATAGAAGTGTGCACACACCCATGCACTCACACATGGGCACTTGGACCCATGCACAAAAAAACTCACCCCGAGGAGCTGACCACCCCGGCGGCATATTGCATAGAGTGCTTTTTGTTCGTCCGCATTCAGTGGTTTTCTTTTTTCCAAGAATGAATATACTCGCCTTTTTAATGAGAAATGGTCATTTTCATGTAAATACTTCCTAAATTTTCATCAAGTGTTTCCTTCTGGGCTGTATAATCCTTACCTAGTTCTTCATAGGAGAATCTTAAAGATTAGATACTCATTTATTGTTGCTTAATGTGTGGATGGATGTGAAGGCCCTACGTTGACGACTTCAATATGTCCAGATGTAGTTATTGGCACAGTTATTCATTCAGTGAATGTAAAGTGAGTGAAAGTTGGAAGTACTGTACCTAAATATCCATATCAACATTTTCAAAATGGATATGTGGCAATACTTTGGAATTTTTAGTCAGGAAGAAAGCCTGTGGGAGTAAAATAGTGGTGGATGTTGAAAAGGTATGACAGGGTGAGACTGAGTAGTTTTTATGATTATTTACCTTTGAGGGAGGGTATATTTTTGAGAAGTGAGGACAGATGTCAAAATGTCAAGATTAGTAATGAAAAAGTAGTCTAGAAGTGAGTTGAATGTGAGGGCAGAAAAGAGGTGAAGAGGGCTGCAGGAGTAGTTTGGAGAGGGAGGTTCCCCCTTCCATGCGGGAAGTGAATGCCGGGGCAAGATGGGGGTTCTGGAGCAGCAGTTGATTAACAAAGGATGAAGTGCACGTCTGAGTTTGGGAAATAGTGGAAAGTATGTGCTGAAGTATGAATTCTCCCTATGGATACAAAGTCAGGAAAATACTACATTTTGGTACATGCGCTTCTTCCCTCCTCATCTCCAGGAGTAAAACTTTGTTAAAAGTCAGCCATATATTTGGCTTTGAATACATTCAAGATTTAACTAAATACTTTTTTTGCAGGTTATTATCGCTTTATAAAATCAGTTTATTAAGTAGGCTATGTAGTTGAGTAATAATTTCTTTTAAACTAAGGTGCAGTTATGCAATTTCTATAATTAGGGTTTTTTTTTTTTCGTTTTCAGTAATGATGTAGACATGGAAACAGATCACTACTCCAATGGAGTTGGAGAAACTTCATCCAATGGTTTCCTAAATGGTAGCTCTAAACATGACCACGAAATGGAAGATTGTGACACCGAAATGGGTCTGCAGTGATATTTCTTACATTTTTAATAAAAAATGATAACTACAAGATTATGTTTGTATTTGTACTGATTTACAGCTGATGAGCATAAATCAGATTTAAAGATGTGTGTGCCATTGGATTTGACAGTAAATACATATTATTTCTCTTAAACTCTCTTGTGAGAGGGGGTTGCTAGACAGAGTAGAGTTACTTTACAGTACTTTCTGAAGTTAAGTGCTAGAGAGTTATCTTTGCTGAACTGTTTTGGCTCAATTTTTGTGCTGTCATTAGTGCAGTAGAACCAACTTGTTGGTGTTAACTATCTCAGGGTATTTAAGGTTGGAGATATAAAAAAAGTTTTACGCTTATTTTAATATAGCCAGTAAAAGCCAAATGGGTAGAGATGATTTTATAAAGTCTAACCAAACAGAGTATCTTTCATTTAATGTGAATACATGTGACTGCATAGTTTAGTGCCTGGCACTTAGTAGGTGCTTAAGTATGACCCCCTTCCCGCCACCACCCCCAGATGCATTAAGCATTAAGCGTCATGCTTAATTTTACTTTGTTGACAACTTGTGTAGTAAATTATGCTGTGAAGTTAAAACCATCAGCAAACTTTCTCATCAATTGAAAAGTGAAAATTATTGAAGCTTATTTATAAATTCTTTTTTGTCACAATTCCATGGCCACCATTAGATTTCTTAGTATTTTCAGGTTGAAAGGTATTTTTTCAAATTGTTATGAGTAGATACAAGAAACTACTTTATAAACGTAAAGTTATTTTTTTTATTTGTTGTTGATGGCTGTGTATTCTAATGTATAATTCATTTTTTCAAGGAAGGAGTATGATTGAAAAGACAGCGTAGTTTTATTCTATCAGATATCAGCAATCTCAACATTCAAAGAGTAATTTGAACATAGTGATTAAGAACAGGAGGTCTAGAGCCAGATTACCTGGATTCAAATTCTGCAACTGCCACTTAGTAGCTGTGTAACCTCGGACAAGTTACTCAAGAGCTCTGTGCCTCAATTTCTTCATCTGTAAAATGGGTATTACAGTAACTGCCCCATGGGTCATTGTGAAGATTAAATGAGCCAATCTCTGAAAAGCTAATAGCTTGCAATGCCTATTAAATATTAACTATCATCATTTTAATTATATGTTATTAGTCATTTAAACGGTTACATTAGTAATCAGTGATTATTGTCAACCAAGATACATACTATAAAATTATTTTCTAAAAGTAGTGTTTTTCTAAAAGTGTAATTAATAAGCCTTTTTTATTAGTATGATATGGTGTCTTCTGTGTTTTTATTGGAATTATTTAGCCTCTCTTAGCTTCCAGGAGTCATTTAATTCTATCTCTATTTGTGGCAGTTAAAGTTAAAGAGAGGCAGTTACTAACTTTTTTTGTGGCTTAATGTAGTTTTAGATAATCATACTTAACTTTTTGTAAAATTTTCCCTGACGTATAGGTACTTCCTAACACTGACAGGTTGTTACCTGACTTTCAGCTGCGTGCTAGATATTGGATCCTAGACTCTTGAGACCTAGATAAAGCATACCTTTTAGCTGCAAAGTTACGTATTAAATTAAATATATCTGCATGTTTAGAGAAAAATATTAGGTAATAGTTATTAAATTAAACATACAAAATATTATAAGCAATTTATGTTCATTTCTCCATTGCTCTCCATTCAGTAAGGTAGTAAAACACTTGTTTGTTTCGGTTGGTTACAGAAGTTGATTCAAGTCAGTTAAGACGCCAGCTGTGTGGAGGGAGCCAGGCCGCCATAGAAAGAATGATTCACTTTGGAAGGGAGCTACAAGCGATGAGTGAACAGCTGAGGAGAGAATGTGGCAAGAACACAGCAAATAAAAAAATGTTGAAGGTAAATTTGTTTCTCCTTGAAAAATTATAAATGAGTCAAAGCTTTCGATGTGGTTGGGCAGCTCTGCTCTCCTGGAAAGAGCACTGGACTTCAAGGTAAAACCCGTGGACTCAACCCCAGTTGGGCCACCATGCTCTTAGTGTTCTCAGCTGTAAAATCTGCAGAGTTATTAGGAAAAATGTGAGTATGCTAATGGGTTGTTGTAAATTGAATGTATAATACGTGGTTTTTATTTTGATGATGATTGGTGAAGGATTTGGGTCATCTCTAAAGCCAGAATAGTTAATACATTTTCAGGTCTTTTCTGGATTGATGTTTATGATAGCTAGGAAGGTGGATACAGTTCATAGTTTAGTAAATTAGCCAGTGTCGAATCATTTAAAGTTGGAGTTTTCTCCTACCTTGTCAGCATTGTAATTAGTTGTGGAAATGTTATCACTCCTCAGAAGTTTTGTTTCATAATCAAAAAGTCCTACCAGCCCTGTAAGCCCATGAAACATTACCCTAGCCATTGCATTTTTTTAACACTGCATTAGGTTGGGCTCAAAGGTGATGTTATAAACACTTTCTCCTGGATGTTTTGTAAGAAATTCAAAGAACAAAGGAGAGATGCAGGCAGTGGCCTTGAGACTCATGCCTGGGTGTAATGTATGTAATAGGAAAGGGCAAGGCGCCTGCCGTTCCTTCCGAACACACACTGAATGTCAGTTGTGCCAGTGGCACTGAACATGGCATGAAATCAGCGGAATCAAACAGCTGCCTGCACCGTGGCTTCAGTATGGCATCTGTGTAGACAGAACATATCTGCTTGGCTAGGATGGGTTAAGGAGCCACCATATACATGTCCAGTTAAAGGCGTGCAGTCTTGTATTTTCAGTATCGGAGGTGAGAAGAGAGGTTTCTTCACCATATTTAGTACTTAATCTACTGGGTAGCACAACTGCTATTCCTAACAGTGACTGTCAGCTCTCAAAAAAAAGGTTAAATTATGATTTTATGCTAAATAAATGAAAATTGGTGGATTATGTAATTTAAACTTTTTTGTTAGAACATCAAATCAGTCATTCATACACTGCTAGCACAGTGGCTGTCCACACTTGCTCTATAAAATTAAGAGTTCTTTGAGGTCAGGCTATGTCTTTCTGTAACTCCTCTCCTTTTAGATATATGTTATATATTTAGCACCTAGGTATTCAATGAATGCTTATGAAATTGAGGTTGAATTCATTTGAAAAGTATAACTAATTTTTTTAGATTGGAAATTTTCATCATCATTTAACTTTGTAAGACCTTTTCTCATACATCAAGAGTGCCAAAAAGAAACTTATTTCTTGGCCTTTCTTATAAGTTATTTTAGTTTTCTAAAGTTACCATTTGGGAAACTGACTGAGTACTTTTTGCTAGATACCAAGGTAGGTTCTCAACCTTTTTGGTGTCTAGACACTTTAAGAAACTATTAGAGATTCCCCAAGAGTTTACTAATTTTATTACATTAGAAATTGAAACTAAAATCAATTTATTAAAAAAAAAAATAAGTCCATGAAATAAATAAAACATTTAACTATCTTTACAAAAGTGGAGGGGAGCCCTGGCTGGCGTAGCTCAGTGGATTGAGCGCAGGCTTGCGAATCAGAGAGTCACTTGTTCGATTCCCAGTCTAGGGCACATGCCTGGGTTGTGGGCCAGGTCCCCAGTGGGGGGACACGTGAGAAGCAACCACACATTGATGATTCTATCCCTCTCTTTCTCCTTCCCTTCTCTCTCTGAAAATAAATAAAATCTTTGAAAAATAATAAGGATGTGCATTAAAAAAAAAAGTGCAGGGGAATGAGAAGAGTGGCCTTGTGTTACATTTTCACAAATCTCTTCAATGCTAGATTTAATCAAGATAAGCCAGATTCTCATACCTGCCTCTGCATTCAGTCTTTTGCAGTATCACATATCAAGTAGCCTCTTGAAAAGCTGACTGTATTGTTGTCAGAGAATGACAATGAGAAAAGTGAATAATATCTTCGTATTATTATGAACATAATTATGACTTCACAAAGCCCCCTGCAAGGGTCTTGGACCCAGATGTCTCGACTATATACTTTGAGAACTGTGGGTTTGTTTTTGATTTTTTAAAGATTTTATTTATTTTTCGAGACAGGGGAAAGGAGGGAGAGAGGGAAAAACCAGTGTGTGGTTGCCTCTTGAGCGCCCCCTACTGAGGACCTGGCCTGCAACCCAGGCATGTTCCCTGTCTGGGAATCAAACCCATGGTCCTTTGGATTGTAGGCCAGCACTCAATCCACTGAGCCACACCAGTGAGGGCTACTTTGAGAACTATTGTTCGAGGGGATTTTTAGGAATATGAGGTGTTTTTAAGAATTCGTAGACATTTTGCCCTGGCTGGTGTGGCTCAGTGGATTGAATTATCAGCCTGCGAACTGAAAGGTTGAAGGTTTGATTCCCAGTCAGAGCATATGCCTGGGTTGTGGGCCAGGTTCCCAGTTGGGCCTGAGAGGCAACCAATCAATGTTTCCCTTGCACATGGATGTTTCTTTCCTCTTTCTTCCTCCCATTCCCTTTCTCAAAAAAATAAAATCTTTAAAAAAATTTTTTTAAGGAATTTATAAACATTTTTACAGCAGGTCATCTGACTTGTCTTGTTAAAACTTTATGCTAATTGAGCATGATGAAGGGATGTGTGATTTCTGCAGTGCCTTTGAAAATTTAAGATTTCATTCAAATCAGCTGTTTTTGATTCCAGTTTGCATGAGGCTCAGAAAATGGCATTTCGTGGCCTATTCTCAGATATTTCTTGATTATATATTGAATTATGAGAAAGTGTAATTCATCTTCATCTAAAGAATGTAGATGGCTTCTCTCAAGAATGCATCTCTGTTCTGACTTCTAAGCAAATATGAACTGCTTTAAGACACTTCCTTAATATTCTGAGCTGCCTCCCTCCTGTTCCCCAAACTCTTTTTGATCTAGATAGGCATGAGTAACTGATGTAACTTACAAGTACCTAAAGAACAAGGCTGAAGGATTGGAGGGCAACATGAACAGTAAAGGGTTTTTTTTTGCCGTAGTTAAGATTTAGAAATTAGCCCTGACTGGTGTGGCTCAGTGGATTGAGCGCTGGCCTGTGAATTAAAGGGTCGCTGGTTCAATTCCCAGTCAGGGCACATGCCTGGGTTGTAGGCCAGGTCCCCAGTACAGGGCACATGAGAGGCAACCACACATTGATGTTTCTCTCCTCTTTCTCCCTCCATTCCCCTTTGTCTAAAAATAAATAAAATCTTAAAGAATAGATTTAGAAATTACTCCTTTTCCTTTTATTCTTCATTTCAGATCACATGTGATTTTGTTGGGGTGTTTTTATCTTTAGTTTTTTCCTGGTTTTCCTGGTTTTGTATAAACTTCTGAATCGTATACATACATACAGAGACAGTGATTTGGCTAAAGTCAAGGGTGAGATTTACCCGAATGCTTTACCATGAGGTACATGTGTCTTTTGCTTCCTCGGTCGCACGTTACAGCCCATGCAAGTAGCCCACCTGTGGTAAAATGGTAAGGGAGTCCCTGCAGTAGCCCAGTTTCTCTTGACCTTTATTATAATTTTGTCAGGCTTCCTCTCCTCTTTCCCTGTTATCTTTGTGTTCCTTACCTGCCCAAGCCTGACGGAGGCTCCCCAGAGTACTACCTGACTTTGTTCAGCAGCTATTTATTGAGCTTCTGCATTGTGGCAAGGCTCTGCTGAAGGCATTGTGGAGAATCAGACATGCATGAGCAGCCCCAGCCAGAAGGGAGCTTTTAATCCCGTAGTTGAAGTAGAAGTAGAGACATTTAGACTCACCCTGTTTCTAAACTGTTACCAATTTTAGGCTAAATATAAGTATAGGTTGAGAGTCCTGCCTAAATGATGTCACATTTCTCTCAGAAGTTATTCCCACCAAGGTAATTTTTAAAAAATAGTAAGTAACCCATAATGCCGTTATATTTCAGATATTCTCAGTTTTGTTCTTTGAATCCTGTGTGCATGTATTTTTACCTAGTAATTTTAGTTATCCTATTTTGTATTGTTTTAATTTATTGTCATAAAATTTATTTCTAGTTTCTATACATTATTTGCAGCTATTTTTAAATGGTTACATGATTATTATGTTGCTATATAAGTTTACTTAAGCATTGCTCTGGCTAGATTTCTTTTTATTCAAATGCTTTAGTAAATACCATTATACATATATCTTCATGTTTCTTCCTTTGAATTATTCCGCTGGGATAAAGTCTTAATTATTGAGTCACAGGATATATTTCTTGTGGCTCTTGCTGCATATTGCTATCGTGTCGCTTTCCAGAAACCTGCCAACTTACGAAGCAGCGACAGTGCGCCAGTGCTGATGCGACTGGAATCGCGTTTCTTTGGTTACCTTCACCCATTAAGTTTTACAGCAGGATTTAAAACACTGATTTTGCTTTGCTGATTTTATTCCCTTTGTAAAGAAAGACAGGGTTCTAGCTACTTACTACTGGGAACCGGATGCTGTAAGCCTTGTTTTTTTTTTAAGGTTTGTTAGTTTCCCTGCTACAGCCTCACTCTGCTTCCAAACTGTTTCATAGTGTTGCTGTGTGATCCCTGTATAATCGAGTCTAATCCGTGCCACTCGTATAAAATTCCACTGCATTATTGGCAAAAAAGAAGTTCAGGCTTATTAGTGTGGTTTTCGAAGGCGTTTTAGGATCTAACCCGTTACCCATGGTGCTAAGCATGCCTTTTTCTCCTTTCACTCAGCCTCAGTGTCCGCGCAGCCTGAGCCTGCTTCTGTGACGGCATCATGTGACACATACACTGTGCATTAATAAGCACTACACGATGTTACTTATTTACATGTCTGTCTTCCCCACAGAACTTTGTGAATCCTTGAAACAGATTTTGGTGATCGATGTGTCTTCAGTTGCCTGGCTGCTGTGTCCAATAAATACTTGTTCAATTGTACTGAAAATAGTAGAGCGCAGTTTTAGACTTTTTTCCTCTTGATATTTAAGTTGAAAATTAAAAGGAACTGCATCTAACTAAAAGAAGTACAGTACTAGCAGTGTGATCTTAACCTGTTACTGCCCCAGTTTGCATCTCTGAATGATGGGCATAATAGTATCCACTTCGTAAAGTTATTGTGAGGATTAAATGAGATGATCACACGAATGCTTGAAACATTGCCTCACACAGTGCTAGTGCACAGTAAACTACTGCCGTCGTCATTATGTGTTTTTGCTTTAAATATCAGATCATGTAAACAGAATGATTAATTTGAGATTTGGGACACTTCATCTTTTTGGTAGCATGTCCCGATATAATGACCCAAGAGGATTTTGTGCTTAAAGTTTTTATGTACCCATTATTCCATGGACAGTTCTTTAGGATATCTTTCAAAGTTTATCTGTGCTGTGGGGATGGTACCTCATTAGATGGTCGTGGGGTAAATTAAATCTTGAGCAAAGCTCAATCTTTAGAAATAATGGGATTGGTTAGAGTTAGCTTTGTAGGATATTAATAATCTTGCCATCAACAAGTGTGGATGGGGACATTCAGGAAATACAATCTAGTAGCTTTGTGGGGTGCATAAAATAGCTTAAAAATTGTAAGAAGCAGGTCTTGTGATCAGCAGGTGTAGAAGCTTCTTCCCTGTACCCAACACGTAGGAGTAGCCGCAGAAGACTCAAAATGGTGTAATATTTTTTAAATCTTCAAAGAAATTTCATTATAATAACGGGGGCAAAAAGTCTGCTGTGAAATACAGTAGACGACAGTGGAGGAGCACATGCATTTAGACGCATGCACGCCCTGTCTGGTGGCCTCGGACGGACTGCATAGCTTTGCTTCATGGGCATGTCTGACCTCCACAATGTGGAAGCCAGTTTGGATGACAAAGCACAAGAATACAGTTGACCAGGAACCCTGCTCCCCGCGGGCCCCCCCCCCCGGCCGTCAGAACACTTAAGATCATTAGAGGAATGCTTGAGCTGTACCTAGGAGATTTTAGGAATCAGTCTTCCACACTTCCATGATTAGCACTTGGACAGTTGTTACTGAATTCACTGACTTACAATTTCCTCAGCACCTTCTCGTGTATGCCTTCTGAATTGGGAAGATGTTCTGTATCTAACTATATCTGTACCTATAATATTATTCCAGATTAGAATATTAACTGTTGGCAGAATAAGACATCATTTATTGAAAGATTGCTAATCTTTTGATAAATTGCTAATTTCATTTAGCTCAGTTAGTCCTCACATGACTGAAATACAACCTCTGATCGCCCCCATTACACAAATGATGAAACTTGACTCTTGGAGAGGTTGTTACTTGCTAAAGGCCACACTAATGATGCACACTGATGGTGACGGCAGCGTCTGAAACCATTGTGTATGTGCCTCCCCAGAAAGAAGACAGAGTTGTTGGAAAAAGACTACTGTGTATGTGTCAGCTGCTTTAGGACGGGGGGCTTTGAAGATGGTTGGAACTACTGAGTTCCTGAGTGGGGGCCAGTTTAAATTTTTTGATTACTGCGTTTGAGAAGATGTGAGAAGTTGACATCCAATTCCCACATGTACTTGAAAAAAATATATATAGGCACACCCTATCATTTTAACGTCAAATTCGTATCAGTGATAATAAATTGTACTGTGTCTAAATGTTTTAGTCTTCCTCTTTACCATAACCAGTATTAGCCCATTTCACAGGAATTCATTTTTTCAATTTTTAATATTTTTTCCTGTTCCATATGTATGGTGGGGATGGGGGAAAGATAATGAGACTGTGTGTTCACAGAAAGAATGAAAACAAATTAGACTTTGCTTCAAAATCCAGTTGTTTAAAATATCCATAGGTAAATGGGTTTAAATGCCAGTTTAGTGCCTTTTACCTGTCTCTCCATTTGTAACCAACCATGGATGATCACAGCAGCTCAACTGTTTGAATTAAAAATCAAATTGCTGTTTTCAACAGGATGCATTCAGTTTGCTGGCGTATTCAGATCCTTGGAACAGCCCTGTTGGAAATCAGCTTGACCCAATTCAGAGAGAACCTGTGTGCTCAGCTCTTAACAGTGCAATATTAGGTAAGTGAAGCCAAACAGCTCAGCTCCAACTAGATTTTCGGAATATTTGGGGTGGTATTTGTGCTGGCATTTATATTTTGGTAAAATATTTTATATTTTTCCTTAGGGAAAGTTTTTCTACATTTTAAAATTAAAGTTACCTTAAAACATAGAAACCATTGTTTCAATCCCAGATTAAATGTATTCAAATAGAATAAAACCAGTACATTGGGGTGCGCCTGGGGAAGTTTGGAAATGAGATGATTGTGTGTGCACGTATGTAAATATTTCTGGCCCGAGCCCCCCATTTTCCCGCTCCCACTGTGCAGGCACAAGGAGTTGCCAGGTGATTTGGGAATGCCCCGTCAGCAGTAACCCTTGGAGTCAAATGTATTTGCACTGATATTCAGCTCCTTGCCCTTACCAAATAAGAAGGGTATGTGAGGAAGAGAACAGCAATTTAAATAGGTTTAGCCAGGCATGAGCTTGAAGTGAGAAGTTAGAATTTGCTGTTCCCCTGGTTGGTTGCTGTTCCTATGAGCAACTCACTACAGAGTATGATTATAGTATTTATGTATTGAACAAATACACTATATCTGTAACTATGTATTTTGTGCACTTATATTGAAACTCTATAGGGTTGATTACTTAAAACTGTTTTAATTTCTGGGCAATTCTTTGCAAAGATAGTTAGCTAAGAATGATTTCTCACCTAACTTTTTAGAATCGAATTCCCCAGGTAAAATGGGACTCCAGTTTAAAAGTCTGTTCTGTGTGATTCAGCCCTTTTAGGTTTGGGGGCTTTCAGCAACATGTTTCAAACTATTAATATCTTAGGTAAATTAGAACAGTTCCAGAGTAGAGGGTGTTTAGCCACAGAGACTTGGGATGAGGGCCTGGGGCCCTCATATGGCCAGAATGTAAAGCAAGCAATTAAAAGTATTCATATTTGAGCCTTAATCTGTTTCTTTGCCCTTATACAATTAATTTTTAATTCATCATGTGTTAAGGTCTCATACTGCAGTTTTGAAATAGGAGTCGTGTCTTTGTGTTGTAGTTTTCTTAAAATTAGAATTTATATATAATAAATGTGAATTTTGTGGTGTTAAATTGTGTTGTAATTTCTTTGGTCGTGAAATTCATTTAGCTCTATTGGTAAAAAGTAAGAGAAGCAAGTAGCAATGCTGGGATTGTAGGGCAAATTATGCTTTACAATACTTCTATTTTTAAATTACTACATTGTAAGTAATGAAGTACTAATTGCTTTGTATTTATGTAACACTAGGCTTGGAAAAAATTTGTAAAGTGACCAATTTTCTTAATGACAGCTTTTTGTATCTGGGGTTCTTCAAGGAGATTAAATTTTTAAATATTAAATTGCTTGGGGCCATTGTCCAAGGTAATATGTATTCTTACATATTATACTACATATTATGTAGGTTCACCCATAAATAGCGCTTAAATTTATTAAGTGTATATAATTCTCACAAAATTAGTAAGATTATTAAATTGTGGGGTTGTCTGCATATTTATAAATACTAAATTTTATAACATATTAAGTAGTGCTTAAAGTTATATTAATTGTATGTAATTCTTGCGAGTTTCACATCCAAACATTTTTTTTAAATGCTTATGACCACCTGCTTCCCTTGGCCAATATAAAATTGTAATAAAGTACATCTAGATGCTTACATTTGAGCAAGGTTACTTCCCTGTAAATCTTCAGGAGACATTTTTGAAAGGATGTTTCCTTTTCAGTGTTAATTACCTGTTATGTTTGATTTTTGTATAAAAATTAAATTGTTCTTGATTCAAATTAAGGCAGAATTATTTTAAACTACGAAGTCAATCCTGCTTCGAGTCGGCAAAAAAGCTGTTTATCACTATCAAAATTTAGCCAAATAATATCTTGCCACTGAATAGCCTGTACTTTATTAATCTTAACCCAGACCACTTTTCAAACCACGTTCTCACCAATCTGCCTTTTTTGCATATTTTTATTTACATTTTTTGTATTTTTCCCATCACCATTTATCTCCCTTATACCCCCCCCCACAATCACCAACCACTCTGTTGTCCATTGAGTCCTTTTTGCTCCATCTCTCCATTCCCATAACCTCCTCCCCCCCCCATTCTTACATTCTTGCTCCTTCTTCTTGTACTTGAACTCCTGTACTTGCTTCCTTATTATTTTTGCTTCATTCCTTTTAGAAGTTTTCTTTCTCTGAGATTCCAATCCCAGAACCAAGGGTAGAACTAAATCATATGGCTCCTACCATGTATCAGTTTTTGCCCTTTATTGTCAGCTATGTCTATAAAGAACTGATTAGTAATTTCATTAATTGGGAATCTACATAAACTTAAAATTTAGACATCTACACACAAGGAAAAATTACCAACTTAACAGGAGTTTGGCCACTTCCACCATTAGTTCATTTTTTCCATTTCTGGCAAAGAACAAATTTTATTGATCACATTTGTACTACAGCTCTCTGACGGACTGCTGGTGTGTAGTACCCTGAATACTTCATTGGCAACTTTTTAAGTGTCTGACCTATTGATTGTAAGTTACCCCTCCAAAATTAAGAGTAATTTTGCTCTATTGTCTCATAGTGACCATCAGCCCTTACTCCCTACCAACCCAAATAACATTCACCAATATGCTTTGGAAACAGTTAGGCAGCCTCAGTTTGGTTGTATCTCTAGAAGAAGAATCTGGTCTTTTTCTATTGTCGACTGACCTTGGTCAAAGATAATAATAATATTAAATATTTCTTATGCTCCCAATTAAATATCAGCCAAGAAATTGTATCGTTCCCATCATAGGCAATATGGAAATAAAAGGTTTAGAATATCTAACACTTTAAAAGTTTAATTCTGCAAGAATTTTTCTTATAGTTGAACACCTAGTAGTACCCATATTACCTTGTCAGAGTAGTACCTGCAAGGCATTAATCATTTGCTTAGAAACTACCTTTGCTAGTTAGTTAAGGGCAATATATACATTGATAATTGTGTAAGTAATGTAATATTTTTCTGAAAAGATTTTTTTTAAATGCCTTACTAATTGTTATTTCCATTTTCAACCATTTTTCTTCAGAAACCCACAATCTGCCAAAGCAGCCTCCACTTGCTCTAGCAATGGGACAGGCCACACAATGTCTAGGACTGATGGCTCGATCAGGAATTGGATCCTGTGCATTTGCCACAGTGGAAGACTACCTACATTAGCTATGCATTTAAGGAGCTCACACTTATATTGTGGCATATAGTCAACATGGAAGTAGACCAGCTCTGCTGATTTGAAATTTAGATTTTTTTAATTATGTACTGGGGACAGGTTTTTGTCGCTTTACATTGCTTCCTAGTTTACAGCATGATGCAAATGATTTTCTAACTTAGTGTTAGGAGAAATTATTTTCCATCTTTAACCTCTTAGTTGTCTAAGAGTTAATAAATATTACCGAATCTCAGATGTTCGAATTTATCATCACAAATCCTTTAAAACAATTACCTAAAAGAAACCAAAAAAAATCCTGCCTTCTTTGCTGGGGGGAGAGGGGGGAAGGAAATGGAACAAGTTGTGTTGTGTTAGCATGTGGGTGATGTAAACTTCAAATTGGGAGATGTTCCAACCCCCACTCCCATAAAAGCATTCAATCAGTGTAACTTGCAAAATGCATAAACATCCGACAGTTTGAATTTATAGTGTTGATGGAAGAAATCATTTTTAATGTGTACTGTAAAACTTGAAATACTCAGGAGCTGAGTGAATACGTTTGTTGCTACTTACAATCCCAACCTGTTAGTCCCAGTAGTTTTGTTTTAACATGGTCTTTTCAACTTTGTTTCCTGTTTAACTACCAACGACTTCTGTTGTAGACTCACAAGTTTAACTTGTATTATAACAGTATTATATGTCAACGGTGTGGTTATGACCTTTATTTATATAAAAACCAAATATTTAGTCAATTTACCGTGTCTTAATTTAATCTTTGTACACCTTCCATTTTTAAGTGCTTAAATGAGTACTATATTGCAATAAAAATGTAGTGATATAATTAACCAGCCATTAAAAATTTACTTCTACAGATATTAGAGTGTCAACTGAGTTTATATATTAGGTACTTACATACTTATGATTAATATAAAACTAGAGCAATTAAAATCAATGATTTTTACTATAAATCTAAGTTCTACAGCTAAAACTGCATTCGGTTCACTAGCCTCCTTGTATTAGGGTCAAGCCTGATATTGTGGGTCAGACAGAAAGAAAAAGGAAAATTAATCCCCTTAGTTTCATAACCTAATATGGAATGTTAGTTGCCAGTAAAGCAAACCCCCAAACTGGTTAAAAGTAAAATGTAAACAAGCTGTTCAAGTGGATGACCATATCCTTTGGTTATTTTTTACACTATTTTTGTACATTGAGGCTTGAACCTTCTTTAAGAAAAGTAGGTATTTATATACACTTAGATATTTTGTGAAGCAAACTCTCATCAGTATCACCAAAACATCTGAGAGAGGAAGGCATCTGAGAGCTCTCCTCCCTGCCGTTCCCAACACACAAGCGCAGTGTGGGGTGGGGGGAAGGGGCAGAAGAGGTGCCATTATTGGTTGCTTGTGTTCAAGTAAATGGATAAATACTTACAAAAAAGAAATGAAAGCAATTCCTTTTAAACTGCTATTTCTTCCAGGACCCTCCAGGATTAAAGGCACAACTGTATTCCAAAAGGATGAAATGTGATGGGGTACTTCCCCAAATAGATTTGACTTTTGTAATGAGCCTTTAAAATGATTTATTAGATTTTTAAGGCAAATTAATCTTGTACACTAAGTAACTGCAAGCTCCATACATACAAAGTTTTCATTCTTCATTTAGTTTTGATTTACTTCTTAGAAGTTTTCATCTTTCTGACCATCCACCGTCTTTTAAACCTCTTGGCATTTTGTTTTTTCTGGGTTCCTATAATAGAAAGTTTGTGCAGAAAGTTTGTAAGAATAAAAATTCCCAAGAAAAAATTTAAACTTTTAAGATTTTCTATATGAATATAAATACTAAAATTAGGTCTATTAAATTAGATTTTGTTAGCTGTACATACATAATACACTGACCTAATTTTCAGAAGCAACTTTAAACTATTAATATTGAAGCTATTGTAAGAAGAAAAGGTAATTCACAATTGAGTATTTACTATCTCCTTTAAAAGAGCATTATTCAATATATAAAACGATCAGAGCCAAAAGAATAAAGCTGGACCTCACCCCAACCATTACTCAAAAACTGGGCTGCAGCTTTCTTCACTGGTAACCTCTTATTGTCAAGAGACAGGAACTTATTTACTGGAAAAGAGAATTATTTATCAGTTCTTTGATTATTTGCAGTAAAAAGTGAGAAAAACAGTCAGTAAGGAAATTACCAGTAGTTCTGTTGGTTCCTGGACCATATAAAGAATTTTGTATGAAGGCTTTGGCTGCTTGTTGCCTTGAATCCCTCAGATCTTGGTCTTTTAGCCTTAGAGCCAAGTAGCTTCTATTCTGGCTGGGGATCAATACAAAATGTCAAAATGAACGATGTTGATAAGGTGTTTTATTTTAAATAAAATATTTGTTAGTTGCCTCAAAAAGTGGAAAAAATGCTTATTTTGTATATGTACCAATAGGATAATGAATAAAACTAAATTATAGTGCTATTTTATAAGAAATAGGCTAATATTCACATTTTAGTAGAGCAGATAGTTTTTATATAAATATCACAACTGGTTTTCCCACAGAAGATCCAATCTGAAACTGCTACTAATTAAAATATTTTTCCACAGAAGTCAATACTTCAATTCTCAAAGGTTAATAACTTTATATCCTACATGAAAAAAAGGCTCTTCTTACCCAATAGACTGTACTTTTTGTACTTTAGCTTTCTTAGAATCACTTCCTTTTTCACATTCTTCATCTTTCTTCTGCAAATTAACTAAAAAATTAAGTTTTATGTCTAGTTAGCACTTATGTAAAAATAAATCAAGAACACCTCCTGGAGTTCATGTTAAATGCCCACTCCCGCCAATCTGGATGCAATTTTTATTTGTAAGAAATAAGGGAAGAGGGACCATGGACAGAGCCAAGGGGGGGGGGTGGAAAAATAGAGACAACTGTATAAAAAAAAAAGAGAAATAAGGGAAGAGGCCTAAGCTAAACTTGGCCAGTGCTATTCCCATGCTCTTTCTAAGGGCCAGTAACATTTGACTGCAAAGCACTCGACACTTTCATGAAAAGTTACTTAAATTAGAATAGTTCCTACCTTTTTTTAACTTTCCTGGTGATTTCTTTATGCTAAGGGAGAACAACAACACAGTGATTGGAAAGGCAGATAGCAAAGATCACCTGTTACACAAGTGAATTTGGTCTTAGAAATGTAAGTCCTCCCACCCCCACCCTGCCCCAATTTGTTACCACTACCCTCAGTTTTGACTCAGGTTCTTTAATCAGTTTGGAAAGCAAGTCACTCCCCACATTCCCAGCCACCAACTCCTATCACCAACAGCAATTAACAAACTAATAAATAATGAATGGGAGTATCTTCTCAGAATTTAAAATCTGAAAGCGTATCAGCAGGCTTCCAAAAGAAGCAGATTGCTGTGGTTAATGGAATTAAAGTGAAAGACTTATGAATGTTAAAAAACACCTAGGCTAAAATATGAAATGAACGGTGGTAGGTCTGCCTCATTTATTTTGAAGAAATCATAAAGGGTTATTAACAGTTTTAAGCACAAGAGACAAGGACTAGAGTGGCGGCAGGTGGTCTGAGAGAGAAATGCAAACTGACAACACTAAGACAAGACGCCTGTACCATGCACAACAGAAAAACTACAAAGGAGGAAGTTCACAGGGTGGGTGGGAAGACAGAATGAAAAGGTGACATTTGCGTCTGGCTTTAAAGGATAAAAGGAATCTGCCACCAAATACATTTGTGTTTATGTTTAGTGTATTTGGGATCTGAATAACTCTTTGGAAAAGTTCTACAGAAAACCTGAGGACCAGGTCAAAGATACAGATCTAAGGCAGAGACAACAGACAGAAAAGTCAAATATTTAGAACTCTTTAGTAAGGTTTGACTGACTCCATGGGGACAGATGAGGAAGGGGATGATTACAACATCTGGCTTTAAACATTAAGTTGGTGGCAAAGCTGCTAAGTGAGATGGGGAACGAGGAGGAAGGACAAGTTGGTGGCCGGTATGGCAAGTATGGGGCAAGCTGAGTTTTAGGAAGAGCCTGCAGATAAGAGTCTGCTTCTCCACTAAATGATGGCTTTCAAGACACGTGTTATTCACCGTCTGCCCTGCCCCAGGACAAATGAAACCTAACAGCTGATGAATTAGTGCTCTGGGATCAGCAACTCAGAAGCTAGAGTTAGCAACAGGAATGAACAAAAAAGAACAGTGAAAGACTGAAAAGGAAGTGAATTACTTCCACCTTTCCCACCAAATTCATATATCTACAGTGCAGCTTTTTAATTTAGGCGTTGTTACTCAATTATACCGACTCAAATAAATGTTCCAATATGTATTTCAAAGATGGGGGTAAGCAAATAATATAACAAGATCCATTACTTACTCTGTTTGTGAAGCTGTAGTTAACTTCTCTAGAATAGTGTCTGGAAGGAGTTTCCTTTTCTTAAAGACATTTAAAAATAGTAAGTGAGCTACATGACAATATACTCTGGGTTGCTTCTGAAGTTACAGACTTTATGAACAGCCTCATGTAGGCTGACCACTCACTGCCTCCACTACCTCTAAACTGGGGAAATTGCGATCATAAAACAGAGCTCAGAACCTATTCCACATTCTTTGGAAGACCTAGTGAAGATGGGAAAGGGTGCCCGACCCTCCAGTCACTGCCAAACACTGAAAGTCATGTCCCTCTGGAGTCGGTTCTCTGTGGCCAATCTGCCAAACATCCGATAGCAGAGCAACCACACTGATATTTGTACGGCCCTTAGTCTGCAAAGCACCTCATTTAATTCTAACGGCAACCCAGTTACAGGTAAATAAACTACCCCCGGAAAGGCGAAATGACAGGTGTCACAGCGAGGAGGTGGCATTTAATCGCGTGATTTCAATTGACAGCTCTTCCCACTCCCATTTTCAATCTGCGGACAGCTAAGAGTAACAGCATCTTGTTTTCACTGATGTCAGAGGAAATATTAGCGACGTTTTCCCCACCCCTATATCCTACCACCTCTGCAACAAACACGGGAATTTTACCCCAAGCTGGATTGTTTTAAAAAGGAGACGCCTCCTACACTCTAACCTTTTGTTCGATAAACAGCTCCTCGCGTCGTTTCCTCTTCTCCTTCAGGAGTGTTTTATCCCTGGGAGAAAGGGTGACACGTCAGAGCGGGAGAGACAAGTGGGACCGGAATGGACGGTCCTCCGGCCCGGCCGTAGGTTTCCAACCTGCGCACCGTCTCCCGAACTCGCCGCTCCTCTTCCCTCGCTTCCGCCTGGGCGCTGGCGAAAGTCAATTCCTCCGGAGCCTCGTCGTCATACTCGTCGTCCCCGTCTTCGTCTTCCTCCAGTGGCTCGGCAGCCGCGCCACTGCTGGGTTGCCCGAGCAACAGGCCGTGCTCCGCCTCCTGCTCCGAGGCTAGCTGGCCCTCGTCCACCATCGCGGACGCCGAGGCCGGGGTGCGGGATGCGCGTGGCCGGAGTTGTACCATGGCTTTGGTCGCTCCGGACCGTCTGACCTCTGACCCGGAAGCCGAGCGTGACGTAAGAGCAAGCGACACCGGTTGAAGGGTTCCGGGCAGGTTCGAAGGCCTCCCTCCCTCCACTTAGAGACAGGAAGCGGAAGACCGTCCCCGAGCGGAGGAAGGCGTGGCCTATGTTGGGTCGGGGTTGGAGGTTCCTCCCACCGGCACTGAGGCTGCGCGCAGCAGGCGTGTGATTCTCCGCTGACTGCTCTAGAGAGCTAGATCGTGTGGGCTTGGCGCTTGTTTCCAGGCAGAAAGAAAACATCCTGCTGCCTTCTTGGCCGGAATGCTGAGAGCAGGGTTGGCTGGGTCCCCGCACTCCTCGAGGCGGGCTGGCGCGCGTCACGCCATCAGGTTCCCAGAAACTGATGACCGCGAGCCCCAGTCGTCCTGTTGCCGCCTTTTTGCACCAGGATTCTCTTGGTCGATCCAGTTAATCACTATTTGTAGAGTGGATTCCCTTTACTCCGCACTCCCTAAAGAAGTGAAGTTTCAAAGTGAAGAAATGCACTATAGCGTCGGGACAAATTTACAGGCTTAAATCAATTCTCTGCACCAAATGTGTGCTTGGCAACTTCTGTCGATGTTTCACCAGCCCCTCTACCACTGTCCATGCCTCTGTTTTGTGTTCATCACTGACACCTTCCCGAAGAGTTTATTGTCTGACCCCCCACACACACACACTTTAAATGTAAGCTCTGTGAGAGAGAGTAGGGACCCCGTCTGATCCCCTGGTGTAACCCCAGGACCTGGAACAATGGCTAACCCATCACAAATGCTGAATCCGGTGAAAGAATGACTTCACCATACTTAGTGAATGAAACCCTAGTATTATTTTCCCCACCAAGTATATTTCATTTTTTGGCATCCATGGCCCATCAAGACCTGTGTTTACTTTCTCCCACCCTTTAGTCAATACTAAATGATTCATCCAGCATTCTCTGAACAAACTAAGTTGTTTCACATTTGCCAATTACTCGTACATGCTGTTCTCTCTACTGATACACACGTGGAACTCCTGTTTATGCAATACCTCAAAAACCTTTCAAACACCTTAACGTTTACCCCACCCCCACTCTGCCCATCTCTAACTACATTTTCCTGTGAATCTTGCGCAAGTACCATTACTGCAGTTTCTACACTGTATAATAGTTTACATAAAAGTTGTCCCAACCTGCCCTGGCTGGTGTGGCTCAGTGGATTGAGCTGGGGACTGCAAACCAAAGGATCTCCAGTTCCATTCCCAGTCAGGGCACATGCCTGGGTTATGGGCCAGGTCCCCAGTAGGGGGCGCTTGAGAGCCAACCACATTGATGTTTCTCTTCCTTTCTCCTTCCCTTCCCCTCTCTAAAAATAAATAAATAAGATCTTAAAAAGAAAGAAAGTTGTCCCAACCATTCTGTTAACTTCTTGAGGGTAAGGTCCATGTCTTACTAATTTTATTTCTAATGCCTATCATATGGTAAATAATTTGTACCTCATATTTTGTATTTTCAATTCTTTCATCTTCTCTAATAAAACCACAATGTGAACAAAAATGATAAAACACATGTGCACACAGAAAGCTTCTGGTACCAAAGGTCCTAATTTGAGAGGAGTTGCAAAGAACATTTCTGAAATATCTGGGCCTTGGTCAGATAGAAATTAAAAATATAATCAGACTTTCTGAGACAGTGTGCTGACTTCCATCATTGCTAACACTAGGAAAATGTATAAAGTAACTTCGAGAAGTCCACCAACAAACCTATTAAAAGAGAAGGAAGATGGTATTTTACACACAAAAGCCACATAATAAGTATTACACGTCCCCTCAGTGTACATGCCTTGACCCAGCCATGGGAAGTGTGAATTGAAGCCTACAGTTTGGCCCTTCAGACTCCTTGTAGGTTATGAACGTCCCTCTTGTCCATACAAAGGACCCTTGGGACTTATTAAAAGGTATGACTTGCAAATGCAGTAGAAAGTTTTATGTGATAGTGTTTTGTCATTTATATCCACAAAAGCCAAGGATGTAACATTAAATGCAATTTTGTAAGGGACTGGGTGATGTGGCCAGGTGGGTAATCACTCAGGGAGTCACCTGATCCAAGGAACCTTGCCATGTATGACCTTCCTACACAGGTTCCTAAAGGCCACTCCTCCTAGTCAGGCCTCTGATGCTTGCTGGACAGCAATCAGGCATTCCAAGGACCCTAGGTGTCACATTAGGTGATGGGGCTTGAGGTGAGAACTGTTTTCTTGCTACTTCACTCCAAGGTAAAGTCCCATGGGAAACACTCTCTTCAGAATCCAGTGTCTGGGAAAGGCTGGCAGACCCCCAAAGGGGCTGTGTGCTTCTGAGTTTATGATATTAAGAAAGTCAACCATCAGCTCTCTTTCCTCCTTGTCTGCTAAGAACGCTAATACTAAACTTTAGGCAATTGTGTTTACCTTTGGAATCTATATATTTGCATCATTTTTTTTTCTTGGTCTCATCCCAATTTTCTGCCTTGTTACTACTTTTCCTTCTTTGCTTGAGTTCTTGTTCTAAGCTATACCACGTACTCTGAGGTAAAACAGCCAAACAAATTAAATACTGAAAAGAAAATATCCCCAACAAAGTAACTCATGGGGCCAAATCTTTATATGATAAATTACTTATTGTAGAGAGTGATTTTATTTTCTATCCAAACTTGTGCAAAAATCAGAAATATCAAGGTTTTTACCTACTTCCATCTTTGCCAAATAGCAAAAATACAATTGGGATAATTACATTTTTAAGACACTCAAATTAGAATTTTTCCCCTCCCAATAACCAACCAAACACATCAGAGGTATCTCACGTTTAAGTTCAAGCCAAATAACATGCATCGACTTTACAGTTCTCTGACTTCTTGTAACTACATTTGCTATTGTTACCTCTAAGGCCCTATCAGTTATCAACAGGTTGGATGCCAGACAGGAAGTCATAGGGTATTTTTAGATCTCCAGTATTCAGCTTGCCATCCACAAGACTGTGTCTCCTCCATGTGAGGCCTGGCATTGAGATGTACTATAATTTCTTCCTTCCCCAGGACAATTAAGAAACCGTTTCAGTTTCATGAGGAGCCAGAGCTTCAGGAAGAGTTGTGCCACAGGGCCCCTGGAAATGAAACCTGAAACAGGACAGATAGAGCAGAGTTAGGAGTCAAACCAACGTACTACTTCAGCAAGTCACACTTCTTAATTACACCCAGAGTAAAATCCCAGTTCTCACAAATGTGGTACTATGAGTTTGGGTGCCCACTTCTTTCATCTAGTTTCTGACAACTCCAGATATAGACATTTCACTACAGACTGACCCTTGTGATCAAGAGAATTTAGGAAAGGGCACGCCTAGAATTTAGATGGTATAAATAAGAATTTTATTTTAAGGGGCAAGGGGAGACGTAATTATAAAGTGTATTTCATGATTGTATTGCCAAACTCATAATTGAAGTTTTAAAGTTGTACAATATGTATATACTACATTAAAATAGAATTCATATGTACTAAGGACAAGGGAAAAATAACCTCATGCATCATACAGACCATAAGGACTTTAGCTGAGTCAACAGGCCTCTTAAACCATCCATTGGACTTCACAACAAGCTCTGACTTAGTCAGAAAAGAGGGAAAAAAGAGAGAGAAAGAAAAAAAAAGTGCAAACAGGAGGAAGAAAAATCAATGATTTCTGCTTCCTTCAAGAGAAAACACTTAGGGCATGAAAAAGAAAAGCCCAACTCTGAATAAGAAATAAAAGCACATATTTTTTTCTAGTGTATTATTAATAAGAAAACCAATTGAACGTAATTAAAAATGAAAAAAACATTTGCTCAAGTAATTTATCATATTATTTATTCTTGATACAACACAAATCATGATTGCTTTCTCCCTTAAATACTTTGTGGTCTCCACACAGTGCCACTAATGGACCTCCCTGACCAAACGGCATTCCTACTCCTTCTGCCACCTGCACCGCGGGAACACTGTCCACCAGAAAGCTCCTCGCCAGCACAGTGGTTACAGTCCCTTGAGAACTTTCCAAGAATTACAGCCAGGCATGGAGAGCTTTTAGGGAATTTCCATGTCCCCAATCCCACACGGCCTCATTCCTAAGAAAGTGATTCTCAAGTGCCCCTTTCCATATTCACCCTTCTCCTACGTCACAAAGGCAAGCTGTACCCCTCACATGCCCCATATCTCACAATGGTGCCTTGGCCCCGAATGTGAAACCCTATGGGAAAAGAGATGTTTGAAATATTGGTGTAGATTAAAGAAAGCAAATGATTTCTAAAGGCTGGGTATCACATCCTTATGCAAATAGGGTCATTTCATTCTTGCTTTAGTAAGATTGAAAGAGGGTCTGATATAACTGTCCATTAACAGATAACAAAATGAGATATGAAATTACTATGGGTATTTTAGCATATAACTGGAAGGAGGTCCAAAATGTGAGTGGCCATGCCATAAGGAAATCCCTTCATGTCAGGATTCAGGTGGCTGGGGACCCTCTGTGTGTCCATCTATGGAAAGCAAAAACTAAGAATTACGGTTGACACCAAACACGTGAAACTGAGCTGGGCCAATAACAATCTGCCCTGCCATCCCTCAGTAAGAGACAGACACAGCAGGCTGCAGAGTGAGTAGAAAACAGAAGTTTTCCCTGGGACAAGCATATCTTTTTTTCTCATGAGGAATTTTGTCTTCTGAAATCATAAAGTATCAGAAACTTCGCAGTGTGAAATTAACGCCGTGAAGAATGAACACTTCCTTTATGCACAGAGGGTCTGAGTCACTTTGCCATTGAGAGGCAGCCTTGATTTCCACCCCAGGTGAGGGGTGTCTGGACTGTACCTGCCTTTCCTTTGTCGTTTCCAAGGACACAGGACCCTGAGGCCACTTTGCCAGCCAGACCTACTGAACCCCCTTTCACAAAGCCTTCCCAGCTGCTGATCTATTGAAAACTGCTTCATTTAAATTTCACCCACACCTCCCTCTCCCAACGAATCCTGTAACTGTGTTGTTTGGGGACATGCCCCTGTCTCCTCTGGAGTGGAGTCTCCCTCATCACATTCACTCAGGAAGCCTGTCTTGCTAATTCCTGGTGGCCGTGGGCCACAACGTGAGCGGTCTGTCTCCTAACAATCCATAGTATTCAGCCATGGGTACATGAACTAATTCCAAAAATGCACGTCCCATGACACAGTACCAGTAAAATTTTACTTTTATGGGAGTGTTAATCAAATTTACTGTTTGTTGTTTTAAACAACTACATACTACAAATTGCTGTAGTGATAATTCAATCTATACAAACTTTTAAGAGAACATTTAAGTTTTAAGGAAATTGAAAATAATTCATCAGATATTTTGTTGCAGAGGTATAATAAATAGGGGAGTCAACAAAAGATTTTCAAACATAAAAACACATTACATTAGTACAAATTCCTGTCATGGAAGTAGAATGGAAATACAAGTTCAAAGACAAAGAGAAAAACTATTATGGCTCCCCCTGTTAAAAGGGGCTGCACCCCGACTGAGTGGCTCCATTGGTTGGAGCATCATCCCATGAACCAGGAGGTTGCAAGTTCGATCCCAGTCAGGGTGACTACCTGGCACAACCGGTCACTGTTTCTTTCTCTCTCTCTCTCTCTCTCTCTCTCACACACACACACACACACACACACACACACACACACACGTAGCCTCGGGTGGGGATTTATTTAAAAAACTGAAATAAAAAGGTCTGCATATTTATTTATTTTGTACATGGATGATGGCAGGTATCAGAGTACTGGCGTCATCAGACTTGCCTGGCTACTGTTGAAACCACAACAATGGCAGTTTTATTTTAAAATGTCAGTGTTTTATTTCCAGGACTCTTGGAATCACATCTTTTTTCATGATTTTGGTATGAAATTTTAGATGTCAGCTTTACAAACATCACAGAGGTACATGAACAAAAATGTCTGCAGACCTGTGTCCTCCCTCCCGTGCACTTGGCTCCGCCCCCACAGTGGTAGACTGTCCGGGACTACTGGGTTCCAGACCCCGTTAATGCCGTTTTTATTGGTTAATGTAATCATCCAATTTAATTTAAAATTTTGTAATAAACTGCAAAAATATAGCTGTTAAGAGGATTATTTCTAGGAATATTAATGGAATGCTTTAGGAACACACAGAGTCACTAAAAATAATTGTTAAATTAGCCACAAGTGGAAAAGACTCGGGGGGAGACTGCATCACAAGTTTCTTTTTGTACATTCTTTCTCCACTTAGAAAACAAGAAAAACATCAAAACCCGAAATTATAACCCAGTGTTTTCCAAGATTACGGATGATAAGAGTTGCCTGAGTCCCTTGTTAAATATACAAATAAACAGTCCTCTTGCCCTGGTCATTCTGACTCAGGTAGTGTATACTAGCACCTAGGTATCTGATTTTCTTGGTTGTCTGAGTTGTTTTACACAATAAGGGCTGGGTGATTTTTATCTTTGGGAATATTTGGGGAACACCAGGAGGATTATGCAAGAAAGGTGGGCTCCAATCTGCAGATTCCTACTCAAAAGAGAAGGCCCTTAGCTCTATCAAGAAAAAATGAATATACATTTACGCTTTCAATGAAAATAAAATATTTAAAATATATGTCTTTTATTATTATTCTTTCTCTAAATGACTTTTTAAAAAGAGTTTATTTATTATTTATTTTTTTAGAGAGGGGAAGGAGGAGAGAGGGAGGGAGACATTGATGTGATAGGAACATCTATTGGTTGCCTCTCGTATGTGCCCCAACTGGGGGTGGGCCCGCAGCTCAGGCCTGTGCCCTGCCTGGAGGAATAAAACCGGAGAAGTCGAACCAGTGACCCTTCACTTTGTGGGCGATGCCCAACCAACTGAGCCACACCAGTCAGGGCTGACTTTTTTTTTTTTTTTAGTTAACAGACCACTAGGGCTCTGATGGAACACACGAACTGAAAGGGGCCTTACAAGCTTCCCTCGCCACTGCAGCCAGATAGGGTACTGGACTTCCCTGTCAAATGTAGTCAACTGTGAATTAAAAGAAGTAGCCTCCTTACACTCTTGATAAGTAAATACGTAATTTAAGCAATCTATAAAACCATCGTCCAGCTCAGAATGACTTAAGTCTTCTAAACTCCACCAGCAATTAGCTTTCATTGGGGCCACTTGTTCCCCAGCACAAACATGTTACTTCCCTACCTCACCAATCCCTTTGTTGTCCCTCCAACCTCCCAGGCATGCTTCCCCTTTGGGGCCTTTGCTCTAGGTGGTCCCAGTGTCTGAAAAGCTCTTAGCCCAGATAATCTCTTTAGCTACCTCCTTCACCACCTTCAAATCTGCTCAAATCTCTTCTCAAGGAGGCTGGCCCTAACTACCCAACTGAACCCTGTGACCTCCCTGCACCTCATCCCCAACTCTACCTTTGCTTATTCCAAAGGTCACCTACCTTCTCACATGCTGTAGAATTTGCATATAATAAATTTATGCTTATTTTGTACTGTTTGCCTCCACCACTAGAGTGGCATCTTCTCATGGTTGTTTTTTTTTGTTTTGTTTACCGATATGTCCTATTCTAAGCACCTAGAACAGTGTCTAGAACATATGAGCTACTTAATAAAATAAATGTCTGTGGATGTCAATTAAATTCCAAAGTTTACAGAAATTAAAAGCTGGACATCATGGTGGCTGCAGGGTGTGGAGGGCCGGGGTGCTCGGCAGGCCCTGCACGCCAACAGCCTGGCCGGGCAGGTGAATCCCACTCCCGCCTCAGCAAACACACGGACCCTCACATGCCAAGGACCCTGGGGGTGAGTAACAGTCAGAACCTTGAAGCCTAAATCCGAAAATGCACAGTATCTACCAGTCATGGTTTGTCAGAAATCATCCAAGACAGCCATCAGGGATGGGGAAAATGACAAACACAAAACTGGAACTAATTAACACCTTGAAATATTAACATATTTCAGCAGCAGGCAAATGCTATGATTCTGTCTCTAAATTGGAATTGGGGCAAAGAATCATAAGAACTTGTGCAAGGTCTAAAGAGTCTCGTGAGATTCAAGTTTAAAATGTAGGCAGCATTTCAGCTACCTACTTAGATAAAGAAAATAAGATTAAAGCAAATAGCATTCCAATTTTCATTTTTCTCAGTAACCTAGCACAGGGGTTGGCAAATTTTTTCTGTGAAGAGCCAGAGAGTAAATACAACTGCTCAACTCTGCTATTGTGCTATTGTGCAAAAGCAGCGTAGGCAATACATAAACACGTGGCCACAGCCGAGTTCCCACAAAACTTTATTGACAAATACAGGTGTGGGTGACCTTGGCCTACAGGCAGTAGTTTGCTGGCCCAGACCCAGAGTAACAGTCAACCAAAATCTGTTAACACATGAGACATAAGAAAAATTCTGCCATTTTTAAGCTGTGAGTTTAAACAAGCCACTCAAGGCCTCTAGGCTCGGTTCCCCACTTGAAAATTTGAGTAGGATGAGATGATCACCCTCATCTCTTCTAAATGTCAGCTTTGATGACTCTCAGATAAAAGTATTGTTGGCCTCACTGGTCAGTTACACTGCTCTGGGGAAATTCCCAGACTGAGTGATACAGATAGCCTCAGCTCCCCAAAGAACCAACAGATGGTGGTTCTTGTGGTGGATGCTGGTCAATGGGTAGCTCGTCAAATTTGGTCAAAGTTTCTAACTAGCAGATAGTCTGTTTGTATGAACAGAGACATCGCAGGTTTTCAGGATGTGAGTCTGAAGAATTCTGGCTGAAGAGTAGCAGCTGCAGCAGGTCTGTGGGCTTAGGAGATCTGACTTATGAAATGATATCATTACGTGCCAAAAAGCTCTTCTGAACTTGAAGGAAAAACTACCAAGTTCAGTTTTGTTTCGAATGAAGACATACACAATGGATGCCCAGAACCTACTGGTCGGTGCAGAGCGTGAGAGGCAGACACCATCTCTTATCTTGGGTTGTGGAAACACTTGAGTTTTTCCTTCTTTTTCCCTATCTTCATCCCTTACTTTTATATAATAATGGTTTGTTTAATTCTTTATACTTATTTGAGATGAGCTGAAGATCAAATGACTGAAAATAAGCCACATTAGATGATTGGAATTGGGATGTAGCTCATTTGCTCCTTCAGAAAGTTCACCCCGTCCCACTCTTGGGAGTATTCTGATGCTCTTTCAAGTAGACAACAGGCTCCAGGTACGAGGCTCTGATATCATTCTGAACGATGCTGACTAGCCCAGGTGGTACACGTATGTGACCTAATGCATACTAGAGGCCTAATGTCCATTTTTCAGTGGTTAAATTAGAAGACAATATAATTTTTAAACTGCTCTGTTGATATAATTCACATACAATCTGTTCAGTTAATATATAACTGATTCTTTTAGTATATTCACAGAGTTGTATAACCATCACCACGGTCAACTTCAGAACATTTTAATCACCCCCCAAATGTATCAGTACCCATTAGCAGTCACTCCACATTCCTCCCTCCCGCAATCCTAGGCAACCATCAATCTACCTTTGGTCCCTACTGATTTTCCTACCGTGGATATTTCACATGAATAAAATCATGCAATATGTGGTCTTGTGCGTCTGGCTTCTTCCACTATGTTTTCAAGGGTCATCCAGCTTGCAGCATGTGTCAGCACTTCAATATTTTTATGGTTGAATAATGTTCCATTGTATATATGCCAATTGTGTTTAGCCAGTCCTCGGCTGAAGGACATTTGGGTTGTTTCCACTCTTTGGTTATGATGAGCAATGCTGCTATGAACATTCATGTGCACATTTTTATGTAAACATGTTTTCCTTTCTCTTGGCTCCGTTCCTAGGGGTAGAATTGCTGGGTTCTGCGTTAACTCTGTGTTTAACCTTTGAGGAATTTCTTTGAGAAAACCAGTCTGTTTTCCAATGAAGCTGCACCATCGTACATTCCCACCAGCAACGTATGAGGGGTCCAATTTCTTCACCAACCTTTATTTTTCCTTTTTTAAATTACAGTAGTCCCCCTTACCCATGGTTTCGCTTTCATACTACGGTTTCAGTTACCTGTAATAAGCCTCACTCCAAAATTTTTAACTGGAAAATTCTAGAAGTAAACAAGTCCTAAGTTTTAAACTGCAGACCATTTGAGCGCCTCACGGCATCGCCTCACACGGGCCTGTGTCATCTCACACCACCACAAGGATGGTGAGTGTGGCTCCATTAGGCTGTTTTGAGAGACCACATCCCCAGAACCTGTATTTCAATGTAAGTAGCAAGTGTTCTATTTTATTATTAGTCATGGTTGTTAATCTCTTACTGTGCCTAATTTATAAACTTGATCATAGGCATGTATGTATAGGAAAAAAACAGTGTATTTGGGTTCACACTGTCTGTGGTTTCAGGCATCTGCTGAGGGTCTTGGAATGTATCTCCCATGGATAAGAAGGGACTACTGTATAGCCGTAACAGAGGTTGTTAAGTGGTACCTTGTTGTGGCTTTAATTTACATTTCCCTGAAGATTAAGGATGCTCAGCATCTTTTCAGTGTGCTGATTGACTATATGTCTATATTTGGAGAACTGTCTATTCAAATCTTTGACCCACTTTGTAATTGGGTTATTTATCTTTTTATTATTGAGTTGTGAGAGTTACTTATATATTCTGGATACAAGTTCCTTAGGAAATATTAAAATTGCAAATATTTTCTCTCATTCTATGGGTTGTCTTTTCCACTTCATTAATGGTGTCCATCGAAGTAAAGTTTTTAACTTTGATAAAGTCCAATCTGTCCATTTTTCTTATGTTACCTGTGATTTTGATGCCATGTCATATCCAAAAGGCTTTGACAAACTCAAGGTCACAAAGATTTACTCCTGCATTTTCTTTTAAGAATTTTATAATTTTAGCTCTTATATTTAGGCCTATGATTCATTTGAGTTTTGTTTTTTTTTACATGGTGTGAAGGGTTCCAATTTCATTCTTCTGCATGCGGCTATCCAACTATTCCAGGACCATTTGTTAAAAAGACTATTCTTTCTGTTACTGCTTTGTCTTCATACTTTTTCAAAAATCAGTTAACCATAAATGGGAGAGTTTATTTCTGGACTATCAATTCTATTCCACAGAACTACATGTCTATTCTAATGCCAGTACCACGATGTCTTGGAAACTATAAATTTGTAGTAAGTTTTGAAATTGGGAAGTGTGAGTTCTCCAACTTTATTCTTCTTTTTGTTTTGGCTATTTGGGTCCCTTGCATTTTCATATGAATTTTAGGATAACCTTGTCGATTTCAGCAAAGAAGCCAGCTGCAGTTTTGGTAGCGACTGGGTGAATCTGCAGACCAATGCGGGAAGTACTGCCACCTTCATAAGGTGATGAAGGTGACGAAGTTCTGACTGGGTACCTCCCAGGCTTACCTACATCTAAATGCCTGCTGCTACTAAATCTAGTTTAAAAATACAACTGAAAGCAAAGCCTAAGGAATCAAAGAAGAGCTTTAAAAATGTGAAAAAAGTCCTATGACAAACCCCTTGTAAATAGAGCCACCTCTGTCTACAATTAACGATATTCTGTTCTTCCATAAAAGCAACAACAGACCAAATAAAACACAAACTCAGTATGCTTTTAAAAAAAAAAATTAGAACAGTAGGAAAAATCTCTTCAGAAGACCATGCCCAAACCTGCTTAATACCTTCCATCTCCCACCTGTACCTGAACCTGTTCGTGGCCGGGGTGGTGTCCAGGTTAAACTCGGCCACCGGCACTCCCCTGGCCGACACCTGGGGGGCAAACATGGCGGCCGGATAAACCACAGAGGATGTTCCCACCTACAAGCAAACAGATGGAAACAGACAAATGACCACACTGTGCGGAGAAGAAACATGTTTTCACAAAATCTCACATAGACCCCAGCAGGTTTGTGGTTGCAGGTGTGGGGAAAACTAAGCTGGATGGGATAAAAGGAGAGCATTTAAGGGGAAAATGGGAAGTTAGGAGGCGCCTTTTTGGCTGATACTGGAATTCAGAAAGTCGTGAAGAGGAGAATTGTGCAAATGGCAATGAAATTAATCATCACCTTTTGGGGTGAATTTTATTTTTGTTTCTGCTCTTTGAAGTGATACAAATAATCCATGTTCCTTTTTGAAGTTAGATAATTCAAAGAATAAAAGCATACACATGTCATTCATAATCCTACTACCCTAAGATAACTGCTGTTTGCATTTTGATGTATATTCTTTCAGGTTTTTCTCTACGAATATAGGTTTATAAACATTCTTTACAAGAATGCAGAGGTCAGCTGGCTTACTTCTTCCGCTGCTCACTTCTTCTACCCCTGTTACTTTCTAAAACAACTTGTGCTTATAATTGAGTCCTGGATCTGAATTCTTAGCCAGAACTCAGGTATTGGGGTTGCTTGTCGGTGGGGGGCCGCGGGGGAGGGAGGGGATGGGAAGACCAGGATGTATTTTACAAGCCAGCTTGTCTCCCTTTAGCCACCTAGCTTGAATGCTGACCCTACACTCAGCCTCCCGATGCACTCAGTGGGTACTGGCGGAACGAGTACGCCCCCGTGAGAAAGTGCCTCTGTTTTTAAAGACATGTTAAGGAAAATGTGAAATATGCCTACCCTTTGTCCAATAATTCCGCTTCTGAGAAATTTTTCCTGAGGCAATCATTTGAAGAGGTTGTTAAGGGTCATGTCTGAGGGTATTCACCATAGTGTTGTTTAAAATACCAAATGTGAAACATCCCGAATGTCCGACAAGAGAGGATGGGTTGCAAACATACGCCGGAACACCACGCAGCCAGTGAAAAGACGAGGAGCACTGATGTACTGACTGGAATATGCTAAGTGAACTGCTACATGAACAACGTAGTTTTGAAACGTAAGATATAGTACAAACCCACTTTTCAATTTTGTTTTTTACATTTTAAAATTACAGTTCACTTCAATATTATTTTGTATTGGTTTCAGGTGTACAGCATAGTGGTTACCAAATCATATGCTTTACAAAGCGTTCTCCTGAGTATTTCCAGTACCCACCGGGCACCATACATAGTGATTCCAACATTATTGACTGTATCCCCTGTGCTGTACTTTACACCCCTGACTATTTTGTAATTATCAATTCGTACTTCTCAAACCCTTCACCTTTTTCACCCAGCCCCCAGCCCCCCTCCCCTCTGGAAACCACCAGTCCACTCTCTGTGTCTGAGCCTGTTTCAATTTTGATTCTTTATTTTGTTCTTTGGATTCCACATATAAGTGAAATGAAATGGTATTTATCTTTCTCTGACTGACACGTCGCTGAGCATAATACCCCCCAGGGCCATCCGTTCGGTCTCAAATAGTTCTTTTTTGGGTTGAGTAATATTCCCTTGTGTATTTGTACCACAGCTTGTTTAATCCACTCGTCTGTTGTTGGGCACTTGGGTTGTTTCTGTATCTTGGCCATTGCGAATAATGCTGCAGTGAGCATAGGGGTGCATATAGTCTTTTGAAATTAGTATTTTGGGAGTATGAACGCTTTTTAAAAAAAATTTAATCAATACTTGCACATCTGCATAAGGAAAGGTCTAGACCAGAGGAGGACAAACTTCTGTAAAAGGCCAAATAGAGTATGTTTTAGGCTTTTTAGAACATATGTTCTCTGTTGCAAACACTCAAATCTGCCATTGTAGTATGAAAGTAGCCATGGACTATACATCGAAGAAGGAACATGGCTGTGTTCCAATAAAACTTTATTTTCAAAAACAGGGGGAAGGTCAGATCTGGCCCATAGGCCACAGTCTGCTCATGCCTGGTCTAGAAGAAAACATACTAAAAGGCTAACTAACACAATATTTTTGGATGGAAGAATTATCAGTGATTTCTGATTTCCTCTTTTTGTATTTTCTCAATTAAATTTAATAATGAGCACATATTATTTTAAAAATCAGAACTAACAACATACTCCTTTTCTGATTTTTTGGGGGGAGAAGGCTTTAAGAAGCCCAAGGCATGGTCTTCTATAGTTTTGTATTTTAAGATCAATTCTTATTCACTGTTTCTTAGTTTTTCTTTAGGACACCACAAAGCCTCTCAAAACACATCTCAAGAGGGAGGAAGGAAGGAAGGAAGGAAGGAAGGAAGGAAGGAAGGAAGGAAAGGAGGGAGGGAGGAAGGGTAGGGAGGAAACAATCTCCACCCCAGTCCTGATATGTCAGAAAATCCCCACAATCAGAGAAGGACATGACCTACCACTAGACATAAGTCACAGAGGGCCAGCTCTCTGTCAACTTCTTCCAGAACGGCAGGGTCCAGGTTTTCTCCAAACCACACTACGTGAGGTCGCAGCAGGCCCCCGCATCCTGCCTCTTCACACCTGTAAGAACAGTATCCTTAACCCAACCCTCAGCCTTGCCGGAAGGCCTGCCTAGGTGGACCAGAGGGAGGCCAGGGCTGCCCCAATTCCAGTCTGTCCAGACCTGCCCCTTCTGATCACCATCCCTGCCCTCCCAGCCCCTAGGAACTTGTCCTGAATACGAAGTACTAACTTTAACTGCCTTATAAAGTTCTTATTTTGTCTGGATGCACTGGGTTGATGTGGAGACAAATGTGTTTCAATCAAGCTTGATCTTCCCTTTCTTAAACAGTTTCCTCTTTCCCAGTGACTTCATCACACTCATGGGCATGACTGTGCCCAGTTACCCAGGCCCAGGAGGAACACTAGACTCAGGCGCCTCTAACATCCCAACTACCCCCTCATTTCATCAACGACCTCCTTTCATTTTCTCTGAGATTCACCTCTCTCTGGCCCTGTCAATAGCCAAGTTTTCCTGTGACAATTACTAAAAATCTCTCATCATTTACTCCCTACTATCTCTTAATTATTTTATATGTACCTTCTAAAATAATCTCCCCCAGCCCTGCCTGGTGTGGCTCAGGGGACTGAGTGTCCTCCTGCAGACCAAAAGGTTGCCGGTTCAATTCCTGGTCAGGGCACATGCCTGGGTTGCAGGCCAGATGCCCAGTTGGGGGCATGTGAGAGGCAACCAATCAGTCGATCTCTCTTGCATTGATGTTTCTCTCCCTTTCTTTCTCCCTCCCTCATCTCTAAAAAAAAATAAATAAAATATTGAAAAAATAATAAAATAAAATAATTTTCCCCAAGCATCATTTTCATCATATTAAAGTCCTACTCAGGAACCCTCCAGGATTTCCTGTTCTTTCAGATCGAAACTTTAGCATTTAGTAATGAAAACCCTTATTAAGAATAATAAAAAGGTCTCTGTGGTTAAATAAACCAGTGAAGTACTAACATATTATAACCACTTTTTAGAGAGTAACGACGTCCTTCAGCGCACGAAATGCTCAGACAAGTCCTACAGCGCGGCAAACGCACTGTGGCTTGTTGAAGGCAGCGTCATTTAACCACCAGAATCTGTCTTCCAGGCACTGCCCGTGGGCCTCCCATGGGTCTGGCACTCTCGGAAACACTTTTGGAAGTTCTATTTTAATATCTGGTTTTTAAAAATTGATGTAAAAAACTTTCAAGGGTTTTTTTTGAATCTACAAAAATTATGTTTGGTTCTAGAATTTAATCTTTGCATGACCTTTTACTGCCTCCATAAACCTGGATCAATAACACTGAGGAGGAGGAGGAGGATGAAGAGGATGGTAGCTAAGGTTTATTGACCAGTTACAGGATGCCAGCCTCTATGCCTTATATACACTGGATAAGCTTCTGGAGCGTAACAGCCTCAGAAACTCCCCAGGCCTCAACCTGTCCTGCAGTAACACAAAGCAAAAAGGGATTGGACAGCAACAGGGCCCTGTACCCTGGTTTGGTTCGTCCTCTGTGCCTTTGCCCCTGGCCCCATGGGTCACGGCTGGTTTTTCCATTGGAGAATTTAAGGGGCATCTCACCAAATGAACTTAGAATTTGATTCCTAATTTTTCTCTTTTTGCAACCTCGAATACCAAATACAGATGAAAGATTTTTACCCACCGGGGAAGTTTCTCAACTGGGATTCTGGCATCTTGTGCTTCAGGTTCTGGAGCACTGAAGTAAACAGTATTAGAAAAGAGAAATGTCATTGGTATAATCAAGGAACAAGGAAATAACATAACCCAATGAGTGTATGGTACAAAACTCCCAATTAATACATGTGGTACTCAAAGACAAGACATCAACTAATTACCAGTGGTTTTACCTCAAAGGGGATTTGCATGTGGAGAGCCAGCTGCGCAGAGGGGAGTTTTGTGATTTGCGCTGCATGAGTTATAATTTGAATCTTCTTCAGTGACATTATATTAATATATTTCTCACATGATTCATACTGATTTAAAATGGTCAGGTAGAATTTTTCTGAATATTCTGAGTCTCCTCTTAATTTCTTTCCTTATTTACAATAATAGTACATGGTCATCAGAACAATGTTGGAAAATTCAAAAAAATATATAAAAGAAATCATAATTACCTATTATCCCACCAGTCCTGAAACTCACTGTATTTTCTCCAGGTCTATTATCTATACACAGAAACATCAACATGGGGAATGTGTGTGTGTGTGTGTGTTTACATACAAAGTTGGGATCATACTGTACAGTTAGATCCTGTGGTTTCCACTTAACATTGTAAATCGTGAGGCAAATATTTCTTTCATAATATGCTATAATGTATTTGGCCCTATTTCTCATAAATATCCATACAGATCGTAGAATAATGTACAATTTCCTCACACTGCTGTTCAATTTAAAAGAGAAAACAGCATACGATTATTCTGCAGTGCAGCATGCTTACCCTTTTCCTGATAGCGCTGCACAAATTGGACTCCTGTAATTCTCGGCCACAACTCCGCAAGAGGTACACCGAGTTTTAAATATGCTACCTGAAAAACACAAGCAAGCAAGACTAGAAATAATATCATCAACAGCAATTGTCTCCATGTCCAAAGGTACAAAGTCACTTAGTTTTTATATTTCATTTCAGCAAGTGGGCCTCCCCCGGTTATCGCGGGGAATGTGAAGGCATGTAGTACTACTGAACAAACCGACAGCATCTGCCGTCCAGGCTTTGTAACCTGGGGGGAAGAGAGGCAGATGGAATAATGTCCTCCGTGACCAAGGAGCTCTCAGATTACTTGGAGTTAAGTTCCGGTGGAAACGAACTGGTCTACAGGGTAGAGGAGGCCAACCAGACCTAAGGGCACGATTTACCAGGTACATGATTGATAAAGGTTCAGTAGCTTGAGATGTGTTTGCAAATCTTAATTTCAGCTTAATAAAACTTCAACCCAGATCAATCAATCAATAACCAACTGGTAAGTGAAGAAAACTTAAAATGAGGAACTATTGAGCTAGCCCACTGATGGTGACTACAGTTGACTGCGTGTTCGCCATGTGCCGGTGTTGCGCTGAGCGCGTCACACGCTGTGGTGGACGCATGTTGTTCCGCTCTGTCCAGCGTCACCTAGCTGAGGAACCACCTCTCCTCTATCCCACGCTGAGCTGATGGAGCTGTCAATTACAGCCTGAAATACAAGTTTGCGCACACGTTGCAGATTGGCCCAATCATAGCAGCCTAGCCCTCTGGTGGTAGCGTTTGGTCAAAAAGGAGGTCAGTGACCAGGCGAGGCCATGCAGAGGTTCATCTTCTGAGGAGAGAGCTGAGCTGGGTGAGCCTGCAGCCGCTGAACACTACCTTTGCTGGAGCGTGGAGACGATCAGCTGCAGAGGGAGACGTGAACTAACTCAGAGTCAACAAAGCAAGGGGAGGAGAGGCAGACAGGCCGGGAGAGAAAGACAGGGAGCCTGCTACTGACATCAGCTCCACCCCGGGCTCCTCAGTTTTGTGAGCCAACATACCTATTGTGTCAGTGTTAGCATGACCACCTTTCCCCATGTTAACATCTCTCAAATTCAGATGTGTCCTGCAACTGCCACCAGCCACATGACCGGTGTGACATGACTCCCATAGCCAGCACTTGCACAGACTTGTGGAAGGTTAACACCAATGACAGATACACGAGGTGACTTGTTAACATCGGCATCCTGACTGGACAAAGGCGGCCCCTGCACGTTTCAGCCAACACACCACGTGAGGGCCACTGGGGGTAGAAGCAGAGTCCTTGCTGTTGTCTAGAACCCTTCTGCCGCCACCTGCTGGTAAGATCGAGACAGGCCCGATACCAAAGCTGCACAAGGTGTGTCAGCAGCTTGGGAGAGAAGCCCAGGGGTGAGAGAGGGGCACCCTCTTAGGAAATGCTGCATTGCCGATCCCCTCGGTGGCACAGAGCACGGCAGTGTATGGCAAACATAGCCACTGGTTCCTCGGACTCATTTACAAGAAATTCAGAAGAAATATCTTAACCACTTTATTTCACCCATATGTTGTTTTTTATGTGTGAGAGTGATAGTTTCTAAAAACGTGTATCTAAGGAAGTCTTAACAAGCCCTTTCTATAAGTATAAAATAGCAATTCTAAGGGATAATAGAATAAGATCACATGGTTTGGGCAGATTATTTTCTTTCTTTCTAAGTAGCACATTAAAAACATGATACATCTTGAAATTGATGACATCTTCAATCTGATGAAAGGAAGGGCTCCCTTTTATTTTTACCTAAATTAGAAGAGAGTTCTCATCACTCGAAACCAAAAAGTCCCAACTAATATGCATACACACGTATTATCTTATTCAGTCCTTAAAGTAACTGGATAAGAGAGGTTCTGTCCGTTTGACACGCTCTGCACGGCAGTGGCACAGCCCACATTCTGACACTGCAGATAAATGAGAAGGCCAGGTGGAAACACCATCCCAGTCCAGTAGAAAAAGGTGCCAAAAAGACACGTGGTTAGTAGGTGGCTAACGCTGCTGGGACACAAAAGAGAGATGGGATCCCAGCGAGCAGTGCTCAGCTTTCATCGTCAGGGTGACCGCAGCCTAGGCAAAAAGGGGCCGCTTCGCAGCACGCACACACATCACTCCCCACTGGGTCACTGTTTCTGGGAATTCCACAATTAGACATGCATTCCTTGGGACTGATGTTTCATAGACTCTTAAATGCAAATGTCCTTGGGGAAAAAATCCTTGCATGCCCATTTATGTTCTTGTATGATGGATTTATTAGATTTCTGGTGAGAGCAAAGAGGGGAATGAATTAAGAGGACAAGAGGGAAAAGGGGGTTGTCATTAGGGCAGAGAACGGAAGCCAGAGGGACCTAAGACAAAACCCACGTGGGTCACAGATGTGGTGGGCTTGATAGTGAAAGTGACTGAGCTGGCAGCTTCTTAAAGGCTGGAGTGCTTAGCAGAAGCACAGCCTCAGTGGACAGTGCCAACTGGGGGACAAAGGGAAAGTAGACAGATACCCCCGGGAATGCCAAGATCTTCCTGTGCTACATCCTATTAAAGGCACAGCTGTTCAATGGCCCAAACCCCCTGGTCCCTTCAGTGCAGCTGGGCAGTTGTGTCTGAGCACAACCCCCTCAACAGAACTCCCCGGGGAGGAGGGTGCATGCAGCTGTGCAGACCGGCGCTTTTCCAGGATCACCAGTGCATACCGGACACCTGTGCATCTTGTCAACTGCAGATCGTTTTAGTGAGTCCAGGTGGGAAATGGCAGGACATGTGTTTTGTTTTAGTTTTTTTAAATTGATTTGAGAGAGAGAGAGAGAAACATCGATTTGTTGTTCCACTCACCTGTACATTCCTTGGTTGTTTCTTGTATGTACCCTGATGGGGGATCAAACCTGTCACCTTGGTATATGGGGACAATGCTCCAAGCAACTGAGCTACCTGGCCAGGGCAGGACATGTGTTTTAAAGTCTGGTTCCCTCCCCATGTGAGGTTGAGGGTCCTCACCATGAATTTCCAGAAGGTTCTTGGTGCCAGCCTTGCGGTGCAGCTCATCGATGTTTTGGGTGATGACTGTGACCCGGCGGCCCTGCTCACGCAGCCGGGTCTCACACTTGGCGATGGCGAAGTGCCCGGGGTTCGGCTCTACGCGCTGTATGACTTCCCGCCGGTAGTGGTAGAATTCCCACACTAGGGACGGGTTTTGGGCAAAGGCCTCAGGAGTGGCCAGGGCCTGGGGGTAAGAGAGGAGGCAGGAGTCAGGGAGGGAAAGAGGTGCCAAAGCTCCAGAACTCAGGTAGGGGGCGTGGCTCCTGCGGGGATGGGCAGTCGCGGGAAACACTCGCAGGCCCCTTTTTCTCTACACGGGAGCCACGCAGCTTTGGGAGGGTGCAAGTGGGCCGTCTGCTGCAGGTCCACACAGCGTGGCAGACCTGGGCAGGGCCTGGGCTAGAGGTAGCCTGAGTCCCAATCCTGGACAACAAGAGACCTGAGAAATCAGTTTTAAGTTCCTCAATTATAACTCAGGGAAAATGCAATCTGTCCCATTTACCACTCAGGTAAGTTATGAACATGAAGTCAAGCAGGAAGGTAATTTAGGTTGGAGCTCCAAAATACGTGAGGTCAGTATCATTTGTCCAGGAAAAAAGTGAAATGTACAATGCCCAAATGAGATATAATGACCACAGTTGAGAAACTCAGTTTTATCCCTGTAATTACAGCTACACACTCACCAAAGGTATTATATTAACAAACCATATAAAAATACGTGTTTTATAGTGCGACTCCTCTTCTAGGACAGACGAATCTCATTTTTGGGAACAGAGCAGTAGCGGTCTGGGGCAGACAGCTGACGGGAAAGGGCACCAGGGAACCTTGGGCAATGACCGAAGTGTTCAGTATGCTGACGGTGGCGGTGGCGGAATTGCGCATTTTATCTTACAGTAAGGTCCCCATCTGCCTGGCAGTCACGGGAGTGGATCGCCTATGCTGTGGATTGTGCGTGGCAACCCTGTACTTCCGTCCTGCCTGCCCTCCACCTGCAGCCCAAGCGGCCTGGGCAGTTCAGAGGTAACACAGGACCCTGGATATACAGGGTGGGCAAACATAGGTCTACAGTCATTAGCAAATAAATAATACTACAAGAATCACCTCTGTGTTTCGCGTACTCAAAGTAAACCCACTTTTGCCCACCCCATGTGTGCTGGGAACACAGAGGGCGTCAGACGTGGTGCCGGATGCCTTAGCTGTGTGCAGGCTCTGAGCTGCTCTGCTCTCACAGGACGGGCCCCCTCCCTGCGTTCCTCCTAGCACCTGCTGCCCCCCTGCGCTCCTCTAATTCAGGGCCTGCTCTCTGCGGCTCATCTTCCCTGTGGGACCCTGAGGGCCCTCTGCTCTTCCTTCTCCCCTCCTTCATCTTGAAGGTGGTGATCCTCATGTCCATATCCCTGGGCCTCGCCTGGAGGGTGCTGGAGAAGTGACAGTACATCCTAAATGTTTGCCATCCTGAGACTTTCAATATAGGAAAGAAGGGCAGGTTCATTAATCCCTCGCACAACGAGAAATTACCTACTGAATTTGGAAGGCATGTACTGAAGTAATTATTTGTGTCTGGCTTCATTCAACCAACAAAAACCTGTTAAGCACCCACATTGTTCCAGAGTTCTGGGAGCTGGTGGGGGGGAGATGAATAAATCAGACAAAATCCCCCACCCTCCCAAAGTAGGGATTTCCTGGGGGAGGGGAGACTGACAGCAGAGGGAATAACCTGGGGCACGGAGCACCCCACCCTGGACTCAGTGGTGGCTGCACTCTGCGTACATTTGTAATAAGTCATTGAATTGTCCACTTAAAATTGGCGCATTTTATTGTATGGATAATACACCTCAATAAAAACTCAATTTCTTTAAACCTACATTCTAAGGGCCTTCATATAAAGTTTTGAATATCAAGCTCTAGGCTTTCAATAATTGAACTTCAGTTTTAATGTGAAACATTCACAGAAACTTAAAAAATTTGTAATACTTAATTTCAATATATATAGTAATGACTCGTGCTAACCAAGGTTTTCTGATTCTACTTTAATTACTGCAAGAAATCTAACTGTTATCTGAATAAATGCAATCTGTACATACCTAGAAAGTAAGGGATGTAGCTGCTTTGTTTAAACGTCCGATCTTAATCATATGGATGCTGTGTTGATGCCAAAGTGAACAGGTCAAGGGTCATAAGTTAATTTCAAAACTTTGCTCTCTGAGTTTCAGGCATCAGTGTATGTTCTGAGTCAAACTCTTATGATTTCATTCAGAAGAGCCTCTTAATATTCTGGAAACTCTACTAACCTGAGATTGCCACCTTCTCCAATAACCTCCGGCTCCTCTGAAAGTCGGAATCCCACTTTCAGCACTAATGCCAGCCCCGGAAATGACAACTATGTGCTTTGCTTTTGCAAAAAACTTCCGAAAATCGGCCATATCTAAAGAGAGAATAAAACTTTATCAATCCAGGGCATCATTTGGATTACATCCGTATCAATTGTCTGCCTAGGTTTCCCTTGCTGTCCGAAAGTAGAGTGCTCCTATGAAACCTTGCACCAAGTGAAGAAGCAACTACCTCAGGACACATTTTGCTAACAGTTGCACACAATAAATGGAGATAAAGCACAGATGCTCACAGACACAGTTCAAAGCTCTGGCGCTTGGTGCCGAATGTAGTTCCAGAGAAGGAGCTTGGCAGGGCTGCTCTTGCTTCTGCTTGGGGTGTGCGCTGTCTCTATAACTCACTGCAAAATAAATGCTGAACGCTACTTTTGTTTTTCACCTTTTTTCATAAATGCAAAAATACTCTGGATTTCCTTTGGCTAGCAAAAACAGGTACTGATGTAGGCTTTTTGTAATAGCAAATTGGTATAGAGCAAACTTTTTTAAAGCAGACAATACCTGTATTTTGCAACTTGACCTTACATGAAACTGGACTTTAAGATACCCAAATAAAATCATTCCTGTGCATGAAGATGCCACCATGGCCTTGCTGTGTGAATGCACAACATCTTAAGAAAGACGCAGGGCCTTCAGGCACACAGCGCTGGCCCTGAATCTCAGCTCTCCCTGGGCTCCCTCAGCAATCTGACATGCACAGTAGTGCCCTTGCTACAGCAGTGCTGGTATAAAGATTGAAAGAGGCTAATGGATGAGAATGCATCTTCCTTCATGAAAGTAAAGATAAGGTTTTGTGTTTATATGTGTGTGTGTGGACTGTCCTCGGGCCCACTGGACCCCAAGGTGAAGTTTACCTCTGAAACAAATGTCCCTAACCCAAACTTGGAAGTGCCAGAGACTTATTCAGGGCCCAGCATGTGGCTGAGAACACTGCTCTCTCAGACACTGTGGCTCTGCAAGCCCCGAGTGAGGGGTAAGTGTGTGCTGTGGCCCCAGCCAGGTGTAAGCTGTACAGAGCTGAGCATAAGCTTCAGGGAGAAGAGAGACCCCCCTCAGCCCTCCACTGGAGAAGCAAGCGCCAGACCAGCACTGCCTGTGGCTGATCTGGGCCACTGGAGCACATATCTTTTAGGAGGCCAGCCTGTGCTAAAGCATTGAAAAGTTTAGCAAAAGTGGACATTCAGTTCCACAGCTGATGGAGCAGGCTTGCTGGTCTTCTACCCTGGGGGCAACGGCAACCAAGGTTAACCCGTGGACTGAATGAGCACACCCTAAGAGATGGAACCAGTGACAGGCAGGATGGAGGAAAGGAAGAGAGATAGTGGGGTGGGGGCTCGGAGTTGAATGTTAAAGGGAATGTGACTTCATTTTGTCCCCCAAGCTGGTAAAAAGGATCCCATTGATTTCTCATACTTGTTGGCTCCATCTAAGCAGGAGTAGCACTTCCTCACCCTCCCAAGCCCAGAACCACCTCTATGGCCCATGCAGGACAGAGAATTTCAAAAAAGACTCCATCTCCCCTCCCTTCCCCTTCCTTTCTGACTACTGGGAAGAGTGAACAGAGAGTCAAAGCAGACTCTCAGAAACAAAGGCGCAGAGGCTCCAGCTCCACATTCCTGGAGCTCTCTAGGATACTTTTCTGCAGCAAGGCTCAAAGGAATGAAGGTGCTTCAGGCACACTGTTGCCTTTCGGTATAACCAGCCCAACTCCCTGCGGCCATTCTAACACTGCCTACACTCACTCCCCTTTCAGAAATGGATGGGTGTGAAAAATAAGGCACACTTCTGCTGTCTAACCAGGAAGATTTCCAGAAAAGAAACCCAGTCTGATCCCTGAAAGAACAAGATGCTAAATAAGAAAATATACAAATACTTTTCTAGGAACTAGTTATATGACTCCTGGATTGAAACCCTACAGACATCCTTAAGGACCTCAAAGTTCACCCATAAAACTTTCTCCTGCTCTAAGGGGTTTTCTACCCCAAATGTAAAGTCTGATGAATAGATTCCCAGATCAGAGTGACTTCTATTAAGGTACCACTTTAAGCAACTTCTAGAAACAAAAAAGTCAGCTCGGGTTTTGTTCTTGGAAAAGAGGATTTAAGATATAACAATGTTAAAGCAGTGTGAAATCTTATTTTGAAAAGACATTTCCTAACTGCTAAAGAAAAACACATCAGCATGTTTCACATTCAGACCCAGGTGGCCCACTTTTGGTCATGCACACACTCCTGGGAGCTGCCACAGCCGCCAGCGGCCTGTCCTGCACAGCTGTGGACATCAGGGGGCTGGGCGGCTCAGCGGGACTGGGTTCTTTGGGTTCTCTATCATTGCTGAGACTGGGCAAAATGGAAGGAGGCACTATTACAATTCAGCATACTCGCAGTATTAGGAAGTTATCCAAAAGTGAAAAATGAAGCAAAAAGAGTTCAGCATGGCCTTTCAATGCCACGCGGAAGCGCAGTTTAACAGGCCCACCTAAGGGTCACTTATTACATAAATCTGCTACACTCTACACCACTATCCAGTAAGGGTGCAGGTATGTTACCTTGGCAGTTTTTGTCCAGTAGAGATACAGACCATTTCTGTCCAGTAAAAACTCTAACCCCGTGTGACCCTGTAGGACAATCACCAGCTTGTCTCCCCTGCAGGGAGGGGTTCAGAATACAAATCATGTGTGAAAGGCTTAAATGCAAATATTCTGAGAGTAGCAACGAAATGTCTTAAATGGACTTACCTTGACTCTTAAGAGATCATCTCTGACCTGTCCTGGAAGGGACTGGTCTAAGGAGAAATGGACAGAGTGGCCTTCTCCAAAATCTGGCCCACACCCACTTCAATATAAAACACTCCCCTCAAAGTGTAGGAATTTTCAGGTACTTCAAATTCCACTGGAGATGAGAAGGCAGGCTAAGAAAGACCTACCTGAACTTGGACGAGCCATTGTTAGGCAAATCTTGGTCCCTGAGGCAGCCGGAGATTTCAGTCCACAATACAGTTGGGAGATGAATCGGCTGGGGACAATCTGGAGAGGTCCCATCGGGTTTCTTTATAGTACTAATTCTTGAGATGGGCTTTAGGAAAATCACAAAAACAGAAAAAAATCAGAAAATACTTGTATTTCACAAAAATGTATACATATATGTAAATAAAAGTAAGAAGGCCCTTAAAAATCTTTAGTGTCAGATCTTCATGGTGTTCAGCCTCTAAAACAGCTGTTGGCAATTTGTTCTCAGGAGCCCTTAGGTGCCTGGTGCAGTGGTTCTCATGTGTTGTCCCCAGACCAGCAGCAAAGGCATCACCTGAGATCTTGTTAGAAACGCAGTCATGGGCTCCAACCCCAGCCCATGAATCAAACACTTTGGGGTGGGGCCCACATCTGATGGCCAGGTGATTCTGATGAATGCTTAAGTTGGGGATCCACTGCCTCAGAGGCTTGAGATGGGGTTAGACATGAGAATTCATTTGAAAAACAGGTTCCCCTGCTTTTAAAAAGGTGTGAAAACCACTGGCCTCTCTCTGAGAGTGTAAATTCTGAGATCTGAATTAAGCAGGAAATATATTTTATCATGACAACAAATACGACAAAGATAATATCATGTCAAAGAAATTTGTCTTTTTTTTTAATCCTCACCCAAGGACATACTTACTGATTTTAGAGAGCGGGAAGGTAGAGGGGGAGAGGGAGGGAAACAGCACTGTGAGAGCAAATCATCGATTGAGTTGCCTTTCGTATGCACCCCAAGTAGAGACAGAACCCACAACCTAGGACTGGGAACCGAACCTGCAGCCCTTCGGTTTAGGGGACAAGGCTCAAACCAACTGAGCCGCACTGGCCCGGGCGGAAACTTGTGTCTTAAAGCACATTTGGTAAATCTTCATTCCTGAGGAATTTATAAAAGAAAAGGAGACACAGAAAAAGACACTTTTTGGATCAATGACATCAACGTGGTAATTGGCAGAGCTGACTTCTCTCTAGCGGGTCAAATTATGAGAAAAACTCAAGATTAAAAGTTTGTGGATACAGGAAAAATAGAAAAATAACGTATTTCCTAAAAGTTTACAACTCCTTTGGAGAACAACCTATCAAAATTATACATGCATGTTCCCTTTGACCTAGCAATCCCTAGTTTGGACATTTTACAACAGTGAGACTTCCACACACCCAAAATGACACATCCACAGGGTTGTTCTTCAGATCATTATGATTAACAGCAGGAGACTGGAAACAACCTAACTGACCATCTGCAGGGGACGAGTTCAACAAACAATGGCACACTCGTGACCTGCGACATGGCTGCTGTGTGAAAGAGTGTGCGCATGATTGTACTGGCAGGGCATTCCCGAACAGACAAAACTGTGGGCACGGATTGCCTATCCGTGGTTGCCCGAGCAGGGAACAGTGAGCACACAAAGGCCGGGAGGGGCTTTTGAGGTAATGGAATTGCTCTATGTCTTGATTACAGTGATAATTACATGATTGTGTCTGTCAAAACCCATAGAACTCAACACTAAAAAAGGGTTAATTTTACTGTATGTAAACTCTAAAATAGTCTTAAAATACAAAAATGTGTACAGGATTTCAGTTTTGCAAGATAAAGAGTTCTGGAGATGGTCTGCACAACATGAATGGACTTAACAACATTGAACTGTAACCTTAAAAATGGTTAAGGTGGTAAATTTTGTGTGTATTTAAAATAAACCAGAAGGCCCTGGCTGGTATGGCTCAGTAGATTGAGTGCCAGGCTCTGAACCAACGGGTCGCCAGTTTGATTCCCAGTCAGGGCACATGCCTGGGTGTAGGCCAGGTCCCCAGTAGGGGGTGCACGAGGGGCAACCATATGCTGATATTTCTCTCCCTCTCTCCTCTTCCCTTCTGTCTAGAAATAAATTTAAAAATATTTTTTAAGATATTCTTAAAGAAAATAAATAAATAACCCAAATGAACAAGTCTAATTAAATGTCATTGGTTGGTTGAGTCAGTGTTTATAAGCGGACAGCTTGCTGGCTTCACAAGTTTTTGAGTGTTGGTATCAGTGGCGCAGAAGATAGTGGCAGGTTAAAAATAAACGTACGGACGATGAGGCTCAAAAACATGTGAGTGCCAAATCAGATTATTTAATGCCATCGCCATGCCAATGTTCAGATTTAGAATGTTAAAAAACAAAACAGAATAGAGGCATTCAGGCAGCGAGCACAGAGATGGCTGGCGAGGCGGGAGGCACAGCTTGAGGAAACCAAGTAAGTTTTTCTATTAAAAAAAGATAGGAATTAATATAATTGTATAGGAAATGTAAATAGTGGAAATACTTATCGAGATATGCTTAGCATTAAAAATTCAAAGTAATTTTTACAACTTAAAGATCTTAAGAAAATATGAAGACTCAGGAAAAGAAAAATATTGCTAGAACATGATGGAGATTAAGAGATGAAACTACTTAATGTAATAATTTTCAAAGAAATGGCCGATAGGACTCCAAAGTCTGAATTCAAAAAGACTTAAGTTGAAAGGCAAACTTTTAAAATGCCATTAAGACATAGGTGACATATAACAATCATCATTTTAGAGAAGCAAAGATGGAGATGATTAAAATATTTTAAAGGCCGTCTTTTAAAAAGATTAAAGGTGACTTAAGAGATAGACTTTCAAATACATGGCGCAGGGAAGATGGCGGCATTTGAAGCCTAGTGGATCTGAAGGCATTGCTAGATTGGCAAATGTTCATTTATGAGTGGTAGGATAATATTTTGGGGAAAGACTAGAAATTTGAAGGGGAAAACTCGGAAGACAAGTGTACAGGAAGGTGAAGACGACTTAGAAGGTAGGAAAATAGAAGATAAAACGCTAGGAAGAGAAAAACTAAACCCAAAAGGTAGAAAGCAAAAGTATTGACAAAGCAGAAAAACAAAGCTATTAAGGGCGCAAATACAAATTTAGTAGAAAACTAGAAGATAGAAAATGAGAGGAGACAAGCTTAGTAGAAAACTAGAAGATAGAAAATGAGAAGAGACAAGTTTAGTAGAAAACTAAAAAAAAAAAACAGAATAAAGACATTCTCTCTAATCTGATAGAGATCTCCAAAATACAATGTCGTGGGGGAAGAGTCCGGTGCAAACAGTGTTCTGTGAGAAACAAGGATATGAGTACATACCATAGTACTTATTTCCATTTATGATTTTTTTAAAAAATGGAAGTATTCCCAAGAGAGTAGTAAAAAAGAACTGGGGCTGGGATGGGGTACAGGATGCATGGACACAGGAGGGGAAGCAAGGGACGTTCAGTGTGTGTGCGTGTAGGTTGTCTGCACCATCGAGGCTCTACAATGCAGCGGGACACCGGGAACACGCTTGTCGTGGAGCAGTTGCAAGGAGAGCAGCAGCAGCCAAGAGCAACTGCAGGGCGTCCCAGCAACAGTGTTAGAAATAGGGGTTGGGCTTGGGTTAGCTAAGGTTGGGGAGGGTTCAAGGAGGTGAGGCTTTATTCTGGATTGGATGCTGTCAGGAAACAGGACACCCTGACTGAATATTTTAGTGAATCTGATCTAAAAGGTAAAAGGAGTGAAGTGAGGCTGGAGCTGTGATTAGTTCATAAACAGCAGGCCCTGGTATTAGCCAGGATAAGAGGATGTTTTGTCATTTTTGTGGTTAAGACATGTTCTTGTTTTTATCTAGGCTTAGACCTATTATGCAGTTGTCTTATTTGTGTCCCAGTTCATCATGGTCACAGGCTAGCCTTGCTTGAGGTTGGTGTCTTGTAAAATTATTTACATTCCACAGGAGAATACCAAGGCCTATTAGATAGTGCCAGGCCAAACATTGGAAGCAAATCAAATGTCCATCAACTTATAAATGGGTGAACAAATTGTGTGGTCCATCAATACAAAGAAATACTGTTCAGCAATAAAAAGAACAAACTGCTAATACATAAAACAACGTGGATGAATTTTTAAAGTATTGTGCAAAATCAAATAAATAAATAAAGTATTATGCAACCTGCAGTGGAAAAATCTGGCAGACTACCTTAACCAAATGTCAAAGTTAATCCCCAATAATAAGCATACTAACTTCATGTAATTCTTGATACGATGCAATAAGAAGGACAAAATATCACTTGCGTTTTTCCCCCCAAAATGCATTAGTTTGATTTAATTATAAGAAAACATCAGACAAGCCCCAATGAAGGGGACATTCCACAGCAAAACTGGCTCTTCAAAAAAGTGATCAAGGATGAAAGAGAAAGACTGGGGACTTGCCCCAGGTTGGAGACTAAACAGAAAGGACAACCGAATGGCATGTGAAATCCCAGACTGGAGTCAAGACAGGAGAAGGATCGTCACAGGGAGAACTGGCAAAGTCTGAAGCCTGCACGTTAGCTGCTAGCACTACACCACTGTACGTGTTCTAGATCAGACCGTTGTACTCGAATTACCTCAGCCGTTACCTTCAGAGGAAATTGGGCAAATAGTACATGTAACATTTCTGTAAACCTAAAAATATTTCAAGATAAAGTTTTCTTTGAAAAAAGGAAATGAGAAAAGCATTATGCTAAGTGAAAGAAGCCAGACCCCAAAAGGCTACACATTGTTTGAGACCATTTACATGATATTATGAAAGGGCAAAACTGTAGGTACAGAGATCACAGCCGTGGTTTCCAGGGTGGGGGTGGGGGGGAGGAGGCAGGGAGGGCCAGGGAACGTTAAAGCAATAAAAAATTCTTTGTCTTTATTCTGCGGTGATTTTCAAAATTCGTAGAACTTTACAATAAAAAACGGTGAATTTTACAGTATATAAATTGTACTTCAATACACCTCACTTAAACACATGACATTTTCATTGTAATCTGTCTCTGCTGTAACCAAAAAAACTGGGCAAGAAGTGGATGATACTGCAAAAGAGAAAAATGGTGTAGTGTTGGTTTCCGGAACACCTCAGAGGACGAGCCCCTCTGGCTGCCTGGAGTCACTTCCTCAGAGAATGCAGGTCAGAGCCAAAGGGAGTGCCAAAAAAAGGCCCTTGGCTGATGGGGTGCCAGCGGGAGAAGGAGGGCAGACCCAGATGCCCCCCCAGCCCAGGAGAGCCACCCTGGGGAGCAGCTTGTAGACTCGAACATTGGAATGCCGACCATCGTGAAAATCACCCCAGTGCCCTATTTAAAGGAAGCGTGGGGGATAATAGCTTGGCATGGTTTTCAACCAGCACAGGCATGATCAGCTTTTGACAAACTTCAATTCGTTTGGAAAAACTAATTATTTGGAATACCTCAGTAATAGACAAGTGAGGTGTTACTATAGTTTTCTTTAATTATGGAAAAATTTAAACATGTATGAAAAGAGAAGTTATTTTCTCATCACCTAGCTTTGATAATTATCAAGAAAAGGGGTTTTTCTCAGATCCATTTGAGGCTTTAAGATATTGTCATAGACGATGTTGTTAAACCCTCACATCTTGAGAACTGTGAAGATTAAAGTACCCAACAGTCTCTACCTGTACTAAAAGCTCCTTACATGTTGCATAAGGTTACTTGTGCTATCATTTTGAGCTTTCTATATTATCTTTACTTATTTCTATCAAAGATGAAGTTGTGTGAGTCCACTGTTGCTAATATTTTAATTTGGAGATATCAATTTGATCCAAAAAATTCTTTTCTTCTTCTGTCGATTTAAATTTTTTTTTAAGTGTTGATTGACTTTAGAGAAGGGAGAGAGAAAAAAATATCAAGGTGAAAGAGAAATATTGATCGGTTGCCTCACATATGCACCCTGACCCAGAATCGAACCCCCAACCTTCTGGTATAGGGGACAATACTCCAACAAACAGCCATACCAGCCAGGGCTTCTGTTGATTTTAAATGTTAGCAAACATTCACATTTATTGTCAAAGAATTCTGGATAACTCCTGAATAATCTGTCATATTTTTTCTCAGACATGAAGGCAGGATTTTAAAAGTCATAAAGAATTTGAAAGAACTTAAAGATTTAAAATCCAGTCAGCAGAGGTGTGGACGAAAAAGGGGATCTAGGAAAGTGACCTCACAGGGTGATCTGATCATAAATTCCTACTCGGACAAGTCATGGTGGACAGTCACACTGCAAGCATGTAACTTTTTCATACAGGGTTATCTTTGCCTTAAGCAAGCCCTGCCCACTGTTCTTGTGCATCTAGGCTAACACACCTCTGAAATAAGCACGTGATCACCATCCAGTGATCACGTAATCTTGTTCATGTAATTTTCCTTAGTTCCCTCCTTAATTTCAATGCATAAAAGAAACTGCAAAACTTGTTCTCCAGAGCATGAGAACTTGCTTTCTGGCAATGTTGTCAGTTTAGGCTCAAATAAATTCTTGTAAAAATTCACTACAGGTTTGGAAGCTCTTATGTCAATAGAGGAAACAACGTAAAGCAGTTGACTGTACTGCTGTACATACAGCTCTTCTACATGAGGATCTAAAAGATTGGTCTTCTCGATAGCTGTGAAGTGAAGGCAAAACTTCATTCTATTCTGAACATGTGTTGAATTTGTTGCTAATTATGAAGAGTTGTCAAATATTTGAGAATATTAAGAGATTTTTAATTGTAGAATTGACAAGATTAGGACTTGTATTTTCTGGGTAAAATGTTACTAATTTTTCATCTAAGTTTTTCTACTCAAATGTTTGTGTTATTAAGTAATGTTTCAACATTTCCAAAAATCACTAGTTTCTAGATGTTTTGCCTAGGCAATGCAATCAACGAGTGTTTTGTAGAAAGATAGTTTTAGTACTTGTGTGAAGTATGTCTGATGACACATATATATATGTATTTTATATATAACATATGCATGCATACACACACTCATGGATTGTATGACTTCAAAAATACTTTCTAAATGTGTATTTTTTTAAATTTCGAATCTACCGCACTAATTTATTATTAGTGAAATCTAAGTATTCTTTGTCTATCTGATGTCATGAATGAACAAATCAGTGAGAAAATTTGGGGCTCCTGGTTACAAAATCTATTCTGCTGCCTGTTCGTTTAGTCAACATTACACTTTTTAAAAAAAAAATGAATGTGGGAATTGTTTTGCTAGATTTTCCATTAATTTACAAGATGTTCTGCAAGAGTCTCTGTAAATGTGAAGACAAAGCAGAGAATGAAAACAAACTGTTCACAACATTTTTGGTCAGTGCCACCCGAAATTTATTTCCAAGATCGGAAATACTTAGAACATAAGGCTATTTTAAAGATACAAGCACAAAGTATTTATTGGAAGGGCTGTGTTCGAACATCTATCTCCTTTCCTGCAGGAGTCGAGTGGGCAGTGTTCTACCTTCCACATGCTTACAACCCTGTCCAAGTGCAAAAGCAAGTTTCGGGAAGAAAAGGGAAAGGCAGCAAGGCAACAGAAAGCAAGGCAACTCAGGTCGTCTGGTCCAGAAAACCCCAGGGGTGCAAACTGCCCTAGGTAATTATTCTGCCTTGGTTGTACCTTCAGGGTAGGAAGACAAACCCCAGGGGAGGAAACAAACTCATTCATCAAACCAGTCATTGGGAGCTGAGGGGGCAGAAGAGGTTCCCAAACACTGACATTACTCTGGGTGAATGGCAGTCCCCTGTTTATCCAGCCTTTCTTATGAAACCTGAAACTCACCTGCGGAATCAGAAAAAAAGAAAAATGTATGTTCTCTTGTGAAAAAAAAAGGGGGGGCAACCTACTGAAAAATACAATAAATGAATATAATAAATGACAGGTTATACTAGGAATGCAAGAAAAATTTTTTACAAAAAATAAAGTACATGATAAGTATATCGCAAAGGAACTCCAGAACCTTACATAGGCACTCAATAAATACTTTTTGCACACCTACAAGCTAAATTAATGCAATGCACTAGTCCTCAGCTACCAACACTGGCAGACTCATTCCCCTCCCTCCTCTACCACCTATGCTCTTGTCAAGGTCACCGTCTACCTCCACCTTCCTAAACCTTGATTATGTCCAGTCTCCGACCCACCTGATCACCTCTCCTCTCCAGGAAACTCTTGCGTCTCCTGACTTTCAGAAGACACCCTCGCCTGTTTTCCGTCTAGCTCTCTGATGCCCCATCCTCCCAGGGCTCCAGCCGGCCTTCCCCCTCCTCTGTCCAAAAGACAGCTCCCAGTCACACAGCCAAGCACGAGCTCCGCAGCTTTCCCCAGACCTTCAACCCACAAACCTTAGGGAATCACCATCCTGGGCCCTGGCTTCTCCTTCCAGGCTGGTCACAGACCTCACAGCCGTACCTTTAAACTACGCCCCGAATCCGACGCCCAAAGTCACCACCCTAACCCCAAGACCCCATCATCTGCCACCCTGGACGCTGCAGTGACCAGCGTCACTGTACACAAAGGGCCCAGGGCTTCCCCTTCACAGCGGCCCACCAGGCCCAGTAGCTCCCGCCGCGTTACTTTCCAGCCCTGTTTCCTACCCCCTCCCTCGTCTGGGGCCGCGGCAGCCCCAGTGCTGGGCGGGAGGACACTGGGCCTCGGGTATCCGCACGTGGGAGTGTCGGAGGCTGGCCCCGCGCCCAACCCTCCAACCGCCCCCAAGCCCCCAATGCTCCAACCCCCGCCAACGCAGGGAACCTCGGAACCCGGGGGAAAAGATACTAGGCAGCGCATGCGCGCTCCACCCCCGCCCTGGGTCCGCAGGCGTCCCGGCGCGCAGCCCGCGGCAGCGCGGGTCGGCCAGGATCCCTCCCCGGCGGGAGCTGGGCGAGGTTGCCGGGACCCCAGCCGGGGCGGAGACGCACCTGCTGGAAGCGGCTACTGCGGCAGCAGTGCCCCTAGCGCGGGGACCGTCGAGGGGGCAGCGGGGCGGGGCGGAGCGGAGCGACTCAGCTCCCAGGGCTGCAGCGGCCCCTGCCGGCGGCCAGGCAAGCCTGGGCTCCGGAGCTGCGGGGGCCGTTCCCTGGTCTTGTTCATCATTAACGTTTGTTTTGTTTCTTTGCTTTTCTCTCTTTGGAAGACGGCGGGGGTGTCGGGGACTGGTCTTTGGCTGGTCTCAGGTACGTCGTGAATTACTGCCTATTCTTTCTCTTAGCCTGCAGCTGGAGCACAGAAATCAGGACAGAACACTTCGCATGCTGGGACTTTCCCTGAAATGCCAATTTTCCAGTGACGGTTAATTTGGTTCCCAAACCTGAGTGCTGGTGCTGAGATCCTTACCCAGGTGTCCGAGGGAAATCGTTTCAGGGCTTCTAGGACTCGGTGACCCGTGTCTGATTTCCTTTAAAAGCAGGCATCTTTGTTTTTCTTTAATTCATGCTTATCTCCAGCACTACTTTTTCCTAGAATGTAATTGTTTTGGGGCATGTCGTTGGTGCCAAAAATGTTACATTAACATTTGTTTTCCCAGTCAAACCTCAACCACTTCCCACACTTTGGGTGGAGATTGAGCCTGCTTTGGGGCCCCTCTTGCCCTTGTAGGTTTTACTGGCCCCTCAGGAGCTTATGGAGTCCAAGAAAATTGGAGGAGGACCTCACGTCTGGCTGCCATTTTTTCCCCTTCTGTGTATGTGGAATTTACTTTGTGCCAGACACCTCTAGGAACATCACATGTATTAACCAAATTAAATTTTCCCCACCACTTGATAAAACAGATTTTGTTATCTGCATTATTTGCAGGTGGCGAAACAGGCCTGTGAAGGTCTAATAACTGTCCCCGAGAGAAAAGCTGTTGAATATAGAGCTGAGATTTGAACCTGACCGGCCACCACATATTAGTGCCTCTCATTAAAGTACTGTATTGTTGTTCCAGTGCCTTTTGTGCTTATGATTAAGGATTAGCCATCAAGTGTTAATTCTTTCCTTCATTCAGATATTGGGGGGCAGGGAATGGGGGAGGCCCAATGCCCTCACTGCAACCTTCCATGTTCCGAAGGGCCAATATGTAGCCCTCTGTTACCACCCACAAGCTGGGCCACCTCTGAGGCGCTGCATTCCAACAGGGCTCAGGAGCCCACCAACCGCAGCTACCCACCACACCACCCTTCAGCCCCATTCTTTCTTCCAGGCTTGAGCTAAGTCTTCCTCACAAGTGTCAGGCTACAACCTCTTCTTGAGGCATCAGTCACCATTCTTTCCATCTTTCAAGCAAGTCCAGCTTAATTATTTGATGTCCTTGTCCTTCCAAAACAAAAGCTGTTCTCTCTTCCTGGAACGTTTTTTCCTATTCCCTCCATAATAACTCTTCTCGTCCTTCCAGTCTCAGCTCAATGGTCACTTTCTCCAGGAAGCCGCCTCTGATCCTAGCCTCCCCTACCTCCACTTAGTGAGGTCCTTTGTGCCTGTCCCTGATGCAGGCTCTTATAGCATCACAACAGTTAATGCCAGTCAAAATGTCAAATGTAGTTCTGTTTATTTGATTAAATTTTCTCTCCTACGCTGTAAACTCACTGAAGGTGACCCTTTTGTTTGTATTTCTCACCATGGTATTTCCCGTCCCTTACAGTGCTTGATAGATGCTCAGTGTTTTAATTTATTTAATATGTATGAAATGAATGAAGGAGCAACCTCACAGAAATAGCAACCTCACAGAAATAGCATCTCAAAACTCAGAGGGTAATAGCTTAACTATCTTTACTAAAATGAAGAAGCAGCCCTGGCTGGTATCTCAGTTGGTTGGAATGTCATCCCGAGACACCAAGGTTTTGGGTTCAAACCCCAGTCAGGGCACATACAAGAAGCAAACAATTACAGCACAAGTAAGTGGAACAGCACATTGATCTTTCCTACTCTTTCTCTCTCTAAAAATCAGTATGTGAAAAAATAATAACAAAATGAAGAAGCAAATTACTTCCTCATTGTTTATAAGTGCCTAGCAGCACAAAACAAAAATAAGCAAAAAGCAATGGATCAATAACTCATACTATTTATGGAAGTTTTTCTGGGGTACCCAACTAGGTGATAATAAGACTTAGCCACGCCCTGGCTGGGTATCTGTTCAGCGTTATCCCGGTACAACCTTTGGGTTTGATCCCAGATCAGGGCATGTACGTGAATCAACCAATGAATGCATAAATAGTGGAAGAGCAAATCGATGTCTCTCTCTCTCCTCCTCTCTCTCCCCCTCCCTCTCCCTTTCTGCCTTTCCCTCTCTCTCAAAACTAAAAATAAAATAAAAGCCGTGCACACCCTGATGGGGTAGTACTACCCCCTTAAGTGAAATTCAGACATACCATCCTTTACCTCTGGAAAGAGAATCTCCTTCTCCGTGACCTTTCTTATCCTCTCAGAATCACTAACTTTACTGATTATTATGCTGCCCCTCAGAGGTGGACTGTCTTCTGTAAGCCTCTGGTACAAATATAAAATGGATATAAACACTTGTGCTTGCTGTCTTTTACTGATTCATTTATTTTGACACACTAGGAGGAAGGTGAAACTTTCTAAGACATTCACTCCAAACAGAGAGAACAATAATGAAAGTAGACATCAAGATTGCAAAACTACAAGACACATAAACACAATCCAGAAATTGTGTGAAGTCCCAGCCCCACTAGATTCTGTATTTCCCAGCTGTAGCTGTTTCCATAAGAACATCCCAGTGTAACATCACCACACACCTATCTTGGGCCCTTCATGGAGCAAAAGAGAGGAGACCCTGTCTGCACAGTTTCTCGGCTTCTTTAGGCCCAGTGTGAGGCCAGAGAAGTGGCTACCGTGAAGAACCACCCTGTGCTAAGATGGATACACACACAGCAGCCAAGGTGTGCGGCTGTCACCTCCATCAGCCAGTCAACCCATCTACATAAAACATGGCTGCATGTAATACAGCAACAGTGCCCATTGCCCACACTTATGAAATAAGATTGACACAAATAGCTGAACTGTGAGCGATGGTGGACAGGAAGTGGCAGGGTGCGGGTGTTTGCATGCTCTGTTGTGAGGAAAGCAAGGTTGTCTGGAGGGGTGAGGACACAATCCATTGGTGGTTGGATGGCAGGGTGTGGGGGGGGCAGTGTCCAAGAGTCCTGCTCTCTCTATTCATGTTTTAAACACCCCATTTGTTGCCTGGTATTTTTAGTGGATGCAGTATATTTTATCTTTTTAAAGGCATTGGAAGAATGACAATGTGTCCCCACTGCCCCACTCAAAGAGAGTTTCCCAACAGGGTCTTTTTGCGTCCATCTTGATCTGCAGGTGCAGTTCTCCTGTTGTGCCTTCATTCCTCCCTGACAAACTGCCCAAGTGGTTACCAGTGGATGGCAGGTATTGGTGGGGGAGAAGAGGTTAAGTGGGAAGGTCCATGCTTAAGGAGATATCTCCTGAGACTCCTCTACCCTGCTCCTTGGTCTCCATTATACTTCAAGGATAAGGATTAAAGTCTCAGCGGGTTTCCAATGCTAATTCTTCCTCATGCGGGAGACTGTGTAGTGTTGGGGGGTGGGATTCTTTTTTAACCATAGTTCCCTTGACACAGTTGAAGCCTCCTCAGCTTCTGGACATCTTGGTGTATTTGAACCTTACTGGCTGAGGCCATCTCTCTCCTGGCAGAAGACCATGGGACAGGATCCTTTCCAAGAAAACTACTAGCCAACTCCCTTTCCACAAACCACATCCAGCCCATGAAAAATGTGTATAAATCCTTTCCCTGCCAAACTCTGGAAATGAAGGTGTTCCCAACACAAACAACGCTCTTTGCTCTCCCCACTCAGACCCATCTAGCTATCTCTTCCCAGTTTCAGGCTTTTCTTAGGTACATACTGGGTATAAGTCCTTGAGTCCCTCCAGCTCTAGGGGACACAGGTCAAACTCTCTGCGTGGCTTAAGGAAGCCCTGCCCACTTAGTTTGAGTTGAGGGCAGAAGCTTCCTTGAAGCTCCCATGAGGGTACGGGAAAAATACCTACATTTCAATAATCATTCCTAAAGAATGATTTTCCTTTTATATGCTCGGAGTGGGTGAGGTACTAATGATGCATAGCAGTAACAATGACTAATATTCACTGGGGTTTTGTAAGTGCTAGACACTGTGCTGAACACCTTCTAAGGGCTATTATTATCTCCTTGAATCCTCACCACTGTGGTACTGGCTTTGATCATCTTTATCTTACAGATGAGGAAACTGAGTCACGGAAAGATTAATTAATCTTTCCATGGTCACAAGATGGTTAGGGCAGAGTCAGGATTTGGACCCAGGCATTCCAGATCCAGAACCCAGGCTACTGACCACAGTGCCCTTCTGCACACGAATGGCCAAGCACCTCTCTTTAAAAGGTGGGGTGTTTCTCAGCTATTTCATTCTTAACGTTCTGAACCAAAGCCAAAAGTGTGAGAGAACCAGGAACTTTGCATATAATATTTTTTAAGATATATTTTATTTATTAATTTGAGAAAGAGGAAGAGAGAGAGAAACATTTATCTGTTGTTCCACTTATTTATGCGTACATTGGTTGATTCTAGTATGCGCCCTGACATGGGATCGAACCCACAACCTTGGTGTATTGGGATGATGTTCTAGCCAACTGAGTTACCCTGTCAGGGCTGCATATAATATCTTGATAAACATTTCTTACAAAATTATCCTAAATGTTTTATAATTGAAATTAAGTTATTGAAGTTAACAAAAGGACCTGCTCATTTCAAAAAAGTCTTCTTTACATGAAGAATCCAACAAAACAAATGGTCAGACAATAGGAGGCCAAAAGCTAATGAACATGGGGTGAAAAAAAGAAGTGTCCAATATTATACCACTTCAAATTGATGGAAGATTTGGCCACCTCCAGCTTAATCTCACCCATCCATCCATCAGTGTGTTCATTCATTCATTCATTCACCACCAATTATCTGCCAAACACTGGCTAGGCCTTCGTTTAGAGCTATTTATAAGAACCAAAAACTTCAGCAATAATGACTGTGCATGAATGAAATCATAAAATTCTGCCATCAAATATATTGTTTCATATTTTGCCCTTCGCCTGTATCCAAAACTTTAGACACTAAAATCTAGCATTTGCTCTTTTGGGGGGACGGGGGGAGCTCTGATAAACATGTCTACTTTGGTACCTAGTGTAAAAGTTAACATTGTCCCTAAGAGCACAAAGTATTTTTTAACAACCTCCCATCAGAGTCTTCAAGTTTAATATGATTTGATGAGATGTCAGAGCAACTGCTCCTAATTACCAAACTCCTCTGGACTACTAAGAACAAAACATGTCCTCAAAACAAACAGACAAACAAACAAACAAACAAACAGAAAGTGCTTGTGGTTTCAATTTAGTACAATGGACGTTTGACCATTTTTATTATATATTTGGTATATATTTATTTTATAGGCATATTTGGTCGCTTGCTCCACCCAGTTTGCGGTAGTCACTGGAACGTGTAGAGATGTGTATTGCAGGTGGTTCTACAGGGCTTAAAAATCCAGTCCCCTTCACTTCTGTTTCAGCATCTTGAGCTTCAGACATTCAACCTTCGAGATGAGACTAACAGTGCCCAACCTAACTGGACCGCTGTGAGGAATAAGTGAAATATGAGTGTGGAGCATTTAACATACTGCCTAGAAAACACTAACACCCAGGAAGCAGTTGCCATCAATTTACTACTTTCCAGAGCTAGTTTATGGTATCACCTTAGAGATTAATTTTGAAAGAATATCCAAATTATTATTTCCAATTATTGACCCCCTTATCCTTGTACTGCTTCATTAACCTCCTTGAAAAAGAGACAGTACATCAATCCTCTTGGAAAGGTATGATGCAATTATTCACTGGATTCTGAATTTTACTTTATGGAAAATAGGTGTGAATCCAGGACCATGCGTTAGTAACAGTGGAAGCTTGTTAGAAATGCAGAATCTCAATTCCCCACTCTCAATTATTCTGCATTTTAAGAAAACCCCTGGGTGATTCCTATGAACTTTAAAGTTTGCGGTACTGCCATTGTTTACCTACCAGCATGTGGAAAGTTATTATAAATAGCCGCTGCAGCCAAGGAGGTGTAACATGGTCTTATATAAGAAAGTCGTGCCTTGGCCAAGTAGCTCAGTTGGTTGCATCATTGTCCCTATAAGCCAAGGTTTCCAGTTTGATCTCTGGTCAGGGTGCAAACAAAAGTCAACCAATGAATGCATAAATACGTGTGACAACATATCAGTGTCTCTCTCTCTCTCTCTCTCTCTCTCTTCCTTTCTCTCTCTTTTCCTCCTTCTCTCTAAAAATATCAACACATTTTTTTAAAAAAGAAAGTTATAGCATCCTTATTCTTGCCCAATGGAAAACTGATACGTTCTCACTTGAAACACAAAACTAGAAATTGTATTTCTCATCAAAAAGAGCAAATAGCCCCGTTTGGTGTGGCTTAGTGATTGAGTGCTGGCCTACAAACCCAAAGATCGCTGGTTCAATTCCCAGTCAGGGCACACGCCTGGGTTGCAGGCCTGGTTCCCAGTTGGGGATGTGTGACAGGCAACTGATCCATGTTTTTCTCACACATCATTGATGTTTCTCTCCTTTTCTTCCACCCACCCTCCTCCCTCTCTAAAAATAAATAAATTAAAAAAATCTTTTTTTTAAAAAAAGAGCACATAAAACACCATTGTTTATTTCAGTGCATGCAACAGATGCAGAATGCTCATCTAAAGAGCAGAGTGTTAAATTTAGGGGCAAAGCTGAGTACTGAGGAAACTGAGGCACTTTTCCCTCGGTGTGAAATAATTAGTGGCTGGTGTTTATAAAGTTTCCTTGGAAATGTAATGATAAAATGTCCAATTAAAAAGAGCTCTGAATAATTTTTCAAATGCGTGAACATTTTGCGTTTCTTCCAGCAATATGTGAGTTTCATTTGCTCCACATCCTTTTGGTCACTTGACATTGTCAGTATTTTTAAAGGCATTAAAATACAAGGATGGTGGTATTTCATTGTAGTTTTAATGTACACTTCTGTAGTCAATAGCTATGTTGAGCATCTTTTCACATATTTACATGCTATCTAATTCTGTTTGGTGAAGTGTCTGTTTCAATATTTTACTTATTTTTAAAATTAAATTGTTCATTTTCTTGTTATTAAATTGAGAGAGTTCTTTATCAAACATGTGTCTTGCAAATATTTTCTGTTTGTGGCTTCTCTTTTCATTTTCTCTTGAGTGTCTTTCAAAGGTCAGAGGATTTTAAATTTCCTTTTAAATTCTCACCTGAGGATATGTTTATTGATTCCAGAGAGAGAGGAAGAGGGGACATGGGAGAGAGAGAGAGAGAGAGAAAGAAACATTGATATGAGAGAGAAACATCGATTGGTTGCCTCCTACACACACTCCGACTGGGGATTGAACCCGCAGCAAAAGTACATGCACTGAATGGGAATCAAACTTACAGCCTCTTGGTGCACAGGATGATGTCCCAACCAAGTGAGCCACCAGGCCAGTGCAGACTTTTAATTTTGATGAGGTCTAACTTATAACTTTTCTTTTATGGCTTGTGATTTTTGTGTCCTATGTAATCTTTGCCTAAACCCAAATGACAAATATTTGTATTCTGTGTTTTCTTCTAGAAGTGCAATTCCTAATATGGCAGCCACTAGTCAAATGTGGTTACTTGAATTTAAATTAAATAAAATCTAATAAAATAAAATAAAAAATTCTGTTCCTTAGTGACATCGGCCACATTTCAAGTTTTCCCTAGCCACATATGTGTATTGGCTACTATATTGAACAACAATATAAATAAAAAACAGCAGGATAATAAAACATTTCCATCATTACAGAAAGTTGTATTGGAAAATGTTGCTGCAGAAATTTAATAAGTTTAGGTTTTACGTTTAGATCTGTGATCCATTTGATCCAGAAATCTCATTCTCGGGTATTTCAATTAAAACGCAAATATGTGCACAGAAATATCTCAAAGTTAATGTAATAGCAACTGTATTTTTAATTGCCAAAACCTGAAAGCAACCCAAATGTCCATCAGTTGTGAATGGATAAACAAATCGTGATACAGCCTTACAATGAGATACTACTAAGCAATAACAAGGGGCAAGTGAATAGCATGCAACAGTATGGATGAATCTCAAAAGCATCATGTTAAGTGAGAAAAGCCTAACTCAAAAGGCTACATACTGTTTGATTTCAGTTGTATCACATTCTGGAAAAGGCAAACTGTAAGCACAAAAATCAAATCAGTTGATAGGTGATATGGGTAAAGTAAGGGATTGATTACAAAAAAGCATGAGATCGAAATATTCTATGTCTTCATTTAGAGGAGATTGCATGACTATATACATTTGTCAAAACTCATAAAACTGTATACCTCAAAAGGATGAGTTTTACTGTATATAAATTATATTTCAATAAACCTGACTTAAACAAATAGCTATAAACAAAAAATGTGGGCATAGGTTTATAGTTATCCATTGCTATGTAACAAACCATGACAAAACTTAGCAGCTCAAAACAACATTTATTATCCCACAGTTTCTGTAGGTCAGGAATTGGGGAGCAGCTTAGCTGTGTGTTTGTGACTCAGGATCTCTCACGAAGTTGCAGCTAAGATGTCAGCTGGAGCTACTGTCACCTGAAGGCTTGACTGGCGCTGGTGAATTTTCATGCTAAGCTACTTCTGTTTTCTTGACGTACAGAAACTGTGAGATAATAAAAATGCTTGTTGTTTTAAGCCACTAAGTTTTGGGTTAACTTATTACACAGAAATAGACAAGCAATACACCTATCTGTGGCAGAGAGAAAACAGGAAGGGCCTAAAACAACAGAAATAACTTAGTACCTACAGGGGTTTGGTAGCAGAGGTAGCCTCTCACCTCTGAGCTCAGCTGGAAATATCCAAGGCAAAGGAGAAGGTGCTCAACTAGACAGGGTTAAAGATGGGTTCCCCTAATGTGTTCAGAAACAGGAGAATTAGGTTCATGATAAGAAAGTAATGGGCACTCTTGAGACTTTCTGTATGCTCGGGCTTTACCCAAGTCCAGGTGCTTTAAAACTGCTCTTCCACCCCATGTTGATGAGGTATCACCAAGAAAGTCATAGCTAGTGAACTGGCAGATAAATGACAGATCAAAAAAAAAAAGAGAGAGTAATAACTACAGAGCCTTTAAACATGAATTTTTCCTATGAGAAGAAAAAGTCAGGCACGCTGAGCAGGACTCAGCAATAAGTCTGAGGTTGGGAGGAGAGCAGCAGTTCCAGGTAGAGCCCAGGGATCATTACATGAGCCTGCCCCAGGCCAGTCCCCTTGATAACATCTGAGGTCGAGAGAGGAAGGAGCTTGTGTAAAATTAAACCATTCACCTCATTAAACTCTAAGATGCCTGGGGCTAGAGATCTCTGCTAGGGGCTTCCAGGAATGTAAGGCAAGAAGAGCATGATTCACAGGTCATTACCGCATTACACAGGGGAAATGACATGTGAACAGCTGCCCAAGTACACTGTTGAGTGGTGGATGTGGCTGAGTCATCTTGCTGAAATGGACTGTGGCATGAGGAGCTTGGAAATGTCCACCAATATATGAAGAAAGACAAACACCAACACTTGGAAAAACCCCTGGAATCCTGCAGTCACACAGGTGTGGGCTATTTGACTAACAAAAGAAGTGACTAGATAGTAAAGTGACTTACCTGTACCCTCAGCGGGTGAGGTCTGGGGACATTGCAGTTACAGAAGAATAGCAGTCTGGTTCTTAATTGCAGCAACAGAAAGGAATTCTGGTTTGTATGATTAGAAAAATATGAATTTATTTAAAGAGATATTGGATAAATAACTTTACTATAATTTGTTAATTGATAACACAATAAAAGTATGTAAATTGTGACATTAAAAACATAAAACATGGGGAGGGGTGAAATAAAAATGGAGAGCTTTAGAATGCATTCACACAAGTTGTTATTAACCTAAAATACATTGTTATAAATAGAAGCTGTTTTATGTAAGCCTCATGGTGACCACAAAGCAAAAACCTATAGAAGATACACAAAAGATAAAGAAATCTGAGCACACCATTACAGAAAATCATCAAATCACGAAAAAGAGCAAGAGAAGAAGAAAAACAAGAATTATAAAATAGCCACAAAACACTTACTAAAATAATAATAATTTCGTACTAGTCAATAATTACTGTAAATGTAAATGAACTAAATGCTCCAATCAAAAGACAGAGTGTCTGCAAAACAAACAAACAAACAAATAAGACCCAGCTCTTTGCTGCCTGTCAGCAACTCACTTCAGCTTTGAGGACACACACACACTCTGACAGTGAAGGGATGGAGAAGACATTCCATTCCACACAAATGGAAACCGAGAGGACGCTGGATTATCTTACTTACATCAGACAAAATAGACTTTAAGTCAAAGACTGTAGTAAGAGACAAAGAAGGGCATTATATAATGGGAAGGAGGTCACTCCAACAAGGAGATATAACATGTATGAAGATTAATGCATCCAAAGTAGAAGCTCCTAACTATATAAGGAAAATATTAACACACCTAAAGAGGGAAATAGCACTACAATAATATAGGGTACTTTAATACCCCACTTTCATCAATACATAGATCATCTGGATAGAAAAATCAATAAGGAAGCATTAGACTTAAACAACATATTAAACCAATGGACTTAACAGATATATGCAGAACATTTCATTTAAAAGAAGCAGAATACACATTCATCTCAGATGCAGTTAGAAGATTCTTCATAATGGATCTTTCAATAAATTTAAGAAGACTGAAATCATATCAAACATCTGTTTTGGCCACAATGGTATAAAATTAGAAACGAATTACAAACGAAAACTAGAAAAATCACAAACGTGTGGTGATTGAACAACATGCTGCTAACAACCACAGGGTCACAGAAGAAATCAAAAGAGAAATAAAAAACTATCTTGAGACAAGTGAAAATGGAGACACAACATACCAACACTTCTGGGATGCAGCAAAAGCTGTTCTGAGAGGGAAGCTCATAGTGATAATTGCCTACATTAAGAAACAGAAAAACCTCAAACAAACGACCTAATTTTACACCTACAGGAACTAGAAGAGGAACAAACTAAGCCAAAACTTAGGAAGGAAATACCAAATATCATACTGGAAATAAATGAAATAGAGACTAAAAAGATAATAGGAAAGATCAGTGAAATCAAGAGCTATTTTTTAAAGATAAATATAGATAAACCTTTAGCCAGTCTTACCAAGAAAAGAAGAGAGAGAAGTCAAATAAGTAAACTCAGAAATGAAAAAGCCCTGGCTGATATGGCTCAGTGGATTGAGCATTGGCCTAAGAACTGAAAGGTCACTGGTTTGATTCCCAGTCAGGGCACATGCCTGGGTTGCAGACCACTTACTTCCCCAGTTGGGGGCATGCAAGAGGCAACCTGTTGATGTTTCTCCACACATCGATGTTTCTCTCCTTTTCTTTCTCCCTTCCTCCTTATCTTTAAAAGTAAATAAGTAAAACCTTAAAAAAAAGAAATGAAAGAGATGTTGTAACCAATATCACAGAAATACAAAGGATCATAAAAGGCTATTATAAATAATTATATTTCAACAAATTGAACAACCTAAAAGAAATTGATAAATTAAAGAAATGTACAACCTACCAATCTACTGAATCAGGAAGAAATAGAAAATCTGAACAGATCAATTGCTAGTAAAGGGGTTGAATCAGTAATTAAAAACCCCTCAACAAACAGAAGTCCAGGACCAGATGGATTCACTGGTGCTTTCTACCAAACATTTAAAAAAGAATTAATATCAATCCTCAAACTCTTCCAAAAAATAGAAGCAAAAGGAATACTTTCAAATTCATTTTGTATTAGCATTACCTTGATACAAAAACAAGGACACTATAAGAAAAGAAAATTGCACGTCAATATCTCTGATGAACATAGATGCAAAAATCCTTTAAAAAAATCTTAGCAAACATAATTTAACAACACATTAAAAAGATCATACTCTATGATGATGCAGAATTTATTCCAGGGGGCGAGGATGGTTCAACATCCACAAAATTAATCAACGTTCAATGTTACATACCACATTAACAACATGAAGGATAAAAAAATCATATGATCTCAATAAATGCAGAAAAGGCCTTTGTCAATCTTTAATATTCATTCGTGATAAAAACTCTCAATAAAGTGGGCAAAGAGGAAATGTGCCTACATAACAAAGCACAGGTAACATCATATTTATCAATAAAAAACTGGAAGATTTTTCCATAAGATCAGAAACAAGGAAGGATTTTCACTCTTGCCACTTTTATTTAACATAGTTTTGGAAGTCTTAGCCAGAAGAATTAAGCAAGAAAAAGGAATTAAAGGCATCCAAATCAGAATGGAAAAAGTGAAACTGTCTCTATTTGAGGATGATGTGATATCATATATAGAAAACCCTGAAGACTCCATCAAAAAACTGTTAGAACTAATTTAAAAATTCAGTAAAGTTGCAGGCTATAAAACAAACATACAAAACTCAGTTTTATTTATATACACTAATAGCAAACTATTAGAGAAATTTAGAAAACAATCCCATTTATAATTTAATCAAAATAATAAAATACCGAGGAATAATTTTAACCCAGAAGATGAAAGACCTGTGCACCAATTAAAGAAATTGAGAAAGACACAAATAAATGGAAAGATATTCTATGGTCATGAATTGGAAAAATAAATATTGTTAAAAGTGCCTATACTACCCTGGCTGGTGTTGCTCAGTGGATGGAGGCCTGTGAACCAAAGGGTTGCTGGTTGGATTCCCCATCAGGGCACATGCCTGGGTTGTGGTCCAGGTCCCCAGTAGGGGTGCACGAGCGGCAACCACACATTGATATTTCTTTCCCTCTCTTTCTCCTTCTCTTCCCCTCTCTAAAAAAATTAAATAAATACAATCTTTTAAAAAATGCCCATACTACCTAAAGCAATCTACAGAAACAATGCAACCCCTATTAAAATTCCAATGGCAATTTTCAGAGAAATAGAACAAGCAGTCCTAAAGCTTGTGTGAAATCACAAAGACCCTGAATATCCAAAGGAGCCTTGAGAAAGAAAAACAAAGCTAACATTTTCATACCTCCTGGTTTTGAACTATATTACAAAGCTATGGTAATAAAAACAGTATGGCACTGGCATAAAAACAGACACACACACATCTATGGAACAGAATAGAAAGCCCAGAAATAAGCCCATGACTATTGATCAATTATATATGACATAGGAGTTGAGAATATACAGTGGGGAAGAAGAGTCTCTTCAATAAATCATGTTAAGAAAACTGGATAAGCTACATACAAAGGGATGAAACTGTACTTTTATCTCATACCTATTTGCACACACAGACCTAGGGAAATGTCCCGAGACTAAAAAATCTATATCTCAAGTGAAGGGCAGGGAGAGATTGAAGAAAGAGACTGTTCCCTCCAGTCTGGTGTTTAGTAAAGGAAAGTTGTATATGAGGTGCAGCTTTGGGGAACTGCAAGACAAAGTGGATCTCTGCCCCACTTGGCAGGTGCCAAAGAATTATATAGGGTAAGGGGAGTATGTAGTCAGCGGTACTAGTACGTGAATGCTAGCAGGCAGAGGGAATTACATGTTTGACCAGGTCAGGACAGTGGCCTGTTGTAGGAACCAGCACATAGTGGGAAGCATTATGTGGCCTTCCACTATGACAGAGGTACTGGTTTATGTCACAATCAACACTGGTTACAAACACACAGTCTCCAAGGGGAGTTTGTGGGGAGCAGTCACCTCGCCAAAGCTGGGTCTAGCTCATGGGTCAGGCAGAGGTCATACCTTAGAGCAATCTCACCTCCACAACACCACAAACAACCAACTTAAAATGGACAAAAGACTTGAATGTCAGATATGAAACCACAGAACCCCTAGAAATAAATATAGGGAGTGAGCTCCTTGACATTGGCTGTGGTGATGATTTTTTCGGTTTGACACCAAAAGTAAAGACAACGAAAACAAAAATAAACAAGTGGGACTACATCAAACTAGAAAGCTCCTCTACAGCAAAGGAAACCATCAACAAATGGAAAAACAACCTATGGAATGAGAGAAAATATTTGTAAATCATATACATGATAAAGGATTAATATCTAATATATGTAAAGAACCTATACAACTCAATAGCAAAAAAAACCCAATCTGATTTAAAAATGGGCAGAGGAACTCAATAACATTTGAATAGATATTATTCAAAGAAAACATACGAAATAGTCCATACATGTATGAAAATGTACTCCACATCACTAATCATCATGGAAATGCACGACAAAACCACAATGAGATATCACATCACACCTTTTATAATGACTATTATGCCAAAGACAAGGAATGAAAAGTGCTGGGGAGTGAGTACGGAAAAGGGAACCCTCGTGCACTACTGTTGGTGGGAATGTAAGTGGCACAGGCCCTATACAAAACAGTACAGAGTTTGTTTATTTAATTTCAAAAATTAAAGATAGAGCTACCATATGATTCAGCAATAATGTTTCTCACTGGCAGTCAAAAGGAAAGAGAAAAAAACTAAGATAAACTTTGTAGTGCTGTTTTGGAATCGGAGGTGTTACTGCAAACTTAGAGTTTTTGTTAGGTAGATAAATGAGAGAAGTGCAGATGTAACATGCACGTGTGTGTGTGGTGTGCATGTGCTCACACAGATTTGCTAGTTCTGTTCATGGGAAGACTGGGAGCAGCAATCCCTCAGTACCAATTAATATGCCTGGCACACAGGGAGAGCAAGATGGTGCTGGAACATCTTGTAGTGTGAGAAAGTAAAACCATGCTCCAGGAATGATACGGACTTCAGAAGGACACAGGGGCAAGTGTGAAGGGGGTCCCAGCTGGCCAAATCTGGGGCACCTTGAGCATGAAACTAAACAATGATAATAAAGGATTGTAACCTAACAAATAAAACAGAAAACCATGGGAATGTAGAGACATGAATACACACACACACACACACACTTTGTTGCAGGACAAGATATATAGATATATTCCAAGTACCACTCCACAAAATACTTATTATGCCTGGTACACATCACCTAACTCAAAGGGTTAAACATCATCTAATAAGGAGGAAGCATCAGACAAACCCAGTTGAAGGATATTGTACAAAATAGCTGGACTGTCATCTTTGAAAATGTCAAGGTCATGAAAGCCACTGAAAGACTAAGGAATTGGTCCAGACAGAAGGAGACTAAAGAAATATGACAGCTAAATGCTTCACATGTTCACAACCTACATGCTTTTGCTATAAAATTTATTATTGGGTCAACTGAATAAACTTTAATGGGTCTGAGGATTAGGCAGTAGTGATGTATCAAAGTCAACTTCCTGATTTTAGTTGTACTGTGGTTATGTAGGAGGACATTCTTCTTCTTTGTAGGAAATACATACTAAAGTATTTGGAAATAATGGGATATCATATTGGCAACCACTTTCAAACAGTTCAGAAAGTTATTTGTATGGTACTCCCAACTTTTCTGTAAGTTTTTTAATTGTGTCAAAATAAAAAAACAGTTTTTAAAATATAAAAAAGATATTGGATAGCAGCTCTTTTCATAATGCCCCCCCCCAAAAAAATCACCCCAGAAACAATGTGAATATCCATGTAGAGGTGAATGAAGAAAAAACTTTGGTACTGACACGATATAATACTACCCAATAGAAAGGAATAGATGATTGACACATGCAACAACTCGGATGACTTTCAAACGCATTATGTAACCCTGGCCAGGTAGCTCAGCAGGTTAGAGCACTGTCCTGATATGCCAAGGTTGCAGGTTCAATGTCCAGTTAGGACACATACCAGAGGCAACCAATGAATACACAAATAAGTGGAACAACAAATCAATGTCTGTCTCCCTCTCTCTCTCTTTCCCTTCCTCTCTCTCTCTAAAAATCAATCAATAAAAATATTTAAAATATTATGTAAAGACCAAAAGGGCACCTTTTTGTATAATTCCATTTATATAACATTCAAGACAAGATAAAACTCCAGGGATGGAGAACAGATCAGTGGTTGCCAGGGGTTAAGAGAGGGGAGGGAATAACTATAAAGACCAGGAGGGGGTTCTTTGGGGTGAAGAAAACAAATCTACATACGTGTCAAAATTCCTAAAACTGTACACTAAAACAAAACTAAAAGTGACTAGATGGTTATAACTAAAGTAGTGATGGTTATAACTACACATTTACTAAAACTCAAGTTAGTAACAATAAAAGGGCACCAGGTAATACATAGAATCTCTGGGACCTCCAGGCAGGAGCAGTGTTCAAAATCCTGCTGTAGAACTGCTGTAGAAAGAGCCCCTCTGTATCCAGCACCACTGGGAACCCCATCTGAGCTTCAACTATGGACTCTGCTCATTCTGGATATGGATGCTGCCACATCATCACTCTCCCAGAAGCCCAAGAAGTTGAGCTTCCACATCCTTTGCCACTGTCAGAGAGAGTTCCTTCTGGTCCCTTGTACCACTAGTTCTCTCTTCAAAGTCCAGGGCAGGTGCCTTTGTCTAGCACTCTGCTGTGGCTGTGCCCTGGGAAAGTGAGAATCCCGCATTTTCATCTTCCTGAATGGAAGGCAGACTCTGCCTCCCACCAAAATTCCCAAGGTGGGAGAATTCCAGAACAGGGGAAGCAGTACAGATGCTGAGCAGCAAAAAAAAAAAAAAAAAAAAAAAAAAGGTGGGGGGGTGGAGGATATATCCACTGTGACAGTAAGTACTATCTCTTTAAAGTGTTGTCTTAAATTGGCCTCTTTTGACCTAGAAACATGTCACATTACAATAGTTTACCTACACATTTTGCAAACACTAAGATGGTTGATGGGGATCCACTTGCCTCTCTATCTCTTCTTCCACATACTCCATTACACTTTCCAGACAGAACTTTACGTATTCCAAACCAGCTAGCATCTTCTGTTCCAACTTGTTTAATAATACAAGCTTTGCTTTCTACCTTCTTGGTCAAGAAAAAACAAGAGCAATGAGGAAACTCAAGGCCTTTTCCAATATAAAGTTTGAATCACATCAGATTGTTACAATGCAACCATAGGGAAATAAGCAAAAGGCGAATTCACAAATATCCACTTACTTTGATAGATTTGCCCTTTAGCAAAAACCTTGTGGTGGAAAAGGGATATCCTCCTTTGCTTAAATTCACAGGATGCCAAAATGGCACCTAAGTGGTTCACTTCATCTATGACAATTGGCTATTCTTGCTTCACTTAATGCTATTTGTATATTATTGCAAGAAGGATTTTTATAGTGCTTAATGTCTCCTAAGTGCTTTCCAGTCATTAATAAGTTATTCCTCCCTGAATTTTCAGGTCAGTGTTAACATCTTCCATTTTAAGTGCAGCCACCTGGACATAGAGGTTAAGTGACTGGCCCAAGGTCTGGGGGTGAGGCACTCTCAAACCCGGGATTGCATCACATAACTCAATAGAAAAAGAAGAGCCCAACACCATACTATTCATTGGAAGAAGGCTGCACTTGAGCCAGGCCACTCAAACGAGAGGGAGAGAATGAGTGCTAGCTGTTTGTTTAAGACCTGGCTTAGAGGAGTGCTGGCCGGGGAGGCCAGTAACCCTGCTGCGACGGCACTTGTAAATCAGTGCGGTCCGAGGCTTAACCACAGACACTGAAACTGTCACTTGAGATATCTCTCCCTCCGTTTTCATATACTCATGCTCATGTTCTAAAAATGACCTTCTAGGGGCTAATGGAAGAGGTGACTTAGACCCAGGGTGACTAATTGGTATTAGAAAGAGAATTTTAGCTAAAGGTAGTAGTTATTTCTTAAATGCAATTGATAACTAATATTCTAATACTCTTTTCTTAAGAGTAGGGTCCATTTAAAATGTATTTGGCAAAAATGCTATGCCTTTTTGCAGGACTCTCAAGCAGGGAAAGGTTAAAAGCACTTAAAGGCATCCTAGGGCATTGGCATGCCCACAGATTTGTGAGGAAGGAACGAATCAATGTCGCTACCTCCGGCTTCAGCATCAGAATAGGGCTTGTCTTCCATTTTTCCTTCTTATGCTCCTCAAAGAGGCTGAAGAAAAGCTCCAGAAAGGAGTTCAAACTCAGTTGCCTTTGCCTTCCAGAGAACCTTATAATTAAGCAATAGTGACTAAATGGGAGAATCTAAGAAAATGGATCTTCTTCAATGTCGATCGAAAAAGCTCCTGCCTAAATCAACTTCTTGGTTCACTCTTACATTCTATCCTCTCTGCACTAACTATTTTCTAAGCTCTTTCTGTCAGCTGTTTATTTCTGAGGCAGAATAGAGCAATATTCTGGAGAAGGCAAGTAGTATATGGCCATTGGACTCAGGGCAGCGGGGGACAGAATCTGTTGAGTGTGGAGAAAAAACCCATCAGCTAAACCATTGAAAGGTCATTTTCTAAATTGACCATCCAGCAATTCTGCTGCTAGCTCAAAAGTAAAATGAATTGCTTTGGGGGTTCTGCCCCACTTCAGCATCCAGGTCACTGAGGGAAGCAAGTACCAACATGGGAAAGAACGCTGGACTGGAAGTCTGGGTTGGGCACCAAGCTCACTGACGTATTTCCTGGTTTATTAAATCAGATCATTTTCAAACATTTTTAAGATGCAGACTCTTTAAAAGAAACCTTCACACAACTCTTTTATTCAGAATGTTCCAGATTTAAGTGTATGTAAACACAGATGATTACAAAATACAAGCCACTGAACGCTAGCGGAATAAGATGATCCTCTGTTTTGGGAACTACATTTAGCACCCAATGAAGGTGACATTGTAACTGGGCAGCGTGGGATCCGGCCACTTGTTGCCATGTAAACACACACTACAAAGATTTGTGAGGAAGGAAACAGGTTTTTATTAACAGGAAACCTGATTTGGAAACATTCCGAGCCACCGTAAACCAGCCACCCCCGGGAAGATTAAAGTCCAAAACCAAACCCAGAAGTTCCCCCATTATTGCTTATCTGTCCTTTTGAAGTTTAAGCCAGCCGCACAAACAGGTATCCATCCTCTCTGGGGTGCGCTCTTGTGGCTTTCAGAGTTGCCATGGTCTCGCTGTCTCAGGGTCTGGGGTGTGCTGCTAGATCACTCCAGACGGCCATGCAAAAGGGAAGCTCCCTTCACGAGGCACTTCCCAGCCCCTGTCTCTGCGCACTGCTCTCCAGGTGAGAGAGTGGAAGCAGTCTCGGACCCCTGTGCTGTGGTGCTCTGGGTTGTAGAATCACAAAGACTGGAGTGTGGTGAGGCATGCATTCCAGTGTGGGGACCCTGCCTCCAGGGAGCTGGCTTCCAATCGTGTGGGGCCTGGGCCCGGAGCAGTCCCAGCATGTGCTGCTACCAGGCGCAGATTATCAGCAGTGGCAAGCACTGCCCTCGCTGGGCGCCCACTGGAGGAATGAGCGTGGCCGGTTGTCCTTTCCCCTGGCCACCCTGGAGCCATCTCCGACAGGCCCACGCTGGAGGGTGTGGCAGCCACCGAGGCTTACCATCTGGGGACTGGGCATGGGGTTTGATGTGGGGGAGGGGTATGGAGCCTGTCACTTGACCACGCTCCGCGAGCCCGCTGGCCAGAGCGTCCTCCCCTCCCCTCTCACCACAGCCTGCTGCCTCCTGGCCGTGGAGCGCTCAGGGAGGGGCCCTGGGGACGGTCTCAGGCCACCGGGTCCCCTAGGTCCATGGCCCAGGAACTCCAGCCCCTGGGGGCCCGGAAGGAGGGGAGACTCCAGGAGAGCAGCGTTTCCTTTCTGCTTTTAAAGGCACCCGCAGAATCCCCTGGGCGGCCACCACGCATCGCCCTGGTTGTGGCTCAGGTGCATCCCTGGAGCCTCCCAACCCTTCCCCCATTTCTGGGGCGGGTTCCCCATTACAACATGAGTCACTCAATGGAGCCATATAACGCCTTTCCTTCTGACAAATATTAAACTGGGGGCGGGGAGGGGGGAGATGGGCAATCTGTTTCTTTTTAGGGCAAATAAATAAAACAAAAGTTCCTTTTTTATTTTATTTTTTTAATCTTGCATGCACTTTCGGGGATATGTCCTAAAAATAATAAGTACTATTGTTGAAGGTTTGACAGGTGCCAAACACTGTGCTGAGTGCTTTACATAGTAGTACTGTGTAATGGAAGCTTCCTCTGCAAGTGGCCGAGACCTGCTTCACACTGGCTTAAGGAACAGGGAATCTGTCACATCTAGTTGTGATTTTGTGTGTAAAAAACTTCAGAAATTGTAAAGTGCAGAGACTTACAGTCTTTTTCCTTCTTTTTGGTTTTATTCTCAGGTAGGCCCTTTCTAGGAAGTGGTATAGAGGACGACAAAAAAGTCTAGGTTCACACCAGTAGGAAGAGGACGTCTCATCCGCTGAGGCTCCCCAATAGAAACTGAATCTAACTGGCTGGGCTTGGGTCCTGTGTGCAACCTAAAAGAAATCACTGGGGCCAGGAGGCCAGAAGAAGATGTTTGGCCAGACTTGGGTCCGTGTCCCCCCACGGAGTAGAGAGGTAGATCAGCTGCATCTGAGCCACGGGTACTAAATAAGAATAGAAAAGAGTAATCACCCAAGAGAGAATGAATATACTGCTAAAATTCCAACGGGAAATAGGTGCTGGGCAGGCACAAGCAGCCACGTTACTACAGAAGTCTGTTTTATGTGTGAGGAAGCTAAGGCTCTGCATGTGAAGTGGTTTGTTAAGGCCGCAGGCTGGGTTCAACAAGGTTTCCAACAACCCTGAGTGAGGACTGAGTCTAAGCACTGGAGTCAGACAGGCTTGAATTTGAAACATGGTGCCACTGATTATGGGCTATGTGGACTTGGCTAGGTTACTTAGTTTCTCTGAGCCTTAGTTTCTTATCTGTAAAATGGAAATAATACCTGTTACACAGAATTGTATCAATTACATATATAAAGCATTTGTTAAGATGTGGGGCCTATAATAAGCTGGTGGTAATAGAAATAGTAGTAGTTATAATGTTATATTTTCCCCTATTCCACTTTTAAAGCATTTTAAAAACTGGGATATTCCTTTTCTTCCCATAAGCAGCCCTAACCCCAGGGTGAAGGTACTGATTCCTTTCTGGCTCATGTTGGAAATAGCTTTCACCTGTGAGCAAGGTTTTTGCACAGCATTTGAGCTGTCACCTCACTCATTCTCGATTCGATTTTAGTAATAATAAGGTTGTCAAACATTGGAAAGAAAAATTCCCGATGATTTAAAATTCAAACTATGTACAATTTTGAAGTAAAACAACAGGTACCAGCCAAGGCCCCTCCCTTTTCCAGGCTGCAGCTCCTTTATTGCTGTTTCCCAAAGTAAAGTTGACCTCTGCCAGCAGATCACTCAGATGTAAAGCGACAGAGGAACAAGACTATGATTTTTATTAGTCTGATTTTTCCTGATGATGTCTTAAGGACTGAAGCATGCATGCTGTTCTCAGACAACACCTTAAATATTTTGAGAGTTACCTAAAACGCATATAGGGCTATCTGTTGAAATTAATATATCAACTTGTGTCAGTGATAAATATTTTCACTGCTAATGATAGTTAGCTATTGTTGGAACAGGATAATCTTGAATTCAGTGTCAGCTTGTGAGCCTCCGTTAGTCATTGCCTGTGCCCAGCACTCCGGAATTGAAGGGCTTGTTCTGTCCCCAGCCAGCCTTACATCTTCTGGCCTTTATCTTCTTGTCAGCCCGTATCAATTGCAGGAAGAAAGAGGAGCTAAAGGTTATCTACATCACATCTCCGGGTGAGTAAGACTGTCACTGAGGGTGCTAAGTGGTTCCCAGCCCACCCCTGAGAGGTCTGGGCAGAAGAGACGGGAGAACACAGGCTTCTCTGTCTCAGCCTGGAGACTGTGCTTGAAGAGGCCCGGGAGCTCCTGGAAGTAAGTTAGAGAGAAACACAGAGTTGATGGTTTTTTTAAAAAAAAGTTGTTTTGATTACAGTGGCCTTGTAATACAGTTTGATATCAGGTATTGTGATCCCTCCTGCTTTGTTCTTCTTTCTCAAAATTGCTGCTGCTATTCGAGGTCATTTATGGTTCCATATGAATTTCTGCAATGTTTGTTCTATATCTGTGAAATATGTCATGGGTACTCTAATAGGGATTGCATTGAATCTATAAATTGCTTTGGGTAGTATGGCCATTTTGATGATGTTAATTCTTCCAATCCATGAACATGGTACATGCTTCCATTTGTTTGTATCTTCCTTAATTTCTTTCTTCAGTGTTGTGTAGATTTCTGAGTACAGGTCTTTTACCTCCTTTGTTAGGTTGATTCCTAGGTACTTTATTTTTCTTGTTGCTATATCGAATGGGATTTTTTTCCTGATTTCTGTTTCTGCAGTTTCGTTGTTGGTGTACAGGAATGCCTTTGATTTCTGGGTATTGACTCTGTATCCAGCTATTTTGCCAAATTCATTTATTAGGTCGAGTAGTTTTTGAGTGGAGACTATAGGGTTTTCCATGTACACTATCATGTCGTCTGCAAACAGTGACAGTTTCATTTCCTCCTTTCCAATTTGGATGCCTTTTATTGCTTTTTCTTGTCTGATTGCTGTGGTTAGGACTTCCAATACTATGTTGAATAGGAGTGGTGAGAGAGGGCATCCTTGTCTAGTTCCTGATCTTAGTGGGAAAGCTCTAAGTTTTTGTCCTTTGAGTGTGATGTTGGCTGTAGGCCTCTCATATGTGGCCTTTATGATGTTGAGGAATGCTCCCTCTATTCCCACTTTGCTGAGTGTTTTTATCAGAAATGGATGCTGTATCTTATCGAACGCTTTTTCCGCATCTATTGATATGATCATGTGATTTTTGTCTTTGCTGTTGTTGATGTGATGTATTATGTTTATTGATTTGCGAATATTGTACCATCCTTGCATCCCTGGGATGAATCCCACTGGTACTGGCATAAAAACAGGCACATAGACCAATGGAACAGAATAGAGAGCCCAGAAATAAACTCAAACCTATACGATCAATTAATATTTGACAAAGGAGGCAGGAGCATAAAATGGAGCAAAAACAGTCTCTTCAACAGATGGTGTTGGGAGATCTGGACAGCTACGTGCAAAAAAATGAAACTCGATCACCAACTTACGCCATACACGAAAATAAACTCAAGATGGATAAAAGACTTAAATATAAGTCGTAACACCATAAAAGTCCTTGAGGAAAACATTGGCAGGAAAATCTCAGACATTCCACGCAGCAACATCCTCACAGACACATCCCCTAAAGCAAGGGCCATAAAGGAAAGAATAAACAAATGGGACCTCATCAAAATAAAAAGCTTCTGCAGGGCTAAAGAAAACAGCACCAAATTACAAAGAGAACCAACAGTATGGGAAAACATATTTGCCAATGATACCTCAGACAAGGGCCTGATCTCCAAAATATATAAAGAACTCACACGACTCCACTCCAGGAAGACAAACAACCCAATTAAAAAATGGGCAAAAGACTTGAACAGACACTTCTCCAAGGAAGACATACAGAGGGCCCAGAGACATATGAAAAGATGCTCAGCATCACTAGCCATCAGAGAGATGCAAATTAAAACCACAATGAGGTATCATCTCACACCAGTCAGAATGGCCAACATAAACAAATCCACAAACAAATGTTGGAGAGGATGTGGAGAAAAGGGAACCCTCGTGCACTGTTGGTGGGAATGCAGACTGGTGAGGCCACTGTGGAAAACAGTATGGAATTTCCTCAGAAAACTAAAAATGGAACTGCCCTTTGACCCAGTAATTCCGCTGCTGGGATTATACCCTAAGAACAATGAAACACCAATCCAAAAGAATCTGTGCACCCCAATGTTCATAGCAGCACAATTTACAATAGCCAAGTACTAGAAGCAACCGAAGTGCCCATCAGCAAACGAGTGGATCCAAAAACTATGGTATATTTACACAATGGAATTCTACGCAGCAGAGAGAAAGAAGGAGCTTATATCCTTTGCAACAGCATGGATGAAACTGGAGAGCATTATGCTAAGTGAAATAAGCCAGGAAGTGAGGGACAAATACCATATGATCTCACCTTTAACTGGAACATAAGCAATAGAAGGAAAAAGCAAACAAAATATAACCAGAATCATTGAAGTTAAGAACAATCTAACAATAGCCAGGGCGGGGGTGGGGGGGTGGGGGCGGGGACAGTGGGTAGAGGGGATTACAGGAAGTACTATAAAGGACACATGGACAAAACCAAGGGGGAGGGTGGAGAGGGGGGAGGGAGGTGGGTTCAGCTGGGGTGGGGTGGAGGGATGGGGAGAAAAGGCATACAACTATAATTGAATAACATTAAAAAAAAAAGTTGTGAGCTCATTTAACTTAGAGAAAGGGAGACTGATATTCTGATTAGAGATTTTATTTGTTTAATATTTTATTTATTTTTAGAGAGAGGGAAAAGGAGGGAGAAAGAGAGGAAGGGAAACATCTACGTGAGAGAGGGACATTGATCAATTGCCTCTCATACACACCCCGACGGGGAATGGAACCCACAACCCAGGCATGGGCTGTGACCAGGTATCTAACTGGTGACCTTTTGCTTTATGGGACAATGCCCAACTAACTGATCCACACCGTTCAGGGCTAACTACAGATTTTAAATGTCAACTTTAATCAAGAAATATTCATCGAGAGCCTGCCAGGCACTGGGCAAGTGTTACCCTCGGGGAAAACTGCCTGGGGAACAATGCCTTAGCTGTTGCGGCTCTGCTGACAATGGAACAAAGGCACAGGAAGCTGCGTGGCAGGAGCGCAGGCCTGGAGAGTTTTCGACCTGGCGTGATGAGAGCTGTTGAACACAGGGGAATGCAGGAGCCACAAGTGTCCCTGGGGCCCGGCCTGCCTAAATCAGCTCTGGGGGGTTTGAAATCCACAGCTTCCAGCAATCAGTGTTTCAAGTAAAGCTGGGGATCAGACAGAGTTATGTTGTTTTTCTCTCTGCGTTATTTTGAACTTTAATTTTTATAAATACTACTAAGAAATGTCTCAGAATTGTTAAAAATAGGTTACTCAGAGAAAAGAGAAGTATGTATTTGAACTCTATACGAGAGACAGCACAGTAAAAAACACCTAGAGGTTTAAATAAACATTTTTAAATGTTATGATGAAAGTCATCAAACGTCAAAGGAAAATAGCAACCCGAGGACAATACGAGATCATGACAAGTGACAAAATATTTACTATCTAATTATTCATTGAAATTGGTTAGGAAAACATTAAAGCCCCAAATAGATAACTGGATTTAAAAAATCTCATAAAATGAGATTTATATCTGGCCAACAAATGAATTAAAGAAATTTTGATCTGGTTGCTTTACTTACTAGAAATTCCTTTCTTAAAAAATCAACTAAATTATTTTTCAGTAATTTCTATTGCTGATGAAGATATCGAGAAAAGGGACTACTTGGACATCACTATGACTCTACATGGAGCACTACTTAAAACATTCTTAGCAATTCCATCTATTTTTAAAAATATGTAAATGCAAAGACAATTTTGCTCACAGATATTCATTACATTATCCACAATCACAGATAAAACAAGTTTAACATTGCCCATAACCACAAGAAATTCGGAGTAACCCAAATGTTCAATGATAGATATAAGAACTCAGAATATTGACAACACTTAAAATTAAGTTTAGCATTGTAACATGGAAAAGGTCATGTTCCAAATTAAGCAAAAAAAGTCGTTCAGCCTCTTACCCTGTGGCTAGTAAGTGACTCAGTGTTTTGTCTTAAAGCGAGAAGTAACAACATCTTCTCCATCAGGTCGTGTTGCTCAGAAAGTGGGCTTATGTACAGAAAGTGCTTGGCAATGTGTCTGGCAAATAGTAATTGCTCAATAGAGGATAGTTCTTATTGTTATTTTAAGTGAAATATAACCTTGCACTTAAAGAGACATCACAAGATTTTAATCTAATGAACGAAGCTTCAGAGAGAACCCTGGAAAGAAAGAAGTCAAAGGCAGGGATTGTCTTGTAAGCGGTCAACTATGGGTTCAAATATCGTTCAACTATTATTTTCTCTACTTATAATTTTTTTGTATTTTATGAGTTTTTTCCCTCAGACATGTCTACTACCTTTATAAGGCATACAAATATCAGGTTCTTTAAAAACATATGTACATATATAATTTAGTTTAGTTTATAATACTTTCCAAAGATGAGAGAAATAGATTGTCACTAAAGTTCAGATAGAAATTACAAACACTATTTGGCAGTCAACTCGGTGACTTTACTGCCTGACAAACAGTGAATGCTTATGGAGGGTTGTCACACACACCCCCAGCTCCCACCCCTCACTCAAACGATGCTGTTCTCTAGGCCACCCCAGACTACAGCCAAACCTGAAAGGGGCTTTGCCAAAGCTGTCTGCACGCCACTCATGCTTCTTGCATTCAGTTTTCCAGCAAGCCAAGAGCTGCAAAGACAGACTTTCAGAAAAAAAACATGCTTTTATGTAACTGAAAGCCTGATTTATCTTGCTTGACTTAATGATGGATTTTTTTTTAGATTCTCAAACAGCAACAACAAAAACCATCAACAACAACAGCACAACAAAAAACCCAGGTCTCTATCCGTGAGTCAGCAGTTAGTGGTTAAAAAAAAGTCTTTATATTCTTTATTTTATAAATTAATAAAATAAAGGGGAAAAAAATTACCATTAATCCCCGCCCATCCCCCCGCCCCCCTTCCAGGGACATCCGTGTGTACAAATTGGGTGAATAAGGGCCTGTGTTCATTCCGTTTGCACCTACACCGACATGTGTGAGAGTCTGAGTTTTTGTTGTGCCCAGGGGTCTGTAGGGAGGGAAGGAGACTGCAGGAAAGAAGTGATGACCCCTGAATTCTAATGCTCTGGTGTTCATTTCAAGGACAGCTGTGAATAGGGCTTGGGGTAAATATCCTCAAATAACCTCCCATGAATTTATACACATCTCATAACCAGAAAACCTTCCCCACCCGTGTGCTTCCTTCCTCTCGTGTTCTTTTAAAAACATACCATCCCCACCTTCTGCTGCTCCCACCCACCCCTGGGCCTGCAAAGAAAGCCTCTCTTCATGAGAAGTGCAGCTGTGGGCACCCCATGTCCCTCTCTTCACAGTCAGGAAGGTGGAACTCCCTGTCTGAATGTGATGGGCAGGGCCCCCCTCCCCCGCCCCCAGCCCCAGCTCTCCAGCGCTGCTTTGTGAGGCTGGCTCTGAATTAGGCCTTTACCAGGAAAAAGCTCAAGTGGCAAATGCAGGCTGGCCCTCATGCCCCTGGACTTAATATAAATGCTGTCTTCTCTTGGCCACTATTTCTGTGGCCTGCCTGTTAGCTATAGAAGAAAACTAAGAAGCATGTTGGAGTTTTTGCTGTGACCCTGGAAAATAAAGCACACTGAAACTTTAAAACTAAATGAGTGTGCCCCACCCTAGGCACAACATGTTAGGCAGGGATTTGGATGTTTATTTTTAGGAGAAGCTGAAAAGAAACGGCTTTACATTAGAACAGGGTTTCTCAACCTCCACACCATTGGCATTTTGGATCAAATGACTTTTTGTGGTGGGAGACTATCGTGGGTATAGTAAGATGTTTAACAGCATCTTCAGCCTCTACTCATTCTTGGAATCGTGGCAACCAAAAATGTGTCCAGACACAGCCAAATATCCCTGGGGGTAGGGTTGCCAGATAAAATGTAGGGCATCCGGTCAAATGTGAATTTCAGGTAAATAATGCAGCATTTGGAACACATTTACACAAACAAATCATTGGTTATTTCTATGAAATCCCCATTGAACTGGGCACCCTGTATATTTATTTGCTAAATTTGGCAACCCTACCTGTGGAACAATACTACTCCCCGTTGAAAACCACCGCCTTAAAGATTCCAGGAGAACGGTCTTCACGCTTGGGGTTGTCATGAGGGGTTGATTGCCCCATCTTTCTGCAAGCTTGAGATCGAACTAATGGTCCGGCCCCCTCCCCCCTCCCTCAATCACCTCTCCCTTCTCTGAGGCAGACCTCCAAGGATCGGGTCTTTCCTGGAGAAGCTGGACTGAATGGGGCCACAGGAACCACCTTGCCACACTGGTATTCGCGATTCTACAAGAGAAGGACAGGCTCTCTGGCTGACCATCTCACCCCCCTACAAGCCTTTGCCCAATGCATGCCTACTTCCCACCAGCTTTTCTTTGACACCTCACTCTTGGATGAGAATGGACAACCAGTGATTGAGGAGGAAAACAACAGAACCCCAAATATATTGGTAATGGGCCCAGTTCTGGATAATGAGTCATCATTGGTCCAAGCCAGTTGTGAGAACCCTGTTATGACCCAGTTTAGTGAAATCTATCAGGGGGCTCCTGGAAAACCTTTGTTTTGCTGAAAACAGCATCAGAGATGGCTGGCACTAATTACGTTGTTGTTGTTCTTGTGAACACAGATGAGATACTTAAGAGTTGTGGCAATAGTCGTATGGCTGTGAGGCCAAAAGAACTGTAGAGACACCAGCCCTAAACAGTGCGCAGCATCTGCCTAACACCGTATTTCTTGTTATATCACAAAATAAGTGGCTTTTTGCTTATTTAAGCTTTTTGTGACTTGTAGCTGAAAACATTCCTAATTGATACACAGACCAGAGTAAATAATTCAGGAAACAGAAAAATAAATGAAACCTCTATAATTCATTCAAATCTATTTACTATCCTTAGAGATATTCAGTATTGATTAGTTATTCCTCCCAAAGAGAATGTTTTTATTAGTTTCTTATTTATATTTTCAGTGGTTCTTAATATAAACAAGTATAAAAAAAGATGAATACGATATTCTTATTCCACTAACAGTAGCCTATTCTATACACTGTTACACACTGTTTCGTACCTTCCTTTCATCGCTTAATGATGTAGCCTTGTGGGTAGATCTCTTCACAGCAGTAGGGATCTGCTGTGTGGCTTTTACAGCTGTGCAGCATTCCATCAAATGGGTGAGACTTCATTTATTTAACTGCTAAATATATGGGTTGTTTATCATCTCTAAATTTTACAAATTATGCCGCAATCAACAAACCTGTGCTTATGTTCCTTCATGCGTATGTAGATGATTACGTAGGATATGTCTTCAGAAGGGGGTTTTCTGGGTCAAAGGGAAAATATATATGTATCTGGTAGACACTGCCAGATTCCCCTCAAAAAGTGGTTGTATGATTTTGCACCAACAAAATATGAGAGTGTCCATTTCTCCTCAAACTTTCCAACAAAGTGTGACACCTTATTTTTAGATTCCTTTTTTGGGGAGCCAATCTGATAGGTAAAAAATAGCAGCCTGGTACAGTTTACATTTATATTTTTCTTTTTATAAGTGAGGGTCATGTTTTTACATGTGTAAGGGTCAGCTATAGTTCTTTCTTCTGTAAACTCTCCATCTTTTTCGCTCTTTGATTTTGTTTGTCTGGATTTCTAATATACATGCATTAGGGAAACTAGCCCTTTGTAATATAATTTACAAATATTTTCCACAATCTTTTCTGTGGAGACTTGTGAAGTTTGAATCATAATTAGAAAGGCCTTCTCTATTTGTTAGTTAAAGAGGAATTCAGCCTATTTTCTTCTATTAGATATTTGCATGCTATACTTTAATTCAATTCCTTGCATTGACATCTTTGACCCATTTTGAGTCTATCCTGATGCCCGGTGTGAGGTATGAATCCAACTCTACCTTATTCCAAGTAGCTGCTGCCTGGACTGGATAGCTCCGTTGGTTAGAAGAGCATCATCCCAATATGCCAAGGTTGCAGGTTTGATCTCTGGTCAGGGACATACAAGAAGCAATCAGTGAATGTATAAATAAGTGGAGCAACAAATGGATGTTTCTCTCATGCGTGCTCTCTCTCTCCCCCTGTTCTCTAAAATCAACAAATAAATTTTTAAAAATAGCTTCCCAGTTACTGTAATATCTTTCACTAAAACGTCCACCTGTACTACACTGCTTGGAAATGTTACTTTTATGTACATTAAATTGAATCTATTTCTGGACTTTCTATTTTGCTCAAAGGCTCTATTTGTCTTTTCATGCATAACACCACATTGTTTGTGTTACTAAGGCTCTGTGTACGTTTTAATATCTGATAGTGCTCGTCCCTTCTCGATGTACCACCTCCTAGAACATTAAAGGCTCTTGTTGCTTGTTTCTTTTCACATATAAATGTCAAGATAAGCTTGAATTCTTCCAGAATTTTTTATGTTTATTGAAATACAATTAAAAAGAAATTAAATATATTGCTTGAAATAAGAAACTTGGTGATGAAGTTGGAAAACAGTCAAAGACATCTTGGGAGGAAAAGTAGAAAATTTAAGAGTGAGAATAAAGTCTGAAGTCTCAATTCACAAGGTCCAATAATCAGCAAATAGGAGTCCCAGAAAATGAACATAGAGAAAATGGATGGGAGGAAATTATTAAGAAAATATTTTTAAAATATTTGACATGAGTCTCCTCACTGAAATGGCCCAGTATGTTTCAACACAACGTATAAACGTAATCTCTCCCTCCCTCCCACTGTTTCTTCCTCTCCCCTCCCTGCCCCAGGCCTAATTTCTAAACACCAGAGATAAAGATTATTAAACCTTCCAGAGACAAAAATAGGTCCCAATTAACTGAGTGAAAATTAGAATGGCATGAGGCTTCTCAATAGCGTTATAGGATTCTCTACGAATCTAAGAAAAACCCAGAAGTCCTGGGCAATGTTTCAAAATTCTGAGGGATAATGCCCTGGCCAGTGTGGCTCAATTGGTTGGCACATCCTGCTATACACCAAGAAGATGGGGTTTGGATTTCCCGTCAGGACACATGCCTGGGTTATGGGTTTGATCCCTGGTCAGAGAGTGTATGGGAGGCAGCCAATCAGTGTTTATCTCTCACATCGATGCTTTTCTTTCTTGCTTGCTCCCTTCCTCTCTCTCTCAAATCAGTAAAAACATGTTAAAAAGTTCTGAGGCATTCATTATTTGCAACATAAACTTCTGTGCACAAGCAAACTCTTAGTTTGTTAGTTCGTGGAGCGAACTATTAATTCGCTGTATTTTATTGAAGGGTGAGAACCAAATAAGACATTTCAGGATTTAAAGACTGAAAATTTACATCCTGTGCACCTTTAAGAGGCTGCTGGAGGATATATTCAATCAAAATGAAGAAGTAAACCAAGGACTACTGATGAGGAGAGAAATCACTGGCTGTGCAAGGCCTCAGCAGGTCATGTGTTTATTAACCCTGGCAGCACACTAAAATTGCCTGAGGAAATTTATTTTTTTTTAAAGATTTATTTATTTTTAGAGAGGAGAAGGGAGGGAGTGAAACAGCAATGTGTGATTGCTTCTTGTGCGTCCTCACCTGGGTACCTGGCCTGCAACCCAGGAATATTCTCTAGACTGGGAATCGAACTGGTGAACTTTTAGTTCTCAGGCCAGTGCTCAATCCACTGAGCCACACCAGCCAGGACTGGGGAAAGTTATTAAACAGATGCCAAGATCCTTCTACCTCTTCACCCATCCTCGCCCCCCACATTTTGATTGACTGAATTTCTTTGGGATGGAGCTCGGGTATTAGGGTTTTTTCTTTTAAGTTTTCCAGGTGATTCTATTGTGCAACGAAAGTGAGAAGCACCAGATTATGAAGCAAATCCCTTTTAATCATTATGGTTGAGACAATCATTCTCTGCTTTCATTGTGTTTTTCTGCCAGATCCGCAGGTCAGAACTTTAAAATACAAGTGAGTTCCATGTGTGGTACAGAACATTTGTGTATTAGCTTCTAGCTTTAAGACTCAAAGGGGAAGCCCTGGCTGGGTAGCTCAGTTGGTTAGAGTATTGTCCCAGTATGCCAGAGTTGCAGGTTCAATCCCTGGTCAGGACACAAAGAAGACTCAATGAATGAATGAATGCACAAATAAGCAGAACAACAAATCAATGTTTCTCTCTCTCCTCTCCTCCCTCTCCTTCTAAAAAATCAACTTATAATTTACAAATTACAATGAATTTGTAAAAAAGATACAAAGGGGGAAATCAATTTTTAGAGTTCCTCAATAAGCCAAAAAAGGAAACAAACAAACAAACAAACAAAAAGATAAGGACAAGATACAATAATTAGGCTGCTGCAAATTTCTAAACACTAGAAGAAAGTAGGGATGTCTTTAATGCTCTTATGGAGAGGAAGAAACTTTCCTCTACCTTCAAGTTTCTTTTGGTGGGTATAATAATCAAATAGACATGAGACAGATTAACAGGAGAAAATAACCAAACTTAATTACGTACATATCTGTGGGAACCCCGCATACATGAGAGAATCAAAGACCACACATACACGAGAGGATCAGAGACAGAAAGGGAAATGAAGTATGTATGACATTCTGAGCTGGGGAGGAGGTGAGGCACCTTGGGGCTTCAGGAGGTAATTGCAAGGAGAACACACGTTCAGTAATCCGGAGTTTGCCCTGCTATGTACATAGGTAAAATGTGGTTGCTGCTGATAACTCTCACTGCAGGCCAGGCACCTAATTTAAATTCTAGTTAGTTAAGGGGGAAGCAGAAGTTTCTCTTGAGCCCCTAGGGTCTTGCTTGCCTTTAGCTCAAAATAATCTGTGTAACACGGAGGCACATATTGGGGTAGCTCATTCTGAACCCCTATAATATTCTTTGAAGGGAAAAGTGCACCTACCGAGAACCCTCCTCTCCCCACCTCTGCAATAATGAACAGAATGCTCTAATTAATTTCTTGTTAGAAATAGCCATGGAAAGAACTGTAAGTGCACACAACACACAGATCCCGGATATGGGGGATGGACTAGATTTTCCCTGGTGAGGCTGACGCCAAGGCTTTCTCTGTCCTCTCTCCCCCCACTCAGCTGTTGCTGTCTTTGTCTGTATCAACGTCCTGGTTTCTGGAACACAATTTTTGCCTGGATGACTGCTCCGAAGTCCAGAGTTTGGCTTGTTTTTGTTTTTGTTTTGCCAGTGAGTAGGTGTGGGGCCCGGTCGGCTTCTGTGAACACTCTGAACTTTCTGAAAAGTGGTGTGATGGATGACATTGGGGACCTCATGAACATTCAAACCTATAGAAAAGTTTTATTAGAGTTTATTTGAACCCAATTTTTGAGGGCATGCCCAGTAGCAAGATCTCAAAAGATTGAGAAAATGCTCTGGAGAATGGCAGTTTGCATTTCGGAGAAGATGCCAAGAAGGCACACGAAGTCCATTGGTGGTAGATTAAGGAGGCGGGAGAAAGCATAGCAGGGAAGTTTTTAGGATTGGACTTTAAGCCAAATGAAGGAACACATACTTCTTTTACATTGGTGGGTACGGGCCACTTAACGTGTACAGCTCACAGAGACCGTATGCAGGGAAAAAGATAACAACGCGGGGCTCTGCGTCTCCCGCTGCTGGTGGTCTTGTGCTCTGGTGCCTGCATTTGTGCCTTCAGGAGATCTAGAAAAGGAAGCCGCTCTGACATTTTAAAGGTATTTCACCTTAGAGGCATAAGAACAATAGACAGAGCTCACGTAAAGTAAAAACTGACCTGTGCGAAAGAAGCTATAGGCCTAGGATGTGACTACCTGCCATGACCTTGCTCAGTTAGGAATTTGTGATCAGATCATCCTGCGGGTAACTTTTGGTCACTGAGCTGGTCAGGCCTGCCATGTGCCCCACCCCTGAGCTTGTCAGGTTTGACACGTGGCCCCTTTTTCTTTCACGTCTTAAAGAAACACAGTTATTCCAGGCTGGAGGCCTGAGAGGAGCTACTCTATGTGCCCAGGCACCAAGAACCCCTCCGGTTGGAACTGAGTAGGAGAAATTGGGGAAGATTGTAATTTATTTTTTATTTATCCTTAGGAATTTGAACTTTAGACTTTGGCTCACAAGGGGTAATCCTCTCCCTACTAAGTAGATGCACTGGGGAACACTAGAGGATTTCAAGAAGGGAGTGCTGAGGCTACATTTACACTGTTAGGAAAACACTGGTTTCTGGTCAGAAGCCGGCCGTGTAAGAAGAAAAGAGGAGCGGCTCTCAAACTTCAGTGCCGTCGACTGGAGGGTTCGTCCGTCCCCACGTGGCTGGGTCCCACCCCTCGAGTTTCTGATTTGGTAGGTCCAGGGTGAGGCCCAGGGCATTTCCAACAGGCTCGTGGGGTATGTGGTTGCTTTTGACCTGAGACCATACTTTGGGAACTGCTGGCCTGGAGTGTAAGCAGAGAGAACAAGGAAGGCTCTGTGAAGCTTGGCCCCACTATTCGTAGGTCTCACTCTTCTCTCCCTCAACGAGCATATTGGGCAACCATATCTAAAGTCTTTGGTTTTCTTACACACTTCATGCTCTCCACACCTTCATACACATGGTCCCGTCTGATTGTAATTCCTGCTTAAATGTTGTGACAGTATTTCATCAAATGCATTTTGACTTTGGAGATTTTTAAATGTGAAAAGAAATGGTCAGCGTTCACTGTATCCCAACTTCAGAGATGTTAATGTCTTAGAATTGACTAAATAGCTGTGTCTGGGAAACTTCCCTAGACTGCATCACATAGACTGCTGATACTGTTGTGGCTGTGCTCCTCTTAGAGCAGCGGTTCTCACAGTAGGGTCAGCGGCATCGCCACCACCTAGAGCCTTGTTAGAAATGCAAGTGCTAAGGCCCCACCCCACTGAATCTCTACCATCAGTAGGGCCCAGAAACCTTTTTTCTTTTAAATCCTCACCTGAAGATATGTTTATTGATTTTAGAAAGAGATGAAGGGTGAGAGAGAGAGAAAGAGAGGAGAGAGAGAGAAACGGAAACACCGCTTGTTTGCCTCCTGTATGCACCCCGACTGGGGATCAAACCCACAGCCTAGATGTGTACCTTGACCGGGACAGCAGTCCAGCCAAATGAGCCACCTGGCAAGGGGCCCAGCAACGTATTTTTTTTAAAAAAAAAAACCAAGTTTCCTAGGTGATTCTAATGCACACCAAGTTTGAGAACCTCCTTATAAGACTCATGAAGGCAAGAACCATCCCCGTCTCCCCCTATCGTGTCCCTTGCTCCAATAGTGGGAGGGGAAAAGGAAAAGGATGATGTCTGGCGTGGATTAACAATCAATGAATGTTTGTTGAATAAATAAATTAAGTGATACGATTTGTTCGAGGTCACCTAGCCAGTAGGTGAAAGTTAAAAGACCTTTTTCTGCCTTCACTTCTTGGTTTATGGTGTGAGGTTGATAGGAATATACTAATCCATTCAACAAACACTTGTTGCGATCTTACTATGTATTCAATATTTGTCAAAATTGGGCCAAACATTCTAGCTTTTTAAATAATGTGTGAGGCATCAATGTGAATCTGGAAAAGGTGGCATTTGTGCTGCCTGTCACTACCAGAACAAATAAGTAGAGATGAGTATTGAGTCTTTATAAGCGCTTTATTCAGGTGGCCAGTGATCTGAGAAGACGGCGGGTTATGTGCCCTAAAGACCATCTTACATCTCATGTCAAGCTGACCTTTTTTATAAGGAGAAGAAGAGCGTAAGTAAGTGGTTTGGAATTTAGGAAAACAAGTAAGCAAGGGGTTTGGAATTCAGGCAAAAAGGTTAATCAGATAAAAGAAGCAGTCCGGTGATTTTCCTAGCATCCTTTCATCTGCTGACCCGTGATTAGGTGGGTCCTGGTCAGTGGATGTTCCCTCCTTGGAGCACAGCAGCTCAGGGCTTGCAGTCCTCAGTGCCCGTGGTCTCCTGGACTTGGATTAGGTCCGGTCATACATTCCAGTTCCTGGAACAATAGCTTTCTACATGCATTAATTGCCAAGCCTATTAACTATATAACTAAAGCTAAAAATTTGTAACACTTGAGTTCCCCATCATTCCCCATTTAACTATCATAAGGTAGTCTTAATTATCTTATTTCTATGAGATTAGTTTCATATGACGTGATCGTTTCTGCGTTTAGCATGTATCTTAGCATTAGACAGTCTTATGCGAATACACTTAGTTGCAGATCCCCATGAGGGGGCACACTGTATGCAACAACAAACTATGATACTGAAAAAGACAAAAAGAATGAAAACAACAAATGCCTCTCTGAGACCAGTAACACTAGGCAGCCAGGACAAATCAATACCAAAGAATTTCTGTCTTGGATTTATCTTGGACACTGTTTCATTTACTTGCTTTACTTTATGCTCTATAAGCTGTGAATTATCAGTCATGTTGAAACAGCAAAGTCCTTTAAATTCTTCACATCCGTGATTATGTCTTAAAAGGAGGTAGTCTATAGCTGTGCGATTCTCTAATACTGCTTCTTTAAATTGTCCTAGTTCTTGACTGATGGCACTAATGGCTTCAGAGGTAGCACTCAAAGATTTCACCATAGCACAGGCTAATCTACTTATTTCTACATTCAAAGATGTTACCGTGATTGGCATTCCAAACACAGTCAAAGATATATATTCAGCAGGGCTAAAAAGGTACGAATCACTCTCACAATCAGGTGCAAGGGAGAGTTCCTGTCGAGCCCGGGTCAGGTGGGGTTTCTGAGGCATAAACACTGTCAGTCTTCCCAGACAGCAGGGTCCCCCAAAACTGTTTGCTGGGACATAGGAATAAACAGTCCTTCCACATATTAGAAACCATCCTGCAGGCAATTTGACATGACCAGAGGCATAAGATACACTAGTGATGGTGGAGCAATTCATCTTCGTGTCTGCTGAGACCATAAAACAGTTCTGAGCACAGTTGACAAAAGTTACACACTCTCTGGCTGGGGGTACATTAGTGACTTTTAAGGAAAATATTTCCCTGTCCTTTAGAGTTACTGTATGTCCCCAGTTATAAATATCGGAGTAGCTTATGCTCTTATTGATATACTTAAACAAAGTATAATTTCGAAGGCTTTCCAGGGGAGTACAGACACCTACAAGAGATGAAGTGAAAGTTTGTTCGATGTAAGTTCCTCCTGCAAGACAAAAGTCAGAGAGGTTTAGAACATTTTTTGCTAAATATACCCAAATATTCTCATCTCGTCTGAAAGGGATAAGTTCTCCATGACATGAGGTTAAACACAAAGTAATGAAAAGAATATAAATCTCTGTCTTTGAAAGGTGATTTTCAGGTCTTCTTGAGATTCGGCGGTCCATTGCTCCTCCAGTGATTTCTTCACTCAGGTGTGATGAATCCAAGGTTTTGTTGCTGCTGATTTCACCGTGGTGGGGGTGGTGAGGAGCACCTCCCAATTTCAAGCCAAGTATTCTTCTAGTTGGCTTTCTGGGGATCCTTTCTTCCAAGTCTTGAGTAGCACCTCATCTCCTGGCCCAGAGGAAAGTAGCAAACCTGTGCAGAAGAGATCTCTAATATAAGTAAAGTCATTAATTACACCTAAGGTCTGACTTAGATGCTCTTTACCTCCATTTCTTGGTTTATATACATACCTCCCACCCCAATCATAGTCTGAAATGGTCACCTATACACAACTTTATAAGGACTCAATTGAATCCCACTTCAAGGAGCCACCCTTATCCTGAGCAGAGCAATAGGTAAAATTTGATCCCAATAGAGAGAAGTTTCTTGACACAGCTTGGCTATATTTTTCTTCAAAGTGTGATTCATCTGCTCTACCTTCCCAGAAGCCTGAGGTCTCCATGCTGTGTGGAGTCTCTACTTGATTCTCAAAAATTTACTAACATTCCGTGTAATTTCTGAAACAAAAGCAGGTCCATTATCACTCTGGATAGTGCCGGTTAGGCCAAAGCAAGGAATTATTTCCTTCTGTAAGGCCTTCACTACCTCTGAGGACCTCTCAGTTCTCATAAGATAGGCTTCTAACCATTCTGAAAAAGTGTCAGCAAAGACTAACAATATTTCCACCCTGGGACGCTTGGTATCTGGGTAAAGTTTATTTGGCAGTCCTCAAATGGGCACTGTCCTTGGTATTTCCCTTCTTTCTGTTTTTTTGAGATCTATCTTGGAGGTATTCCTTTGGCACACAACACATTTAGCTATTGCTTTTTGTATGGCTTTAGAAATTCCAGGTCCTATGAGCCAAGGTTCAATATTGGTGGTTAACGTGTCCCCTCCATAGTGAGTGGCCTCATGCGAATCCTCTGTGACTGACTCTACTAAATGTTCAGAAAGCAGTATAACTCCTTTCTTATTCTTTCTCTATCTACTATCAGTACCTTTTCAGCAAAACCCCAACTCTTATCTCTCTCTAAGTCTGCAGTCAAAAATTCAGGGTCAAATTGTGACAAGTCTAGAACAGGTACCAAAGGCATTATAAATGCTCCTTTAGCAGCCTCTTTTGCTGTTCAATCAGCCAAATTGTTTCCTCTAGTCACTTCAGTGTCCTCTTTCTGATGCTGGGGGCAGTGCGTAACTGCCATTTGTAAGGCTACCTGGACAGCTTCTAATCATTTAAAAATTTCTGCTGCATGCTTATTTTCCTTTTTATTGGAGGTTAGCAGTTCCTTTTCCTTCTAGATGGAATCATGTGATTGCAAAATTAGGAAAGCATACCTTAAGTCGATATACACATTCACTGTCTTTTTGTGTGACATTTCCAGTGCCCTCATCAGTGCAATCAGTTCAGCTTTCTGAATGGGGGTTCCCAGCAGTAAGGCCTTGGACTCCATTACTCCTTCAAGAGTCACGACTGCACACCTAGCCTTTCTGTTTCCTTTTCCATGTAACTGCTTCTATCTGCATGTTGAGTCCAGTCTGCCTCTTCTAGAGGATGATCCTGTAAATCAATTTGGTTAGAATAAACTTCATTAATTATTTCAGCAGTCATGCATTAGCATGGCTGAGCCTGGCTGCGGGAGAAGGGAGGAAGGATTTAACTTGCAGTTTTGAGGGAAACTCAAGAAGAATGTCTTGGTACCCGCCTCTTCTTCTAGCTGTGAGCCACAGATTTTCCTTTTGCTCCCGCAGGCTCAGCACTTGCTGGGGTGCATAAGTGGTGACAGGCTGTCCCAAGGAAAACTTCTCAGCTTCCTGTAAAAGCTCACAGGTGGCCGCCACAGCTCTCATGCAGGCTGGGCACCCCCACCAGTTTGATTTAGTTTCTTTGACAAGTATGCGGTGGGTTGCAGAATGCCACTAAGCATTTGGGTGAGGACTCCTAAGGCAATGCCCTGCCTTTTATAAACTTATAATCGAAAGGGCTTTAGTAGGTTTGGAAGCCCAAAGGCTGGTGTAGAAGCCAGGTGTGTGTCTTCAGGGACTCAAAAGCCTGAGTGCACTCCTTCGTCCATTCCAAAGGGCTATATTCTGGTCCTTTCAGAGCTTCATACAGTGGTTTAGCAATGAGCCCAAAGTTTGGGATCCAAATGCAATAGTAGCCTGCCATTCCCAGGAATCCTCTCAATTGTTTACTGGTATTGGGAACTCTCATTTGAATTATGGCTTCTTTTCTGGTTCCAATAAGACTCCTTTTGCCAGATTCAAGCAGAAATCCAGGGAACCTTACTGCTTATTGGCTAATCTGGGCCTTCTGTGCTGATACCTTACAGCCACAAGATGCTATAGGTGGTTCAAGATGCGACAAGATGGTTCAAGGTAGCTATAGTATTATTTCAACATTGCTGGAATGATGTCCCAGTCATTAAGAGGTCATCTACATATTGTAACAGATTTTCTCTTCGTAGTCTTAGATACTTTAAGTGCTGGCTCACAGTATCCCCCAAAATTGTGAGAGAGTTTTTGAGCCCTTGAGGTAAGACTGTCCAGCATTACTGAGTCTTGACCTGAGATTTCAGGTACTACCATTCAAAAGCAAACAACAGTTGAGAGTCTTGATCAAGCAGAATGCAAAAGCAGGCATCTTTTAAGTCCAATACTGAATATAAGAAGCTGTCCCCGGGTGTACTATTCACCAAAATATAAGGGTTTGGGACAATGGGGTGAATGTCCTACAATATCATTTATGGCCCTTAAGTCTTGAACAGATCACTACTCATTTGAGTAGGTTTCTTAACAGGCAATATGGATGTATTATATGGTGAGTGGCAGGACCAAATAAGTCCATATTTCTGAAATTTCTGAGTTATTGGGCATATTCCTTCTAGGGCCTCTTTCTGCAAGGGATACTGCCTCTTATTGGGAGTCTCTGTGCCTGGTTTGAGGTTGACTTTAACAAGGGAGGCTCACTTAGCTCTCCCTAGCTTTCCAGCAGCCCACACAATGTGGTTTGCCTGATTTTCAATTTCTTCTAGCTTTTCCCCTTCATCCCACGGTTTCATAAGGAACTGCCAAGCATGCTCTGGAGGGACCTGTAGGTAGAGCTGTTGTTCTTCCAGAGGGAAAGTGATCTGAGCAGGAAGTTTGAACAGTAAGTCCCTTCCCAGAAGAGGAATTGCACACTCAGGAATATACAAAAATTTATGAGTTAAAATAGTATGTCTCATAGCATGTTCTAATGGTTTCAAGAAAAAATGGCTTTTAGGAATTCCAGAAATTACATCACAGTACAGCCTGCCACAAGGACTCAGAGGTCTATTGACCGTGGAATATGTTGCTCTGGTATCAATCAAAAAGTCCACAATTTGTCCCCCCCACTGCTAGTTTTACCCAAGGTTCCTGGGAGGTGACTTTAATAGGTTGTTGTACTAATTGAATCGCTGGGCCCCGCCACTCATTGTCAGAGCTACTTCCTTTTCCCAGCATCACTCTCGAGTTCTCAGACTCTGACTTTTCCCTCACTTGAGGCACTCATTTTTCCAGTGCCCCTTTCCTTTGCCATACATGCATCCATCAGTGGCAAGCATTTTAGACGGGGTTGGGTGCCTCTTGCCCGCTGATGGAATTGCCCTGAGGCTTGTTCCAAGAAAATAGTGGCCACTTGGGCCTTTTGCTCTGCACTGTTACTATAAACTTTGAAGGCAATGCCTGGTAATTAGGAAGGATTCATGCCTATTCCTCCCTCTAAGTTCTGAAGTTTCTTTCTGATGTCAGATGTACTTTCAGAGACAAAAGTTGCATTTACCATTCTAATATTTGCGGGGGCTTGTGGATCCAAATCAGTATATATTTTCTATAGACCTGGTATATTCTTTCAAGAAACTCAGAGGGGTCCTCTGTGGGCTTTTGTTGTACTGCCTGTACCATATTCAGACTTTCCTGCTTAGGGACTCCTTTCCTCGGTCCCTCAAGAATGCTCTCAGAGAGGAAGGCCATTCTCATTAGAGTCTCAGTTATGCTCAGTTATATGTATTGCCTTGGTAGGCCCCATCTGGGTTTTCTTTCTTTTTTAAAAAAATTTGTCTTTGAATTTTATTTTTATTTATTTTTTAGAGAAAGGAGAAAGGAAGGAGAAAGAAAAGAAGAGAAACATTAATGTGAGAGAGAAACATCGATTGGCTGCCTCTCATATACACCCTGACGGGGGACCAAACCCACCACCCAGACACGAGCCCTGACCAGGGATCAAACCAGTGACCCTTAGCTTTGCAGGATGACACCCAGCCAACTGAGCCACACTGGTCAGGGCTCATCTGGATTTTCTTGGTGCAGTCTCCAAGCCTCTTCATTTGCCTTATCTAATATCAGCCTCTGCTTATCCCCGCAAGCAAAATATTTAGTAAGGCTTGTATGTCTGCCCACCTAGGATGGTGGGTGGCAAAAATTTACCTACATTAGTCATTTTAGTAGGATGATCTCTATAAGAGGATTTGAGGTTTTCCAGTTAACAGATCCCATGTAGAAAGCAGAGTATGTGTCTAAAAATATCCAGCAGGCTGGCCCTCTGGCCCTCTTCCCACTGGAAGTCTTTGCAAAGGGTATTGCCTTGCCCCGATAGGGGCTTGTCCTGCACAAATTTGGTTCCCTGATGGGTTTGGGACAGAGAGACCAGTTCAGGCTCATCTCCTGTGGCCCCGTCAGCCGAGTAAGGAGGAAGATCCCCTAGGGCTGGAGGAGCCATGGGAACGAACCCTGACCATGCTCACAAAGGCTATAATATCTAGATCTTCCTGGTCCCTCTCTTCTGAGCTTCTCGTATCTTTCACAGGCAAATTCTCTTTTCTCTGTATCATTAAATTTTTTCCCCTTTAATTCTGCATCTTTATTATGTAAGTTCATAAAAGCTTTTCTGGTAAGGCATTCCATCCAACTTCCCTGCTCTTTGACAAAACAACTCTAATTGCAGTATAGTATAGTAATTTAAAGACCTGTTCAGTGGCCAGCACTTTCTTGAGTACAGATCATACATATGCCAAGCAGTATTACAATGAAAAATAATTTTCTTTTCAACCATAGGTTTATAAGCATAGGTCAACCAATCAGCCAAAATTCTCCCCAAAGGGCTCTTTCCCAGAATAGAGGCTCTCCCCCACCATTCTACCAGACAGAGCTCTGTAACATCACACAAACCAAACTAGATGGCACCTTAGTTCCTGACAACTGACCTAAATTGTAACCTGGGACTCTAATCCTGAACCAGAAAGCACAGTGATTCAATCAAAAGTAAAGGCAATGGGGAGTGCTAAGAATTGGAGAAGGAGAGTTCCCAGGTGAAATCACTTGGCAGCTGCTAGGGAGTCTCGAAATCTGCACCCTGAGGCCCTCCAGCCCAGACAGCCAACAGAACTCCCCACCAAATACTCGGACTTACCAGAGGGTCCTGACTGTCCCACGTTGGAGTCACCAGAATACAAAACCAGAAAAGTCAGTGTTCACGGGGCCTGTTACCACCAGAATCAATTAGCAGAAACAGGGAGTGAATCTTTATGGGCGCTTTTTTCAGAGAGCAGACAATCTGAGAAGATGGTGGGTTATGTACCCTAACAGACCGTCTTACATCTCATCTCAAGCTGACCTTTTTTATAAGGAGAAGAAGGTAAGTAAGGGGTTTGGAATTCAGGAAAAAAAAAGTTAATCAGATAAAAGCTCAGTCTGTTCATTTTCCTAGCATCCTTTCATCTGCTGACTGGTAATTCATCAGCATGCTGGTCAGTGGATGTTCCTCCCTGGAGCACAATGGCTCAGATACCATCTTGATGGCTTGCAGTCCTCCTGGGCACAAAGGTCAAATTGCTTGTGGTCTCCTGGTCCAGTCATACATTCCATTTCCTGGAACAATAGCTTTCTACATGCATTCATTACCAAACCCGTTAACTATATAACTGAAGCTAAAATTTTTTAACTTTTGAGTTCTTCCATCAAATGGATAACTTTTTAGGATAATTAGAAGCGCTTAGAATCTGAAAGGCCTGGAGAAAGTTGGATTTTATTAAACACCAGGGGGAGCCTTGTGAAGAAATAGCGGACCGTGTGGTAGGGCAAGCCAACTCAGCATAGAGGCATTTATGATTGTTTTTTTAAGAATAAATTTGTTCAAAGTTGCCCATAGAATTTTCTATGAATGAACCCTTATTCCCAATGGATTTCATTATCTGGATATTTTTATTCCTAAGCATAATAAAATTGCTCTTAAGATAGCAACCGATATTTAAGAAACACATTTATGGAAAGACAACAGTTTTCTAATTTTCTGAAGTAAGAAAATTAATTTAATCACAAAATACATGCATGATAGATAGGATTATTTATAAGTAAGATATTAGTTAAATTTATATTACTTGCATAATAATTTTCAGTTCTAAAGGGAAAAAATAAAAGATTAACAAACACATTGTTCTTCCAGAATTTTAAATGGTTGTGTAAAGTTCAAGACTTTCTACTTCAACAATTATTAGAACATTGATACTTTTCTGATATATATTTGACCGTATTTAAAGTGTATTCTAAAAATATTGGGCACAGTAGTAGGAAACCACTCCTGTGAGTTTTATTAGCTTACTTTAGGAAGGCAAAGGTTATCATTCCAGAGGAAACTGAGTTATACACAAGGCAGACGACAGTGTTCATGGCCAAGTTCTTCCATGTACAGATAGAGCCTCATTACTAAGGAAAAGCCTTTTCAACTGCCAACCTTAATTTTATAACACTGGCTTAGTAGGAGTTCACACACTCTTCTGCTTTATCAGAAGTGGTTCTAATTCTGGTAACGTGCCAGTACTTTGTGGGTGTTCAACAAGCAGCAAAGGAATACACTGAGGCAACCACAAGTTTTCCCTTGAACCTCCCAAGATTTCTAATGGTACTCAAAGAGGAGAGCCTAAAATTGCTTTGTGTTGATTGGCTGCTGCTAAAAATTAAAAGCAAACTTAAAGCTACAGAGCAAAGAGTTTTGTTACAGGTTTAAAGTTCATGTATCAAATGCTCCAAAAGGTCAATATTCAAAATGTTGGTTTGGAGTAAGGGAAGTTTTATTACTTGAGAAGGCACTAGCTTGAGAAGATGAAGGGGCCTTAAAGTTTCCACAAATCCATGCTTCTTAAGAGAGCCCAAATCCTGGCTTCTTTTTGTCAAGGGAAGGGAAACTGGGAAGGTGGCAAGAGGTATGTGATATCTAGGCACTAGCAGGGATCCAAGGAGGAGCATGAAATCTCTAAATCTCTTTGTTCCTCATTCTGTTGACCCCTGCTGATCTGAAACTGGTCACGAGGCTCCAAAAATCCTTGCCAAAAGCTGAAGCATCAAACAGAATTTTTCTAATACTTAGCATATCTATAGCAGGAGCTATTTGCCTGAAGCTAATGGGAGGAATACAGGCTAGAGTTAGGAGTGTCAAAAAGAGCAAGCATTTCACTGTTACACTGCCAGGCCAAAGCCCACTGCCCAGCTAGACCATTCAGTAAGAAGAAAAAAATTGTTCTCTAAAAATGTTTAACTATAAGATTTTAATTTAAACTGAGACTAAACAAATAAATGAATGGATTTATAAGTCAAGAGATTAAGCAAGTTACTCAACCCATCTCTCAATGTGAGAACATCGAAATCTGTAATGAATTTTTTATTGAATTTTTTGGAATTACTTTGGTCAATAAAATTACATAGGTTTCAAGTGTATAATTCTACCATTTTTTTATAAGACTTTATTTGAGTCAAGCTGACCACAATGGCTAGGAAGCAAGATCTCAAATGGTTCAGAGGATGGCAATTTGGTGTTTCTTTCATGCATTTGGAATTAAGGAGAGAACATGAGGAAGGCGACATGAAGGTGGGAGAAAGCAAGTCAGGGATTAGATTACAGGATAGTTAACAAGATCGTGTGCTCTCTTGAGGGTGGTTATTTCAAAGGTGTGTTAACCTAGATGCACAAAATAATGGACAAGCCTTGCTTAAGGCAAAGATAAACCTTTTACTAAAGTTGTATGCCTTTGAGGTGACTACTTCTCACCTAAACCTGCCCAGTTAGGACTTTGTGATCGGATCACCCTGTGAGGTTACTGTCCATAGCACCTCTTTTTCATCCATACTTTTATGCCTCAGTTTCCTGATTTTTAGAATGGGGTTAGAAACAGTACTTATCTCATAAAGTTGGTGTGAGGGTCATGCCTGTCCAGAGCATTGCAGAATGTGTGGCAAATATTCACCATCCAATAAATGTTTGTTACTGTATACAACTCTTTCCTTTGACAGTCATCTCCACAATTTTTTATCTGCAATAGCCAAATTCCAAAAAACTCTGAAAACCCTAAAGTTGGTGGTACAATCTGGTCTGAATTGATAAAAGCTAATCTGAGCTTTCTTAACCCTTTTGGTAAAAATATGAATATGTTTTGCTGCAGAAATATTAATGTTCTAAACCTTTCTAAAATCAAAAAAAAATCTAAATTCCAAATCACTCTGGCCCCAGAGTTTCCAAATAAGCAATGTGGGCTTATTTCAACATGAGGCCAGCACTGTGCATAAAAAAATCAACAGACTTTGCATTCACAGGCACCTGGCCTTGAATCAGACCTGGGCAACTACTTTGAAGCCTTGGGAAAGCTATTTTACTTCTTTTAAGGTTCACGTGGTTGACAGAGAATTCATTTACTGCATAGCATACGAACTTCCTCAAATTTCTGCATGCCTCACTACCCCCCAAAATGTTTCTTTCTCTTCATTTATTCACCCTCACTGACAGCCTCCCATTTTTGAAGACTGCTACATGCCTGAATTGTTCACTCTCCTACTGCATGCTTGGCTACCTATACCGCGGATGGATGGCATGTGAGCCGCATGAGAACTTGCTGTGGAATTCAGGGAATTGGGAGAATGGTTCAGATGAAGAAATCCAGGTGATTTGTTTTTGCTTCTTGCCTGTCTGTGCCCTTCCGATAGCCACCAGCAATCTGATGAGTTAACTGCCCAAAGGTCTGATGCCCCAAAGGTAAGGTTAGGTAAATGGAAAAAGTTATAAATGTCTGACAGCTTAAGGTGGTGCTGGTTTTACTTCGTATGTAAGTTAGTAGCAGAACAAAGTAGAGTAGAAAATTGAAGGATATTGAATAGGTAAGCCTCAAGGTTGGTTCATTGGCCAGAAGTGATTTAGTGAAGGAAGAAGGTTTAGGCCAGAAATTCTTAATCCTGGCTACTAGTAGACTCACCTGGACACCTTAATAAAGTGCTCAATTCCTCTGCTGATCATTTAGGTCAGAATCTGAGGAGAGGGGGCCAGGCACCAGTGTTTAGAAAAAAAATCTCTCCAGGGGACTCTATTCAGGGCTGCCCTAGGTTAGTAAGCCACCTTGGAGACAGACACCTGAGAACTTTAAAAATGATTGATGCCCAGGTCCCACCCCTGTGAGATTTGGACCCAATTGGCCTTGTATATAATTGGCCCACAGTGTGATGGTGCATTGGGGATTAAATCACTTGGTGATTATTAGATCACCAAGTGATTTAATAGTGAGAACCACTACCTGTTCAATCCAGGTTTTCTCCAAAATGTGTAGTATTCCTTTTTCCTTACAAATAAGTTTCCTGGAATTTTTACTAATAATTTCAAATACTGTAGCAATAATTTTCAGGTGATACAGTTTAAATACTTATTTGGCTCTTTATTGAACTTTCACGTTTTCAGGAAATGTTCCATTTTTGAGAAGCCTAAAATAGGTTGGGCATATTTTAGTGCAAATTGAAAGCATAACTCACAGCCATTGAATTGATTACCTGGCTGAGTGTTTTTCCTGTTGCTGAGAATCACTATTATCCAGTGAATTATTACCCTGACACTGAAAAGGAATGGAGTGGACTGAGGAATATGGAACATGGTATATATTACATACATGATGTATTTTCACATACTACTATATATTGATATTTGAGAAATATTTTACTCTTCACGAGCAGTCAGATAGTTTATCAATGTCCCTGACTTCATATCACTTTGCCCAGCACCTTAGAATCTAGAATAAATATGACAAGCTTGGCCCCTCCGAGATAAGCAGTGATTGAGCAGTGGAGACCAAACTCGAGGCTAACAATCCTGCTTCATCACACTTCTCATTATTGCTTAACTTTGCTTTCCATCCACTGTTGGCAGTCAGAAGGGCCAAGGATGCTAGCACTGCCCTGACCTTCAAGGGCTCCTGTTTCCCATGGAACACCATGCGAACTCTTTATTCGGGCATTCATGGCTTTTCACCTTCTTGCCTTCACCTCCCAACCAACCTCTTCTTTCCAGCCCTTCCCTTGCAGGCCCACAGAGGGCAATTCACTGCTCCTCCAGGTCTTCTGGGCCCCGAGTCTTTGACCTTCGTCACCTGGTATATTGCAGTATCTTTCATGATCAAACATTATTACTGCAGCTTCAGTAAGCAGAGTCCCCTCTCCTGTCATGTTCTCAGGGTAGCTTAGCTTCTAAGTCCTGGACCAGCCTTGTCATCAGTGAGAGAGAATGAACCCTGGGTCTGAGGACAGGGAGCAGCCCATATAGATGGGGCCGTTTAAAAACCTCATTCAGCCAGCCAGCCAGCCATCTATCCATCTATTTAGCAAATACATATTGAGTGTTAATGATGTACAAGATACTAGTGTAGGTATGGGAGACATGACAGATGTCTATTTTCATTTGAATCTGGAAAGTGGATAATATACAAATATTAAAAAATAATTTTTAAGAGTAGAGGTGATGAAAATTAAACAGAATAATAATAAAAGGGGACTACTTTGTGGAGAGATGTTTGAGTTGAGAGACCTGAATAATGAGTCAGTTAAATAAAGATCTAGACCAAGTTCTTGGGATTGATTCTACAACTTTTAGTGCCCATTGAAACCCATACACATGCCCTTCCCCTCTGGACCAAATTCCTGAGTACACAGCTGAGGGGAGCTCTTGTCCGACAGGCATCTCTATCACCTGACCATGGCCTTCCAGAACTAGCTGGCTTGGCCACCCGAGATCACTCTCCGCAGGTGAGATGAGGAAATCAGGATGTGCTGGCCCATTGAGGCAACAAGATGCTTCTTTCACTCAAAAACCTTCTCATGGGCCCTGACAGGGGCAGCGTGCTTAGTTAATGGTTGAAAACACCCACCAAGATCCCTGGCCACATGGACCACTCCCCAAAGTTGTATGACCCGTACTTGCTGTCAGTATACAAGGAGACCAATAAGAGGTTTCATTCTTCCTCTTTTGGGTTTTCACAGCACTTTTAGTCATTACCTTATTTAATCTCCAAAACAAAAAGTTCAACCAGACTTGTTTGATCCCTATTTTGTAGAGACCATGGAATAAGTAAATGTAGGAATTTCAAGTTGGGCAGGTATGGCTCATAATCTTGGTTCTGGAACTTACTAGTGTGTGACTCTTGGTGAATTCCTTCATCTCTTTTGAACCTTGGTTTCCCTGTCAATTAAATAAAGGCATAATATGCATCTCACAGCTTGTCGGGAAGAGGAGATGAGCAAAATGTTTAGGAAAGCACCTGGTATGTAGTAAGTGTCTGATGAATTACTGATTGGTACTGGATGAGGGACAAAGTGCCCGGTCACTAACTGCACAGCCAGCAAGTGCCTGTGCAGGCTGGGCTTCTTCTCAGCCCTCTCTCCTACTCCTGAGGAGATAAACACTGTGTTGCATGCATTTGGCACCTTCTGCCCTCCTTCCAGATATACCGGATTTTACTCCCTTCTGCACCAAAAGAGAACATCCAGTTATTGTAGTTTGGGGGTAACAGGCTGGGCCTATTAACTATCTTCATGTAAAACAACAATAGCAATTATTGAAAAATGGTTGAGTCAATGTCTTCAGCTGGTTTGATGAGAGAATAAGTTACCTCCCAAATAGATTAGTGGTTGTGTCAAAATGCCAAATTAAAAAGCATTTGGGTCTCCTCTGTGGTCATTTGTTAGGGTCAGAAAGTACTCTTTGATAGACTTGGTTTAGAAAAAATTCCCTTCATACCTGTACTGTTTTTCTGACACAGGAACAATGAAAATTGCCAGCCCTGAAGCACCGTGACCAGGAGAGTTTAGACACGAAGCTTCCTTAGAATCTTTCACATCACAAACTGGGGGAGCACCATCTATGTCTAAGTCAGTCCTCTCTATGCATGTCAGTCAAGCAAGATTTTAGTGAATTCTCCTGAGGTCATTGCAAGCAGAATGTTTCTCACCAGGTTCCTCTGGCTGGTATGCCCAAGCTGGGTTTCTAGTGAGGATGACGTTCTTCCTGACTCCTTTCAGTGGCTCTGTTGTTTAGTCCTCATATCTCCCATATTTTTTAGTCTTCCCATTGTAATGCTTCTCTCCACAGATCAGGAGCACCCAGCCAGAGCACTATCTCTCCTCTTTTCGTACAGCCAAACTCTCAGAAGAAGCCCCCAATTGTGTCTCCACTCACCCCCCACCCACTCATGGAGCACTTAAGATCTGGTTCCGTTCCCACAATCCAGCTGAAAGCTCTGCTAAAGGTGGCCAATGGTCTCTGGCTGCCGCATCCATGGGATTTTCTCAGCCTTTCTCTTCCTTGCTCCCAGTGCAGCATTGCGACAGAGTGACTGCTGCTTTGTCTATTTTCTTCCCCTGTTTCCAGCACTTTGGATCCTCTTGGGTTTTCTCCTTCCATGTTTAGGAGCACTCCCTGGGCCTCTTTACTGTTTTCTCCTCTGCTTACCCTTCAGTGTTGCTGTTCCTGGTTTCCTCCTCTTGATTATCATAAAGCCTGCCAAACCCTGGCCTCCAGCCTGGGTCTCTGCCCCCAACTCCAGGACCTCGAGTAAGTCGTGCATCTCCCTCACCCCACCTTCCTCATCTGTAAAATGGTGGGCTGGACCCTCAATATTTTAAGGTGTTAGTGTTGTGTTTAAGCAAGCCACAGCATAATTTTTATGGTTACAGAGCTTCATGTTCATAGAAGTCAAACTTTGGAAAATTGCCAATACTCCGTCGTCCCAAGGTTTTGGGCTTATTTTAGAGACATGACTATGGCTGCGTAAGCAGAGTTGAAGTGCGTGCACGCGTGTGATGCATTCACACATGCCAGTTGATACATATTAATACGCCTTTTGGAGAATTAAGAATTAAATCCCTAGTCCCTCTATTATCCAATGAAAGTGTATACAGGTTAGCTTATTTGAGCCATGGTTTATATCAACCTATGTCTGCATGTTAGCTTTCCTGGAAACAAGAAAACAAGAGAATTTTATATTTATTTTATTGATAAAAACATAATTCAGAATATTAAGCAGGGCCTTTTAGGACCCCTGATTCAACTCACTGACAAATTATGGAGTTGTAGTAAATATGCCCTTTTGTGTGAGAAGTCCTTCTGCTTCTTGTTTACAGGACTTAATCAACTTGAATTATAGCATATGTCTCCTTGTTCATCTAAGATTGCTTTTTCTTTGGTAAAAATCATAATACTCAGTGAATGGCCATTGCAGATCTTGAGAAGAAAAGTCATTTAGAAGACAAAGAATTGGCCTGACACTAGCTTATGGGCACCATGCTGTGCTCACCCTCCTGACGTCTGATTTTGAGACATGTCCTATGAAATCAGTTCTCACCACTTCTTCTACCCTCTCTTCTCCTAGACATCTTTTGCTGTCTGTGACCCAGCTGCCCACTAGGCTAGGCTCCAGAGCCCCCAGTTATTGCTTTATTTTCCAAAGTATTTCATTAAAGACAAAAACATTTTTAAAAAGATTTTATTTATTTATTTTTAGAGAGGGGACAAGAGGGAGAAAGAGAGGGGGAGAAACATTAATGTGTGGTTGCCTCTCGAGCGCCCCCTACTGGGGACTTGGCCCGAAACCCAGGCATATGCCCTGTGTGGAAATAGAACCAGCAACTGTTTGGTTCACAGACCGGTGCTTAATCCCTGAGCCACACTAGCCAAGTGTAAAGACGAAAATTAAAAAAAAAATAAAAACAATTGGTATTTGATAGGCAGGGTGATACAGTGGTAAGCACACAGCACTGAACCCAGACAAAACCTGGGTTCAAAACCTGGTTCTAGGACTTACTAGTTTTGTGCCTGTTGTTACACATTTAATTTCTTTCTGCCCCAATATATGTGTGTTTGATATGGGCATCAAACTCTAAGCTCTAATGAACTTGATGTGCACCAGTCAGGGAGTGGTTAAAGGTTTGTCATTCCTCCTGTGCCTCATCTATCATACCCTTGTCCCTGAGAGAGACACTACAACCACGTGCTCACCCTTTAGTCTAGAATCAACCTTCTGCCCTGAAACTCGTTGACTCATTTCCTGTCCCACCTGGTGCTTGAACTGGAAAACTAGAGCAGCTTGAGAGGTCCACTTACCTGCCTCTTTCTCTGAGCCCCACACCCATGCCTTTGGTTCTTGAAAGTATAAGGTATTCCAAACCCCAAAATGTACTCCAGACCCAAAACAGATTTCAAAGGACTGGCCAAAAAGTATCCTTCACTAATGTCTATTAGTTTTTATAATTATTTCTCTCCTTTCAAGTGTCTTACCTTCAGCTAATTTATTTATTCAATCAACCAACTGACCAGCCAACCAACTAGTTTTCCTGAGCTCCATGTATTCTGTGAGAAGCCAATTTGCATTTAGAGTTATAAGCGATATTTTAGCAGTGAGCCCTGGGATGTGGGAGCACAGAGGAGAGGCATCCAGCCCAGTGGAATTGACCAGGGGTAGAGGAGTGAGGGAAGAATGCTGTCATGGAAGGCTTTCCACAGGAGATCACGGTGAGCTGGGTCCTGAGGTGAAGAGGTAGTTAGCCTGTGAGAGGCTGGGGTGTGAGGCAGAGGTCTGTCAGGTAGAAGAAAAAGTAACCAGGTGTGGAGAGGTAGGGCATGGCTTGTTCTGAGAGCTGCAGAGCCTGAATTCAGACCTTGCTTCTACTTCTTCCTTGCCACATGACCCTGACTATATTACCTTACATGCTACAGGAAGAGAAGCCAATTCTTCTCCCTCTGGCCTCGGTAATGTTTGAATGTGGTGCCTGGAGCTGCTGCAGACATCTTGCTTCTAGCCTTAGGACAGAGCAAAACAAGAGAGCAGAGCAGAGAGATCGAAAGAACCTGGTCCTTGGTGACATTTCTGAACCACTGATCATAAACCTGTCAGTCTCTTCCACAGCTGCAGTTAAGTCAGTTTCTTTTACCTAGCAGACAAAAGCAGCTTAACACGTAATCTGAGATGATTTTATTTGTTTATATGTTATTATTGTCTCACCTAAGATTGTAAGCTCCTTGACTGTGAGGTTGTTAGGTGTACGATTCCCCACTACCCTGATTGTGCTTGGCACAGCATAGCTGCACAATAAGTATGTTTTCTTTGACTTTTCAGTCCAGCCTGATGACTGTTGGAATATTGGATATTTGGGGAAAGGGATGAGTCCAAGATGACTTCCTGGTTTAGGATCCGAGCGCTGAGGTTGATAGGCGTGCGGTTAATAGAGCAATCCTGGAGGTGGGACAGCCGGACTACACCACAGGGCATTTTTAGAGTGACCTTTTTGGCCTCTAACTCCAGTGTGTTAAACTAAAAATAAAAGGCCTTTCAAAGTGACAGGCAATAAGTGTTAATTTGAAATCAATAAGAATAGCACTCAGGATACACCGATTCAGGCAGAAACCTAAATAGTGGCTGGATAGGAGACAGAGGCAAAGGGTGAGAAAGGGAAGCGGAACAGTTACATCAGTAGAAGGGAGGCATTTTTATTGGTGCAGCTAAGTAATATAGTGATGCTCATTCTAAACAATTAAAAAAATTTTTCAGTCTGGTTGTCATCAGTTCAGTAGCCATAATAACTTTCTTATTATCTTTGCAAACAGTGATTCAGGGCACAAGCTTGCTTTCGTCCCAATCCAAAGGTTATTTTGCCCTGTTTTAACATTCCAAAGATTTGAGGCATAAGTCACGCAAGGCAGTTCTTCCTGGATGGCTCTCTGCTCCATTTTTTAAAGTGGCTCCATTCGTTCATTCGTTCGTTCGCCCATTCATTCATTCATTCATTCATTGACGTTACCACAGACCCTTTTTGAAAACAGCAAGTAAAGAAAAGCATATGGAACCTGAAAGACCCAGACTAAGAAACACAGGTTGGGCCACTTACAATTCCTCATCCCACCTTCCCCCTCCCCCAGTGTATTTGTGACTTGCTCATCTTTCAGTATAGGCCTCGTCCTAACTTGCCGTTTTGTATAATTGTTCTCTACTTGAGAGCAGTTCTTGTCAAACAATATTAAGATTCTGATCTTCCAGGTGCCTTGGGAGATGAACTGAGTGACAAGTCTAACGGGAGGAAAGCCCCCCTTTCCACAATTTAAATAAAATCCATTTTACCATTAAAAAACAGGCGACAATATGAAAACTCCTCTTCCAGCCTGCCCCGCTCCTTTGCCCACCCAAAGGTTGCAGAGCAGTTGTCAGTTGAGCTTTGAGATTCTGGATCTTCTAAATGGCTGACCAAGTGCTGGGAGGGCCACCCCACGCTGCTGCGGGCCTCACGGCCTGACCACAAGCAGTCCCTCTGTTGGGGTATTATGCTTTCAGGCCTTGGAGGCTGCTTTCGGTTTTGAAGCTTACTTTTTCTCTTCAAGTTCTCCTGATTACCTGGAGAAAGCCCTTCCCCTCGTCTTTCCATGGTTGAGCACTGTGACTCCCACCCTTTCCTTCCCTCTTTCCGCAGCTGAAATGCTGGGCAAGTACACGTGCCACTCCCTGTCACCTGCCTGCAGACACAACCGCAGCACTCTCTGCCCCACAACTATGTCAACACAACCAGCCTGGAAATTAATTTGCTCTTTGTTGCTGCCTTCCTCTTGAATTAAATTTTTTAAAGAAGATTAAGGAAGCTAAGGGTTAAAAGGCAGGTGCAGAGAAGAAAGACTGCTCTGGGATTTTGCTTCCATTTATCCTTGATGAAGGTGGGAAAGAACTCTCCTTTGTTATGTCACTAGGCTGGAGGGCTGGCGTGCTGAGTGAAGCCCTGTGCAGCCCCTGGGAAAGGAACAGATGAGATTGGGATGCTCCCTCTACTACTTAGTCTACTTAAAACAGCTGCCTTTTGGGAGAAAGGCTGAGCCAGGGCACGTTGGCTCTGCTGGAGGCAATCGGAGCTCAAACACTGCCTGGCTTTAACTAACACCTGCGTGGACAGGGTCAGGATGAGATGTATCGGCCACATGCTGCATGTTCTCCACTTGCTTACCCCATCCCTGTGTTTTCTGTCCTTCTCCCTAATGGTGGCCTGGCAGCTATCCATGGAGAGCTTCATCAAGGTTGGCTTCTTGGTGTTTTCTGCTCATAGAGGGCACGTGCAGAAAGAAGGGTGAGAGGCCATTCTGCAGCTCCTGGCCCATCCCTTTCCCCGCCCCAGTGGTCACTACTTCTGGTAACACACCCTCTCTTTGCTTCTACATTGCTAGAGGTGGTAACAGTTTCCGGCATTTGATGATTCTGCGGGCCTCATTACCCCTCGTCACTTCCTTTAATCCTGCCCACCCTTCTGTAAATAGTCCCTTCATTAGCTTCTTTTCAGCCAAACACTTTGGAGTGTGCCATCTGTTTCCTGCCAGGACCCTGGCTGATACTGTTACTAACCCTCCTTTTCATTTAGGCTTAAAATAAGTTGGTGTAGCCTGTCTACCCAGATTTAGCAGCAACACCCACAGCTACTGCTGGTGGGCTGAGCTTCTGGATGCACACCCGTCAGGGTAACTAACTGTTGGTGCTGTATTTCCCAAATTTTTAATTTGGGTCCTTATCTGTCTATTACTTTGTTTCCTAGCCTGAGTTTGTGATTTGTAGTGAAGTATGAATAGCAAAATTTTAGGTAGCCACTGGGTAGTGTGATATAGCTGTGTGATCTTAGGCAATTACTTAACTTCCTCGTGCTTCAGTTTTCCTCATGTCTAAAGTGGGTATAATAATGGCCCTGGCTGATGTGGCTCAGTTGGTTGGAGTGTCATCCTGTAAACCAAATGGTCGTGGGTTCAGTTCCTGGTCAGGACACACGGCTAGGTTGTGGGTTTGGTCCCTGGTGGGGTGCCTATGGGAAGCAACCAATCGATGTTTCTCTCTCTCTCCTCCCCTTTCCCCCTCTCTAAAGTCATGTCCTCAGGAGAAGATAATAAACAAACAAACAAACAAAATGGGTATAATAATATCATGACCTCATAGGGTTTTCATGAAGATTAATAAAATTTAAGTGTGTAAGGCACATAGGACAGAGCGTGGCATGTAGGAAGCCTCCGTAAATAGTAGCTTTCATTATTATTTTATTAGCAAGAGGATTTTACTTGGAATTAAATGGTGAGGTTTGACTTCCATTTCTGTCATTGAGTAACTGGGCGACATTGGAGCTATCACTTAAACTGTTTAAGTAATAGTTTCTAGATTCATAGCATGGGATTAATAAGACTCGCCTCATTTGGTGGTTGCCAGACCGAAATGTGATGCTGTGTGGGAAGGGTCTTTGCAAACTCTACAGCACTAGACAACTACTGTGTAAGGCATTCTAGCCCTTAGCCCCTGTGGGAACCTTGGGCTCTCCCATGATATTGGTGTTTGCATTTACCCTTAAGTGGACCTTTGTCTACCAGCCAGGGTTTTGGATGCTGCCTGGTGGGTAGTTCTTCCTCCCCTTTCTCCACCTCCAAAATGGCCCTCTGTTCACACACACTCTGGGTAAAAAGGTGCAGAGTGATGATTGCTGCTACTTTGTCTCATCTTATCCCTGCCACCCTGGACTCCAATCATCCGTATGAAATATGCCCAGTTGTCGTTGCTCTAAGTGATTTCTGGACAATCCTGCCTGCGCAGCATAGGCAGAGCCCCAGGGCTCCTCTGTGAACTTGCTGATTTCTTATAGCCTGGAGGAGCCCCGTCAGACTCCCAGTGTTCCCAGACGGGCCTTGTGGGCCTGACGCAAATGCTACTACCCCTGGCAGTGAACCAAAGGCTATTTATGAGGCTCTGCCAGCATCTGTCTCCTAAGAGCTATTGTGCCAGCGTTTGAGTGACCCAAATACATATTTGCTCTGTCTCCAGGCTCTTCTCTCCTCTCATGTTGCCCTCTTCTTTTTCTGGCTAGCTCACTCTCCGGCGGCTTTCACTAGATCACACTGGGGCGAAGAGATGTTTCTATGCCCCTCCTTAGGTATTTTTAGATGATGACAGACTGACCCACTCCCCCTTCCCAGAAGGGATTGTTTTGTTTTTTTCAGTTGGCAGAGACACCTGCAGGTACTGAGTGTCCTGTCTGCCTCGCCCGGCATGCGTACCCCGCCAGTCAACGCTGCTTCAGCTGCATTGCTGTCAGGCCTGGAACACCCAGAATGAGGCAGCCCAGACAGGATGATGTGGGACATGCCCTCAGGAGAAGCTTGGCTCTTGCCTTGCCCAGTCCATGCCTCTCAGAACAGAAAAGGACATCAGAGTTCTGGAATTGTGGGCTAAAATGTCAAATCAGGGCACTTGGACAGCAAAGTTTTTATTATACTGGTCAAGATTTCCCGCCAAACAACTGCCCTAAAAAACCAATTTCCGCTTTCACTTAGAAGCAATTGTGCCAAGTCCTATTTTTCAAGCCTGTCTGGGCTGCACCAGTGAATTATTGGGGGGACTAGCAGATGGGAGACTTCCTTTTGTTCACTTCACATGTTCTCTGACCCAGTTCTGCTTGTGCTGAAATTTTTAAATGATTTTTTTATTTGCAGATTTTAATATAGAGTATGAAGTTCTGAAAATGCCAATTCTTAAAATAATAAAAATGCTTCAACCTTCAAAAGTCCATTTATTATTAGGTTAAAAGGCTCCTGTTATACTTAAAGAAAAAAAATCAAAGATCCTAAATAATAGCTTTGGTTCTGATTGTTTTCTTACTGATGACACCCTTAGCATTCATGATCTAAGACAGAAATGGAGTACTAGGAAGTTGTACATAAATATTTGCATTTATACACAATTTTAAGAGAAAATATTTTTTTACTGGGCAAAGTATGAGAACTATAGAAGTATAACAGTGGCATTTAATACATTTTGAATCTCGTTACAGGGATTTATATGCTAATGTGGTACATTATCTAGATCTTTGGAAGGCAAATCTCAGAAACTACCATTAGTACCATGGCTGGTATAGCTCAGTGGATTGAACAGGGGCTGTGAACTAAAGGGTTGCTGGTTCGATTCCCAATCACACACATGCCTGGGTTGCAGGCTGGGTCCCCAGTTGGGGGCCATGTGAGGGGTAACCACACATGGATGTTTCTTGACCTTCTCCTTTCTCTAAAAATAAATAAATGAAATCTTTTTTAAAAAATCACTATTAGTCATCTTGGTTTCAGTTGCAGAAAACCCTGCCAAAGACAGGGAACTTTTTTGATGGTGTTCTTCCCACTAGGTGCTATGATGATCCTTTAAATGACTTCTATGTCCTTGCATCATATCTTAATGAGAACTTGTTGGCTGAATAGGAAAAAGGAAGCTACAGGTCAGAGGTGGACAAAAGTACTTAAAGAATCTCATTATTAAATCATTCATCTTCCAAGTATAGAGAGGGAGTGTGACCTCTTTCTTTATTATTGGGTTGGAATACAATAGTCTCCTGAATATTTCTTTTAAATTGTTTGTGACAGATAATTTCACATAATAATGTGATGAAACTCCACTTACTCATCACCCAGTTTTAACAGTTATCAACATTTTGCCAATCATGTTTCCCCTGTGTGCCCTGATTTGATTGTATGGTTTTTGGTACCTTAAAGCAAATTCCAGACAACATGAATGACTGAGTGATGGTTAATTTTATGTGTCGGTTGAACTGGGCCATTGCATTAGTCTGCTCGGGCTGCCATAACAAAATACCACAGACTGGCTTAAACAACAAAAAGTTATTGCTCACAGTTCTGGAGGCTGAGAAGTCTAAGATCAAGGTGCCAGCTAGGTAGGTCTCATTTCAAGGCCTCTTCTCTCGGCTTACAGGTAGCTGCCATTCTTGCTGGGTGTTCACGTGACTCAAGTGCTTCAGCAGCGATCGGTGTTCGGATGACCGTGTTTCATGTACGCCTCCTTCCCCACCTCCACCCACACCTTTATGTATTATTTTAAAGCAAGTCCCAGATTTTATGTAATTTCAAAGGTAAATACTTCTGTATATACCTCTAAGAGATCAGGGATTTTTTTAAGATTAAAAAGTATTTTTAATTTCAACTCCCAAATCAAAACAAATTAAAAAAAGCAAAATTATAAATATCCATATATTATATAATTGTTAGCTTAATAAACCCCAGAAATCAACTGGAAATTCATTAGAAAAGAATTAAGGTGAAGTGTTATAAAATATACAAAACATAGCTTCATTTACACATTGCAGGACCATGAATATTAAATAGCAGCTTCTCAAATCCCAAGGGGTCAAATAGATTACGCGGGAGTAGAGCAGACCAGAGGGACAACTGCAGCAGGCTAATTAACACCAGATCAGGAGTGTCTTTAAAAAACATAACCATAACGTCTTTGTCAAATCTACAAACACTAACAGTATTACCTTAACACAATCCAGTGTCCAACAGGTGGTACTAAGGTGTTCCTGATTGTCCCATAAATGTCTTTTGAGAGTTAGTTTGTCACAGTCAGGTTTCAAACAAGAGTCACACATGACATCTGGTTGATATAGGGTATGAACTAAATTGTGTCCTTCCTCCCAGTCCCCAAATTCACATGTTGAGGCCCTAACCTGCATGTTGCTGTATTTGGAGATAGAGCTTTTAGGGGACATTAAGGTTCAGTGAGGTCATAAGTGTAGGAATCTTAATCCACTAGGACTGGTGGCCTTATGAGAAGGGGAAGAGAGAGAGGTCAGCCTCCCTGTGTGCATATGCTGAGGAAAGGCCAAGTGAGGACATCGCAAAAAGCTGGCCATCTGCAAACCAGGACATGTCCTCATGAGAACCCACCCATGCTGGCACCCGGATCTCAGCCTTCCAGCCTCCAGACCTGTGAGAAAATAGAGTTCTCTTACTGAAGCCACCCAGTCTGTGACATTTTGTTATGGCAGCCTGAGAGGACTAGTGCAATACACTTCTTAAGTTTCTTACATTCCCCACAATCACCCACTTTTTACGACATTTATTTGTCAAAGAAACTGGGCGATTTGTCCTGTAGAAACCCTCACATTCCAGATTTGACTGGTTACATTCTCCTGGTGTCATCTAACATGTCCCTCTATCTCCATGTCTCCTGAAAACAGGTATTTAAACCTAGAGGCTTGATTTGATTCAGGGTCATTTTGTCAGGAATTCTTTAAAGGCAGTTCACCGTGCATTCCTATTACATCACATCAGGAAAAGTATGATGTCTTGTGTGTCTACTTTTAGTGCCTTTAAGTGAACTGGCAGTTCTAGATACAGTTGGCCTGATCTTTCCATAATAAAGGTCTCCGTGAACCTTTCACGTAGTGGTTTTAGCAGCCATTGGTCTCCACAGCCTAGATCATAAATTCAATAACGACTTGAAAGTGATGACTTTCTAATTCTGTAATTCCCCTGCTTTTATTAGCTAGGTAGGTCTCATTTCACGGCCTCTTCTTATATAAAGAAAGAATTTCCCATGTCAATTACTAGGTTACTCTGAAATTAAGTTTATACAGAAAAGGCAGGATAAGATTCTTTCCTTTTATCAACAGCCTGTCAGGAGTTGGTACCCTCGCGACCTCCAAAGAGTATCACTACTTTGTTTTTAAATTATCACTATGTGAGCTATTGAATTTTTGTGTATTTGATGTGCTTCAATCTGTTATGATTGTTACCTTTTTTTGGTGTTCAAATTAACTCCGTGGCCAGGGAGAGCCCCTTTAAGAAAGCTTCTGTATCCTTTTGCTGTGATCCCACGAGGCTTTGACAGTGGCTTCGATGTCAGGCCTAGCAACAGGCCTCACCTTGCACAATTCCTGCCCCAGCGCTGGAATCAGTTGCTGGTGTTTATTAGTGAGGAGTGGTATTTAGAAACCATGTCTAGTGCTAGAGTTGCTTATTGCCACTGGAATTGTTATTGCTTCTGGGTCTGATGATTAATATGGAGAAAATGAAAATGTCTTCAATAATAAGTAAAGCTGTAAACATCTCTTAAATTAAATTACTAAAAACTTTGTAAAATGCCTTAATTGAGAGAAAAATAAGAAAACTGAATATTAGTAGAAAATAAGTGTTAGAAAATTAAACTATCAGCTTGGATAGACAAATATTTTATAAAAATGATGACAAAAATATTGAATTAAAAGTTATATATTTAGCCCTGGCTAGTGTGGCTCAGTGGACTGACTGCTGGCCTGTGAACCAAAAGGCCGCTGGTTAGATTCCCAATCAGGGCACATGCTGGGGACCTGGGTTGCAGGCCAGGTCCTCAGTAGGGGGTACACAAGAGGCAACCACACATTGATGTTTCCCTCTCTCCTTCCCTTCTCCTCTGTCTAAAAATAAGTAAATAAATAATCTTTAAAAAAAGTTAAATATTTTATTCTTTCTACTAATGGTAGTTTATTCAATATATAACAAAATAAGATTTAATTTTACTGTTATAAGGATATGATCATATAATATGGTATAAAATTATATTATTCAGTTGTATTATTATACAATTATTAAATAATATTATTATGTATTAGTAAAGGCCCAATAAAGACAGCTAAATGAATTAATGACATTCATAAATCAGGTTATGGTTCTCTGTTAAGCCCTGTCTTGTGATTTGGGGCTTAGAAAGTACACTTACCTCTAGTGGAAGATGGTGTATTGAGTGGTCACATCTGGTTTGTTCCAATTCCTGCTCACCCATTAACCTCCTGATTGGCACTTGCCTTCCCCTGGAGACTGCTTTATAGGGAAGGGAGTGCATTGGCCAACAGACATTAACATTTCAGTTTTCAGGTAGTTGCATTTCTTACGGCCAATGTATGCATAAGCATTTTGTTTGTACATATGTTTTCTATGACTTTGGTCAGTGTGACTCAACCGCCTGAATCTGATTGACTGGAGTAACTGGGAAAACTGAGTCACTGGACATTCTCAGATCAAACTAAGGATCGGCAACCCCACCATCAGGAGGGAGGCCCTGTCTGCAAAGCCAGTCTCTCTCTCTCTTTTTGAGGTAGTATATTTATTTTTGTTCTTTTGCAGGGTGACAAAAATAAATACCACCATCTAGAACATTTAATGGTACATTTAGCTTTATTTTCTTTGTTTCTAACCCCCTTAACCTTCACTTTTGGGGTCAACTGCATGCTCTATGGCCCTGTAATCTTCAACCTCCTTCCTCCATGGGTCTGCCTCAGAGTCTTTGCCCGGCTGCTTCTTCAGCCTGAAGCCATCTACCACCTCACCACACATGAGAACATAATTACCTCCTATTCACTCTTCAGATCTCAGCTCAATTATCACATCCTCAGGGAAACCTTCCCCAGCCCTCAGACTGGGTGCTGCCCTTCTGTTCTGTGCTGACCTGGCACGCTGTGCCTTCCCTGTCACAGTCTGTAATTAAACATTTATTTGTATGACAATTAGTTAGGGTTGACAGATAGGGACCACCTCTGTTGTGCTCACCTTTGCATCACTTGCGCCTGTCACAGGACCCACACAGCAATAGGGGCCAATTACCGGCAGCAGTAACTACATGAGTGGCTGACATCTTCCTGAGAGGACAGTGGATGCAGCACACCAAGAAACCAGCTCACTTGGGCCCACACGTGGTAAACTCTACCTCATCCAGATTATTCCTTTCTCTACCTGCAGCTCAGCACACCTCAAGACTTGGCCAAGGCCAGAAAAGATTATTAGCATTCTCAGTTTTACCAGCTCGCTTATCCCTGGGGCGTAACCCTTTGTCCTGAGTTAGTCTCCTGCTGTACGCTGATATCAAGTGTGCATCAGGGACACCTTACCTCATGCTCTCTTCTACTCCCACCACATTGGCCCCTGGTTTCTGACCACATTTCCTCCTAAAACTCCATTTTTCTTCTTTGACAGGGACGCTGTCCCAAATCCCAGCTCACTTAATGCTCTGCTCAGCATCCACTGTTTTGTCCTTCCAGGGACTGGGTCACTATTGTGTGACTGGGGTTTTAGTCTGTCACTTCTTTGCTGTGTGATCTTGAACATAACACATCAGCTCTGAGTCTTAGTGTCCTTAGTTAAAATATGGGGCTTAGAGCAGGCGTGCTTGTGGAACTAATTTAAAAAGACAGACCAACAGCACTTCACTGAAAGTTAAAAAAAAAGAGAGAGAGAATCTAACAAGTCTACATTTGGGGACACAGCATCCCAAAGGAGGTGATACCTGAAGGATAAATAGGATTTATTTAAAAAGGTGTAAGTTGGCTATGATGACAACTTAATTCACTTCAATAGGTATTTTATGGAGCAATTGCTGTTTCCAGACTTGGGATATTAGTCTGGAGAATGCAAAAAGCATAATATGTTCCTGGCTTCATGCTGAGGACTAGTGAGTTATAGAGACCACATACAAACCAGCAAATCTCAACTACGGGTGATTTTGCACTCCAAGGGAGGAAAATCTAGAGATACTGGGTTGTCATAACTGGGAGAGAGGGGTATGCTATTGACATCTAGTGGGTGGAGGTCAAGGATGCTGGTAAACATCTACACTGTCCGGGCCAGTCACCACAACAAACATTCGTAGTATTGAGGTTCAGACACCCTGACACAGCCGAAGCAATTAGCCCAAAACATCATAGTGAACATCACCACTCCTTAAAATTTCAGTCATTTTTCAAGATTCACCTCATGTATTATCTCTCCTTAAAGCCATTCCCAGCTGCCCTAGTCATCCTCACTATAGCTCATTGCTAGGTGCACAGACAGCGAAGGCAGACACACCTGGGTTCACATCCCAGCTGCACACTGATTGGCTGGGTGACTTTGGGTGAGTGTTCTTACTTCTCTAAGCTTCTGTTTTATTATACATGAAAAAGACATAAAAATATCCTTATCACACAGTATGGATATGGCGATTGTACCCGTGGACCACAGTACCTGCCATCTAGTATACATCCAAGAAGAGGTGACATTTCTTTTCCACAGTGATTTTGTTTTTAAGCTGTGCAGGTAACTTAGGTAATTTCACCCTTTACTAGGTGTGTCTACTTTTACTATATTTCAGGTATAGCTTGAAGTGCTTACGATATTTCAATTCATTTAATTCTTTTTTATTTTATTGTTGTTTTATTACAGTGGTCCCAAATTTCCCCTGTTGCTCTCCCCTGCCCTGCCAACCCTTGCTGCCACAGTCAATCCCCACCCTGTTGTCTATGTCCATGGGTCATTTATAGCTGTTCGTTGATTAGACCCTTCCCCTTATTTCCTCCCTACCCGCCTTCCTCCTCCCATCTGGTCACTGTGCCTTGTTTCCATGCCTCTGGTTCTATTTCCTTTTTTGTTTGTTTTGTTCATTAGGTTCCTCTTATAGGTGAGATGATTTGATATTTGTCTTTCACTACCTGTCTTATTTCACATAGCATAATACTCTCTTGTTCCATCCATGCTTTCGCAAAAGGTAGGATTTTCCTTCTTTCTTTCTGCTGCATAGTATTCCATTGTGTAAATTTACCATAGTTTTTGATCCACTCACTTACTGATGGGCACTTGGGCTGTTCCCAGCACTTGGCTATTGTAAATAACACTATTATGAACATAGGGGTGCATAGGTTCTTTTGAATTGGTGTTTCATGATTCTTAGTGTATAATCCCAGCACTGGAATTGCTGGGTCAAAAGGTAGTTCCATCTTTAGTTTTTTGAGGAAACTCCATACTGTTTTCCAGAGTGGCTGCACCAGTCTGCATTCTCACCAATAGTGCACTAGGGTTCCTTTTCCTCCACACCCTCACCCACACTTGTGCTTTGTTGATTTGTTAATGATAGCCATTCTGACCTGTGTGAGGTGGTAGCTCATTGTGGTTTTAATTTGCATGTCTCTGATGGCTAGTGATATTGAACATTTTTTCATATGCCTATGGTCCCTCTGTATGTCCTCCTTGGAGAAGTGTCTGTTCAGATCCTTTGCCCATTATCAATTATTTGTCTTCCTGGTGTGGAGTCCTTTGAGTTCTTTATATATTTTGGAGATCGAACCCTTGTATGAGGTATTATTGGCAAATATGTTTTCCCATATGGTTGGTTGGTTCCCTTTTCATTTTGATGATGTTTTCTTTAGCTGTGCAGAAGTTTTTAATTTGATGTAGTCTCATTTGTTTAGTCTTTCCTTTATTTCCCTTGCCCTGGAGGATATATCAGCAAAAATATTGCTACATGGGATATCTGAAATTTTACTGCCTATGTTTTCCTCTAGGACTTTTATGGTGTCATGACTTATATTTAAGTTAGTTATCCATCCTGAGTTTATTATGGTGTATGGTGTATGGTGTATGCTAATGGTCTAGCTTCATTTTCTTGGTGTGTACTTGTCCACATCTCCCAACACCATTTATTGAAGAGGCTATTTTTACTCCATTCTATGCTCCTGCCCCCTTTGCCAAATGTTAATAGACCTTAGAGACCTGGGTTTATTTCTGGGCTCTCTATTCTCTTTCATTGATCTGTGTGTCTGTTCTTATGCTAGTACCAGACTGTTTTGATTACAGTGGCCTTGTAATATAGTTTGATATCAGATGTTGTGATCTCTTCTACATTTTTCTTTTTTTCTCAAGATTGCTGAGGCTATTCTGGGTTGTTTTTGGTTCCATATAAATTTTTGAAATATTTGTTCTACATCTGTGAGGCATGTCACTGGTATTTTAATAGGTATTGCATTGAATCTATAGATTACTTTGGGTAGTATGGATTTTTAATGATGTTGATTCTTCCAGTCCATGAACTTGGTATATGCTTCCATTTATTTGTATCTTCCTTAATTTTTTTCTTCGGTGTTCTGTAGTTTTCCGAGTATAGGTCTTTTACCTCCTTGGTTTTGCCTTCGATTTCTGAATATTGACTTTGTATCCTGGTATTTTGCCAAATTCATTTATTAGGTTGAGTAGTTTTTTGGTGGAGTCTATAGGGTTTTCTGTGTATATTATTATCTCATCTGCAAATAATGAAGTTTTACTTCCTCCTTTCTAATTTGGATACCTTTTATTTCTTTTTCTTGTTTGATCACTGTGGCTAGAACTTCCAATACTATGTTGAATAAAAGTAGTGAAAGCAGACATCCTTGTCTTGTTCCTGGTCCTAGGGGGAAAGCTTTTAGTTTTTGTCTATTGAGTATGATGTTGGCTGTAGGTTTCTCATATATGGCCTTTATTATGTTGAGGAATGCTCCCTCTATTTTCACTTTGCTGAGTGTTTTTATCATTAATTGGTGCTGTACTTTATCAAATGCTTTTTCAGCACCTATTGATATGATTATGTGGTTTTTGTCTTTCATTTTATGTGGCATATTATGTTTATTGATTTGTGAATATTATAACATCCTTGCATCACTGGCATGAATCCCACTTGATCATGGTGTATGATCTTTAATGTATTGCTAGATCCAGTTTGTCAATATTTTGTTGGGGATTTTAGCATCTATGTTCATCAGAGATATTGGCCTGTAGTTTTCTTTCTTTGTTGTGTCTTTACCTGGTTTTGGAATTAGGGTCATATTGGCCTCATAAAACAAGTTTGGGAGTCTTCCCTCTTCTTGAGCTTTTTGGAATAGTTTGAAAAGGATAGGAGTTAGCTCTTCTCTAAATGTTTTGTAAAATTCACCTGTGAAGCTGTCTGGTCCAGGGCTTTTGTTCACTGGGAGGTTTTATTCATTTATTTTTTAAAATTACTGCTTCAATTCCATGAGTTGTTAACAGTCTATTCAGGCTTTATGCTTCTTCTTGATTCAGGTTTGGAAGATTACATATTTCTAGAAATTTGTCCATTTTGCCCAGGTTGTCAAATTTCTTGGCATATAGTTGTTTGTAGCAATTTCTTACAATCCTTTGTATTTCTGTGGTATTGGTTGTAATGTCTCCCTTTCATTTCTGATTTTATTTATTTGGGTCCTCTCTTTTTCTTGATAAGTGTGGTTAAAGGCTTGTTGATTTTGTTTATCTTTTCAAAGAACCAGCTGCTGGATTTATTGACCCTTTCAATTGTTCTTTTAGTCTCTATGTCATTTAATTGTCTTCTGGTCTTGATTATTTCCTTCCTTCTACTCGCTCTGGGCTTTGTTTGTTGTTTTGTTGTTCCTCTAGTTCTTATAGATGTTGGGTTAGGTTGTTTATTTGAAAATTTTCTATCATTTTATACAGGCCTATATTGCTATGAACTTCTCTCTCAGGATTGCTTTCCCTTTGTCCCATAGGTTTTGGGCTATTGTGTGTTCATTTTCATTTGTTTCCAGAAACTTTTTTTTAAAGATTTTATTTATTTATTTTAGACAGAGGGGAAGGGAGGGAGGAAGAGAAGGGGAGAAATATCAATGTGTAGTTGCCTCTTATACGCCTCCTACTGGGGACCTGACCTGGCCCTCAACCCAGGCATGTGCCCTGACTGGGAATCAAACCGGCACCCTTTGGTTTGCAGGCCAGAGCTCAATCCACTGACTCACACCAGCCAGGGCTGTTTCCAGAAACTTTTTTATTTCTTCCTCAACCTCATTTTTAATTCATTCATTATTTAATAACATGTTATTTGGCCTCCATCAATTTGAATCATTTTGAGTTTTTTCCTTGAGGTTGGTTTCCAGTTTCAAGCCATTGTGATCCAAAAAGATGCTGGATATGATTTTCTTGAATTTTTTGAGGCTTGTTTTGTGTCCTACAAGGTGGTCTGTCTTTGAAAATATTTCACTTGCATTTGAAAAGAATGCATATTTTGTTTTTTTGGGGGTGAAAATTTCCATGTATATTTATTAAGTCTATTTGATCTAGAATCTTGTTCAATGCCACAATATCCTTGTTGATTCTTTTCTTAGAAGATTTATCCATTGTTGACAATGGGGTGTTAAAATCCTCTACTATGAGTGTATTGCTGTCAATATCTTTCTTGAAATCCTCCTAGATTTTCCTTATATAATCAGGGGCTCCTATGTTAGGTGCATGTATGTTTACAAGGGTTAATCTTCTTTATGGATTATTCCCTTAAGTATTATGAGGTGTCCTTCTTTGTCTCTTTTTATGGCCTTTGTTTTGAAATCTATTTTGTCTGATATAAATATTGCTACCCCGGCTTTTTATTCATGCCTGTTTGCTTGGAATTTTTTTTTTCACCCCTTCACTTTCAGTCTGTGTAGACCTTTTGTCTTGAGGTGTGTCTCTTGTACACAGCATATATGCAGATCTTGTTTTCTTATCCATTGAGCTACCCTATGTCTTTTCACTGGAGCATTGAATCCACTTATATTTATCATTATTATTGATAGATTATTGTTAAATATTATCATTAATCTATTATCTACTAGATTAACTATTGATACATTATTGTTATCATTGCCATTTTTCCCTTTGTACCTGTGTTCCTCTCTCTCTCTCTCTCTCTCTCTCTCTCTCTCTCTCTCTCTCTCTCTTTCTTCATCTTCTTAAAGCAGTCCCTTTAGCCTCTCCTGCAATGCTGGTTTGGTGGAGGCTGTATTCTATTGGTCTTATTTTTTTGTCTGGGAAACTCCTTATGTCACCAAACATTTTAAATGAGAACCTTGCTGGGTAGAGTAGTCTTGGTTGCAGGCCTTTGCTTTTCATTGCTTGGAATATTTCTCACCATTCCCTTCTGGCTTGTAGTGTTTCAGTTGAGTATTAGCTTATAGTCTTATCGGAGTTGCCTTGTATGTTACTAGCTGTTTCTCCCTTGCTGCCTTTAAGATTCTCTCTTTGTCTTTAAATTTAGCCATTTTAATTATGATATGTCTTGGAGTGGATCTGTTTGAGTTCATCTTGATTTGGATCCTCTGTGTTTCCTGGACTTACATGACTTTTTCTCCCTTCGAGTTAGGGAAGTTTTCTGTCGTAAATTTTTCAAATAGGTTTTCTATCCCTTGCTCCTCTTCTTCTCCTTCTGGTATCTCTATGATATGGAGAGTATTATGTTTCATTTTGTCCTTAAGCTCCCTTAAACCCTTTTATTTTTTTTTAGTCTTTTTTTGTTTCATTGCTCTGTCTGGGAATTTTTTTCTACCTTGTCCTCCAGCTTGCTGATTCACTCCTCTGCTTCATCTAGCCCACTTTTTAATTCCCTCTACTGTGTTCTTCATTTCAGTTATGTATTCTTCATTTCCTCCTGGCTCTTATTGATAGTTTCTATGTCCTTTCTCATGCTGGTGTAGCTCGCAGTAAGTTCCTTGTATCTTCCATGGAGTTCTTTGTAGTTCTCATTGAGCTCATTGAGCATCCTTATAACCATTATTTTGAACTCAATGTCTGATAGTTTGCTTGCCTCAATTTCATTTAGCACTCCTTCTGGGGATTTCTCCTCTCCTTTCAATTGGGGGTTGTTTCTTTGTCTCTCCATTTTAGGTGACTCTTCTTGTTTGTTTCTGCTTCTTAGATTGAGCTGCTTTGACTCCCTGTCTTGGTGGCGTGAACTTCTATGGTAGGAGACCTGTGGGCTTCAGTGGTGCAGTCTCTTTGATCTCCTGAACTTGATGCTCTTGGGATGCCCTTTATGACATTTATGTGGGATCTCTGGTTGTAATTGGGTTTTGGTTGTTGTTCGTTCATTCTTTGGTGGGTCCTTCCCTCTGGCTGTCTGACTGAGAGTCATTCTGCCCACTACATCTTGTATGCTGTTGTACAGCTGCTGCCAGAACAAAACCAAACAGCCCAGGAAACAAATCCACACCTGTAAAATTAATCCTCACCTACAATCACATTAGCAACAGCAAATGAGCCAGTATTAACAAAGCTGTAAAGAGCCCTAGTGGGAGTGGCTCAGTGGATTGAATGCTGGCCTGAAAAGCAAAGGGTCATTTATTTGGTTCTCAGTCAGGGCTCATGCCTGGGTTGTGGGCCAGGTCCCTCGTAGGGGGCATGTGAGAGACAACCACACATTGATGTTTCTCTCCCTTTTCTCCCTCCCTTACCCTCTAAAAATAAATAAATAAATAAAATCTTAAAAAAGACACAAAGGTGTAAAGAGATTAAGACTCCTATAAGAAAGGAATAATGAATATGAGATGACTAACTGAAAGAAAAATTATTTTTAGAGGGTAGAGAGGGAAGCAATAATAAGAGTAGGGGATAGCAACAAGGCAAACAGAAAAAGAAAAATTTACATCATAAATAAAAAGGAAAAGAAGCAGGTGGAATTGAGTAAAATAAGGGAAGTATATAGTATTAGTTTTGAACAGAAGTTTGTTTTAAAAAGTAGTAAGAGAGAGAAGAAAATAAATAGGGACTGAATTGGAGAAAAAGATCCACCACAATGCTATCAATAACAACGAACAAATATTAATATAGGTGGGAGGGGAATAAGAGGGGGGGGGAGAAAGAAAAGCTTAAGAGATACCTAGAAGAAAGAAAAGTGATTTTGAGATAATAGAGGGAGAAGGAATACTAAAAGTGAGGAATGGAAACCAGGCTAAGAGAGGGAAAAACTAAAATTAAAAAAAAGTCAGGAGGAAGGCAAAATGGAGTAGGAGAGGGGAATGGTGAATTTTGAGATTTGAAATACAAAAATTGTGAATATCTAGAAATAAAATTGGAGAAATGCAACATCCACCATCATATCCATGACAGACATGCAAAAATTGATAAAGGTGGAGAGACAAGAAGGATATATTAAGAATGGGAAAAAGAATGTGAGATGACTAATGACAAGAAAAATTCTTTTGAGAGGATGGAGGGGGGAGAAGTAGTAAGAGTGCATAATGGAAACAAGTCATAGCAAGAGAGAAAATAAAATTTAAAACAAAAATAAGAAAAGAAAAGATGAAAGTAAAATGGAGTAAGAGAAGGGAGGAACAAAATATGAGATTTGAAATAAACTATAATATATAAACAAGTGACAATATGCACAAACTTGAAGGATAAGAAATGAATGTTAAAACCTATGCAGGAGAGAAAATAACACAAATCATGAAGAAGAACACAGTGAAATTTGTCTCACTCTTTTCTCTGTCTTGATCCACCCCCGGTGATGTCAGTCTGGCCCTTGGCAGCCTGATGGAGGCTATGGTGATCCACAGTCTGTGGCTGTCTCCTTCCATTTTTAATCTAGCCAATCTGTAATCAGCAGTCAGTTTTAAGCACCACAGGGTGGGGCAGAACAATTCTGGTGGGTGGGGCTATTGCTTCTCTTCAGGATGATGCCACTTGGAGGGGATACGCTCTGCCTGAGCAAGATGGTTCATGCGGTATGGGGGATGACTCAGCACAGGGATCCAGGCAGCTGCTCCCTCAGTTCTCTCCCCAAAGCCTCTGTCCCCAGACTCTTCTCCAGAACCTCTAGTCCACTCTGCCTCACCTTTGCTGGAGCCCAGGTTACATGGCTGCAAACAAAATTATGATCATTGGCCCTTTAAAAGGCTCTCTATGACCCCAGGCATCTCTCCCTGGCCTATAGAAACCATGCTGCTTTTCACAGCTGGATGTTATCTGGATTCCTTTCTGGCTTAGTGCTGTAGGCTGGGAAGCCCAGCCTGGGGTTTAGACCCCACAGTTTTAGGGGGAACCCAGGCCACTGAATTTCCCTCCAGCACTTCAGCTGCTGCCCATGGGAGCCCAGTCAGCCCTCTTGTGTCTCCTCGACACTCTGTACTGGCATGTTGTGGTGAAGTGCTTTCTTCCATCTGTCCGTGGTTGTAAGGCTTCTCTCCGGCTACTGTTCCATTGGTTACTCCAGATGATTTCTCTACAATTTAGTTATAATTCGAGATTGGTCCTGGGAGAATGTTAGTGTAGCTTCCACTCACCTCTCTGCCATCTTGGATATCTCCTCAGTTGATTCTCATAAGGGCTAGTATGGACTGAAAGCCTGTGTCCTCCCAAGATCCATACGTTAAAGCCCTAATTCCTAATGTGATGTTATTTGGAGGTGGGGTCTTTGGCAAGTAATTTGGTTTAGGTGAGGTCATGAATATAGAGTCCTCATGATGGGATTCGTGACCTTATAAGAAGAGGAAGAGACCAGAGCTCCCTCTCTTTCTACCAAGTTAGGATACAGCAAGAAGTCAGTCATCTGCAAGCCTCACCAGATGCTGAATCTGCCAGCACCTTGATCTTGGTCTTTGAGTCCCCAGAACTGTGATAAATAAAAGTTTGCTGTTTGAGCCACCTGACCTATTGTATTTTGTTATAGAAGCCTGAACCTTACGAAATGGGGACAATTTTTTTTCAATTTTTTTTATTGTTATTCAATTACAGTTGTGTGCCTTTTCTCCCCGTCCCTCCACCCCACCCCAAAATGGGGACAATTTTTGTATCCTTTTAACAAATATGAAACCCCAAGATGTTGCATGTTCTACCCATGGCACACAACTAGCAAGCAGAGGAGTCAGGATTTGAACCTGGCCTCTGTGGTTCCACAGCCTATGCTTTGACCCCTCTCAGCTGCCTTACATCTTAATCACTGTTCATTATTTAACATCTACCCAAGAAGGATGCAAGACTATTATGCATTGATTCATCTTTTCATTCTTTTGGTAACCTTTTTGGGTGCTTATCACTTACCAGGTACTTAGCTGAGGATTGGGAATATACAAACAAATAAACCACTTCAAGTTCTCCTCACATCTAGTCAGGGAGACATACGAACAGTCAGTGATTACATGAACATGTGATAAATTCAGATACAATCACATAGAGAGCTAGTTACAGGGTAACAGGGAATAGAGGTTTAGGTCAGAGTGGGAAGGGAGAGGTTAGGAGGTTAGGATTCAAAACCAACTTTGAATCCTAGCTGTGCAACTTTCCAGTGTTTGACCTTGAGCAAAGCACTTAACCCCTCTAAGCCTTGGTTTTCTCATCTGAGGAAAGGGGATGGTGCTTACTGGCTACTTATTGAGAAGATTAAATGGAACAGAGTATGTGGAAGGGACTCCCTACAGTAAGAGTGAGAGCCTTGTGCTCTCATGTATCTGGGAAGACTTTTACGGAGGAGGAGGTGGGTATGCTTGGTTCAGAGAGGAGGAGTAGATGTTCTAAATGGTGATAAGAGTCCTGCATGGAGAGTTGGGATCTGTCAGGGTTTAATCACTAAAGAGTAATCCTAAATTGCATTTACCTCTTAAGATTGGACATTGTCTGATGTGGTGCCTTTGTGAGCTCACAGGTGGGGAAGTCTCTACTACATAGTGCGTCCTAATTTTTTCCTCAGGCCCATACTTCCCTCTGCCCTGCAGCTTGGTGAGCCAGGAGGACTTCCTAAGTGGCTGGATGGTGAAGCAGATGGTAGCACTCAAATCTGCCTCAGTCACCACTAGCTGTGTGACCTAGGGAAATGGTTAAACATCTCTGACCTTTATCTTCTTATCTGAGATCTGGGTACAATGTTACCTATTTCGAATGTTTGTTTTAAGGTCTGGAGATAATATACGTACAGGACTTTACACAAAGCCTCATACATAGTTATTATTCCATAAAATGGTAATTACTACCACTCAAGATTTGGGGAGGCTTTGCACTCCTGAGTGAGGAGTGACTGTTTAACATTAACCTAAGCTGTGAGACTGTTAAAAAAAAAAATTACAATTAATGTCAGCCCACCTTTGCTCTCATCAGAAACCTTATTTAAAAAAAATACTGAACCATAACAAATATAACAGAAAAGCACACAAATCATAAGTACACACCTCGTTAAACTTTTACAAAATGAACGCAGCACGTAACCAATACTCGGACCAGCACACCAGAATCCCGCCTTGCGCCCCGCCCCCCGCCCGGTCAACTCCCTGCCCGCACAGCATTCTGACTTCCGTCACTGTAAGTAAATTTTGGCTGCTTTTGAACTTTTGTGTTTGGCTTCTTTCATTCCACATTATGTCTGCCAACTTCGGCTATGTTGTTCCTTATAGTGGTAGTTCTTTCATCCACATCGTTACCTAGTGTTCCATTGTGTGAATATACTGCAATTCATTTATTCATTTTCACCATAAACTCTTAAAAAACAATTTTTAATGTGAGGTATCTGGACAATTTTCTTAGCTGGTTGCTTAGCCCGTATATGCTTGTGCACACAAAAAAGTAACGTTCTTACGCTTTGCACGAAATCTGTTAAGAAACCTAGGGGGCACTGGTGAGCACGTTCTCTCCCAGTCCTGACAGAGAGGGAATTCCTCGTCTTTGTGGGGAAGGAAAGACAGCTCTGCACTGAATGATCAAGTTGTAGGGGACAGCCCAACGCACATTTCAGTATCCTTTGAAAAGCTTCATTCCCTAATTCAGTTGTTTGTTTGTACCTGTCTTTTACATCAGGGACAAGAAAATTTCCAACCTTAGAAACTTTTTTCAAAAAATTTTATTTATTCATTTTTAGAGAGAGGGGAAGGGAGGGAGAAGGAGAGGGAGAGAAACATCAATGTGTGGTTGCCTCTCACCAACCCCCCACCAGGGACCTGGCCCACAACCCAGCATGTGCCCCGGGGAATCAAACCGACCCCTTTGATTGGCAGCTTGTGCTCCATCCACAGAGTTACACCAGCCAAGGCAGATCTTTTTTTCTTTTTTAATCTTCAAAGCCTGCACCACTTCTAAGTAGAACTACAGCTATATAGAAAATGTTTGTTATTTGCTTGAGTTCATGGGAGTGACATTGCTTTGATATGGGGGATCCTAGCTTCTCTCTGTATTTTGTTTGTTTATTTTATTGAAAATCCAAGGATGATATAAGGTCAGAGGTTGGCCAGCCCAGCTGTGGATTATTTGAGCTGAGCAGCTGGAATTACTTTTCACATATTTTGGCAACAAGGAAATCCCAAATGTATTTTGCCCCAAGCGCTTTTACACTTATTTTTTTTTTAAGTCTGTAGTTTAGAAATTTAATCCCTACTCCTTAATTACTTTATACTCATTCAAGTAGTGTTTGTAAAAAGATATTTTGTTCCATGAAACCTGTAAGACATTAAAAATCCTACTCACTTTACTTTCCCTTGCCAGCAATAGAAAAAGAGTGACTGCCAAGAATAAAGGAAGCTTCACAAACACTTTGTAAAACTGTTTGGCATTCCTTCTCAAAACTGAACATTTGTGTAACCTGTGACCCAGCAATTTCATTCCTGGGTATATACCCAACAGGAATCCATGCAGAGATGTGCACTGAAAGACACGGGCCAGGATGGCCGCAGCAGCACAGTTTCTAACAACTCCACATTGTAAGCAAACTCAAATATCCGTGAAGAGCGGGGTGAGCGAATAAACTGTTGTATAGTCATGCAGTGGGATATTACATAGCAATGAAATGAGTGAGCTCTAGCTATTCATCACAACCTGGGTGAAGCTCCTCAACATGAGGTTGGAAAGGGGAAATTGCACAAAAAGAATACGTACTTTATCATTCCATTTATACAAAATTTTAAAGACTTAGCAGAACTAATCTTTGCTGTTAGCAGTAAGAATGGTGGTTAACTAGGGGGAGCGAGAAGGGGTAGTGAGAGAGAGGGCTTAAGGCACCTTCTGTAGTGCTGGTAACATTCTACTTATTGACCAGGCAAGGGATTACACAGATGTAAGAAGCCTGTGATAATTCACTATCCACTTTTGATGAGTGAGCTTTTTAATAAAGGAGTTTTTTAAAGTAAAAAATGCATTCTAAACCTCACAACTTTTAATATTTTCGGAGAGTAATCTAAATCTGAGAAGATATATTCCTTTCCCTCAAATCTCATCCCATTGCTTCATCTAATACTGAGGCCATCTCCATTATAAAGTACATAATTACCTGTTTGAATCATTTGGAATGCCCAGAATGGACATTGGTATAGCAGTGCAGGTTAGAAAATAATCAACTGGTCTCCTGATTATAGATTCTTATAGGCCTCTTTACAGATAAATCACAGTTTTCTTATAATTCATTGAAGACATCCACTTCTCTATTAGTTAAAAAGAACAAGGAAAAAACAATTCTCCTTTAGACTGTTCCACTCTTTCCCAGTGTGATAAGGTTTTCTGAATCTTGACACAATCTTGACATGGGATTAAAACTCAAATATATATATATATATATATATATATATATATATATATATATAGAAAAATTTCAAGTTGTCAAATGATAAAATGTTTTCTGTGTATTTCCATTTGCTTACTGATGAGTTTCATGCTTGTCCTAAGAGCACCTATTCATTGAGTTCTTGAAGGATTAAAACCAACCACCCAAGTTTTCCTCTCAAAGCCACTGTGTATTTGGTGTCTCATGAATGTTAATGATGTTGGCAGAGTGTCCACTACAGGCATATTTGGGTAGTTAGGTCTTCACACAGTGGTATAGTAGTAAGTGCTTCCATTGTTCTCAGAGAAAAAAATGTGGTTACTGAGTTTTGGAGCCAGTTTTCAAGGAGTGGTCTGCTTAACCACAACACCTATGTACAGGTGTAATAAAGAACATGTTATGGTTAAAGGGAATCACAGGGGAAGAAATTAAAGGCAGCTTTCTGCCTCCTAGATCAAGACCTAGACTGTTCCATAGTTACACCACAGATCACTTATTTGTGTGAACGTTACATGAAATCTATTGGCTCAGTTACTTTTTCAGTTTCTCTTCTCTTCTCCCCAGTGGCATAGGTGTGTCGCAATGACTGTTCATGGAATGAATGGATGCAAGACAATGGGTACTGGCTTATAAAAACTGGATGGGACCTTGGACACCTACCAATAAAATCCTCTCATTTTTCAGGTAAAGAGCCTGCAAGCCAGAACAGCCAATAGGAATCAACAGCAGAGGTGGAAGGAGGCTGCAAGTCCCCTCCCGTCTTATTTATTTCTCTCTCTCTCTCTGCCCCTCTGGCTGATGGAACAGGGCTACTGTCTGCCACTCTCCTTAGCTGAATTTTGGGTAGGGTCAAGCTTATCCAAGAATCAGAGTCCGCAGAGGGTTTCTCAGTTCTTGTCACCTGCTATAAAGCTGACTTTAGAAACTTCTTGCCTCATCCTTCCATCTCTGGGGCTCTCTCCTGAGCCTGTGTTTCCAAAGCTTGGCTTTCAAGTTTCTGTCTCAGATGTTTCCAACAGAAGTCCTCCACTCTTACCTCTGCTGAAGTCTGCATGAACGCTGTGGTTTCCATGGCCCTCCAGGCTCCCTTCTCATGTTTCCCAGTCACTGTTGGACAGATCCGAAGATGTGTCTGTTGCTACCCTGAACTATCCTACTGACTCTGTTTACAACATGAAATAAAAATGTGGCCTCATTGGTGTTTCTGCAATCTAGGCAAGAAGAGACAAGTCACTGTCTTGGCATTCAAGCGGAGTCCTTTGCAAGTTGAAAATGACTGAAAACAAAAGCTATCCATAGAAGGAAGAAATCCTGAGCAGATGAACCACTAATGAAAATGAAACTGGAGCTTATACCTCTGGAGGCTTTTGAATAACGTGGCAATGCTAGCACTGGGACAAGCCCCTGCCTTTACTCTAGACCCTCAGTGGTTACTGGCCCGTGAACCTTGCAGGGACACACAGGTAATTTATATAGAACCTCCCATTGACGCCTTGCATATCCTGTGACTTCTACGAATGCGTCCCATTTCAAAATGGAACCAGAATTTGGTTAGCAATTCTAGGAGCCTTCAAAGAGTGTATGAAATTAAAATGTATGGCTTCTAAAACAAAAGGAAGTTCTGTTCGTCTAAGGGGAAATGGAAGCTTAGGACTACCCTAAATATATATAAACGGTATTAATTCAATATACATCTGTCTATTCTTGAAACACACACACACATATTAAGATTTTTCAGTTTGGTATTGGTGCAAACAGAAACTCTATGCTACTGATCAAAGATTTTGGAATTTTTATTAAGAATTACAGAAATCATCCTGGCTGGTGTGGCTCAGTGGATTGAGTGTTGGCCTGCAAACCAAAGGGTCGCCAGTTTGATTCCCAGTCAGGGCACATGCCTGGGTTGCAGGCCAGGTCCCCAGTGGGGGTACATGTGAGAGGCAACCACACACTGCTGTTTCTCTCCCTCTCTTTTTCCTTTCCTTCCGCTCTCTCTAAAAATAAATAAATAAAGTTAAAAAAAAAAAGAATTCCAGAAATCTAGCCCTGGCTGGTGGCTCAGTTTGTTGGAGCACCTTCCTGTACACCAGAAATGTTGTAGGTTCAACCAGTCCCTGGCTGGGGGCATGTAGGGGAGGCAACCAATCAATTTTTCTCCCTCACATTGATGTTTCTCTCTCCCTTCCTTTCTCTCTAGGATCAGTAAGCATGTCCTTTAAAAAAAAATCCCAGGAAGCTAAAGGCTTCTGGGAGGTGATAAACAACTGTAGAGAAGATCTCGATCTATGTAGTCTGAAAGGGTTGCTGAACTCAAGGGGCTAGCTGCGTGGGGTGCTCTGTTTAAGAAGGGGAGGGGTGGGTGTCCCAAGATAGTTTTTATTTACTTGCAGCAGGTAGAGAAGACATGGGATTCACATCCAAATCTCTGTCTCTCCAAAAGGAGGCCTAGCCATTGTTTATATACACTATTTGGTCAGTTACACATTGATTATTTCCTCCTCCCCTTCTCCTCCTCCTCCTCCTCCTACACTTATCCTTGAGCTTGTGAAGCTCATCCTGTTTACAGCTGCATCTGCAAAGTACTGTGCTATGTTTGAACATTGAGCAAGACAGCATTTAGTAAGAATGGCCTAGATCTTGAGACCCTTGTCCTATCTAACAAGAAGATCCAGCTTCCAGTGTTGGCAAGGGCATGGAGAGGTGTAACCTGGTACAACCTTTCAGGAGGGGAATGTAGTTGGCAGTATGTTTCAAAAGTTATTAAAATGTAGTTATCCTTTAACTGAGCAATTTCACTTCTAGGAATGTATGCTTTAGGAAATGAAGATCAGCGTATGCATACATAAGACTTTTTTGCAACAATATTTGCTAAAAATAACCTGGAAATAACTTAAATATCTATGAATAGAGACTGGTTAAATATATTAGAGTTCAACCATTCTCTGAAATATTTTTTAGTCTTTAAAACTATTGCTGTGGAAAATGTCTACTAAAACTATTGAGTGAGAAAAGCAGGCTATAAGACAGGACTTTTTGTAAAGTGGGAGCAGTATGTGTATATGCAGGTGTATGTGCTCCTATGTATATGTAAAGAAAATGTCTAGAAATCTTCTTTATACTTTACTTTTTTGTTATTTTTTGCATAAGGGCAGTTTTTAAAATTTCTTGAGAAGTTTCAAAAAACAGAGAAAAGTATAATAAAACACTGAAGTTATAGCTTCTATTTCCATTCCCCTTACCTTATTTGAAGAAACAATTACTGTTACGTATTTAGTGTTTGTCTTCTGTGTGTGTCAGGGTTCACGTGTGTGTGTGTGTGTGTGTGTGTGTGTGTGTGGTAATGTTCTACATATTGACCTGGGCCTGGGAGGCGTTGACACAGATGTGAGATACATACCCACAGACAAACACATACCATCCATATATATGCAACAGAACCAATAGAACATATACATGTATATATTCTATTCTCTCTATATAAAAGCGTGTAAGGGAGATTTATAAAAGAAACAGCTCATGTGATTACAGAGGCTGAGAAGTCCCAAGATCTACATGGTGACTTGGCAAGCTGGAGACTCAGGAAGAGCTGATGTCTCAGTTCAAGGCTGAAAGCAGAAAAAAAGTTGAGGTCTCAATTTGAAGGCAGCCGGGCAGGAAAGAATTCTCTCTTACTTGAAGGAGAGTTAGTCTTTCTGTTCTATTTAGATCTTCAAGTGGTCAGGTGAGGCCCACTCACATTAGGGAGCACAATCTGCTTTACTGGATCAACCAACTCAAATGTTAATCGGATCCCCAAACATTCTCACAGAAACATACAAAATAATGTTTCACCACGTGTCTGGGCAGGCTGTGGCCCAGTCAAGTTGACACATAAGTTAACTGTACAGTCTATTTCCCAATCTACTTCTTTCGGTCTCATATTGAGGTTAAATTTGCATGATTTTAATGTACAGCCATAGGAGTTCTTCCAATTTCTTTTAAACACATACAGACCACACATATATCCATAAAAACATAGGATTGCTTGCCTGTAATTTAAAAATCAATGTAAAAGTAATCATATTTTTATTTTAGTCAACATTATGTTCCTGAGGCCAGTCAATACTATATTTATAAGTGCAGTTTATTCCTTTATCCTGATGTAGTATATCGTTTAAATATACCATCTTTTATTTATTCATTCTATTAATGGACGTTTAGGTTGTTTTGCATATTTCTCTCCCAAAACCAATTCGGCAATAACTAACCTAGTATGGGCCTTCTTGTGTCTGGTGCCAGGAAATTCTAGAATTGCTCGAAGCGCAGTTGTCAGGTCACAGTGTATGTGCGTATTTGGTTTTACTACGTGCTACCAAATTGCTTCCACATGGCTGTAACAATTTATACTCCCATCAGCGATGTATAACAATTCCCGTTCACCTATGTCTTGGTCAACTCTTGATATTTTTAGATTTGTTCATCTTTGTCATTCTGGTGGATCAGAAATAGAATCTCATCCTGGCTTAATTTGCATTGCTCTTATTACTAGTGAGTTTTTTGTTTTAAAGATTATTTATTTATTTATTTGTTTTTAAAGAGAGGGAAAGGGAGGGAGAGAGGTAGAGAAACATCAATGTGTGGTTGCCTCTCGAGTGTCCCTTACTGGAGGACCTGGCCTGCAACCCAGGCTTGTGCCCTGACTGGGAATCAAACAGGCAACCCTTTGATTTACAGGCTGACACTGAATCCAGTCAGCCACACCAGTCAGGGCAAGATTTTATTTATTTATTTTTAGAGAGAAGGGAAAGAGAGGGAGAGAAACATAGATGTGAGAAAGAAACTTTGATCAGTTGCCTTTGTCATGTGCCCCTAGTGAGGGGGAACCTACAACCCAGGCATGTGCCCTGACTGGGAATCGAACCAGGGAACTTTTGCTTTGTGGGATGATGCCCAACCAACTAAGCCATACTGGTCAGGGTGTTAGTAAGATGTTTTAATGATCATTTAGGTTGTCTCTTCCATGATTTATCACTTTTATCTATTTTTTTATTGAGCTGTTTGTCTTTTACTTTATTTGATGGGGTTCTTTGTATATTCTGGTTACTGTATGTTGCAAATATTTCCTCCCTGATTGTCACTTATTTTTAACCTTGATTATAGTATCTTTTCCTTTATGGCCTGTGTCTCTGTGTCTAATTTAAGCAATCTTTTCTATAATCATAGATATTATCCCATATTAATTCCTAAAAAGTTGTAAAGTATTTTTTTTTGTGTGTGTGTGAGGCATGAGGAAGGGTCCAATTCTATTTCTTTTGGTGGGGTGAAATATTGTATCAATTATCGATTGCTATGAAACAAATTACCCCAGCATTTAGCATCTTAGAACCACAGACATGTCTAATCTCACAATCTCGGAATGTTGGAAAACAGGCAGCAGCTTAGCTAGGTGGCTCTGGCTTAGGGTCTCTGCTGAGGTTGTAGTCAGATGTCAGTCAAGGGTGCAGTATCTGAAGGGTGTTCTTCCAAGATGGCTCACTCACGTGGCTGTTGGCAGGAGGACTCAGTTCTTCCCCATGGAGGCTTCTCCACAAGGCTGCCTGAGAGCCCTTGTGACCTGGGAGCTAGCTTCCCCCAGAGTGAGTAATCCATTCAAGAGAAATTATGAGCAAGCAGGAAGTTGCAGTACCTTTTATGACAGTTTCTGAAGTCACATGCTGTTCCTTCCATTGTATACTATTCATTTGAAGTGAACCCACTTCTATTCACTAAGTCTAGCCCACACTCAATGGGAGGAGAATTACACCACACATATTCAAGGGAAGAGTATCAAAGAATTCGTGACAGTTGAAATCCACCATAAGTATAAAACATTATTTGTCCTGGCTCTACTTACTTTTAAAAGCCTACCTTTTCTCACCGATCTATAGTGACACTTCTATCATTTATCAGGCTTCTATTGTTTATCAGCACTCTCAGCTCTGATCCTTTGATTTATTTATCTGGTCCTGCACCATTGCTATACTTTAACTATACAAATCCCAGTGTGTGATAGGTCCCTTGTGGTAGTTAGCTGATGCACTACACCCCCTGTATGCAGACCCTTAAGCCAACTCTTAAATCTAGGTTGGCTTACGATTTGCTTTCATCTTCGAATGAGATAGGAGTAATACTATGCCAGTTCCTGGTCTAAACGTTAGGCCTGTAAGCTTTCATTTTGTGCTCTTGGGAGCTCTGAGCCACCATGCAAGTAGCCTGGCTGCTCTGCTGGAGAGACCCACAGAGACAATCGCCAGGGAGACACCATGTGGAAGGGGAGAGGCCCCGAGTCTCCCTAGAGAAAGAGAGGAACCTAGCTCTAGTCCAGCCTAGACCTGAGCCCCCAGTGGAAGGCAGCCACCTGCATGGCTACCTGCAAGGACAGCAGGAATACCCAGCAGAGCCCACCCCAGACTGCAGAGACACAGTGGGTGTTTTAAGCCATTAAGTTTTGGGAAGATTTGTTAAAAATCAATAGTTAACTAAAAAGGCTCTTTCCTTGCTCTTTTTTTTTTAAAAAGATTTTATTTATTTATTTTTAGAGAGAGGGGAAGGGAGGGAGAAAGAGAGAGAGAAATATCAATGTGTGGTTGCCTCTCATGTGGCCCCCACTGGGGACCTGGCCCAGCAACCCAGGCATGTGCCCTGACTGGGAATCTAACTGGCAACCCTTTGGTTTGCAGCCCGCGCTCAATCCACTGAGCTACGCCAGCCAGGGCTTCCTTGCTCTTTTAATAAATTACCTTATATTGAACTTATGGATTCATTTAGGGAAAAAAATACTGAGTCTTTCTTTTTGTCTCTGTATTCAGCCTTTTTTTTCTTTTTCGACAACTCTGTATATTTTTCCTATAAAGTTGTATACATCATTTGCTTAACTGATTCTTATTCAATATAATTTTTGTTGCTGTTGAAAAGGAGAATTTTTTCTACTACATTTTCTGATTGGTTATCGATGGTGTAAAGGAATGCCAATTGTTTTTATGTTGACCTTGTATGCAGCAACCTTGCTGAACCCTCTTATTCATTCTAATAGTTTGTCTGAAGAGTCTCTTGGATTTTCAAAGAGGACAATTTGCAAATAATGAGCACTTTATCTCTTTCTCCCTGATTCTTTTGTCTCTTCTTACCTGAACTTTTCCTGGGTAAGAACCTCCAGGCCAGCGTTGGGTAGTAGGGTGATAATGGGCACTCTGACTTGTACTTGAACTTAATAATTATGTGTTTAAAGTTTAATCACTGAGTATGATATTATTATAGGGTTTTTGGAGAAAATATTTTATCAAATTAAGGAAGTTTGGGTCTAAGTTTGCTTAAAATTTTATTTTAAAAAATGAATTAGTATTGAATTTCCACATATCTGTTAAGATAATCATATGATTTTCTTCCCTTTAACATCTTCATATTTTATAGTAACTTGATATATTTTTCTCATGTTGAGTCATATATTTTTACAGGATAAATCTTATTTAGTTGTATGCTGCTAAATCAGGTTTGCTAGTTTTTTATTTGGAATTCTTGCATTTCTAGTCATCAATGATAATGAACTAAATTTTCTTCTGGTGCTTCTAAAAAGTACTATTCTTTCCCACTTATGTTGACCTCATAAAATGAATTCAGTAGCTTTTCCCTTCTTTTCTGCTGTCTGACACTCTTTGGCTAACATAGGAATTTTCTCTTCCGTGCAGGTTTGGTGAAACTTGCCTGTAAAGTTGTCTGAACTTGTTGCTTTCCTTGAGGAGAGACATTTGACTCGCCATTCACTTATTTTAATAGTTACAGGCATCTTCACATTTTCTATTTCTCTTGGAGTCACATTTCTAACTCATATATTTCTATAGAGTTGTCCATTTCATAAAAGTTTTCAAAATTATAGGCAAAAATTTGTTTATAGTATTTTCCCCCTAATACATATTTTTCTCTTTTTCTAATCAGTTTTTTCAGAGACTGACCTATTTTATTATTTCTAAATTAGCCATCTTTTGGTTTCATTGATAATTTTTATGTTCATGGTTTTAGATTCTATTATTTGTTTTATATTAATTTCTCCTTTTAGATTTTTCTTTCTGTATTTTCTCTTTGTAGATCATTGAATATTTAATTCATGAATTTTCAGATCTCTTTTGTTTAAAAAAATGTATTTAAGCTCTACATTCCTTGTTGAGTTCAACTTTAGTTGTAACTCATATGGGATTTTTTTTATCCTCACCCTAGGACATTTTTCATTGATTTTCGAGAGAGAGGGAGGGAGAGAGAGAAACATGGATGTGAGAGAGAAGCATCAATGGGTTGCCTCCCATATGTGCCTGGACCAGGGATTGAACCCACAGTCCAGGAATGTGCTCTGACTGGGAATTGAACCATCAAAACTTTGGTTACGGGATGATGCTCCAAGCAAATGAGCCACACTGGCCAGGGTATAACTCATATTTTTTTAATGCACACATTCATTGTGTTTCATTTCTAAATATTGTTTTAGCATCATTGTGGTTTCTTCTTTAATCCAGAGATTATTTAGAATATTTTTTGTCAAAGTTATGGAATGGGAATGACAATACATTCCTACTGCTGGTTTCTATTATCAGTGCATTGTGGTGAAAAAAAAATGTAATCGGTATGATATCATTCCTTCGGAATGTGTTGTGATTTCCTTTGTGGCCAAACGGTTCGGTGTGTAAATGCTCTGGGCTTGTAAACGATCGGTATTGGGTGAAGATTCTTTCTAACTTTATCATTATACATAAATATCATGTATTTTTTTTCACAATAAATAAGTGTTTCCATTGTTTGGAAAAGAGGAATAAAAAAAAATCTGTCTTGCAGGAAACCTCCTCCCACCAGAAAAGGAAGAAAGGTTCCAAAAGCAGAACCTGAGTAAGACCCTGGAAACCGAGGCCCTCCACACTCACCTTGCCCTGGAAAAGCCAGTGTCCGCTCTGACCCCAGTTTGTAGGGGTCTAATGTGACACTCCTTTCTGTCCTTGGAAATGCCAAAACAGCTCACGGTGTGAATATCAGCTGTGCCACTGTCTCTGTGCTCCTAGTAACCAGGCAGGTGATGGCAGAGGTCCTGTCTGCCTGGCCAGGAGGGCCCTTCCTGTTTTGAATATTTCTCCTTTGCCAATAACTGATTGGGTTCTTTAGCTTGGGATATTAGGTATCATCTAATTAGATCAGATTGAATTGAAGTGAAGTTGAATGTTCATTTAGCTTGGCCTGAAGGTGGGTTTTATACCTGATGGTGGCTAGGAAAGGTCTCCATCCTCTAGCCAGCCCTTCCCTCTGTTCCACTGAGTCCTTGTTGGGTTGGTTCTTTCTTTTGGCTAAGAGAATTGTCACAAGAAATTCACTGGGGCAAGAACTTTTTGCTGGCTTCTATTTTTCTTAGTTTGGACTCTCAGATAAGGCCTTCCTCCTTAAATATTGTTGCTATGCTCTTCAGTAGGCAGGGGATCATCCGCTTCATCTTCCTTTTAGTTCTTTGACTGTGATTTTGCACGTTCATGAATGCCACTCCACTGCCAGATGGCATTCTTCTAGTTGGGGTGGAAGCAAGCTTTTCTGCTCATGGCCAGAGGGCCCAGCATCCTCCAGTGAGTCAGAGACCTGCTTGGGATATTCTCCTCTCGGGGGACCCGAGGGCCAGAGGCAGATCATCTTCAGGTGCCTGAGACCTTCCTTGGCTCACCCTGATGTGCTGTCAAGTGTGTGCCATGACGGGGTGCAGGTAGGGAGCTCTGTGGAGGGTTCTGAAACTGAAGATCAATATGCTTTCATTGTAAGCCATTTTCAAGTTTCTCGTTATACATGATATTGTTTCTCTGCCATTAGTTCCTAGCCCTCTGCAAAGTTTTGTTTAAATGTTTCTGCCATGTTTTGGCTGTGTAAAGAGGAAAAAAGGTGTATGCAGGTGGGGGGTCAGGGGAGGGGAGTGGGGCAGCAGGATTGGGGTCAGGGTTGGGAGATGGGGAGGGAAGGCCAGTTACGTGTTGGTAGCAATAGCTAGCGAGAGACTCTGAACGGAGGTGAATCCCAGAGAACTGGGTCAGCTGCTTGCGAGTGTACTGTCCCTCCACTGCTTACTCTAGTAGAAGATCTAAATGTAATTTAGTTGAGGCAAGAAGCATTTCCTATTTCTTTCTCATACCTTGCCTGCCAACTCCTCCTCTGCCCCCCACCTTCTGCTCCCCTCCCGTGTGGTCTGTGTATGCCTGACTCCCACAGAACCTAGCATACCTCTATGATGATGCTTCTCACACACTGCATTGCAAGTCCTGTTTGCTCGTCTCTCTGATTTTCTAGGCCACGAGCTCCCTAAGGGGCACGATGGAGTCTGTTAGTCTTTATTTCTGGTGAGCGACTCAGAAACCTGGACAGAGCAGGCAGTGAATGAACGTCGCTTGAGTGTAGGGTGGCTGGTCGTCTGGTACACACACGCCTGGCACGGTTGTACTGATTGTGGAAATGTTCACCTGCTACCCTGAACATTCTGAGTGCCACTTTGCCACCCCACTGCCCAGACCTGTCCTTTAGGTCCCCCAGGCCTGACCACAAACAAATGACCCAGCGACTAACATGCTGCATCTAGCAGGGAGCCTCCGAGTCTGCTCCAGGGGTATTGGCCTTTGGACTGGTTGTTGCCCATGCTGAACCAGAGGTTAAATATTTTTATAATCATCTCTTTTTGAATGCTGAGTTACATGACATGTTCTCTCTGCCATCACTCTTCCAGGCCACACCTTGTCCCTGGTTACCTCCCCTGAGAACAAGTCCTGAATCCCATAGGCTTTTGGGCAGTCCTTCTTTAGCCCACAGCCCTGTATCACGTTGTGGTCTCAATGCCTAGATTCCTGGAGTTCAAGGAATTGATTTTGGATTCTGTATGTTGTCTCGAGTAATAAATAGGAGAGACTTGTTTAAAATGGAGCATATCTTGTTTTATGTGCCTGTCCTTTAAATGATAAATGAGGGAGTAGAATAATGCTTCTAATTTGAATTGGATGTCATTCTCTCTATTGTAAATTAAAAATTTAAATGCTATTTATTTTCTGTCAGATTGTCACAAGGGTTATTTTTCTGGTGTGCTAATCTGTGTATGTAAGTAGCGTGTTAATAATATGGGATGCTAAATAGTTTTTCTATGTACTTATTTTATTGATCTGTACTTTGTTTATTTATAGAGTAATTATAGTATCTACCCCCATGCCTTAACATGCTGATTGAGGCAGCAGAAAATTACACAGAATAGCATTATCTCAGAGAATTGTAGGCACGAAGAGGCCAAGTGCCCTGAGGGTTGTCACACACCAAGAAGGACAGTGCTGTATTTTCCACACAAGCTTGTGATGCCCAAGGTCCTGTGTTTTGCTTTAAACCCATTCCCACCCCCCTTGAAGAGCCACAGATTTAGTGATGGTGCTGTCAAGGGTGTTTGTGTTTCTCTTGGCTCAGCAAGTGACACAGATATGAAACGTGTTGCTATTCAACCTGGTGGAGTCAACCATTATTTGGTGTTTTGGCGGACTTGTAACGAGCTAGATGCACTTAGGCTCCCTCCCTCGATGAGTTCATTTACTGAGTTCTAATTGGAGAGAAAAGAGATTTCTGAGCACATGAACAGAACTATTAGTTCATTTAGATGCTTACGTGTTTTTTTTTTCTTTATTTTAGATATAAGGAAAATACAGAAATGTAGGAAGAAGTGGTTTTCTTTTCATTTCATAGATTATTTCTTTTAAAAATACATGGTTGAAGGCACAATGTAAATGCATTCAATGCCACTGACTTGTACACTGACAAATGGTTAAAGTGGGCCCTGGCCAGGGAGCTCAGTTGGTTAGAGTATTGTCCCGATAAACAAATGATTGTTTCTCTCTTTCTCGAATATCAATAAATAAAAAAATTTTTTGAAGGTTAAAATGGTAAATTTTATGTTATATATATTGTACCCTAATAAAAAATATGAAAATATATAGTTCTGATAATATTATATTGGGTTGGGCAAAAGTAGGTTTATAGTTGTTTGTATGAAAAATAATACAATAATTAATAAATAACAACAGAAGAACAAACTTGTTTTGCATACTCACAACTATAAAGCTACTTTTGCCCCACTTTGTATGTGTAATATTATTTTGGCTTTTTAAACATAACATTATGCTATAAGCATTTTTCCATGTCATTACATGATATTAGAGAATGTTTTAATATTTATGTGGTTAATTTATTCATTCAGCAAGGATTTAGTGTGTATCAGTGAGGTACCACATATTGTTTAGCCTTTGGAGAGATAGCAGTGAATGAGACCAGCAGGACCCCTGAACCTAAGGAGCTAATATTCCAGCCAGGGAGAGGGGCAATGGTCAGGGAAGCAAACCCAAGAAGACTGTGTTAAGTGCTGTGAGTGGAATCAACAGGGTGGTGCTGGAGCGGCAGTTTGTAAAGAATACCTACTACCATAGGGTGGGGAGGATGTGACATACAGGTTGAGCCCAAAAGGCTGAGGACAAGCTAGCAGGTGAATGAAGGCCTTCCTGGCGGAGGAACAAAAAGTGCCAATGTCTTCAGAGAGCCGGACAAGACTGCAGAATCAAGAGGAAGGGAGGGGAATTGGTACACAGCACTGACAGCTCAGGAGTGAGTGGTATCAGACAGAGGAGCAAAGGGACACAGCAGAGAGCCTCCTGGGTCCCGTTGAGGGGTTTAGATTGCATTACAAGTTCAGGAGGGCAGCAGTGAAGGGGTTTCAACTAGTTGGTGAGTGGGCCAATGCTTTTAAAAGCCCTCTCTGGCCTTGGCTGGTGTGGCTCAGCGGACGGAGTGCCGGCCTGTGATCTGAAAGGTCGAAAGGTCTTGGATTTGATTCCCAGTCAGTGCACATGCCTGGGTTGCAGGCCAGGTCCCCAGATGGGGGTGCACAAGAGGCACCTACACTTCGAAGTTTCTCTCCCTCTCTTTCTCCCTCCTTTCCCCTCTCTCTAAAATAAATAAAAATAAACTGTTCCTGCCTTTCAAAAAGTATTTTAAAAAAAGAAAAAAAAGCTCAAAGCTCTCCCTAAGCCATGCCAGGAGGCCATTGGAGGCATGCAGGGAGAGATAGAGGTAGCCCACACTGTCCCATCCATGCCCGTCCCCCAGAAGGAGCAGCATGGGCATCTCACCCCTTGTTCTGACCTGGATGGCAGCGCTGGTGAACCCCTCCTCAGGAAGTCCGTGGACCTCTGTTAGGGGAAGGGGAGAAGGAGAACGCAACTCTGCCTCTCTTCCCTAGAGGGCCAAGGGCCCTGTTGTCAGGGGCAAATCGGGGCTGTGGTATCTAACTTAAATTCAGGGGCAGTGGGCGTGGTGGCTATATACTGTGACTTGGGAGTCAGGTGATTTCACTCAAATGCTTGCCTGTATGACCAGCCTCAGGCAAGTTACCTTTTTTCTGTAGCGGTTTCTTTATTTGTCATAATGGGGATAACCGCCCATATCTGAAGGGGCTGTGGAGGAAATGCATACGATGTGCTTAGCGTAGTGCCTCGTCTATAGCAAGCACTCAATACGTGGTAGCTATTATTCACTACAAGAATGGGCACTTTTTAAAACTCTCCTGATGGATACCCGTTCAGGAATACATTTCAGCACTATGCACATTAGAACTGTTTAGTAGAACTGCTCTAGGATCCTCCGCAGCCATGACTATTCAAGCTTTCCCCCTTGGCAAAGCTACATTTCTACAAAGAACAAGAATATTTCATTCCACAAATACTAAGACTTATTAAGATATTGGATATTTATACTCAGGTATAAATAAATAACTAAAGCCTGCTTTTTTTTTACCTGTATCAAAAAGACCAGTACAAAATCTAACTAAATAGCAAGACTCTCCCTTTTATTTTTCATTAAAATATTATTTCCAAAATTGTACAAGCAAATAAACCAAATTATTCACAGTGGCTATGTAAGGGTGGAGTGATTAAGGCAGAAGTCATCTTATTTTCTGAAATTTCTGTAATATGTGTAGGTGATTTTTACAATAAAAATATTTTGAATTATCATTAAGCTAAATTATTATGATAAATTCCATTGTGCCGTCATCCTAGAGCTCTGAATAAAAAATGAGTCCTTTCTGTTTTTATTTCTAAAAGAAGGTTTAGAATGTAATGACAATTATCTTCAATGACACTAAACTAGGCCTAAAATCTTCACCCAAATCCAAATAGTAGAGGTTGGGTCAAGGCCAGGGAGATTTCGCCTCCTTGGCAGAGCACCAGGTGCCCTGTTTTACCTCAAGCACCTGCCCCTCATCTTCATCGCCATGCCTGCCACCTTTGTTCGATCCTCCTCCTTTGGATCTCAGGTTCTTGCAGTGGTCTCCTTGCAGGGCTGGGTTGGGTGTGCCCCTTGCAATCCACCTTCCATGATGCAGCCTGAGTGATGGTTCTCACATGCCTATCTGATTGTTCACTGTCTGCTTTAAGTCTTTCAGTGATTCTATGTCACATCCTGGCCTCCTCCACAGACACCTGTCCACCTTGGGTTAGCCCACTTTTAGCATCCCTCTGTCTATGAATAATCTCCCCTCTTTCTTCTACCTAACTTCAGCAAGTCTTTCAAAACGTGGGTCCAGCCCACTCCTCTCTGCAAGTCTTTAAAGACTTCCCGTTCTGATTTCAAAGTCTTCCTCTGCTCCCAAATCATGCCTTGCACACTCCCCATGGCATTTGTCAGTCCATACTGCCACTGTCAATTCATGTCCCCAAGCAACAGGCCATCAGGCATAAGCAACCTGAGGTCAGGCTGCGGTCACGCTCAGCCTTGCTTCTCGAGGGCCTAAACTTTTCTTGCACATGGCACTTAGCAGAGTTTTAAGGAAGGTATAAATATTAACTCATACAGTTCTCATAGTAATGCATGGCTATTAGAAGAGCATATGTAGACAGAGCGTCCAGCAGGTGTTGGATACAATTTTAGGCACTGGGGATTCAGGAGGGAACAGGACACGCAAACTTCTGATCTCAGTGAGTTTATAATCTGCTGAGGCAAATGGATGATAAATAGATAGGTATATAATACAGCACAGGTGGCAAACACGTGGCCCGTGAGCTGAATCCGGCCCAGCACCTTGTTTCTACCCGGCGCCAGTGCCAAGCTCTCACTTAACTGTTAAGGAGTAATTACATTTACAGTCCTAAAATTACATTCGGCCCTTGGAAGACAACCACGAGGCTGATGTGGCCCTCAGTGAATATGAGTTTGACACCTCTGCTATAGAGTATATGACAGAAGTCCTGCATGTCTCCATGGCTTTGGCGTATTGGTGGTCTGGAAGAGGCATTTACTGAGATGAGGGAACTGAGGGAGAAACAGCGGGAAGTTTGGAAATGAAACATTCTTTTTGGACCCATACGTCTGAGTTGCTGCTAGGACTCAGTTTTGTCTTCTATGAAATGGAGATAATGTTTGTTTAACACATTTCTAATGAGAATCAAATGTGATCATTTCTTTTGATATTCAGAGGTGTCTAACCAGCAGCCTGCAGGCCTCATGTGGCCCAGGATGGCTATGAATGAGGCTCAACACAAAACCGCAAATTTTACTTAAAACCTTTTTTTTTTTTTTGCTCATCAGTTTACATTAGTGTTTATGTATTTAATGGGTGGCCCAAGACAACTCTTCTTCTTCCAGTGTGGCCCAGACACGACACAAGGTTGGACACCCACGTTGGAAGGTTTATTTTTTTCACACTGAAGCTAGGAGTAAAGTTCCCTTTGAAAGAATACAAAACTCCCTCTTATTGGTTAGGTGATGCTGCACTTATACAACCGTCCTCATGCCAAGAAACGATGATAACAGACCTGCTCTCCATGCTTATTTAACATTTATATAGAGCGTACTATGTGCCAGACACTATTCTAAGGACTTTATAAAAATCAACCCACATAATTCTCTAAAATCCTTTGGAGTGTATACCATTATTGCCTGATTTTACAGATGAAACTGTGGCAGAGAGGGGAAATAGCTTCCTTAAGGTTCTGCAGCTAATAAATGGCAGAGGCAGGAGTCAACCATTGGTGCTCTGGCTCCACTTCTAATCTCAGTGCCAAGCTCCACATGCCCTGCTCCCTGTGAGCAGCGTCATCTCCGACATGTGACCCAGCCTGTTGTGTACTGAGAGGGAGCCTTGTGTCTGACACCACTGCCTGCACCCTTGCCCCAGTAGGCGTTCCTGCCTTGGTTTTTGCAAACTGCTGAAACGAAGCCTGTCAATATTGATGGCAATACCTCCTTTTGTCTCACACCTTCCCCAGCCACTGGCAGCCACCCAGAGCACTCAGTGTCCTCTGTGCCTTTCTTCTAAGGGCCAGAGGTCAGCCTCCTCCCCACACTGCCACACACAAGCTTTCTTGGTGTCCTGCACTCTCCACTGTGCCCTGCTTCATTGCAAGTTGTTACAAGTTGTTTTTGGCTTGCAAGTACAGGGTCTGGCACAAATAACGGCCCTTTTTATTACAAAATCGTAAGTATGCAATTCTGTAACATAATATCACACTCAAGCACACCATATGACATTTTAGGTAAAATGTTCAAATTGAAACTATAAATTATTACATATTACTACCCTACCAACCACACTGAAGCAGGTGTTACCTCTGCCGGACCCTGCACTTACCACGTTATCCACTCATGATTTGAGGCAGACATGTGCCGAATTGAGCTGACTGATGAAGACAAAGAGATAAACAAGACAGAAGCCCTGACCTCTCCAGAGATTTTGAGCTAGAGGCGAGGTCCCTTGCCTCAGTTTTGGGTCTCCCCTCCCACCACCAAGTGGGAGCAAAGCAGGCATTCGATGAATATTCATTCATTTATTTAGCAAATGTTTACTGAGTGCCTACTACATGCCAGGCTGTCAGTGAGATAGGTGCTGAGGAAATGGCGGGTGTGGGGACCCGTTCCAAGTGTGGGAAATGTGGCTCAGCCCCCACTAGGGAAAGCCAGTGGGGAGCAAGGTTGGCAGGCAGGACCTACGTCCATGGATAGGTTCTCCGGTGAGAAATCAGGCCTGCATTGTACCTAGACTATGAGACTTGCTCTTGCTAAAACTCCCTCACCCTGAGGCAGCAAATGTTTACTGAGTATCTTTATCTTCCTAAAATCTGAGCTAGACCTTCCAGGTATGGAGCATAACCCCTTTGACCATTTCTCCCTTTACATTGCAAATATCCTTCTTTGATGTATTTAGGACATCCTCTCCTTTGTTTTCTGTAAAAGATAACCACCCAAAATAAACCTATGCATAGTAAATGAGGACCATCTTTGATGTAAGGGGTCTAGAAAAGCAATAAAAGCCTGTCAAGGCAAAGGTCAGTATGCTCTCCTCTTGAGAGAGTGGCCATGCCAGCCCTTTTTCTCCACAGGATTTCTGTAGTCGGTGTGTATTTGTATGTTGCAGCCACAACACCGGATCCTGCAGGCCGGGATCCGCGTCTGGCGGGAAACCAGATAAGCTCAGGGTCCCCAAGCTCCAGCCTTCACCTCCACCGGGGTACTTGTCAAAGCTTAGGTACTTGTCAACGGAGTAGAAGGGAGTGGAGGCCTGAGAAGCGGTGGCGAAAGGAACCATTGAGCCAGACCGAGAGGCTGGTGTGGCATCTGGTTAGGGTTACCCCTCGGTCTCTAAACAGAGATGCGGACACATTTGTGCTTCGGAGCCTCGTGCGCCCCGGAGCCGCCGCCTCCGGGAAGAACTGGAGCCCCGCGTGGCGGACAGTGCAGCAGTCACTGTACTGAGACTCCCAGAGACTGGTCTTCCGGGACCCCTGCCCCTGTGTGGCCACTAAGTACAACAGCCTTTATGCAGACGTCGGCCTCGCGGGGGGGTGGGGGGGGGAAGCAGAGGTAGCTTGTCGAGACAGGATGGTCTGGGAGGAAGGCGCTGGGCCACGAGTGCGCGAACGGAGGGGTGGCACACGACTGGAGAAGGGTTTTTTTGGAAGGAGAGAGAACTCTCCAGTTCATCGCTCCTCTGGAGTCAGGTTTCTAATCCCAGCCAGCTGCTTACCTGTTGTGTGACCTTGCCCACGTTACTAAACCTTCCCAGGACTCAGTTACATCATCGGTTAAGTGGGTTCCCAATAACCTTAGGGGTATCAGATGATTAAAAGAGAGAATGCCTGGAAAGCTTCCCTAGCACGGTTTCCTGCACGCGGAAAAAGCTGCCGGAACTGTAATTACCCACTGCTCACACCTCATTGGGACCCCTGGCCCTGGGGCCAGGCACCAGCTTCTACCTTCCCAGGGACCTCGGGCTCGTGGTTGAGGGCGCGCCCTGTCTTGAGAGATTTATTAGCTTGCTTGGGGCGGGGTTTGGAAAGAAGAGAGAAGGGGAAGGAGGTGGTAGAGCGAAAAGAAAGGGAAGGAGCGGAGGGCTAGGAGGCCAGTGAGGCGGTGCCTGGGAGGAGTCGGCCTGGGTTCCTGGGCCCGGCGCAGCGCGCACCCGGAGCCCGCCGCCGCGGCAGGATGGGGGTGGTGCGCGGCGGCCAATGGCGCGCGGCGCAGCGGCGGGGGCGGTGCAGGAACACCCGGCCGCTGACAGCCAAACTCCCCAACTCCGCCCCCGTCCCCGCGGGATCCCGGAGCAGAGCCGGCCGGGGCCGAGGCCGCCAGTGCCGCGCTGCGAGCGAAGATGGCAGCAGAATGAGAAGGCTGGCGCCGGGTCGTGGCCTCTGCGGTCGCCACCGCCACGCTGCAGTTTAAGATCCGCGCGCGGCGCCCTCGGATCCTAGTGCTTAGCCGGCCTCCTGGTGGACGCTGAATTATTTCATTCCGGGCTGAGAGCGGGGGAGAAAGGGGACCCCGCAGCCGGGCTCTGGCAGCCTGTAGAGGCTTGTGCGTGCGACACTGGCCGGCTGCGGAAAAGACGCGGGAGAGAGCCAGTCCCAGGCTGCAGTGGCGCGGGTGCGGGGATGAGCCGGCCATGGAGTGGCCTCCGCGGGGCGCACGGAGCCGGCTGGTGCTGCGGCGGGTGTGCAGCCTGAACCGAGGTTCCGCGGGTCTTCGGGGCCTCGTGCGCCCTGGGGGGGTCTCTGCCGCCGCCTCTGGGAAGAACTGGAGCCCCGCGTGGCGGACACTGCAGCAGTCACTGTACTGAGGCTCCCAGAGACTGCTTTGCCTGCAGCTGGGTGCGCTTTCGGCACCCGGGCGCCTTGCCCAGGGCACGGCGGCTGGCGCAGAGAGGCAAGCCGGGTGCAGGACTGGCTAGAGGAGTGTGGGCGCGCGTGTTGGACTGGAGAGCCGAGCTAAAGCAGAACCAGGCGGGCCGGAGCAGCCATGCTTCCCGGGGTGGGCGTGTTCGGCACCAGCCTCACCGCCCGAGTCATCATCCCGCTGCTGAAAGACGAGGGCTTCGCGGTGAAGGCGCTGTGGGGCCGCACACCGGAGGAAGCGGAGGAGCTGGCCAAGGAGATGAGCGTTCCCTTTTATACGAGTCGCATTGACGAGGTGCTGCTGCATCAGGACGTGGACTTGGTGTGCATCAACCTGCCTCCGCCTCTCACCAGGCAGATCGCTGTCAAAACCCTGGGTGAGCGGCCCCTCCCCCACCTCTTCCCCCGCCCCGCGCCTCCTCTCCTTGCCTTTCCCTCAGCTTTTCTCCTGTCTCCCACTCGTCCTCCCAGCAGTTTACATGGCATCTACGCGGACCTGGGGACCTGAGATCCCACATCGCACTCGGAGCGCCCTCTTCCCTCATCCCTGGCCCTCCCCAACTCTGCACTTCCCTCCTCCCTTCTGGCTCCACCTGGGCGCGCTTCCCCACGTGTGTGGCACGGAGGCTAGAGGAGGCGTGTGTTCCGGGGATGAGGATGAGGCGGATCAGATGTTAGGGACTGTGGATGGCTGCTCTAAAGAAGAGAAAACTAAGTCCCCTGCTGTGTGTGTAGTGCCCGAGTGTGTGCGTGCGCGCCTGTGAGAAGCGAGTGCGCGCCCATGAACGCCTGAAGAAAGGGCTCCGCAAACGTGTCTGGTTTTCCTGGGGGCGATAGACGACCTGACGTTTAGCTGCTGTGCCGCCCTGCTAGGATAGTTTGTTACTTTCCGCAATGAGTTAGTTCAGTGTGAAATTAGACATGTGACAATCAGCCGTAATTATCTTGTCTTCGCTGAAAGCAAGGATAGCTGGAGTGGTTGGATGCCCGGAGTTGGGGGGATCTATTATCTACTGGGACGTCTTCAGGCTTCAGAGAGTTTCGTATGTTAGTGAAGACTGGTTGGTTAAGAATCAGAGGGTTTTAACTTTCTTGTGCAGCAGTCCAGGAATTGTCTTCTGCTCAGATGGAGAGTCACACATCTTCAGTTTTTAGGGCATGGGCGCAGTAGTTCCAGAGGCACAGAACCTTCGTGTGGGAAAAGGCCAACGGTGCCGGTTTCACATGGAAGCAAGCAATAGTCCTTCTTGAATTCCTGTCAGGAACAGTTCTCAGGCCTGGTGTTGACAAGTGGGTTGGGATGAGCTCACCACCCTTCATTATCCGGTCCCCCACCTAACCCAGGCAGTCTGAACAATCACAGACAGGGTGCGGGTGGCAGCATCTCTGCCATGCTCAGAGGAAGAAGAAGGGCAGTGTTGTGTCCACCAGCACTTCTCACACTACCTAAGACAATCCCAGGAAGATTGCTCACTGCTTACTCTCCCAAGAAAAATGTTGGAATTTTATTGGTGAGGAAAGACAGCACAGAATGCCACAGTAGAGAAGAATTACAAAGGAAGATTTGGGAAGGAACAGGGACAGCACCCAGAAACCAATGGTAATTTATGTAATCCGGGAACAGAATGTTTTATTTATTTATTTTTAAATTACATTTTATTGATTATGCTATTACAGTTGTCCTGATTTTTCCCCCTTTGCCCACTCCAACCAGCACCCCTCACTCCCTCAGGCAATGCTCCTACCTCATTCATGTCCATGGGTCATGTGTATTGGCCATCTACTTCCTATACTGTACTTTACATTCCCATTGCTATTCTGTAACTTCCTATTTGTACTTCTTAATCCCTTCTCCTCTTCACCCATTCCTCCCACCCCCCTCCCATCTGGCAGCCATCAAAATACTTTCTGTATCCATGATTCGGTCTCTGTTCTTCTTGTTTGCTGAGTTTGTTTTTTAGATCCAATTGTTGATAGATAAGTATTTTTTTGCCATTTTATTGTTTATAGTTTTGATCTTCTTTTTCTTAAATAAGTCCCTTTAACATTTCATATAATAATGGTTTGGTGATGATGAACTCCTTTAGTTTTTTCTTGTCTGGGAAGCACTTTATCTGCCCTTTGATTCTAAATGATAACTTTACTGGGTAGAGCAATCTTGACTATAAGTCCCTGCTTTTCATCACTTTGAATATTTCTTGCCACTCCCTTCTAGCCTGCAAAGTTTCTTTTGAGAAATCAGCTGAGAGTCTTATGGGAACTCCCCTGTAGGTTACTAACTTCTTTTCTCTTGCTGCTTTTAAGATTCTCTCTTTATCTTTAACCGTTGGCATTTTAATAATGATGTGCCTTGGAGTGGGCCTCTTTGCATCCATCTTGTTTGGGACTCTCTGTGCTTGCTGGACTGGCATGTCTATTTCCTTAACCAAATTAGGGAGTTTCCTTTCACTATTTTTCAAATAGATTTCCAATTTCTTGCTCTTTCTCTTCTCCTTCTGGCACCACTATGATGTGAATTTTGGACCTCTTTAAGTTTTCCCAGAGGCTGCTTATACTATCCTAATTTTTTGGATTTTTTTTTCTTCTTCTTGTTCTAATTGGTTGTTTTTTTGCTTCCTTATGTTCCAAATCATTGAGTTGATTCTTGGCTTCATGCACTCTACTATTGATTCCCTATAAATTGTTCTTTATTTCAATTAGTGTATCCTTCATTTCCAATTGGGTCTTTTTTATGCTGTTAAGATCCTCACTAAGTTGCTTGAGCATCCTTATAACCAGTGTTTTGAACTCTGCATCTGATAGATCGCTTATCTCCATTTTGTTTATTTCTTTTTCTGGAGTTTTGATATGTTCTTTCATTTGGGCTATGTTTCTTTATCTCCTTATTTTGGTAGCCTCCCTGTGTTTGTTTCTATGCATTAAGTAGAGCTGTTATGACTCCCTGTCTTGGTAGTGTGGCCTAATATAGTAGGTGTCTGGTGGGGTCCAGTGACACAGCCTCCCCTACCACCCACACTGTGTACTTGAGGTGCATCCTTCCTGTGGGCTGAGTACACCCTCCTCACGTAGTTGAGCCTGGGTGGCTGTTGGCAGATCAGTGGGAGGGACTTACCCAGGCCAGTCAGCTGCAAGGACTGGCTATGACCACTAACTGCCAACCTCCCCCCTCCGTGGAGGATCAGCTGTGCAGGGGCAGGGTGGTGGTTCTCCCACATGGTCTGAAGCTGTCCACTGGGTGTGCAGACTGTGGGGTTTCCCAGGTGGTGCAGGCCACAGTCATCCCCCACCTGTGTTTTGTCCTAGGCACCCTGCCTGAGCTATAAAGCAGTCTAAGATGGCTGCTACTCGTGCTTATAGATTCCCATGCATAGCCAAGCTGTGAATCTAGGCAGGCTGCTGCTAGTACTGTGGTGGGGGCTCACTGAAGCCAGCTGTTGCTTCTTTGATAGGATTTAGGAAGTTGTGAAGCCTGAGCCAAGACCCACCATTCATATGGAAAAACGGCTTGGGTGGGCCCATAGGTTGGGTGGGGCAGAGTGTCAGGGGATCTCCAAGGCTGGTCAAACAGTGTTAGCCAGGTTGATGGAGTCTCAGATATGCCACCAGCTTTTCAGCTTTGTGGGGGTAGGTTTTAGAAAAGGGACAATGGCCTCTACTTGCCTTGATGCCAGGCACTTCACTTTCTCCCTATGTACCACTGGTGCCTTTCAAGCTGCTACCTGGATGCTGGAGTTCAGAGGGAGTGAGTCTGAGTAGGTGAGTCTGTGTGTGGGTTCTTTAAGAGGAACTGCTTAGGGCTCCAACAGTTTCTTCCATTGACTCAATCCCTGTTGGTTTCGCAGCCAGAAGTTATGGGGACTTATGTTCCTGGCCCAAGGACCCTGGGCTGGGGGCCTTGACATGGCACAAGGACTCCTTGCTCCCAAGATATCGCTCCTGAATTTTTAGCCACCACACATGGGTGTGGGACCAGCCTGTTCTGTGTCTGGACCCCTTTACCAGTCTGGATGGATGTGGCTTCTTTAATTCTGTAGTTGTCAGACTTCCATTCCACTCGATTTTGTAATTGACAGACTCCTATTCAACTCGATTTCTGATGGTTCTGAGTGATGGTTGCTCTACATTTTGGTTGTTATTTTGATGTGGTTGTGCGAAGAGGTGAGCTATGTCGCCATCTTGACCAGAAGTCAATTAGAATGTTTTATTTTTAAAAATGGTATGGATTTTGGGTGGGTGAAATGTACGTATATTTTAATTCTATCTTCAGAGACCTATGACCAGGACGTAGAACTCTTTCTCCCTAAAAAAGCAATCTTAACAGGCATTCTGCTATTGATTCTGAGGGGACATCTGATAAATGGGCTGCCCAAAGCTGTCAGTTTTCAGGTTACTATTATTAAGCTTCTGACCCTTGTTGCCTGGTTTCTTTGGCCTTGAATTGAATATCACTGGATTTTGGCTAATATTTCTTTTCTGTTTCATATAACATATGTGTTGGGTAGTTAACCTCTGTGCTTACAGTGGATCTGTGCATATCAAATAGATTTAGCCATCCTATAATACAAATCTATTAGGGCAATTTGCATAAAACAGGTCCACGTGGAGCCCCATGTCTACTGCAGGGTGTATGACTGCTAATATCAGAAAGACTGTTTGGCATCACTTCTGCCCTCCAGGGCAGCACGGTCCTGCAGGTGAGACCCACAGAGCGACTCGAGCTTGTCCCCAGGAGAGCGGCAGTTTGGGGAACAAGCGTCTTCTTTTCTGACCATCACGGGTACTTTAGCCATGAAAGTATTCAGGGGCACTGGCTTTGAGAGAAACACAACTTACATATTTCTGTATACTTCTTATTATCAAAAACCCATATGATTTTTTTCCTTGATAAGACCATTGTGAGGTATGTCTTCAAAATCAAGTGTAAGAGACATAAGGAATAGACATAGTTTAATCCTCATGACGTAAGGAATAGTGTTTTGTTCATATCTTCATGGTAGCTCTTGGGCTTTTTTTTTTATTCCTGATTTTGCAGGCAATTTGAAGGTCATCTGTGATTACAGAAACATGGGGGCATTGGATTTAGAGGGGGCTGGAGTTTACTCTCCTTGCAGATTCCATCTTCACTGGAAACTCCCTGGAGGTCACTTTCCTTGAGTCGTGCCTGCAAGTACACGGTGGGGTGGTCCTCTGGGTTTGCTCTGCTGTCACAGGGAGAGGTTTGACACATGCAACACAGGAAGTGAAACACCTCAACAGTTATCCGGTTGGTCTGGCCGCTGGGGGTTTACAGATGCTAGTGTTTGCCTCGAATTGAAACAAGCCAGTTTTGACCACTCCTAGTGCATTTTCCATTCACCAAAAGCCTGGGCTGTGAGTTGCATGCCCAGCAGTGGTGAGAGAGCTGTGGTTCTGGGTCCACACTCACAACTGGTCACAGCACTGTCAAGGTGAGGGGCTGGTCTAGGGACCTAGAGGAATAAAACTTGGAATCAATTGAATAGCAACATTCTTTAATTTGTAAAAATTTCCTTGAAATCCCTACCTTGGTGAAGTAGGCATTTCTCTCTTGTAGAGACTTTTCTATAATATATAATTTCTACTGTGTCCAGGGCTGCTTCTTGTTAAGTACCTACCATGGCTCAGGCAATGTGGTAGGTCCTATATATAAAACATTTCATTTCACGATTAAAATAATCCTCTCAGATAGATATTAGCTCCATTTTACAATTGAAACAACACAAATACAGAGACTTGAGTCAAAGTGCCCAACTACATACACCCACAGGTTCGAACCCATCCTTCTGCCTCCTCTGGAACTATTTCTTCCTCTCCTAGCCCCAAACTTGCTTTGCCACAGGTTCTCCTCTCAGATAATGGCAGCCCAGGTGAGATTGCTGGAGTTTTCCTTTATTCCTGTTTACTGCTCCCCTCCCCCGACGAAATCAGTTCCCAAATCTTGGTGATGCTAACTCCTTAATCCCTCTGGTGTCTGTTCCCTCTTCCGCATCATTGCTTTTTCCATTAAAAGAATTAGGTCCTTACCTAGTTTCTGAGTTAGGTTCCAGTCAACTCCTCCCACCCTGTGGCCAGAATTACCTTGAAGAACTGCAGACCTGATCATGCCACTGCTCCTCCCTTTTATTGCTTCTGGGAAAAGCCCCAGCTTCTTGACTTAACAGGCAAGAGCTTCTGGTTTTTCTGGAACCCCAAGAACTTTAGCTAAACTAAAATGCCGCTGTCTCCTTGAGTGGACCCTATTGGATGATAAGTCCCTGCCTCTGTCAGGAACATGGTTCTGCCTTGTGTTAGTGACGCATGCCTGCTCATTCTTGCCGGCTCAGCCCCAGTGTTACCTGCCCCAGGATTCCCGCCTTCCTCAGTCCCGACCCCTGCATATCCTTCTGTGATCTCAGCACCCTGGGCCCCCATCTTCCTTTGCACCTATTTTAATGCATTTTAAAAAATCTACATTTTATTTAGTTATTTTAAATAGGTTATATATTCACATGGTACAAATTTCAAATGCTATAAAAATACACAGTGAGAAGTATGTTTGTTCCCCATCCCTGTCCTCAACCAGAGGCAGATTTTAAATCTACTTTTTAAGATTTTTGAAGGATGTACTGGCATTATGTGTGTAAGAATTTTAAAAACCTTTTTACACAGTTGGTAACATCCCACTATATATAAAGATTATATATACACACACATATACAAATACAGGTATATAAAAAACCCAGAATGTGAAAGTATCCTTGTTTCCATTTTTGGCTATATAGTATTTTATTATATGGATAAATCAGTGTTTATTTAACCAGTTCCCTATTACTCAACATTTAGGTTGTTTCTAATCTTCTCCTTATACAAACATTATAATCTAGAGTGTATGTCATTTTGCACACACGCCAGTCCGCTTGTAGGATAAACACGTGAACTGCTGGTCAAATAGTATGTGCTCATTTCATTGAACAAAGATAAAATTCACTGGCACCTGCGATGACATAGCTCTCTGTTGATTTCCTTGTGTGCCTCTCTCCTTAAGTCCCTTGACTGCCATCTTCGTATTCAGAGCTGCGTGGCGTGCAGGGCCCAGGACAACACCCCAGCCAGCCTTTGGGGCCAGTCAAAACATGTCTCAATTTGTCCTCCTGCAGCCGGCCACTCCACCTAGACCATGCAGTGGGCTGCCCAAAGGCTTCCGTATGTTCGCTCTTCTTAATCAGTTTATTCTCTATGCAACAGGTAAATGGCATATGTATGTAGGACACTGTGTATTCCCTGTCGGAACATTTTGATGGCTCTCGTGGCACTTGGAACAGCATTCAAGTTCCTTGTTATGACTTACTGGCTCTGAAATGGCCCTGCCTAGTAATCTCCCCCACGTCTTTGGCAACTGTCCCAAGCTCACTGCCCTCCAGGTACTTGGACCTATTTTCGTTCCTCAAACATACCAACTCCTTTCCTAGCCCTGGGCTTTTACAAATGGCTCATCCTTATTCCTGGAATGTTCTTTCTCACTCCTTTGAAGTGTCTCCCTCACACATTCTCGCTTTCCTTTTTTTTTAAATCCTTGCCCAATGAAAACATCAGTTGGTTGCCTCTTGTATGCACCCTGACCGGCTGAACCTGCAACCCAGGTATGTGCCCAGACTAGGAATTGAACTTGAGACCTTTCAATTCATGGGAGGATGCTCCAACCAAGTGAGCCACACCAGGCGGAGCACTTTCTCACTTTCAAGTTCCAGCTGAAATATTCTATGGGGAGAGAGGCCCTTGTGGATCCTTCCCTTTTAATCAAAAATTCGTCCCCTGCACCTGTGAATTATACTTCTGTCATCCTCTTTATCTTCTTGGTGGGACTCGGTGGAAAGATGGTCTCTTTCATTTGCTTGCTCATTCTCTTATTTGCTATTTGTCTCCCCAAGTAGAATGTAAGTACTGTGTGGCAGAGCACTTGTCTGCTTTATCACCAGGGAGGCCTTATCTCCCCTAGACAGTGCTAGGCACTGAGTCAGCATCTAGCAGCACACACACTGTAAATATTTGCCGAATGACAGGGGAATGCCTTTTCAGTGAATAAAGGAACGCTTGGGAAGGCAAAAGGTTATAAATAGGATGTATCAATCAGTATATAACATTTTTGTCCTGCACGCAATAGCCCGGTGTCTCTCAAAAATCAGCATACAATCACATCACCTGGAGATCTTTTCAAAACATAGATTCCAGGGTGGAAACTGAGATTCGGAATTTCTCTCCAGTGCCCAGGTGGTGCGGAGACTGCAGCAGCCAGACACATGGATGTGATGGCCCTCCACCTTGGGGGAAAAGCCCTCTGTCGGGAATAATTAACCTGGCAGGGGCACCATGTTAAAATACCTGTTGCCTTTGTGTGTAAGGTGATGACACCTGTTTTCACAGTCCCTACCATGAATTTTGGAGACAGTAGTGCAGATGCCCTCAGGGAAGCCCCTCCGTAGGATAGAAGGCTCCTTTGGAAGGGAGAATAAGGCTTAGGATTTCCTGGAGCTTTGATCTGGCCACATATTGATCTTGGCCCACTTTTATGGCATCATTAGCTGAGGACTTGGAGCAGCATGACCTTTTCTGTCCTACTTCAGTGTCAGCAATTGCTCAAGGGTGAGGGGGGCTGCTGGAACTGGTGAGAGAGGAGGGAGGAAACGGAGTTGAGATAGCGCCCCTCCAGTCCTGGTTGCCACACTATTAGAGATACGGCTGCAGATGATGAAACGCCACAGTTGGACTTGAGAGTAACTGTTCTGAAATTCCAGCAAACCCTGCATTTCTAGTACTTCTTTTAAGTCTCTTCTTGAGCTCTTTCTAGCTGAAGACTGTGAGCAAGGTGATTGCATTTCTGCCCCTGAGCACCCAGTGAAATGATTTTGGTCTATTGATTTGCTGTAGAGTTGAGGAAGCCCTGAGGCCTTATGTAAATGAAAGAAATGAGTCTATTCACTGTTAGGAAAAGTCAAGCTTCACCAACCTCATTGCATCTAATTGGAATTAGGTGCAGTTGAATGATTATTTTGTGGATGATATCTGGCTTTGATAATGTACAATTGTGCGGAAGTTTAAACTGGAGTGAGAAGAAGCCAAATAAAGAAGTTGGACATTTGATATCTGAAACTGGGGAAAAACCCACCCCCCGCCAAGAAAAACCCACCAAAAAAAAAAAAGTGGAACTAAATTGCATGTTTTAAGGGTTTCACCAAAAAAGAAATACATAGGCAATTAGTTATATATTAATATTTTGGACAGTTATGGCAAAAACCGTCATTGTATATAAGATGTCGTGAATCATAAAACTTACCAATCATACGAAAGGTTGACGGGTTACCTGTGTGACTTTGGCAGAGGGAACCATCTTTCCTGAGCTTCATTTTTCTCATCAATAAAATGGAGTTAAAGACCCTACCTTATAGGGTTGGTGTTCCAATTAAAATGGGCAGGGGCATGTAGAGACCCATAGTTCTCTGCATAAGGTCAGTAAAGAATTAGTTTTTCCCAATGTGATTAATTCTTTAGCCTATTCCAAATAGCACTTGTGAAGATATTTTTTTCTTATTTTCATAACGGATGAGTTCCTCCTGCTAGATTCAGAAAATTGAGTTAAAAGTTCTCTTATTTTTAAAAGGGAATGTGCCAGAGTCAAGTGTCAGAGGTCTTTTTAGCTCAGAATACAGTACTTGCTTTACAGATTTGTGATCTAAAATGAGTTTATGGGATTACTAGGAACTCACCGTGGTGTTCACAGGAACTCACCAGGCCTGGAAGGAGTCAGGAACCAGGAAAAGGGTGGAGCTCCCTGGAGGAAACAGGAGTTTAGCCTTCAGATTGCCTTTGCACCAGAAACGGCAACATTTGCCCTTTCCTAGGTCCTCAGCCTGCTGTCCTTCCCTGCAAATGTTGGACTTGCCAATCCCTATAATTGCATGAGTCAATTCCTTAAAAATTAACTTCTTTCTCTCTGTATATACATACATCCTATTGGTTCTGTTTTTCGGAAGAACCCTGACGAATACAAATTTTGGCTGGATCAAGGCCCCCTGGCCAGGCAAGCTGGGCGATGTGATACCTGGCAGATGTGCCAGGCAAGTGTAGGTCTGGAGGAAACTTGGGTTTGGGCCCCCAGGAGAGCATCTCTGAGCATTGTCCTCTAAGCAGGAAGACCTTGAAGGCAAAAGCTTTTTCTGGTTTAGGCTCCAGCCAAGGGGATTTTGGGGAAAAGGCTTTCACACCTTCCCCGCTGAGAGCCACAGTGACCCTTCACCTGGAGCAGTTCTGCACCTGTCAGCAGGGCTTTGGGGAAGGAGCAGCTCAGGTGTGGGCAAGGCTGGGATGCCTGGGGTTTAGACTCCTTTGAGAATTGTTAATGACCTGTAGAGCATTAAAAATGCAGAAAAATAACTTTGCATCAGAATGATAGGGATTGTTTTTTAAACGTCCAGTTTCCAGATGTGACAGACCTGGTGGTTTTGAGATGCCCTTTTAGGCAGCATAATATCCAGAAAGTGAAACCACAAGAGTTTTGAAGCCCCAAAGTAAGTTCGTTTTCAGCTTTAGCATTGCTTTCTAAAAAAATAGCTTTATTGAGATATACTTTATACATTTTAAAATTTACCCATTCATTGTAAGTGATTCAGTGATTTTTTTTTTAGTAAATGTATATAGTTGTGCAATTATCTACATAAAAAGTTTTAGAACACTTCCAACTTCCAAAGATTCCTCAATGCCTGTTTGCAGCCAATCCCCATTCCTGCCCCTAACCCCAGGCAATTACTGATCTGCTTTTTGTCTCTATCATTTGCCTTTTCCAGAAATTTGATATACATGGAAACGTATGATATGTAGTCTTTGTGTCTGGCATCTTTCACTTAGCATGGTTTTGATGTTTATGTTGTTTTATGTAAGAGAAGTTTATTCCTTTTTTATTGCTGAGTAATATTCCATTGCATGGACATACTACATTTTGTTTACCCACTCACCATTTTATGGACATTTGTATTATTTCTAGTTTTTTGCTGTTTTGAATAATGCTGCTATCAACCTTTGCATACAAGTCTTCTGTAGACCCATATTTATACTTCTCTTGGATAGATATCTAGGACTAAAATTGTTGGGTTATAAGGTATATATATATTTAAGAAACTGTTTAAGAAACTGCCAAACTATTTTCCAAAGTAGCTGCTTATTTTATATTCATACCACCTACGTACAAGAATTCTAATTCCTCTGCGTCATATACGAATACTTGGCTATTGTCAGTCTTTTTGATTACTGTGTAGCCATTGTAATTAGTATATAGTGGTGTCTCATTTTGATTTGCATTTCCCTAATGACTAATGATGTTGAACACCTTTTCAGGTGCTTATTAGCTAGTTGTATATCTTTGGTACAATGCCTATTCAAATCTCGACCATTTTTAAATTGGGTTATTTTTCTTATTATTGAGTTGTAAGCATTGGTTTTGTGATTTGTTATGTTGTTAAGTTAGGAGTAGAGATTTTTGGTTTTGAAATCCTTTCCTTTATTTTTGAGTTTGGAACTAGATACAGTTGAAATAATTCCCCAAGCCAAATGGAATTAGCTTTGCCAGATACTCACTGAAGTGGTGCATTATTTAAAAGAGTGAGACAACCATGTGAGCGGATGCCCATGACGGGGCTCCAGTGTTGCCCGGGGCCTGATGATGTGCTGCTGAGCGTTCTCCGAGGGACGCTTCCAACTTGAAGATTATCAGAGATGCTCCAGGACCTTGCAGTCCCTTTTTCGGTCCAGTGTCTGAAGAGTGTTTCTCTTTTTTTAAATTTGTTTTTATTTAATAAATGCCTTTGAGTGCTTGTAGCATGCTATTAACTGTGGTGGGAAATACCCCAGATAGTAAGACAGGATCTTTGTCTTTGAGAAAAGATAAGACACAGCAACAATGCAACGAAATATATGATTAAGTACAGAATGAATCGTTATATTGCAATGCCAGGAAGTGTTTGCTTAAGACAATTGAGTAACCCAAAAATATTGGTATTGAATTAAGGGTCAACCGCCTGAGTAACTTCCCAGGGCCAGCCTGTAAAGAGCACTAAAACAAACAGAAAAAAACAAAGCAACTGTTTCAACAAAATGCCCCTCATACAAGCGCCGTTTGTGTGAATGGGGGCCTTGCAGCAGGGTGCTGAGACCTGAAGGGCTTCCTTACAGGTGGTGAATGCTTGCTAAGTTGTCTTCCAGAAGGGCTGGATCTAGTTAACTGCTGAGCTTTTGTTTTGCCGAGTGGGGAAGTTGAGTGTGGGGTGAGAGATACAGTGTGTAGGGCCTGTGAGGAAAGGCCACACTGGTCCCCAGTGCCCTCAGGATGGGTCCCTGCGGAGGTGGCCCTGCAGATAATGGATGCTACCTGGTATCTGAGGACAGAGGAATTCCTGAGAGCTGGAATGGCTCATGAAGACATTTTGGAGGAGGTCGGGCTTAAACTGGATGCTTTAAACGGATTTGAAGAGGGGGTAGGATTTCATACCTGAGAAACAGGACGTGGAAGGCTCTGTGATGAAAAATCCTCTTTAAGGAACCATCTGGTTTTGTAGCAACACTGAAGAAAATTGTGTTTCCTATGGTCGGTCACCTAGGACAAAGTTAGAGTGGTTTAAGAATGTCCAAAATGATAAATAACTTTTTCTTACGAGGATTTAAAAAATTCTTTCCCCAGCAATCCCCTCCCGACGTCCTTTATCAGCCATAGTTCCATCTGCATCTTTCTCCCCCTTAGATTCCCTTGGTGACTGGCACTGAGGACACAGCTCTGGGGCAGGCAAAGCAAACAGCTTGCAGGTTGTTGGAAAGAACCCCGTTGAGAGGAGCCCACATGGCCGTCTTAAAGGTGTGAAAAGAGTTGCAAAAATCAAGTCAGCAAGAAGTGCAAAGCCCAGAGCTCCCTGTGAGATGGAGGCAGGGGCAGCTGAGGAGAGGGTGAGCTGGCCTTGCTCAGTTCCTGGTTTTGTGTTCGTGCCAGATGGTGGTGGGAACTCCTGTCCCTTTGTTATACGGTCGAGTCCCTAATGGTCCAAGGGTCAATGCCGGATGAAAGAATCTTCTTGGACGAGGACACTCAGTGCATCACAAGTGGACATGCTTGTCAACATTAGGAGGTGACAGCTCATGGAGACTGGGAGGCTGCTGCCCAGTCCTCTGCCATCCTGGAGGGGGTTTCAGGGAATGGCCACAGTGGTGGAATGAATAGTTAGTTCTTGACTTGGGATCCAGTGGTCAGTGAACAGAGCCTTGTTAGGTCAGTGAGTACAGTGGCCAGGCTTCTTCTGAAAGCTCCCCAACACAACACACTGGTATCTTTATTGCTCTATTTCAAAAGGGAAATTTCCTTGTTGAATTTGGTGTCACCTTGCAGAAAGTAAAGTGAGGCACTTTTTTCATCAGTGGAAAAGTTGACCGGCTGTAAGAGGCCGCCTCATCACACTGCTGGGGTTGCATTCTGCCTTTGCCATGTTCTGTGTGGCTGTGGGTTCTCTACATGACTCTTCAGAGCCTCAGTTTCTTCATCTTTAACACAGAGATAATAAAAGTACTTAGCTCAGAAGGCTGTTGAATTAAACAGAGATTTGTTTAAAGTGAGTGGTCAATAAACATGAGGATCCTGTTTAATCAGAACTTATTAATGGTGAGCAGCTACTACCCATTAATTCTTCTCTCGAGCAAATATTTACTGAGCACCAGCTATATAGCAGGCACTCTCTAGATCTGTGCTTTCCTATACAATAGCCCTTAGCCCTGTGTGAGTTTTTAAATTTACATAAATTAAAACTAAAAAAAAAAAGAATCCAGGTTCTCAGTTTCCCTAGCCACATTTCAAGTGCTCCAAGGCCACACGTGGCTGGCTGGTGGCTGCATATTGGACAGAGCAGCACAGAACATTTCCGCCATTGCAGCAAGTTCTATCGTTCCACACTAATCTCGAGGCTGGGGATTCCACAGTGAACACAGTGGTTATGCTTAACCTAAATGTGGGTTTTTGAGAATTCAAACTTTTGGGTGTGTTTTGTTTTCTCCCAGGGATAGGATGATAGAGAATCTGCATACAGCGGTTGCTAGTGTGTCAGAAGTAATTAGGAGAAGTTTAACGAGGTGCGGTCATGACTATTTATTATTAAGAAAGAGATGTGCTGTGGAAAGTTTCCTAAAATCCCCATTAGATGTCGAATGAGCAAGAGCTAAATGACACCGCTGCCCACCTGGGGGTCATCACAGGTACTGTAGGTAGCGGAAGGCACCGATGAGGCTGAGCGACACCAGGCAGGAAAGCAGCCTCGCTCTAGGAGCCCGTTCCTCAGCCCTCTCGGCAAAGCTGAGAGGCTTTCCTTCTGTTGCCTAAAGCACAGAGAAGCAAAGAAGAGTAGTGATGGGAAGGGACTAGATGCAGGCCTCTAAATCCCTAGTGAATCCAAGGGAACACTCGCAAGCCAGTTCCTGAGGAAAGACTGACCTCACAGGAAGGTCCCTTTCCTACCCCATTGCCACACACGTGTGACTCTGGGAAGGGAGGTTTCTGACTGAATCCCTCCTCCGCTCCCCTGTCCTTCCCTTCATCCAAGGGGAAAGGCTCAAAGAATAGGTAATTACTACGTTCTTAATTACTATTGCTTTTTTTCCCTTAAGTGCCATTTGCTTTGCAAAAGCAATATCCATTTGTATGAGCATTCCTCAGGGAACCGGGAATGTGAAAGTCCAGCCAGTGGCAGCTTGGAGGGAGAGGTGATGTGCATTTGTGAGGATGCGACACAGCCTGAGTGTGTCTCTTCCAGACTGTCTCCCGACTGAAGTCAAGGGCAAAGTAAGGACCTTAGATGACTTGTTATTTAAATCTGTCATTGGCTTCTCCTCTCATCTCCTACATGAACATGAATAGTCAAAAGTGGGTGGTGGAAAATGAGATTCTTTCCCTGCTTTGTCTCTTCCCCTTTTCCAGTAGAGCAGGGGCACCCGAGGGGAACACAGCAGCAGGTATAAACACTGACCGGGAAATATGCCTCATGGTTCTGTTTGTCTGAACTTCTGTTCCTTCCAGCACCACCCACGTGGGGCATTTGTGTAGGCCACACAATAACACTCTGAGAGAGTCCTGGGGGACAGGTTTAGAGCCCGTGGGGATGTAGCTGGCCTGACTTGATATGCACAGCCTTTCATATCCAGGGCACAGAGGCAGCCTGGCTTCTCCCAGGAGGCCCAGGTATACCACAATGCTGCGTTTGTCTGTGGAGCTGAGACTGAGATGAAGCTATGTGTGTTTACTCAAGTGCAGTGGGATGCCATCCACAGCCTGTGCGCACTGGGGATTCCAGGGGGGATGTGCCCTGAGCAGCTGACACTTGGCTTTTCTCCTTTGCAGCCCTCATAACCTAGGATAGTAGTGATAGCTGTGCTCGTCACATCCAGAGCTGGGGAAGCCAGTGGGATTGCATGGGTCACATCCTCCACCAAGGGGTCCCTGCTTGGCTATTTGTCAGTTTTCAACTAGTTCATTTATATTTGTCATCCATTTATTGAGTGCCTACAATGTGTATGGCAATATTCTAGGTCATGGGAGGCGAGAAGAGGTCAAAGATGTATAAAATCTGGTATCTACTCTGAAAGGCTTTATAATCTATCCAGAACCTGTCCCCATTGCTTTGGAAATAAGAAGAACTAATATTTAAGAGCTACTTACTGCAGTCCAGGCCCAGAGATAGGCGTGGTTCAGTGTCACTCCCACCTTGCAGCTACTTTCAAGGTGGGCTTGTAGCATCTCCGCCTTCCCACTGAGAAACTTAACTGTAGAGAGGTTGAATGTCACATATCATTGATTCTAAGACTTTCTCTCATACACTTTATAATCTAACGTAGGGTGGTGTCTTACAGTTAATGTCATTTCATAGTTTAATTGGGAGAGATGTTTTTTCCTGGTAATAAGTAAAGTAATCATAGATCTTTGCAGTGGTGTCTTAGATTCCTCAAAATCAGGTATTTGGTCGGGTTCACCCAGCTGAAAAGAAGTGCAATCAAAATTCGACGTGGGTTTGCCTGACGGTAAAGCTTGTGTGTTTGCCCTCACAGCATGCTGCGAATCCGCGGTGCAGTTTTGCTCTCCTCTATACCTGAGCAAAGGCCGCAGGAGTGCCACAGATGGCGTATGAAGAGGGGGAAATGACTGAACCGACTCTCTCGTCATCTAATTCCTTACCTGAGGAGGCAGCAGCACAGGGAACTGCACACTTCAAACAGGATGTTGAAAGATTGAGAAAATGTTATTTAATTACCTTCCCTTCTTTGCCAATCATGACTCATTTTTTAAAGGCCAACAATAAATGTCAAACTCTGGTATGTTTAAGGTGGAAACAAGAGTAATGCTGCATCCCTTCCTTATTTCTGGTGTGCTCTGGGCTGAGTGCAGCATTTTTACCTGCAGGGATCTATTAGGATGTGACAGTGGCCTCTTTACTCTCCCGGAGAACTGTGACTGGAGACATAGGCCAGCTCCCTCCCCCGCATGACTGAATTCTGGGAAGTCCCCAACTGCAGGCCTGTGTGTGTGTATCATTGTCACAGTGTGCTATGGTCAACACAACCAGGTATGACGCAAGGTCTGTTGAATTCCACAGCTGACCTGGATTTTGCGAGCAGTGCTCAGGACTAGAGACCGCGGCCATGGTTTGCATACCCGGGACCTGATCCGCACAGCCCCCACATGTTTAAACAGATCCGGCCCCACGGCAAGCTTTGACTAAGTCATTTTCCTGAGCTGGAAAGCAGCTGATGTGAAAAACAGAGAAGTAAAAGGTTGAATGATTTGGCATCTCGTGGAGGAGTAGTGGAAGGAGTAGTGAGTAGTGGAAGGACAGTACTCCTGGCAATCAGAATGTCTTGACAGGCCTCGGGGGGACCTGTCCCCTAATGCCTGAGGGAAACTGAGTCTCAGAGGAGTTAAGTGGCCTGTCGGTGTTCACCCAGCTGATCCTTGAGAACTGAGTCGGGACCAAACTCAGGACTCTAGAGAGGGTACCCTTTTTCCTTCTCAGATATTTAATCACTTAGCGCTTGTGTTTCTCCAACAATGAGGACAATGGAGAGGTTGGCTTCTGGGAAGCTCTCCTATGGGAATAACTTCAAATAATAATTGTGAAAACACCTCCATACACAACAGTGTCCAGTGAAACCTTATTTATATTTCTGAAGCATTAGAAACAAGCACAAATGGTTCATGGTAGGGAAATGGTTGGGTGAATATGGTAAATACTGTTGATTAATTACTCAATAGCCATTGGAATTATGTATAGGAAGACTGTAGCAATATAGGGATTTTTAATGATATAATTAGAGGTAAAGAAAAAGGATACAGAAGTATTTATACATTATGATACCTTGTTTAAAGCAAGCACACATGCCAAGCATATTAAAATCTGATGGGTAATAAGCCCAGATACTACTGATGGCCAGTATGGGGTTATAGGATTTGGATTTTTTTCATTTCTAAATTTTCAATGTTTAAAAATATAATCGTAATGGAAATAAATTTATTTTTCAAAAGAAAGAGACGATAATGTGGGAAAAATTGTTTGGTTGGGGTGATTCTCCAGTTCTTACATTCTGTGATGTTTTGAATCTGGGAAAATTGTCCCCAGGCACATGCAGACGTTTAGGGTGAAACAAAAGTTAGTCCAGCGTTGAATGAAGGGAAAAGGTGTTCTTCCAGGGAGTGGAAGTGGGTGTGTAAAGATCCAAAAGCTCTACTGTTGTTCAGGAGGATAATCAGATGTGACTCTGAGTTTGGGGACAAGCTCTAAGTCCTTGGTTGTAGGGTAATTTATTTGTAATTCTAACCTTGTATGGCCAGAACCCAAATGTTGCTAGGGAGGACTGGTGAGGTCCCATCTTTTCCCCTGCTGCCTGAACTTGCCCCACAGTGGGAAGAGACGCTCTTGTTGGCTTCAGCCTTCCAAAGAAATATAGCAATGATGGTGATCTGCACCACTTCCAGCTTTCATTTCCACTTTTCTTTGCAGGGAGTTTTCTTTCCGGCCAAACCTGTGCTGGTGTAGGTGGTGAGCAGCGTCAGAACCCTTATTCTGAGAACAGTCACTTATTCATCACCATCTGCTGGACTTGCTTTCTGGCTGTGAGGATGGTGACGTGGTGCTGCCATAAGGTGTTAGCCTGGGAGCCTGGACAGGCAGTTCTTGTCCCAACATGACAACTAATTGGCTGGGCGGCCTTGGGCAAGTGACATCACCTCTCTAGACTTGCGATTCCTTACCGGTAAAATGGAGGCAGCAGAGTGGGTTTATGAGTCCCTGCCAGTTCCCACCTTGTCTATCTACTCCAATAACTCACTTTAAGAGCTTCGCACTGACTGGGCAAAATTATTTGGTTTGGTAAATATATTTAAGTGCTGTTTTATTACCATTCCTTGCTGTCAACTGGTTGATCAGCTTGGGTTTTTTTTTTTAAGATTTTTTTCTCTTATTGATTCCAAAGCGGGGGGAAAGAAGGGAGTTAGAGAGGGAGAGAAACATCGACCGGTTTTCTCTCATATACACCCTGACCAGGGGCTGAACCTGCAACCCAGGAACGTGCCCTGACCAGGAATTGAACCCGTGATCTTTTAGTAGTCCGTAGATGATGCCCAACCAATTGAGCCGCATCGCCCAGGGTTGATCACCTTTTTTTGGTTTGTTTGTTCATTGTTTGTTTTTTAATCCTCACCCGAGGATATGTTTTCTTTGGTTTTAGAATGAGTGAAAGGGAGAGAGAGAGAAACATTGATGAGAGAGAGAAACATTGATCAGTTTCCTCCCATGTGTGCCCTGACTGGAGATCGAACCCACAGCATAGATATGTGTTCTGACTGGGAATTGAACATGCAACCTTTTGGTGCACGGGATGACGCTCCAACCAACTGAGCCTCCCAGCCAGGGTATTTTTTTTTAAATCTGTTGCACAAACACATACAGCTCTCCTTTATAACAGGAGACAGTCTTCTCTTTATTTTCAAGGGAGGCAATGCATGCATTCTGGGGACAAAGTGGTGTAGATGGTGTGACCAAGTGGGTTGGAAAGCTGCTTGCCAGCAGAGTGTGTGTGTGTGCACATGTGTGTGTAAACATGTGTATATACATGTATGTAGGTGTGTGTGCCTGCCTACATGCATTGCACCCTTGATGGTGTGGGTTTTCTCCCCTTTACTGTCACTACTGAGAACACACCTGTATGGGTAGCTGTTACTACCAGCTGTCAAGGAGGGAATTGAGTGGTGTTTGGTATAATTTCTGGGCACAAACTTATCAGGACAGTAAGTGTTTGGGGTTAGCTTTTTCTGCAGGTGCCCCATTAAGCAGATGGCTCTTCATTGCCCTAAGGAGAGATTTAGTTTTGCCCAAGAAGATACTGCACTGTCAGCAGAAGATTAAAGGGACAATCATTCCAAGCAACTCCAGGCCAGAAATTGTAGTGGGGAGGGACAGTTGATAGGAGGCCAAAAGGAAGGAGACAATAGAAAATGTTCTGCCCTGTCACACTTGAGTAATTGGCTGGGTGCAGCCACTCTTCATGCCGGTGTCCGCCCCAGACGGGGGCCCCCTCTGCGTGTAGTCGCCCGTCCTAAAAAGAAGAGCACATGACGTGCGTAAACTGTGAGTGGGAAGCTTGTAGTTACTGCTCCCCACCCAGCAGAGGGGTCAGGGGACCTCACAAGCTGGCATAAAGTCAAAACCCAGAGAGGATCTTGAAAGGAAAGTAACTGTTTATTTCACCCTCATTTTTCCCTGCTATCTCCCAACTCAATCCACACCATCTGGCAACACTAAGAAGGCCCAGCAATATCACCTGGTACCTTCCACAGAGTTGCACGAGCAAAGACTTAGGGATCGGCAGAGAATGAAGAAGCTGGTCGAGGCAGTGCCTGTGTCTGTGTGGGACGTTTTGGGTCACCCTAGACTGGGATGGCTCCTGTCTTTCCCAGCCCTAATTTACACTTGGTTTCGGTGTTTCACAGTCATTGTAAATGGGAAGGGTTCCTGAGACCCTGTCTAAACTCAGCAGTTCTTTGTGTTCAGAGAGAATCCTGTGGGCTCTTTACAGAGGATACACTTGGTGTGGTGGAGTGTCCTGCGTCAGATGGGTGTTGGATGACCCAGGTTTTGTTTTACATCTGCTGATAGTGCGTACGGATCTTTTTCTCTCTCCTTAACATTATTAGGGAGACAGGAAGGCTTTGCGGGGCCCTGCTCTTGATACTCACTCACTCTGTGGCCTGACACAACCTCTTAACATCGCTGGCCTCAATTCCTCTTTAAAAACGAGGGGGTTCATGTACAATGGTTCTCAAGCTTGGCTGCGCATTAAGAACCCCTGGGAAGGATCTAAGCGCCCTGATGTCCAGAGCAATCATGTAAGACTGAGGATAGGAATTAGGCGTTGGTATCTTTAAAAGCTCCTCAAAGTTAAGGAGCTTTGTTTAAAAGAGTGCTTCTCAAACTTTAATGTGATCTGAATCACCTGAACATCTTGTTAAAAAGCAAATTTGGAGTCCACAGGTCTGGGTGGAGCTTGAGACTCTGCATTTCTAACGAGTTTCCAGGGGTGCTGATGCTGCTGGTTCAGAGACCAAGCTTTGTGTAACAATGTTTAACATCCAAACATGAGCCATGGTACAAGGCACAATAATTATGTTTGCAAAAATGCGGCACAAGCACTGTAGTGTGGAAACGAACACAGAATGAGCAGTTACGCTGGGAGAGGAAATCAGGCCTGCTGCACAGAGGAGGTGGCACTGGAGAGACTCTTGAACAATGAGAAAGGCTTCTTTGGTAGAATCTGATTGTGTATTAGTCAGGGAAACTTCTGGTTCTCCAGAGAAACAGAACCAATAGGATGTGTGTGTGTGCGTGTGCGTGTGTAGACAGATATTAATTTTAAGAAACTGGTTTGTGCAGTTGTAGACACTGGCAAGTCTGAGATCTGCAGGGCAGCACAGCAGACTGGAGACCCAGGGAAGCATCAATGTTGCAGTTCAAGTCTGAGGGCTGTCTCCTGGCAGAATCCCCTCTTTTTGGGGGGAGATCACTCTTTTTCTATTAAGTCTTCAAATGAGTAGATGAAGCCCATCCCCCATTATGGAGAATAATCTACTTTACTCAAAAAATGCTTTCATGGTAACATCTGGAGTATCATTTGACCAGATACCTGGGTGCCATGGCCTAGCCACGTCGATACATAAATGAACTGTCACAATGAGGGAGATGGTTTTCCAGTTTCCTTCGGCCTTTGTGAACTGTAGGACTGTAGCTGGAGTGGAAGAAGCTGTGGCCGCAGGGAGCAAGATTGACTTCTGGGCGCTTCTCAGTCTTCACTGGTGATGTTCCGACAAGTCTCTGTTCTGCTGTAAGTGTAGAAGGGCCGGACTTCACAAGCCACAGTAATAGCGTAGGCTCAGCCACGGGGCTGTCTGCCCACCTCTCCTCAGCCCCTGCCTGTGCAGGCGCTGGAGCCCAGGAAGTGTGCAGACCCTCCCGGTGGCCTGGCTCTGTGCCCGGGGAGGAGCACACAGGCAGCATCAGGGCTGGAGGGAACCCTGCATGTGCGCTGTGCAGCAGATGCTCTGCCTCACGCTCTCGTGATTTCAGTCATCCTGAAAAGGAGAAGATGAGTGGGGGCGGGAGCACCCAAATATCTGTAGACAAGGACCTGTCATAGTGCAGGGGTCTGACTTTTTCTGACCCTGAGCCACAGGAAGAAATACATTTTATGTCGTGGCCCAGTGGATATGTAACTATAAATGTACAGTTGTGTGGGGGTGTACATAAAAGTGCATAACATTGAAAAGGTTTTGTGACCTGAAACTTTTATTTCATTGGCACGTGATGCACTATGCTATTTCCTCCTGTCTCATCAGGAAGAAGAAAGGCTGGTCCTGTCCCACTGAACTGATTTCACAATGCTTAACCGACAGATACGTGCCGTAAAAACGAGACCCAAATCCTGGTAGCGAGGAAAGAACTTGGAGAGTCTTGTGACCTGAAGCAGCGTGTCCAGTAGGACTTCCTGTGGCGATGGAAGTGGCCCGTTCTGTGCTGTCCAGTGTGGGAACTGCCAGGCCCATGTGGCTGTGAGATGTGGCCAGTGCAAATGAGCTGAATTTTAAATTTTATTCCATTTTAATTAATTTAAATTTAAGTAGCCACATGTGGCTCATGAGGAACTGAATGCTAAGTTCTGTTCTGTTTTAATTAATTTAAAAATAAGTAGCTGCATGTGGCCAGTGGCTCCTGTGGTAGAAGCACAGACTGGGGCATTGCCCTTCTCCTGCCTCTAATTACTTGTCTGGCAGAGAGCCCTCCCCTCACCCCTACTCCCCTCGACCCACACACCCCAGGCCTCTGGTACAGCATCTGTTAACTGGGAAGCTGGACTCAGCTTCACCTTTCTGGGTTCTGGGGGTTAGGAAACCAGGCTTAATGCTTACAAGGGGCATACAGTTAATTAAGTGCCCTGGGCGGTTTTACAGATACCAGTGCTTTGCATTTTTAAATGATCCTTAAGAAACCTTTCCCTTCTTCCCTTTCAGTGGCTTAATTGCTCACCTGTGTGACTTCACAGTTTGAAAAGAGAGATGCTTTCTGTTTAATGAAATCTTAGCAGCCCGTCTTCACTGACTGCTGCACTCCTTGGGTGGCATTTGCAACCTGAACGTGAGGGGCTTTGCTTTCATCAGTCTTGAGTAGAGGAGACCTCTCTCCAGGCGGGTAACAGCCAAAGGGAAGACGGCAGTGCAAATTTGGGTGCATAGGTTGTCCTCAGGGTGGTTTGGCTTGTTTTCGTTGTTTATGGTATTGGAAGCTAGTGAGTATGATTGAGGTTTGGAGGTTGAGGTTTGGAGGACAGACTGTGTTTAAATTTTAGGAGTTGGAATTGGAAAAGGTCCATTATTAAACGGACCTCAAGGCCCTGCTGGAAAAATTAAGGGACCCAGGAAAGGATGGAGTGGGGGAGGTGATGTCTTTCTCACTTTCCAGAAAGTTCTGGTCAACCTTGATGAGGTGGGCTTTGGCAGGGCACATACCTCAGTGTATTTTACTCTTCAGAAAATGATTTCTTCTTCTAGGCTCTCACAGTTGCGAGGTGTGAAGGTAAGATGCACGGGAAGCTCACAGCCCGCTGATTTGTGCTGAGCCTGGAAGTGATCTGAGGTGTTCTGCCCATTTATTTTGGCTCAGACGGGAGGGGTAGAAAGAGGGACAGAAATCCTGGAGAGCCCCCTAATTCATGATATTCAGAAATTGGGAACAATATCACCAGCTCCCATTGGAATTAAATGGCTCCAGGCTTCTGGGAGCATTTATCTGGTTTACTTCCTGTTTTCTGTGACTAGGTAATAAGCGGAGTTTTAAAGCCAGTGCAATGATGGCATTCAAGATGAGCTGTGTCAGCTCCCCCTACATGTAAAGGCAGCCCCTTTTATTGAAAGTACAGTACTTGTCATGCACCAGAAATTTCAGTTAATTCTTACCACCACACTCTGAGGAAATGATTAGCTTCATTTACACGTGGAGAAACAGAGAGGTTAAGTAACTCGCCCAGCGTGACACAGCATCAGAACCTGAACCTGCCATTCGGGCTGTTAAGCTGCTGTACTGCTTCTCAGCTTCAGGCCCGACAAGCGGAAGGTGGCCTGCAGTGCCCAGGGTATTGATGACTCATTGTCCCATCCTTGGTACTCACAGATGGTACATGAGCCACATGTTGGCATCCTCAGAGCCCATCGCTCCCAGTTTGGAGGCAGGTCCTCCAGTTGCTGGCTTTCTTGGTGGAAGTTGTGTGTTTTCTGGGAAGACCTGAGTCTGATGTGAGGTAGAATGATAGAGGAGTCTCCTCTCTGAAGCCAGAGGAAGGAATTCATGGTGAGGGAGAGGGTGTACCCCATACAGACCTGATAAAGGGGAAAAACCAACAGCACACCTTTCGAAGATTCAGCTGATAGGAAGCAGCTGCCGAAGGAGAAATGGGCAGTGTGAGGGCAGAGTGGTGCCACCCTGCCCTGGTGGTGTGAGCTGACCGTGGATGGAAAAACAAGGGAAAGCTGCTGTGGCTCATTAGCCACCTGAGGCTGCGCTGGAGCAATCGTAGCTGTGGCAGCTGACTTGGGAGACCCAGGGCGTTCCTGATGGCAGCCTGGCAATGGTCTGCACAGGGCTGGGCCGGGGAGGGCAGAGGCCCTTGGTGAGGCTCCGGCTCAGTGACACCACGCAGAGCAAGCCTGGGGGGATGAGGGCTGCCCGTGGTCACCACAGAGCAGCAGCGATGGAGGGCCCACCGTGGACAACACATTTGGCCAGAGGCTGTAAAGGGGGTTCAAAGCATAATGAGATGGACTTCCTGCTTCCAAAGGGTTGAGTTAGGAGGTCAAAAGTAGACGTCATACAAAAGCGCAACAAAACAAAGACTGAGTCAAACCTGAGCGTGCCATTGGCCTCTCTCGGTGCTCTGCTGCGCTGCCTCCCAACTTCAACTTCAGGCACGAGCAGTCAAGGTGACCCTGTGCCGCAGGGGATTTGTGACTCCTGCGTGCTGTTGACGTCTCAGTGCCCACAGACGTGGGTGTCATTGGTGCCCATCGCCGTGAGACGAGGGAAATGAAAACCAAGCAGATTCTGGTGCCAGCCTTAGGATTGATCCAATTCCCCTTTTTCCTCCTTGAAACACTCTCCATCAGCATGACTCATTTTGGCCTCTGGGAGGCCCACTGGGACGACCGAGGTTGGGCTCAGCAGGAATTCAGCAGGTCCTTTATTGTGAATCTGTCAGAAGCAGAGTGATTTGGGCTCCCCCTCCTCAAGAACTTTACATCCCTTGGGGAGATGCTGTGATAGAGAGTGCCAGGCTGTGCCAGCCCAGGATAGCCGCCGTGGGGTCTTAGAGGAGGGGACAGGAGGTGTTTGAGCGGGAGATGTTAGCAGGGAGGGCTTTCCTGGTGAGAAAGCAGTGTGAGCAGATGGGCAGCAGCAGGATGGGGTGTGGTGTGGTGTGTCCAGGGAAGGGCCCTGGGTGCCCTGAGCTCAGGCTCAGGTCCCAAACTCAGCGGGGGACGCAGAACAGCAAAGGGCCTTGATGCCAACATGAGGAGCAGAATGTTCTCCTTCGGGTGGGCAGCGAGGACAGACCTGTGCACCCCTGTGTTTAGAAGGCCCCTTGGGGGGCAGTGTACCGGAGCCTGGAGGTGTGGGATGTGGTGGGACTCCCCGTGGCATCTGTGCAGAGTGGGATGTGGTAAACACGGGCCCTGGGAAAGCAGACACATGGATGGCAGCATTAGGGAGGTGAAGGAGAGTGGAGAGCTGAAGGAGGAATGAGCTTCCTTCCTGTGGGGACTACTGTGTGTGTCACTGATGGACGAAAAGTGAGCATACCAGTGGTTCTGATGATCCAGGGCTGGGACACAGCTCTCCAAAACTGTGGCTTTAAAACAATACCAACCATTTGTTTTGCTCACCCATGTGGAGGTTGAGTAGGCTCAGCTGGTGCAGGCAGAGGGTGGCTGGGCCTGGCATCTTCTCGAAGGTTCCATACACATCTGCCTGGTACCTGAGCCGGGAAGACGAGATCCACTGGGGGCCGGAACAGCTGGGGCTCCTTGGCTCCCCACCACTTCTCTCTCATCAAGACAAGGGATTTTAGGGGAGGCCGGACTTTACACAGTGGCCAGAGGCTCCCAGAGTGAGTATCCCCAAAGTAGATGCTTCTGCGTGGTTTTTTCTAATTGAGGGTCTGAGGCTGTGCAGTCGCTCCTGCCTCGTTCTATGCATTGATGTGACTGTAAAGGACCCCAGGCTCAGGGAAAGGGGAATATACTGTCCCTCTAGATGAGAGGAGCACCAAGGAATTCGTGGGTGTGTTTTCAAACTTCCCTCACAAGCATATAATTAAACTTTTCGAGGCATTTTTTACAGGGGATAAAATAGTGGTGTGGCCACTGGTAGCACTGAGTGTGTAAGTGAGCTGAACCCTCACCCACCACAGAAGGAAGGGAAGAGAGGACGTCTCAGTTAGAGATGTAGACACACTCTTTTTTTAATCCTCGCTTGAGCATATGATTATTGATTTTAGAGACAGAGGAAGGGAGTGAGGGAGGAAAAGAGAGAGAGAGACATGATGTGAGAAGCGATTGGCTGCCCCCTCCCTGTGCCCTGGTCGGGGATGGAACCCAGCCTAGGTAGGTGCCCAGACTGGGAATTGAAGCCATGACCTTTTGGTGTACAGGATGACGCCCAACCAACGGAGCCGCACTGGCCAGGGCTTAGGCACGCTCTTTAGAGACACGAGGGTCACTGCCAGAATCAATTGTTATCCGAACTTGATTTCTCCCCTTAGCGGAGCATGTTGTCTGGATTCCACATGTGAGTTCAGAGGGAATAGGATCTGTGCGACTGTTGCTGCTGACAGAGGTGGCGCCGGGAGGACATTGTCCTGGGGCCCTGAGGGAGGCAAACAGGAACAGACAGACCAGGCAGTGCTTCAGAGAGCTGAGCGCAGGAGGGAGTGGAGGGGTGTTTCAGGGCCGAGTCTGTGAGTGGTGAGGATGTGTTCGGGCCTGGTAACCTGGTACAAAGTGCGAGCTGCGGTGTTGGGGGAAGGGCACTGACAATAGAAGAGAGCTATGGAAGCCTAGACAGCGATGTTGGTATGGCAGTGATGAAGGTGAGGCGGGCGTTACCCTCATAGCCAGAAGTGTGGAAATATAACAATAAAAATAATATATAATAATAAAGGTCTCCTCGCGATTGGTGTGTTAGTTTCCTGGGCTGCTGTGACAAAGTACCACAAAGCCGGTGGCTTAAACAACCGAAATTTGTTGTCTCATCGTCCTAGAGGGTGGGTGTCACCAGGGTTGGTCCCTCTGAGGGCTGTGAGGGGAGTCTGTTGTCTCCTGCGTCTGGTGGTTTGCTGGCTACCTTGGTGTGCTTCGCTTGTAGTGCGTCACTCAGATCTCTGTCTTCGTCTCCACGTGACCTCCCCGTGCACGTGCCTGTCTCCAAATTTCCCCTTTTTATAAAGATATCAGTCATATTGGATTATGGCTTGAACCTAATGGCTTCATCTTAACTTGAATATCAGCAGGGACCCTATTTTCAAAGAAGGTTATGTTGCGAGGTGCTAGAGGCTAGGACCTCAGCATCTTTTGGAGGGACACAGTTCAACCCATGGCAATTGGTAAAGAGGTGACAAAAGTCTCTGGGTCTTCCCTGCATGTCCCTTCCTCCCTCCTGTCCATCTTGCCTTTGATGAATGAAACACTGGTCTAACCTATTGGTTCCCACCATCTGTGTCCTTGGGCTCTTCTTCTCCCTACCCCGTGTCTCCTTGTACAGGAAGTCACAACAGAAACACTCCCTCATCTTCCTCTCAGTTCACTTCTTTTGCCTGAGGGGCAGTGGGGTGTTTCCTGGCGCCTTAGTAATAACAACTGGGGCAGTGTCACCCCTGCGGAGCTTGGAAATGGCTTATAAGATGATATGTAATATAAAGAAGGTGTTTAAATACATGGCAAAGGAAAGCAGGGCCAAGGGACTGGGAGACAATCCATTAGATTTGGCTTTTAGTTGCGCTGAGTTCGGACATCATTATGGACGAGCTGAGACCTCTAGGCTTGCAGGATGGGATAGGCTGATGGGAAGGAGTGAAATCATCTGACCCCTGTCTGAGCTCCAGAAATCATATCTGGAACCTCTGCTGCAGCCTGGATAGAGAACGCTCTTTGGTTTCAACTGAGGGCTGTTGCTGAAGTAGCCCAAGTGAATGATTTAAGAACTCTGAAAACTGAGCCAGTGAAAGCTCAATGGTTGTTTATTTTTTTGCCAGAACAGGCGGACAGCCACTTCCGAAGAACATAACTGAGAGTCCAGTTTAGAACTACACTGAGAATGTCTTGCTGACTCTGAATCATACTCAGCACAGGAATTTGTTATAGGTGGTTGCTGACACTTAGAGGGAAATACCCACTCTCCATCAATAATCAATAATGCTGCTAGCCCAGAAGGATCAAGTGTGGCATTATCCAGACCCTGGCTCTAGTCCCAGCTCCGTCATTTCCTGGGCATGTGTCTTTTTCTCTGCATCATTTTTGCTAAGAGTTGCTGAGGCCCCGGGGGGAGGGTGGACAAGGGACCTGTTAAAGGTGGAGACTCTTGGGTACTACTCTGCAATGTCGGGCGCTGCTGGTGGAGGGGAGAGCCAAGTTCCTCGGTTGGCCCTCTGTAGTTAGTGGGCTCATTAATCATCATCCCCAAACATTTATGGAGTGCCTGTTCTCTGTAGGGCATGGTTTGACATGCTGTAGAACATTTTAGAGACCGTTCTTTCATTTTAGAATCTGGAAAATTACAGCAAGTCCAGGTCACCTCTCAATTCCCTGGCAGGTGCCCATTTGCTTCTGGCCAATTCTGACTCAGGATCCACAGGAGGGCGCGTGTCTGGGAAAGTTAAGCTCCCCTTGCAGTCTTACACGTTCCGTGGCGGGCAGATACAGCTTTGATCTGCAAAGCTGTGCCGTGTGGCCTGTTTGCCTCGTGTTTGTGATAGAAAGCCCAATCTTTGCTTTTCCCATGTGGGCCACTAAAGTCACCTATTTGTCGTGAGAACAAGGAGGAGCGGGAATGTTCTCTCACACGTCAGCAGAATGAGTGCCCTTGCAAAGGGTTCCCCAAACTCCTGTTCAGGTACCCCAGAGTGGGGGAGGGGCATAGCTCAACCCCTTCTGCAGGACAGTCAAGTCTCTTTGAGGTCCCTTGTTCTTATTTGAGTAAATCACCCTGGCTGGGTGACTCAGCTGATTGGAGCTGCGTGCTGCGCACTGAAAGGCTGCTGGTTTGATACCTGGTCAGGGTGCACACTCCCAGGTTGTGAGTTCGACTGGCTGAATGTGAATGCTTTTGTTCTTAGGAAGCTTCCATCTACCTGGTGTGTGTGTGCAGGGTGGAGTGGTGCCCAGCCTGTGAAGCACAGCTCTGGGAGATTAGACATCAGGACTGCACCTCCTGTTCGGGATTGATTGTCTGCAGCACGAGGGCCATCAAGATCTGTCCATGGTTTTTTTTAGATTCTTGCTTTATTCTAGAAAGGATTAGAGGTGGCTACAATGGGTAGTTTAAAATTAACCTGTACTTAAATGGGCAAAAGACAATATTCATTAAACGTTTTAAAAAGCTAAAACAATCTGTAAGAAGCCTCACTTCCTCTCGACCGTTTGGGGTCTTGCTGTGAGGTAGGCTGGCTGTGCTTTGGGCCACCTCTGAGACCCAGGTCCATCGTGGGATGAGAGCTTCCCCGGGACTGAGCTGCACCCATGGGGAGAGTCCCCAGCCTGTCAGGCCTGCTGCATCTAAACCACACCTGGAATGTGTTAAGAGTAATTAGCAGTAGTCAAACTAGAGGGAGGTTTCCCAAACCTCCCTGTGGAAAACGCTGTCTGCAAAGGCCTGACCAGGCATATGTTAAACTACAACTGGGCATTCAGGCGAGGATACGTCAGTCAGTCTCCCCCCTTACCAGGGGCTGGCGGGTGGGTGTATGAACACAGACGTGCAGGAAGGATATGGGCAATTTAACCTTTTGTGCTCTTCCTCATCTAATGAGGCTCTTTGTGTGGGTGTCTGTGCTGAGTTCGGCTTACATTCATTGCTCTTCTGCCTGGGCTTCCTTGATTCAAATAGAATGTCAGATGGCTTGTGCAGGGTGCTGCACACGGGCAGTGGGGGGACTTCAGGTTTGCTGCTGTTTTGGTTCAGTGATCCCTCTTTGCCTGCAGTTGCAGACATTTCCCGTCAGTCCGTCACTCTGTCAGTCTCTGGTCAGATATCATAAGGATTTTCTCCCTGGCTGCCATAGCCCTGTTGGTTGGAGCATTGTCCTGTAAAATGAAAGGTTGTGGGTTTGATCCCAGGCCCATACCTAGGTTGTGGGTTCCATCCCACCAGTCAAGGTGCGTTCGGGAGGCAACCAAATGATGTTTCTCTTTCACACTGATGTTTCTCTCTCTCTCCCCGACTCCTCTCTGAAAGCAATGAAAAAAATGTCCTCAGGTGAGGATATATTAAAAAAAAAACAACAACAAAAAACCCCCCCAGAACATGTGCTCACATCTCTGGTGTTTCTACAACCAGATTCAGAGTGGAGACAGAGCAACGGGGTTTTCTCACTCATGGTAGGTAGCCTGCCTCCCTGCTCAGACAGCTCTCCACGGCTCTGTGAGCTGGGTTGGCCTTCCTCTCAGGAAACAACACCCAGATGGGCGTCTGGAATTACTAAGGTGATTTAGTGATAGGGGCTTCTGAAAGAACTAACCCTGAGCATAAAACTTAGTTTGAATCGGATCAGAAACCTGACCCCCGCGTACCTCTCTGGGTGTATCTGCTCACTGCCAAGCTCTCAGAATTTTTCAGCAGGTACAGGCTTCTACTTGGACGCCTGCAGGGACAGGAGCCTCTGGTGGTGGGGCGTGTGTGCAGGGCTCCAGTGCGACAGGCGCACGTGCAGAGAGATTTAGATCAGAGAGGACCTCAGATGACTAAATCCTAAACTCTAGCAGCAGCCACAGTATCCGATGTATAAAATCTCATCCAAATGCATTTATAATCTATTTGTGGTTTTTTGTTTCGCAGCAGTCAGGCATTTGCTGTGAGTGGAAACCAAAGGATGAAGCCAAGGTCTTGGGCTCTGAAGAACCCCTGCCCCCACGGCCACCCCCCCACTCCTGCTCCGGTCTCCCACCAGGGCCCACCTCCGTGTCCCTCTCGGAGCCCACAGGAGGACTGGGAGGTGTTGGCATCAGTCTATGGCGGTCAGCTGTCGTCTCTGATTCGTGAACAGCCCTCCATCTGTGGGAGGTGGAGGATGCCAGCAGTGGGCTCCCGCAGTGGAGGGAAGTTTGGGCTTTGTAGGTGATGTGTGAGTGTGAGGACTCGTGTGCTCATGGACAGGAGTTGTGCTGTTGCTCATTGCTAAGGAGCTGGTGGGTAATGTGGAAAAGTGTCTCCTCTTGGTTTCTTTTTGGTTGGTTTTAAAAGAAGTAGTCACTGAAAGGCCAGAAGTAGGATTTGGGGACGTGCCAGTGAGCAAGAAGCCCCATTAGGGTTCTGTAGCTCTTGCTCCCCAGTCCAGCGAGGGTGCGTTATTGGCTGTGTGCACATGCACCTCTGCAGGGCGATCTGTGAGGAGGAGCGGTTGGCCTTGCTGGTTCCAGCCCATTTCTTTTAAAGGCTTGATGGGCTTGTTGGAGTCTGCTAGCACTGCCATAACTGAGCACCAGAAACTGGCTGGCTTAAACAACGGAAATTAATTTTCTCACACTTCTGGAGACCAGAAGGCTGAGATAAAGATGCCGGAGGACTGGTTGCCTCTGAGGCTGTGAGGGAGAATCGGTTCCAGGCCTCTCTCCTAGCTGCTGGTGGTCTTGCTGTCATTCCTCGGCTTGCAGAAGCATCACTCCATCTCCGCTGTCATGTTCAGTGGTGTTCCACTTGTGTGTGTGTCTGTCTCTGTGTCTAAATGTCCCCTTTTCATAAGGACTCTGGCCATATTGGATTAGGGCTCACCCAATGCCCTCATTTTAATTTGATCATCTGCTAAGTCCTCATTTCCAAATAAAGTCCCACTCCCTTTAAAGTCCTATGTAGGGGTTAGGACTTTAACATCTCCTGTGGTGGAGGGGTGACGCATTCAATCCATACAGGGAGGTTAAAGGGCTTTTTGTGTGTGCTCACCTTGTGCGAGAGGCCAGGAGAGTATAGGTTACAGGGTCCGATAGCCTGGGGTTGAAAGCCCCACTTACTAGCTATGTGTCTGGGCATGTGGCCTGCCTCACTGCCATATCAGTAATATTAGTGAAATTAAAAAAAAAAAAGGCTGACAGGGTCAAATAAGTTAAGACAGACAAGGTTCTTTAAACAGCAGTTGGCATATTGTAATTCTTATTGAATGTAAGTTGCTGCCGTTGTTACCCATATTGTATATCTCTTGTTTGTTTAAAGCTATGAGAACATGGTATTATCAACGATGCTTTCAGAAGGAGTAAGTTGAAAGGAGCAAGGATGTTGCCACCTGAAATTCCTAGATGTATACATCTTCAAATGACTAAATAATTCTCCCCTCCAGGGAATCTGCAAGGATCATTGTGTTTTGAGTACTGAAAAAAATGTGTCTTGGAAACTAGATGTATTCATTAAATGAATGTTTATTGGAGCCTTGTGTGCACAAAACACTTCCCTAGGTGCTAAGGTGGATTTTTAAAAAATGACTAAGATAATATCTGTGGATTTAAGGAGCTTGCAGCCTGGTAAGAGACAGACAAAGGTGATGTAATCACAGGTGATAACAGGCCTTGTGCAAAACGCTGCACCTGGATTAGCGCCTGTAATCCTCGGGGTAACCTGAGAGATAAACGGGGCCACAGTCCCTAATCCTCAATTCTGAACTCTCCCCCCCAGGAAACAAAAACAAAAAAACCCAACCCTGAAAATGAGTTTTTTTCTCTGATTCAGTGCAGACTCACTTGATCACGGAGCCGGAGCTGAACTGGTGTGAGGCAATCTAATGTTTTTCTCTCCATGTCATGTGACCACTCACACATTTCTCTGCAGAAAAATGCTGGGGTAAATGTACCATATTACCTTTCTAACATCTGGGAGGTTCTAACTCGCATCTGGCCCGGAGATTTTGGAGAAGGGATGATGGGCCTGCATAAATCGGTATTTCGCAGACAAGGAATGCGGAGGGCCAGAGGAGTCAGGCCAGGAGTTCAGCTCTGAAAGCTTCGAAGGCCCCCAGCTTAGTCACTGCACGATTCTGAGGTTCAGGATGGGGGACATGCTGAGAGCAAACGTCTTACCTGTTAGGCCCTGCCACCCCGGCCCTTGTCTCTTTAGACTCCTTTAGTCTGCAACATTTCCACAGGCTCTCTTTGTCAGAAAGAGTGAGCAGGCTAACTCTGCAAGCAGGGCTCAGCCAATCCTGTTGGTGTTCATCAAGCCTGTTTTGCTTACAAGTCACAGAAACCAGCTCCAGGAGTAGATTTAAGGGGGTGGGGTGGGGCAGGTGGGTATGACTAGAACACAGGGTCTCCCAGAGCCCCAGACAGAGCTGTGGCTCGGCCTTGGGAAGGCTTGGAACCAGGAGCATAGGGGACCAGCAAGTGCTTTCCCTTCATCTACCATCTGGGCTTCATTATTTGACCACTAACTGTTCCTGCTCCCCAGTCCACGTGGTAGAAAATGGGTGACTACCACCAAAACCTGGCTTTAACCTCCTCAATTTAAGGTAGTGGCCAGCCCTAGAGTCTTCAATTCAATCCAAATCTCACGAGGATGAAGAATTGGCAGGTGGGTCGGGGATCTGGTTAAAGAAAACATGCTGTGAAGGCGCCATCCCTCCGGTGTTGGATTTGATCCAGGCTGTTCAGTCCTTCTGACCTTGGGGCAGATGTTCCCCTGACCTTGGTTCTCACTGCTTGGGTCTGATGCCTTCTGTTCCAATTGCTGACTGGAATTCCTGCTGCCCTGGGATGCCAGTGCAGCCTGTTTGCTTGGGGTCATGACAAGCTGCTTGGCCTTTGTCCCTGTCCCTCCAGCTACTGGCTTCAAATTTTGGGCCCTTTGGAGCCACCAGTCCCCACCTGCTGGACAAGTGTAAGGAGGGCTTTGCTGGTGAAGTCTCAGCATGCCTACAGAGTGACTCTGCGTTCATGAAGATAGACTGGGCTTGACCCTGCATGCTCCCTGACCACTTGTCTGTCATGACCGAATGGCCGCATGGCCGGGCTGCTCAGGCATTCACGTTGCTGGTTTGTTCCTCTTCTCTCTGACCCATGGGTCATGGCTGAGGGCTACGAATTAGGGCCTGGTCAGTGTCAGAGGCCTGGTGGGGTCTGGTGGAGGGAAAGAGTTTTTCAAATCCAGACTTGCTCTGGGCAAGGACCTTAACCTCCCTGTGGGTCTCCCTCCTCATCTGTATTCTGAGGGCAGTGGACCAGATACTGTTCCAGGGCCTGTGAGGTTCCGAGAAATTCTGTGATTTCCACTAAGAACCTGGCAGGAGTTGCAAGGATGTACGAAGAGTGAACAGCACAGCTGATAAGAGGAGGGCATGGTGAGTTGGGCCAGCGCCTGGGTGAGAGCCACGCTCACGTCAAAGCGTCAGCCTTCCGTTGCCGAAGTAAAACTTTCCCTAAGTGATCAGCAAGGCTCACTGGGCCTAAATTGCCTGTGCAAACAGTGTGGTTTATACTAAACACTTGCTTTCCTTCTGAGAGTCTGGAATTTTGGTGCCTGCCAGGCAGAGGGTGCCTATGCGACCAACCTCTAATAAAAACCTGGACACTAAGTCTCCCGGACTTCCCTGGTAGACAGCACTCACATCTAGGGTCACAGCTTGATGCTGGAGAAAGAAGTATGTCCTGTGTGCCTCCACTGGGAGAGGGGTCTTGGAAAGTGATTCCCTTAGACTTTGCCCCATGAGCCTTTTCCCTTTGCTGGTTTTGCGCTGTATTCTTTTGCTATAATCAGTCGTAGCCATGGGTATGACTATATGCTGAGTCCTGTGAATCCTCCTACCAGTTTACCTCTTACCAAGCCTGGGAGTAGTCTTGGGGATCCCCACACTCATGGACTTGCAAGGGACTGAAAGCAAGTAAAAATAAGCCCCACACCCCTGCACAAGCCACAGGCGCTAATTCATGGCACAGAGGCTCGCTTCCTGTGCCTGTTCTAGGAGGAGCTTCTGATCAGTTAACGTTTGTGAATGTCATGTCCTGAGCACTAATGTCCCCACCAGCCCCATGTGAAGAAATCTAGGTGTTGCCTCGTCCATCGAGAGGCTAGATCATTCATGGTCCACGTGTGAAAAATCAGCAGGGAACTCTTGGCTCAGTGTGATGTGCTGGGAGGTGGGGGGAACGTTCTGAAACAGAATTTGTCTGGCAGGCCTTCTCATCAGGGCAGCTCTGCCAGCAGGCTCCAGGATTCTTCATTCAATGAGGTTCTAGGTTCTCCAGAGCCGTGCCAGGAAAGCCAGGTAGTCTTACATAAGTAAGGAAAAAATTACTGGAGGAAAGATCATTTGAGAGGAAATGCAAGGTCTTAACCTTAGCATATTTAGTCTGTTTCTGTGAACTTTGAATAGAAATACATACGTTTTTCTGAATGTGTTAGGAAAGCATTCTATTTAGAACTGAGTTCTCACTGGGAAGGTAGAGACTTGATCCTTAGAGGCAAGAACTGTGAGTCTGTGAATAAGAGGAGGAGAACATGAACCATTGGGTTTTGCTGTCATATCTTCTATGGACCATGAGAACCCAAATCACAGTATTTGAGTCTCTAAGGAGCTCTCTTTTCTGTTTGCCACTGGCCTGGGTTGCCTGGGTTGTTGAGTGTTTCACTCTCCAAGAACATCGAAAGATCACTCTATCACATTTTGTATTCCAGCATTTAAAATTAGTCCCTGCTTTAGAGAGGCTGTTTGGCTCTGTCTCTAGAACCAGAGTTGGAGTCAGAAGCTTCAAGGGCAGAGCATCTCAGGTGCTCCAGGCCTCTCCCACTGGATTGTGAGAAGCGTGACGCTCTGAAGCTGTCCTGACAGCAGTTTGGTGGTTTTATCTGTATGTGGATGAAGCACATTTTCCTTTATCCTTGGAAGAGTGGAGACAAGCACTGAGTCACACAGGAAGCTGCCGCCAACAATGTGCAAGGAGTAGGCAGATATTCTGCCTTGTTGGCTTTTGTGAAGAGGTCTGAGTGTTGCTGTGGCATTTGGAAACTTTCATTTTCTTTTCAAAATTGTTCACAAGATCCCTATTTGGTAACAGACTAATAAGAGTGCACCCTTTCCTTGGGGCTAAATGACAAAAAGGAAACCATTGGCCCGCTGCTTTGGTTGAGCACTTCCTTTTTGCAGAGAACGCTCTGTGCTGTGCCTTCTGGGGCTGGAGGACAGACACTTGGGAGAAGAGGCTTCTACTCTCCCGCTGGTCTGGGCGAGGGGGCAGCACTTCAGCCCCTACCATCCCTGGGGAGAAAAGACTGATGGGCACTTGCAAACACAAATGTAAATTAATGGAAAATACCTTCATACATGAGCATCCCTGTATAGGATGGATTGTAGCCAGAGTCAAGCGTGGCCAATTGGAGACACGATTAAGAAAGAGGTTTCCGAAGGAATCACGAAAACCAGCTTTTATTCAGAATCACTCCTTTTCTCCAAGAGGTTGGCTTCTCCCCTTCTTTCTTCCCTGCCTCTGTTCAGGGCACCATGAGCCGCACTCCACCCAGCACACACAGCAGACTTGGGAGTTATTCCAGACGTCCCCCTCCCTCATTCCCCCCAAATCCTGTCAATCATTCCAGACTTTACCCCCTTCATTCTCCATTGCTGCCTCTGTTGCCTCAGTTCAGGCCCTCAGTGTCAGCCCCCTGCCCCAACTTTTTATTTGGAATTGATTTCAAGGTTACAGCTAAGTTGCAAGAATAAGAATGCTGCAATCTACTCCTTATCCACATTCCCCTCTTGTTAATATTGTGTTACTTTTGTGCACCTTCGCTCTGTACACACACACACATACACATCCTCCCCTAATCTTTTTAACTATTTAAATTGATTACCTCACAGCCCTTAACTCCTAAATACTTCAGTGTGTTATTTCCTAAGAACAGAGATGTGTTAACCACAGTAGCGTTGTCCGCCTCAGTAGCGAGCTGAACCACTGATACAATGCTTCTCTCCAGTGCCCCCATATTCCAGTTTTGTCACTTGGCCTGGAATGTCTTCTGTAACGTTCCCCCTCTGAGGAGGGTTCAGTCCGGGTCAGGCATTGCGTTCGGTTGTCGTGTCTCCAGTCGGCATCAACGCCACTGCCCGGAACGTTGTCGAACCTTTCTTTGTCTTTTACGAGAAGACATTTTAGACAAATACAGCTTCTTTCTTTTTTTGAGAAATAGAATGCCCTTCATTTGGGGTTTGTCTGGGTTTCCTCGTGGTGAAATTCGGGTTCTACATTCTCAGCAGGACCACATCGGGAGGTGTACCATGTCCATCTGCCAGGTATTGGTGGTGTTAATTTTTTAAATTGAGGTATCATTGAAATATAACATTATATTAGCTTCAGGTGTACAGCATAATGATTTGATATTTGTATATATTGCAAAATGATCACCCATAACTAATCATTTACAGTAAGTCTAGTTACATGCGTCCTGTACATAGTGGCGACTTTCCAACACGCAGTGCAGCACTGACCGTGGCCGTGCTGTTCAGCAGACCCTGTGACTTGTTCATTTCATAACTGGGAGTTTGTGTCCTTTGACCCCTTCACCCACCGTCCGCTCCTCTGGTGGTGTTAACTTCGATCACCAATTCTGGGCACCAGTCAAGGTGTGCCCAATTTACCCTTTGTGTATTACTATTTTTTTGTTACAACTACTAAGCAATGTTTGGGAAGACTCTTTTAAGACTCTTTGGCTCCCCTTCAGCATTTTCCCCTAGGGATTGATTGCATCCACTGATGGTGTGTACCTCATCCAGTCTTTATTATGATGGCTTCAAATTACGATTTTCCAACTGCAGCTCACCATAATTTTTGGACTTAATCAATGGAACAAACAGCCTACTGATGGGACTGCCTACCCCTGTTCTTGGGTATTCACCTCAGATCTATTCAGACGTGGTTCTCATTCTGTCACTGCGTGCACAAATGTTTCCAGTAGCTCCCCCTGGCCCTCAGGATAAACGTAAGCCCTCCTTAGTCCTCTCTGCCTCTTCACCGTCACCTCCTACCCGCTTGCCTTGTTCCCTGTCACCTAGGAGTACTCAGCTTGTGATGTTCCCTCAAATATATGTGTGTCAGACCCCAGTGCTCTTTACTCTCTCAGTTAGAAAGCCTGTCCCTGATAACCTTGACTGGCAACTTCCTACACACTCTTTAAAACCCAGCTAGTTTTCCCCTCCAGAAAGCCTTCTCTTATACCTTCCCCTTCTCCAAAGCTAAGGTAAGTCTCTCTCTGCTCGGTTCACAGTGATCTGTGCACGCCTCTGCCATAGCACTTGCCACAGTACAATGAAATTTACAGTGTTGCACCCTTCTCCCCATCCTCAGCAAACCTCGTTTCTCGGCAGCAGCCAGGCTTTATTTATTTCTGGAGTCTCTGAGCTAAGCTCGGTGCCTGACATAGAGGAGGCGCTTCATAAATTTGTGCTGTAGTAATGAATGTCTAGGGTAAAGTTGGAGCATTTCTCAAACCTATTGAACCAAAGGATATACCCTTTCTCTCTTTTTTAATAAATCTTTTATTTTTTAAGAAACCACTTTACTGAGGGATGCTTGACATGTAAGAAGCTGTACATATTTAATATGTACAACTCGACAAGTTTTGGGATAAGTATACGAGGTCTGCCCAGAAGAAGTCCAGCTATTGTTGAATGGTTTGTGCGACATCGATGTAACCTGGCATCCAAGGAGAGTGGACTCGAATGTGCATACATGAATAAGGATGACGTCACCGTACTAGTCATTAGGGGTGGTAGACATCGTTGAGTGAGCATGTGTACTGTGCAGCTGTCACATTCAAAATGACTGGGTGAGTAGAGGAACGAATCTACATCAAATTTTGCATTAAGCCTGAACATTCCTCTGAGGAAACTATCTAGATGATTCAGAAGGCTGTAGCTATGGGCAGCTGGTGATCGACAGCTTCATCAGGACAATGTGCCTGCTCACGCATCACATCTTCTGCAGTTTTTTGGTGAAAACCAAATCACCCAGGTGACTCAGCCCCCCACAGCCCAGATTTGGCACCCTGGCTTCTGGCTTTTCCCAAAACTAAGATCACCTTTGAAAGGGAAGGGATTTCAGACTGTCGGTGAGACTCAGGAAAATATGACAGGGCAGCTGATGGTGACTGGGAGAACTGTGTGAGATCCCAAGGTGCCTACTTTGAAGGGGACTGAGGTGTCATTGTCCTATGTACAATGTTTCTTTTCTTGTATCTTCTTTAATAAATGCCTCTGTTTTTCGTGGTACATGGCTGGATACTTTCTGGACAGACTGTATACCCATGGAAGGATTCTCTTTGTGCAGAGCATCTTTAAAAGCTGGCGTTCTATAAAACACAGTTTGAAACACCAGATCTCTGAGATCCATTCTGTCAAATAGTGTGTCTCTACCACCACAAAAAAAAGATATGTTAGAGCCCTAACCCTCAGTAGCTCAGAATGTGACCTTATTTGGAAAAAAGGTCATCAAGTTAAAATGAGGTCATTGGGTGGACCCTAATCGAGTAGACTTGGCATCCTTATAAAAAGGGGAAATTTGCAGACAGACTCATGCAGAGGGAGAACATTATGTAACTCTGAAGGCAGAGCTTGAGGTGATGTATATACAAGCTAGGAAACACCAAAAATTGCCTGCAGACCACGAGAAGCAGGAGATAGACCTGGAACAGATTCTCCTGCAAAACTCTCAGAAGGAACCAACCTTGTCTACATCTTGATCCTGGACTTCCAGCCTCCAGAACTGAGACAATACATTTCTGTTATTTGAGCTGCCCTGTCTGTGGTACTTTGTTATGGCCACCTGAGCTGACCGATACACCTTTTAACTTGAATCTTTGATTTTTCTACTGATGGTGAAATAAAGATTTGTTCACTTTAATGTCTAGGAGGGTACATTGGCTCAAAAAATATGCTTTAAATGTTTCCTTTCAGATTAGCAAAATTTTGCCAAAAAACTTTGATACCTAGAGTGGGTGGGCCTAGAACTTGGAAAGCCACTTGTGCTTTGGGCTCCTAGGAGGTGGGGAGAGAGGGGACATGCTGCCGGGTGGTAAAAGGAGGAAAGGCTCAACTGCGTGCTTCTGGCCTCTAAAAGCACTTCCCACTGTCGGCAGGATGGATTAGTGGGATCCTGTTGGCCTTCACCCTCTTTCTTAGGACCCCCATTTCCTTGTCAGGCTTCTTTTGCTGTAGCTGGCTGCCACCTCCCTCGATGTGTTTGGCGGAGCATGTGCTGCCTGCACATGTGATTTACTGCCAACCTGGGGACTATGTCTTCTGACACTACTTGAAAACGTTACACTTGGAATAGCAGGTGGCTGCAGCAGGCCTGGTTTGACTCTCAGGATGTCACCCAGAATCTCCTGGCTTCATCCCTGTTTCCTGGGGCTGCAAAACCAGGCTCTTTGGAGGCTGAATGGGTTTTCCAGAAGGGGGATCCTCCCCATGCTGTAGCCTCCAGCTTAAAGATCATGGCGACTGGGTGATACAACTAACCACCCCATGGTGGTCCCAGAGTTCTAACACACACAGGTGTCCACTGTGATGTTTTGGCTTCATTCTCCGGCGGCAGCCCAGGAGTATTGCTTTTAGGAGTTGATTTTGGGACTTGCAGAGGAGTAGACCTGTGTTTGGAGGGTTTACAGGTGGTTTGAGATAAATTTCATTTGATGATATGGATATTTCAAAATCCTGTCCCCTGTTGTGTGACAGACCCGAGTTGTAGCTGTGTTAACTCTCAGTTCTCGGCTTTGTCACATTGCCAGGACTGGGACTGTGCTTGTTAGCAAAGTGGACGAAGTGGGAGGTCCAAACCCCGGCACTATGCTTTGAGGGCCCCTGTCCCTCTGTAGTCCTTTTTGGTCCCTGCCAGCATCACTTTTTCCCTTTTGCTATTGAACAGACATTCTCCAGCCTTCCCTCTGCTAGCTTTTGCGTGTCTTCTAATCAAGGCTGCCACACTTGGCTGGCTCCTTGGTGTGACACTATTAAGAGATCAGACCTGCACTGTGGTGTCCAGGATGGCCAAGGGGTGGACCTATGGACTCTGCAGCCCAGCAGGATGGGCTGAGACATGTGGCCTGAGGCTACTGGCCTCCTAAAGATTAGACCTGCACTCTATTTTGTTTGTGCTTTGCTCTAAGCTGCAGCATTAAGATGTCTTCTTACAGATTACATCACTTGATTCTGCAGGAATAAGGGAGAAATGTTACCTCTCTTTTGAAAGCAAGCTTGTTAGGAAGAACAGTAATGCCAGACCCAGCTGTCATCTCCTCTGCTTCTTTGCCTGTAGGAATCCTCTCTCCTACTATAACCCTGAGATGAAAGCCAGGCATTGCCACAGGACTAGATCCATTTGCCTTTGCCCCTGGAAAATGTGAAACGACAGCTTGTTATTCTAAATCATTGGAATTCTGTGGATATTCTGATTGGGAAATGTGGGGTCGGATTTTGGTCTCCTTAGACTAAGTGCAAACATGATCGCTGTGATCAGATAGATTATGGTCACAGCAGCCTCTAGATCTCGCTGAGGTACATTAAATCCCCAATCTTCATGTGTGAGTATGAGAAGCAGTGCCCAGTAGACATCAGGAAGTCCGGTCCTTTACGGAGACAGGGGCAGTGGAGAATCTGCAGGCTGGGAGGGCTGCTAGCCATGGCCTTTACCAGAGCGCTCACTACTCCCTCCTCACTCTTCCTCCACTTTGCCTTGCGCTGGAGGCTGAACTGTGTCTTTACCATGTCTCGGGCTCGTCCACTGAGTGCAGAAGCTGACCCATCACTGTGATCGTGACGCTAAGTGTGCTGTTAGGGGAGGACTGGTGTTTGTGTTATTAATCAGATTACCTCTGGGGGGGGGTGCACTTAAGTAGAGGAGGTTGATTTTTGTGGAAGAGCTGAGGAGATTATAAGATAAATTCTTTTCACAAAGTAATGAAATTGAAGAGAACTCTCGATTCACATATTTTCTCCTTGACTCTTAGATAGATGTCTGCCTGTGGGATGTGCCGTGTCCTTGGGCTGCATTTCATCGTCTGCAGATCTTTCATTAGTTTGTGATGAGCTCGGATCTATTGTTTCCCGGGGAGCTTGTCACCCCAGGCCCCACCAGAAACAAAGGAAGCCAGGGCCCTTCTGTCTGTGGTGGCAACAGGGGTGTCAGAGGACGGGGGAGGAGAGGGCACGCCCGTACTGGCCATTCTGGACCTGCAGAGCTGTGACCTTAGGCCAACCCCGAGCCCCAGGCCTTGCCTGAGGTCACAGGTAGTTAGAAAGAGAGAGACAGTTGACCCTTGAACAATGCGGGGGTTGGGGTACTGAATGAGCCCCCATGCAGTCAAAACCTGTCATATGACTTTGGCTTCCTCAAAAATTTAACTGCTAACAGCCTGCTGTTGGTCAGAAGCCTTACTGATAACATAAACAGTCGATGGACACATATTTTGTATGTTATATGTATTATGACCTTACTGTATTCTTACAATAAAGTAAGGTAGAGAAGGGAAAATACATTTATAGTATTTATTGAAAAAAATCTACCTATAAGTGTACCTCCGCAGTTCCTACTTGTGTTATTCAAGGGCCAGCTGTCACTAGTGGGATAAGCCCATTGGTGTTTCAGCTCAGCCGTCTCCATGGCAGCACCGGCATGGCTGGTTCTCGGTGACAAACCATTTGAATCCAGGGCCAGCAGTATCAGCTCTGGGCTACACAAGCAGCCCCTTTCACCTGTCTGTCCTGTGATCTGCAGCAAACATGATTATAACCCACTTCGCTCTTCATTGTTGACGGCACCACTGGGCATATCATTCTTCTAGCTTCTGTAGGGAGTGCCAGGGGCAGAGAGAACTTAATGTTAAAGGCTGGTAATATAATGAAATTATATCATCCTGGCAGATATGGATCATAGAATAACTTCTTTGAAATGGTCTGATTACTTTCAGATTAGCAGTGAAGTAGTCACTGTAATAGGCCACAGCCTAGTCCTTTTAGTCCCGCCCACTTGAATACCCAGATGACTGGCAGTGGGCCCCTCTGTCCCTGGGAGGCAGTAGGGAGGAGACGAGGTAGAGTGTGTGCTGAGCCCGGGCCAGGGGCACATCAGGGCGGTTTGGGCAAAGCTGAATGAGGCATCGAAAGATAACAACATAAGCACTTATTTCATTTATTTATTTTTATTGTTTAAATGAATAGGATAATTTTATTTTAAAATTTATTAGAGTAATTATATTTCAAAGACTAGAAGGAACACTTGAGGTCAAGAAATTTAAAATAAAGGGCAAGAAATCTATCCGTGATGATTCCTAAAGTTGTCATTCTAGAGACCAGAAATCATAGAAATGAGCTCTCTTAGAAAATTTTGCTCTCCGTGGAAAGGAGAGTCAGAGGTGTTTCCTGTAATGAGGAAAATGAACGATCAAGGCGGCGTCTGTGCCTGGCTCTCATCCTTGCCTTGGTGTGGCCATTTCAGCACCTCAGACTGTCCCCTGAGGGTCCCGCCCCTGTGGCTGCGCTCCTTGGCCTTGTTTCACATTTCAAGTCTACTCAGCCCCTATTTTTATTTTATTTATTATTTTTAAATATATTTTATTAATTATGCTATTACAGTTGTCCCATTTTTTCCTCCTCTCTATTCCCCTCTGCCCTGCACCCCTCCCTCCAGCATTCCCCCCCTTAGTTCATGTCCATGGGTCGTACATATAACTTCTCTGGCTTCTCCATTTTCTGTACTGTTCTTAGCCTCCCCCTGTTTATTTTGTACCTACCATTTATGCTTCTTATTCCCTATACCTTTTCCCCCATTCTACCCCCTTCCCCTCCCCACTGCTAACCTTCCATGTAATCTCTATTTCTGTGATTCTGTTCCTGTTCTAGTTCGCTTAGTTTGTTTTTGTTTTTAGGTTCAGTTGTTGATGGTTGTGAGTTTGTTGTCATTTTACTGTTCACAGTTTTGATTATCTTCTTTTTGGTAGATAAGCCCCTTTAACCATAAGCACTTATTTTAAAGTATTTAAAGCGTTCTGCATTTCTTAAAATGAAGTAGGGATGTTTGGGTAATAACCCAAGTACTGTTTACATTGAAAGCTGTTCTCAGACTTAATGGGAAACATATCTGGTTTTGATTTCTGAAAACACTTGTTAGCAAAACTGCTGCCAGGAGACCAAGCCAGTCCTGGAATGCGAGGGAGTCTGAACTCCTGGTTTTCTAGAAATGAGCAGTGCTGCCCAGGGGCAGGCCTCTGAGGGCAGTCGTCTGGAGACTGATTGACCATAGTCCAGGAGGTGGGCCAGGCTCGCAGACAACTCATGTTAACCCTTAAGTTGAAAGACCTGGAACTGCAGGAAGACCTGGGCAGCCTGGCATAGAAGAATTAGCTTAGCTTGGATTGCCTATAATAATTATTATTGCTGGCCAGCACCTAATGTTCTGAATTTCAGTGTGGAGGGCACTAGAGGTAAGCAGTTAAGATCACAGCCTTGGAATTAGAGAGACCGGGGTTCAAATCCTCCCTCCTCCACTTGTCTGAGGGCAGTGGTTCTCTATCTTGACTGTCTTTTACAATCACCCAGGAACTCTTCAAACTCTGGGTGCCCAGGCTGCATCCTAGAGCAAGTGTGTAAAATCTCTAGGCATGGAAGAACACAGGTGTGGGTATTTTTAAAAAGTATTCCTCTTCTCCTTCTCTCCTCCACCCTCCCCCCCAACCCCCACCGAAGGGATAACCAAGCTGGGAACTGCCAACTGCCAGTCAAGTGAGACCATGTAGGAGTTTACTAGCTCAGTAGCTGTGCTTCCTCATCTGCGAAGTGAGGATAATATTATCTGACATAGATGGTTCCTGCGAAGATAAAAAGAGGTGATGCCAGGTGATTAGTCAGTACCCACTACATACTAAGTGCTCCATAATCACTAGCTCAGCTTCCCTGTAAGAAAACTCCTGAAATGCAGATGTGGTATTTCTCACATTTATGAAAAAAAGGCTCTGTATGGCAGTTTTGCATTCCTCGAGACAGAGAGAGAGGCCGGCGTCCTCTACCCTGCAGGGGGGCTCGGAGTCGCAGCCCCTTCTGGGACGGCCCTGCATGGGGCGGCCATGCTGCTGCTGTCTGGCTTTCTCAGACTCAGGCACACCCACATCCATTTGCAATCACAGAGAGGCACGATCTTTTATTTTCAATATTTTAGTCTCTGATCCTCCCTCTCCTTTGCCTAGGTATTGTGATAGCTGCTTAAATCGATCCTATTATATTGTGCGCCAGGGGGCAGTTTCCAGTAAGGTTTGGTAATGAATCTCCGATCTGCTACCTAGCACCCGTGGAACAGTTAATTCCGGAGCGGTGTGATTGCTGGGATGATGTCTCTAGAAGTCAGGAAAGCAAACTGGCCTCTGCTTCTGTGATTCTGTTCTCATTCACAGATGTGAAATCATGTCTGCTTATGGAGTATTAATCTGTGTCTCTACCATCTCCACGTATACTAACTATAACAAATTAATACGTTGTGCCTGCATTAGCAATTCTGCTCTCAGAACATTACCAGTCCTTGCTTCACCTTAGTACCGGTTCCGACACAGTCCCAGTGGTTCAGGGGGTTGTGCTGCCACCTGCGTGGTGCCAGAGGTTTGCCACTGTGCTGGGGTGTGTAGGGGACACTGCAATGATGAGGGCTCACTTCTGGAATGAAGGAGAGTTTATAGCACCTCTGTGAGGCCATGAGACAGCGTGGAAAGCATGGACTTCAGACCTCAGGAGGTCTGGGTGAGGATGCTATGTCAGTACTTGGACACCGAGCCTCAGTTTCTTCGTTTGTAAAATGGTAACAATGGTGCCTATTTTCCAGGATGGCATGTAGTAAAGATTAAAACAATATAAATCATATATATGTCTCATCCATGAGAAGTGCTCAGTAGTATAGAGTATAATTATAAATATATAATTAACATTATATATATTTCATACAGTGTTATATATTATAATTAATAATAATATGTTATAGTTAAGAGACAAGTTATTCATGTTCTACAGTTAAAATTTATTTTTTCTCTTAATTTTGGAGGATGTCTAATTCTGTGTTCACAGATGGCACTGAATTTTCCCCGAGGCTTGGGAACTGCCCTCGGGTGGTTGCGAGACGGGTAAGGTCTGTGTGGATGCAGGCAGTTATCTTCGGAAGGAAGTCAGCTGCATCCTCAGCTCCTCAACATCCTCATTGCCCTTGCCTTCCATGTTGAAATAAACTTTCTCTTGGGCTCCTTCCTATGTGACCACGATGTGCTCTGGGTCTTGATTCTAGGTTTTGCTAGAGCCCGCAGAGCTGTGGACGAGGCGGAGGGTGAGGGCGGGGGCAGTGCTGGGGTCGTCAGTGCTGAATCTACAGGATCAGGCTTTGAAGTGAGGCAGAGGCTCAACTCACTGCACACCCTGGAGGCTCCCTGAATTCTCCGTGCGTAGACCCCTAACCCCTTCATCACGTCACATTGTCATTTCCCTGTCTCCTCCACTAAGCAACCAACGAATGCTCAGCAAGTGGCTCGCTTCTCTTTTTCTCTCTCTACATGTGTGTACACACATATTTTTTTTCCTTCCTTCTTCCTCCCTGCCCATGCTCCCTCAGCATCTGTAACCCCAGAGCCCAGCCCAACACAGATGGAACAGATGTTTGTTGGGTGAAGGAGGAGTGAGGGTCTCTTCTTCCCAAACTCCGGCACACAGTAGCGTGCCCCTGTCTGGTGTCTGGTGTGCAGCAACGTGCAGCCCGACATAAGCCGTGCCCGTCAAAGGTCATGGTGTATTCACTGCTGTACATCCATCTCTGATGGGATAGTTCGTCTTTTAACGTGGGCTGATTGAGAGGGATTTGGGCTAAAACCATTACAGCTGCTCTGCCTAAGACAGTGGACACCAGCAACATGTGACTCTGTTTAAATTTATTCAAAGAAAATAAAATGAAAATTCCAGCCCCTCAGTTGCACTGGCCACATTCCCAGTGCTCCGTGGCCACAGGTGGCTAGTGGCCCTGGTAGCGGACAGCACAGATACGGAGCAAGGCCCTCATTGCAGGATGTTCTTTTGGCCAACACTTCATGAGAGGGTGGTGCGAAGCGATTTTTAAAGTGACTTTTGGAGGCAAGAGGGTCCTTTTCAAGCCCGTCTCCTGCATTTGCCATGGTGAGAGGAAGGAAGTTTTCAAAGATAAAACTCAGTGAGGGGGGACATGTTTTCATGGGAACTCATCATAGAGCAGAGTAAGGGGGAAAGCAGCAGAAAGCCCCGCTTTCTTGGCTTTTCTTGGCTTTTTCTAAAGCTCTGGGCTTTGGAGCTGGAACTTTCATCGCTGCCTTCAGAGACCCATTGCCTGTGGGCTGACCTTCTTTCTCTCAGAGCCTACTCCTGACAACACCCTTTTTACTCTGAAAGTAACTCCAGGAAGAAAACACAAGGCCCTCCTGGATACAGCGGGCTTGTCATGAGGCTGTTGGACCAGAGGCTGGACCTGGTTTCTGTCCCTAGGCATGATTCTGGGTGGGACTTTGTGTGAACACAGCCTTTGACTGGATGTCATGTAAAATGATCCTGCTTTGCATTTCTCAGCTAGTCAAGCCTTTTATTAAAGTAACCTGATAGCCCATCAATATTTTCTGATTTACAAATGGAGAAGATAAAGCCACAGAAGGATTGAGCATGTGCCCAGCAATTCAACAATAGCAATTAAAGTGAAAATCACACCCACCCTTCACCCCTGTAGTTCCACAGCTGGGAATTTATTTAGCTGTAGAAGCACAACTGTTTACTGCAGCATTGGTTTTAATGTTGAATAACTGGAAACACCCTAAGTGTCTGTCCACATAGGGGAGGGGTTGTGTGAACTGTGCCGCGGTAACACAATGTAATGTATGCAACCTGTAAAACCATAATTTAGACTCACATACTCTGATATGGAAATAAATCCAAGATACTTGAAGTGAAAAATTTAGATGTGAAATGGAGTGTATGGAATAGTCCCATCTGGGTTATTTTAAAAAGATAGGTATTCCAGGGAGTGTGCAAGGATCTGTTTACAGTCATTTTATTTAAGTAATGGACAGGAGTTGGGGAGGGAAGAACCTTTCACTTTATACCCTACTGTAGTAGTAGATTTTTTAAAAAGAACACGTCCATATTTTGCTTTCATTTTACAATTAAATTTTATCTACATACTTTCAAAATTTAAGTTTTAAAAACTTGTTTCATTTGCACAGAGAATGATACGTGCATGTGATTCCAAGCTGCAAGGTGCAAAAGAGCAAACTATGAACTGCTAATCCCCTCTTTCTCCACCCCTTGGTCATTTAACTCCACCTCTTGGAGCACCTGCTGTTACCTGTATTGTTTATATTTTTCCAGACATATTCTATGCATGTACAATGTTTTTTAAAGTAACTTTCTAATTACACGTGTAAACATGAATACATGCTAAAATCCCCTCTGACCATCACTTCCCTTCTCTCTCCCCATTTTTAAAAGTTTTATTGTTGTTCTATTACAGTTGTCCCAATTTTTCCCCCATTGCTCTCCCCTGTCCCGCCCACCCCCTTGCCACTGTCACTCCCCACACTGCAGCTCATGTCCAAGGATCATTCATACATGTTCCTTGACTAGACCCCTCCCCTCCTTCCTTGTTCCTCCCTTCCTCCTCCCCTTGGGTCACTGTCAGTTTGTTCCCAATTTCAATGTCTCTGGCTATATTTTGCTTGTTTGTTTGTTTTGTTGATTAGATTCCGCTTATAGGTAAGATCATATGGTATTTGTCTTTCACTGCCTGGCTTATTTCACTTAGCATAACGCTCTTCAGTTCCATCCATGCTGTTGCAAAAGGTAGGAGTTCCTTCTTTCTTTCTGCTGCCTCCCTACATTTTTTAAATCTTCACCTGAGGACATTTTTTCTTTGCTTTTAGAGAGAGAGAAAGTGGGGGAGAGAGACACACACACACAGACATGGATTGGTTGCCATCCCATATGTGCCCTAACTGGGAATCAAACTCATGACCTTTAGATCTCCAGGACGACACTCCAGTCAACTCAGCCACACCAGCCAGGGCCTTCTCCCCATTGCTGTATTTATAATATTAGGCTTTTTAAAAAGAAAGCTAGTTGGGGAAGAAACCCACTTTTCCAAGTCTATTAGCCATGGATAAAAGACAACATTTCAGAATCCCAGGCTAGCCCATTGCTAAGGTCCTGCACTGTGTCCTCAGGAAGTATAATGAAACCCTTCTGTGAGAAGTGATTGTGAAGTTTGGACTCCGTCTAGGTCCTGGGGAAGGCATGCAGTGGTTTTGGCATAGTAACTGTTTACCAACTGTCACAGAAGTGTCTCAACAGTTTAATAACCTGCTTGGCTGTACTGCGGTCATACCGGGGCAGACCCACCTGGCGGTGTGGTGCCCAGGACAGCTGGAGGCTTGTTCATTTGGAGATTACAGTCTTGTGGAGGAAAACACACAATTGATTATTTAATTAGAATTAGACTAAGAGAGCTGAAAGAAAAGCAAGGGCATCTACCAGGGATCTGAAGTAGGTCATCAGCAAAGAAGTCTTGTTTGAAAGGAAAGGATGAGGAGGAAATTAACTTGGAGAGCAGTGAGGGCAGAGGTACGGTGGGGGAAGCAAACAGCATTCCAGGCAGAGGGAACAGCATGTGCAAAGGCTTCACATGGTAGCTTTCTCATGATGCAAGCAGAGGATTTGGACAGCCTTACCCTAATCATCCTTTTTCAAATCAAAAGTACAGTCTTCAAGGGCTCTCTGTTCCTCCGTGTTTGAGTTCATTTGCTTGGTCCTTCTTTAGGAGTACTCTCCTCCTGGGTAGATAACTACAGATAACTGTTGTAGCCTAGGCTACAGACCCCGAGCCCCTTACATGAAGGCAGGGGTTAGGTTGGTTAGGGGAGCAGCGCAGCATATGCTTGGAAGTGTCCAAATGAGAAAGCTCTAGAAAGGGGAGTTTTGGCAGGAGACATGTGCCCCTCAAGGATGTGTGGGTTAGTGCAGTGACATTCAGCTGCTGCAAATGGGCGTTGGGGTGAATCAGATGTCAGCTGAGCATATGGTGAATTCTCTAGGCCTCTGACTTTCCAACCACACTTGCCTTGCTCTTTGTTCCTGGTGCTTTTGCTGCATGGTGGCCTCAAGCCTGCTCTTTCAAGAACACTGGGCTTCCCTCCTCCATCTTCAAGGAATGCCCTCCCTGCTCCATCTGTCTCACTGATTCCTTCTGGTCTTTTAAGATGTGGTTGAACATCACCTTTCTGGGGGACATCTATTCCTTATTTCCCCCAAGCCCAGAGTCTGGCACATGACCCCCGAGTTTCCACAGTGCCTCACATTTGCCCCGCACCATGTGGTGACACTGTCTGCTTGTGACTCCATGCTCTCTCAGGACATGGTGCTTCTCAACTCTGTGCTTGCTTCCTCTTGGTCTTCAAGGCATGGCACAGCGGTACAAGAAGGCTCAGAAAATGTTTGTTGAATGAATGGTCTGCAGACAAGTGCCTTTAGGAACCAGAGCAAACAATGCCATGTGAATTGGAAGAACCCATAAAGCTTTAATGGAGGGCCCGTTCTCTGCACACCCCCATGAGAGAGCAGGGAGGAAGCCATAGGCATCTGGGTAACAGCGGGAGAAATGCTCTGGAGAGGGAGGACATGATGTAGGATGAAGTGGAGGTGGAGGGAAAGGGAGGATGCCTCATGAAAACGCCCCTGAAATCTTTCCCATGTGGAAGCCCTTCTGCAGGTCGACCCAGTGGTCTTCAACTGGGAGATTTTGCCCCTGAGGGAACATTTAGCAATGTCTGGAGATATTTTTGGTTGCTTCAACTTGGGTGGGAGGGTGGTACCAGCATCTAGTGAGTAGAGGCTAGGGGTGCTGCTGAATAGCCTACAGTGCACAGGTCAGTCCACCATGTGGCAAAGAAGTGTCCCGGGCAAAATGTCAGTCATGCTGCTGTTGAGAAACCCATAGGTAAGTGGAGCCCAGCGTAGCCACGTGTTGGTTACATAGACAGGGCTGGATGAGTAAATGATAAGTGTTTCTAATTAACTTGGACATATGACCATTGGCATTCTACAGGATGTTTTGTGACCAGAGGTCCTGAGAGGCAGTGGGTTTGTGAGCAGATTGTTGCTTTGTTCGTTGAAGCCTTTTGCCTTCTCTCCCCTTGCGGACCCAGGATTGGTGGGGTACACGGTCAGGGTGTGGAACAGAGCGGCACTCAGGAGGTAGAGGCTACAAAATCTCCTGTGCCGCCCACTCCCGGAACAGCCACAGTGGCGCAGTGTCATCGTGCGCAGGCCTTTGCCAGGCTCGGAACCATGGGGAAACCTTGTGGGAGGGTCCTGCTAGGAGGAAGGTGCTGTGGGCTGAATGCTGTGTCTGCCTCAAATTCTTACGTTGTTGTCCTCACCCCCATTCTGATGGTGTTTGGAGGTGGGAACTGCGGAAGGGGATTAGGTTTATGAGAGGTGAGGAGAGGGAGGCCCCCATGACTCCATAGAGATGCTCTCTCCCTGCTGGGAGGGGGAGGGGGAAGGTGCAAACCAGGAAGAGGATCCTCACCAAGATCATGACCACCCTGCTCTCAGTCTTCAGCCTCCAGAACTGTAAGGAATGTTTGTTGTTTAAGCCACTGTATCTGTGGTGTCTTGATACAGCATCCTGAACTGAAGACACAAAGGACTGGATGGGGAAACTTGATGTTTTGATCCTGCCTTTCCTAAAGTTTCCTTCCTATGTGGGGAAAAATCCAGTCCTTCTCTCCTGTGCATTTCTTCCCTGCGAGTCTCTTTTATTGTTAATAAAAAAAAATTTACTTCTGACACTTCTAGTCACCAAATGTGTGGAGGTTTTTTCCCCCTCTCACCAAGCAGTTCTGTGAGACACCATCTGGGTGACCTACAGTTAAACTCAATTCTGACACTATCTTCCTGGAGATAACATCAGATTTCACAGATTAAGGGCTTAGTCCCACCAGACTCTTCTCTTCCTCCACCCCAATCCTCCCACCTACTTCAGGTCACCAGCCAGTCACCCGCACTTCTGACCAACAGGCTACAGATTGGATGTTCCAAGGACCCCCTCCTTGAGTTCAGCTTACCTTGCTAGAGAGGCTCATGGAACTCAGGGAAATGCTTACTAGGTTTACAGTTTATTAAAGGGCGTGACAAAGGACACAGATGAACAGCCAGAGTGTCTTTGGAGTTGGGGTGTGTCATGCTCCCAGTACGGACGTGTTTGCCTGAGAGCTCTCTGGAGCCATACTTTTGGAGGTTTTGTGGAGACTTTATTGCATAGGCATGATTGATAATTAACTTCATTTTTAACTCTTTTTCTCATGAAAATGTTGGGCAGGGCTGGAAATTCCAAGCTTGTAACCATGGCTTGGTCTTTCCTGTGACTAGCCCTCATCCGGGGGCCCACCCAGAGTCACCTCATTAGAAGAAAAGACACTCCTGTCACCCAAGAGATGACAAAGGTTTTAGACTCTCTGTGCTAGTAATGGCAGAAGATGTGTATATATATAGTCTCTGAACAAGTGTGAAAGTGTAATGTGAAAGTGCATCTAGTGAGGTGGGGTCGGACCATGCTGTCTTCGGATGATGAGAAGGTAAGAGAGGCAGAGTGCAAAGAACAGGAGGTCTAGGGTTCAGTCCTGGCTCTGGCTAAGTGACCTTGGATCCATTGCTTAGTGTTCCTGAGCCTCCGTTTTCTCATCTGCAAGATGGGCAACAATAATAATCCCTACTTGGCCAAGTAGCACCCAGCACACACTGTAGCAGAGCAGGTCCTCCCACCAGCGTCACCAGCGTCGCCACCATCACCACCCTTGGGCACCATAGATTTCAGTGTCCCTTCTCCAGCTCACCTTCATGGGATACAGCACGGTGATTCCAAACGAGCAGTGCAAAACATAGCAACCCTGATTCAGCCCCAGTCCCAGCATTTACTAGCTAAGTAAATGTCTTAACCTTTTATTTTTCACTTCAGTTCCCTTAAGTATAGATGGGTTATGAATATTAAACAAAGTAGAGCACATACAGGGTGTTAGCACAGTGAATAGGTAATAGAAAGGGCCAAATAAGTGTTACTTGAAAAGTTTGCAGTTGAGAATCCTCAGGGTGAGCGTACTAATGAGAGGGAGGGGTCCTGCTTGGAGGGTCAGGAGAAGGAGTAGGTGAGGCCAGCACTCCCTATACACAGAAGTGCCCCTGGTTTCCATTGTCTGGAGGTCTAGCTGGGGGCTGCAAGCCGGCTGGCACAAGAACACTCCCTCCACTAATCCTGCAGTAGGTGGGCTCTGAGAGCTTCCTTCATTTCCTTTTATTACTGGTGCCCTCCCCATTGCATGCAAGTTGCGGGTCTCTGTGGGCCCCATAAAAGGAATATGGATAACACTGCGACAAGTCCCTTCCCTCTGCTTATTTTTGATGGTCACCGTTCCATATTGTGCTTGCCATTTCTTTGAGCAAAAGATTATTTTGGTCTGTAACCACATCAGAGGCAGTGCTGGGGAAGTGTGGTATGATAGAGCTAGACTGAACTGGGGTATTGGGATTTGGGTCCTTACTCTGCTACGTATTAGCTCTACAAACTGGGGCAAGCAAGTCACTTGTGTTTTCTGGTATCTGATTTCTCATCTGTAGAAAGAAGGTTTAGGTTAGATGATTTTCAAGGCCCATCCTAAACCTTAAGTTTTATCAGTCCTTGAAAGCTTGCCTTTCTGGGAAAGGTACTGCAGGAAGCAGCCCTTCTCCATTGCAGCCCCCCATGCAAAGGTCAAGTCTTCTTCCCCCCTGCCCTTTGCTTTACTGTTGCCCTGAGCAGGCTGAGAATGCACCTGGTATTCAGGGTCAGGGGATTCACTTGTTCTGTCCTCCACAGAGTAGGATCTTTCAGGGGTGCCGGGGAGGCTGAATGAAGAGTATGTAATATGCCCAGCATAATACCAGACTTGGTATATATTTGAGGAGTAAGTAAGTGAATAAATAGGTAGAAAATGATTGAATATACCTAAATCTTGCTCATGCAGGTGGTATAGTTCCTCAAACTTTTTGTTTTTAATCTCACCTGAGGATATGTTTATTGATTTTAGAGAGGGAGGAAGGGAGAGGGAGAGACAGGTGGGGCAGAGAGAGGAACCTTTATGTGAGAGAGAAATATATATGCCCTGTCCGGGAATCGAACTTGCAACCTTTCTGGTGTTTGGGATGATGCTCCAACCAACTGAGCCAGCCAGGGCCCACACTTTTTTGACATGATTCACAGTAAGAAATAATTTCATATGGATTATGCTTCTCTGTTGCTATATATTACTCACCACAAAACTTAGTGGCTTAAAGTAATCCCAATCATATATTTAGCTCTTGAATTTAGAATTTGAGTAAGGCAGATGGGGACAACTCATTTCTGCTTCATGCTGCAACAGTTAAGGTCATGCACTCATTTGTCTGGTGGTTGACACCGGCTCTTCTTCGCTGAAACTTCAGCTGGGCTGTCAGCAGAAACACTGCATGTGGCTTGGGCTCCCTCACAGCATGGTGGTTGGTTCCAAAAGCAAGGGGGAGAGAGGGAGAAAGGACGAGCATGAGCCATTGAGAAGCTGTATCACCTTATATGACTGACCCTTGAGAGTCACACAGCACAATTTCCACTGCATTTTTTTTCATTGCACCCGTTACAGGGGGAGGGACATAGATTCCACTTCTTCATCAGGAGTGGCAAGGCTCTGGAAGAATACGTAAGACTAGAAATACTGTGATCATGTTTGAAAACCAGAATTCTCCATATATATGTATAAAATAATGTACATATGTCATGTTTATAATATAGAAATACATGAATATATAAAACAGATAAGTGTTTTATAAGGTAACGCTGCCCTTATTACACGTGATGTATTCTATTTTCTGCTCTGTTCTTTTAAGGAAGGTGTTCTTCACCAGTCCACTCAATCAATTTCTTGGCATGCTGTTGTATTGCGCGCTGGTCTGAGTGTTCCAGAAAGTCCTGGGCCAGGAGCTCTTTCCGAGAGCCCCAGTGCCTGAGCCATGCCCAGAGGCCAGGGCACTGCCTGACTAAATTTCTGGCCCAGCTTTTTATGTTGGCAGTACCTGAGTGACTCTGAGTTATTCACCAGGGGGAAACTCAAACCTTTCTGCCAGAGAGGACTGTGGAATTCACCTCTCAGACATCCTCTTCCCTTGCATTAAATAGGCGGTTGGCAGCTCTTGAAACAGCAACAAGTTGGTAGAACGTCCTGGTTAATGATATGCAAAGGGACCAACTCCAGAGTGTAGCCACCCTTTTGTGTTGGGGTCATACCGCCCTTTGACAGTGTCAGTGCCTGCCACCCAGGGAAGCGGCCCCTCCCCGGGACCTGTTGTGTTCCCTGCAAGAACCTGTGGCTGGTGACAGGGAGGTGTGCTGTGGCCGGCCAGGGCCTCAGCAGGTAGATACCTCTAGTCTTCTCTCTGTCGTGGAATCGATCCCCACTCACCCTGACTTCTCTAGGGAGTGCATCTTTGTGCACATTGTTGGGGCTCACATCCTTAAGGGTTTGTCTGGGTTTCTAGCAAGCTACCTTCATGCATTCAGGGACTTTGGAGTAATTAAGATATTTATTTCCACTTTTTGGGTGGTCAAGAATCTTCTTGTCCAACATGGTGCTTTTTCACCAGACCAGAGAAAAGCAGGCGGGAAGCTGTACATTGTGGGGTGCGTAGGAGACCTTGTTATTAGAATAACAGAGAGCGCTCTGCTTCTGAGGGAGGGCCGATGGGAACGCTGGGCCAACAGGCTGAGGTGTTGAGAGGAAAGTGCCTTGCAGAGGTGCAGACCGTACTCCCTGTGGTGGTGGGGGGGGCGGGTGCTGGGGTCCCACGGGGCTTTAGTGGGGAAATCTACAAAAACTTTGCTCGATGTCCTCAGGCTTCATGATATAAATCCTGAGCCTTTATTATTTATTTTTGACACAGTCTTTAACATGCTGAGTGTGAAAGGTAGTGGAAGAGAAACACTGGCACAGTCACCCTGGGTGCCTGAGTTCAGACAGCGACAGGAAAATGAAAACACCAAGCTTGCGGTTTCCACTGCTGGCCACAGGGCTTTGGAGGCACCTCCTCCCCTCTCTGCTCACACACCCTCCCCACTTCCTCTTCAGCCCCCAGTTTTCACACTGCTCAGTGACTGGTGTCACCCTGGGCTGAGTAACGCTGACGTTTTGTCAAAAGAGGTGCTAGGACCAGAGCAAGGGTAGTTTCACACGGGTTGGAGAGCCACGAAAAGGACCCAGCCTTCCACAGACTCTGGAGGTGGGCTGAATTTCCTTTCCTTTTTTTCTAACGCTAAGAGGAAACGGGAATTTGGCATCCAAATATGACTGACAGGAGAGGCAGCCTATTTCCACCTGCACTGCTCTATCTGTGTGGTGTCCAGCACTCCCGGGCCTGTGTGTCTCTGAACGTCAATCGCGGCGATGCACACTCTCTGGGCTCTGTGTGTGGCCCGCCTAGCAGTCATTTGAAAGGGAGCCGTCAAAAGCTTTCCACCAGGGACTGATCATTTTTCTCTTTGGAATAGCTGACCAATAGTCCCTTCCTGGGCTTGGGAGCCCCATGACAGTCCAGGGGAGCTCCAGTTGTGGCAGAAGGTGGCGTAGACCTTCCTTTATTATCTAATATGACAGTGACATTTATGAAATGTGGGCCTCTCAGACTCAGGGAAATTGAATGTCCCAAAGACATCAGAGAAGTTTGCTATAAAAGCAGTACTTTTAAAAATTGAGTTTCTTTTTCTTTTTCTTGAATGTATTGGGATGACACTGGTTAACATAAAATCGAGTTTTTAACTCTTCACAGTTCACTGATGTTATTATCTCCCTTGGGCCTTCCATTTGCCATTTTGGATTTTTTACAGTTACTAGCTTTTCTGAAAGTCAAGCCTTCCTGTAAGCACATTCTCTCTCCAAAGGCTTGAGATGTACAGAAGACATGTGGCCCTGGGTCCTGGGCAGACTACATGACCTTGAACATGTAGTTTCAAGATGATTCACTCAAACTGGAAAAACTCAGCGTGTTATGAGCCCCCATTACCTCAAGTTTGTTCCATGGCCTCCCCGAACACATGACTCGGGGCCATTTACAACTTCCTCATGATTTTCAAAAATGCTTTCCCATAGTTTTGCTCATCACACCAACCACGTAAGATAAATATTGTTATATTCCTGCTTTTCAGAGGAAAAAACTGAGGCCTATAGATGTTAAATAACCTGTCCCAAAACACAGGGAATAAGAGAAGAAGCCGAGGCTTGAACCCCAGCTTTCTGGCACTAGGGCCATTTCCAGAGCAGGAGAAAGCTGAGAACTGAGGCTTTTGGCAGCAGGCTCTCTGTCCTGTTCTAGTTTAGCTCTCAGCCCTCATCCTGCCTGTGAGGTTCTGAGTTGTCCCTTGCTTGGGATCTGCTTCATCAGTCTACCCAGACCTGTGCTTCTGGCCCCCAGGGAAGCTGTTCCTTCTGCTTACCCTGGGCTCTTGTTTGGGACTTGTCCTCCTTAAGTGCCCGCGGAACTCTAGTTGGGTTTTCGGTCAGTGTCCCAGCAGGCCCAAGGCAACTTCCTGGACTTTAGAAGGATCAGAGGAGAGGTTGTAGTCATTTTCTGTGAGACGGGCAGGTCTGTGTCTCACCCCAGTTAGAGTTTCTGCTTCACCTTGTGACCCAGGTGACACAGTAAGGGTTGGGGTGGCATAGACCCCGGATTGGGTGTAGGACACCAAGCCCCACCGATGGCTGTTTCTGTGGCTTCCTGGCACTCATGTCTTCTGTATTGTAGGACCAGGCAGGCTGGGCCTGTGGCCTGCCTTGTTTGTGGACTTCTTGTCTCAGAACTCTCTTGTAGGAGGCAGAGCGGAGCCAGGCAGGGGGGAACGGAGGTGGAGACCCAGTCTCACTCCCTGGCTTCCCATACTGGAGAGCTCCCGTCAGACTTGGTGACTCCTACCTGGTCTTCAACCATGTCAGCAGAATGGCCCAGGCCCTTTCCTCTCTCGGCTGTCATTTCAATAAAAATGAATGTGGCTGTCATTTTAATTTTAATTTCTAGAACAGCCACATGCAGACTGCTTCCAGTTGGCTTTCTGGTGGGAATTGATGGGGGGTTGGGAGAGCTCAGGGCAGGTGTACTTGTCAGGAAGATGAGATTTTATCAGTTAGGCACCAGCTTCAGCAGTTGTAGGTGGTATTGACCCTTTAAATACAAACCATTTTACTACTCAGATGCATGTTTCAAAATTTATTTGATCTGATATTTTTAGTTAGTCATGCTTCAAGAATGTTTTACTCAGCTCCTTTATTTTTTCCCTGAATAAAAGTGCTTCTCACTGTGCTGTGCATATTTCTGTAAAGGTCAGTGAGCTGATTTGTGACTTAAGTAAGATAATAAAGTCTATATTTAATATATTTTAAAAAAAAGATACATGGAGTGAAGACCTTGAAGCTTTTAGACCTGAATGAGGACTGTGACTTTGGTTTATCTCTGAGTGAGGAGTTTAACAGCTCACAATCTTCTTTGCTTTATTCATAAGTGTGCATGGGGGGTCTTCTGGTGAGAATTGGAAGACAAACAAATTCAAGAAAAGCTGTAAGCACTTCCCCCCCCAGATTATTGTGGTAAAATACACGTAATATAAAAGTCATCTTAACTGCTTAAAGTGTACGATTCAGTGGCGGTAAATAACTTTCTCAGTGTTGTGCAGCCATCACCACCGTCCATCCCCAGAGCTCTTCTCATCTTAACCAACTGAAGCTCGCTTCGCCATGAGCAGTAACTCCCCATTTCCCTCTCCCTCCAGCACCTGGTGGCACCGTTCTACTTTCTCTATGATTTTGACTACTCTCACTACCTCACAGAAGTGGAAAAACATAAGTGTCCTTTTGTGACTGGCTTATTCCACTTAGCATAAGGTCCTCGAGATTCATCCACAAGGGCAACTCATGTTGTAGCATGTATCAAAATTTCTTTTCTTTTTAAGGCAGAATAATACTTTATCTATTACATTTTTAATCCATTTATCTGTTGGTGGGTGTTGAGGTCGTTTCCACCTCTTGGCTGCTGTGAATAATGCTGCAATGAACATGGGTGCACAAATACCTCTTCAAGATCCTGCTTTCAGTTCTTTTGCGGAGATACTCAGAAGTGGACCAGTTGGGTTTTAAACCATTTTCTGCTCTTCCAAATCCTCTGTCTTAGATCAGGCCTGAAGTAGTGGCAAGAACACGGCCCCGGGAGTGACTGCCTGGATTTAAGTCCTGGCCGTGCCTCTGCTCTGCCTCTTACTAGTTCTGGGACTTTAGACAAGCGATTTAATTTCTCTGACCTCAGTTTTGTCATCTGTAAATGGTGACAGTGATAGTCCCTGACTCAAAGGGTTGTGGTGAGAATTCCATGTGTTCTATGTAAAGCCCTAAGAACACTGCTTGGCAGGTGGTGAGTGCACCATGAGGTGAGCTGTTATGGTTATTATTATTGTTATTGCTATAACAATTTTTAGATGAGATGGTCTCATAGGTAGTTCTCTAGATTGAATAGATAAGTCCAAAAATTTTATTTTTTTTTAAGGAGGACCTTTGTAAAATTTTAAAATGATGCAGAAATATAAAAGGAGGACATTTTTAAAAAAACTCTCTGTTTCAATCACAGGTAACTCTTATTATTGTTATTATTACTGTATTTCCTCCTATACATTTTTATATGTGTACAGATTTTTACAAATTGTACTGTTTTTACAATGTTCTCATTAACTGTGTTAATAAGATCATATTCTTATGGGATGGAGTACCCTCTGAAACCCGAATTTAATAGTTTCATGATATCCCACCATTTGGATGACATAATATTTAAGTATTCTCTTCTGTTCACATCCAGATATGTTCAGTATATGCCTGATGGGGTGTTGGGTGTGAAAGGGAATCCCTTCACATCTGACTTCTCCCTGTAAAGAGGATTTAAGGTGGACATCGATCTTGCCACTGTCATCACCCTGGTCAACATCGTCTTCATTATGTTTATAAAACCTGTCATGGAATTGGGCTCACTGAGGACCAGTGGGTCAGAATTATTCAAGGGCAGCTTTCAGCCCAGAGTAGAGATGGAACTTCTGACCACTGATCACAGCTCAAGCATGAAGTGGCAACTCTCTGAGCCCATCGTCACTATACTTATTTCAACAAAGGGTGAATGACCATCTGCTGGGGACAGTCCTGCTTTAGGTGGGAGGTAGGTAAAAAAGGATCTCTAAGGAAGGGCCCACCTCTGAGATACTTTAGGAAACTCCTTCCTGTAAGACAGTGGAATGTAGTCGGAAGAGCACGCATTCTTGACCAAAATAGGTTCAGTTCCAACTCTCCTAATTACTTGCTGAATGACCTCGGCTCATTAACCCAGGCACCCTCACCACCCTTGTCTGTGTGGTCAAGTGCGTCTGACACTTACGGCGAGTGGCTAGCCCAGTGCTTTGCACATAGCAGGTGCTCAGTCACAGACCCGTCCTGCCTCAGGAGTGTCCCTGTCACTGGAACTGTGTACTAACCTGGGCTGTTATTGGGAGTCTGGTCTCAGCTGAGTGCTGGGGTGAGGGGTCTGGTATTTATGTTGTTTTCTGTCTACCAGGTACTGTGCTGGGCACCTTAGATTTATTCTCAAGGCTAATGCTGTCTGGGGATTCATTCCATTATTTTCTTTTGGAAAATAATGGAAACAGCCTTATAAAGGCATTTGCTTGGTTGGTTTTCTAGACAGTTATTTGTAAACCAGCTGTCAAGAGTTGTCATGGCACCCTGGACACATAGCACTTTGTGAGTGCCAAGTTCATTCTCCTGCACACTCTTCTTCCTGGAGGATATGTGTTTAAAGTGGCATTAGGTGTAGAAGAAATAGCCAGTTAAAGAAAGCTGGATTTAAAACAGTTCCTATGGTGAAATCCCTAGCTACACACATTCACAAAAGTCTACCCTGCTAGCGCAGTTTCCAAAATTGTCAAACCATGGTAAGGCATTCCCACCAGAGCGCCTCCTGCTTTTACTAAGAGAAAATCCTTGCTAAGAAACCTTGCCCTCTGGTTCCCTGTGGCTTTCAGGAAAGCCTTTTTGTTTAAACAACGGAACTGGTCCACTGGTATCTGGGTGAACACATGTTTCCTTCTGAGATGGAAATGATCTGAATCACAAGGAACAGTGGGTTTCTTCTTTTCTTCTCTTTTTTCCCTTCTCATTCACTTGAAATAGCTAGTGACCTACTTGCAAGGGGTCAAAGTGTAGACATATAAGCATCTCTGCTTTCTGGGAAGTGTCTGCCACTGTCTTGGGGAGGCAATATTTAAAATATTGCTGAGTAAGTGGGGAAGTGGGAGGATGAAGGGGGGATGTACTGGGTAGCGACTGGGACTGGAACAGTGGAGGGAATGGAGACTCACTGTTAGCGTCTTGGGGACACTAAGCATCACTTGGGAAACCTCAGCATCCTCCCATGCGGGGCTGGTTCTCTCCCAGGTTCCTTGCAGCTGCACAGTGCTTGTAAAGTGCTTTTCTGTGCTGCAAACCGAGCTGGGGGGGGCATGTGTTCCGTAGGCCTCCGCTTCCACTTGGGGTTTTCACAGCATCACAAACCATAAAAGTGAACGTGTTCTCTTTGTGATTGCCAGAATTTAGGATGGAATTGCAGCCCTAACTGGAGAAGAGGATGATTAGAGGAAAGGAAGATCATGTGTGTTTGTACATGTGTGTTTGTATCTGTCTGTACATTGTGTTTGTGTGTGCACATGTGTTTGTACATTATGCATTTACATGTGTGTTCAGTGTGTGTGTTTGGTATGTATGTGAGTTTATGAGTAGGTCTGTGTGTCAGTGTATCTGTCTGAACATGATTATATAGAGGTGAAAAGGGGGAGGGGCTCCAGCCAATCTCCCCTGTTCTGAAAGCCTGTTGATTTACTTTGCTCTTTCCTTGGATATTTTTCTCCTCAAAGGAATTATTGGTCATAATTTCAGACTTTTGCCCCTCGATGATGCCCCTGGGGAAGAAACTAGTAATTGATATGTCCATCACAGGTTGCTGTGTCTCTTTGATTGACAGCCTTAGAGAGAGGCTACACTTGCCCAGCAAACCCTTTTGGACTCTCGGTAGAGACCCTTAAACAGCAGAGGCTTCCAGCCCAACAGTCTGATGAGCCCCCACTGAGATGTCCATCCTAGACAGGGCTTGGATCAGCTCCTGAGGGCCCTGTCCCTTGGGAGGCTGACTATTGTTCCCTGTCCCTGGGTCTCCCTGGCAGTCCTCCATGTGGCATGCCCTGAAGCTTCCTTGTCACCTTTTGGAAGGGCTATGTGGACAGATGGGAGGATATATTTTTGGAAACAAATCTGTGTGTACCAAGAAACCAGAGGCTCAACTGGGTGGAAATCATGGTTTCTCCACCCAGACGTGGTTTAAACACATGGGCTCAGGTCCAGGCTAGTCAACAGGAATATGAATGTATGGAGTGCCTTCTCCAGGTCAGCTGTTGCCCCATGGAGTTCACACAGCTTCCAGTGGGGGAGACAAGCACTAAAGGAATGACTGTGGCCCCTCGGTTGGCCTTAAGTGCCGTGACCAGGAGCAGAGCAGGGAGGGGATGGAGCGTGATGGGTCGTGGGGTAAGGGAGGTGCCGGCTTCCCTGGGGTGGTCAGAGAAAGGGCTCTGTGCATTTTAGTAGAGATTTGAAGGAAGTGAGGGAGCGAGACGTGAGTGTTTGGGGGCAGTCACAGATGAATGTTCCAGGTGGAAGCAACAGCAAGCACAGAAGGAGTGGGAGTGTGCTTGGCGTGTTCTGTGACAGCGAAGAGCCTATAGTCAGGGAGGGAATGAGCAAGGGGGACAAGTCAGAGGAGGGTGACTTGGGGCTGTGGAGGATGAAGCATCATGGATGGCCCCATATGACATAGTAAGGACTCGAGGTTCTAGGTCAAAGGTACTGCAAAGCCCTTGGAGGGTTGACAGCAGGGGAGTGATGTGGTCTGATGCCCTGTTTTAAGAGGCTGGCTCTGGCTCTGGTTTAGCAGTCAGCAGGGGTGGATGCAGGGAGACCAGCAGCACCACTGTCCAGTTGGGAGAGGGTGGTGGTAGCTGTGGGGAGTGAGGAGCAACCCGTTCTGGAGCACACATTGTAGGAAGGTCATCTATCATTTGCCTCAATCTGTCCCTTGGGAGTAGAGCTCTGGACAGCTCTCTGACACCCTTCTCTTCCCCAGGGAAGAGTAGGAGCTTCTAACATAGTCTGTTCTTTCTTTGGAATATTGACCTGCAGGTGTCAATCACAGTTTTGTTTTATTTTTTTTAAATCCTTACCCAAGGACATGCCTGTTGATTTTAGAGAGAGGGTAAAGGAGGAAGAAAGACATTGGTGAGAGAGAGAGAGAGAGACATGTAAGAGAGAAACATCAATTGGTTGCCTCTTGTACTTGCCCTGGTATATACCCTGACCAGGAACCAAACCCGCAGCCTAGGTATGTACCTGACCAGGAATTGAACCTACAACCTTTCAGTTTATGGGACAACGCCCAACCAACTGAGCCACACTGTCCAGGGCTCAATCACAGTTTTTAATAATCCCTGCATCCATTACCTTTTAGAAATATGCTCACCTCTCAAATTGGCACGAATCTTTCTTTTCAAATTCTTTCTTCAGCAGGAAATGCAGTGGCAGTCCAACATGGCAACCATCTGTTTCTTTTCCTTCATGCCAAGCCTTCTGCTGGGTGGAAACTTAAGAAAAAAACACAAAGCCAGGAACCACCTGCTGGAGCTCTCCAATGATACTGTCTGACTAGGAAACACTGAACAGACACTCGCCGGGATGCATTTCAAAATCTGTCAGCCTCAGCACCCGTCTGACTTCCTTCTAGGGCTTTGCATTATTGATAATACTTGTAAAAAGGGCTGATAAACATTTCCCAGTGTGACAGGAAGGTCTGTGCTAGACCAGTGCTCAAGAGACCATGGTTTTTGTTCCAGTTGCCAGATGCGTGCCTGCAAGCATTCACCCTTGCTGGGGCTGCTTCTTAATCTTTGACACGAGTCCCAGACAGCTTGATTCTAAGATGCCTCTCAGTTCTAACATCTTACAATTCTAAAAGGATGAATAAGAAATAAGGAGCAGAGGTGACTGATAAAACCAGTATTCTAGGCTTTATGAGAGAGATTCCTTCAAGTGGTGGCCCAGGTCCAAATTTAGGGCAAGCCCCTGGGTGCCACCCTTTGGGGCCTCTACATTCATTATTTGCAAGATAACAGAAGCTGTACAACTTCACTCATTCTGTTAAGGAAAGGTGAGCAAACTGAAGGTTGGGAAGAGAACATAAATCTTCTTTTATGTAAGGAGAATTGTCTCTCATGGCTGCGTATCCTGCACAAGGATCTAATTTGATCAGCTGTGTGTCAACGAAACTCTGTGTCTGGCTTGCATTTTTGCATCTCAGAGGAGAAATTAATGAGAGGACAATTGCCCGCCCAAGAGATAGCTGTTTCCTCCAGTTCCAGCCTTCTTTTTCCCCCTCCGTTCCCTGTGTTATTGTGATTTATAGTCTTGGCTGTCCCCTGCAGTGGCTCTGGTGTAAGGTTTTACTGAGTAAGCGAGTGGCTGGCTTCCAAAATGACATGGCAGTCTTAGTCCAGGCTGAACCAGGTCACGTAAGCCTGATACCCTTCTCTCTTCTTACCTACAAGTTAGCGTGTTCTTGCACGCATAGAGGATGGGAGACTCAAGGATTCACCTTTAGAAAGTTTCTTTCTGCTTTTACTTTGTTTTCCTTTTCTAAGGACCCTCGCTGCATACTGTTGGGACACTCATTTTCATGTTGGTAAAAATGGTCTATATGTTGCAGACTGCATTCTCTGAGCTGCAGTGGCTGGGCTGGGTTCTTCCCTGGGCCCCATTCATTCTACTGGCAAAGGCTGATCACCCTCTTACCTCGTATATACTTCTCACATCTGCCCACTTTTCTGACCCCCATTGCCATCACCGTAGCCCATCGCTGCTATGCCACACCTGGATATTACATGTAAAATTCTTAGTGCAGAGTCTGGTGCATAGTGAGTACTCAATGAAGGGTAGACAGAAGATGTTTATTGTGAATTGAAGAAAGTGTGATACATCTATATGAGGTAACATTTCTTGATTTAAACATTTCAAAGACTCCCCATCACCCTTAGGAAAAAAATCGAACTTCCTTCTCAGGCCTACAGCGCTAGCCTCTGCCCAGCCCCCCACCTCACCCAATGACACGTGCCCTTTTGCGATGGCACAGCAGCCACAGCAGCTTTTTTCATTTCTCAGACCCATGAAGCTGCTCCCCTGCTCCCCAGGGCCTTCAAGCCTGCCGTTCTTTCTGCTCAGAGTGCCCTGCCCTTTGTCTCCACCCGCCTAGCTTTTTCCCAGCCTTTAGGTTTTAGCTTAAATGTCACTTCAACGAGGACTTCCCTACCATTCTATCTAAAGTAAGTTCCCTCTTGTTATTCTCTGTCACTCACTCCATTTGCTTCCTTCATAGCCTTCGTGACCCAAAAAGATGTCTCTCTCTGCTTACTTGTCTATCGGCTGTCCGCCCACTGGACCCGACATTCCGTGAGGCCTGGACCATGGCCATCTTCCACCACTGTGTGCCCAGCACATGGTTGATGCTGGAAAACATGGTCAGTGTTTGTTGAATGACTGAACAGAAAACTGGACACTAATCAGAGTAGCCATATGAATAAAAATGCTAATAATTGGTTAGGAGAATGACCATCATGTACCAAAACCTAAATTTGTGCTTTGTGTTCATTAGCTCACTTAACCATCTCCTCAGTCCAGACAGACATTCATCTGATGGGGAAACGGGCCATCAACTTGACTTGCTGTGGAATCCCAGCCTACAGAGGGTTGGTTTGGTCTGGTGCTTGATGCCCTGTGGAGATTAAGACAAATCCCCCTCAGGTCCAGGACATGGACAGATGCCTCACCTTGAGGAAAGATGAGCGGTGAAAGGCGTTGGAGGTGTGCAGCCACCCTCAGGCTGCACCATGCCCAGTAGCATCCACTTTCTGAGAACTTTGTTTTATGCTCTGAGTTTCAGTGGCCAAGACGAGGTAGGGGTTGTCTTCCCTCAGAGGGCATGTCAGGGTTGAAGTGGCTCAGTGTGGGGAGGGCAGGACAAACTGGCCGGCAAATCAAGGTCATGTTTCCCATAGTCGAGCATGTTCCAGAAATGTCTCATGAGAAGACCTGTATGTTCAAGTTCTGGAAAGGGTGGAAGAGGGGAGGGGACCGACTTTAGGAGGATACAAGAAAAGTTGGGTGTTTGGATTTAAGTGTTCTTGAGATAGGATAGGGAGAAACCAGGAAAATTCCTTGGCAAGTGGAATAGGGAAACTGAGGTAGATAGCTGGACAAACTGGCTGAGCAATTTGCAGCCAGTTACAGAGGATCACCAGGGTGGAAGGCCCTGGGTGCCTGGTAGGGGGCAAAACTGGGAAAACAAAGACCTCACCCTCAAGGTGACCTCTCCTCCCTACAAATAACGTCTAGGCCTCAGTTGTATTTCAGCTCCAGGCCCAGAAAAGTGGCAGGACCAGCTACAGTGGCTGATGACCTCCTGCCCTGGTTCTGACCAATCAGTGGAGACCACAACCCTGAAAGGGCACACCTGAAGAACTGCTGAATATTCTGCCGAACCCCTCCCCAGAGACCTCCACTAAGATTCCTGCCTGCAAGAGACAGATAAAACCCTTGAGACAAAGTGCCCACCTGCAGCTAGTCCCAGGCTAATCCTCTGAACTTGTCCCCAAGGCCCCTTTTCCCTGACTCCCCAGTGAGCTAAGGCAGCCCAGCCTAGGCTCTCCTTTGCTTCTTCTATGCTAAACCCTTTGTTGTTCCACTGTCCCCAGCTTTAATACATGTCCTCTAAAAATCACTGAGACTCGTGTAGTGAAATCTTTCCTACATGAAGCTAAGAACCCACACACCACTGGCTGGCCCTAGGCAGACACACTCAGGGCCAGGTCCCCTGTCTGGTAACATCCTCACCTGAAAGGGCCACAGTGCTGGAGAGTGGACTGAACTGAATCTAAGCAGTGAAAGGTGATTCCCTGCAGCAGGCAGTGGGCTTATTCCTCACCGCGGCGGGTTCTGGGACAGCAGCACTGATGTGCTTTCCCTTCAGTGCCTATTTCTCTTCCCTGCTTGGACGCGGCAGCCGCTGATCCCAGCAGAAACAGCTGGCCTCCTTCTGTTTCTGGCCACTGCAGTAGCCGGGGTTACAGTGGCCTTTACTTTGAGTTACAGCCTCTTCTGGCTAACACCATATTCATGGGAATCTAGGGCCTCCCCCTTCTTCACCCAAGAAAATCTTGCTTAAAATTAAAGTTACTTTCTGCTACCTAAACTGTCTTTTGGCTTAGACTGAACTTCCTGATTCCTGCCGTTCACCAAGGGGAACCCCTTTGGAAGTTCAGGCGCGTGATAATAACAGCTAACATTCATCACTCCCTCACTACGTGCCAGGCACCGTGCTGAAGCTCTCCCACAACAACCTGATGATGTCAGTACTATTTATTGGTCTCTGTTTTACAGATGGGGCTGTGGGGCCACAGAGAGATCATGTGAGGGGCCCAAGGTCACATTCCTAGCAAATGGTGGTGCTAGGACTTGAAGCCAAGAAGAATGGCTCTTGGACTTGCTCTCCTCAGCTCTATGCTAGGCAGCGGGTCCTGCCAGAGGCAACCGTGAGAACCCTGAGCTACCAAACAAGCAGCTCAGCTCTTGGTCTCTTAAGTCTTTGCTGGCTAATTTTACTCAGTGGGTTCACAGTGGGGCTGGCTGCCTCCGGCTCTCTGTGAATTCGTATAGCAGATGCCTGTGTCACATACTCTGGCACTCCTTCCAGTGTGACCCTACTGCCATCTCGAGTCATTTCCAAATATGTACGTCTTTTCTCCCTGTCTGGATTGCATGATGTTTATGAACAGGGCCCGTGCTTTGTTTTTCTCCGGTTTCCCCCAGAATACGTGACATGTTAGTACATGCTTAGAAGTAAGTGGTTTAGTGCCACTTAGCATGACTAGGGGACAGAGTAGCCTCCTCTTAAGTGGCAGCCCTCTACAGGTAGATCAAATTTGCAATAGTCCAGAATTAACAAGCTCTTATCTCTGTAGAACAAATGTGGTTTGCTTTGGCAACTGACAAGCAGAGGAGAATATCACCCGTAGACTGTAGAACCTGATTTCTGGGCGTGGCCACCTTGTGCAATTTCTATTGGCCTGTCTGTCAGGCATCTTTGTGTTGTGTAATTCCCGAGGTGACTGCTCCTCTCGGTAATCTGTTCAAATATAGAACCACACTGAGCTCTGAGGTTGAACCTGGTTTGCTCAGCAGCGCCTTGGGGTCTGATCTGCCAGGTTGTTTCCATTTGGTTTCACTGTGGGTTGGTTTGCACACGTGCTTGTGTGAGAAGTGCAGGCTGCTGGATGGGTCCTGCGTGGTAGCTGGCTTGCTGCAGCCCTGGAGGGAAGTGGGGCAACACACGCTTCAGTGTGGTTTTTATTTTATTTTTTCCCGTTTTTGGCATGGAATGCTCAGACATTCTTTTCAGCTTGCCTTACTCTTGGCTTACCCTAGATGAGGAGAGTAAAGAGCTAAATTACAGCCATCTGAGAGCTCCCTGCCCTTCTGGAGTGGAGTGCCACTGTGGATACCTTCCATCAGAAAGGATTGTATTGGTTTTTCTTAGATCAGACCTGTTTTTTTTATCATCCTCGGATGAGTTGTGCATGCTCATCACTAACCGTCGTGCATGCCAATGCTGGCTGTGCTAAGGTGCCTTTGTGTCAGGAGAGAGGATGGAAACCAGTGGCAGGCTAAATAGCCCCTAATCTGCCTGGTGCCTGTCCCCAGGCAGATTTTTAAGACTGACAAGTCACTCTGCCTCTTCCTCCTGCCAAACAAGACAGTGTGAAACAGTCAGGGCACCATGGGTGAATTGTGTGGCCAGCAAATACAAAAGAGAGAGAATGTCAGGTAAAAGCAGCACATAGTATTGGGCGCAGACGTTCCAGGGGAACATGTCGACAAAGGCTCACTCAGTGGCAGGGCCAAGGGGGCGGGCCATCGGCCTGGGTCTCCTCCAGGTTCTGGTACAACTTCTTTCCCAGTTCCCATTTCTCTGGGCTGCTTGTGTGTACACTGGATGCCACTGAGACCACTTGAAAGACTGACTTGTGCTGAGCAAAGAGCGAGCGTGCTTGCTGTCAGTGCAGCCCTCAGACACACACACTGCAGCAGCCAGGGTCCCAGAGGGGTTCTCAGATGAGGTTCTTGGGATGGCTTTGCTCAGAGGAGCCCCCCCTCAGCCCTTCACGGCGTTTGGTTGCTGCAACTTTCATGTTTCAAAGGAAGGAGGGAGAGGCGCGCAGAGCACACAGAGCGCTGAACTGTGTGAGCTCAGATGCAAGGCAAGATGAGGAGGTGCAGAAAGCAGGCATTTTCTCCCTGATTTCTGTAGCCAAAGGCTGATTCTCTCACCCAAGGGTCAGCACCACTGGGATGAGACTAGTAGGGAGGGTTCAGATAATAAAAATATTTGAAATAATTTATAACTTATATTACTAATCAGATGTGACACAGGTTCTGTTTGCACACTGGTTCACACTCTGCGCACATAAGCTCTGCTGAAGTAACAGTCCACCTATGTGTGCATTAGTGTGCTGTGACAACATACCTCAGACAACAGGATGTATTTCATCACAGTTCTGGAGGCTAAAAGTCCGAGACCAAGGTGTTGGCAGGGTTGGTTTCTTCTGAGACCTTTCTCCTTGGCTTGTAAGAGGCCGCTTTCTCCTGGTGTCCCCACATCATCTTCCCTCTATGTGTGTTTATGTCCCCATGTCTTCCCATAAGGACACCAGTTAGAGTAGATGAGGGCCCATCCTTATGACTTCTGTTACCTTCATCACCTCTTTAAGGACCCTGTCTCCAAACACAGTCACATTCTGAGGTGCTGGGGGTTAGGGCTTCAACATATGAATTTTTAGGGACATAATTTAGCCCATAATACTTATTGGTCTAGTGGCAGTAATGGTCATCATGGCCCTTTCTATGTACTGAAACTGCTCTCAGCTCTCTGGGTGAACCACCGGCTCCGATCCCTGCACTGGCTCCAAGCCAGCCGCCAGTATTTCCCCCTGACCCAGATGAGGAAGCAGAGGCACAGAGACCTTGAGGACTTCAGCTACTACAGCCAGGAAGCAGGGGGCTAGAACTTGCCCTGGGCCTTCTAAGTCCATGTATGGAGACTCTCTGCAGCCTCTGAAGCGAAGACTTTCTCCAAGTTTCTCCCTGGCAGTTATGTCACTGAGCAGCTTGGGGAAGGGTATCTGTGTGGGAAGGAGGTCCTCTGGGTGACACTCTTCACTGCATCTGAGGAAAACAGGCCGCAAGTTAAAACTGGATGACAACGGGCTGCTGATGTCCAACAGGTCCTTAGAGTCGCTGTTTTCACAGCTGGCTTCCCTGATCCAAGGTGTCCCTTTGCCTGGGGCCTTCCTTCTGTTGCTCTTCCTTCCTTCTGACCCTGCCGTGTCCTCTGTGACGCAAAGACAGCCTGTTTATGGGACAGTTTAGGTGTTTGCAGGGCCCTGAGCTCATCCCTAATGAGAACTTAAGGCCTTACCTACAATTACGTAGGAGGTCCTGGTTGCTTTGAAAGCACTTCCCACTGACTTCTTGAAGTTAAATTGCTTTGTTTTGTGAATAATTATGTGGCCTTAGTTGCCTGAGGCAGAGGGTGAAGGTAAAGGTTTTAATTCTCAATGTCAAGACATGTGAGGCATATATTTTTCTCCTTCTTTCTCTTCTCTTTTTCTTCCTTGATCCAAATTGGTCCAACCTCCATCGGTCCATCTGGGGGCCCCCTGATACTAAATCTGAGCTTTCAAATTATTCCCCACTTTCCCCCTGCTACCACATTAGGTGATTAACACCCTTCTTTCCACCTTCATTGTTGTCATCAGATTTACCCATTGCTAGATGCTCCCTTTGTAAGAGGTTCCACGGTCTATTCAAACACAGGGCCAGCCACGTGCACCGTCAGAAGTAGGGCCCAGGGCTCCCAGCACACAGAGTCCGGAGTAGCTCGCTACCCTTATCTCCGTTGAAGGCATCTCTCCAGAGTGCCAAGAAAACGTTTTCAGATCTCTTAGGGCTTGGGGTTTTATTTCCATATGTTACCTGTTTTGTGATTTTATTTACATTCAGCCCGCCTTCAGAATCCTGCCAGGCTAAAAATCTGTCTTTTCAGAAATTCAGCAGATTCATTCCATTTCAGGTTCTTATCTACTCAGTTCAAAGAATGGAATCCTCTTTATTAAATATAGTATGTGGTAAACTCCCTTTAAAATCATTTCTACCCTAAATCTATCCATTGTCCCAGCTGTATATATGCACAAAGATGTGACCGGATATCAGTCACCTAACCTGGTGGATGCTTGCTGGGTGGTGGGATTTAGAGTTTCAGTCTCCTCTTCGGATTTTTCTGAGTTGCTTACTTTAAGAAAAAGTAATATGTGTAATTTCTCTAAAAAGCCATAAAGTCATTCCAAAATAATGAATATGTAAGTAAACAAATATGTCCGCCCATCTGTCCCCTTAACACAGCTGTTAACCAGGTGAGCGCTGAGCACTGTTGGCCATGGGAGCACCGAGGGTGGAGGGCCCGAGGACTGTGCAGCTTCAGATTATGTTCTGTATGTTAAACTCCTCTTTGCTTGTGGCTGGATTTTATTTCAACCCACTGGTCTACTTTCCTTTGGGTCCTAAGCTGTCCACCTGTGCTCCCCTACCATAAAGTACCAGGCTACTTTATCTTTCTCCCTGCCAGGTCACATGCGGAGGTCCTCACAGGCAAATATAAATTTTTACTGGAATAGTAGCCACCAGTAGAAAAAGTACTTTCTGTTCCCAATTAATGCTGTTGTTTTGTTTTGTTTTGTTTTGTTTTTGAAGCAAAATGTGCCCTTTATCAAACTTCCACTTCAAACCACAGGGAGGGACGAGGGGAAACTTTTGCCTCACTGCCTAAGATAAGGTGCTTGCTATATTGTGCAAAAAATTTAATTAGGCAAACCGAGACAATTGGAACTGGGTGCTACCCTAAAGAGAAAAGGAAATTAACTTCTGCCTGCCACAGCTGGGGCCCAAGGTCATGTTCAATTGTGTTCTGATCAGATGGCTATTTCCTGATGGAACATGCGTCAGTTCATAAACACTTTCTACATGGAGGACATATGCTCCTCCTACGGGTCTTGGCCACTCTCTTCTTCTGCAGTGTTTGGTAGGGAGGGGCACATTTCTCACATACCTTCACCAGATCACAGTTTTTCTGGGAGCAAAGCCAAGTGCTTCCAACCATTGGGAGCTGGCCCAAGAAGAGATGTTCTGTGAATTTCTGCTCTTTGATTGGGCAATCTCAGAAAGTTGGTTGGAAGAGTATGAGGAGGGAGGTGGTTGAATTGCAGTCACCCGATTGATTTCTTCACCATCTACGTTAAACAAAGGGTTTGTGTTTGCAGTTCGCTCCTGATCAAGTTGAGTGACTCAGGAAAACCATCTGACTAAATCCTGTTGTAATAGCTGATCCTCTGAGCCCCGTTTGATCTTCATTTTCCACAAAGTTTGCTACCTACAACCTCATGGCTGTGCAGAAAGAAGTTACACAAAAACCAATGTTCGCTTTGAAAAAGGTTTTGATTCTAAGCTAAGTCCTTTGAACTTGGCCATCTAGGAAGCTTTCTCAGCCATTATAATGAAGTGTTTCAAAGGCACTCCAAAGAGACATGACAAGGGCTTTCTTTTTAATATGGTTCTTTATTCAAATGTCTAAGTCCATCTGGTCAAGGAGGGCTGCTCTGCGTCCAGCCCTGGACTAGGCAGCATATAGAGGGAGGCGGAGATGAAAGAAGGTGATGAAGATGAACCTCTGCGGCCCAGGAGTGTATAGTCTAGTTAGGGATGTAACATTCTTTATCAACAGAGAGGCAGGAATAGTCAAGAGTGTGGCTCTCCAGAATTGTTGTAGTCAGTATTCTCCAGAGAAACAGAACTAATAGTGTGTATATGCATATGGTGTGATTTACACAATGCCCTGTCTATCTTCTCACTGACTATTAGCGACTGCATCTTACACACCATTCATCCTCCAGTGCCCAGCACAGGTCTTGGCAAATCATAGGTGTAGCACAGATCCGTAGCTGTTTCCTTGCCCCCCACCCTGCCCCACCAATCAGTTCTCCCCTTCTTCTGTACTAACGGAACCATTAACTTTTAGCTGGATGTATGGTTGCCAAGAATAATAGAGGACAGTTATTGTAAGGAATTGGGTCACTCAATTATGGAAGCTGAGAAGTCCCAAGATCTGCAGTTGGCAAGTTGGAGACCCAGGAGAGCCAGTGGCATAGTTCCAGTCCAAGTCCAAAGGCCTGAGAACGAGAAGAGCCAATGGTATAAGTTCTAGTCTGAAAACTAGCATGCTTGAGGCTCAAGAAGTACCGATATTTTATTTTGAGTCCAAAGGCAGGAAAAACTGACATTCCAGTTTAATGGTCAGGCAGGAGCAGTGCCCTCTTACTCAGCTTTTTTGTTCTTTAGGTCTTCAACTGATTGGATGAGGCCCACTTACCTTAGGGAGGGCAATCTGCTTTACTCAGTCTACCCATCCAAATGTTAACCTCATTTAGAAACAGGAATGATGTTTGACCTAATGTCTGCTCTTCCTGTGGCCCAGACAAGTTGACACACAAAATAACCATCATAGTGGGGTTATCTATTTTAAAGAAAGGATGTCCTCCTTTCTTCTCTTCAACAGATCAATCCTAAGCATATAATTTTAGCTATTATAATCCAGATCCAGAATAAGAATTTATTTCTCACATAACAGTCCCTTTGAGAGCAGTCTGGAGCTCCACAGTGCCTGGAATCCAGGACCTTCTGTTTTGTTGCTCCACAAACCCTAGGTGCTGTCCTTGCCTCTGTGGCCCATATGGCTCACCCCATCAGAATTCACACAGGAGGGAAATGGAAAATTGCACCACTGGAAGTTTATGAGTCATATGTATCACTTCTATCATATCCTTTTGGCCAGAACTGAGTCATATGGCCCCGCTTCACTGCAAAGTATACTGGGAAATACAGTTTTTACTCTTAGCAACTATGGATCCAGCTAAAAATGAATGGTTCTGTTACTAGAACCACTGGAGTGCAGGAAGTGACAGACAGGGTTCTTTGCTACAACTGTGGTTGCTGCGGCCTGTGCTAGGCACTGGAGATAGAGTGAAGTGTGAGATGCAGTCCTGCCAGTGGTCAATGGGGAGATAGGGTACTTGTTATCCCACTGTGTCATGAGTCCTAACACTGGGGTAAACCGAGGCAGCCAAGCTAGAACAGGACTATGGAAGAAGCCTTCCCAGTGAGCTTCTGTAAATCATTTTAAAGAACAACTGTATTTGGCCCAGTGGATTGAGAGTCCATTTACTTAAACTCCCATTTCAGCTGGACCTGTGCTTTCCCTTTTTTGGCAGTCAAACTGAATTCAGAAGTTGAGGTTCAGATTTTTGTACTTAATGTCAAATAGGGAGGCCCAAAGTATTCCTGGAAGCATGTATTCAAAACAAGTAGGACTCCTTCCCTTTTCTGTGTCCTTCTCTCTCTTCTTTCTGCCTCCTCCCATCCCTTTAGTCTAGGGTTGAGGAGTTCCACAGTCCTGGTAGGAATGCGGGCATCTTTCTGAGCCTCGTTACCCTGTACATGCAGAACCCTTGCAGGCTTTGTGCAAATCTCCTTTAAAGGGTTTTGGGGGGTTGGGGGAGGAGTGGTGTACAGAGAGCTCTTATGTAAGATGGTAAACAGCAAACGGACGTGCCATTTTCCATTAGCCAGAGAGGCATTTTATTTCCACTAGGAATGGAGCAGACGTGAAAGCAATTAGTGTTAGTGGGTTTACAGTGATGTCCCTGGAGCCAGCAAAATCCCAGGGCCAGATGTCTGTTCTTTACTTGTTCAAAGAACATTTGTGAGTTATTCCACCCCTGCCCATCCCACCTCCTGCCAAAAAGAACCAAAATACCACAGTTAAGGGAACAGAATATTCACTGAATAACAGAGGCAGGAGGCCTGTTCTTTGGAGATGGAAAAGGCTGCCTCAGAAGTTGGGAGCAGCATGAAAAATCCTCCCCAGCCTCCTGCTGCCCCAGGACCCTGCAGGCCACACTGTGAGTTGGGGCTAGGGCTTGCAGCAGAGATAATATTAGGAACGGTGATCTGTCAACCCATCTCTACTCTTTGTTCCCTTTTCTTCAGCCCTGTCCTATTTCACCCCTAATACATGTGGAGTAGGAGAAACAGAATTAAAAGCCCAGAATATCCACTCATCCGCATCTACACTGGTATAATGCAACCTCAGTTCTACCCAGTCTCAAGCTTCAAAGTGACCTGTCACCACCATAACCAGCGAAGCTTCAGAATCTGCCACACCAGGAGTTTTCAGTGTAGATGTTCTTTTCCTGTATAACCTCACTCTTCCTTTAAAATCTTTCCTTGCCTTGTTTGTCATCGGTTGTCTGTATCTGCACTGTCCATCCAGTTCAGGAGCCATGAGCCACCCATGACAGTAAGCACTGAAATGTAGCCATTCCCACTGCCATGTCCTGTGAGTATAAAATACACACTGGATCTCAAAGACTTAGCATGAAAGAATAATATAAAATATCTCAGGTATTATACTGTATGTTGATAATATTTTGGATATACTGGGTTACATAAAATACTTTTTTCATGTGGGTATTAGAAAATTTAAAATTACACATGTGGCTTGCATTCGTAGCTTACTTTTGTTGGGACAGTGCTGGTCTATGTTATCACTTAAAGTCTTCTTTTAGAGCTGTATATTTAAAATTATTGGAAATATTTAAAAGGATTTTAAAAACCTTTTACAACTTGAAAAGTCTTCAAGAGAAAAGAAGAGGCTTTCCAAGCCTTTGTAAGAAGAAAGTTGGGTAGCCAACAAAGAGATTGTATAGAATTTGAGACAGCCTAGAAACGTAATCACCCTCAGGAACCAGACGATGATGTAAACAAATGAGATGCCTGAGGTTGTACAACAGGGGTGGCGGGGCTGGTGTTTCTCTGGGATGAGGTGCCCTGTATAAAGGCACCCACATTCAGTATTGTTAAAATGCTGGGGGCTCCATGAGCAATGTCTTCCGATGGAATTTGGCTCAGAGGACTCCAGTATGCTACTTCTGGGACCTTCAAATCTCTAAAAGAGATTGTTTTACACTTACAGACTTCATGAAAACTACCCTTTGCAGACTATTGAAACCAAGCTCTGTTAATTAGAATTTCTTTTTTAAATCTTGAAATGGCACTAGTTTGAATTTTGTACCCAAGTTTACACATAGGCTCCCTCTGTAGCCTACATTTTTTAAAAAAACTAAGAACATGGCTAACAATGAACTCATATTGCCCGAGTTCGTATTCTGCGAGATGCCAAGATATATGGTCTCTTATAGTTGTGAGTTTGATTGTATCTTCATTTTCACTGAGACTTAGGGAAAGTAAGCCACCCACTTGGCTATAGCAAGAAAGTGGCAGAACTTTCTGTGCTGGTGGTACTCTCGCAAACATGGTGAACTTTGTTAAAACCTGCCAGACTTTCTGTAAGAAGTGTGGCTGGCATCAACCCCACAAAGTGACACAGTACAAGAAGGGCAAGGGTCCTCTGTCTGCGCAGGAAGCAGAGTGGCTATGGTGGGCAGACTAAGCCCATTTTTTGCAAAAAGGCTAACGCTGCAAAGACGATTGTGCTGAGGCGTGAATGCACCGAGCGCAACGGCAGGTCTAAGAGAATGCTGGCTGTTAGGACATGTAAGCATTCTGAACTGGGAGGAGATGAGAAGAGAAATGGCCAAGTGATCCAGTTCCAGGCTTCATCTTTTGTTTTATTATGTGGCAATGAAATTCTGAGGATATGATCGCTCCAAAAAAAAAAAAAAAAGAAAAGATAGTAGCAGAACTAAGGTTCAGGCCCATGTATTTTGGATGCTACTGTCATAATCTACCAACAAAAGATCTCAAAGTTTTACTCCTATGTTTCCTTCTAAAAGTTTTATAGTTTTAGCTCTTACATTTGGGACTTTGATCCATTTTGAGTTATGGCATGAGGTAAAGTTTCAACTTCATTCTTTTGCATGTGGCTATCCAGTTGTCCAAGCATTACTTGTTGAAAAAACTATTCTTTCCCCGTTGAATGGTCTTGGCACCCTTTTTGAAAATCAATTAACCATAAGTGTGAGGGCTTATTTCTGAATTCTCTATTCTATGTCATTGATTTATTTGTCCATTCTTGTCTCAGCACCACACCATCTTGATTACAGTAGCCTTGTGGTAAGTTTGAAATCACAAAGTGTAAGTCTTCCAACTTGATTATCTTTCAATATTGTTTTTTGCTATTCTGGGTGCCTTGCAGTTCCGTATGAATTGTAGCATCAGCTTCTAATTGTACAACAACAAAAAAGGCATCTGGAATTTTGATGGGAATGTCATCAAATCTGTAGATCAATTTGCATAGTGTTGCATCTTAATAATGTTAACTCTTCTGATCCAAGGACACAGGATGTCTTTCCAGTTATGTTAGTCTTCTCTACTTTCTTTCAGCAATTTCTTGTTTAGTTTTTAGAGTACAAATTCTACATTTCTTAAATTTATTCCTAAGTACTTTATGCTTTTTGATGTTGTTAGATAGAGACTTATTTTCCTCACTTAATTTTCAAATTGTTCATTTTTTTATCCAAAATACTTACATGACATTCCATCTGTAAGTACCTATGCTACCATCTGTTAGTTTCTTTCTTTCCTCCCTCCCTTTCCCTCTCTCTCAACCTCTCTCCCTCCCTTCCCAATTAGCTACTGTGCCACTATCGGACCCATAACAATGAACAAGAATCCTCTGTTCTCATCTACTATACAATCCAGATTCAGATGTCTTTGACCATCTGTCGAAGATGTCTGATACCTTCTCGTGGTTGGCCTTCTCAAATCAAGATCCAAAGAGCCCTTCCCTTATAAATAGCAATGATATCTCTCAAGTCTTCTTCACTTTCTAGCCCCTCTTTTCTCTCTTTCATGTATTGAGGATTTAAATTTATATTATCCAGGCACAGTGCATCTCTAACCTCATGCAAGGCTAACATCTAGAGTCAGACAGTCCTCATTAAGTGAGCCTCAGATCCCTCTCACCTCATTTCATTCAGAGGAATTGGGGACATGAAATTGTTTCTTCCAGCAGAAGAGCCATTGGTCTCTACGAGTGTGTGATGCTGCTGTTGGCTCTCCAAGCATCTGTTGAGGAGAGATAATCCTTGCTGAAGATATTGAACAGAACACCATTGTTGAGTGTCAATGACTAATTGTTATAAGGAGTGACAGAGAGGGCTCTTGCTCATCTCATTTTACTTAATAGGGTGGAGAACTAGATCCCCCAGCCCCTCAGAAGAGTTTCTCACTCTGTGCCTCTCGTGCCCCAACTTCTCATCCCTGCTCCCCAATCACCAGATATGCCTTTTCTCTCTGTTCTTCCAAGGTTCTTACCCCATTCCCTTTATTTAAATTGTCAATCTGGAAGTGAGGCAGAAGTCTGCAATTAGGGTCAAAGCAGGGCTTACAAGTGAAAACAATCTTTAAGAGTTTTGACATGGCTCATGCCTAAAAACATCCCATCTTTGTGTTTTTTTTCCATTTGCAGCACTCTGTTCTAAATGTGTGTTCTTTTAAATATTACATACTGTGTATTACTCCCAGTGTATGTTTGTCTGCAGATGGGGTGGGAGGGGGCTGTTTAAAATATTTCCCCATCCAGTATGGCCAGGTGCTAACCTGTCTGCACAGAAGCCACCTCGAAGCTGGGGCACAGGGTCTTGGCTGCGTGGATGCCAACCCTTCGAGTGCTGGACCATAGGGAGGTGGGAGGGCTCTTGGGTAATGGGAGGATACCCGAGAACCTCGGGGTAGCACGTATTTACCAACTGGAAAATACAGGTTGTAATTGTTTTCCATCTCCAATGTGATTACATTCATTGTGTGCTGGCTGGGTATCGGCCCAGGGACTGTACACATTTCAGTGTAATAGTTTGAACTGTGTTTATTCTAGAGTTCCACCTTCCATCAAGTCTTTGCTCTCTCTCCAAATTAGCAGAAGGCTGGAGGTCTGCCCTTTTTAAAAGAAAAGTCAGTATTCCCATGGTTTCCTAGATATAAACCCTTCAGAATAAAACTCAGCTTCTCAGTGGGCATGTGAAGAACTGTGGAGGATTTTAGGAGAAAGAGAAACGATGTGCTGGCCTCCCCCGATGGGAGCGTGCCATCAAAGGCATCAGGTTGGTCTCTTTTTTCCTTTACATCACTGAAGTATAATTTACACATAATGGAATTCATTCACTTTAAGCGTATAGTTGAATGAGTTTTGGTAAGTGTATATGCCCATGTAACACCGCCCAATCTCAGGATATAGACTTTCTCCATCACTCCAGAGCGTTTCCTGAGTGACTTTGTGGTTTATGTTTCACTCTCTCTGCCCCAGCTCCAGTCCAGGTACCCACCGATGTGCCTTTTGTCATGATAGCCTACTTCTGTTTATTTTACAGTTTCATTTGTGAATGGTCCTATAGTGTAATATGCACTCCTTCACAGCTGGCTTCTTTCACTCAGCATAATATTTTTGAGATCACTCCATATTGCCACATATCTGATTGGTTTCTTTATTTTCATTGCTGAGTAGTAGCCTATTTTATGGATATACCATAATTTCTTTATCCATTCAGTTGCTAATGGACATTGGGTTGTCTCCAGTTTTGGCTTTCGTACATAAAACTGCTATGAACATTGATATTCAGGTTTGTTTTTATTTTTTTTTAACTATTGTTCAATTACATTTGTCTGCATTTTCTCCCCACCACTCCCCACCAGCCCAGCCAAACCCACCTCCCTCCCTTGCTTCCACCCTCCGCCTTGGTTTTGTCCATGTGTCCTTTATAGTAGTTCCTGTAAACCCTTCTCCCCACAGTCCCCTTCCCGCTCCTCTCTGGCTATTGTTAGATTGGTCTTAATTTCATTGTTTCTGGTTATATTTTGTTTGCTTTTTTCTTTTGTTGATTATGTTCCAGTTAAAGGTGAGATCATATGGTATTTGTGCTTCACTGCCTGGCTTATTTCACTTAGCATAATGCTCTTCAGTTCCATCCATGCTGTCGCAAAGGTAGGAGCTCCTTCTTTCTCTCTGCTGTGTAGAATTACACTGTGTAAATGTACCATAGGTTTTTGACCCATTCATTTACTGATGGGCACTTAGGTTGCTTCCAGTACTTGGCTATTGTGAATTATGCTGCTATGAACAATGGAGTGCATATTCTTTTGGATTGGTGTTTCAGGGTTCTTAGGGTATAATCCTAGCAGTGGAATTGCCAGGTCAAAAGGCAGATCCATTTTTAGTTTTCTGTGATGTTCATGTCTTTTGGTTGATACATGTTTTCACTTCTCTTTAGTACATTTCTAGGAATGGAATTTCTGGGCTTTGGATAGATATATGTTTTACATTATTAAAAATATACATGTTTCCAAAAATGCTTGTCCAGCCCTTCTCTTTCAAATGCCCAGCATCACTGTTAACTAGCTCATGCTTTATGCTAGAAGAAATAAAGAGCATAAGTAGAATGAGCTGGTGTCCATGACATCTTAATCAATGGAGAAGCTTCCAGTTCCTAGAAACATACATTCCAAGACTGAATCATGAAGAAACAGAAAATCTGAACAGACTGATTATAACCAATAAAATTGATTCAGTAATCAAAAAACACCCAACAAACAAAAGTCCTGGACCGGATGGCTTAATAGGTGAATTTTACCAGACTTTCAAAGAACAACTAACAGCTATTCTTCTCAAGCTATTCCAGAAAATTCAAGAGGAGGGAAGACTTCCAAGCTCATTTTACATAATCAGCATTGTCCTGACTCCAAAACCTGATAAAGACATTTCAAAAAGAAAAGAAAAGAAAAATATAGGCCCAGATCCCTGATGAACAAATATGCAAAAATCCTCAACAAAATATTAACAAACCAAATTCAGTAATACATTCAAAAGGTCATACACCATGATCAAGTGGGATTTACCCCTGAGAAGCAACATTGGTTCAATATCTGCAAATCAGTTACCATGACATACCATGTAAACAAAGTGAAGGATAAAAACCATACAAGTCAACACCCCAAAAAACAAACAGTGTAATTTAAAAATGGGCAGAGGACCTGAATAGACACTTCTCTAAAGAGGACATACAGCTATCCAATAGACACATATGAAAAGATGCTGAATATCACTAATATCCTCAGAGAAATGCAAATTAAAACCACACTGGGATATCACCTCACACCTGTCAGAATGGATATCGTCAATAAATTAACAAATAAGTGTTGGCAAGGATGTGGAGAAAAGGGAACCCTTGTGCACTGTTGGTGGGAATGCAGACTGCTGCAGCCATTGTAGAAAACTTTGTAAAGGTTCCTGAAAAAAATTAAAAATGAAGCAATTCTACTTGTGGGTATAATACCTAAGAAAACCCAAAACACTAATTTGAAAAGATATATGCACCCCTATGTTCATTGCAGCATTATTTACAATAGCTGAAATATGGAAGCAACCCAAGTGCCCAACAATAGATGAATGCATAAAAAAAGCTGTGGTACATATATACAATGGAATATAGCTTGGCCATAAAAGAAATCATTTGAGACCACATGCATGTACCTAGAGGATATTGTGCTAAGTGAAATAAGTTAGACAGAGAAAGACAAATACCATGTGATTTCACTTACATGTGGGATCTAAAGAATAAACAAAACTGAAACAGACTCATAGATGCAGAGAACAGACTGACGACTGCCAGATGGAAGGGTGGTGGGAGACTGGGTGAAAAAGGCGAGGTGATTGGGAAGTACAGGTTGGTAGTTACAACATAGTCATGGGGATGTAAAGCACAGCCTAGGGAACATAGTCAATAATATTGCAATAACTATGTATGTTGCCAGGCAAGTACTTGAATTATTGGGGAAATCACTTTGTAAATTATATAATTGTCTAACCACTATGCTGTACATCTGGAACTAATACAAAATAATATTAAATGTCAACTGTAATTGAAAGGTAAAATTTTAAAAAATAGAAGGGCTTCCAAAAATGACTCAGAACCTCCATATGACCCTTGAGGAGGCAGAACCGGTGGCTGAGAGGGGCTCACTGCTCAACAGAGCTGTGTTCTGCCTCTAGGCCCTGGGATCCTGAATGACTTTCTTTCTGAGTGCAGGGAAGCCTGTTCATCAAAACTAGTATGAGTTCTCATTTGCACTGTACAGACAAGGGAACCGAGGCCCAGAGAAGTGACTAACATAATGTATATGTAAAAGGCATACAGGGTCCAGCGTAAGTAAGGCCTGCTGTAGTGTGGTAGGTAGGGTAATAACGGGGATGTAATAATTTATAGTTTAACTTGAACATTTTACCTAAAATGTCATATGGTGTGCTGGAGTGTGATATTGTTATGTTACAGGATTACCTACTTATGATTTTGTGATAAAAGATTTTTGTAATAATAGGGCGTTATTTTTGCCAGATCCTGTATATTTTGTTATATATCTTTACGTTATATAAAATCATGTGATATATTATATATTGCATATACTATATGTCATTTATACTACATATTATGTAACATAATATACAACAATATAGTAACTAACATACAGCTAGTCGCTTGCCAGCTGTGCTAGGAGTTCAGCCCAGTTGGGAAGGCTCCACCACTGGCACTTTCCCCTCAGCCAGGCTTCTCACACTTTCTTTTGAAATATTTGTTAAGAACAGAGAAAAGGGAATGCATACTTTGGGAGACAGAGGGAGTATAACATGGCCTGTAGTCAGAAATTTCTTCTAAAAATAAATATAATATTTGTACTTGGTTCCAAATGGACCTGTTCACTTTAATATAAAATATATTTAATACAAAAATGTTCACTCCCCAAATGGTCAGGTCAAAGGACACCCCTGGGAGATGCCATGCCAGCCAAGTGTCCTTCCTGGCACACCTGCTGTGGGACAGGGACACCACCATGTTTCTCAGAACTCTGGATTGCATTGGTGTCTGGCCCAATATATTTCTTGTTCCCACCTGCCCTCCTGTTTTGCATTGGCTTCCAGTAGGGAAGCAGATGGAGGCAGTGTTTGCCCTGCCCGGAGGTAACCGGGCCCTCCGACTTCCCTGCAGTTCACCTCTGGGTTTTATGATACGACTCTGGTTCCATCCCTTTGGGATATGACCAAGGCTGCCCAAGAGGATAATCCAGGATGATCTTTCCATCTCTAGATCCTTAACATAATCACATCTGCAAAGTCTCTTTTGCCATCATATAAGGGAACTTCCACCAGTTCTGGGATTAGGATGTTGACATTCAGCCTGTCACACCAGGGGACACAGAATCTTTGGCACCAACTTCTGGGAAAGGCTACCTGTCTTGTAGGTGACAGTGCTGCCACCATAGCTCTCAGATGCTCATAGCTCAGTGTGGTGCTCACTTTGAGAGCTGCATTTGAAAGTCTGTGAGCACTCAGACTTGAATTCAAATTCTGAGTCAGTTGTTTGCTCTGTGACCTCTCACCGGTTAAATGTATCATCTCTGAGCCTCAGTTTCCTCATCTAAAATGGAGGCAGTAATCCAACTTTGCAGAGAAGATTGAAGCATCTAGCATGTGGTCGGCAAACAGTAGGTGCCCGATAAATGATGCCTATAATTATTTGGGGCATTTCTAGTGAGCCACATTGAAGTAGGACTGACACTGTTCCTTAGCTTAGTTTGCATGTTTGGTGGCTTCACGAGTACTTCTATGGTTATAAAGACAAACTAAACACATAAATGCTGTTCCTCAAGCTCCCAAATTCTAAAACCCACTGCTGCAAACTTAGGGCATTCAGTAGTGACATCCTAGGATTACCTTCCTGCATTCCCCTCTGCCTGCCCCTTGCCCACCTCAGGCTCAGTGGCTGGCATGTTTAGTCCCAAGGTTAGATGTCTCTGAAATGAGCAACCCCCAGCCTGGACCTGGAATTGCCCCAGGCCCCTGGACCAGAAATATGCAAGCCTGAGTAGGACCTACCCCAGGAGGGTCCCCAGCTTTCTTTGCTCATGGCTGGGAACTAACTCAGGTAGGAGTAGTCGGTGTTTATGCCAAGGAAGTTTACTTTTTTTGCAGAAACAGAAACCATAGAGCTCATGAAGCCTCCCCTGTGATGGCTTTGGGGTCCTTATCTCAAGTGGAAGGGGCTAACACTTATGGGTGAGTATGGGCACCCAGTTGCTTTACACAAGTTATCTTTATTCGTTCCTCAGCATACTGCTCATGTGTTAATGATGAGGAATCTAAAGCCCCGAGAGGTTAACTCTCTTATCTGTGTTGGCACAGCTGTTAGGGGCAGCTCTGGCATCTGTCCAACTTCTAAGCCAACTAGCGCACGAGATTGCAATATCTGAATTTCTGGACAATTCATCAATCTATTGTATTACAAGAATGGAAAAACAAGAGCTCCCTATCAGAGGCAAGACCATGATCTATGTGCTTTATCGGGTGATTTATAGGCTTGTTGTTGCGGACCCAGCGACTCCTGGCAGAGAGCCACTGCCGTCCTGCTGTTGGGTATGCCTGTGCCTTGCTTAGCCTCTCCTCCTTGAAACTTAGACCCCCACATCCACCCAAAGGCATTGTCAGGTTTATTTTGTCTTTGAATAAAAATTGTAGTCATATCTATTCATTTGTGAATTGGTAAAGTTACTCAATTGGCAATTCAAAAAGTACAGACGCAGACACAGTGAAAATGCCCTTGTCCTTTGCCCCCACTTTCTTTCCCAGAGACAACCGATGTCATTGGTTATCAGTGTTCCCTTCCAGAGAATTATACATAAATCCAAGCAAATGAACACTTATGCTCTTCTTTCTATGCCATACATGTTATTCTGCATCTTGCCCTTTCTGTTTAATTTTCCACATCAGCTATGAAGCACATTCTTATTTTTGATGTGAAATATAAAATTTATATAAAGTCACAAAAACGGTAATGTGTAGTGACAAAGCAAATCTTTCAAAAACAGGCTACATATTTATCAGTTAGCTAGCTAGCAAAATACCTTTAAATTCTTTCTTTAAGAAATTGGTCAAGAAAAAAAGAAATTGACAAAGTTAAAAAAATGTACTATTTTGTAGAGTTTGGATTAATTGAATAAATAGTTACTTCCCACCACAACTTATTTTCAATCAATTTTTTGTTTAATTTGGAAACTCAAGCACTGGTTGGCATTATTAAAAAGACATACTTCAGTAAATTGTCAACATACATTTGCTGCTGCCAATGCTATGCCAATAGGAGTTCCTAACCTGGGGTGCAGTAAATGGAGAAACTTTATTTAGATTAAGAGTTTACGAACCAGGGAGATAGACCCTCCCCTGGAAACTGTAAGTGTGCTGCTCTGAAACAAAGGGGAGACCTGCTTACATAGCCAAAGTGCCTGTTCAGGTCCCTCATTGGTCCATTTTTTATGGAAATGAGGAGTCCAAATTTACACTGTTTGGTCCAAACAGCACAGTCCTGACTGATTGGAATCACATTATGATTGGTCATTATGGAGCCACTGTCATTGGTAATGATGCAAGTGAGGATAGAGCTGCAGAGCCCCAATGGGACAGGGCAGGTCTCAGCCCACTGGTTGAAATATGATTCTAGAAACTCATTCATAAGGGTTGGCTCAGCCAGTGCAAACACAGGGCAGGAGGCTTGACATATCAGTATATGAGGTCTGTCCAGAAAAAGTCCAACCATTATTAATATGATGAGAATAGTTTGTGCGATATCGATGTAACCTGGCAGCCAAGGCAAGTGGACTGGAACGCGCATGCATGAACAATGACAACTTCACTGGGGATGGTAGATGCCATTGAGTGAGCATGTGTACTGTGTGGCTGTTACATTCAAAATGACTGAGCAAGTAGAGCAACAAACCTGCACCTAATGTTGCATTAAGCTTGAACATTCCTCCACGGAAACTATTCAGGTTATTCAGAAGGCTGCAGCTGTGGGCAACTGCTGATTGGCAGCTTCATCACAACAATGTGCACAGTCATGCATCATGTTTCATGCAGTTTTTCAATGAAACATCAAATTACCCAGGTGACTCAGTCCCGCTACAACCCAGATTTGGCACACTGCTACTTCTGGCTTTTCCCAAAACTAAAAGCACCTTTGAAAGGAAAGAGATTTCAAGCCATCAGTGAGATTCAGGAAAATACAACAGGGCAGCTGATGGCAATTGGGAGAACTGTGTGAGGTCCCAAGGTGCCTACTTTGAAGGGCACTGAGGTGTCATTGTTTATATACAATGTTTCTTGTATCTTTAATAAACGTCTCTATTTTTCATAGCACACGGCTGGATACTTCATGGACAGACCCTGTATTCTTTCTTGGGTTCACAGAGATTTGGTGTCACCATATTCCAGATAAACAAGAGAGAAGGGACACTGTTCTTTATGGGACCCCATCGCTTCACCTCGCATGGAGCGCCCTAGCGCTGTGCTGCTGCAGCACACCACTGGACCGGCCCACGGGTGCGTTTCCACAAGGAGAGAGAGCCTGGGAATGCTACCACAAAAAGCCTTTGTCACTTCTCACTTCTTCCCTGGAAAGCTGCCTGACTTCTTTGCTCTTATCACCCACCTCATCTGTTCACCCCTTTTCCCCAGTATGAGAGGACAAGAGTCAGTTATCTGAGAGGACTCAGGGGCAAACCACACTAACCAGAAGAAGCAATTATATTTTTTTGAGTTTTTTAAATTATATTTTATCAATTATGCTATTATAGTTGTCCCATTTTTTCCCCTCTTATCCCCTTTCACAAGTGCCCCCTACTCCCTCAGGCAATCCCCCCACCATTGTTTATGTCCATGGGTCATGTGTGTAAGTTCTTTGGCTGCTCCATATCCTATACTGTACTGTACTTCCCCATGGCTATTCTGTGACTATCAATTAGTACTTCTTAATCCCCTCACCTCTTCTTCACTCATTCCTCCAAAACACCCTCCCATCTGGCTACCATCGAAATGCTCACTGTATCTATGATTCTGTCTCTGTTCTTATTTGCTGAGTTTTTTGGGTTCAATTGTTGATAGGTTTGTATTTATTGCCATTTTATTGTTCATAGTTTTGATCTGCTTCTTTTTATTAAGTGGGACCCTTTAACATTTCATATAATAATAGGTTGGTGATGACGAACTCCTTTAGTTTTTTCTTGTCTGGGAAGCTCTTTATCTGCCCTTCAATTCTAAATGATAGCTTTGCTGGGTAGAGCAGTCTTGACTGTAGGTCCCTGCTTTTCATCACTTTAAATATTTCTTGTCAATCCCTTCTAGCCTGCAAAGTTTCATTTGAGGAATCAGCTGACAATCCCCTGTTGTTAACTACTGCTTTTCTCTTGCTGCTTTTAAGATTCTCTCTTTATCTTTAACCGTTGGCATTTTAATTATGATGTGTCTTGGTGTGGGCCTCATTACATCCATCTTGTTTGGGACTCTGTGCTTCTTGGATTTAACATGTCTATTTCCTTCACCAAATTAGGGGAGTTTTCTTTCATTATTTTTTCAAATAGATTTCCAATTTCTTGCTCTTTCCCTTCTCCTTCTAGCACCCCATGACATGAATTTTGAACCACTTGAAGTTGTCCCAGAAACTGCTTAACACTATTTTTATTTTTTTGGATTCTTTTTTCTTCTTCTTGTTCTGATTGGTTGGTTTTTGCTTCCTTATTTTCCACATCATTGATATGACTCTTGGCTTCATCCATTCTACTGTTGTTTCCCTGTAAATTGTTCTTTATTTCAAGTAGTGTGTCCTTCATTTCTGACTGAATCTTTTTTATGCTGTTGAGGTCCTCACTAAGTTCCTTGAGCATCCTTTTAACCAGTGTTTTCAGCTCTGCATCTGATAGGTTGCTTATCTTCATTTTGTTTAGTTCTTTTTCTGGAGTTTTGATCTGTTCTTTCATTTGGGCCATGTTTCTTAGTCTCCTCATTTTGGCAGCCTCCCTGTGTTTGTTTCTATGTATTAGGTAGAGCTGCTATGAGTCCATATCTTGGTAGTGTGGCCTAATGTAGTAGGTGTCATGTAAGGACCAGTGGCACAGCCTCTCCTGTCACCCAACCTGGGTACTTAAGGTGTGCCCTTAGTATGGGCTGAGTACACTCTCCTCTTGCAGTTGAGCCTTGATTGCTGTTGGCAGGTCAATGGGAGGGATTTACACAGGCCAGTCAGCTGTAAGGACTGGCTGTGACCACTGACCACCAACCTCCACCCTCAGTGGAGGATCAGATGTCCAGGGACCGGGTTGTGGTGCTCCACCATGGTTTGTAACTGTCTACTGGGTGTGCAGACTCTGGGATTTAATGAGTGGTACAGGCCAAGGTTAGCCACTACCTATGTTCTGCCTGGGGCCACCCAGCATGAACCAGAAAGCAGTCTTTGTAGTTCATGCTGACTGGTACTTGTGCTGGACTTGGAGATTCCCAAGTGAAGCCAAGCTGTGATCCTAGGCTGCCTGATGCTAGTGCTGGGCCTGGGGCCACTTAGCAAGAGGTATTGGGGCTGGAGGCTCGCTCAGGCTGGCTGTTGCTTGTTTGAGAGGATTTATGAAGATGTGAAACGTGTGCCAAGGTGAGCCATTCATATAGAAAAGCTACCCTAAACAGCTTGGGTGGGCCCATGAGTTGGGTGGTGCTGAGCCTCAGGGAATCACAAGAGCAGGGCAAACCATGTTAGCCAGGTTGATGGAGTCGTACATATGGCACCTGCCTGCTGGCTCTGTGTTGTACAAGGAGGTGAGCCATGTTTATCTACACCTCTATCTTGACCAGAAATCAAGAAGTAATTCTTTTTTTTTCTTTTTAAAGATTTTATTTATTTTTAGAGAGAGGGGGAAGGAGGGAGAAAGAGAGGGAGAGAAACATCAATGTGTGATTGCCTCTCGCATGCCCCCTACTGGGGACCTCACCCGCAATCCATGCATGTGCCCTGGCAGGGAATCAAACCAGTGACACTTTGATTCGCACACTGGCACTCAATGCACTGAGCCACACGAGCCAGGGCTGGTTTTCTGTTGTTTGCCATATATCAGAGTTTCCTGACCAGTGTGCCCCAGACCAGCTTGAGCTGGGAGTCAGGTGTGCAGGGATTGATCCCAGTGTGGCCTGGCTGGCTGGTCTGGGGCATCAGGAAGCAATTCTTAATGAAGCAAGGAGATGTGGCAGCATTCGTGATAAGCAGAGCTGTTTTGCCTCACCAGAGTGGTCCCTGGTCTAACAAATTTTAGGACTCCAAGTAATTCCCCCAGATCCATGGGCAGAACTGTTCACCAACTATCTACTAAAAGTAACTGTTTATTTACCATTTTAAAGAAACAAACTGCACAATGTGCTCTGGTACAATAACATCATGACCATCAGTAGACATTGAGTGCTTGCTGTGTTCCAGACCCGTGCTAAGGTGGTTCTCACAACCCTCCAATGAAGTCGATGCTCTCTTATGATCTCATTTGACAGATAAAGAAACTGAGGCTCAGAAAGGTAAAGTCACTTATCCAAGTAGCTGGTAGAGCTTTGAAATTAGACTTTTTCCTTGGTCTGGCTCCCCTACCTGTGTCAATATTCTCTACTTAGCTTCGTTGGCACCATCAGAAAGTTCCAGCTAAGATTACTGAAATTTAAGTCCATTTCTAATCTTCTGCCTTCAAGGAAACAGAAAATCCAATGTTTATGTCTTTTGTAAAATTAGCTCTTTATATCCTTGAAAACCATAATTGAGTATCCTTTCAGCTTTCTCTCCTGTTTTTCTCTTTCCCTTGTTGTGAAAATTTTTAGCAACAAGGATTTATTGAGGATGATCATCCATTGTGCTAGGCTGTCAGAGGACACCAAGAAATAGATATGGCTCCTAATTGTTCTAAAGGGTTTCACCATCTGGTTAATAATAGCTAGCACCTATTACGTTCTTGCTATGCCAGGCACTGTGCTAAGTAGCTTATGTGCACTACTTCATTTAATCCTCACAACAACCTTTTGAGTAGATACTACTGTTATTTCTGTTTTATATAAACCAAAAATAAACTGAAGCCCAGAAGGTTTGGGGGAACTTGCTCACAGTTATAGAGCTCACAGTTGGTTGGGAGCTTCAATACTGCACATGAAAATATGACTAAGATTTCCAGATGTTACAGAATAAAGTCTCAGAAAGTTATAACTGACCCAGGCAGCAAGCGTTAGAAAAGGAGAGATACCCGAGGCTTGGAGCCCTCAGGAAAGATGTCTCAGAGGAGGTGGGACTTAAGTTGGACCTTGGAAAGGGTGTTGATACAGGGAGGGCTGGGGAGGAAGGGAGCAAACGTATGAGGTTGGGAAGGTGTCCAGTGAGGCTGAACCTGTTTGAACTTGAGGACTTAGCAGTGGGAAAGTAGAGAATCCCTTTGGAGAGGCAAATCATGGTGAAGGCATGGCAGTCTCAAGTGCCATAAGTTTCTAAACAGAAGGGGTGTGTGTATGTGTGTGTGTGTATTGATGTTTGGAAAAGATTAATAGTAAGACTGGAAAGGGGTGTTAGTTATTCTTTAAAGACACAGTATGACGCAGTATGGGCCTTTAGACTATTGATTGTATATTGGCAGTTGGCAAAAGCACCTCTATTTGAATTTCGCAATGAGTTGCTTACATGTCTAGTTGTTTACATGCTGAGATTTTTCTCTGAGCAGTTTACCATACCTCTTTTCTTCGTACTGACCAACTTGCAGGTGTGTGTGCAATGGAGAGTAGGTAGCATGTGCTCTCCAACATCCCCACCTTCCATGAATTGTAGCTTCTAGAACTGCTGAAGTGCTCTCCTTTCCTGAGGCCACATGGAGGGCCAGCTGGTGGCACCATAGATAGCCCCAATTTAGCAAAAGAGCCTCTCTGAGCCCCTCATCTCCTCCCTGCTCCTCCACCCCCAAAATAAATGAGAATTGGCTGTTTAGTGAGCAAGGCACCGTATGAAGAACACACATCATGGGATGTTATATTGGAGGCACCCTATAGAACATCTGGTGCAAAACAGGCTTTCCCTGTTCTCTTCAACATGCTTTAATCCAAAAGCATGGTCAGATAATTTGGGGATTGTTCCATGTTGTGGATTCCTTGGAGATGCATGTAAATGTTGATAGCTCGAGGAAATACCATGCTTACCATGCTTGCCAACCCAATTTATTGTTCGGTGCTGAAAATTGCTTTAGAAGTCATCAAAACAGGAACACATAGCCTCATACAAGATGAGGGTAATCACTGGCACGTCTAATCTCTCCTGGAACTGTGAGAAATTAGATCGAGGCAGGGAATGGGGATGAAACACAGAACTGAAACTCCTTAACATTTTTAACAAGCACTTGCCAAACGTCTTGAGCCTGGCCAGCACCCTTGCTTTGTGCCTGCACAGCAGTGAACACTCTGTAGAACTGATGCCCCTCAGAAGCAGGTTGGGATGTGCTGCTTTAGCCTCGTCCCCTCACTTTGCAGGCGAGAAAATAGGTAACGGCAGAGTTGGGACTGGGATGTGGGAATGGGAGGAAGGTGATCCCTGTCACCTTCCTCATGCCCACGTGCACTGATTCTCAGCCTCTAGTAGTAGAGGTATGTGTGGAGGTGACCACTGCCTGTGGGAAAGCACCACAGAGAGCAGCAGAATCTGCGGCCCGTGGGGGGAAGTGCTCTGCGGGGGGCTGATGCTCACTGGTGGAGCAGTGGATGGTGGCTGCTGAGAGCGGGTTCTGCCAGGTGAAAGATATTTCTGTGTCCCCCAAGGAGGACAAGGTACCTCTGCTGTCAGGCCAGGGGCACCTCCTTGAACCAGCTTTCCAGGCAGTGGCTCAGGGATTCACTGGGCATGCGTCCAGCATGGGTGCGGTGTAGGTTTCTTTGCCTATGTTTAAGAAAGGGCTTTAGGGGAACTGGAGACTCCCCGGGACTTTGAATGCAATGATGGTTCAGGATCTGGTAATAAAAGGAGAACAGAGGACCATGATAAGCAAAGCTGTGGTTGGAAAAAGGAAGGGCAATTGCCCAAACTCAAGGCCTAAGGTAACTGATAAGATAAAGATAACAGTCTTTAAACTGGTGCTGGAGGGGAAATGGGTATGAAAAGAGGTCTACAGGACCTGAGTCCTTTTCTCTGTGGAGCAGAGAGATGTCTGAGGAGAGAACAGTTAGTGACTTTATTCTTGTGCATTATTATTTATTGTTATAGGTTGTTATTTATTGTTTTTCTACTCTATGAGGGTTTAACTTGAACCAAGTCCCTTCTTTAGGCATTAAGCCCTTGAAGAGGGTTTTAGGGGCTGTGCTCCCCTATACTGCTCAATGCAATCCTTACGGCTCTTCCCCTTCCCCAACAGAAATGCACCTGTATACTTAAGGCGTTCAGTTGTTCAGTGAGCTAATAGAACAATTTGGCCAGTTTTACTCATAAAACCGTGATGACTGCTTAATCTTAAGGCACTGAAAGAACAGAAAATGATTCTGCCGTTTCCTTTCCTGGCCTAGCAGAAATGTAGGATGTGCGTTTTCTCTGGACCCCACGTCCCTCACTCCCTTTCCTGGCCTGAGCAGGAGCACCGCCATTCCTTGTTGCAGAATGGTTGGTCTTCACAGAAGGTTCCCACCATTACCACTTGCCAGTTCTAAAGACAGTTCCATGAACATGGTTTCCAATGGCATTTGGGGGTTGCTGATACCATCTACAATTATTAGGACCAGAGCCTCGAGGGAGCAGGTGCCTGGGTGGATCCTCTCTTGCCAGTCCTGCGTTGAGATACTCACACAGAAGACTGTCACATGCCTGAGACTAGAATGTCAAGCTCTGGACGCACACTTCTCTGCTCTCCCTTGGCAGTGAGGTGCAGCTGCTACTAAGCAACAAGTTCACCTGACGCGCCCTGGTCAGCAAATGCAGAAGCAGGCCTGTAATTCCTCCTGGGGATTTCCAGCTGGAGACACCCAGGGCCCAGAGCTTGACCTCTGCTGCTGCTCCCCGGTCCGTCCCTCCCCTGCATGCTGAGAGCCCTGGAGAAGTGGGTCGGCCTTCGGAGACTAGAAAGAGTGATGGACATCAGTGACGTGACAACAGATTCAGCTTGAATTGAACAGAATCTCAACCTCATGGTCAGAGAAGTCTCCTAAGTCCAGAGAAGTCTGAAGTGATTTATACGTTCCAAACCCTTAAGAGGCAGTTAACTGTATTACTTTGCATCAGTGAGCTCAGGGTCGAGAAGGTGACACTGACCTCAGACCCCCAGCTGGTGGGACCTGGGAGCCAAAGCATCAGTCATCTCCCATGATCACTCACACCTCCCTGGGCCTCTGGGGGTCTTCAAGGGCTTCTTGTGGTTAGGTCCAGTCTTTTGTTATAAACTATGGATAAGTGTTAAAAAGTATCGACAGCAAATCAAGTACTATGTTGAGGGGAAATGAAAGTATTTACCAGTCAGTATAAGGTGACTCTTGCCTTTAAAGAACTTGTAATTATGGATGAGGGAAGGGAGTGCACAGAATGTTCTAGAACAGAAGTTCCCAAACATTCTGTATTTGTGGTGCCCTTAGTCATTTTTTTGTGGTGTTCCTAGGCCTAAAGAAGGACCTGGCAATTCCATTTAGTTAAGTAATATGTATTTAGATCCTAACAACATAAGAGATACTTGAAAAATAACACATAAATTGAAAGAATAAAAGCACGTGTATTTCCTTCTTCAATAATCAGGATGAGTTATAATGAGACATGTGTGCCCGTTGCACACCGAGAGCTTCCCAGACATTGGAATCAGGCAGAACACAACCAGCCTCATTTCCTAGGCAGCCATGATCTTTGTCTGGCACTTTGGTTTGTTTGTTTTGTTTATCACAAGCAAATGCCCAAAACTGAGCTTCGCAGAGATGGGATGTTATTGAAAGGAAGGCAGTGCACTCCAATATTGAAACTGAACTTCCTGCAGCTGGTAGTTCCTTTGGTGCCCCGTAGGTGCTGAGTACCACTGCGTTTCCACAAAAATGTGAAATACGCTGCAGCGCCCCTGGGAGTTCACTGTGGGGGCCCCGGATGCCTTGGGTGCTGGGCATCCAGGCTAGGGACCGAAGCTCTAAAGCACAGCAAAATCCAAGACCAGGAGAAGGCTGGGGCGCCCCTGTCCCATTTCTTCTCAAGTAGTCGCTTGATGAGTGTTTGTGGATCAAATCAAAGGTTACATGAAAATCTGTGATTGCAACTCGATTCCTTTGCAGTCATGTCTTACTGCCTGTGGAATTGCATTTAGAATTGCAACATACTGTTCAAGATGAGCCACAGATACAGAGAGCCAGAACATGTGGGTTTGAATCCCAGCTGTACTGCTTAGCTGGGGGTGACTTGGGGCATGGACTCTTGAGGGTCTGGCTTCATGGTTTGAGAAATGAGAACGACAGTGACTTCCCAGGATATTGGGAGCGTTCGGAAGTGCAACTGCACTCTGCCAGGTGCCTCAATCAGTAAGTGTTGGTTCTGTTACTCTTACTCCTGGGTGGGCATTGGAACTTCAGTGTGATGGAGCATGACAAGCTTTTGTCAGGAAGAGGTGTTAATTCGAGGAGTGTGGGTGTGGGCTGGGGTGGAGGACGGTACCCTGCCAAGAAGGAAAGGGATGAGCTACACTAAGGCCCCTTGGTGGAGGCCAGCCTCTCTGGTCGGAGGGCCTGAAAGGCTGCAGAACTGCTCACGGAGGGTGGAGACCAAACATACTGGCCCAGGTGCCCCAGCACCCCCGCCCTACTGTGAAAGAGAGCAAACCACGCCTGGGTCTCATCCTTGTTTGGTCTGTTTCTGGCACACCTTTAGGGCATCCACTGTGTCGGAGACATCTGGACTCTCCCCAAAGGCTCTGCCTGAGTCTTGTGCAAATCTGCTGAGTGACCAGGTGTTCCGGAGCCCCAGGCTGGACTTGTTCCTGTGCCGTGCCCACGCAGAGCCCTCTGCTGCAAGTCCGAGTCCCAGAGTCCCTTCCCTGCAGGAGCCCCGTCAGGATGGACAGTGATCCATGACTGCCGTGCAGGGGCTCTCTCCCCAAGAGCTCGGGGGCTCTCTCCCCAGGAGCCGGGGCCTTCAGAGCCTTCATCTCCTGGGCGCCAGTATCCTGGCCTCCTTCAGGGCCTCACAGTATAATGTGGAAGAGAAAGCATTGGGACTTGACCCCTAGTTCATTTCCTCACCTGTAAAATGGGGCTGCTGCCACCTGATGTCACCAAGTAGTCCATGGGCTTTCACCTGGTCTCGCTGGGGCAGCTGCAGGCTCAGGATGTCCAGTTTTCTGGGAGTTCCTGCCAACTATGTTTCTTCCTTTAAAAAGAGTTTGCATTGTTTGCAAATTGTTGCTCTCCAACCCCCCACCTTCCGGCCCCCCCCCAAAAAAAAACCCCTCCAAGAGTCAAGACTCCTCCTAGCCAGCAGCCTGGGGCAGTTTCCTGGGGCAGCTGCCTGGGGCAGTGTGACTGTACTCTCAGTGAGCAGTCTTCAGCCGTTCGGCCTGCATGGCCGGGCTTGCTCAAGTCTTCAATTAGCTCAGGACAGGCTGTTTGTCATCTGGTCCCAAGATGAAAAACTGAGCACTATCCCTTGAAGAGGAAAGGCTGGAGGAGGGAAGAAGTTGCTGGTTCTGAGCTGCTCAGGGAGGCCTGGATCTCTGCGTTCAGTCAGGTGCCTTGTAAGCTCCCCCTTCAGCACGCACAGGTCCCCCGCCCCCACCCCCCACCCCCTGCTGTTCCTGAGGTTCTGAGCTCTGTTGACAGTATCCTCACTGTAGTGATAGCACAGATGTGTCAAAACAGCAGAAGCAAGCAAGGGTGAGGTTTGGTTCTCAGGAAAGAGGTTCTAATTTTCAGCCTCCATCACTAACTGTGATTCAGTTGTTTACAAGACGCAGCTGATGAGGTGCTCAGCTGAACATCTCAGTCTGCCTTTGCCTCATGTTTGCCCAGCCTGGCCTCCCTCTTGCCATTCTATACAGCCAATAATGCAAGCAGAGGTCCTGCCTGGGTGTGTGTATACTTCCCTGCCCAGTACCCCTAGGCCCTGCATTTGTTTTCATTCACGAGAGACCACTGCAGTAGGGTTGGTGTTTTAGGTTGGTTGGTTCGTTTGTTTTGCTGCTGCATCTTTGCTGCTGCAGTAGCTTTGTTTTTGCTATAGGCTCATGTCTTCCAGCAGACTTCCTATACACTACTCATTTTGTGCTCTCAGCAGTCATACAGCTGGCAGGGCCAGAGATCAGCCCGTTTCGCAGGCAGATTTTGCACATTGAGTCAGTGGCAAAGCCACTTAGATCCCACTTTGAGTTCAAGTCTTGACAACTTTCCCACTCGCCATGCCGCCTTGCACTTACCTCCCTGGCCCCCCCACTTGTTTTGAATTCTGTAGCTCTAGGAGCTGACGTGGGCAGATTTTATCTGGATTTTTTTGGATCGTTACTGACTTCTGCAGACACTCTTGAGCGTGTTTCATGTGTCAGGACAGTAGTGATATGTCATTCCATCGTCAGAGTAGCCTCGGAAGGTGTTATTCCAATTTTATACATAAGTGATCTAAGCTTCCTCCATGCCAGACGGCTTAGGCCACACAGTTCTGAATGCTGGAATCAGAACGTCAGTCCACGTCCCCCACCCTCCATTCCACTTCCCTTTCAGTAAATCCTGCTGGACCTTGGCTGCCTTATTAATTAGGCACTCAGCTCAAATCAGTCTTTTCAGAAAGGGGTCCAGAAGCTTGTAAGCCTCCCGTCCTAGGGAAGCATTTTAATTGCCAACAGAAACTACCTGGCTGATTTTAGCAGAATGGAATTTTTTGAAAGGACATTAGTTCATCACAGAAATATTAGTCAGGCTAGGGAAGTGGACTTGGAAAACAAGAGGAACAAAGAAAGGTTTAGCAGCTGGAATCACAGTCCAGGTCTCACCAGGACATCTTGCTGACATGGACAGACCCTGTTGTGTGCGATGGGGCTGACACTGGGCCCCAGGGGCCATTGTTGGCATCGCCGCACCGCAGCCCTGGGAAACGGGGTGTTGCTGTCCCCTCTGCCAGCCTGGGTTCTCCACCTCCCTCTTTCCTTGTGTACCAGGCCCAGGGGGTATCTGCGTGCGGTGGGCCAAACCCAGGTGTGTGCCCCTGCCTTTGCTGCAAAGGCTGCTGGGAAAGCAAGCCCCGGGCCTGGCTTCCACAGTGGGAAGCAGCTCTCCCTCTCACTGAAACTCACATGGTGGGGAGTTTCCCAGATAGTACCAGGAGATTCAGGTGTTGCGTGGCCCCTGAAAATTACAAATCTACATTACCCCCCCCCACACACACACCCTAATTCCAGGTTACCACTGTGTTGCTCCCCATCACCACCTTCCCACCACTCCCCACACCTTATCACAGACTTGGCCTAAATTGTAGAGATGATATTGGTGCAAGTGCTTCGGGAAGTGAATTGTTACTAATTATCCTGGTAATCCAGGACCCCTGGATCTGGTTTGCCTTCTGGTTGTGGTTTATCGCTGTTGTCTGGCCAAATCTGCAATAACACTGTGCTTTTGAGTTGAAGATTGTCTCGCGGCTGATTTTTTTCCTCTGTTTCCAGCTGAGGGGGGAGCTTCGTTGTTTCTTTGTGAGGAAGCACTGCTCGAAGGGGCAGCTTTCCTTTCCTGGGCTCTGGTAGGGGAGGGGTGGCAGGCTTCCTGGGGGTTTTGCTGCTGGCACACTGCTTCCTAGAGGTGAAGTGTGTGGTGAGCCAGCCCACTGCCGCCCAGTTCCCTTGGCCTAGATGCAGGTGCCTGTGTGCAGAAGGCTGGAGCTCTCCCTTGCAGGGAGGGCTTTCTTTATTCATCTGTGGGAACCCAGCCACCCTCCTTCCTGATAAGATTCTTCAGTTGCTCCAGCCAGTTCACTGCCGTAGATGTGGAGCAACTGGATGCCTGCCTTTCAATGAAAACAGCCACTGTGGGTCTGAACCACTTTGAGGCTCCCTCCTGCCTTTCCTGCTCTCCAGTTCTTCCCCCTTGCAAGCACTCGCTAGCCTTGTCTCCCCTCCTTTGCCTTCCCAAATTACTTTATAACTCAGAAGTGGGGTCCAGAGGAGCCCAAACAGTTAGGGGATTTTTAAAATAACAGTCCAGGTGGGGCTGAGGCTCAGTCATTTCATCCTGCCCCCACCCTTCCGCTTGTAGCAATTGCCTACATGGAAAATGGGAAACGTAGGGCTTTGGGATCACAGGCCTGAGTTTGCAGCGGGACCTGCCACATAGCTATGATCCTGAGCAGTCATAATCTCTCTTAGCCTCGGTTTCCTGTTCAGGACAAACAGGGATAGTGGCGCCACTGTGATGCTTAATGGAGACTATGGGAAGCCCGGATGGCACTTTGTGGATGCATAACATTTTCAGCCTCTCCTTGTGCTCCTTTCTGGCCCTGGAGACCAAGGCTCCCGCCCTGCCCAGCACTGTTCTATTACCGCTGCCTACGAGGAATCTGAATTGGGGACGCCGAGGTAACAAGGAGACTATTAATAGGTTTTTAAAGGTCTAGAGTACCTCACTGATTATTTTTGATGGAGTAAAAACTACTGAAAGAACATAGAAACAAAGGGAGGGTTGAAAGGGGAGTCCACACATGTCTGAGGCACTTTATATTGGAAGAATACTTCAGAATTTTCCTCCTGGCAGGCTTCCTGAAGCTCATACCCAAATGAGTGGACTGGGCTGGAGCAATTTTAAGATAATTCACCCCCTGATATCACTCCTTTGATTAGTTATATGGCAAAAGGGAGATGATCTGGGTGGGCCTAACCTAATCATAGAAGCCCTTTAAAGATAGAGTTCTCTCTAGCTGGTGGCAAAAGAGGAAGTCAGAGAGATTCCAGGCCAGAGAAGGACTGACTTCCTGGTGCGCTGTAGGCCTGAAGACAGAATGGCCCATGAGCAATGCAGGTGCCTCCAGGAGCTAGACAGCCAGAGGGAACCTCAGGCCTACAGCCCCAAGGAACTGAATTGAGCCACGAACCTTGTGGACTTAGAAGCACATTCTTTCCCGGAGTGGCTTTCTGAAACCCTAAGCAGAGACCCAGCTGAGCCTGCCCGCACTTCTGATCTAGAGAACTCAAGGATAGTAAGTGGGTGTTGTGTTAAGCTGCTACGTTTGTGGTAGTTGTATGGCAGCCGTGGAAATCTGAGACAGCTCTGCACTAGGGACTGGTGGGGACTGTGGTATATTGGAGATGCATGTGCTACATAACTACCAAAGCCAATATTCAACTCTAACTGATAGTTGTCATGTGGAAGCTCTAGGGGAGGAAACCCAAAGTTTCTGAATCTCCCTATTTTTTAAGAGGCCAAAAATTTACACTGTGTGAAATATCCTGACTCTTAAAAGACACATCTGCTAGGTAAATATACCATGATCCCTTCACTAAAGCATAGCCCCTTTTGAATGGAGAGTTTCTTACCTTTTTTTTTTTTTTTGAGAAGTTGCCTATTTTAAATTCTACTGTCTTTTATACTATCCACACAGTAAGGATCGTGTTTATGCCAAAAGGATTGACTTGCAATGACAATTAGGTCCTGGGGTTTGTCCGGGACTGTGTGGGGACTTAGAGAGATAACACAAAGCTCTCTCCCTTTTGGATGTGTGATGAGAATTCACAATCTACTTAGGAAGAGAAAGCACAGGTCTTTTGTTTCTCGGCAGCCAATCCGATCACCACTCTAGGCCCCCATCTTCAGGTGGGCAGGTGGGGGGTGAGATTTTACTCCAAACCGGTAACCTCACCTAACCCAGTCGTTTCCTTTGAAGTAGCTCAGTCTCTTAGATAACTGTGCTGGCCCAACTGTTCAGCCTTTTGCCCTTGGCACCCGTTCACTGCAGAAGGTGGCTGCTTCCATGGGGAAGGTATGGCTTATGTGACTGGCTGCGTTCCCTGGCTCCTGTGTTATACCCTGAATCCCAGCTTGTTCAGGTCTGCAATGGGGATGCAGGTTCAAGAGGGGCCGTTTTAGGCCACTCCCCAGCATAATGTCCACTAAGGTGTCACTTGGCTATTTGGGACTAACATAGCAGGTTTCAACTGATGAGGCCCACAGTCCTGGCCATTTTTCTCTGTCCCCAAGTCCCTGACCACTGTGTAGTGACTGCATCCAACCCCAGACCCCTGTTCTCCCACGGGCTCTCTTACCACCTCCCTGCCCCCTCAGTACTTGGGTTTATATGCGCCCCTCACAGGCAGGGAAGGGTGGTCTCAGGACCCCTGCCTGGGAAGCTGGCCACGAGTCTAGAAGGTCTCTGTCTCCCCCATGCCTACCTGCTGTTTCTAAATCTCTGTGCTTGGTCTCTCCTGGGCTAGAAGTGGCAAGCATTTCTTTTCTCTCCTGGGGAGCTGGTTAGTGACTTTCCAACATCAGATTCTCATTCTCCACTAGTGGAGATGTGTGGGATGTATCAATGGGGAAGTTGAAAATGAAAAGTGTTTCTGGGGCACCGTCCCCATTACTGGTATTAGGGGCTCAATGACTACATAATACTAAGGTGCATGAAACCATCTGAGAGCATTTAACTCCTGATGGGATTTCTGCACAAAAGGAGGGATCAGGCAACAGGCTTGAGTAGTGGGGGAAAGTCCACTGAAAGGCTTGGTGGGATGGGGGCTGGCCTTTATGGGCCGGTTGGCTATAGAAAAGCACTTGAACGTCTGATTCAGTTCAATATCAAGTCTTGCCTAAAGCCGTGCTGACTTCCTTTCTTTGGTTGTCCCCCTTTCAGAGCTCACTGACCTTGACAAAAGGAGCTGAATATGGGTCACCCTGCCTCATTTCTATCTCAGGTTCGAAAGCAGAATGGAAAGTTAATCAAGCTGCTTGAGACTTTTGGCAAGTGAGCAGCCGAGCCCTAGGCACCCCCAGCCCTGTGGCCCTGGTTTCTTTTTCTTTTTTAATCCTCACCTGAGGATATGCTTTTTTATTGATTTTAGAGAGAGAGGAAAGGGGAGACAGAAAGAGGAGAGAGAAACACTGATTGGTTGCCTCCCATACTCACCTTGACCAGGGATTGAAACCACAAACTTTTCATGTACAAGAGTTTGTACAAGGGGGGCTCCAACCAACTGAGCCCCCCTGGCCAGGGCTGCACCATCCTGGTTTCTGATGCTCAGTTCGCCTCTGACCCTCCTGTGGTGCTGTGGGGGGTAGCTTTTGCATGTGGGCACAGGTCCAGTAGCTGGCAAGAGTGGTAGCAGATATCGGGGAGATGAATGTTGTCTCTGGGTGTTGTATACAACTTAGATATGGGTACAAAGAATGACCTCGCTAGTCTTAAGCCTGGTGTGGCAGGAAGGCAGTAGGAGTGAAGTTAAGACCAGGCTTCATCAGAGTTGCAGTTCAAACCCCAGCTCCACTACTCATTGAGCTGTCCAACTGTGGGCAAGTCACTTACCTGCCCAGAGGCTCAGTTTCCACATCTGTGAGTTGGGGGCAATATTTGTACCTGCCTCATAGGGTCGTGTACACTAAAAAATCGAAGTGTATGTAAAATACTTAGCCTCTTCTGGCACAGAGTAAAGTGTTCTGTAAATGCTTGTTTCTGGTTTAAATTATGTCATTGTTATTATGAAGAGATCAGATTCGTGGTTTGAGTCGGGAGGTTGTTCACCAGGAAATCTCAGGGGATTGAGGACGAGGGGTTTCTCTGAAGGGGCTTGCCTCCTGTTTGTATGGAGGAAGGCCCAGAGGACACAGAGTGGAGTTCAGACACATCACCCCTACTCATACTGCCACTTCACTTGCACCTTCTAAGCTGAAAGAAAACACTTGTGTTGGGGGTGGGGGAAGGGAGGAGATATAAAGGGTTTGGGTGGGGGGAAGGAAGAGAGACTTGGACTAAATGCAGTGTGGCTGGGAGGGAGTGAAACTGACCAAATGCCCTGCGTCTCAGGGGTCAGGGAAAGAGCTGTTATAAATAGCCCTGTCTGTTCAGATACTTAGCTCTTTCTTTACACTAAACTCTAATTCTGCTTGATCTCCTTTGAATCATGTACTCTTTTAAGACTTGATGAATCTCTCCCTCAGAAATTGAGTTTCAGGATATATATGTGCCATTTTTGTAAAGAGTCCAAGTTTGGTGGTTTCTCAGGTCTGGGGTCAAACACCATTTTTAAAATGGGATGCGAAGCTTCTGAATGAACAGGGAAACTCTTACCTGTGCTTCAGAACCCTGCTCAGATGTCCGCTTTCCAGCAAAGCTTCCCACCATGCCCACATCAGTTGTGCAGCCCTTCCTTTGTGCTCTCATTGCTTATCCCTCTATTACATCTCGTCACTGGTTAGCTCCCATAATCATTCATTTTCTGGTTAGTTTCCTCTACTAGACTGTGAGCCCCTATTCGTCTTTCTTACTCATTTTTGGTCCTGCGGCCAGCACAGAAATGTTAAAGGAATAAAGTATAAGTGAAGATAATGACTTCCCTGCATGGATTGCAGAGAAAGCCCTCCCTTCCTTCTGTGAATGGGAGGAAAAAATAGGAAGCCGTATCTGATGGGACTTCTTGTGGGACTCTGCCAATCTGCCAGGACAGCTACAAGCCAGCCTGCAGGACCAGCACCCATTTGGATTCCAAAAGATAAGGAACTGTCAACACAAGTGTAATAATCAGGAAAAACGGGTGGGAAAGGAGCACGGGCCGCACAGATTCCCACCATCAATTAGATAAGGGAGTGTGTCACTGGAAGTGTGCTGGCGGTGAGGGATGCTTTGAAGTTCCTGGCTGACTATGCTAGGGAAGGGCTCTAGGAGGCTGGCAGCCTCCAGGTACCCAGGATAACCTCCCTGATCAGGACAGAAAAGGGCAGCTGCTCTGTGGGACAGCGGAGAGCATGTGTCTTTCCCAAGAGGTGTCACTGGGAAGCTCCTTGTCCCAGTCCTGGGCTGGGAGGGGACCCATTTGGATAGAGTAATGCCCTGGTCTCTGGAAAAAGACACAGAAGGGTGCTCCCCCACAGCCTGGAGACCCTGGACTTGGAGGGTGTGGGGGAGCAGCTGCTTGAAGGTGGCTGTAGAGTCTATTGGTTGGAAAGTCCTTACGAAAGCACTGACTCCTCGGGAGGGCTGTGGATATTTTGGCTCTCCTACAGAGAAGACACTCAGCAGGCTTTGGAGGAAGCCAAATTTCCATTTCTCCCTGAGGGATCTCAGGGGGGCAGTAAAGCTCCTCCTGAAATTATTTAATTTAAAAACTTCTGACAAAGAGCAGGTCTACTGCCTTGCACATTGTACTTTGACCCTCTGGAAGTTGCCCATCCATCTCATTTCTCCCCATGACATAGGCGAGAAGCTTAGAGTTCTACCATTTTATAGGCAGGGAGCTCTTGCTTTGTTTGCTGATGAGTGATTCTGGTCTTGAAAAATAAAGTAGGTTCCAGCCCAAAGCTTCCCCCCAAATACCCAGTGTTCTGTTCTCATGCAAAGGGGTAAATGGTCTCCCTGGAGGTGGGTTTTGAAGGCTCCCCCAGAACGCCTAGGCCAGTGCTTCTATGTTCTCTGCCACTTGCCCATAGTCACACTGTACAACCTTGACAGATGTGGCCAGATTCCAAGACATCCATTTCTGGGTACAGGGACAGAGCCCCCGTTGAATGAGCTGAGTGTGGGGTGATGGTGTAATGGCCCACTCCTCGAGGGGATCAACAGTGTTGTCGCCACGTGCCCAAATCCCCAAGCGCCCGCAAAGCTCCTGCTGTTTCTTTACATCATTGTGAGCACCAGTGGGCTTTGCTGAAACTCTCCAACTGCTTGGGAAATGTTTGGGGCTTGGCAAAACACAAAACACTTTTTCTCAAGCATTTAGTATTTTTTTTCCCTGCTTTCCATTTGTACTGCCTGTTTGTTTGGAGTAAAATCGAGTCCATGTGTTTCTCATCCCCCAGCCTGATTCTCCATGGCATGATTTTCTCTTAGTTCGTCTGAGTCCCCAAAGTTTTGGATTTTTTTCCTTAGAAGGACACAATGTCTTACCACAAGAGAGTCTAACCCAAAACCTAAAGGGAGTGTGTTTTGTGTGACAGTTTGAAAGGTACGTGAATGCAAAGGTTAAAGGTGGCCCTCCTGTGAGAAAGCACAGTCTCTTCTTAGGGAATGCAGAGCGCAGCCCAGGGTTGTGGTTTTTCCCTCCTGCTTTCCCATTAGGAATCGGCCATGGCTGTCTTAGCAGCAGGGGCCTTCCTAAAGGGGCCTTCTGCTTCTCCCTGACTTTCTCTCCCTGAGAGACTGTGTCCTTCAGTTTCTGCCTCTGTGGTGGAACATCTTTACCTTCCTATCAAAGGGGTGTCAGACCCATGTGCTCAGGGAAGAGTGCAAGATCTTGCTCTTACTTATTATTTCCTTTCCAGCACAAATGGAGAGAGTGCTTTTCTCTAAAGAGCCCATTCCAGCACTTTCTCTGGGGTGGCAAGAAAGGCATTGTGCTGAGGCACATGAAAATCATGAAGACACCACAGATTTGCAGTATTTTCTGGAGTGCTAAACCCCCAAACCCCAGGCTGACAGAGGCAATCTGAAGGCAGGTATCATCTATCTGCTTTCTTGGGGAGAAATTCAGCATATATTCAATAGCATCTGACACACCCAGGATTGTAGGGTATGTCAACCCTCTGCCCAGACAATGCAAGTTCCTGTGACATTGCATGTGACTTTCGGGGTAAGGGAAATGCTCTGCACCACACTAGTGCACCCACACACACACCTGCGCACACACACACAGTGGCCGGTGACTGAAAGTCTACAATTAAATGGTTAAACATGGTAACTGTAGTGGATTATACTGTACTGTGTAGTTGAAATTGGCTAAGAGTGTAGAACTTAAATGTTCTCATACACGAAAGAGCAATATGAGGGGTGATGGATGTGTTCATTAAGTAGATGGGGGCTCCTTTCACAGCGTATACCAAGAACCATATGCATACTTTAAATGTCTTACAATTCGATGTCAATTATACCTTGACAAAGCTAAAATAAAACATATAAACAAGCAAACAACAGTGAGAAAAATATAATTGCAATTTTTTAGCCTGAGCCCTTGATACTTACTAAACTGCTGAAAACCTTAGGATTTTGGTAGGGCAAATTTGGGTGGCAAAAAGCTGGGAAAGAGAATCTAAGGATCTTGGGGGTTCCAGAGTGGGCTTTGCACAAGTTTGGCTGAGAGGTGGGGTTGGGGTAAGACTGTCCAGAACAGAGAGAAAACAAACTTTGCTTTACAAGTCTGTGAAGGGTCTGCTAGCTTTGCACTTATGGTTCCTTTTAAAACTGGAAGCATTATCCTGTTTTTAACAATACATCATAAAGGTCTCAAGAAGTTATCCAAACTTTTTGATGGAGATTCCTGTTCCCCAGAACCTGGGGGTGGGGGGGATGTACATGGGCTTGGGACGTGGATAAAGTTTTATATGTATGTTTGAGTTGCATCTTCTGGAGAGAAACCGTAGCTTTCACCAGGATCATAAAGAGGTCCTGAGGAACTGGAACAAGAAGACCTGGCAACATAGCCTGAGACTCTGAAACATTCTACGTTCAGGGCCCATGATGCTTTCACCTGCTCACTGGGGCACAGGGACTGGGACAGGACAGCTCTGGGACAGGCCTGCCCATCCTGGGCTTTGGAGGGCCCTCCTGCCATACATGAACACTGTCCTTCAAAGGTCTTCATGTCTCCTTTGGGCTTACAAAAGAAAAATTGTTTTTTTTTCTAACCATAAAAGTAATCACTTAGAAAATACAGAAAAATATCATGAAGAAAATAAAAATCAGTTATAATCTTACAAATCAATTAACCATTGTAAATATTTTGAGATAGTCCCGTCCAGGTTTTTTTCTTTTCTTTTCTTTTCTTTCTTTAACAGAGTTGAGGCCCTGGCCAGGGAGCTCCATTGGTTACAGCATTGTCCAGATTCACCAAGGTCACATGTTTGATCAACCATCATTAATGCATAAATAAAGTGGAACAACAACTTGATGTTTCTCTCTCTCTCTCAAATCAATTTTTTAAAAATTTTTAATTTTTAAAAATTAAAAAGAGTTGAGATCATTGTATGTCTATGAATAGAGCCCTTTTCACTTAACATTACATCATAAACATCTTGCTTGCCATTAAAAAGTCTTTATAAGCCTCATTTTCAGTGGCTGCACAATATTCCATTATATGGCCGTACTACAGCGTACTTACCCATTCTTCTAGCACTGGGCATTTGAATTGTTCCCAGCTTTTTGCTTTAATAAATAATGCATGAGAAGCATCTCTGGGCAAGAAGCTGTGCTTACATTTTAGATTATTTCTTTATGGTGGATTCCTAGAAGTGTCTTTTGACTTTTGAAGATATTGTAAATCAAGATGTTGCTGAGACCTATCTATAAAGTGTAGATTCACAAAAGACTGTGGATGGAGGGGTAGGGCCTGGCATCAGCATCGACAATGCTCACTGGATTCCTTGCAAAACACACAAACCTCCTGTAGGTGCTGTGGGCATAGACAAGACCCAGCCTTTATCCTCGAGGAACTTCCTGCATAGTGTGAAACCACAACATGCATAAAGAGCCTAAAGGAAGAGATGCCTTTTTCAGAACTTGAGGGGAGCCATGTGTGAGCTCAGGATGGGGCAGAGTTTTGCTTGTGTGTTCGTATTGCATATTCTGGAGAGGGAGTCGAGCTTTCATCAGAATCTTCTCATCTACAGAGCTGCCATGAATTACCCATTCATTGATTGTTTTGGGGGTCATGAGTTAAATTTCCCAATTTACTTATCTTACTACTTTATTTTATAGTTTTTATAACAGAAAAATAATAATTTTTCTGTGTGCCATTAATATGACCAATAGAGTATAACGAGAAGATGGCAGTCAGGGGTCCTGGTTTGGGGGACATTGAGGTGTGGAGTATAGGAAAGGCCACAGCCTGTACCCAAAAGGTGTGAGGCAGATTTGGGCAGCATTTGTCACCTGTCCCTGCAGTGACCTACCAATTCGTTTACATGTAAATCTGCTCCTGCCCGCGTGAGCTGGTTTTACGTGAGCCTAACGCCTGCAGGATCATATTATCAGAACACTGGGTCGTGCAGGTGCGTGGCACTTCTGGTAATCTACACCGGTGTTTCCTCATCCCGCTGCTGGGGCCTGGTGGCTGAAAGTCAAAGGTGCTTCTTATTGCTCATTCATGGTCAGGAGATGCAGAAAAGGCGAGGAGGTGTGGTCGCTGTGTGGCCTCCAGGCCTTTCATTCAGAGGCAGGATTAGATGTGCACCTGGAAATTGATAGCCACCGACTGTATTTATTTTCTACAATCTGTTCTGACCATGTCTGTTGTTGGACTAGTTCCTCCAATGGAAAAGTGAGAGAGCCGTGTGCCAGGCTGAGGCCTTGTCCAGGTGTCCCCACTGGACAGACACCTACAATTGCTGGACTCCCACAGGGCCCTAGCTCAGCTCAGCTTGTGGGATTTCATGGATTTTGTCAAGCTGGGTGTACTCAGTCAGGGCAGCCGGGGTGGGTGTGTGTGTCTCGCCATCCTGTTGCTCATGTGGTATCTCCCGTGTTTGTGGCTGGAGTATCCAGGTCCCCTTTAGAGGGTCTGTGTGCAGAGCGTGACTGGACAACAGAGCCCTGCCACAGGCAGGCATGTGTCTTCACTCAGAAGCTCCCCAGGTCTTTTCACCTAGCACCCTTTAGTCTGGCTTGCTAACAAACTTCGTATAATTCTGTTACCATTTTTGTCGTGTTATTTTGAATTCCACTTGGCTCTTTCTCCAGGTTCAACTGAGTTGTTTTTCTTCCTTGACTCTTGGCTTCTGCCAAGAGAATAAGGGAATAAGTGAAGGGAATAAGTCCCTTTCTCCCTCTCTGTCACTCTCCTTTCCTCTGGCCCTTTGTTTTCCTCACACCCAAAGCCACCTAGTTTCCTCAAGGGCTTGCATCTACCTGTCATTTATGCACTCAGTATGATCATCACATAAGCCTAATTCTTATTCGGCTTCAACTCCAACACTGGCCAAAAGCACTAAGTAAGCCTCACCATGAGACAGATGGCAGTCCGGGAGGAACTGGCCACTATCCACCCCTCAGACATTATCTGCTCTTCCCATAAGGAGGCAGAAAACATTAAACTAACACACCTGTGATCACTGCCCGCCCTAGTCCATGATGCAAAGCAAGCAAGCAAGGTAACACTCAAAATATAATCCTCTGTTGGTGGTTGTGGGGGAGACAGCTAAAAGCTTAGGCCTTTTCATACTCTGGTTTCTCTTCAGATTGTATAAACCTTTCGCCTTTTTAAAAGCTTAGGCCTTTGAGGGATATCATTAATAAATTTTTCCTCATACTTAATCAGATTGACCTTGGCCTTGATTTAAGCTTATATATTCTGGTTTTGTCCAGATAGAGACACTATTCTTTTCTCTACATATGATATTTTTAATAATACATTTTAAATAAAGTTTTATTTCACATAAAAATAAAACTTAAAGCATTTCATATGTAACATAATTTTAATAAAACATATTTTATGTTACATGTAAAAAGATTATATTGCATTCTGTAATAGAACTCATTTTATGTTCAGATATTTTGAATTTATTTTTTAAGTAACATTTGTATATGAAATACTATAGACTTATATAATAAAACATTTAATGAGGTATTTCGTATTATAAACATTTTAAATATTTTAAAGTATTTCTAAAATAGTCTATTTAAAATATTAAAATAAATCAATATTTATATTAATGTTGATGATTTAATACTAAACTTAAGTAATTCACTTAGCTATTTAATAATTGAATATAGAGAGAATATTGAAATATATAGAATATATTATTTTTGCATAAAATAAAATAAAAGGTGTTATACAATTTTTTAAGGATACCCGATATGATCTGGTTCCCAGTCCAGGACTGAACGTCCGGGGTGAAAAGCGTCCCCTACCCCTCACTCCCCACCCAGCGCCCTGATCAGCTGTTTTTTTCTCCCGCCCGCAGGCATTGGCAAGAACGTCATCTGCGACCGCACGGCCACACCGCTGGATGCCTTCCGCATGATGTCTGCTGCCCACTACTACCCCAAGCTCATGAGCATCATGGGCAACGTGCTGCGCTTCCTGCCGGCCTTCGTGCGCATGAAGCAGCTCATCGAGGAGGGCTACGTGGGCGAGCTGCTGGTGTGCGAGGTGCAGGTACACAGCGGCAGCCTGCTGGGCAAGAAGTACAACTGGAGCTGCGATGACCTGATGGGCGGAGGCGGCCTGCACTCCGTGGGCACCTACATCATCGACCTGCTCACCTTCCTCACCGGCCAGAAAGCGGTCAAGGTCCACGGGCTGCTCAAGACCTTTGTGAAGCAGACGGACCACATAAAGGGCATCCGCCAGATCACCAGCGACGACTTCTGCACCTTCCAGATGGTGCTGGAGGGAGGGGTGTGCTGCACCGTCACCCTCAACTTCAACGTGCCGGGTGAGTTCAAGCAGGACGTGACCGTGGTGGGCTCAGCCGGGCGCCTGCTGGCGGTGGGCACGGACCTGTACGGGCAGCGCAATAGCGCCCCGGAGCAGGAGCTGCTTCTGCAGGACTCCACACCTGTCAGCAACTCCCTGCTGCCGGAGAAGGCCTTCAGCGACATCCCCTCGCCCTACCTGCGTGGCACCATCAAGATGATGCAGGCAGTGCGCCAGGCCTTCCAGGACCAGGACGACAGACGCACCTGGGATGGACGGCCACTCACCATGGCTGCCACCTTCGACGACTGCCTGTACGCCCTGTGTGTGGTAGACACCATCAAGAGGTCCAGCCAGACCGGCGAGTGGCAGAACATTGCCATTATGACGGAGGAGCCGGAGCTGAGCCCCGCCTACCTGATCAGCGAGGCCATGCGCAGGAGCAGGATGTCCCTGTACTGTTAGCATGGTCTGCAGACCTAGGAGGACTTGGACCTTTTGCGTGCGGCTCAGAGTTGGGGAAAGGCCCTGGGGAGAGGTGGCCTCCAGGAGCGGGGGTGGGGGGTGGAGGGGCAATGGGAATAAATGGCCTGTGGGAAGGTGAACCCCAGCCCAGGTGAGGGGCCCCAAACAAGACTGGTAGGATGCTGAGTAAATAGCTTGGGAGTGTTCAGAGAGCCTGCCTTTTCTGCCATCATCCCTACTGGGCATTTGCATGAGAGGTAGAGAAGCAGGGAAGGAGGCTTTCCTCCTCATCTCATCCACTCCCCACACCTTGGCCTCTTTTGCTCCAGTGAGATCAAGCTTAGTTGATGCAGGCTCTCCCTCCTCCCTACCCCCCTCAGACTGGCAGGAGAAGGCACATCCTCACATGTCCACACAAGCCTGTTAGTCTGGGGAACAGTGGGGGTGCAATGGGCTAATGAGAAAATTCAAGTTCCAGGAAGCCACTTTAAGTGTCTGGAGGAAAAAGTACTTGGTAGTAGTGTACAGTTTTCTCGACTGATTGGTCTTCCTCCTAGGAAGCAGGAGGGAGTGTCTTCCTAATTGGTCTACTGCCCTTCACCTGGCCTGAGGTGGGGCAAGGGAGTGCCAGGAATGGCCAGCAGAGAGATGGGTTCTTTAAGGCAAGAGGAGGGAGCAAAACACACCCTGCATGGAAACAGACAAGGCAGAGAATGACATATCCCTTTGCATTTATGAGCAATTAAAAAACTACAAGAAGCCATCTGGTAACACTACTTCTGGGAGAGTAGAACTGAGTGTAAGAGGGATTCGGTACTGAAGCGTTGAGGTGGTTCTTTCACCTGGGTCCACTGGTAGCACCAAAGAGACAGCAGGAGGTGTGGGTCTGACTACGAGCTCATATGCTGCCCTCAAGAACGGGGCGCAGCTGCATGCCGCAGTGTTGCAGTGGGAGTTCGCCAGCAGAGGGGAAACTGAGCCAGCCCTGGGCTTGATGTGTGCTCCGCCACCAAGCCCCCTACCAAGCTAGGGCAGGGCTTTTGGTGTTTCATGCAGCTTTGTGGATGTAAAAGGGAAGTCTTCAGTTCCACTCGGACATAGTCCTTTTCCCTTCAAAAAAAAAAAGTCAAGGCTCTTTCCTTTGCTTTGATGACTCGGATGCCTAAAAAATGTTTAATAGGTATTAAACAAAACAAAACAAAAGGACAACAACAACATAATTTCCAGTGTTTCTAAAATGGGGTTTTAGAGCCCTTTCAGATATATTCTCATGGGGGATTGAGGAGCTAATGTTGGGAAAAACACATTCTTCTCCTTGGTCTCTTGTCTCTCTTGTCTTGTCACCCTCTGCTTACAGAGCTTTTATTGGAGACGGCAAACTGCAGGTGCAGAGCAGTCAGTGCCAAAAGGGACTGCGTGTCACACACACACACACACACATACATGGGCTTGTAAATGCTTGTTGCCACCAAGTGTCACTAAAATCACTCTTAAAAATTCAAGGCTGGTCTTGAAAGAAGGACCAAGTCAAACACAGTTTGAAAACAAGGAATTATCTTTTTATCTTTCTTAATCCTTCATCCCACAGAAGACATTTGTTAACGTCGGTGTAGAAACTAGTACTTGCAAATCTATGTAACTTGTTCACAGCTCACACAACTGAGGCTGAGACTACTTTTCCGATGACTGGCCGTAGAACTAGAGGGAAATTTGAGGGGCTGAGAGTTCACCCCCTGGCTCTGAGCAGGCAGAATCTGAAAACAAACAGTACAATCAGTTGATCCTCCATTCTCCTCCCAGGGTCGATATACTATGAAATTGTACATTGGGCAGGCTGCCCACGGGTGCAGTGTGGGTGTCCAAACGCCATGGGAATGGTGGTCATTTTCTAGCACTGAGGAGTAAGGATCACCTTCCTGGAAACAATCACCCTACTTCGGGGCCTTGCTGCAACATGGTAAGCTTGGTCAGCTGAAACTCTGCATGCTACATTCTAGTCCCTGATCAGTTTTTCAGACTTCATGATTACATGCCAAGCTTTTGTAGCTATGAATTCAAAACTAGGGATTTGATGGAATGGAAGTCTCCCAGTAATACTTTGAGCAGAGGGTCATGCCCTGGACTGTTTTGGTTCAGGTTCTCCTAATTGCCCTTTGGATAGCTTTTGTGGAAACTGAGTGGAATGATTCCTTTTTTTTTTTTTTTTCCTAACTAGCCTGAAAGGCTATGATTAAGGATCAAGGAAAAGGAAACTAGATGACTCTCTGGGTCTCATTTTTCTAAGTCGTTTATAATCAGTAGGGATTTCCCTGGGGTTTCAGTTTTAAATTTCTGTACTTAACCAAACACTTGGGAGGTTTTTCCCCCCACAGAGGCCTTTGAGCTCTGTGATAAATACTCAGTATCTTAAACAAAAATTCTTATTTGAGGCTGGAGTATATAGGAAAAATATATATTCTTTTAAAAAGCATGAAAAATAGTTGTGTACTCATGCACATAGTAGGTAGGTGCAGGAATGAGGAAGGAAAGACCAAGGTAGTTCAGGTTTTTCATACAAAAATAATAGTAAATGGATTCAAGATACTTCTTTAGTGATCTTTTTGCTCCTGTCCTACCACTTGCAGAGACTTAATTGCAATACAAGGTAAAATCTCAAGCTTTCAACAGAGCTTGCTGAGACCAAGTCTAGCACCTAATAGTGCCCTTAGGGGTCTGGGTACCATCAACTGACTTTGACCTAGGCTAAGTCCCGGCCATAACCCTGCTCTTTCAGCTTTGTTTAATGTGTCTTAAGGAGCTAATGTAATGGAGGCACCACTTTAGGGTTATCACATTTAGTCGCCTGTGCCGCCTGATTTGTTCCCATCCTTATGTGGATGCCTCTGCTACTGGAAATTTTGGCTCATGCCGCCAGTTGCTTCTGCAGATGTACCGAATTCCAAATTCTGAGAGAGGAGATAGGCCAGGGGCTCTCACATGGCACCCACAGTGTGGGGGCATGCTCTAGGCTTATTTGGATACTCTGTGTTTTCCTCTGGAGAGAGTCCATGACCACTATCAGCTTTTCCATGACTTCGCCCTTTAATGGGAGAGGCGTAGCAGGGAACCGCAGACACTCCTTGGCTGACCTGGCAGCAGGTACCTTTGTGTATCTGGACCCCCAGCGGTAGTCTTGGCTAACTCCAGCTCAGGATGAACTTTTCCCAGAGCCTTTTTCCCTCAGCACAGAGCCATCTGAGTACTCCGTGTATGCCAACATTTCTTTTTTTTTTTTTTAAGATTTTATTTATTTTTAGAGAGGGGAAGGGAGGGAGAAAGAGAGGGAAACATCAATGTGTGGTTGCCACTTGAGCGCCACCTCCCCCAACCCCACCACTAGAGACATGGCCTGCAACCCAGGCATGTGCCCTGACTGGGAATCAAACCAGCAGCCCTTTGGTTTGCAGTCCAGCACTCAATCCACTGAGCCACACCAGCCAGGGCACTCCAATATTTCTTGATATCCATTGTGTGCAGAGTGTTTTAAGTACATTATCTCATTTAACCAAAAAAACCCCCAACCCTTTAGTATTGGATATTGTTATTCCCATTTTGCACGAGATAATTGAGGCTTGTAAGGAGGAGTAACTTGCCCAGAGTCACACAACTATTAAGCACAGACAGTGTGACACTGCAGTTTTTCTGTAGGCCCTGGCCATCTGCCCTGGCCACCTGCCCTGGCAAGCTTTTGATTGCCACACTAAGCATAGAGCCGTTGCTTAGGGCATGGTCTTGTCATTCCTCAGGTGTATTCCTCTTGTTACTCACTGCTGGTAAGCAGAAAAAGGTGCAATAGATTTGAGAGTATTCACTAGTGTGATGCTTTAGTAGCCTGAGAGCAGACGCTTCAGTGGTCCTCCCAAGGGCTCCAGCAAATAGGGACTGTGACGTGGGGGAAGAAAAGGTCGGTGGGCCACCACTTTCCACTGTTAACAGATGTGGTCACTCAGATATGGTGCTGGCTGCACCTCCATCACCTCTTACCGCAGCACAGAGGGGTGGGAGTGTGAGGGGCATGGGGGCCTTGTCTTGTGAAAAGTCCTGGGAGCCCGACTCAGTCAGGGCTGTCCCCTGAAACCCAGTGTTCCCCATCTGCCCACTTCTCCGCCTAGGGTGGGAATGCCAGCTGCTGGCAAAGAGAAAACCACACCGCAGACGCACACAGCTTTTCTTTCATTGCCCTCCCGGTTCTCAAAAGGAAATTGAAATGTGGGGTTTTGATAGTTTTTTAAAACAAACTCCTTAATGTCATAGCCTTTGTCCTGTAAATTTCAGGGCTTTGATGGCTGAAAAATGTCAGCAGGGGTCCTAAGCTAGATCTGTATCTAGAAGAGGTCAGGGTGGGGGTGTAAGTAGAACTGGCCTCAGGAAGTCCCAAAGGTCCACATCTGAATTTGTGTCCACACCCTCGCCAAATACCGTACAAATTAGAGCTAACTGTTCACATTACAATCACAATGGGAGATTTTAAACAGCTAGTTTTTATGAGTACATTCAAGACAAATGAGTTTCTAGAAAATTGATTCAGCTGCAACAACTCAGGGAATAACAGTCCATTTGCATGTCTGAGTTCTAACTGTAGCTCTTCCACCAAGTAGCCATGGGACTTCAGACAAGTCATTTCACCTCTTGGAGCCTTCCTCTTCCCGTCTGAGAGCTATGAGGGTGCTGGGTGAAGCAGGATGTGACTTAGAGATAGAAAACTTGGCTTCTAGTCTGGGTCTGCCACTAAAAATCAGTGTGACCTTGGTCATCACTTAACCTCTGGCCAAGGGAGGGGGGGGTAGATATGAAATAAAGGAACTAAGTATATTGGGCTCTGAAGTCCCTTCAAATGTAACTGGATTTAGTTTCATGCCAGGATGTTATTAGCAATTCTGAATCCCCCCTCCCCCACCCACCGCCACTGGAATAAAGGCTACGGAGTCAGAAACCTAATTTAGAACACAGGTCAAGTTCACCAGCTGCAGCTATGAGACCAGATGATGAGAGTTAAGAGGGTGGAAAAGGTACAAATCACACACACACACACACACAAAATGAACTTAAAGAAAGCCCCGGTCCCTGAGCGAAGAGAAGAAAGACAGTTTCCTGTTCTTAGACCCCCGAGAGAAAACTCCAAGGCCATCTGTAATTGGCCAATGACATTTTGAAAGTCCCCAACTCTAGTTTGCTGCATCACCTACAATCAAAATCAACTTAGAAAGTTGATTTTAAAAGAAGCTGAATATATATGTATGTATATGTATAAAACCAAACTTATGTATAAAAAGTCAAGGCATGTATACTAGATATTTTAAAGAATTATTTATCAAGGGGAAAGATGTGTGTTATAAAGTAAACAGAGTCTATATTTTCTATATAATGTAGATAGCAAAAAATAGCATATAAGTTATAGAAGGTTTTGGTTTTCTTTTTTTATTTCTTTTTTTTTCGTTATTAAAGAAAAAAAGGACAAAGAATGCAACTTTGCTTCATGTTTTAAAAGCCAAACTACTGTGGGAAGTGGCCTTCTCTACCGGGCTCCCCAGCCGTTCAGTCTGCTCCCCAGGCCCAGGGGCTGATGCCCACTGTTACCTCTGCGTGCCCAGGTTAGCACCCCTCAGCCAGCTGGAACAAGCCACACTTGGCTTCCTGCTGTCCTCCACAATTAGCATTGGTGGGATAAAGGAATGAAAGTAGCAAATAAAGATTAAAGAGAAGAACAATTACAGCTGTTTATCTGTTTATTAGACCCAGGTCCTCTAGCTCATAAGTTAGGTACCTGGCTAGTTTGTGGAATTGGAAGCAGGAAAGGGGGTGGGAATGATGGTGATACATGCCAGGGAGACTGTGTGTGTGTGTGTGTGTGTGTGTGTGTGTGTGTGTGTGTGTGAGAGAGAGAGAGAGAGAGAGAGAGAGAGAGAGAGAGAAAGCCTAGTCAAGATAAACAAGAGGACAACACAGATTGTAGCTTGGGGAGCAAATTTTAGAATTCCCTATAAATTTACTACCTGAACATGATACCTCACAGGAAGCTCTGGAAGACATTTTCTTACCCGCTTGGTTGACTATTGTTGCTTACTTTGTCCTTAGCGATGTTTAACAGTAACCATCTTGACCCAAGCTCAGCCTAATTGCAAATCTGCACGACATGAGGTCTCATGGAAGGGCTGGCCTTTCCTCCCCACCCTGTGCTGTCTTAGAGAACGCACACAGGTAATTCTTCTGGTCATGCTTTCCCTTCATTTAAAAACAGTTAAGAATTAGAAAGAATACAAAAGTTGAGCTCTTACTCATTACTTCACGAGCAGGTTCTGATGTTAATGCATTTAGAACACAGCCCATCTGCTGAGACAGTAAATTGCAGCCACCCCCTGCGTTCACGTGGATTATTACTGTGCACACGTGACATTCTCACACCTTATGACGCTGTCACGAACCTTCGAGTAGCTCTGACGAAGGCAGTAAGGCAGAGAGAGTGTCAGAGCCGTAAGTGCCATCTGCGTAAATACAAGAAACTCAGTCCTCTGAGTTTCTCCCAGCGCAGTGGCCTGGGAACCGGCCCCTGATGCAAGACTACTCTCCCGAGCATTTATGCACACTTTTCATCCAGGGGCTAGGTGTCCTTCACAGATTTGGAATCGCTTTGTGATGTTGGTCTCTCTCACGTTAAAACCATTTCTTGTTTTGTAAACCAGGGATTATACTGCTTCCTGCTGAATCACAGGGTATGATCAGCTTTGCTTTCCTAGTCTCAGAAGGGTTGCTTAAAAAGAACAGATGCAATCAAGTCATTCAGGTTGTTTACTAGTCGAATGAAGGAAAATCTGTGTCCTCTTATGCCCGTTACTTTCCCCCCAACCCCCTCCTCAGACCCACAGAATCATTTTCCAGTTTCTTTCCTGCCCTGCTCATGTTATCTTGTGCCTTTGTAGGTCCTGCTGTGGCAAGTCTGGGTGGCTCAATCTGAGAAATAAAATGACTGCTACAATTGTTATGAGAATGAATTACATGTATATAGAGTATGCAGAATTTTGTATAACGTTAAAAAATAGATAATTTCGCCTCACTCTGAGTAGTAAGCTCCCATTTTACTAACCCACACTTACCTGCATCTTGCCTAAGCAGGAAAGATCCCTGTGCCTGGTATTCTTAGGCAGTCCCTACAAGCATGCAACAGTAGCAGTGCCCCCTGCTGGCAGACTGTCCAAAAAGTGTACAGGACAGAAATGGAAAACAAAACAAAACGAAACGAAACAAAAAACCTTTTCAAGGAGTTTGGGCCAAGTCACAACCAGGTAAATTGTGTACAGGCCACTGGAGCCAAAATCTCTCCAAATACCTGATGGCGAAACATTCAAAATACTTTGTCGTGTTCATTCAAGTTCAGGCTTCCTCTTGAATCCTATCTCTGAGCCAAACCTGCTGGATAAATTCTTGAGATGACTTGAGTTATGGCAGCTGGAGTTCAACCACAGCTCTGCAAGATGAACTCACTGCATCTAAGATGGTTTTTGGACTTCCTCTAACGTATCGTAATTATGGGAACAGCTTTCTCTCCTGATTTTACACAGATTCTTATCACCTTGGATCAAACCACACTCTCTCTTTAGCCATGAGTGAAATGAAAGACTAAATGCTTTTTAGGTGCACTTCTTGGACAATTATAGATTAATTCGTTTCTTGGCCAATCATTTGTACATTGTTGGGACTCAATCCCAGAATTACAATCTAGGACATAAATGTATGGAAGGCCCTTTCCTCACTGGCTACCTGGGCAGGAGGAACTCTAAGAGGCCTTGAGTGGCTGCAGCAGATGTAAAGCCTATGCCCACAAAACCCGCAAGGTTCCAGGCAGTCCTTAGTCCTGAACCCCCACAAGCCACAAACTCCCTTTTGGACAGAACAGAGGGGTCCGAATCAGGCTGAAGTGAGACCAGGACTGTTCGAGGACTCACTCGGAGTGATGAGTCATTCCAGACTCCTCAAAATCCAAGAGCAAGAAGGTGTACAGCCACTACACCTCTTGCTCCTCTCCCTGAGACTACAGGGAGGGGAGTAAGAGCAGAGCCCCCCACTGTCTTTTTAGGCCTTCTGAGGCTGCCTATCTGGGATGTGGGGGCTAACAGGTAAGCCTGGAGAAGCCAGTCACCTTCACTGTGCCAGGCTAAGGGGTCTGGACTTGACATTCAGGCCTCACCATGAAGCAAAGAGAGCTAGCCTGAAAAGAACAGCTGGGTATCAATGGGCTATGAAGTGCTACACCTATATGTAACACCGAGAGAGCAAGAGGGAGGGGAGAGGTGGGGACAAAAAAAGAAGCTGGGGGTAAAGGTGGGGCAGGAAGGAGATGGGGGGAGGGAGCAAAAGTGGTAGTTCATGCCAAGGGTAAATATACACTCGATCTTAGCTAAAAGGCTGAGAAGCGCTGTGCCAAGGGTAAATGCAGATGAAGGGGGGAAAATGGACAAAAGGCCAGAGCTATGCATGTAAGATATGGGAGACTCAGAAGATAAGTAAATGTTACACAAGACATCTGAAATATGGTTCTCTGTGGCTGACGGGCCCGATCTGTGAGCTGAAGACAGCTTGTGTGAGGAGGAGGAGAGCAGATGAGAAGGGAGAGGGAGGATTTCTCACAGGAACTTCAAAAAGCTTGACTGATTCACTTCTAAAGCTGTTCAAAGCTATCAAACTATTGGCATTTGCTAGAAAAGTTCCAATATCATCCACTGTGTTAAATGAGCACTGGTCCCCAAGGGCACCTGGGACCCCATCTTTCTTTCTTGTTGCTTCTCTTTTTTGCAATTCCCTCAAGCCTGAAGTCTGCAAGGATTCAACATCTGCCACTTTACCCAGTCCATTAGTCTGTTCCTGGGCCCACTGTACAAACTCCTCACTCCGGAGTCTGCCATTTAGCCTTTTTTTTAACACACACGGGGGCTCTTACCACTCCTTGGCTATCAGAGACCTTGTTCTCCAGGCCATCACTACAATCTCCCCTCTCCTCTTTCACCTGAGCGTTTCTGAAGAAAATCCCAGGAGGACCAGGCCAGGCCTAGCGGCATTGGACGCTCATCAGCTGTGTCTAGCCCTGGCCCCTGCTGTCTTGTCCTGGCTCAGCCCTCAGGTCGGCACTGGGTCTTTATGGAAAGCTCCCCAGGTAATTAAGCTGCAGTTCCCCACCCTAGCCGCTGTCTTCTGCTTAGATCAGCCAGCCTGACGTTAGGGGGTACCTACTCTCATTTGCCTCTTTGCCACCATTCAAGAGCCCCCTCATTCTGGGGAACCTAAAAGCAAAATGATGATTTGTATTTCTTTATGGAAACGACTGATATCCTTTCCATGGGTGGCTGTTAACAGTGTTAATGGCATGAAAGGGCTCTTCCCTAAGCCTGTCAGCAGTCGGCAGACAGCTGGCCTTACCACTGAAAGTCCAGCACTGGGTGAGGACAGAATCCTTTTGGGCTCTGGAATGCCTTTCATCCTCAGTGTTGAAAGCTTTGTGGAAATTAGGCCAGGGCTTGTGAAACAATTCAGGCCTGGTCACAAACACCCAAAGTCTGTGCTAAAGCCTCTTTGTATCATTCTTTCTTTAACTGGTGTTTTGGTGTCCTTGGCTCAGCTAAAAGGCTTGGAAAAAACCTTTTCACAAGTGACATGTACAGATAAGTTAAATCCCCTGAAATTCAGTACCATGTGGTGCCCCTGTATAGTTTGATGTACTCCATTGATCCACAGACTCTGAAGGAGTTTGGATCTGAGGGAACAAAAGCTGGTCCAGAGTACAGCATCGTAAAACCTTCAACCCCCGGCCGAGTCTCCCAGCACCTTGTCCATCTGTGTCACATAGAGAAGTCCACGGGAAATAGTGCCTTGGCTATGGGCAGACTGGGGGCACTGAGTCACCTTAGGGACCTGGGAAAATTCTGTGGTACCCAAAGTCTTGTCTCCAAATTCTATTAAGGAATCACTTATAATCGCAATGTTAAGTCTCAATACCTCCTATATTCCAGTAGCTTGACTTCCTGGGTTTGTTTGTGTCTCATCAGGTGGGTCCTGCAAGTGAGGTCACTCTGTTGGAAATTAGGATTTTCCCAAAGGTTTGTCCCTAGAGTGTTATGCCATGTCATTGCAGACATCAGTGTTTCAGCATTTCATGGGAGGCGTCTTCGGTTTGGGGAGGCATGGCTCTGAATTTATCTCCAAAGTTCATTGGAGATTCTTTCCAATATTCTAATTCCTACATAGTTACTAGTAGCCACTTCTCTGCCTTGTCGTCTTCCGCTCTCCCCCTGCACTGCTGACACTGTCTTGCATGTGAACTCCGTTCCACTGTCCCTCCATCGGATTTACATCTGCTCACACACCATTCCTTTGAGCCATTATGGCCTTGCCTGGCCCAGGCATGTCAGGATGTGGAATCCAGGGGGCAGCAGAGCCCTGGCTGTTACATTCAGAGAACTTAGGGGCTGCCACAACAATTGTTGTTATTTTTTAAATCCTCACCTGACGATATGTTCATTGATTTTTATAGAGAAGGGAAGAGAGAGGCTATCAGTGACTGGCTTTCTCCTGCATGTGCCCTGACCGGGGATCAAACCTGCAACCTTTCGGTGTACGGGACTACACTCCAGCTGACTGACACACCCAGCCAGGGCCCAATTATATTTTCAATTCATTGCTGCCTTTCCTCTGAGATCATCAGGTTGTTCTCAGACTTCATTCTGTGACTGACTTCCTGGCAATGACCCTATAAGGTAAAGTAAAGCAGTCAGGACAAGACTTATGGAGGCCAAAACAGGCCGCAAATTCCTGGCAAGCTAGTTATCTTGAGATAAAGCTCTTGCCCTCAGTTGCTGGCTTGCCAGGCGCCTGATAATAGACCATTTATAGCCTCTGTAGAGCTGTTTTCCAAATGTTAACTAGTTCTAGTACCAGTTTCAAGAGATTTTACTTTTGGGTAATAAAAGAAATATAATCAACCTTCAATTTTGGTTTTATATTCTGAGCTGCTAGCCGGCAACTTTCTCCTGGTCCAGGACACCTGAGAGATCACACAAGCTGCAGTGGGAGTTATGTGCTCTGCAATCATTTTTGCTTGGATTTGTAATCAGATCTACCCTCTTTTCCACCTGTGCACCCCAAGTCCACTCTCAGGGGGTCAACAGATCTGTAGGCAGGGGAACAGGCAAGAGCAGTTTGTTTGAAAAGTTGCCTCTAGATCTGCAGTTCTCAGTGTGGTCCTGCCTGGGCAGCATCAGCACCACCTGGGCTGTCCCAGCCCAGACCTACCAAGTCAGGAATTCTGGGGGCTGCCCAGGAAGCCTTCCGTACGTGGATGGGCATGTTCACCGCCGCACGCTCCAGGTGGAGGCTTTGCCTTCCATCCCTCACCCTTTAAGAATCACTGTTCTGGAACAGCACCTCTCAGCCCTGGCTACATCTTAGAATCACCTGGGGCGGGGAGAGGCCGGTTCACAAACCGTGGACACTCTGGCTCCACCCCCTAAAGGCTCTGATCTTACTGCTCCGGCAGGGACACAATCACAGCTGTCCCGCCGGGGTTCAGACCACTCATGCTCTTCTCTTTGCAGATTTTGGCAGCCTTGTCAGTAACCAGCTGTTCGTTCCCCATTGCCTCCTTCCAGCACAGAAGTAATTTATTCCCCGTAGCTCATTACGATCCTGCTTCAGCAAGGGAGACACAGGATGTAGGACAGAGCCTTGCCCGAGGGGGCTCCCGGGTTTCTACCTCCTCGCCCCTCACCAGCGGCAAGACTTTGTGAATCCTCTCATCTTTCTAGGCCTCGGTTACCTCGTTTCTAAAACAGAAATTATAGTAATAATTTTTTCCTTTCTTCCACTCAGAGAGACAGCTGATAGTCTTTTAAAATCTTTTCTAGCAGAAAAATAAAATCTTAGATTCTAAGAGCTTTTAAAAAGTTGGAACTTGTCTTCAGCATAGAATTACTAATATTGATTGTATTCCCTCAAGGACGGGCAGAAAATATTGCGAGCCGGTCAACTTCGTGTTTTTTCAGTATTTACAAATATGAGTTGAACGTAAAAGAAGTTGGTACTCAGGCAAACAGACGCTGACAAAGTTGCGCTTACAATGGTTTGTATTCTTACAATGGTTTGTATTCTTCCTCTGCCCTGAAGTGTCCCTGGGGGTGGGCACTCAGCGGTCTCTCAGGAGAGTAGCCCACTCCCACGTTCAACCTGACTCCTTCACTTCCACCCAGCTGTCCACATTTCCTAACTCCTCTTTTGCTTTTCTTGCTGTCTCTGAAAAAGTTGTACAGTAATCAGCCTATGATTAGTTCTCACGGAGCTCATCCACCCCACCCCCACCTGTGTACAGGCTCCCACCAAGGCAAGCAGGCCAGGAAAGTGAAAGTGAACAGGTTGATTTTGTCTTGAGTCAGTTTTCTTCTCCTTCTTCTCCTTCACCTTCTCCTTCTCTTCCTCCTCCTCCTCCTCCTCCTCCTTCCTCCTTCCTTCTTATTGGTATGCTCGCTTTCTTCTTCCTAGAGAACAAAATGGCTTTGCATTCCTCTCGCTCCCACCTCCCAACAGTAAGTAATGAGATTACAAGGCTGAGAGATGATAATCTGTTTCAAGATGATATTGTACCAACAATACTGTGTAAATAGCCAAGTAAATTGGTAATGTCTAGGACTCTTCCAGAAAGAAAAACTATAAACCAGGAAATTGGCCAGAGAACACAGCCAGGCCTTCCCAGCTGTGGCTCTGGTCAATGTGGGACAATGGTGTTGGTTTCTATACCCCGGTGTTCCACCTCCGATTCTTATGACCACACCCTACTCCCTTGCTATAATCAGAGAAGCCCCCTTTTCTAGAGATGTGCAGGAAAAGCCCTTCACATCCAGTGAGCTGTACAGGTTCTAAACCCTTCAGTGCTTTCTCTGCTTGAATTTGGGAGATTCAAGTGAAGCTGTCCAAGAATAATCACCATGCTTCCTATTGGGTGTTCTGATCAAGATGAGTGCCTTTTATTCTCTTTTACAAGTCTGCCACTGAGACTTGCATTCTGAATCCCAGGTCTGAGTCCTACCAAGACACCCACAAGTTTCTCAGGGAGGAAGGTGTTTAGAGGTGTCGATCCACACGTGAATTCTTGGAGTTCTACAACTTTTATAATGAAAGGGATTTTTATGTACTGTTTAGGGGTTTTTTCAGTTATATACTCTTTTTTAAAAAATTATTTTATTGTTGTTCAATTACAGTTGTCTAATTTACCCCCCCCACACACACTCACCCTCCCTCCCCTAGCCATTCCCACCTCCCACCCTTGTGTTTAGTTTTTTGGTTGGGTCTTTGATTCATTTTCTTTTTTCTAACTGAGGGGATGTTTTAACTTTTGTTGTTAGACCCTGTGGGGACAGAGTCACCTCCAAGACTTCTCCATCCTTTTGGTTTTAATATGTGTGCCACATCTTTTTTAAAAAGATTTTATTTATTTATTTTTAGAGAGAAGACAAGGGAGGGTGAAAGACGGAGAGAAATAACTATGTGAGAGAGAAACATCGATTGGTTGCCTCTCATAAGCGCCCCAACTGGGGATCGAACCCTCAACCTAGGCATGTGCCCTGACTGGGAATGGAACCAGAGATCTTTCATTTGTGGGACAATGCCCAACCAACAGAGCCACACTGGTCTGGGCAAAGCACATCTTTTTAAGGTTGCTTAAGCGATAAGCTTGCTGTGCAATTCTACAATGGATAGAACCTGCCTTATGATGAAGAAAACTGGCCCGGCTTACACTGTTCGAGAGTTCTGGAACTGCCTGAGCCCAAAATTTCTCCCTTCCTTCCTATTTGTACCTGCAACTTTACCCTACTGGTTAGTGACTTACACATCCTGAAGTACAAATACTCCAGGAGAAATCAGCTTTTTCATTTTGCCTGAATGATACTTGATTTATCAGGTCCTTTTCAACATGGCATCCTGGTGAGGGCAGTTTGAGGGAGTGGGGGGAGGTGGGCAAGAGCTTTGTCCATAGAAATTTGGTATGAGATAGGGCCCTGTTCAGCCAGGGGAGTGTGAACCCTCTTGTACATCTCCCAAACTCCAAAAGGTTAAGAAACTTGCCAAGGGGAATTCTCCCTTCTCACCAAATCAGCAATTATTCCTTTGCTACCATACCATTATCCCTTGTGCTCCCAACCCCAGCTATCACCCATTTCTTTCCTTCTCTGCTGGTGTGCTCTGTCTCTCCAATTCTCCTCCGGTTCTCTCCTAAAACCACCTCCACTGGGCTTTTGCCCTCATGCATACTGTCGGTGTCGTCCATGACACCCCCTTCGCCCCTGTCGGTTCCCGGGCCTACTCTCACTTGGCCTATCAGCAATATTTGACACAGCTGATCACCCCCTCTTGGGTACATTTTTAAAACTTGGTTTCCAGTTAAATCTCTTAATTTTCTTCCTACCTCAGTGGTTGTTCCGTCCTGGTCTTTTGTGCAAATTCTTCCCTTTTTTGTCCTTTTAATGTCGGAGTGTTGTCTAGTTTTTTTCCTCCTCCCTCCGCCCACTACCTTGGTGATCTCATGGCTCTAAGTAGCCCTTACATGCTCAAGTTTCTGTGTCCTGCCTGGACCTCAGCTGAACCCCATCTATCAACCAGGGCCCAGTCAGGAGACAGACACCACACAGTAATTTGATCACGGATAGTTTAATATAATTGTAACAAGGGACTGGAGTAATGGAGGATTGGCTAGCAATTAGTATAATAAATCTCTAAAGAATATAGGAATAGCAGCTATAGAGAACAGCCACTGCCCCTAGGGCTGAGATGGAGAGGCCAAGGAGGAAATAAATCTGGAAGAGGGGACCCCCACTCACAACCTAGTGCTGAGACGCAGCCTAGTTGGAGAGGGTACAGCTGTGGCTCGTGGGATGGTGGAGTTTGCTGAGCTGCTGCATCGGTGAAACTCACTGAGAACTGGCCCTCTTGGGCGCTGGGGGATGCTGTCTGCTGGTTGAGGCCACACCTTGAACTTGCTGCAAAGCCACATGAGAGGGCACCAGGGAAAGCCATCTGTGAGGAGGTGTCTAGGGCTGCTGGCTGCCAGGCGCCGGCTGTGCCCACTGCAGGAGCTGGGCACTGCAGACACTGCACACTGCAGGCACGTGCCAAAAAGAGTTCACCGGAGGCAGGAAGAGGAGCCCCTTCCGCCTGCAGCGTCACTTCAGTGCATTAGGTGTTACCCTTCAATGCTTCCCCATTGCTCTTAGAGCAAATCCCCCATTTCTTCACTTTTTATGACCCCTCCCAGTGTGAGTGAATTCCCCTCTGACCCGTACACAGCACTTAGTATTAAAGCATCAGATGCCTGTGTGGTTTTCTGGATTCATTTGTGTCTCTTTCAGTAGGCTATAAGCTCCTTGAGGGTAGGGGCAAGTATTCCCAGTGCGTGGCACATAGTAGGAACTCAAAATATTTGTTAGAGAAGAGTGAATGCTTCTGGCTCCCTGCAGCCACGTCTATCAAATTCTATCAAACCATGCCTTCTGGAGAGGATCTGATACACTCATACATACCAGGACACAAATGATTGATTGGGTTGAATGTACTGATCTTTCTAGGACTCCTGCTTTCTAATAGTAAAGAGTCTTAAGCCAAAGAAATGGCTTTTCAATACAGGACAGGGCAGTGGAGGGAAGACTGGGGGAACTGGGGAAATCTTCCCGGCACGTCCTTTTGTGTGGATGGACATCTGCCCCATGTATGTGCTAAGCAGGTACTCCCGAAGCAAGATGGAGTTCAGCATTTCCCCTTTATTTCCTCAGAGAAGGAAACACCTGCCAGTGAACAAAGAACCTTGCATTTTTTTCCTCCTTTACTCTAACAAACTCCTCCTTTCCCATTTTTAAGTTTTACTTAGGCCTTGCAAAGTTTTTTTTTTTTTATTTGATTTTTGTTTTTCTCTGAGAAATGCCATTTCTCCTAGAAGAACATTTTTTTTCTCCTTACTCCTAAAAGCAACTCTTTGAAGTCAGATCTGGAGTAAGGCCAAGGGCTTGTCTTTCAGCTGAAAAATCAGGCATTTTTCAGGAGTGATGAGGAATAAAGCAGTGTGGAAGCCTGGTTTATTACATGGATCTCAGGATCCTTTGCTGTATCAAATGTACGTGCAAAAGATGCATCTGCAATACCTAAGAGCAGGTTTCCAAAAAATTATTCCCCACTCTGTCTGTCCCTCATACTCTGTGCTTTTCCTGTACTCCTGGCAGCGGTCTAGTCCAAGGCCAAGGAGTGAAAATGATCTTGTTTCTTAAGTCTTATCAAGTTTCTCCGTCCTCTTTCTCTCCCCGTTCATTCTCCTCCTCCCATTTCCTCTTCTTCCACCTCCCTCCCCCCACCTCCCTTCTCCTTCTTCACTATATTTTAATCATGATCATCAGCAGAGCTGTTGGAGGATTTAAAGGCATAGCCCCTCCATGTTTTAATAATAGTCTTGGATGTTCATTTGCTCTTTGGAGGGAACATATCTACAGTCCTACAGACCTGTATGTGTCTGCCATGAACTCTACTGCAGTGCTTCTTAAGCAAGCTTGTGACAAAGAACCAGCTTTAAAAAAAATTCTAATGTGCTGTAAACTTTTCTCAAATGCAATAAATATGAATTACTAGAAAAACAAAACAAAAAGTCAAACAACATATTTCTCCAATTTTTCCATTTTTATTATTAGATTCAACAGGCATAAAATCACTGCCGAATTGCTCTGTGAGTGTCTAAGTGCTCGCTCTGAAACTCAGCACTTGTGGCAGACCGTGACAAACAGTTCTGTGACCAGTGCTGGTCCGGGGATGCACCCTAATCAGCTCTGCTCCAGAAAACCAAAGCATCTTGGTTTAAAGATCAAAACATCTGTAGGTTCTCCATCTTACCCTAATCTAAACAAACTAACAAACTTCTTCTCTCTGCACCGAAGAGCAAAAGTGCACGTAGGCGTCCGCGCGTGCGTGCACACACCCACTCCAGCAACACTACCACTTCACAGGGAGGTAATAGAATGTAATGGTTAAGTATGTGGACTTTGAAGCCAGCTATCAACACTTACAAGTTGTAGCCACTTGAACCTATTTCCTATAAAATGAGGGTGGTAATCAAAATACCAACTTCTTCAAATTAAGACAATTAAAAGGTACACAGCTCTTAGAACAGTAGGTGCTCAGTAAATTTAGCTATTATGCTTTTTTACAGAATAGAGATCCCTGCTGACTTGCTCAGCATTTGCACCTGCAAGAAGAAAATGGATCTGTGGTTCTCCTGGCAAGCCAGGGCCTGTCTTCTCTTCCCAGTATCTGGAAATATCTACTATCCCTTGGTGGAGGCAGAATCCTAAGTGCTCATTAGCAATGACACCGTTCAGTGCAAGGAACATCCCAATCACCCTCCTTTGCTGCCCTCTGCTGCTGCCACTGAAAATTACACTGAGCTGAATTTCTGCTGGAAGTTGGGCAAAATCTAACCTCACCTGGAGGTAATTATCGATAGGCACTTTGTTCCGGATTCAATTGAATATCCTAGAATTTGTTTTTCACAGTGACTTTCACATCATAGCTTTGCATTTTTACATGGCATGCAACCTATAACTGCTTCTGGACACTGGCATCAAAAGCAGATCTTTGTCACGCAAGCTCAGCCTACTTGCAATTGAACATGGCAAGATCCCAAACCTGCTCCTTACTGACTTCCCCCACATCGCAGATGTTCAAACCCGAGTCCCAAGTTAACTGTGACCTCTCGTGTTCTCTCAACTGCCCAGATTCACGCCTCCCTCCCTCTGCAAGATCTTTTTAGCGCCTCCAGCGAGGCCCTCCTGTGTCCAAGTCTCTCCCCTTTACAGGTCTCTGAGATCCATTGTTCTAAAGTTTCTCTGTAATCTGAGTTGCCTCTCCACTGTCCGCACTGGGTCCAAGTTCCTCTGGCCTTCATCTGGCGTTTCCTGCCCTCCAGCCTCATCTGTCATGACACCCACGCAGCTGCTGCAAGCCGGCTCCCATTCTCCATACACACGTCATCTCCTTTACGGCTTAGTGGGTGCTGTTGCTTCTGTCAAAAATGCCCTCTTTTCTACAAAAACCCTTTACAGCTCAGCTCAGATGCTGTTTCCTCCACATCCCCTCCTCTCACCACTCCAGGAAACAGTGCTTCAACGTCTGAACATCTATGTACTTCTCAGGTTGCTCTCATCAAACACATTGTTACTCAGTAAATTCCTTTTTAAATTTTTTCCTGACAAAATATTTTGTTGAAATTTTGGGGATTAATAAAGAAAATGATAAGATTAAAAATAATATTTGGTCCTCTGCTTCTAACCATGATGCAGAACAACAAGGGAAGCTTCATCTCTCACCTAAAACAACAAAAAGAGATGGAGAAAATATATAAAACTACAATTTGTAACACACTGGATGTATCAGGCAACAAAGGACAGTGATTCCATGAAAGGGGGGAACAAATGAGGTGTGCCCTACTGCTCTTCCCACTTACTGCCTTGAGAGAGTCTCTGAGCTGTGGTGCAGAGAAGGGGAGCCCGTGTGGAGCTGGTGGACTCCCTGAGTTGAGGAGAAAGAACTGAGAGACCAGGGGAACCACAGCTAGAGTTCATGGGATGGAGGATTGGTGAGCACTGCCCAGACAGCGAACTCCAGAGACCTACAGAGGATTCCCTTCAAGTTTTTGGCAGAGTACTGATCAGTCCATGCAGGAGAGGAAACAACCTGAAGCTGGGGAAAGGTTGCTTAGAAAATCAGCAAGGGCGTGGAAGACAAATGACAGAATCAACCAACTTGCCCTGGCTGGTGTGGGCAGAACCCTCCCCTGACAACAGCAGGGTTCACTTTGAGGAAACATGGAGCATTTTACAAGATGTTCTCAACAGTTTCAAAAGCATTCAGATCATAAGAAGTATGTTCTCTGACCACAATGGAACTAAATTAAAAATCAAAACCAGGAGGATCTCTGGAAAATTCCTCAAATATTTGAAAACTAAATATCCCACTTCTTAATAACCCATGGATCAATAAAGAAATCAAAGGGAAATTAGTAAGGATTTTGAATTGAGTGAAAATGAAAACATGACATATTAAAATTTGTGAGATGCTGTTAAAATAATACTTAAGGAGAAATTTATAGTACTAAATATATTAGAAAAGAAGAAAAGGCTCTGAGCAGTTTCCACCTTAAAAATCTAGAAAAGAAGAACAAAATAAGCTATAGAAAGCCAAAGAAATGAAAGAAGATCATAGTGGAAATCAATGGAAAATAATATAGAAAGTCAATGAAAAAAAATGCAGGTTCTCTGAGAAGATGATGTAAATTAATGAGTCTCCTGCCAGACTGGTGAGAAAAAAGGAGAGAAGACACAAATTGCCAAGATCATGAATGAGAAGTGACATCAGTATAGAACATATAACTACAAATCCCCACAGTCCCTAAAAGCATAATAAGGGCACATTATAAAAAACTATGGACACAAATTTAAAAACTTAAATGAAATGAAAAAGTGTGTTGAAAGACCTAAATTACCAAAGCTTAGTGAAGAAGAAATAAATACCCTGAATAGCCCTCTCTATACGAAAGACATGCATACATAGTTTAAAAACCCTCTCAAAAAGCAAACTCTAGGCCCAAATAGTTTCCCTGGAAAATTCTGCCAAACTTTCAGAGAAATAATACCAATTCTACACAGACTGTTCCACAAAATAGAAGAGGATGGAACACTCGCCAGCTTGTTCTAAGAGTCCAGCATTAAACTGATGTTAAAACCAAGAAGACTTTACAAGTTAAAGAAAACTACAGAATGCTATTCCTCATGAAAATGATGTGAAATTTGTAAAGAAAAAAAATTAAATTAAATCCAACAATAAATAAAAACAATATATCATAATTCAGTGGAGTTTATCTCAAGAATGCACAATTTAACATTTGAAAATCAATCCATATGATTCAGCATATTAACTAAGTACATATGAAAAGCCACGTGATTATCTCCACATGTGCTGAAGAATCATTTGGCAAATTCCAACATCTGTTCCTGATTTAAAAAAAAACAACGCCTTGCAGAGATGCGTTTTGCCGGCTGTTTCTGAGATCCGCAGCTTTGGAGCCTCTCTCTCTCACATGTACCCTGCTTGATCTCCACCACTTTTGGAAAATTTTAAAAATATCTTTTATTGATTATGCTATTATAGTTGTCCCAATTTTTTCCCCTTTGCCCTCCTCCATCTGGTATCCCCTATTCCGTCCAGCAATTCCCCCCTTAGTTCATGTCCATGGGTCATGCATATAAGTTCTTTGGCGTCTCCATTTCCTATACTATTCTTAACCCCTGTCTATTTTGTACCTACCAAGTTATACTTCATAATCCCTGAACCTTTTCCCCCATTCTTCCCTTTCCCCTCCCAACTGATGATCCTCCAAATGATCTCCATACCTATGATTCTGTTCCTGTTCTGCTTGTTTGTTTAGTTTGTTTTTTTAGATTCAATTGTTGATGATTGTAAATTTATTGCCATTTTAATGTTCATAGTTTTGATCTTTTTCTTAAATAAGTCCTTTTAACATTTCATGTAATAATGGTTTGGTGATGATGAACACCTTTAGCTCTACCTTCTCTAAGAAGCACTTTATCTGCCCTTCAATTCTAAATGATAGCTTTCTGGATAATCTAGGTTATAGGTCCTTACTTTTTATCACTTTGAATACTTCTTGCCAGAGTCTTCTAGCCTGCAAAGTTTCTTTTGAGAAATCAGCTGACAGTCTTATGGGAACTCCTTTGTAGGTGACTGTGTCCTTTTCTCTTGCTGCTTTTAAGATTCTCTCTTTATCTTTAACCTTTGGCATTTTAATTATGATGTGTCTTGGTGTAGTCCTCTATGTGTCTATCTTGTTTGGGATTCTCTGTGTTTCCTGGACTTGTATGTCCATTTCCCTAACCAAATTAGGGAATTTTCCTTTCATTATGTTTTGAAATAAGTTTTCCATTTCTTGCTCTTCCTTTTCTCCTTCTGGCACCCCTATGATTCAAATGTTGGTACGTTTGAAGTTGTCCCTGAGGCTGCTTATACTATCCTTATTTTTTTAATTCTTTTTTCTTCTTGCTGTTCTGATTGAATAATTTTTTCTTCCTTATTTTCCAAATTATTGATTTGGTTCCTGGCTTCATCAACACCAGTGTTGGTTCCCTGTAAATTGTTCTTTATTTCAAATCATGTAAACTTCATTTCTGCCTGGGTCTTTTTTTATGCTGTTGAAGTACCCAGTAAGTTTCTTAAGCATCCTAATAACCAGGGTTTTGAACTCTGTGTCTGATAGATTGCTTATCTCTGTTTTGCTTAGTTCTTTTTCTGGAGTTTTGTTCTTTTCTTTCATTTGGGCCATATTTCTTTGTCTCCTCATTTTGGCAGCCTCCCTGTGTTTGTTTCTTTGTATTAGGTAGAGCTGCTATGACTCCTTGTATGGTAGCCCATTGTAGAAAAGTGCACAGGTAAATTGGGTGGGGGTGGAGCCTTAGGTACTTGCCAGGGAGGCACAACCCATGTGAACCAGGTCGATGGAGTCTGTGATATGGTGTTGCTGCTTTGTGGCTCTGTGGCTCTGTGTTGGGGAGGGCTCAGAAAGGGGAAAATGCTGCTGCCTGGCCTCTGGAGTTTTTTCTGGGAGGAAGCTGTCCCCTGGCACGTGCCCTGATGCCAGCCACTTCAGTTTCTCCCCTTATACCACAGGTACCCTTCCAGCTTCTGTCCCAGTGCTGAAACCCCGAGGGTGTGGTCTGTGTAAGTTCTAAGTCCATTGCAGGCCCTTTAAGAGGAGACTGCTGAGAACTCCAGAGTTCTTCCACCACCACAACCCCCAGTGATTTTTACAGCCAGAAGTTATGGGGACTGATCTTCCTGGCACTGGAACCCCAGGCTAGGCGGTCTGGTTGGAGGCTGGGACCCCTTACTCCTGAGGTATCCCTCTCAGTTTTCATCTACCACACGTGGGTGTGGGACCACCCATTGTTCTGCATCTCTACGTCTCAGTGCCTGTCCATATCTTGGCGCCTTCTACCTGTCTGGGTGAATGGGACTTCTTTATTTCCTTGGTTGTCAGGGTGGTATTTGCTTTCTAGTCTAGTTGTAATTTTTGATGTCGAAATTTCTTCACTTACTTTATAATTCTTTCACTGAAAATGGAGTTTTCATTTTACCCATCTGACTTGAAATGCCATCTTGACCTGAAAAGGTCAAAGATTCATACAAAATATGAAACAGGGCCAAGGCCAAGTAATTACCAGTGGTTAATGTATTCATTCTTTGTTCAATGAATTCATGTGCATGAAGAGGTTTCCATATACCAGGACTGTACTGGAATTCCATAATCACATCTACGAATACATATGCCATCAGTTTTGACAGGTAAACTAATGTCTCATGCCTCCAACAGGACAGTCCTGTTATGCATTCTGAAAAAGAGTCATGAAAACACACTACTAGTGCCAAGTGACACAGGTATAAAATAGGGCTTATTAGAGGAAAAACTTATAAGTAGGAAGTAGTCGTGTGCAGGCAAGCCCTCAAATCTACTTATCCCACAGCTCAGGCCAGGCAGAGAGGGTTTTCGTGCACTGTGGCCAACATGCCAACATAGCAGGGTCCCTGTGCCCTTAATTTTTGTCTCTACAGTGATGAGGTCTTGTAAGTTAAAGCAGAGAGCTGCTGTGACACTACGGAAGGCGTCCTGGTCAGAAAAGGGGAGCCTCCGGAGTCTGGTGGCTGGTATCTGCCTATTTGGTTGGTCTAATTCAGCCAGGTGTCTGTCAAAGGACTAAAATGAAGGAGAAAAATGAACATCCAGGACCAGCCAGATCTCTCTCTCTTCAGATGTTTTGGGCAAGTGATTTGATACATCAATTACCTGAAGTTACATATGTATTCACCAATTATGCTGTAATGGATTTTTTTTGCTATATTAATTTTAGTTGCAACTGAAAATGAAGACAGTTCCCTTAGAGCTATGACCTCACTGAGTCTGAATTTCCCTATCTTTTAAAAGAAGAGGAACAAAAGGTTGAGGTTAACATTTATTGCTATTCTATCACAAGTGAATTTAGTAGTTGAAAGATGTGATACCATTCCTAAAAATATTATTCAGTTTTCATATCATGAATTCTAGCCCTGTGCACCACATTTAATGGGATGGCTAACCTGAATCCCTTTTGACCTTGAGATTTGATGGTTTGACTAGCAGTACAATTATTTCCAAATTTACTAAGAACAGTTAACCACCAGAGGGCAGTCAGATTACAGGGCAGTAAGGAGTGATGTGAGCCCCATCACTGGAGAGCAAGGTTTACATTCATAGGAAGTACACTTGTTGTAAGCCACCCCGCCATTCTTTGGACATTGTTTCTGTAATGCTGACTCTGATACACAACTTGCACATAAACAGCACTTTTGTATAAGACTTCTCGGAACTCACTCTAAAGGATGCAGACTCTGACCCTCAGGCATTCCAGCTGTGGGAGATTTGCTGAACTTCACCTGTAAGACTAGGATGATGTAAAACAAGGATGACGTGAACCAGGATGATGCACACCAGACCGTCGCTTGACTAGCTTTAAGGTCCTTATCAGAATACACTGTGCTTGTGTGCTTGTCTGCATGGAGACAACTTTTCAATATCCTCCCCTTGATCTCTGTTCTTCTTTCTATCTCCCTCCTTATTAAAACCTCTGCCTGCACTGAGCTGTTAAGATGCTCTCTGGGACGAGAGTCCCCCATCTTCTCAAACTGCTAGCACTTGAACAAACCCTCTTTCCTTACCTCAGCACCTGTCTCTCCAGTACTGGCTTTTGAAGAGGAAGGCAGCTGAACCTGGGTTCAGTATCACTGTGACTTTTTAAATTCTGATTTCAATTAAGTTTCATGAAAATTTTATTGCCTACTAAGATTATGTCACTCAATTCTGACGTGTTCATGTGTGCTGGCTGTGGTGTTTCCCCACACCACCAAGCAATTCTGAGACACCAGTTAGGTGTCCTACACTTTAACTCAACCTTGACACTGTCTACCAGAGGCAGCATCAGATTCCACATACTAAGGGATCTGTCTTACAACACTGCTCCCCCAACCCCACTTAAGATTCCAATTGTAAGTCCAGGTTGTCACCTGGGCTTCGGACTCACTATAGCCTAGGTTCTGATGACCTCCTCCTTGCGTTTGACTAATTTGCTAGAGTGGGTCACAGAGCTCAGAGAAACTATTTTACTTACTAGGTTACTGATGCATTTACTGATGTATTGTAAAAGGATATAACACAGGAGCAGCCAGGTGGAAGAGATGTCTAGAGCAAGATACAGGGGAAGGGCGTGAAGCCCCCATGTTCTCTGAGGGTGCCACTCTCCCAGCACCTCCATGTGTTCACCAGCCTGGAAGCTCGCTGAACCCCCTCCTTTTTGTGTTTTTATGGAGACTCCATTACATAGGCATGGCTGATTCCACCTCCAGCTCCTCTCCCTGCCCCAGAGGTCAGGTAGATGGGACTGAAAGTTCCAGCCCCTTAATCATATGGTTGGTTCTTCAGGCAACCAGTCCCCATCCTTAGGTTTGGTCTTGAAGTCACCTTCATCCCTCTCATCACTTAGGAAATTCCAAGGGTTTCAGGAGTTCTGAGCCAGAAACGGATTAAAATCGAATACATATTTCTTATAAATTTCAATACCACACCTGCCTACTTCACTCTGTGTACTGTGTTGTGCTGGGAGTCCAACAACTAGTAATGCCTTCTAAACAGCCCACAGCCAAAACAGACCAAGCTAAGGTGGAAAGAATGGCTGCCCATTCACTGTGGGGTTTCTTTTCATTCACTCAGCAAGTCTGTATCAGGCACTTACTATGTGCCAGCCACTGTTCCATGAACTTGGGTTTGTCAGTTAACGAAGCAAAGATTCCTGACCTTGTGGAACTGACATCCTGGTGGGAGGGTAGACCCAATAAAAACAAAAATAAATAAGTAAATTATCAAGGGTGTTAGGAGATAAGTGCTGTGGAAGACAGGAAAAGCAGAGTTGAGTAGGGAGTGGGGGAAGTTGGGATTCAGGTAACAAGTTTGCAATTGTAGGGAGGGTGGTTAGAATAGGCCTTTGGGTGGAGACATTGGACCAAAATTGAAGTGAGGGAATAGGCCATGTGGCTCTCTGGGGAAACACATTTCAGGCAGAGGGAACAAAATGAGAAGGTCCTAAGGCAGGAGCATCCCTCGTACTAGATGAGGTAGAGGTAAAAGGAGGTGGATAACAGGAAGACTTTGGTTTTTACTTGGTGAAATGGAGAACCATTGCAGGATTTGGAGCAGAGGGGGGACATTTTTAAAGGGCTACTCTGGCTGCAGTGTTAAGAAGAATCTCCAAACGACTGGTCTCCTATAGAAGCTTCCAAATACTCTGTTTATCAGTTCATCAAAAAAGCACAGACTACCTGGCAATAAAAAAGAAGGAAATCTTACCTTTTGCAACAGTATGGATGGACCTGGACAGTATTATGCTAAGTGAAATAAGCCCGTCAGAGAAAGACATGTACCATATGATTTCACTCATATGTGGAATCTAAGTGAACAAAATGAACTAACAAATAGAATGGGAACAGACTTATAGATACAGGGAACAGACCGACAGCTGTTAGAGGGGTGGGGTGGAGTTCAGGGACTGGGTGAAAAGGTCAAGGGATTAAGAAGAAATCAAAACTCATAGACACAGACAACAGCACAGTGATTACCGTGGGAAAGGAGTAAAAGGGGGATAAACAGTGATGGAAGGAGATTTGACTTGGGGCAGTGAACACACAATACAATATACAGATAATGTATTACAGAATTGTATACCTGAAACCTACATAACTTTTATTATGTCACCCCAATATATTCAATTAAAAAGGGGGGGAGCACGGAGAATGACAATTAAAGTCAACCGTATTCTGTCACATTTAACTAATAGCAGCCAATGCAGAGATATCCTCCCTGTGCCATGTGCTTGGCATCGTGCCAAGCACTTTACACACCTTCTCATTTAGTCTTTCCAATACCTCTGTGATTGTGTCACCTCTCTTAGCTCTATTTTAAAGATAAGAAAAAGGAGATTGTAAAAGTTTGTGACTCATCCAAGGTTTAGATTAAGTGAGTAAAGGGAATTCTTGGAAGCTGTAACTTGAAGAAGAATGCCACTTACACATGTGAAGAAACAGAGCCTAAGCAAGGCTTAGTACCCAGTGCTGAGGAGCTAAAGATGGTGATGGTGGGGGGAGGGCAGCGGAGAGGGGCAAAATGTTTGATTTCAACTACCACCTGCTTCGTCGACATTCTGTCTAGCCATCACACCATAAACGTATTACCCACATGGTAACTGGACTGACTTCCGTACTGTTGAATTTTAAGTTTTCCTCTAGAGTTTGGCCTCTCTGTAGTCTGTTCTGTACAGATTTGGGCTTTTAAGGAGCAGTACCCATCACTGAACCAAGGGGGTTCCACTTAAACCTCAGTGGTTTAAAACCTCACTCAGGCAGTGCTGCTCGGAGGAATGTTTCAGGACTGGTGCTAGTTGGTGACAAGGTAAGCAAAGAAATTGAAAGTGTTTATAAACTTTCATAACCATTTTAATAGTAATTTTATGTCCGCTGAAGCTAATAAATTGGGGGCTTATATTTAATATATCTTGTTTTTAAACTTTACTTTTCATATAATTTATTTTTATAGTGTTTTACTTGAGAGGCTGAATATACCATGATCCGACCATATATAAAAACAGAACTCCCACGCCCAACCTGCAGCAGCAACCTGTCTAGGAAAACAATCCCTTACCTACAACAATCAGCCTAGGACGGCAGTCTGATATTAGACTTAGTCAGTTTTAGTAACAACCCAGGAAGCTAAATAGTAACTTCTCTGACGGCTGGCCCCAAATGGCCAGGACTTGATTAATAGCTGACAGCGTCCCTAATTTTTGTCTAATTTTTGTCCCGGCTTCCAACTTACAACCAACCAGTGAAAGCCAAACAGGGCTAGCCGACCACAAAGGATGCCCCGCTTCTAATCAGTCTTCCTACAGCTTCCCCGGGCCAACAGCCTCCAGTGAGGGCACACATGAAGCCTCCCTTTCTTTCCACTATCAACCTTTCCCATCCCTCTGCCTGTCTTTGAGTCTCTCTCTGCCAAAATGTAAGTGATGGGTGGCTGACTCTCTCCATACCAAGCTCTGAATAAATTGCCTTTGCATTTGGTTGGTCTTCACTTATTTCCATATACCAGAAAAACGAGAAAAGGCAATGTAAAATAAAAACAAAAAACAGGGTCCTCCACCACAGAAATCTTGAGGAATATTGTGCTGGTCCGCAGGTCGCCCCCAGGAGGGGACCTCCAAGGCAAGGAAAAGGAGAGCATCTCAGGCACGCACCGCTGGGAGCGCGAGGATTACGGGGTCGCAGGATTCCCTGGCTAGGAGTGGCTCGGCGGAGCAAGGGGACAAGCGACCCTGGCGGGGAACGTTAGCTTTGCCCAGCTCTTTTACGAAACCCGGACTCAGCGCCTAAGGCCCCGCGGTTTGGGTGGAGCTTCTGCGCCCGCTCTCCGCGCACGCGCATTCTCGGCACCTCGCCGCCGACTGAGTTAACGTCACGTCCGCCGACGCTGCCCGTGGTGGCCGAGCGCTTTTTCTCGGGCGGGCCGCGCCCGGCGCTGCGGTCCCGCCGTTCCCCTCCCTCTGGCTGGCCGCCGGTGGCGCCCTTGACCCCTTGGCGCGCCCTTGACCCCTTGGCCCGCCCTCACGTCGTCCGCCTGCCCGCCCGCCGTTCAGCGTGTCTGGTCTGGTTTCCGCGGTTTTCCCGAGACCACTTAGTCTCAACCCGGGTTTCCAGTACTGGAGGTGAAGCATAATAAGAGATGGGACCTGGGGTCTTAGATGAGGCTGTGTTTACTTTTCCGTCAGGGTCAGGTGTACCGTCAAGGGCAGGAATGTAATTTACAATATTTCCTCCAAGAGGACGCGGTTGTAGTTGTGCAATGTGGGACTGGTTTCCTTAGACAACGGACACTGTATCGCCGTGCAGCTGTTTGGATGCTTCTTTGAAATAATCCCGCATATTCATTTAGCATTTTAATGCTTTGGAATTTTGTCCTTAAAAACAGTTTGGTCCCCAAAACTCAGGACCCTTTAGATTTTCTCATTTTAAGGGAAGCCTAATCTTTCCTGTGGCTAAATTGGCTCACAGCGTATTTTTTCTATAAGGAAGACCTTGGCTGTGTGGAGCCGGACCCTCCAGTGATCACTGAGGATATGTTAGAATTTGTAAAACCCTAGGATTATATTCTTTTTTTTCACTGGCACATTAAGCTTTTGGGTCGGGCAGTGCAATACTTTTTTGGGAAATGCATTACATACGTTATATTCTTAAAACCTAATTTGGCCTTTTCCTGATGGCTTGCTTTTAATCATGTGAAGGTTATTGTGAAAGAGCGTAACACCCCTGAATTTCTTGAGTTTTGATGACATTTTAAGTTGTTTTGTCCCCAACTTTGTGGCATCACTGTCAACCAGTTACATTCCTGCCTCTTCTGGTTTATAATTTAATGCTGTTAAACGTGATGGGGTTTGAATTTTGATAATTACATTTAGTAGAATTGTGTTTAAACAAAAACTAAGTGAGGAACTTGTGGCTTTTTGATTTTTCAATTTACAAAATGCCCTTTTTAGAAAACACAGCTAAGCAAAAGAAAATTTAAAATGATCTGGAATCCTACTACCTAAAGATAACCATTGGTAACATTTCAGAATATAGTCTAGTTTTTTTATGCATAGTATTGATAAAACAAAAACAGAACCATAGTGTCTGCTGTTTGGTAACACCTTTGGCATGACATCTTGTCCTCCCGTTTCACTCACTGTTTTCTTCGAACGTGTATTTCGCTAGGCGCTCTCATAATAAAGTAGGATCCCTAGTGCGTGAACCCTGTGCCATCTATGTTAGCCGCTCAGAGGACTTTGGTTTTCTGTCTTGGCCTTTGGCCAAGGTACACAGGTGAAGTGGTGTAGGAGTTGTGTAAAAGGAAAGGTTTCATACTGAGTCCTATGCAAGGGCAGACGGTGTATTATAGTATATCAGATTCACTGAAAAGTTGGAGAAAATCATTGAAAAAATCTAATTCTTCATTCTTTGTTTCTAAACTCACTTTTTCCCCTTCGACTTTTTGTCTCTCTCTTCTCCAAGAATGAAACATGACTGAGGATTCTCAGAGAAATTTCCGTTCAGTATATTATGAGAAAGTGGGGTTTCGTGGAGTTGAAGAAAAGAAATCATTAGAAATTCTCCTAAAAGATGACCGTTTGGGTGAGTTTTATGAGTTAAACTAAGCCTACTGGTTGTCAGTCATCCCAAATGTTCTGAAATAAGTGCTACCTTAAGAGACGTCCAGAGATACCTGTTACCTGCTGCATTGTTTAGTGGTAGGAAGACAGCAGAATGGTATATATATTTTGGGAGAAGTTATGGATTTTTCAAGTGTGTATTTCACTGAGGGCCAGATGTTTTGGAAAGGCCTCTTAAGAAGTCACTAATATTTTTCTCTCCTATTAGGCCCCTATGTTTTCTTTTCTCGATTTTTAGAGGTGTCGTCATTGCTTCTGGGTAAATTTACAACAACTCTTGCCATGATTTTCTTGTATGGAAATAGTGAGACTGAAATATATACATTTTAGTTTCTTCCAAGCCAGTAATAATAAGGTCTGTTCTGTGCTTGACTGGAGTAAAATAAACTGAACCGTAGTTAAAAATAGTACTTTATATGAATACAATGCTTTTAAAATTTGAAAAACATTTCTTACCTGATCTTTGATCCTCGCCAGACAGTCTATGCTTTAAGTGTATCCGGTATTATTCTCATTTGGCAAGTAGGGAAATTTAGGTCAGGACAGTTGAGTGTGCTTCATGAGAAAAGGCAGGATTTGAGGGCTGACTCCACCACTCACCTCCTGTGTTAACTCAGTCAAGTCACTTACCTGCCCTGAGCTTCAGTTTCTTCATCTTTAAAACAATAAGTAGCCAACAAGCTGGCAAGGTGGATTCAATGAAATACCATAAATTCTATACATAGTAACTACTGCTAATATTATTGGAAGTGTAGTAATATAGGCAAAATGTACCTCCTATGCTGTGAAACACTATGTTTTCATTTTTAAATAGCTGGTAGAACCCTGGGCTAGAAATCAGACCAGTGTTGCCTTTCTTAGATTTACTGACTGCTTGGTAGGCTTCCTCTGAAGAAATGTCTTGCTATACCCTAAGTTGTAAACAATGAAATGCACTTTTATATATTGTGACCAGCATGAAAAGCTTCTAACTATTGTTTTTCTTTCCTCTAGATATTGAGAAACTTTGCACTTTTAGTCAAAGATTCCCTCTTCCGTCCATGTACCGTGCATTGGTATGGAAGGTGCTTCTAGGTATGAGACCCAAGAGTTGGAAATTTATCTTCAGAAATACCCATTTGTCATTATATCAGTCAGAAAAAGGAGAATTTGTTTAGGCCTTTACTGAATATTGAGTCTAATCTTAGGAGACTGAATTACCACTCACTATAATTGCCTTTAAGGAGGTGACTTCGGTGGCAGAACATTAAATATTAACTCTGAGAGTGTCAGTTTATTAATGATAGAAGAGAAAGTAATGTATCTGTTCCTGAGGCAAGGTGTGGGAAGAGCATTGTTCTGGGAGAAAGAACTGGTCTAGGCTTTGCTGTCGACTGGTAACCTTGAGAAAGACCCTGCTAGAGCCCTCATTGGTGTGGCTCAGTGGCTAGGGTGTCGTCCTACAAACCTAATGGTTGCTGGTTCGATTCCCTGTGGGGGATCATTTTGCAGGCTAGGTTCCCAGTTAGGGGCATGCCAGAGGCAACCAATCTGTGTTTGTCTCACTCATCAATGTTTCTCTCCTTCTCTCCCTCCCTTCCCCTTTCTCTAAAAATAAATAAAATATTTTAAGTATACTTTATTGATTATGCTATTACAGTTTTCCCAATTGTTCCTCATTTATCCCCTCTCAGCTCTGCACCCCCCAACCCTGCAGCATCCCCCTCCTTAGTTCATGTCCATGAGTCATACATAAAAGTTCTTTGACTTCTCTGTTTCCTATACCATTCTTAACCTTTCCCTGTCTACTTTATGCCTACCAGTTATGCTTCTTATTCCCTGAACCTTTCCCCCCTATTCTTCCCCTTCCCCTCCCCACTGAAGACCCTCCATGTAATGTCCATTTCTCTGATTCTATTCCTGTTCTAGTTGTTTGCTTAGTTTTTGTTTTTGTTTTTTTTAGGTTCAGTTGTCGATAGTTGTGAGTTTGTTGTCATTTTATTGTTCATAGTTTTTGATTTTCTTCAATTTCTTACATAAGTCCTTTTAACATTTCATGTAATAAGGTCTTGGTGATGATGAACTCCTTTATCTTATCTGGGAAGCACTTTATCTGCCCTTCCAGTCTAAATGAGAGCTTTGGGGCATAGAGTAATCTTGGATGTAGGTCTTTGCCTTTCATGACTTCAAATACTTATTTCCAGCCCCTTCTTGCCTGCAAGGTTTCTTTGGAGACATCTGCTGATAGTCTAATGGGAACTCCTTTGTAGGTAACTGTGTCCTTTTCTCTTGCTGCTTTTAAGATTCTTTATCTTTAACCTTTGGCATTTTAATTATGATGTGTCTTGATGTAGTCTTCTATGTGTCTATCTTGTTTGGGATTCTCTGTGTTTCCTGGACTCATATGTCTATTTCCTTCATCAAATTAGGGAAGTTTCCTTTCTTTTTTTTTTTCACATAAGTTTTCCATTTCTTGCTCTTCCTTTTTCTTCTCCTTCTGGCACCCCTATGATTCAGATGTTGGAACGTTTAAAGTCCTCCCACAGGTTCCTAAGCCTTGCCTCATGTTTTTGAATTCTTGTTTCTTCATTCTGTTCTGGTTGGATGTTTATTTCTTCCTTTTGTTCCAAATAGTTGATCTGAGTCCCAGTTTCCTTCCCTTCACTGGTGGTTCCCTGCATATTTTCCTTTATTTCACTTTGCGTAGCCTTCATTTCTTCCTTCATTTTGCAACCGAGCTCAATTGTTTCTATGAGCATCCTGATTACCTGTGTTTTGACCTTTGCATCAGATAGATTGTCTATCTCCTTGTTGCTTAGTTCTTTTTTGGAGTTTTGATCTGTTCTTTCATTTGGGCCATGATGTGTTCTTTCTTTGCCTTGGCACACCTGTTATGTTGTAAGGGGTGGAGCTTTAGGTGTTCATCAGGGTGGGGCAGGCTGCAGTTGTGGTGCTGTATGTGGGGGAGGGGTCAGAGAAGGAACAATGCTGCTTGCAGCTCTTGCCCCACTTTCCGTCACTTCCCTTGATTTCCACAAGGAGATTGTGCCCTTGCAGGTGCTGATTCGCAGGTAGGTGGGTTTGTGTACATTCTAGGACCCCATGGGCCTCTCCAACAGACTCTCCTGTGAGACTGGGAGTTTCTTCTACAACCATAACCCCTTCCCTCACCCCACAGATTTTACAGCCAGAGGTTTTGAGTCGTTAATTTCCTGCACTAAAACCGTGGGTTTTGCAGTCTGTCCCACTCCCCAGTTGTTCTTCCTGGCTTATTCATCTGTGAATGTGGGACCCTCGCCCATGCGTTCTGCCACCTTGCCTTACCCCTCGTTCTCTCTGCCCCCATCTCTACCCCTCCTACCAGTCTGGATGAATGTTTCTTTAACTCCTTGGTTGCCAGACTTCCATGATTCTCTGGCAGTTCTGGTTGTCCTTCTTTTTTACTCTTTTTCTTTTTTAAGGTTTTTATTTATTTTATTTCGAGAGAACAGGGAAGGAAGAGAGAGAGAGAGAGAAACATTAATGTGTGGTTGCCTCTCACGTGCTCCCAAATGGACATGTGGTCCACAACCCAGGCATGGGAACCCAGGCACGTGCCCTGACTGGAAATCTAACCAGCGACCCTTTGATTTGCAGGCTGGCGCTCATTCCACTGAGCCACACCAGCCAGGGCGAAACATGTTTTTCTTTATACCAAAACTTAGAGACTTGAAAATTCATTGTCACCATTTTTCAGATCTATTTGACCATGTCTCCTTTTTCTCATGAGGACTCTAGGAACTAGTGTTCTGCAAAGAACATTTGGTGAAATACTTATCCGTCCCATTTACCACCCCTGGCAGATGAGGAAACAAAGGCCCTGACATATTTATGAGATTCCTGATGTTAACGGGTGGGGGGCTAGAACTGAGGTGTAGTGAAGGCCTATCCTGTGCTTTTTCCACTGTTTTCCCTGTGACCTTTGTTTGTAAAAAGGTTCTCGCTCCAAAGTCTGATGGGTAGACATCATGTTTAAATGGGTGAATGAGTATAAAATGGCATCAAAATGTAATGTAAGGTGGTCTTGTCAGTGCAGATTAGAGATTTTTGTGGTCCTGAAGATAGGATACTTTGTGAGCAAGCTTTAATTGTTGGAGAAGAGAAGAATTTATATTCTCATAGTTCTGGAGGGTGTGAAGTCTCCAGGTGCTGGGTGATTTGGCTCTTAGTGAAGCCCCTCTTCCTGGCTTGCAGATGACCACCTGTTACTGTGTCTTCACGTGGCAGTGAGTGAGAGAGCTCTGGTATCTCTTCTTTTTCTTATAAGGGCACCAGCCCTATTAGATTGACACCCTCCCTCCCCTAGTTACCTCATTTAACTTTACCTCCTTATAGGCCCTATCTCCAAATACATCACGTTGGGGGTTAGGACTTTAACGTATGAGTTTTGAGGGGACACAATTCAATCCATAGCATGGACCAAAGTGCGAGAACTGGACATAGACCCTAGGAGCTAAGGATGGTCCCAGGCTGGCAGCAATAATTGAATTATTATAATCGATATGGTTATTTTGAATTTAGATGGCACGATTAGTCAAGGGATTTATGATGCCATTTTATTTCTCTTTTATGTCAGTGATTCAGTTGCCATTCAAATATTGATGGTATTCGGAATTTATAATTCTTTTATAGTGAAAATTTCTAAAAGAGAATCTGTATGGTAATGAAATATTTGTGTGAGTTCTAGTTTAATTTTGATGGACAGCTTCCCCTAGGGTTCTCTTTAATAGAGGAGGGATTTGGATTAGTGCCTCAGTATTTTGCCCTCTTTTTTCTGGGTCTCTGTGTAGGGATCCTGCCTCCACACCATGAGTCCCATGCCCAGGTGATGATGTATCGCAAGGGGCAGTACTCGGATGTCCTTCATGCCCTGAAAGTCGTTCGCTTTGTCGGTGATGCCACACCTCAGGTTGAAGTTTATCTCCGCATGTATCAGCTGGAGTTGGGAAAGTTGCCTCGAAGCCCCTCCTTCCCACTGGTTAGTGGTGCTTTTGTTCCACACCTAGCTCAACTCTAGACTGTCCCATCTTACTAGCCTTTCATTATATCATGTTTTGCCTAAGAAACTTTCAGTGGCTCCCCTTTGTCTATAGAATAACTGCAACGTCTTTCCCTGACATTCATGGCCCTATATATTCTGACCCCATCAGCCTGTTTTTTAAAATGCTACGTTTTATTTTGAAGTAGTTTCAAACTTGTAGAGCAGTTCCAAGAATACTATCAAGAATCCCATATACCCTTTACTCAGGTTCGCCAGTTGTGTACATTTTTAACCATTTGCTTTGTCATTTTTCTTATAGTGTATGCATATTTTTTCAGACGAGATCAGGTGTGTTCAGGGTGGTATGGCCGTAGACTGTATGGACTGTATGCATATTTTTTCTAAAACATTTGAGAATAATATGCAAACATGATATCCCATGACTTCATATTCCTTCAGTGTATATTTCCTAAAGATAAGAGCACTCCCCTAGATAACCATAGTACAGTTCTGAAACCAAGAAGTTGACATTGATACAATATTAACATCTGATCTTCAGACTCCATTCACATTTGACCAAATGTCCCAATAATGCCCTTTATCAAAACAAACAATAAAGTTTTAGTTCAGAACTTAACCAAACTTTCACCGACTAGTTTTACTGTTTGTTGATTTCAAATTTTTAGAAATCACTTCAGACATGGAAAAAAGTTGCAAAAATAATATAGTGAGTATAGTGTTCCCATATACCTTCATCTAGCATCCTCAAATATTACATCTCACATACCATAGTATAATGATCAAAACCAGAAAATCAGCATTGATACAACACTATGAACTACTCTGTGGACATTACTGACATTTTGCTGATTGTCCCACTAATGTCCTTTTTCTGGCCCTGGATCCAACCTTTACATTTATCCTTTATAAGGATCACACTTTACATTTATTCCCAGGTCTTCTTTCTTAGTCTCCCTTAATCTGGGACAGTTCTTCAGTCTTTCTTTGTACAAACTTTCATAACCTGACATTTTTGAGGAGTACTGGGCAGTAGAGCATTTCTCAGTTTGGGTTTGTTTGATGTTTACTCATGATTAAAATCTGGTTATGCATTTTTGGCAGAAGTACCACAGAAGTATGTATGATACTGTCTACTGTTGCTGCTCACTTTGAACACTTGGTTAAGGTGATGTCTGCCAGGTTTCTCCAATTGTCAGTAACTATTTTTCCCCTTGCAATTAATAAGTAACATCTGGGGAGAAAGTGTTAGACTGTGTAAATATCCATCCACTAAAGATTCTTGCCCAAAACAATTTTTACTATGCTGATTGCCAAATAGTGATTTTCGAACTCTTTCATTCCTTTTGCATTTATTAGTTTACATTCTTTTATAAGGAAGGTTTTCTCTTTTCCCTCATTTATTTATTTGTATCAGTATGAATTTATGGATTCCTTTTATTCAATGGCAGATAATCCATTCTGACTCTTACTTATTTTGGTATTGAAATGGTCTCAGATTTGGCCAGTGGGAGTTCATCAAGCTGACTTCTGTGTCTTTTTGACAGGTTCCCATCATTTTGAGTAGTTCCTTACTTCCTGGCATGAAAAGATATTCCAGGTTCATCTTGTACTTTCCCTGCCTCGGGCCTGGAATCTGCCTCACCTCTCCACCCATGGAGTGTGGGGTTTAGAAACCAAGACTAGGGCACTAGATATGCTCATTGTTCCTGGTGTATCATTGCTTCTGTGCCCTCTCAGGAAGAGCTAGGAAATACTTGTATGTACACACATGCACATACATATTTACACACACTTATGTATGTTTGTATATTTATCTCATCATATTGAAAACCCTGAGTTCACCATAATACTCCAACTACAATGTAGTATCATACTCATTCTAACTAGCCTTTACCCTTTTGTGTTGTAACCTCCTTCTCTGACAGTCGCAAATGTGAAGAGGCTCCCAGTACCCTCAGTGTGTTTACTTCTTTGCTTGTTCCTCTGTCACCAACACTGCTGGCCACCTCTTGGCTCTGGCCTGCAGGCGCCATGGGCCTTTGTCATCCCTGACCTCCTCCTCCTCGGCCCCAGCCCCACAGGCCCCAACCTGCTTTTTAAACTTCATCTTCAATAAACTCCTTACTCTAGTTACTTGGACTATTTATTGTTTGTAACGAGAAGAGATGGGGAAGAGGAAGAGTTCAGGTAAAGGAATGATTATAGCTCTTGAGCTTTGGCTGTTACAATGCAATTTGAAATTTACTTTAGGCCCCTAACAGTGTTGGGGCAGGGCTAAAGCAGAGTGAATTGATCAAAATAGGGATTTGCATGAAAGCTGTGCTCTCTGTACAATCTTTTATTCTTTTGTTGCAGTTTGCAACCTGCCACTATAGCAGCTTGAGCTTTGAATTGTTCTTTCTTTTTGAAGTTAATGATGTGTTTCCCAGGGACGCCCATAGGTCACCCGTTTTATTACGCTTATAAAGAGAGAATGTCCCTGAAAATAATTGGAACTCTTAACAGGCTTCTTAAAATTTTGCTTATCTTTGGCAAGGTGAAGTTTGTAGTACTGCACAAGTTCTTAAATTATATATTAAATTAGGTTAGATTATCTATTAGTTCAGGAATGATAGGTTGTAGTTGTCACCTCATCCCTGCTCAGCCTGTCCGTTCTTCAAGTCCAGACACCTCCACTGTGGCCTGGGGCGGAGGTGCTGTCAAAGTGTGTGTGTTGGGCTCTGCCATGCCTGTCTCCCTGATGAGCCAAGCCCCACTCAGCCTCACTTTTCATATCCATTAATAAGAATGTGCTGGAGTGCCTGGCACACGGTCGGGAACATGGTCAGTCAAGGACGTTGGTCCCCTTCCCTGGGCACCCGCGGTGGCGGGGAGCAGCAGAGAGATGCCACATTCAGGAGCACCCAGCCCAGTGCTCAGTACTCGGCGGGAGCCCAAAAAAGGAGCTCCCCTCCCCTTTTCTTCTGTCTTTGCTTTCCTAGTCTGACAACTTAATGTTTAGAAAAATGTATTTTCTACAATTTTATTACTTGACATTTTATAGAGTACTAGTAAGTTAAAAGGAGGCCTAAAATGAAATACTTTCATTAGAATAGGAATTTTGATTTAACTTGGGACATTTTAGGGGAGTAGAAAGACACTTTTTAGTTTCTTTTTTGACATTAAAATCCCTCAGTTATTACATCCTAGATGAACGTATATTTTTACGTGAGATACAGTGTTTGGAAACAAAATAGATTTTCAAGAAGATTTCTTTGTTGAATTTACTTGAGGGTTTACTTTAATGTCCTGAGTATTGACACAAGGTTTAAGAAATGCCATTCTTCTGATTCCTAATATTCTGATTCTAGGGACATTTAACTTTTTAGGTGCTTGCAGATAGAACAAAATTCTAAAGATTTTTTGAATGCTTTGAAATAAAATGCTTCTTAGTTCTTTCGGAGTCATTTAATTTTTGGAAATTACCATATTAACAAATGTCTCCAATCATTATTTGTGTTGTGTATCACACGGTTTTTAAAGATATTCTCCTCTAATACCAAGAATACTTTTGGGTGGAGAGAAGCAGCACCTTGCCTCTGGTATATGTTGATTCTTTTATGGGTGGCCTTAAGGTTAGAAGTTGGAAAATGTTCGAGTGGTCAGCCTGAAACCTGGGCATTCATAAACAGTACTCCTTCAGATAGATTTCTGTGGCTACTCATTTTTACCTCCCCTTGGTCTTCTCTCTAGTGATGGACGGTGTGCTTTTTGGTTCCACTTTGATTTATCAGCCTCTTCAAAATTTAGGGGATAAGGTTTCATTTTTATGAAAGAAATATGTGTTCCTCACTTCTGCTGCCTCTCTCTTGAGATTTATTATTAATCTTTCAGGAGCCAGAAGATGAAGTATTTCTTGCCATTGCTAAGGCCATGGAAGAGATGGTGGAAGATAGTGTCGACTGTTACTGGATCACCCGGTGCTTTGTGAACCAGTTAAACAACAAGTACCGAGACTCTTTGCCCCAGCTGGTGAGGGACACTTTTTTGGCTGTTGGCAGGGGATGGGTGGGTGAGCGGAGGTACTGGGAGTCTTGAGGAAATACTCTTACCTCTTGGTGCTGCTACAATTATGAGTAGACCCTCTATAGTAGGAGTCAGCAAGTATATTCTATAAAAGGCCAGGTAGTACAATAATCTTTCCAGCCTGGCAGGCCAGATGGTCTCTATGTCCCTCTCTATCTCTATGTCTATGTCTCTGTCATCACACAAAAGAAGCCATTGACAAACGGAAAGGAATCCTCGTGGCTGGCTTTGGCTACTGCAGGCCATAGTTTGCACACCCTGCTCTATAGTATTCCTTATGCTGGTCTGGAATCCACTGGCTTTATCTAGAATTTTCCCTCTGAATGAATTAAGGTTTAAATTGGGCTGCAATTAATGGGAAGACCCCCTAACAGAAGCTTTATTGTTTTCTTTCATGTAACTAGAAGCCCAGAGGCGGGGCAGTCCAGGGCTGGTGCCACAGCACCACAGTACCAGTAGGGACCCAGGCTCCTGCCTGCTCCAGCATTCCTAGGGGTGATCCTTCCTCTTGTGCTCACAAGATGGGTGCTGCAGGGACAGCTGTGACCCCTGTGTTCTGGGCAGGCAGGAAGGGTGAGAAGGAGACAAAAGCACAAGAACAAAGGGACCAGCCAGTCAAGCCTGTCCCTCTTTAACAGACTTTCCTTCTTTATGTCAGTTGGTGGCAGGACCGAATTACCTGGCCACCTGTCTGCATTGGAGGCTGGGAAATGTGCTTTTGTTTAATGGGACACAGGGTGGTCTCCCATTAAAATGGGATTCTGTTAGTAGTGAAGAGGAGAGGTGAATGGGTCTGCGGGAGGCAGCGGAGGTCTGCTGCCCTCTAACTTGGGAATCCGGAGAACTGAATGACATTTGCTTCATCACCATAAGCCCGTGGTCTTTTGCTATTTTCTTTCTCCAGTTTCTTTCCTTTTTTCCCTCGTTTATAAAAATGAATCTGTCTTTTTTTCTTAAATCATTGAGTTGTTTTATTTGAAAATTCCAGTGAAAGCAGGCACTGTGGCGGGGGTGGCAGGGCCTGAGGTGGGCCCAGTGAAGGGCGGGTGACCCTGAGGGTCCTGCTGTTTGGGGCAGCTGGCACAGCCCTGCAGCTGGGCAGAGTACTGAACAATAGTGCTTTTTAATATTTAAGTTAAGTAAACTTTGATTTTGATTTGAGAATCTTAAAATTCAGTCCATTTAGTTTGATTTCAAAAAAAATTGTAAGAATGGCATTGGAGCATCTATAAATATAATTTTGGCTCATTAAATCAAGATGTCCAAATCCATGATTTAGTCAGCCTTGCCTATTTAATATTAGAATAAATGCAGTAACATTTTGAAAGCTTATGTTAAAAAATTCCATCCTTTATTTTTGATAGCACAAGTGATGGATAAATACATTCTTGAACTACTAATCAAAATGAATCCAGTGTTCCCGTAGATCTGTAGCAGCACGGCCCCATCCCCCGCTTTCTAAGATGCAAACATCGTTGTCAGTTTGATGTGTGTTCTTTTAGGCCATTAGGATGGATGGGTGTGTGTGCACGCATGTGTGCATACACACATGTAATGATATATATTTTACATATATAAATATTTTTTTAAATCATAAATATCATCACACTGTTCATATGGCCCTACTATTTTTTTAACATAGTGTCTTGGAGGCTTTCCAAGTTAGTATGGATAGGTCAGTAGTTTTCAGCCCTGAATTCCTATTAGTACCATCTGGGAGCTTTTAAAAATTAGCCATGCCTTTCCTCCACCCAGACCTTAAGTCAGAATCTCTGGAGGTGAGGCCCCAGAATTTTAATTTTTTAAAAGCTGTAGGTCATTCTGAAGTGTGACTCAGGTTGAGAACTATTCATTTAGAACCACCTTTTTCCTTTTTTAAAAAAATTTGCTCACAGTGTTTCTTGTGAAGAATTTGGGATAATCTAACATAACAGATCCATGCTGACACTCAGCGTGTCCGTGTCCCTCTGGGTGTGTGTGTGTGTGTGAGTGCCTCTCTAGGTTGGGTCCCTGTGGGGCAGTGCGCACTTGAGGGAGGGGCGTGTTTAACACTTTCACTGCCAGGTTGCTACCTAGAAAATGTGCCAGTTTTGTTTTCTCTAAGAGAGTATGAGATTTCCTGTTTTACATTTCGTTGCCAATACTTGATAGTATCTATCACTTAAATTTCTGTTAATCTGATAGTGAAATGGTATCCAATTTTAATTTATATATTCTCATTTTCTAGTGAAGTTAAGCAGCTTTGAATGTTTGTTAATCACTTATATTTGTCCACCTTTCTATTATTTTGTTTGCTTCCTTTTTTATTTGTAAGACTTATCAATAACTCCGGGCATTTATCCTTTTGTCTATTACATTTGTTAAAAATATTTTTTCTTGTCTGTTTTACAAAGATTTTAAGTTTTGATAAAATTGAATGTGTCATTATTTGTCTTTTGCTTTTTGTATCTTATTTGGGAAGCTCTTTATAATCCCAAGATTAAAAAACAGGTATTTTTAGTTGTCATCAATAAGAAATTTACTTGTTTTTAAAAAATCCCAATGCTGGCATTGTCCAGAAAAATTTTAACAGGTTTATTTGTAGTTGTTATAAAGTTGAACTGCTGAAACTTGTTCACTGAAATACCTTGACTTGCATAAATAAATGCACAGTTGGTTTGCGTGTGGTACTTACATGACAGTGCACAAATGCTTTATGTCTCTGCATTTATATTTTAAAATTTCATACACAAATGAAAATGGAAAAACTGCTAATACCTGATTTCTATCCCCTTTTTCCATTTGTAGTCATATAGTAGGGTACCTTCTGACCCCATGGGAAAAAAAACACCTAATGTTTAGAACTACCAATAACAGGAAGAGATAATTTTTTTTTTTAAATACTGAAATATTTCTCATAGTGGATTCTTAACCACGTTCTTCACATGTGTGGCATGGTAGCTGGTTGTCTTTTGGCATAATTGTCACAGATTTAGCATGGATAGACAGGCTGGTGTCTTCAAAAAGGCCAACCGGACAGGCCTCACTTGCCTCCTGCTAAGCACCAACAGCTTCACTCTGGAGGCGCAGATCTGTCTGAAGTCCTGAGCCAGTTCTCGCACCAGACCCTGTGGGGAAGTTTGCAGATCAGGTCAGAGGACTTCGCATACCTTCCAGTTTCACGGAGTGCCTTGGTGCCAAGCCTGTAATGATGAGGTTTCCACCCACTCTTGTGGCTTTGGTAGCCAGTCGCTTCCTCGGTGCTTTACCACCTGTCGATTTGCAGGCAGTCTGCTTTGTAGGAGCCACGGTCCAGAGACGGCCTTCCTTACCCCTTCTCCTTCGGCCAGTGCTCAGCCAGCTAGAGGCAGCACTGGCATTAGAGAGCGATGGTGGTGCAACGGCAGCTGCGACACGAAAAACTGGTTTTAAAAAAACTTTCCTCTAACTTTTTAAAATACTTAAACATTGTAAAATTTAGGCCTTTAATTTATAAGGGATTTATCCTTGTTGCTGGTATCAGACGCAGATTTGACTTGGTTTCTCGGTTGTTAGATGCAGCACAACTTCAGCCTGCACACTCTTCCTGCTTCCCCCACTCTGGTTAACAGTGCCTGAGAGTGTGCTTCATGCTCAGCAATACTCACTTGGCTTTGTTAATGAACTACTTCATTTAAAAATACACCTCTGTTTTAATAGATGAGGAAAGTGAAGCACAGAGCAGTTAAGTAACTTGCCCAAGGTTGCACAGTTAGGAGGCAATCGAATTACCACTTTCATTACTTATTGGTCAGTTCATCTTTTTTCACAGATTTCAAATGCTACTTTGTCACATACCAGATTCCATCTATGTATATTTGTATCTCTTTCTGGGCTCTTTTTTTTTTTTTTTTAACCCACTGAGCTGTCTGTCTGTTCCAGGGCCGATACCATGTGATGTATTTGATACAGCGTCCAAGAGTATTTTGATAGCTGGTATGGGAAGTGCCCTCTTACTGTTCTTCTTTTTCAAAAGTGCCTTGGTTATGCTTAAACTTTATTTTTTCTTTTCAAAAATGAACTTTAGAACAGCTCAATACTAAATGTCCGCATAACCTTAATTTGTTAATCTTCAAATAAGTTTATTTATTATGCACATTATAGTACCCAGCACATAGTTTTAAATAATTATGAAGTTTTTTTTAATTTCTTCAGAATGTATAAGAAAAGCTAAATTTCCTCTGCGTAGATCTATGATTTAGGCACTGAGTGATTTACTTCAGTGTTTCTCTTTTGTTAAACTGTGTTGAGTCAACTTTACCATTTTTTATTACTGTTTTACAGTGGGTTTCTTCTCCTAGCTTCTTGTTAGACTTTCTATAATCTTGTACGTCATCTTCTCAAGTTTCTGTGGTTTTAGCAAGTAAATTGATGATCACAAAGCGTGGGTTTTATAGTTCTAGGGAAGTGCTTGTGGGATGGACAACAATGGGCCTTTCACATCAAAGAATAATGTCTGGTGGTGGCGTGTTTATTATACTGTAGTATTCTGATTTGTAGGATGGCATCAGCTCTTTCCCTCTGCTTACAAGCTTCTGGTAATTCTGCTCTTTAATGAGGCCTCTCACTGCCAAGGAGAATAGAGGCCAACTTCAGTGATGTGACGGGAGACCCTGTTGTTAACTCTTTCAGAGCAGTCTGTCCTTACGCTACCTGAAGCTTAATTGTGTTTAGCCATTAAAGTGAGAGAACTTTTCTTTCACACTGTGGCTACAGTTTTTTAAAGCTATCCTGAAGAAAGGCTTTTTGTTTGTTTGTTTCTTTTTGATAAACACAATTAGCAACCTCTTTTTAAGTTTAATATAAATTCCTCTTGGGGTACTTAAGTCTCTTTTTGGTCAGGTTTTACCTTCTACTGATGAGGTATGCTTTATTTTCTTTATGAAGTAAGAACTCGGGGTCATGGAAACATTGGAAATAACCTAAATGTTTAACAGTAAAGTATAATAATCACATCTACAATTTGCTGAGTGCGAAAATTTCAGGTGTTATGAATGTTATCTCCTTCCACTAAAAAAAGTGTGTGCATATTTCTGTTCACCCTCTTTCTTTGATTTAGCAGTAACACGTGATACACATTTTTGTTTGTCTGCTGTTTTTACCTTGTATATGCTGGAGATCTTGCCATAATAATAGTAATAGAGAGACATTCTTTATTCCTTTTCATAGGTGCATACTACTCCGTTGTGTATATGTACACTAATTTATTCAACCCATCCTCTATATTTGGGGTGTTTCCTGTCTTTTGCTATGATACACTGTTGTATTGGGTTGGCCAAAAAGTTTGTGGTTTTTTTTTCATAAAATAAAAGACACATTTTTCATTTTCACCAATAACTTTTATCAATTTGGATATTTTGAGTGTCTTCCACTTGGTATAATGTTGATTGTTCTCGATTAACGTCTCGATTTGATTGCTGTGAACTTCAACTGGTCTACCCAACTGTGGAGCATCGTCCAGTGAGAAATCTCCAGCATGAAACTTCACAAACCACTTGTGGCACATTCAGTCAGTCGTAGAACCTTCTCCTTACAGTGCACAAATATTTGTTGTTTTGCATTTCAGTCACATTTTTACCTTTCCTGAGATAAAGCATAATATGCCAAAAAATGTTGCTTATTTTCCTCTATCTTCAGTAGTAAAATGGCTACACAAAAATTCACCAATTTAGATAAGTATTTTTAAAAATGTATACTAATATGACAGCTGTCACAATACAGTCTAACAAAATTGTTTCAAATGAAGTTAAAGAAAACTTAGAGCTACTAGAGCCAACCAGGGTTGGCTAAAAAGTTTGTTTAGTTTTTTCCCAGTATATATTTGCCAGCATATTTTTGGGATAGATTCCCTAGAAATGAATTGACTGGATCAAAGGGTAATGCATATGTTACTTTGCTAGAAATATCCACATTCCTCTGTATAAAGCTTATGCTGTTTTGCATCCTCATGACTAATAGATGGGAGCACCTGTTTCCCACAGCCTTGCCAACAGGGTGTGCCGTTTTGCCAGTCAGATAGGTGAGAAACTACCTCAGTGTAGTTTTAGGTTGCATTTCTTCTTATGAGTAACACTGAAGATCTTTTTATATAGGTAAGAGACATTTGCATTTTTTTTTCCATAGAGTTTGTGGCTGTTTTCTTCTCTAATTTTAGGAGTTCTCTTTATTTAGGGTATTCACCCTTTAAGGTTGCTTGTTAACCTGGGAAAATACCCACAATATGTTGACTGCAAAGAGCAAAATACCAAGTTGTACATTCAGTATGAGTTCAGCTGGCAAAAGAGAAGTGTGTGTGTAGGGCATGCAGGAAAACGAATGCTACACAACCCATCTTCACGTAGTTATCTTTGGGTGGTGGGATTGATTATAGGTTATCTTTCTTTATTCTTTCCTGTATTTTTGAGATTTATTACAATAACCTTATTATAAATTGGGAAAAAATCTTTAGAAGAATTTAAGACTGGCTAAAAGATAAACATTGAATGCTTATTAAGATGTTGATTAATATATTTCAAACTTTATTTAATTTACAATATTTATTCATTCAATAGTTATATATTGAGTCCTTACTATGCCAAGTAATGTTCTAGGTGCTGGCGAGCTAGCAGTGAACAGAGCAGATAAAGCCCCTGCCCTCACGAGCTTACAGTCTGATAAGGAACAAGACCGTAGTTTTAAATCTTCACTCATGTATATTTTATTTGTTATTTGTACTACCTTTTGGACGCAATTTTCTTTTATCTTTTATGTCTCACAGTTTGTGAGACCTAATATGTAAATGTGTTTGTATATGTTTTTCCCCATGTCACTTTGTGGGAAAAGCACACATGTATATCACTGGCAGGACTGACTAAACTCTAGAATGGAGTTTCGGAGGTAAAAGGCAAGAATAGGAGCCCTGTGGCAATTGGGACTTTAGAGAAAAGCTCCTGGTTTGGAGAATTGTGTGGAGAGTTCCTGAGAAGCTCTAGGAACTGTTAAGTAGTAGAGGTTAGTTGTATAAATAGAAAAAATTAGAGACCCTCTGAAAGAGAGAGGGGGAAACTGGACCAGATATTAATTAATATGTGGATCTTCTTTGACTGTGTGTTCTTCACGGGCCAGCTCACATGTCTCCTCTCAGGGAGGCTGTTCCTGGCTTCTAAAGCTTGGTCAGGATTCCTACCTGCAGGTGCCCAGCATCTCGTGCCTATCCCTATCATAGCTTTGTTACAGTGCATTCTAGTTACCTCTTTCCTGGGCCCTGTCAACCAACTGTAAGCTCCTTGAAGGCAGGGACTCGACCTCATCTTTTCTTCTATTCTCTGTGTGTAGTACAGTGTCTGGCCATCATGGACACTGTACGGTTTTGAATCACCTCTTTGGCAGAAGCACAGAGAGGCAGAAATTTAGTAAAATAAACATTTGTGTGGACTTAGGTGACAAGATGTCTGGCTGTGCTCTTCTGGATAGGGAGTACAGACCTTAAGGCCCATCGATAGCCAGTGGACCCCAAATAGAGCAGCGGGTGCCTGGTCCAGGGAGCCGGCTTTGTTAGCCTCCCAGTGTTCTTGAGTTGGCTGCTGCTTAAATCTAATGTGGGGGAGGCTGCCCGATGCAATCCAGGTACTTGGTTCCCTCTGGGTTATCCCCCTAAGAATTCTCGTGCACATCTTGTTGGGTGCAGAGCTCCTCCTCTGGGCATCCCTGGTGGATGCGCCCGCTCGGCGTGCTGCACAGCACTGCACACTGTGGGTCAGCGTGTCTGTGGTCAGTGACCGATGGGCGCTTTTCATCTTCAGCTCCTCTGTCTCCTTCTTCCTAGCTCTTTCTCCCACTTTAATTCTGTTCTATTCTTTGGTTCTCCTCTTGCCTTTTTCCTCTTTTTCCTGTATATAAAATCTACTGCCCTGGAGCAGCTAGAAACATCAAGGGCCTTTGTAAGCTCCCCAGAACAATTGAATTTTGCTTTGGACTTTTGCCTTAGGTCGGTCAGTCTGGTAAGTGCAGTTAACATTAGGGTGACCAACTGTTCGGTTTGCCTGGGGCTGTCCCGGAAAACCCCCTCAGTCCTGGGTGTTAGTTGCTCTGGTTTTGCCGACTTAGGAAATTGCAGCATCACGAGTGACTTGGGTGATTCTGAAATTTTGTTTTCTAGCATTTCCTCATCTATGAGTCCACGATGTGCACTCATCGTGTACATTTTTTCATCACAGATTGTAAGATCAGGTGATGTCATGTTACAGGAAATGAATAATCTCTTCCTGTTTTATCATTAGCCAAAGGCTTTCGAACAGTACTTGAACATGGAGGATAGCAGGCTGCTGAGTCATCTGAAGATGTGTTCTGCGGTGTCCAGACTTCCTTACGACCTCTGGTTCAAGAGGTGCTTTGCAGGTTGCTTGCCCGAATCCAGTTTACAGAGGCAAGTATTTCTTTCAAAGATGTGCTGAATGAGGGCTTGGATCGGAGAAGAATCCTGGTTTCTCATGTGATCATCCCTCCGAAAATAAATTTGCTTTAGAACAACATAGTAATTTAAAGTTAACTTCTCTAGTAGCTAATATAACAATACGCGATTATGTTTGTCAGAATACAAATGTTAATTTAATAGTAACATAAACTAATATTGCAAATATTAGAATATACAATTACAAAAATCAGGGGCCCTCACTGTGTTAGATGCTGTACAACGTTTGCATCTGAACAGTCTGCAGGAGTTTCCGTGGGCGTGGCCTCTTCCAGAAGTGCGATAGGTCCTAATCGAGAGAACACCTTGGTGTTTTTTAGTTTCATTATGACATCTTCCAAGGAGCTGAAGGCAGTCAAAGATTTGAGCCTCAAACACAGAATCTTTAAGTTTAACAAAAGCATTAGTTTCAGACGTAAGTTATGTGAGTTTTGGAGTCCTGGCCCTCTCCCTCCAGGGTGTAAGGGTGTAGCTGCAGAGCGAGGCAATAAACAGAGAACATTATAAGACAATGCATACCTAAGCACGGAGAGTGTGATACCAACCTTAAGGGTTATAGGAATTATCAGAATAATTTCTTTAGAGTGGTTGCACAGCAATAACCATCCCCTTAAGCCCGTGGAGAAGTTGAAGGAATTTGAACCACTAGAAAATGAATTTATCTGATTTCATATGCTTCTTTTGTTGTTCCGTATCATGTTGTGATTATGTTAGCATTACAAAATATTAGTAAAATCTAAACTTCAGTTCAGGGTTTTTCTTTCCTTCTTGAAGCTGTCAGTTTGAAATATTAAGGAGTGGGCATTTAGTAGATTCCTGGCAGAGCAAGTACTTTTTGGTGATCATTTCTTTTTTTCCTTCCAATGTGTCTAAAATAGGCTTCAAATGTCTGATTTGTTGTTTTTGATGATTATTTCATTATAGTTCTTCTGTGAAGCTTATACTTAAAACAGGAGTGATTTGACTTAATATAATAATTTGAGATGTCTAGATAAACAAATTTTAACCTTACATAATTTGATTATATATCTCTTCATTTTTGTAGGGTTTGGGATAAAGTTGTAAGTGGATCCTGTAAGATCCTAGTTTTTGTAGCAGTGGAAATTTTATTAACCTTTAAAATAAAAGTAATGGCACTGAACAATTCAGAGAAGATAACAAAGTTTCTGGAAAATGTAAGTGTGCTTTATTTGATTTTGAATTTAGAAAGGAAGTTAGCTTAGCAAGCTAGATTTTCCTATTGCATTAAGTTATTTCAGAGAAATAACACGGTATATTTTTACATCGTAAGAAAGAAATCTCCCCTTGAAAACATTCGCCAGTTGATCAGTGGGGTATAGGCTGCACTCTCTCTCTGGGGACGATGGGCTGAGTGGCGAGGCTGTCACTGTGGCTGTGTGCACTCAGCACCAGGGTCCTGTTCCCTGATGGGTCTGCTAGGGGCTTGTCAAGAAGAGGAAGAGGTGAGTCTGTCACGTTAGGGTGGGTAATCCTCGTTAATGGAAGAGGAATCCTGGTGTTCCGGGGACTGGTAAACTCTTTCATTTCTGTTACCATAGTTGTTGGAATCCCAGTTGGGTTTGGTAATGTGCTTAAGTATAAACTTTGTGCATGTTGGAAAAGGTCTAAACGAATTGTCTTTTCCCTCTCTATGTGTCTTAGAATACCCTTAACCAGGCAAGAGGTAGAAGTACGGAGACTCATGCCTGGAGGGATTTCACTGGATCCAAAATCTATTCTTTGTTTTTATCAGTCAGTGTTAACATTTGAACAATGATCTGGTAAATAATGAGTACTGAGTGAATGTGTGTCGAACAAATTACCCAATCATTATAATAATCAGTGGCTAACAGTGCTGGAGGGCTTTTGTGAAGTGGTTTTCATGGAGTATCTCATGTAATCCTGTAACAGCCCTGTGGAGCGGGGCTGCCATTTGCCCCATTTTAGAGATGGGGTTTGACCCCTGGTAGTTTAGGTAACCTGAAGCCAGGTAGCTAAGGAAACCTGCCCAGGGCACACAGTTTAGTGAGTACTGCAGGATCTGAACCCAGGCAGCCTGACACTAGAGCTCCTTAGTATGTCCTCAGGTGGCATGTGAAACAAAGATCCTGGCAACAGCCCTTTATGTGGTCACAGTGAGAACACCCTTGGAAGTAAGTTTATGCCACAGTGAAGGAGAGGGGTCCTGGAGCTGGAAACAGTGAGGATTCATGAAGACTGGTTTGCTTGTTCACAGATTCCCCAGGACAGCTCGGACGCAATTGTGAGCAAGGCCATCGACTTGTGGCACAAACACTGTGGGACCCCGGTACATTCAGCCTGATCTTCAGCCATGGACAGCCTGCCAGGCCGGCCCTGAACATTTTGTTGTGGGGACGTGATCTAAACTGATCGAAAACAGGGTTCTTGCTTTGGTGCTCAAAGTGCAATTTCTTTTCCAGTAAAATTATTTAATCAGGGGACCTGGTGTCGCTGTGTTGTGAGCAGCATCTTTTAGTTCCAGAGAAGAACACAGTTCCACTCTGAATACTATTTAGAAGGGTTGTTGGGGTTTCTAAAGCAGTTCAGGCAGGGAGGGTATAGGTGCTTTAATGGGCAGTGCATAACCACGCCCTGCCCTGCCTCCCTCTAGTTAGCACCAGGCCAGTGACTTTCCAAGGTCTATTTCTGGGGTAAAGAATAACTTCCTTTGGCTGACCGCTCAGATTTGGCTTTTGTTGATGCAGCACTCGTTTAGATCTCGGCTGACTGCTCTCTGAGGCCTCGTTTTGCTAAATAGGTTTAAATAAAGGGCTTACATTTTTTTTTCTTTTTGCTTGTTGGAATGAAGCAGATATTGAACAAAATATGTCTAAATTTACCTACCAGGAGAGAATACTTGTTGCTATTTTGCTGGAGCCATGCTTTTTCCTGATGGCTGTTAAATGTTGCGTGGGCTTAAGGGAGCACTCTGTCACCCAGAGTCGGAGTGGGAGAAACTGCAGGTTACGTTTGGTAGCTGATGACCCTGGGCCTCGTTGTGCCTCACAGTGGTCACTGTTCACTGGGCAGTGGCAGGCGGTGAGACTGGGGAGCAAGGTGCGTCCCTTTGTGTGAGACCATTCAGCTGCCAGACCTGCCGGAGCCTGAGTGGTGAGCTGGATTCTCCACTCTGTGAAATTATAAAGTGATAAATCTGAGAGCTCAGTCCCTCCCTCCTGTGTGAAATAACTGTTAGGGAAGAGTTCAGAGCAACCTGAGTTGTTACCCAGCCTGTACTTCTGCATAGGAGCATATCTAAGAGTATGTAAGTTTGTAAAACAAGGAAGATATACACTCAGAAGGAAACTTATTAAAGCAAACTGCTGTCTGCAGTTGATACTTTATACTTATTCACTGATTCCCTCCACCCTGGGGAACTTTCAGTCCAGTAAGAGATATAGAAAAACACACAAGAAGGGATTCCTGCTTCAGTTTTCTGCTATCTGGTGATCTTGGGGGATGCATGGAATTCAAAGAGAAGTCATAAAACAGTAATAATGTTATGTGTATTTAATTTATATCATCTGTATAATTATTTCATAAAATGGAGATTTGAAAGTCAAGTGATGTTAGTGAATCTCTGTTCCAGAAAAAAGAAGGAAGAGAGAATTAGCAGTCTTTCAACAAGAGATAAATTTGAAGGTATGCTTTCCTGCTTGAGCCTAATTGCTGGGAGAAGACTGGCATGTCCTAGAGGAAGTGTGGGAGGGGTGGAGCCTGGAGCACCTGGGACTCTTGACGGGGGGGGGGGGGGGGGGGGGGGGGAGCTTAGGGGCTGCAGTATTCATCTGCACAATTTGGGGCGGCTCAGGTGATCCCAGAGGGAAGGCTGTTACCGCGCTGCAGGGGAATTGGACGATAGGTACTACAATATATTCTGCACGTATGTGCTGTCAGATTTGGTAAAACCTTTCTGGCTATGGGGCGTGGGAGTGGGAATTATTTTTTAAGTGAGTTCAGTCTGAAGCCATCAAGAATTTTCTTTATTAGAAAGCAGCTTCATCTGAGTAGAAGGGCTTTCTAAGGTGCACTGTGAGGACAGTGATAGAACAGTGAGGGTCCGGTTTCTTTTCCCTGTCAGAATTTGCTTTCGTTAAGAGCCGAGTATTTTGCAAATGTTTCTGTGCACCGCCTTCAGTGAGAAGCACAGCTCCTGATGAAAACAACTCTTGTCTTACTTTATTCAAAACACTTGGTCAGGATACTACAGAATTTCTCCTCTGTCTTAAAGCCTGTGGTTTCTGTTGTAGCCAAAACTGCCATGGAGTTCTCCTCCCTTGGAAAACCAGGATTTAACATCATTCAGTTTAGTTGTGCTCTGCGAGGAGATACTGAGGGCCAAGGATGATGTGTGTGCATTTCTGTGTGTGCATTTGCCCGATGACAGACGGAATTGGCAAACTGTATGTACACAGGGTTGTGTGTGTGTGAGGCTACTTCAGGAAGTGAGGTCAGGGTTTTTATACAAATGAAATCTTTTTGTTGTTGTTGTTAATGGAAAGTTTGCCTGAAATCTGTGGGGCAGTGCTCAAGTCACATGATGTGTAGAAAGCGCTTGCGGGCTCTGTGCTCTTGCTCTGGGATGAGACATTCCTGCCCTGTCTTGAGTTGCTTAACAACCCTCCCTTGCTCTGAGCAGTCCCCTGTCATGGGCTCATCACCTCCCTGCCATGGGTTGGGGTTTGTTTTTTGTCCCTGAGAGTGAAGAATCTGCAGGGAAGTCTGTGGGGATGAGGAGGGTAAAAATAGAGCTTCTGTGCCCAGGACGTGGTCTGAGGGCCAGGCCCTTGCTCAGAGTGACAGGCTCTGCAGGCACTGTGTGGTTTTAAGAGGAGTGGTGTCCTGAGATCTTCAGCCGAAGGCAGCCTTTGGGAGACATGCGGGGTGCCGGCAGCTGGCAGGGCGTCCCGCTCTGCATTTTACATCTGCCAGTGGTCACACAGCGTAAGCAGCTCTTGTCTGCCGGCTTTGGAAGGGCTGCCGGACGCCGGCTCCGCCTCGGCAGAGAGGGGAGTGTGGGAATTTGTGCAGCGGGAGTTGGTGGCATTCCCTCGGGTGGGTGAAACAAAGGGCTGTTTCTCCTCAGTCCGTGCCAAATGAAACTGCTCGTGGCGCTTGGCACAGACTGGGCCTCTCCAGATCAGCTGTTGCTTACCCAGAGTCTCACCAGTTTGAGGAGGAGGGCGGGGGAGGAGGGAGAGGGGGTGATGAGAACAGGAGGCGGGGGAATTTTCCCAGAGGGCCGTGGGAGGGGTGGGGGGCTGTCCTTTTACTGCTTTCCTGACCCCCTCCGCCCCTTCCCTCCAGTCTCTCTCTCAGCCTTGTCTTATGGAGGTTAAAAGGTAAGTGGACAGTTAGTTGCTAGTGAGGTGACAGTTCCCTGCGTCATTCCTGGGGGCCAGTTTTATTGGAGGGCAACTGCAGGGGAGTGGAGAATGCGACCTGAGGAGGACGTGGGGAATATCCTTCAAGAAGCCTCTTCCAACTGAGCAGAACTCCAAATAGAATATCACAGCAGGCACTTACGTTCAGAGCCCAAATACACAGCTACTGTTTAGGTGTTACTTAGTTTGCCAAGAACTTACACACACCCGTGCTAGGGATGGCTAGAGCTCACACTAACTTCTGACCCTCCTGTCTGGTTTCTTCCTGGTCTTCTCCCATCACCCTCCTTTTCCTACAGTGTTAACAGGTAACAACCCGGTCCTTTGTAGTTTTAGCATCTCTCCCGGGGTCCCTGCCTCACCTGCCTGCTGGACTTTTACAAAGGTTTCTGAGGGAGGCGGCAAGGAGGAGGAGAGCTTTGATGATTCGCTTCTAAATGTCAGAAGGCTGCACTCCCTGCCTCCCATTCCTCCCTCTTCTCTTCTGTTTGGGTCATTTGTTCTTCTGTTTATTCTCATTCAATCATGAAATAAATTTGAACACACCCTTCATTATGGACCTGGTGCTGGGCTTAACTGCTGAACAACTCATATGCTATCTGCCCTTTTGGAACTTAGAATCATGCGGGGAAGACAAGTATTCAATTAAATACATATTTCGTTCTCTTAGTCTTTAAGTAAAGCACCTTGCAGCACAAGGGAGAAGGTGACCTGGGCTGCCCAGAAGCTCCAGAGGAAAGTTGGCATTACTCTGAGATGTTGGTTCTTTGTCCCCTTCCCCATGAATGGAAGAGGTGGCAGAAAGCCTTGTCTGGGGGAAGCGTGGGGTTGGGGGAGGGACTGAGCCCCATTCACCCTGTGCCTCAGTTTTCCATGTAATTATTAGTTATTATTAATAGATGGTTTGTTAGCCTGGCTGGGCCCTGCCTCTGTTGGAGTCTGCACTGTGCCTCAAGGCCTAACTCAGCTTTACTGTCTCTGGAAAGTCTCCTGCCAGTTTCCAAGCTGAAAGTGCTGTCTCCTTGCTCTGAGCTTCTGGGACATTCAGGCACTGCTCGTTTAGCAGTCATTGTTTGGAAGTCTTGTTTGGTGGTCTTCAACTTCTATGAAACTTTCCATGTGGTTGCCCTCTCAAAAGCAAGCCTCTCAAGGCCAGAGACTCCTCTCTTCCCTTTTGCACACCGTCACTTTACCTAGGACCCTTCCTCAGGCACATGCTGTCCCCAAACCAGGCTATCCCCCACCCGACTTTGGGCAAACCGCTCATCTTTGTCAGGAGCATCCTTTCCCTACTGGGGGCTGCATCCTCCTTTCTTTAAGATTCAGCTTAAGCACCCTTCCTCCAGGAAGCTCTCTTGGCTCTCTGCCCTTTCATGGTACTCGGTATCCTTTTCACCACACTTAATGTGTTGGTTTAGAGTGACCTGTTTGTGTCCCACACTAGCCTGCAAGGTCCTTGAGGGTAGAGACCGTGTCCTGTCCTCGCTTTCATTCCCGCAGTGCCAAGCACATCCCAGCCTGCCTGGGCTCTCCAGGAACATCAGTTGAGTACACAAATGCCTGGCTCAGTGTTGACTCAGACTCCTCCGGTGGCAAGTAATAGAGTTGTTCTGGCGGCAGCTTGCTTAAAGGAGACTTTATTACGGGGTACGGGGTGAGACTCAGATTCAAAGGGAGTGGAGCAGGCATCTGGGACCGGACTAAAGAGACTCTGGACCCTCTTTTCCTTTTCTCTTTGACCTCTCTGTGTGCAGTCCAGATTGCTCTGGTGAAAGATGCCTTTTACCCTATGCTCCTAAGTTTGTATGGTCCAGGTCCAGGCACTGAGTCTGTGGGAGAGGCTGTGGTCCACTGTGGGTCTGCTGCTGCCCATCATCTGTAGCCATGGAGATGGAGGGCTCATATAGCAAACACATGGCCACCAGGAGCCTCTGTCCGTGTCCATGGCAGTGTGGGGGGTGGCGAGTGAGGGTCGTTGTCACAAGGTCTACTGTGAATTGGGAGGACACTCTAAAGCTTTCCACTCCATTTAGCAAATCCTTTGACTGGATATGTGCCCTGCTGTGGTGCAAAGAGGGGCAGCTAAGTCTGAGTGGCTTTTCCTTCACCACTTATTCCTGGTTTCTGTCAACCAGTCTGAGGGTGGCACTGCCAGCCCCTTCGGGTGGGGTGGGCAGAGTGGGAATGCCCCACTGGCAGCTTCGGTAAAGTGTCTCACCTGGCCAGGGGGGTTCTTCGTGAACATTTCAGATCAAGTCTAGTTTATTCTGGAAGTCTATGGAAAGTAGGCCTTGCCCAGCTCCTCCTTCCCACCTGGATCAAGTTGGAGGCTTGGTGACGAGTAGCTGGCAGCAGCTGTGTTTATTTGCCTCTCACTGCTTGGGAGGTTGTATGGTTCCCTCAGGGTGTCCAGTACCGGGGTCTCTAGACTGAGTTGGGCTCCAGCCAGATCTGGTGACAGCTGGATGAACCTGAATAAGGTCAGGTAGGTAGGCAGCTGCTAAGGCCGACTGATTTCAAGATCACAGGGTGGCACACCTTGACTTGAGGAATGTGGGAGCTGGAGAAAAACTTGCTGGTCCCCTCCCCAATACACAGATATGAAAAGTGAGCTTCCGGGACCGAGGGGTTATGCCAGGTCGCTGTGGGCAGCCAGGCAGCCTCTAGAACCCAAGCATTCTGGCTCCGTCTAGCACGTACTTCACTTCCAGCTACTACTTCATCCTGAAACACCACCCTATCCGTTCTCTGAGCCTTAAAAACCCCTTCATGGGCAGAAAACTGTAATAATAGTCACCTCAGAATTGTTAGGAGTAGTAAGTGCAGAAAGACACTTGGAGCACTGAGCTCAGTGTGGGGCACAGAACAAGCACTCAGCGGCCCTGAGGTATTGTAGCGTCACATGTGATACATGTGTGCCCTCAGAGAGGTGGCATTGTGACTTACAGTTTTACTAAAAGCTGCCTTTGAGGAGATTGCTTCCTGAGAAGAGGTCTGAGGAGGTTGGAGGCACATTACAGGTTAAGTCATGCATTTGAAAGGGGCTTCCTAAACTTTAATGGGCACAGGAATGCCCTGGGGCCCCTGTTAAAGTGCAGAGTCTGATTTAGTAGCTCTGGGGTGGCAACTGGGGCTCTGCATTTCTGACATTCTCCCTGACGGAGCCCATGCTGCTGGTCCTTGGGACCACAGTCCAAGTAGCAAGGACCTAGGGAGTGGGGAGTTCTCTGAGTGTGAGGTTTAGCCCTGATTGCTAAAGAAGGAAAGAGGCCACAGAAAATGCCACCTGCATACGTCATTTCCCATTTTCAAATGATGAGTCTGACTTCATTTCTAGGCGATGGCAAGGATATTGCTTAAAGTTTACAGAATCACTTCACCAAAACTTGAATAGTCTTAGTATTGAGATACGGATATTCTCTATGGATTGTTTGCCCTGCCCACTCGGTCCCTGGAAGTGGCTTCACTATAACCTTAGCACGAGTCAGCTTGTTACCAAGGACAGCTCTGTGGCAGCTAACTAGCTGTATGCTCCCTCTTCTTTTTCTTTACTAACCAGACCTAAGTTTCATTTAAAGTAGGAATGTGTTAAGAAAACTTTATTTCCCAGATTCTCATGGAATGAGGAATGGACGATATGATTGATGGAAGGTAAAGTCATTAGGTAGGATTTCCAGAAAGGTTTATATTTAAAGATGATTTTCTCAGCTGGAAGGTAAACTTTCCTTTTACTTCCTGCTTGGAACACATGCATAATGACCGGAACTCCAGCAGCCATTTTGGAACATGAGGCAACCTTGAGGGTGGAAGCCACATGATAAGGATAGTGGGGCAGAGAAATAGAACTGTGGCACATTGAGGGTGTCATAGCTCATCCCCAGTTAACTGCAGACTTTCTTTATATTAAACTGAGATCCTAGTTTCAGCCACTATTTGGGTTTCCTGTTACGTTACACCAGTAGAGCAGATGCAGCTTAGCAGGGCAGCCACAGGTTTAAATCTGAGTCTAAAACCGTCATCCTTCTGAGGGGCCTTTGCGGGATTCCCTAGTCATGGAGGAGTGTGGGAATCGGTTAAGAGTCAGAAGCCTGGGTTGCTCAGCTCAGCCCAGCCATCAACTAGCAGTGTGATCCTATTCCATTAAAGCCCCAGTCCCCTCGCCTGTAAAGTGGGGATGACAAATGAGTGTCCAGCACTGTGTGGGGGTGCAGAACTCATTCTGCTGGTGTTGGACGGGGTGTCTCAGGATGATGGTGACCAGTGCTGATGTGAACAGTGAAGGGACATGCAGGGGTGAAGCTTAGGGACAGGCAGTGACACTCCTTTCAGTGCTTCCATTGCGGTGCCTACCTTGGTGTGCCGAGGGCGGCAGAGTGCTCCTGCCTCTGTTGTAACCAAAAGGGTTGAACTAAGTGCTCTGTTACCATTAATGTTCTATGAGTGTAGTTTTGTTCAGAGGGAGGCGGGGCAGCACCTGGAGCTTTCAACTGGGCCTTGAGAAACCTGCCTCAGTGTCTTCCCTCCACCAGCCTGTGAGCTCTAAGCTGAGGCCCAGGAGGCGGCTCAGTCAACATCTCAACTCCCTGCACTGTTTTGCTGCTGAAAACCAAGTGACTCCACCCCAGCTTCTTGCTCTGAGGCAGCCAAATGGACCCAGCAGTTAACACGTGGCGTTTGCTCTCCTCTGCTGATTGGAACCTGCAGTAAAAGGTCTTCAGCCACAGCAGAATGGTCCACACTTCTGCCCAAGTTAGAGAGGTTTTTTTTTTTTTAGCTTCAAAGTTCTCAAAACCATCCTGCAAACCTGGACCCATCACTCCTTGTCCTTCCCCTCCTCTTCACCCTAATTAATATGTCTGGTACCCTGCACTGTTTGAACCCAGGCAGAGCCAGCCGGTTCCTGAGGGCAAAGCCTGAGTCTTTACAATGAACTGACTGTCCAGAGCTGTGCCGTCTCCGGCTCGGCGGAGGTGGGCAGAGCCCTGCACTGGGACTGCTCGCTGGGAGCTCTGCTGCCCGGTGGGATTCTCAGTTGCTGGATGATCTGAAAAATGCCTGCAGTTCCTTACTGTGGCCTGGGTTTTTTCCCTGGACTTTAAAATTTGATGTGATTGAAATAAGGTGTTTTTCCGAGGAGACATGTCACACATGGGTGAGTGTCCTTGTTCAGTGAGACTAAAGGCAACCGGCACTGTGTGTACTTCCAGTTATTCTTTCTTTAAAAACAAATTGTAACTAAAATTTTTAATGGGAGAGGGTGTGTGCGTGTGGGGATACCAGGCAGCCAGGACAAGAGTTCACAACAAACAATGACCCTTTACACTCCAGTCCCAAGTTCCCTTCCTCAGAAGCACTTCTGTTGGTCTGACCAAGAGCACGATGTTGCGCGTTCTTTTCCAGGGAGAACGAAGGGACAGCATAGGGCTTTATCTTGCCTGCCTTGGGGCTGTTGTCACCAGGTCAGTGAGAGAACTGAGGAAAACCCAAGACAGTTAAACTGCGACAAGTGGCTGGATGGATGTTCAGTAAGGCTGGGGCTGGTGCAGGTGCCGGTAAACATTTTGACATTGGCTTGGAAAAGTGTCCCCACCACCCCAACAGCAAGGCAGCACATAGTATGAATAAGGCTTGCCTCCTGCCAGGTATTTTTGCTATTTTTACCCCAGGGCCTTGTAGAGCCAGCACACAGGAGCTTTTGTGAGGTGGCCAGAGTGGGAAGCACTCTGGCACGTGCTGTCCCCGGTGGCACAGCTGGGCGGGCCCACAGGGATGCAGGGCTGAGCCCTTTGCCCTGGTCCAGTCTGTGTGGGAACTTGCTGTGACAAAAAGCTCAGCCAGCGTGTCAAGTATTTTTACCTGCGTAGCTGGAGAGATGGGCTTGCCCTCTTCTGGTTATGAGGCGGGGGCTCTGCAGTCACAGGCCTCTCATGCACCCTGAGACCCCACTGGACAATGTATCAGTGACAACAGAGAATTTTTCTCCCTCCTTTCCACCATTTGTCCCTTGTTTTTTATTAAAGAAACAACAGTGATATCACCATGCAAGAACCACCGAACCACTCGACCTTGAAGATCACAGGAGATGTAGTCTCAATCCGTCATGAGGGGGGAGAGGGATGGGTGTCTGGATTCCCAGCTCAGTGCAGCATGCATCTTCACTGGCTGTCAAGCCTGGGAGAAGAATCTGTTCAATTCTGCCTTCGTGGTTCACTCTTCCTGTCTCTGCTGCAAACAGACTCATTTAACAAGGGCGCCTCGCTGTAACCTGGGGCGCTGCGCCGTGAGCGCACTGGATGGCCGTGGCTTGCTAACGTGAAATGAGGAGAGCATTTTTTTGATTCATGGCACATGAGGAGCATTTAGGAAAGCAACTGGCTGCAAGCCTGTGATTGTTAGATGCTCTTCCTCTCTGGCCTCAGCAGCATGCTGTTATCTTCCTGCCTTTGCTGCAGCTCTAGGTGGGCCCCAAGCCTTGCAGGTCCCTCCTGTGACATTTCCCTCACAGGAAGTCATAAATATTGGCTGGCTGGCTCTTGGTTGTGGGAGGCCCCCCTGCGGGGAGACTCTGGCCTGCCCACAGATGGGCCATGGAGGGGAGGGAGGAGTTGGGTGAGTGAAGGAAACAGCTTCTCTAGCCTGGAGGCTTGGTGAGAGTTGGGTCTCTTTCCTGATCTGTGGTTCTCGGTGTCAGAAAGTGATGTTATCACTTAAGATGGACGACTGAGATAACTGGATGGAAGCAAAGTGTGAATCTGGATTACACTTCTCTCTGGGAGATTAAGAACAATGTTTTAGAGTCAAACAGACCTGAGTTTGGAAGCTACAGGCGTTGTAAAGATGACATTAAATTCTGTGTGAAAGTGGCGTAGCACAGTGCCAGGTATGTAGTGAGTGTTCATTACGTGGGGGTGGCGAGTGGTGGTAACGACAGGAGTCAAGTGCCCGGAGAACTAGAGTTAGAAATCAGGGATGCCACACATCAGGTACTGCAGGGGGCAGCCACTGTTCATACTGTTCGGGATGTTTTGCATGCACGAGTGCCCTGGCTCCTCATCAGAGTTCTAATGAGGATGCGCGGGTCGAGTAAGTGACGTCTCTCTTGGACTCTGTTCAGGGAGGCTTAGGTGCTCCGTCCCCGAAGCCCCGTCAGCCCTGGTTGTCCCTGAGGGGATCACCACAGCACAGACACATCATGGGCCCCCTCACAGGGTTCCAGAGCCGCACACAGTATGAAGGCCTGCCCCGGAACCCTTGAGCAGGAGGCTGAGGCTGCGGGGGCACACTGATGCTGAGGGAGGCCCACTGGAGATTGGGATTTTGTTGGTAGGACAGTGGGGGCCATGGCAGACACCATGCAGGAATATGGGATGAGCAAGTCTGTGTTGGGATAGAGGATTCTGGCGGCAGGATTGGACAGGTGAAAGCCACAGGTGAGAAGACCGTGGCTGGTCATCCAGGGAGGCCCTTAATAGAAGAGCATGGAGAAGGTTCAAGAGCTAATTGGCAGGTGTTGACGATCAGCTGGAAGTGGGGGGAGGAGGTGATTTCTGGGTGGCGCCATTCCTTGAAAAAGGGAGTGAGGAGGAACAGGATGGGCCAGAGGGGTGGGGGTGGGAAACTCGGCAACAATGGTCTAGCACATACTGAGTTTGGGGCACCTGCGAGAGAGACATACTCGGCGAAGCGTAAGAGCTGACATTGACTAGGCCCCGACTCTGTGTCAGACACGGTGCTAAGCACCTTGCACATGCTGTTTTATCCTAACAGCCCTTTAAAGTGAGTGCCATTATTCCCACTGTACAGATGAGGAAGTTGAGGCACAGTGAGATAAAGTGAGTGGGCCAAAGTCACACGGCTAGTAAGGGACAGAGCCACAATTTGACCCCAGGGCGTGTGGCTCAGCACCATCTGCTCTTAGGATAACGTCTGTGCTGCAATGCCGCTCTGTGGTGTCTGGACACCTGGGTCAGGGGCTAGGGGCGGATCTGACCTATAGCTGTAGCTACGGAGCCCTCTGAGTCCAGGATTGCTTTAGGGCCTATGGAGAGCCAGCCAGCGAGTATCTTGGCATCACACCATTCATTGGCTTAATAAGCAGGTATGAGTACCACACCACTGAGGTGCCCTCAAACTTGGGGTGTGGTGGAAGACAACAGGCTCTGTCTTAAGCACCATTGCTCCAAGCCCACAAGCCCCTCCAGGGTGCTTTGCCCAGAGGAAGGGAGAGGCAGGAAGAAGTCAAGTAATGCAGTCGATGGCAGCTTTAGGACGAGGCCCACACAGACGTGTGGGGAAGGATTGGGGGGGCGGCGAGCATGCGTGCTGGATGTTCGGGTGGTCTGGAGAGACGTGCAAACTGTCCTTCGGAGACTGCCTTGGCACGACTGACTTTGAGCTGCTTCTCTCCTAAGGACTTAGTGTTTTAAAAATCCAGATAAACTCTTAGCAAGTTGATATGCTCAAGGACAATAGAGGACATCTCATTCAATGCCCTTACTTTCCAGATAAGGACCGAGAGGCCCAGAGAAATTAAGTGACTTGGCCAAAATTGCCCAGTTAAATGTGAGAGGGACACCGCTTCTCTGTTATAGGATGGTGTAAACAGGTCCAAGGGTGGACACACCAAGCCCCTCTCCCTGAGAATGTGGAGCCGTGACCTTCCTTTACTTCCGAAAGGGTTCCCTCTAGGGTAGAGGCCAGTTTCCTTCCCTCTAGCAAAGCAGAGCCTGTTGGGGGTTCTACCAAAGCTTCTCTTTCTAGCCCTTGCACTCTCCTGGATAACTGCAGTCCAGTTCTGATGATTAGATTTACTGAGAGCTCTGCTGGTAAGGAGAAGGAAGAATGAGGAAGAAGCTCAGCCTGAAACTGAAATCCTTCCAGCAAACCACTTGCCCTCTCTGCTGTGGCCACTCCTGCCCCGGTGTCCCTCTGCCTGCACAGCTGAGCTGGGTGCGTGCACTCCGTGCACTCCGTGGGGTGCTGACTTCCAATGCAGCTTTGCTGATGCTCTCAGCAAAGACACCAGTGGTGCATGGGGTCACTCCGCTTTCCCAGGCTGGAGATTCCCAGGCAATGGAAAAGCGGCTCCCTTTGCATTGTTCTCTCAAGCCCTCGCTCCTCAGAAGTGTGATTCCTGGGCCAGTGGCATCAGCATCAGCATGGGAGCTAGTTAGAAATGGGGACTCTCAGGCCCTCCCCCCACCACCCTGAACCTATTGAGTCAGCACCTGCACTTTGACAAGGCTCCCGGGTGATTCCCAGCAATGGTGCTGGAGAGCAGTGCTGTGTGAGGTTGCTTTTTCCCAGAGCCACACTCCTATGTCACCGGACCAAGGACATGTCATCCAGCAATTTCCCCCACCTCAAGTGCAGCCAGAAAGCATTGCAGCCCTGCTTGCTTCTGCCAAACCTTCAAAAGGATGTTAGGACCAGAAGGTTAAGTGATACAGCTCTTTGCTTTACAGGACAAATACCCAGTCTTCTCAAGAAAGGAGTCAGACATCAGTACTGAACGAGTAAAGTGGTCTGAGGCTCGTGTTTCTGGGCAGTGACACCTCAACGTCCCCCTGCCCCCACGAGGCCCGGCTGCAATGTGAGGGTGTCTGGTATCTGATGGTGCCCAGAGGGCCCTGGGTGAGTCACCAAGCTAACTCCCGTTCACCACTCCCACGTTATTAAAGGGCAGATAGTTGGGCGATGCATTTTAGACATTCTTAAAACAAATGTATGGAAGAAGAAAGTCCTGGCACACAGATGTCACGCAGAAAGGTGACTTGTGCGCAACAAGCCTTCCCTCCCCAGCAGAACCAGATGCGTGAGATGGTCCCGTATTTCCACAACTAGTACAATGTTGCAGATGAGGTGACCTACCCCTGCCCTCAACCCCTTCCCCAGGCGAACTAAGGATTTTTGGTGGCTGATAGAACACACAGGAGGCAAGAAAATGATTTTTAAAGATTTTTTTGATTTGTTTTTAAAGAAACTGCATACATCATCAGAGACAAACAATAATTTAAATACCATGCAGTTTCTGTATGTACAAAACCTAGGCCATAGAGATCCAGTTTAATTTGTATTCTATTTACATTGTCTTCCTCACACAGCCGTCATCTGTTAAATTAGAACACGAGAGAGCGCTCTCCTATACAAAGAAAAACTATGTACAGACACCTGGGAAGCAACTGGAAAAAGCAACCGGTTTGGGGACTAACAGACCAATGGGAGGAAAAACTCATTTAAGGTGACCTTTGCACACTGCCTGTGCGCAGGGAGAGCCGGAGAGCCCATTCACCAAAGCACACTCCACGGTTTTCATTCAGCAAATATAAATACATGTTCGTAAGCGGGAGAAAAATAAACTCAGAGGTTTTCACCACATCTACCGTCACACTGTTTGGTTTCTCTAATCTGATATAAAGGCTAAAGTTTTAAAAGTGTTCCAGGGCTTTGGGGGTCTTGAGGAGGAACGGCGCAATTTCGAAAGAGCACGGAGGCCGACCAGTGGCCCTGGTCTGTCACAGATGCGATGGGGAGGCCGGGCAGTGTTCATGTTCAAAGGAGACATTTTGATCTGAGAAATACCACATTCTTCCTTTCATGCTAATCCAAATAACAAGAGGCTCAACTGGAAACTTACACACAGAAAATAAAACTTTACTTGAAAACAGCTTTTTCAGAAAAGGAACGCCTTGTAAACCAGCGAGGCCACCTCTCTCTCTCTTCCCCCCCCCATAATTAATGTCAATTTGTCATCTTGGAAAGCAACACACATTTCTCAATTGTCATGACAATGTGGCAAAAAAGAAATTTGGATAGATTTCTATAAAGACCTCGAGATTTCAGGAAAGGAAAGAGACAGTGGAGGGGCCATCTGGGGTCCACTGAGGCTGCTGAGCCACTCACAATGGGCCTGAAATTGCCCCCCTCCGTGGTGGGTGCTCTCAGTGGCATGGAAGGTACACCCCTAACTCCTCCTGCAGGTGACTTCTGGAAAACGGCGCTCTGCAGGAAGACGAGTGGAGCATGTGTTCAGTTTCTTCCATGAACAAAGGGGACTGCAACAGTAGGGCACTTTAGGCGGAAAACCTGGACTACCGGCTGGCTGGCTCCATGGAAACTGATTTGGGCCTCAAGTCCCCTGGAATCTAAAAGGCGCAAGAACCCAGGCCAGCAGAGAAGCCTCCGGCTTTGGTGGGAGGAGCCCAGGTCATGGAATGAGTTCCCTTCGGACTGGCACCTGGGCCAGGGGAAGGCCTGACCATGCTGCCAGGGCGCTGCGAGCTGCCGGAAGCACAGCTGCCGGTAAGAGGAAGCTCAGACTCAGCTCCCAGCAAGGCAGGCACCTCCACCTAGAACAGGTGCCTGCCATAGAGAAGTCAAGTGGCAGAGCCCTACAGCTTTCGTCATATCATTTGCACATTCAGACGTCAGCAAGCCTTTCCGGAAGACAGTGCTTACAGCCACACTAAAGTCCTGACCACACACATTTTCCCTGAAGGTACTTCTACCCATGTCAGCAACTATTCAGATTCAGCATTCACAGAAAAAAGGGTCTAGTGATGGCATCCTCCTGGGGCTGGGTGGCGGCGTGCTCGCTCCAGGTGCTGCAAGCAAAGCATATGCAGCTTTGCAGTGGCTGGTGGGCAGTACTGGAGAACTGCCCGGAGCTCCCTGCATATACACACAGCTCCGGGTTAATGCTGGCCACGGGAGCTGGGAGTGCCTGCAGAAAGTGAATGGCCTCACTGATGGCGTGCATCCCAAGAGTGACCTGCGTCCCACACAGTTTGGGGCAGGGACTGGTTAACTCTTTGTTGTGAAGGCCAGGCTGGCATCTTTCTAAATCCTGGGCATGTGTGGTGGACAGCGACCCATTCCCTGGAAAGATCATGGTAACTCTGAGACCACTGCAGGCGGCCAGGCAGAGCCTGGCGATGGAGGCCCTACAAATGCTCAGGAAGGAAAACAAAACTGCTGCGAGGGGCTCCATGAAGACGACCGTTAGGGTTTGGGACCTGTTCTTTCTCTCACTGCACGTGCTGCCCTCAGTTAACAGGGCATGCTTTCCTGTGGTCCCAAGTGAGGAGAACAGTTAGGGCTACGTCTCCAATCTCCCTCACCAGCCTCATGAGGGCAAGGAAGGGTTCTCTGTGGATAAATGTGAGTGGGGAGGCACAGCACAAGGCAGGCGTGGCTGGTGGCACGATTCTGGCATATGCCAAACCCTGGGGCTTTCCCATAGAGACTCTTCAGTGCAAAGACAGGAGACGAGAAGGCCATCACGTGGTTCTAGAGTACCAATCAGTCCATCAGTGACTGGAACACCAGTCTTTCGGGAATGGTTTCTGGCCTGCAGGCACTGGTCCTACACTCAGAAGCCATTAACTCTCCAGCCACATAGTCACTAGCCCTGGGACACACCGAGAAAACGACACTCATCAGACAAGCAGAGCTGCTCACGGCTGCCTTCAGCTGTCATGCCCTCAATATGGCCCTTCTGCTCACACACATGATACCACAGGCACACCTCAGTGACGGCAGCTTGTGTGTATTAAGATCACCTGTGACATTGGGCTTCGAATACAATGGGTCAATTCACTTGAACTGAGCAGATGGCAGCTTTCCTCTTCCAAACCAGAGCTCCCTGGAAGGCAGCTCACCTCTGTCTGAGGGGACAGAGTAGGCATTCAGTGTCAGCCTCGCATGCCTGGAACACAAGCACTCTTAGGACTGACCATCAGCCACAGACTCCCCCCGAAAAAGGGCTCTGCCCTTTCGATCGCTGCATGGTGGGTGGCTGGAGGGAGAAAGGTCTGTGTAACTGAGCCAGTGCCCCCTCTCAGTATCCTCCTCCAAAGGGGACCCCAAACCAGCAGCCATGCCTGCAGCCAGTGTGTTTGGCCAGGTCTAGAAGGCCAACCAGATCATTTGCTTTGCGAAATCCTTCCCAGGCCACACCCACCTCGGCTTTCTTTGGACTTAGGTGACAGATACTTTCGAGGAAGAGGTTCCCCGGAGCCCAAGCGAATGCCGAACACCGAGCCTGCCGGGCCTGGCTGGAGAGGGCCGGGGCTGTCCCGAGGGCCCGCCAGTGCTGGCAGCCCTGCCGGGGCAGGTACAGTCTGGGGTCCGTGGTGGTGCCAGCAGCTCTGACCTCGGAGCAGTAACCATCGTGTTTTTGCAAACAGAATCCTGAATGTGTTTCCTTTTATTCTTCTTCTTCTTCTTCTTCTTCTTTTTAAAAAAGGCAGTTCAGAAGATTTACATCGTGATGGGGAAGTGAATAAATACCAGCACTTATGGTTCTTATAAATTTATGTTTTGAAGACAGCATAGCACTCAAGAGGAATTGGACTGTTAAGGTCGGTGAAACCTAGGAAAACAAACACTTAAATAAAGACCAAGTGTCTGTCAAAGGTGCTCAGTTCCCCACTGAAGCTTTCCAGCCTCAGAGTCCTTGTTTCTGACAGCGAGAGGGAATTTTAAATCTCTCTCTACCACAGGCACATGCCCATGGAGCTTCTCAGGCACCTGAGGCCCAGTGAATTCACCTTCGGGTTTGGAATAGTTTAATGTGAGCACCCAGGGACTAATCCGGTGGCCCTGGTGCCCCCAGCCCGGTCTCGGCAGCGAGGTGCAGAACTCAACCCCGTGTCTCAAGTCTAGGCACCATTTCTCCAAAGATTCCGCAAAGGAGAGTGTCATAAGGATTGTCAATGGCTCTGTCACTGACTAGCCAAGTGACCTTCTATAAGCCCCGCCAACCTCTGTGTTCAGTTTTCCCAAGCGTCACCACACAGGGCCACCTGGGAGGACGACGGGGACTCTCAGAAGCGAAGTAGCTTTGGCCTCTGCTGACTGGCTGTAAGTTGCCACTGATGTTTTCTCCTCAGCTTAAGTTTTCGTAAAAACACTTAGGATTTCCAAAGGGGGCTTTTAGGCTGGGCCTTTAATGCCCCTTCCCCTACTTTTCAGTAACTGCAGTATGGACCTAATGCTGACCTTCCTGCATCTCCCCATCACTGCACCCACCACACCGCCTGTGACCCAGAAGCAGACAGGTAGTTAGGAAGTAAATGTTGTAATTTGAGCGGGGGAACCCACAATTGATACTAACCTTGTTAGATGTCTACTCAATTCGTGAACTTCCATTTCAGTGCTTTTGAACTCATTGAGCTCCTTTCGAATGGCAGCCTGGAATAAGAGAGGCCGTGAGTTTGCAGAGGAGGGAGATGGGAAGGAGTTCACTTTTTATTTCATTTCTAACAATATATTTTTTTATCTTTGACAAAGCCATACAAAATGGGTTCTTTCACTGGGAGAAAAAAAAACACCTGAGATATCCTTTAGAACCTCCTAAGACTCCCTATACCCTTAAATTCACATTGCAAATGATCCTGTATGGAATTCTGTCCTGTGTCCAGAGTGTGTGCACACCTGCCCCACGCCCCCGGCTCCCGAGTACACTTTTCAATGTGAACCTCTCATCTCCCTTGGGCACACCATCTTAACCCATCACAGCCACAGCAATGCCTCCCCATGGATATTTCTAGAAGGGGTGGAGGACCCTTACACCCTGCCCCCTGGGTCCCTTTGATTTGTAAAGCCTCCGCTCTTTCACAACGTTCTTGGTGCTGAGATGATATTTTTCACATTACGGGTATGTGGGACGTTTTGAATAACTGTAGTATATTCTGAGATAAACCCGATGACCTCGCCCTTACAGCACTGCCCACCGACCCGGCTGGGCAGCCGACAGGGTGAAGACAGGTGAGGAGGGTCTGGAGTACAAGCGTGCCTGGGGATGGAGGAAACCTTGCTTCTTCCTCAGGGGCTGAAACACGTGCCCTTTCGCAGAGCTCTTTCTGAGGCTGATGTTTGCTTTGATGGGAATATCAGAGCAGTGAGAGTTGGAGGGCGGAAAAGTCTTTAGGTAGCAGCAGACCGGCTCCCCTCAGGGAAGGAAGGCACACTACTGTTTGTGCCGGGTTATGTATGAGCTTCCGGAAGGCACCAGGTCTCATCCTTCCATCCCCAGCAGCCCAGGTTCCCCACCTAACAGTGCCTCAGAACTTGGGTATGTATGTGGGGAGTTGCTTTGCACTTTCCCTTGGCATCTGCGACACCCTGTCCTTGGTAAGCAGGCACTCTGCAGTGCAAGTGTGAGCAAGAGAACGAGGGCCAGAGCCCTCTGCTGTTGGCACAACAGACAAGCTGCCTGGGGGCTGGATCTGTCTGTGTGGGTGCCTGGGGTCGAGCACCAGGAATTCCTGCACAGGGAGGACATGTGTGAAGGCGAGGGCAGAGCTTGCCACTCCTCAGGATCTGTGGGAGGCCGTGTCTGAGGTCTCTGCCTCCGGCCACACCACCAGTTTCCCTCAAACCCCAGCTTCCCTCCTCTGCCCCAGTAACAAAACCACTGGCCCTGAGGAGTGTGAGGCCGAGAAGGCAGGATCTTCAGGAGAAGATGCAGTGTGCCCCAGAGCTGCCCCATTGTCTCGTGTACAGTGCACAGAGTCATCATTTTAGACTATTTCTTTTAAAAAGGCCCTCAGCTCACCAGTTCTCCTGGTGACTAGACTAGAACCACAAAAGAGGACCAAGCAGAGTTTCATGTTAACACACCGTCGAGTGGACAGGTGAGAATGACTTGTCATCTGCATCCCTGCATTTCTTATAAAACAAACTCAAGTTCAGATTATTGTTATTCTTTTTGTTTTCCAAATCGATGAGGGTTTAGTGTAGTGAGGCATGTTTTGCTGTCTGTGATTCGTGTCCTGTTTTTGCCATTAAGTTACAAGAACTGCAAGCACAGCGCCTTGGTCCCCTTTTGGTTTTGGGAGTCCTCGCTGGGTGCAGAGGACGGTGTCCCCCACACGGAAGGTCTGTGGTGAGCTTGGACCCTCATGCTCCTGCACCGCCCTGTGCCGCCCCCGTGCTATTCCTTTCTCTGGGCACCGCCTCCCATGCTGCCTCTCCTCTGGAAAGCAGCACAGTATCACTGTCCACATTGTTCCTTCTCCAGAGCAGCGGAGAACCAATGCAGTGAGCTCTGCAGATTCTCTGGAGCCTGGGGGAAAGGTGCTGGGACACGGGGCTCTGAGCCTGCCCTGTGGGCACTGAGTGCTCTGTTACCGGGACCATGACAGTGGCTTTGCTATTGGCTGCAGTACAGCATCCCAGGCAGCAAGCAAGAAATCCAGTGCAGGGGCAAAGCCAAGGTGTGGGGACCTGCCACCCCTCTCCTAGCCCCCTTGCTTACTTTGTCAGCGGCGGTGAGTCGGGTCCAAGGCTTGTCGGCCCTGCGGTCATAGTCCTGAGCATCAGCTACCTCTACGTAGTCACTGAAGCGGATGAGGATCTTTCTTTCCCGAAGTTCTTCCACTGTGGGCCTTTGACTGAGCTGCAGGAGGAAGAGAGTTGGACACAGTCAACCAGAGTTTAGATCCGTCTGTGAACTTATAGGTGCTGCAGTGAGACTCAGAGAAGCAACTGACACATCCCACAGAGAGGGAGGGACAGGACCCGGGTGGAGACCCGGGGCCCCTGACTCCTGCACCCAGGACTTTTCTAGTACTGAGAGAGAGAGACTGAGAGGGAGAGAGAGAGAGAGAGGGAGAGGGAGGGAGAGAGAGAGACAGAGGGAGAGACACAGAGAGAGAGTTTTATTGTTCCTTGAGCTGCTCAGGCCCACCCAGATGGACAGCCTGGCTGTCTCTTTCTTAGGGACACTGCGGTGTCTCCGTCTTTGCAAGCAGCTGGTCCCTCCATGGGTGTGGCGTCCCGGGAGCATTTTCCCACATCGGTCCTGCTTCTGGCATCAGGTGACAGGAGTCTTACCCAAAGGTTTTGTCTTATTTTGCATTCGTGAGTCCATATCCGTGTGTTAAATTTAGTGCTCTCTGAAAGATGGGTTTGCATATCACGTTACAGATGTGTGTTTTAGACACAAAAAAGTGTACGTGCAGGCTCTGGGGTATGCCGGACCAGGGGTGTGGAGACCGTTTCTCAAGAAGTCCAAGTGAGAGGTCAGCCCACCAAGGCACAGCTGGGCTGCGTTTATGCCAAGGAAGCCTCGGGGTGGGCCTTCCTATGGGTCTGCAGTGAGGGAACGAAGCACTTAAAAAGAGAACTCGTATTTATTCATTTCCTGACGTCTTCCACTAGCGCCCTTTTCTGTATGTTAACCACCTAAGGCTGATGTTTCTAGTCTCTCTTCTTGCCTCTAGATGGATTTCTTCTGGAGCAACATAGTTGCCCTCTCTTTAGGATGCTGTCAATTCATGTTAGATCGGTATTATTTAAAAACAATTCACATTTAACCAGTATTATTTACAAGTAATTTTTCCTCCAAGCTTTAGATGGTATTTAATTCTAGTAATAGAAGATGTGGTCGGATAGAATCTCACCACAAAGGCCAATAAAACAATCTCACCACAAAGGCTAATAAAACACACACACACAAGGGAATCCAACCACCCTGCCTGCTTCACCCTTACCACGCAGCTGCCACACCTTCGCCGGTGCCAGAAGGCTCCAACCTGCTGCCCACTGGCCTACACCAAGGAGCACGACCAGGTGTCTGCCTAGCTGGTTTTAACTAGGATGGTGATGGGTTTTGTGAGGCTGCAGACAGGACCAAGGCAGCTGGCAGCACCTCTTGGCCAGTGGTGGGAAGATGTGGGGATCAGAGGCCTCTGGGGCCATGGCAGGGTCCACATGCCTGGACCGCAAGTGGCTCCCCCTCACCGTGGCTTTGGTCTGTCCTGAGGCAGCCCTGGTTTTCCTGGGAAGGGACATTTCAGCATCAGTGCCGGCCTGTTGCAGGAAACCACAGGCCTCCCAGGCTCTACCGCCGGGGTTGTTGTAAACAGAAATGGAGGTCCGGCCTGACTCAAAACTGTGAGTGTGGGGAGCTTTTGTTCTACCGTTAAAATACATAAAACCATTTAATGTTTACCACATTTACTCCAGATAAAAAAGGATTCCCACTCAAAACCCCCAGTTTGTGTTGCTTAGGACTACCAAGGTTTACCCCAGAGTGCTGGACGAAAGGAATTATTTTCGAAGTGCGCCATGACATGAGAAAGTTGGTAAGCATCAAGTTTGTAGTTTTTACTTCTGGAAACCATGACCTGGGTTTTACTAATAGCCTGTTGATGGCAGAATCTGGAGTGAACGGAACACTGTCACCTCTGAAGGCCAGGGACTGGTTTTCATGCCTGAATCCCATGGGACCTTAGACACGAGCTCCCCAAGTCAATGAGGCAGTCCGTCCCCGTGCTGGGGGAGGGGGTAAGGAGGGGGCCCACTTCTGCTGAGAGAGGCCCAGGGGGTGTGTGGGCTGACCGACCAAGGGCCGGCCGCCGGGACTCCGTGGGAGCGTGGGCTCCTGCCCCTGCCACGTGGCGCGCAGGAGATGTCCCTTCACCTTGTGGCTGGTTGCAGCCATCGAGCCATGAGAGCCCGAGGCCCTTCCTCAGATGCTGAGGAGGTGATCTGCGTGGCCAGAGCTGATTTTCTAGGGATGATGGGCTGGACCAAGGGGCAGGGAGCAGGGGTGGTAGCCTGTGTATCAGTCTATGGCAGCAGTCATATCATTGGCAAGCAAATATTCAACAAAAGAGTAATTGAGACCCAAATTTCAGTACTAATAGAACCTGACCCAAGTGGATTTCTTTCTTCCCTTCCTTCCTTCCTTTATCCCTTCCCACCCATCTAACCATTTAGCTAGCTAGCATTATTTTTTTAGAAGGGGAAGCAGGCCTCTATTAAAGAACAAAACATAATTTTTAGAACATCAATTTTGCTGAAGAAAATGACTGGTCTGCTGCTCCCAGCACCAGCGACTGTGCTGTACCGTACTCACCTGTACACTGACATTAAATAGAACCGGACTGAGGGAGCCCTTGGGCTGAGGGTAAGTTACTGCAAGGCAGCCACCCGCACTGGCATCTGGTCTTGGTGTGTGTGACAAAGGCCCTCGAAAAAGAACTGGCCCGCAGCCAGGGGGTGGTGGGTTCCCTACCTGCTGGCAGGCTCAGGCTCTGTCCACAAAAAGGGAAGTGAAAGCTGCTTCTAGTCTCTCCCTCAGAACAGTGGCCCACCCTCCCCCCACAAACTCAAGCTCATTATTTCTAACTCCCCGAGCCAGTCCCGGGGAGGGAAATGCTGAAATTACAAGGCGTGTTCCTGGCAGGAGGAAGGGCAGGAAACCAAGAGGAGGGGAGACGTTGATCTTGCCTTGGAGACCTGCACAATTGGTGGGCTTACTGAGCCGCCTGTCCCTAGTGCAGCCCACCCAGGGGAGACGGCTGGGGGTGGCACCTCCTCCTTGAATTATGCAATTAGTCAAGTTTTTGTCCACAAAATTATATACTCTTTTTTAAAGAGATAAGAATTAGATGGATGTTTAAGTATTTTCCTTACACTAGTTTTTAGAAAGTAAAGTTTGGGAGAATTTTCAGGTCCCAGCAATCAACTCCAATGGACTTATAAAAACTGGATTTAAAAAATTTTCTGGATGTCTGGAGCTTTCTGTATCAGAAATGAGCCTCTTTTTGATACCACAGCCATTTCAAGGTCACACTTAGAACAAGTTAATGTATCTCCCTCCCCCACATCCTCCTCACTCCTCAGTCTCAGGGCAAAGGGTGACCCACGTCCAAAGACGGGGTGGCCTTAGGATTTAAAGACTCAGACTGTGACTGGGGAGAGGGTCCCTGGGTGAACAGAGGTCACGTAGCTCCTGTTCTGGTTCCCACCATGGGGACACTGGCCTGTCACTGGCCTTCCAGGCACTTGTTTATCCTACTCCTTGCATCTGGGACGGCATCGGGCTTGTCACCGGAAGTCTGGGAGGCTCTCAGAGAGGCGCTGAGTGGGAAACACAAGTCATCACCTTCATAATTGGTATGATACTTTAGGGTCTCTGAATTTCTGCCTTTGTGTAGCATTTCTAGGGAGAAAAATCCATTAATAAACTTTTAAAAATTAATTTCAGTGGGACTCTTAACTGTCTGAGACTTGAGACCCTTTCTCTCAAGATGCTCACTGGGGAAGGTGGATTCAAACCTCTCTCCTTGGACACAGCGTAGTATTATAGCTTGTGTGTGGTCAGTTAACTAACCGTGTCACCACCATCCAGGAAGACGAGAGTTTATTATGAAAGAGGGCACCCAGGTAGAATTCAGTCCATTTGGGCCTACAGGGCATCACCAAGCCATCTATTTGGGCATTAAGAATATATAAAAATTCTAGCTTTATGGCTTTTTTTCCAAGTGCTTTTCAAATATCGTCACAATATTTATCAGTACTTTAGGATGTTTCCTAATTCAATACTCCAGATAGGATTTGGCATAATAGAGTCCAAGAGTTCTTAGCTAATAGGTAGGGACAGTCTCAGGGGAGGCACGGAAAACTCATGTGTTCCCAAGGTCACAGCAGATAATCGTGTTATATTTGCGCTACCGATTTTGACAATGGGTTTCTAATTGCTTGATGGGGTAATAGTACATTTTAAAAATAAAATGTTCACTGTAATTGCAAATTTAATGCACTTGACATCAAGTTGCTTGGGGGCAGGTGAGTGTCACAAAAACAAGCAGCACAGAATGTCACCAGACAAAAGGACTGAAGGTCATGCAGCTGAGTGGGCCACCGCCCCCTGCAGAGGTCCTGGAGAGTCCAGGCAGCGGCACACTCTGACAGCAAGGTGGGGAAGCACACACCATGCTTGCAAGGGGACAGGCCGCTGCAAGGCCACGGGGGCCAGCAGGGGACACAGGTGTGGAAAGCACTCCCGCCGCCTGCCCCAGCTCTCCGCGGAGAACTTTCTCACCTTTCGAGTTAGCCTCCTCTTGATCTCTCTTTTCTCCTCTTGCTCCTCTTGTTCATTCCGAGCTGAAAGAAACATGTAAGACGCTTCTGATTCTGCAAACAGTGTTGCACACAGGAGCATATCTGAACCTGTGTGGCTCCAGGCCAAGGACCTCACAGTGTGAAAAGGGGAAGAGAAAGCTTCTGCCTCCTACCCCGGCCACACTTCGGCCTGTGGGGACACTTTCCAAACTGCCTGCGTTATTTCCAAGTGGTGGTGCGCATGCTGTCTTATTTTGTTTTCTTTCTGTCACCTGGGTTTCAAGTCTCTGAGGCAGAAATGCTGGGTGAGAGGTGCGGCTTACAAGGCGAGGAGGGAGGTCCTAAAGGAGTGGGGAGCGGGTGTGAGCTGTGACATGGGCTTTTGGGGGCAGGCAAGGCGCCCTTCTTGGAAGCCTCACAGCCTCACGGTGACTGCAGGGGCTCATTGGGACGTGGCCCTTGTGTCTGGTGCACTGTGGGGAGAAGAATCCAAGGCCGGCTGCACAGGGTGCCTGTTACCTGTGGGGACACACTGAGGTCCAACTAATGCTACATGCGAGCCTGGCTGCACAGAGAGGGCTTCCAAAACGCTCACCTTTCGCAAGCCCTGATTCCATGAATTCTTTGAATCTTGCAAGAAGTCCACTGAGCCACAGTGTAGGATACAAGTGCCTGCATTTAGACTCTAAGGAGTGTCTCAGACAAGGAGAGTCTGGAGCCTAAATATTGCCAGGTTCACGTGTGGGGTGACTTACTTATCAGACGTTTAGAGCCACAGGTAAGAGGGTCTGGGGAAGGGAGCAGAGATGTGCAGGGCAGAGAACGCGGGCCTGTTCCTCCCTTCCAGCTAACAGAATGGCCTGGGTACGTCGGTTGCCTTCCGGGCCTTGGAATGGAAGCATGGCTATAGACATAATGTCTAAAATCCTGCAAGTCAAAGAGCGTCTCTGGTTCTCACCCGCCGGATTCAGCACGGCACGAGTGAAAGGCAGCCACTTCAAGCTGATGTTGGTGCAGGGCACACTGGGAGTGCCCTGGGCACTCGTTCTCCTCTTGTGAAATCACTGGTGTTAAACTATGTTTCAGTAACTAAATGTATCGTGTCAGCGCACACTTGTCATTCTGTTGTCTGAGCACAGGGCAGATCTTTAAAAGAGAGAAGCCACCATGCACGGAAGTGGGGTCCCAGCCTGCCCCTTCTCATCAGCCCTGACAGTGGCCACCACAACCACCGCCAACACCCACGGAAGGTGGCTGCACCTCCTGCTGGAAGGAAGACGGCAGTTCAGAGCAGAACTCAGGCCCTTAGGCGACACCCCAGAGGCGTGATTTGGCTGCCTGTGGGGATGAGCATCTTGTCTGGGGCAGCACCAGAGACACCCCTGGTCTGCGGTGGGCCGAGGTCACCAGAGGTCCCCACTGTGCCCTGCCTCACAGGGCCCCAAACCACCCATGTGGGAGCTCCTCCCTTTGGGTTTAAAGATCCTATCTCCCACTTAGAGTTCCTGTAAAAATGCAAATTTCTTTTGGATAAAAACCCATTAAACTAGTCAGCCATTGTTATCTTAATATGAACTAATCTATCAGAGATAAAGAAGATGGGAGGCAGGCAGCCAGACCCAGAAGAAGTGGAGAGCCAGACAGCTGCATCTGCAGGTGGGAGGGAGGGTCCAGTCTGGATGGAGGGTGCCCAGGAGGCAGCTTGAGGCGCTTGGTTACAATGCACAAACTCACAGAATATTAGGGCCATGAAGGGCCTGAGAAGCCACCTAGTGTACCACTCTTCGTTTGTCAATGAGGATGGGAAAGCCCAGGGGGGTTAAGTGGCTGCTCACACCACGAACGGCTAATTAGTTAGACAAACAGCCCACCTCCTTTTTTCTCACTAGAAGACAGGCCTCTTCCCCCTGCCAAGGTTTGCTTGGCGCTGGCCCTCCTCCTCCTCATTCCTGGGTACTGGCCTCAGACTCTCGTCAGGGATTCCTCACCCGATAGGCCCCTTTCCATGCCATGAATGGCATTCTGTGACAGAGCTTGCAACCGTCATCTCCTGTCTGCATTTCTCAGGCCCTTCTCAGGGGCGGGGCCCCAAGGCCACCTATGGAATCTATACCTTTAGTTCAAAGCCATTTACAAACCCAGGGTATGTTTTCTCAGGCCAATGGAACCAAGACAACCCCAGTGGGCGAGTGGGAAGAGAGGCCAGGGAAGGCCATGAGGTCATCGCTGCTGCCACGTCAGAGGGTGCTCACTGTGTGCTCAGACGGCACACCGCCTCCCGGGGGCTGAACAAAGCGAGCTCTGTCTGCAGGGCGGGGCGGGCGGTGCTGGGAGTGGGACCCAATGGCTGTACCACAGCCTGAGGTCTTTGCGCACCTTCTCCAGAAGCCCTGGTGGGGTGGTGTTGCACATGATTGAGAGCTCAGAAAGTACATTTTAGAACACTGTGTTTGAGGGTGCTTTCTTAGTCCACTAAAAATTTCTTGTGTCACAATCAGATTGGGAAAATAAAAAAAAAACATATTTAGGAAAACAATGTTCCAGAATGCAGAGAAAAAATGAGAACCAACAGGAAAAATGAGTTTATTTCCAGAAAGTTTTGGAACTGTGAAACGACCAAGCTGGATCTGCTCAAGTAGTTCTTGAATTTGCAGCTATTTGAACAGGACAAGAAGGAAGAAGAAATAGAAGGAAACGTGGAAACAATCTTTTTAAGCCTCTTTGGTCTCCTGAATCTAAGACCCCTGGGCTTACTCAACTGTCTCTAAGATTTGAGTATTTTTCTGGATGGAAATAAAAACCCAATGCAAGTGTCAGCCCGTGGTCTCCCAGGGGTCTGGGCAAGCGGGGTGAGCTGGGGGTTTGGTGCCCTCTCTTTCCAAAACCCACGCCTTTGCTGAGAGGAGAACTGTATCCGAAACCTGAACAACCTCCTGGAAGTTTTTAGCTTCCCCTTGAAGGAAGCTTGTTTACCTGATTTGTGATTTTAGGAATAAAGGGACACTTTCTGTTTTTCTTTCTCTCTAACAATGGAGAGTTTATCATAGACCAGGTATCAGGTTGGGGCAGAAAGGGAGACATCATACCAGCCAAGAGCTTCCTCGACCACGGAAACCATCTGAAAAAGTTCTAACTCTGTTTTACAGCATATCAAGCTTAAAAGGTTTAATGAACATCCCTTGGTTAAAAATATATACATAAATTCCTGGAGCCCTAGGAAACATGTGAGGTGCACTCAAGACTGAGGAAGGCCAACCCTAAAAATACCACCCACTGAGAGAGTGGAGATAGTGGCCCGTCTGGCGCAGGGAGGTGGGGTGTCGGCAACACAAACACCATGCAGGTGGGTGCTCTGGAGGGGCTGCCCGCCCACACACCTCCCACCGTAGCCTTCCCAGGGGAACCTCAACAGCTCACCCTCACTAACCTTCCAGGCCGATCGGGTCACAAGACCACACACAGTGAGGAAGGGCAGACAAGTAAAATCAGGAACATTTCAGTGTAAGTTTGGTCTAAGTGGAAATACCCACGCACGCAAACTGAGTTTCACGTGATTGGAGAGTGTGCGCGTGCTCGGGCACACGTGCCTGGCACAGCGTTTCTGTGAAATTCTGCAGAACATCTGCTTTTCTTTTCTGGAGAGAAACTGGAAGGGGATGTGCGTATGGGAGGAGAGTGTCATGAGTTAAACTAACAATATCATTTGCTGACCATCCTGAGGAAAGTGTCAGTGACAGTGGTAGTAATGCCAGAGCAGAATGCGAGCAGAGGTTTTATTTTTTAATTATTCAGTATCTCCCAGCAAACCGAGGCATACAGCTGTCCATGAGATGCTTGATTTCTTTTAGTATTTTATATGCATACGTGAGTGGACAACAGTAGGTTTATAGTTGCGAGTCTGTGAAACAGTTTATTCTTGTGTTGTTATTTATTAATTCTCGTATTATTTATTTGTACAACTGTAAACCCGCTGCTGCCAACCCCTGTACATTTCAAGCACCATCTGGACTCACTGCACATATTCAAACATCTCTGTCCTAAATGGAACAAGGGGCCCGTTTATTTTCTTCTGTCCTCCGTGACAGTGAGTTTTTCTTGAGTGAGAGCTTAGTCAGGCACACCAGAAGCCAGCTGAGAGATGAACACAAAGCATTTTTTTCTGGGAAATGCTTTCCTAGACTTTAACTTGAGTGTTCGGGGGAGAGGGATCTGGTCACCAGCGGCCAGCCGCAATGGCAAGTGACGTGCTCTAGCCCCAGGTTTCAAACGGCCATCTGCCTCATTTTTGCCTTCAGTGTAGTATTGGCAGTTTCAAGCCAATTCTGGATTAAAGGTGGCGCTAACTCTCCTCAAAATCATTTAATAATAAGTTCCCTCACAATGAATTTTCAGCTTCTCTCTGACTTCACAGCCCACTGCAGAAAAGGTGCTTGGACAGCCTGTAGCTTGGAAAGAGCCAGGTGGATGAGAATCTGCCCTCTCTATGGGGAGCTGGTCTGGGAGGTTCTGACACACAGGGAAGAAACCTCAGCCATCAGAGACGTTCTCAGTCATTGCCACACAGGCACAAGGGACAGACCTTGTGGCCTACACTTAATCATACCGAGAGCCACCACAAACACATCAGGAATTGCCATGGGCTTAGTCACTTACGTTTCAAAATGTTCCTCTGCTCCAACTCCTCTGCAGTCGGCCTCTGGCTCAGCCGCCTGCGGAAAAAATCCAGGAAAAGTTTCTGGACCATATCATATCCTCCTTGGGTCATTAATCCCTCTGGCCCTTGTAGATACAGGAGACGGAGCCAGTGGCTGGAGATCTTCCATCGTGGGCTCTGAAAGACTGACTTTGGCCACTGACGCCTCCTCGGTTCCTCAATTTCAACCCCAGGAAAGGCAAGGCGCCCCACGTCATGCCTTACAGAGCTGACCCTCCCCTTCCCTCCCTGCAGGCCCCTCCCCAGCCCTCTCCTCCAATGCCTCCAGGCAAGTGGACTTCTCTTTACAGAAGTCCCTTTCTTTCCTGGTGGCCTCCTCACTCGGGGACCTTGGCCTCTGCCTCTCTCTCCCAGCCCTGAGGCTAGAGCTCACTTCCTGCCTTGTCTGTGCAGACCCAGTTAGAGTAGAAAAAGGCCCGTGGCCCCAAGGAGAAGCAAGAAGCTTGTCTGTCTGCAAAGAACAATAGCTGCTCTTCTTGTCCTCACCCATCACCACCCAGCCTTATTAGACATGGAATGACAAATGAACAGGAACGGAAGCGACACTTCTGTTGCCGGGCACGGCACGTAATTTAGCTGTAACAAGGGGAACACAGCAAGGACATGACCTTGCTATGATGCAACAGCAGGGGGGTGGGGATAGATGCTGGGCAGGCACCACACAGTGACAAAAAAGTCACCAGTGAATGACCAGGGCACCAAAGGGGAGAACTGTGTGCTTGTGTGGCGGTGGGAGGCTCCAGGAAGTCAGCGCGAACGCAGTGGGCCCCAGCACTCCCCGGGGCATTCACAGTTTTGAAGCCCTTGGAAATTATTTAACAACCCTGCAATTATTCAGCATTCTGCATCGCCCATTGGGACGAGGTGTGTCAGATAATTGTGGGAGGAGTTCGAGGCTTCTCGAAGTCTTCCAGTGGGACCTACGTGGTAGAAAGGAGCACTCTCCCCACAGTAGAGAGCCTGGTCTCTCCTGAAGTGCTGGCTACTAGTGTCTATAGTTGGCAATATCTTTACGTCACAGAATCTGAAGAAAGACCCAGATGTAAGTGTAGACATTTTAAATTCAATCTTGTCACTTGCAGTTCTTTTCATTGCACAGGCCCGAAAATAATCCTCTGCGATTCCCCTGGATCGCTGCATATGCTGTAGACGGCCAGGAACGGGTTTCAGTGCCAGAGAGAGAGTTTTTGGTCCGCACCCTGGAAACTGCTAGAAATTGTATTCTGAAGTATTTTACATTTATAGCTGCCCATTTGGAAATTCACGATATTGGAGGCTCTAAATTTGGACTCAGCAGCGTTGAAGTCCTTTCCAAACTAGCCTTCTCCTACTGTAGGAGGGAGACTGAGATCACGCAACTGAGCGAACTGGTGTCACAGGTCTGGAATGCAGCCACTGCCTCCACTTAGAATGAGCTTTGTGGGGGCTCTACCTCACCTTTCAATGTGTTTTCCCCAAGAACACTTGTTTCTTTTATAGGGATGTGCTGCTACCTTGACGAGACCATTTCGTAAAGCCCAGGTGTTAAATGAAGCTAGGATTTGGGGACAATATGTTTTGAACAAGCCCTCCGGACTCAAGGAGTGCATCTTATTCCTCTTGCTCACCGGAAGGCGGGCCAATGTTTTGGAGTCTTATGCCCAGAAATGTCCATGGAATTCGCCCACTGGCTTGTGCCGAGCAGCCCACTGTTTCAGTATTCGCAGCGTGTGCCTGGTTCTGTTTGCTTTTTGCTTTTCTTATGGGTTATGTTTGGAGTGGACAAAACAATGAGGGACTCTACTATAACCAGAGAAAGTTCTGTTGTTAACTAGGCAGGCTTTTAGTCAAACACACATGGTTTCTAATGAGGACCACCTTTAGTTATGTTTCATCTCTCTTGAAAGGGCCTGAGAACCTCAAGGCTAATCATAGCTACAAAATGCAGCTAAGCCCACGGGAAGGGCATGCGCTGTAATTAGGCGTTTTGACTGTGAAGATGAGACTCGGTAGGAAAATGGTACTGTGGCACTGCAATGACAAAGCACTGAACAGCACAGGAGTTGGGGGTCTGCGTTCAGTTCTGGCTCTGCTCTGAGCCTACTTTCCTGGGACAAAGTATTGGACCCTGCCTGGCCTATGCTCTTTTTTCCTGCAAATAATAAATAGTAATTTAATACGCTAATGCTGATTTAATGCCTCAAATGTGCAGGCATGCTTGTAAGGACTGTACGTACGCTAATTCATTTCATCTTCATAGTAGCCCTTTGAGGTGGTATGTACTACCATTTCCATCGTACAAATGAGGAAACTGAGGCACAAAAAGTTGCATACCTTACCCCTAGTCACACAGCTAGCACATGACAGAGCCAGGACTTAAATCCAGGCATTCTGTCTCTGTAGTCTGAAGGTTCTTAGCCAGTGTATTAGCTTGCTATTGCTGCTGTAACAAATTAGCACGAATCTAGTGGCTTAGAATAACACAAATTTATTATCTTACATTCTTAGTGGTCAGAAGTCCAATGTATTTCATTGGGCTGAAATTGCAAGTTAATAGGAGTGCATTTCTTCTGGAAGAAGGGGAGAATCTGTTCCCTTGCTTTTTTCAGCTTTGAGAGGCTTGCTGCATTCCCCGTGCCTTTTCCAAACCAGCCGTGTAGCACCTTCAATCTCTCTCTGACCTTGACCCTCCTGCCTACTCTTGGAAGGACCCTTGCGATTACATTGGGCTCACCTGGGCAATACAGAATAATCTCAGATCCTTAACTTAATCCAGCTGCAAACTCACTTCTGCCATCAAACGTTACATGTTCATCGGTTTGAGGATTATGACATGGACATCTTTTAGGGGACTGATATTCTGGCTACCACAACCATCATACCTTACTAGTCAGAAGTTCCACATTGATGTCTGCTGGGTTGGATATGACTTCAAGTTCTCCTTGGCATGCTCAGATGTTAGAATTTCCGCCCCCCGCCACCACCCCCCTCCCCGCCAAATGCCTTCAGATAGGGTGTGTGTTCTCTTGCAAGCCCAGTCCCCAGCGCTCACGCAGATAATATATGTATGTGCGGTGACATCTGTCCTGCTCCTCCTTTCCAATCATTCCCGGCCCCTGTGGGCTTTTGAGTTCGAGAGCCCTGGATGAGATCACCATAAGGACCCTAACTTGTTTTCCTTCTCCTACCCGCCAATCTATGTGCATCTACTAAGACCCCCATTGAGGACCGAGCACCAACATTCTTAAGGACCTCTCAGCTTAGAGGTGTACAACAGTGATTAAAATTTGCATGTTAAAATTGGATCCATAATTTTCAGGAGCTGGACTATAATAAAGTGTCCTCAAAATGAAAGTCAGTTGGAGATGATTTAGACTTTCACAGCAGTTCAGAAGGCACTACAGATTCTTGCAGCATCTCAGCTTGGCCCTCTGGAGGGTCTACCAGATCAGTACATATGTGGAAGTAGAGCTGAGCGCCTGGCAAAACTGTGAAGGAGATAATGTTGGAGTTCTGTCTCTACTCTGCCTTCTGGACCCTTCCCTTCTCATGTCCCTGGAATTATGTCCTCAGTCTTCCTCTGTCTCATTCCTGCACAGACCTGTTCTTAAGAACAGATGCTATGTACTCAGCCATATTCAAATGCAAATTCATTCCTTCATTTCACAAATTATTTGAATGCCACCTCTGGGTTAGGTTCTCTGTTAGATGCTGGGGCACAGTGATGAGCAAAAACAGATCAAGGTCCTGTCCTTCTGGGACTTAAAGACAGGAAGGGGCTGGGGAGATAGTCAATAATCACATAGTCACAGAACTAACTGTAAGATGTAACTATAGTAAGGGCTTCCATGGTGAGTCACCTGCAGCAGTAATCCTGGGATCTGACCAAATTAGGTCATCAGAAAAAGCTTCCCAGAGGAAATGACACTGTGCCCAGATCCCAAGGATGGAGGAGGCCAGGTTGCTGGAATGGAGACAGCAAGGGGAAGAAGGATGGTGGGAAATAGGGCAAGGGCCAGGCTGCGAGGCCCATGTAGGCTGTGCTCAGGACTTTTCTTTTTTAGTATATTTTATTGCTTATGCTATTACAGTTTCCTCCCTCTATCCTCCCTCTACCCTGCACCCCCCAACCCTCCAGTATTCCCCTCCCCTTAGGTCATGTCCATGGGTTGTACATAAAGTTCTTTGAATTCTCTGTTTCCTATACCATTCTTAACCTCTCCCCGTCTATTTTATGCCTACCAATTATGCTTCTTATTCCCTGTACCTTTCCCTCCATTCCTCCCCCCTCCCCACTGAAAACCCTCCATGTGATGTCCATTTCTCTGGTTCTGTTCCTATTCTAGCTGTTTTCTTAGTTTTTGTTTTCATTGTTTTTTTTTTTTTTAGGTTCAGTTGTTGATAGATGTGAGTTTGTTGTTAAATTTACTGTTCATAGTTTTTGATATGATTCAATTTCTTAGATAACTCCCTTTAACATTTCATATAATAATGGCTTTGTGATGACGAACTCCTTTAACTTGACCTTATCTGGGAAGCACTTTATCTGCCCTTCCATTCTAAATGAGAGCTTTGCTGGATAGAGTAATCTCAGATGTAGGTCCTTGCCTTTCAGGACTTGAAATACTTCTTTCCAGCCCCTTCTTGCCTGTAAGGTTTCTTTTGAGAAATCAGCTGATAGCCTTATGGGAACTCCTTTGTAAGTAACTGTCTCCATTTCTCTTGCTGCTTTTAGGTTTTCTCTTTGTCTTTAATCTTGGGTAACTTAATGATGATGTGCCTTGGTGTGTTCCTCTTTGGGTCCAATTTATTTGGGACTCTCTGGGCATCCTGGATTTCCTGGAAGTTTATTTCCTTTGCCAGATTGGGGAAGTTTCCCTTCATTATTTGTTCATAGAAGTTTTCAACTTCTTGCTCTTGTTCTTATTCTTCTCCTTCTGGCACCCCTATGATTCAGATATTGGAACATTTAAAGTTGTCTCAGAGGTTCCTAAGCCTCTCATTTTTTTTGAATTCTTGTTTCTTTATTCTGTTCCAGTTGGATGTTTATTTCTTCCTTTTGTTCCAAATTGTTGATTGAGTCCTGGTTTCCTTCCCTTCACTGTTGGTGCCCGGTTTTTGCTTTATTTCACTTTGGGTAGCCTTCATTTGTTGCTTCATTTTGCGACTGGGCTCAATCAGTTCTGTGAGCATCCTGGTCTTTAAACTCTCCATCAGATAGACTGGCTATCTCCACATTGTTTAGTTCTCTTTCTAGAGTTTTGCTCTGTTCTTTCATTTGGGCCACATTTCTTTGTCTTGGCTGTTGTGTTGTAAGGGGGAGGGGCCTTAAGTATTCACCAGGGTGGGGCAACCCACTTGGCTGCATTGTGGTGCTGTCTGTGGGGGAGGAATCAGAGAGGGAACAATGCAGCTCCCTTGCTCTGCTCTAGCCCCACTTTCCAAGAACATTCTGGTGTGAGACTGAGAGTTTCTCCTGCCGTGGCAACCCCAGCCTGGCAACCCCCACTGTAGTTTACAGCTAGCTTTGAGTCCTAGTTTCTAGTTCAGCCAGCCCTGCCTTGCTCATGCAGTCGGCTGCTTTGCCTCGAGTCCTCTCAGCCAGCCCTGCCCACAGCGTCTGCTGCCTTGCCGCGGGTCTTCTCTGCCTGCCTGGTTGCATGTCTCCCTCCTGCTGGTCTGGTTGAATGTTTCTTTAATTCCTGGTTGTTAGAGTTCCATGCAATTTGATTTTCTGGCATTTCCGGTTGTTTACCGTTTTTAGATTGGTCGTTATCCTTCTTTTGGTTGTCCTTCTTTTTGCCAGGAAGCGAAGGGTTTCTACCTACACATCCATTTTGGCTGGAACTGCCAGATTTCAGTTTTTAAAAACCAGTGAGTGGAGGCCTTTGCTCAGGATTTTGATCTTTTTTCGAGGAAAATCAGAAGCCACTGAAGAGTTTAGATTTTAGGGTGGGTGAGGAGAGGAGCGAATGGACATATCAGATTTATAAGAGATCACACTGATTGTTGTGAAAAGAATGGACTGGTGGAGGCAAGAGGCAGTTTGAGTAGAGGCCTCAGAGGGCTATTTGCACACCTGGTAGTGATGGGCATGGCTAGTTATGGTAGTAGGCATGCAAGCTCTTAGGGAGCCAAGGTGACACACTATGGAGACGTAGCGTGTATGCACAGGGTGGGAAGATGTATATATATCCTATATACATAGGGTATCTCTTAGATTTCATGAATTACACAGCAAGATAAAGAGTAATGCCATTTATCGAGATGGGGATGCTGGAAGGGAACCTGGGCATTTTGGGGAAGAACAGAGGAAAGGTAGAAGAAAACTGTGAGTTTGAGTATAGGTCTGTTGAATCAGAATGCATTTGTGATATCAAAGTGGAGATGTCAAGTAGGCAGCTGGATCTATTGGGCCCAGTGGGCGAAGCCTAGGCCAGTGGCAATAGAAATTTGTGATAAGTCTGCAATAGAGATAATATTTGAAGCTCATAGTATGGAGAGAACATAAAATAAGAAGAGGAGTGGGTTTAGGATGGAGCCTTATAGAATTCCAATATTTAATGCTAAGACTAAGGAGGACAAACCTGCCCGGGAGCTAGGGGAGAGACAGAGCGTGGAGGCAGGATAAAACCCGGGGTGTTTCATGTTCTGTCCCATCTTTGTGGGAGCAAGGTTAGAAGCTAGGCGTGGTCACTGGAGTGCTGAGTGCTGCGTGCTGCTCGAAGGTCCAATGAGGACTGAGAAAATGCCCACTGGGTTTAGCCAGGCAGGCCATTAGCAATCTCAGTGAGAGCTCTTTCGGGGGCTGGTGGAGACAGAAACCAGGCTGCAGTGGGCTGAGAACAGCAGAGGTGAGACAAAGGATATAACAAATACAGAGACTCTTCCGTGAAGCCTGACTTCGATGGGGAGAGAGAACTGGAGTTGAAGGAGAGTATAGCAAAGTTTATATTTTTTAATGGGAGAAGACTGAACACATTTAATGGAAAAAATCCAGATTAAGTTGTGGTTGTGATGGTGAGAAACTAGGTAGATAAGGAGGGAGAAGTCCCAACTGATAGTGCAGGAGTCCTGAGAAGGCAGGAGAGGCTGGGACCCAAGGGACAGAGAAGGTCTTACCTTCTGTCTGGAGAACAGACAGCTCTTTGCTGTGAAGGGGGAAGATGGATAGAGGTGCTATATATTTGGGTGTTGGAATTAATAAAGGAGTTCCCAGTTGATGACTCTTACTCTTTCAAGTTGGACTATAATAAAGATGACTTATATTAGTTGAAAATATTACCTTTCTTTGAGGGATGTGTCATTGAGGAGAGCCAAATTCACAAACCAGAGGGATAAAGTTCTAGCGCAGAATTCTAACCATCAGAACTTTAGGGGAACACCCAGGCAGCTTTCCATCTTTACAAAGTAAAGTAGCAGTGTGCTTGGTTCCTATAAGGTCTACCTTGTGCAGAAGTATTGCATAGTAGAAAGCTGAATAACAGCACAATTATTATAGTAACAAAGTGATAACTTTATAATTTCAGGAGCCAAAACTCCAAGAATAAAAGTAGAGATGCCTTCTGAATGTATTGTATCTCTTACCCCCACCTTGCTAATAGATTTGATTTATTGTATCTGATTTTGGCTAACATTAAATAAAAAATCTTTTTTCCTGCCTATATATTTAGACATGACCATTTATATGCTCAGTGGCTAGGGAAACCTTCTTGGGAATAAAACATTTATATAAAATCAATCCAAAATATTTATATGAAATGAATCCAAAAGTAAACATTTAATATGCTTTCAAATGATCTATTCAAATAGCTTTTCTATTACATATGTGACCCTGGTTTATAAAATATCTCTGAGCAGCTCAAATGATTTCTTCTTTACCAGGGACCACAGCTAAATGATTTCCATTTACTGCGAACTGAAAAAATCACGGAGTTTCCATTTAAATGCCACATGCCATCAGTCACTACACATGAGCCTTCTATTTTCTTTCAACATGTAAGAATGGATCTTTTTATCAGTCTTAACAACTGATATCTACATCGGTAACCATAAATAAACAAATAAACTAACTCTTTTCTTTTTTATAAACAAACCAACCTCCAAACAAATAGCACTTCAGTTTTGGCCTTGGAAATAGGAGAATGCAGGAGAACCCAGTGGCAAGGTGCTCTGAGTATGCAAAGCAGAGGAGCGCTGTCTTTGTGCATTATAGCTTCTCCCCAGAGAAGTGACCGAACCCTTGTAGGTTTTGCTGGGCTGACTCTTGGAGGCCAGCAAGGATTCGTTTTGCTGCATGGTGCTAATGAACCTTCTGCAGGCTTCAGAACATGGCACAGTTATTGTTAGCATTTACAACTGCTTATTGTTTTGAGAGCTCTGATGTTAAAGTTTGCATCTCTGAAGCTGTATCGGCATTTCATGAAAAATAAAAGCAGACTTAACTTAGGTTTTCTGCATCTCAGCCCTGGAGGGAGGTAACTGCCTTTCAGACAGATGGAAAGAGAAAATCCAAAGGCACTCATGGAGAATGATAGAAAAAAAGGTCTTGTCTCCTAAGAAAGGAGGAAGTGGGATTTCCAACAAATGCCCAAAGTGGGAAATGCAAGTGGACACGGCATGGGGAGAGGCGCTCAATTTTCTCCCCTCCACCTCCTTCGGAATTTTCCTGAGAACCTGTCAGGTCCATGAAAACTGGGGCATTTCTGCCTGGCCTTTGTCTTCACTACATCACTGGTTCCCACAAGACCATGGAGAACATAATAAGCACTCATTTAGTAATCATTTAATCCAGACCCTACTGGTTCTAATGTCACACATGCTCTTTGGATATCAGCAACAAGCATGATTTCAGATGCTGGTGACTCCAAATTCTGTACCCCTGGTCATATCTTTGAGTTCCAGACCATCTTTCCAATTGCCCCCTTATACTCCTTACACAGGCTGTCAGACTTAAAGGACCTCAAATGAATAAATCCATCTCCTTTCTCTCCTGTCCAGGTAGTTTTGGATCCTCCCCACAGGGAGCTACCCACACCAGAAAACTGGGAATCATCTTCCCTGTACTTCCTCCTCCACAGCCAACCAATCACCAAGTCCAGACCATTTCTGATTCTACCCCATCACCGCCCCCTCAGGAAAGCAGGCCACCAGCACCTCTCCTGGCTGCTGCCAGCCTCTCCCACTCTGGTCCTTTTTCAGCCCAGACTGAATGGTCTTTCTAAGGGTTGTCTGATCACATACTCCCTGCTTGGAATCTGTGGGTACCTTCCAGTGCTTGCAGGAGGGAGTCAGAACACCCGAAACCCTGTAAGAGTTGTCACGATCTGGACGCTTGTCAAGACTCTCCCCCATCCTGTCCTTTAGATGGGAGGATTCATTCTTGGTTCCTTCCAGATCTACATACTCTTCCTTGTATCTAAGCATTCTTTCCGTCCCTCTTTGTATGGCTAACCAGTGATAGTCCCATCGCAGCTTAAACTTTAAATATCACTTCCTCTGTTCACTAACGTTTCGGTTCAGGGGCCTGTGTGGCGTGCAGCGGTAGTCCTGCACCCCCTCAGCCTGGTGCTTGTTATACTTCTCGTGTTTGTCCATCTTGTTCCCTGGACCCCGGGCTGAGGCTCTGTAAGGGAGGGCCATGTCCACCCCATTTAGCATCAGGGCCACCTCATGGGCATGTGGCTTGGGCACTTGCACAGGGGCCCCTGCTTAGGGGGGCCCCATGCTTGGGGTTTAATGCTCTGCTGTCATTTTGAAATTTTCCTCAGTTTTTGAAAAGAAACCCCTCATCTGCTCACCATGGCATCTGCAGTGCCTGGCACCGGGTCGGTCACTGAGATATTTAATGTCTGTGAAATAATGAAATGAATGCTGCCACTTGACTATCCTTTGTCGCTCACCTCCCCCTCTCTTCTAGTTCTTTCCCTTGGTCAAACACACGTGTGCTAGTTTGAAACAAGACAAAACACCACCGTCCTCCTAACCCTACCTCCTCCTCCAGTGAACCCCCTTCTCCTGCCTGCTCTTAGCTGCCAGGCCTCTCAATGTGGCCATCGCAATGTGGCTTCTGTCCAAATCACTCTATGACGCTGGCTCTCGTCCGGGAACAATCTTGCCACCTCCCACTCCCAGGTGTGTTTGGCAACATCTGGAGACATTTCTGGTGGTCACGACTGTGGAAGACACTACTGGCATCTAGTGGGTTGGCAGTGATGCTGCTAAGTGTTCTGTGAGGCAGAGAACAGCCTCTACTACAAAGAATAGCTGGTTTAAAGCATTAACAGTGCTGAGGTGCAGAAACCTCGCTGTGCTGGGTCAGTTCTTGTTAAGGCCATTAATGATTCAACTGACAAATCTAGTGGCCTCTGTAGAGACCCCACTTTACTTGACCTTTCTTTATCATATGGCGCCTTTGACTAATAGCTATTTCTTGAACATTTTACTTTTCAAGGTTTTCAGAGGCCCCACATCTTCTTTTCCCACCTCTTTATTTCTGCTCCTCAGCAGGTTTCATGTAGGATAAAAGCTCCAGAGGTGCCCTCTCCTTCAGGGTGAGTCCAGGGACAGACTGTGCATGCCAGTGACCAGGGTGAGTCCAGCACTTCACAGGGTGGGAGTTTGGATGAGCTGGTCTTCCTCTCTAAGACTCAACCTTTTCTTCTCTGGGCAATGGAGCAAGGGGAACCTTCTGATGGCCAGTCTCTCTCAGACTTCCTAGAATTTTGGTGCTAAGAACGGGCAAAGGAGGAAGATGGGGAAAGGGAAGGCCACAGCTAGATTGTTTCATTTCTCTGCTAACAGCCTTCAGTGGCTTGCCGTTGCACTAAGTCAAGTTTAAACGCCCTCCTTACTATGCCCCACAGGGCCATGTAACATGGCCCCCACACTTCGTTCGCCTTCGCTCCCTGATACACCGGGAGATAACCTGGTCACACATCCATGTTTTAGGGAAGCTGCAGTGCCTCCCTACCGACTCCCTCTGCTGCCTTCCCCTGCTTTGACCATGACCTCATCCATTATACCGATGATACACTTTGACGTGAAGATCTCCACAGGACCATGAAGGCCTCTAAGGTGCAAACGATGTCTTATTCATCTGTGAGCTTCTAGACTTAGTATAGCATTGGGCACACAGAAAGGACTTAACAGAGTCTTGTAATTTAATACCATAATAATCCTTGAATCCAGGAGTTGTGCCCCTAGGTATGACCAGGACTGTGGGCTTGCAGAAAGGCAACCCTGCCACCGGAGAGGTCCTTCTGGGTGGGCTGAAGAGCTGCTTTGCTTTTGTACCTCAGTTTCTATGCCCTTCTACTTTCTCTCCCTGTCAACTAGGCAGCACAACTCTTAAAATTATTCAGCCATGCACCCAACTCTTTTCAGGTACTTCAGTCTATAACTTCCATATTCCTCCCTCATCATTGTTCTCCTTAAGCTATTGACAAATAGCTTGGCTAGAGCACAGGAAAGACCACACAGGGGAAACGAATTGGGACCCAGAGCCCTGTCTCCTGGCCTCCTGGCCTCCTCCACCATTACCCAGAAGGTCACTTTGGCACATTACATGGTTCTACTTCCCTGTGCCCCAGTGTCACCGTATGACAAATGGCCATAACAACAATACAGCCTGCTTGCTGCCTAGGAGTGCTGAGAGAACTAAATGAGAATGTGATGTGAGAGTCCCCTTTAAAAATAACTATAAAGCATGAAATGTTATGTTTGGTAACTTAAAACAAAGCCTCTTACCTCAAATAGATAAGCGGGTTATACTTACGAGAGAAATGTTTTGGATTTATTTACTGGAGGCTGTGGGCCCAGCATGAGACCCCCTGGTATTATAAGGTAATTTCAATAAGGTGCAATACGGTAATGAGGTAGGGCATTGTGAGGCCGTCACCAGGGAAAACACCGAAGTAATGATGGGCACGTTGAGCTGAAATCACTGTGGGAATAACAATGGGTCTGTGTGCTGCTAGGCATCAATATATCAAAAAAACCCGACAGTACGAAAACTGAGTGCCTATTTAGTGAATGCTGCCTAGCACCTACCAGTGTTAGGATTATTTGACATAAATCCAGTATTAACAGTCTGAAAGACACACCTGAAAGAGTATCTGAGTTGTTACAACAGAAATTAAGATAGTTAATGAAGTTAACCAAAGAATACGCTCATTTCAGTAAGGGTATCTCTACATGAAGAATCAATAAAAAATGCTAAAACAATGTCATATCAAAGATAAGGAATATGGGAATTAAGAAAATGTACACTTTTCTACAAATTTAAAGTGACCAAGGCAATTTGATCACTTTCAGTTTGATCTGCATTAGTCCATCCATCTATCCGTCTGCCTGTGCATACATCCATGCTTCCCTCTGTCCATCTGTCTCTCTGTGCATAGGGTATCTGTCCATGTGTCTGTCAGTCCACCCATCACCTATCTATTATATACCAGACATTGGTCTGGGCCTTTCAGAGAGCTAAGTATGAGAACTAACAATATTAGCAAGAATGACTGCTAATATACGATATATTATCATATGTCATACGATACCTGATATAATAAATTTCCGTCATCAAATACATAGTGTTTTATCTTCTGCCATTAGACTCTCCCCAAAACATGAAAACTAAAATTCAGCCTCTGATTTCTTCTTCTTTTTTAAAATAAATCTTTCAATAGGTAGCTGTACAGAGTGTCTATTTTAAAAGTTAACATTCTTCCTAGGAACACAATGTATTTTTTAATAACTTTCCATTAGTTTTCAACAAGTTTAATACGATCTGGTAAGAGGTCAAGGCAAAAGACAGACCGAGGCAGAACCAGTGCCTCAGTACTGCCCCAGCTACTACCACACTTCATAGTGTAGTGGGAACAACAACCATTTCCAGTTGTAACTTCACATTATCCTCGGTCCTCCTCCTATAGCGTTTTGTCTGTTTTCCTGATCTCTGCCAGTTCTGTGGCTTCTGAGTGCTTGTTTTCTACCTGTAGCACATTAGCCCATGCTACCTTTAAAAATACCACTGGCTGGGCTACAGTTTGACCGATTGAATCAGATTACACTAGGGCAGAGCTCGGTCACTCATACATATTTTTAACAGCTTCCTGGATAATTTGATCATGCATTCAGGATCGTGAAGTGCTCCTTTAAATCAGTACTTCCATGTGGTCCCCCGGCCAGTGGCATCGCATCATCTGGGAACTCGTTAACCATGCAAATTCTTGGACTCCAGACCTATGTAATCAGCAGCTCTGGGAGCAGAGCAGTCCGTGTCGTTTAAACCCAGGAGATGACCACCTAGGGATTTCCAGGAGATTCGCATGTACATTAAAGTGTAAGAACCAGGGCTTCAGAGGGCATTATAGAAAGGTGGAGGAGGCTGTTTCTCCTGCTGGGTGGGGCCGTGGTAGAGGCGAGTAGGTAAGTTACTGAGCGTAGGAAGATCTGGAGATATTTTGTATATCCTGAAAGGGGTTTAGTCACTAGTAACCTTACTGAACTTAGGGAGATCACTGAGCACTTAGGAAAGAAGTGAAGTGGGCAAGGTGTTGGCCTTCCGTACAAGGGGAAGAACTGAGCTTTCTTTTCTGTCTTACAGAATAAAAAGATTGGGAAGAAGTTGGGATACATCATTTAGACAAATGAGTATAACGTTGATTTAGTATTTATTTCATTTCAATTCAATATGATTCAAGATATATTTGTTGAACATTATCCAGATAAGGTGCCAGGTAGGTGGAAATTAAAAAGATGAATATGATATACGTAATAAAACTTTGTGAAGTTAGAGAAGTGTTAGCCTACTGGCCTTGGGGAGCTAAGAGTTAGGTTTTTCTTGATTCAGAACTTATCTCCTTTCTTAACCACTGAGTCTGAGAATCTCTCACATATCTTTAACTTCTTCCTGTCAAGAGAGATAAGCAGTCTATTGTTGTCTTGGTTCTAATGGAAGACCTCACACTGAAAAACAGAGATTCCTATCATGTGAACTCCGCCTGTGACAGAGGCTGTCTGGAGCTCTGTGTTGAGAAGGGTTCGGAGCTTGCCCACATCTTTGTAATTGGTCCTGTTGTAAATAAACCCTCCCCGCTTGCCATGCTGACTGAAGCCTCTGTTTGCTGTTGAAAGCCTGACGGGTGGGAAGGTCACAGTAGGGAAAGTCTCCCTTTTTGATAAAGCCATTTGGATCTGAGATACTGAGCAAAACCAGAGGAGGAGACACTTGCTTTAATAGTCACTTAAACATGTCAACTCTGGTGATTAACAGAATGACAGATGACATTCTGATTAGATTATCCTTATACTTTTTCTCTTTAGAGGTAGAGGATCAAACTGGGTACAAAGCGCCAACCAAGAATAAGTCAAGGAAAATATTCAGATGATTTACAATATTCGGAGTCACACAAACATATAATCTCCAATCTTGGCAAATTATCCCAATTATTTCTGGGAGTCACCACTTGATTTTTAACATGTTACCAAAACATATCCCACTGGGATCAGGTGGCATTGGCCATTTTTTCCCAAGTATGGATTAGTCCCTTCAGTGAGGTCTCCTCCCTTCACTGCTGGAAAAGCCACAGGATGACACCTGGTCACCTTACTGCTGTCCAGCGTGAGGGCACAGGTGTCCAGGTCAATGGAGCTGACCTCCCACAAGAAAACGGCCCTGTGGTGGACTCGGGACAGGCTCGGCAAACATGCCCGCAACTGTCTGAATCTCAGTGAAAGGCCTGATTTGGGCTCATGCCGGAACTTCTGGTGTACACGGGCATCCAGATACTCTTTTCTTAACTTGAGCCTTATGTAGGTATCTCTGTACTTACTGTCCTTACTTTTTAAAAGAAGATTGCTTCTGATGAACACACATCTCTGGGGCAAGGACAAAGTGATTCAAAAAAGAGAGGAAGCTCTAGGGGACACTGCTGAGTGGCTGCCAATGATAGTATCATGGTTAGGTTGATGTGCACAGCTCAGGCAACATAAAATGTAACAGAGCATATGTTTAATTCATTCATCCACTCATTTATTCGCACAATGTGATGGTTCCAGATTTCTCCAAAGCCTCTGCTTGGTTGGGCCTCTGTAAACAACATCTACAGCCCTTGATTACTTTCCAAAGTGAGGCAAGGGATGAAAAGTAGGAAACAGGTCCCAGGACAGCTCCTCTCCTGTCCATTCTGACTGTGACACAGGCACTCCCCCAGGAGCAGCAGAGTATGTGCAGGTCATGGTTTTTTACATTCATCCCCAGAGGGCCAAGCCTCACCTGGGCCATCAGCACTTCCTAGGGAGAGGTCAGAGGGTGGAGGCTGAGGCAGAGGCAGAGGCAGAGGCAGAGGCAGGGAGACAGCTGGCAGGAACCCCCAGCCTCCCTTCCCCTCCCAGTCAAAGGGGCTGCGGTGGTTTTCCCCCAGCTGCTTCCCAGGGCCTCTTCCGAGCTCCTACTCCTGGAAAATAACAACTCATGTTCAAGTGAGATCCCATGCTGTTTAGAAACCTGGAAACGTAAAAACACCAAAGTCTCAGATGCCGAATGGAGGCGTTTTGGTCAAATTCTTTTTGCAAAGTTTTCTATAGTTTTCCTTTATTAAAAGTCTCATGTTCCTTACTGTCTCTAGATCTATCACTCTACAATTTTTAAAAAATGTTTTTTATTTCTTTTCAGAGAGAGAGAGGGAGGGAGAGAGAAGAGAGGGAGAGAAACGTCAGTTGGTTGCCTCTTGCACACCTCCAACGGAGGACCTGGGCCGCAATCCAGGCACGTGCTCCGACAGGGAATTGGACCTGCGACCTTCCAGTTTACAGGCTGGCGCTTAATGCACTGAGCCACACCAGCTGGGGCCATCACTCTACAGTTTAGTAAAGCTTCATTTTTAAACCAACAGCCCTAGAGCCCAAAGGAGTGGTATAGTGTAGTTATTCTCATTAAACTCAAAGTGCTTTCCCATGTCTGATGGTCTTTCAGAAATACATTTTTCTATACATGTGACGTAACAAAGAGAAAAGACTCCCCCACTCATACTCCCCCCCCTCCCAGCAGCATGATGGATTTTAGGAATGTTTCACCAGTCTGGATTTGCATTTTTGCATTCTTTGAAAACCTTTTTGTTAATTCTAAAAAGATCAGGAAACATGGAGTTCTAAAAATGGAATGGGTTTATTTGTCCTGGAAAGGATCTGTTTACGTGGGAAAGAGGAACAAGAATGGAAATGGAGAGTGACATGGGAGCTTCAAATTGACTTCGTGTTGATTCTATAGGAAACAAATAATAAATGACTTCTCACTAATTTCTTGGCCTTACCCAATGCATTGGGAGATCCCTTGTGAGAAGACACTGTCCTCTCTCAAATATGTTCCCAAAAAGGACTGTAAATTTATGGCACAAATCTCCCTTGGGATTGTTAGCTCCCAGCCTGGTGAATATTAGTCCAAATTCTTTCCCTCCCTTACAGTTTTTAAAGAAAATTTCCTCACATTCTGGTCACAAGAGATCCATAGCACACTCATACAACACACACCCCTCACTGTCCTGCAAGTGCAATGTGACACGAGTGGCCAGAGGGGAATCAGAGACCACAGCCACAAGGGCCAGTGCTGACACACCCCACAGCAGGAGCGCAGGGAAAGCTTGGGCAGAATCCATTAGCAGCCCCGGGCTGAGACTGTAAGTTCCCTCACAGGAAGCACCCGCCAAACCAACTCCTGAGCTGTAAATGCAACACCCGCCTCCGTCTCCAGGGACACGGCTGAGTGTACAATGCCCCTCAGGATCGGGAGCCATCTCCTCCTTCCAGGCGTGCCTTCCGGTGGCCAGCATCTGACCCGCATGTCTTTCACCAGAGGTCGCTGTGAGGCTGAGCGTGTCTGAAAGCAGAATCCTGTGCGAAGCAGACAGGAACCCTTGGCTGCTTGGAGCCCTGCGAGGTGCCCTCTCAGCCAGGCCCGCCATCGAAAGGGCTGGAGGTGGTCAACCCAGCAAAGCGCAGAGCCACTGCTCAGTGCTCGCTCCTTTCTCTGGTCAGAAGGCAGACATCTGCTGCTAAAATGATCTCTCCTGGCCCGTGGAGTCCGTCCCTTCGCAGAGGCCACAGCTGAGCTGTGCTGCTCTCAATGCTACTGCTTGTCCCTGACATACCTCTTTAATTCCTCCGGGGATAAATCGAATTTAAACGACTGGACTGCATCCCTAGTATAATTTGTAAAGCAATATGGTGCTTCTGATTTGGACTAATAAGTGCAAGTAACTGAAAGCATTGGATAATTAGAGAAATTAGCACAAAGCAAAACCTGCTTATGTTAAGAAAGATTTAATTTATCCCTCTAATGGAGATATTTTAAGCTTATGCACTTGCTCAATGAATCTGCTGTCAATACTGTGAGAGCAAGGCCACCTTCTCTAGATGTCCTCAGTCTAGATCCTCAAATATGTCATCTCTTTCTTCTCCAAAGGGTCACACTGTAAATACTTTAGGTTTGGGACACCATAAGGTCTCAGTCAAAACTACTCCACTCTGCCACTGTTATGTGATAGTAATCACAGACAACATGTGAGTGAATAAGCGTGTTATGTTCCAATGAAGCTTTATTTACAAAGATAGGCAGTGGGCCAGATTTGGCCCCCAGGCTGTAGTTGGCTGGCTCATGAGCATCGCCCTAGAGTGTCGCCAATGCCTGAAAACTCTGTTCTTGAAGCATCAACTATTGGGGTAGGACCATGAGAACTGTCACAGCTGACCCACTGTGAATTATTTTGGTTCCTCAGTGTGCAATGAAAGGGGTGACTCTTTAGTCACGTGCTGTGTAGTTCTTAACCCGATAAACAATACGTAATGTGCAGGTCCTACAACATATTAGATCAAAAATATGAGCACGGGCCAAGGGTCACAAAGAACAATGATGGTGACTGACAACACAAACGCAAGTCTTTAATCACTGTACAGTCTGACGTGTGGGCTGCGGGCGGCAATAAGGGAAAGGAGGCCTAACATCTTTATCCTCTTCCTCATCGTCGTGATGAATAAAACATCTGGAAGACGACATGTCTCTCAGGCATAGTTGGCACACTATTTTGATAACTGCTGAGTTTCTTTCTTTCTTTTTTTAATATATCAACTCTCCCTATGCTGAGTTCTCACCCTTTCCTCTGGCTTTGAACTTCTGTCTCTTGCTTATGCTTTGGCCACAGGAGGAGTAGATTTTTGGTGGCTCCACAGTCAGATGAGAGCTGCAGGGTTTGGCTGCCGCTTTGAGTTCCTTCACTTATGGCAGCTAGAAGCATGCTCCTCTTAATAGGATTTATTGCCTCCTCTATTAATTGGCTGAACAATGATTTACATCCCCTCCCAGGGGCGATGCCTTGGGCTCCGTCATCAACTCGACAGGAGCATGACTGTGACAGACATGAGGGAGGTCAGGATTTCTCCCTTAAATCAAGTTGGCTTGTTAAATAGGCAGTTTGAAAACTTTTATAGAAATGTTTGATGTTTAAGAAAATGTTCCATATATTTTTACATACCACAGCATTCTATTATTAGCAAACCAGTATCATGTAACACATGATATACATTTATGACAAATTTAAATTAATCTCTTAGGTAGTCTAACCCTGACACTGGATATGGGCTTTAAAAAGAAAACAAAACCTTATTTTATTTTTGCCTGGACAAAGTGATATGAATTTGCAGTTCCTCATGGGAAACACGCAAGCATATCCTGCTTGCACTGTTCTGTTGGCCATGAGGTGAGAAGTCAGATTTCACAGGTTATGGCCCCAAAGGGCTCGCTGGTTAAGGACTGTGAAGAGAGAGGGCAATGTCACAGGTGCTCGGAGCATGTGCCACCCATTCAACTTCCACAGTACAAAGGCAGAGCCAAGTCACTTAGCAAGGGTATGCTAAGGGCTTTCCTTGTATGGGACAGGCACCAGGCTTCTTGGGGTGGAATGCGCAGGTGGCAGGTCCATTGGTTCAATCAAATTTGGGGAGGGCAGCTCCTGCATGGTATCATTCTAATATGCAGGAAGTTATAATTACCTGTCTTAGCATCTTTTAAGGGAGAACTTGTTAAGTTACAATGTGAAGATGAGCAAAGCAAGAAAAATCATGAAAGTCGAAAGGAGAGTTTGATTTATTGTAGGTCAAGCTGTTCAACACCCCGAGTACCTGTCAGCACCCACTATGTATTTATCTGTCTGCCTATTTTTTTCCCAAAGGAACTAACAAGGCTGCCCACTTTGAAGAACTATTGTTTTAATGATTCAATGGGCACAGAACATAAAATTTTCATGATCGCACTTCCTAAAATAGAAGTGTATTCACTTATATTTCAAAGGAATTGCTTTGAGAATCAGAGGGAAAAGCAATTTTCCAAGGTTTGTATCTTGGATGATTTCTCCTGTTTATATCCTGTCTAAAAATGACTACTTAGTTAGCATATATGCAATTTTTGTGGCCTTTATAAAAATCTTTGCATTCTAACCAAGACAAGTGAAAGGAACATAATGGAGATAAATAAAATGAATTACTCTTATTAGCATTTTGCATGAGATTTGAGGTAGTTTGGCAGTAAACAAAGATGAAAACAACTGCACTGGAAATTTCTCACTTGTGCTATTTAAATATTCGGGACAGTGTGCGAGTGCTGTACCGGAGCTGTGGAGGGATCGCAGTCAACCCGAAGCCAGCTTTGGTGGGCGAGGGAAAGAGAGCGCTGCACGCCACGGAAATTACCATTGAAATATGAACAAAGAAATCTTCTTAATTACAAATGATTGGAGCTTCATTTATCTAAATCTGAATAACAGAATCACTAGAACAGTGCAACTTCAAACGAAGGCTCCAGCTAAAGAATCTGCCACAGTATCTGTCAGTTTTAACAATTATTAATGAAATGTTCTCAGTTGTGGTGAACTATTAACTGTTAAGATGGGGAGCCGTCTCTTGCTCAGGCATTTCACTGAAATGTTCTCTTCGCTAAGTGGGCTGGAGTGGGAACTGCTGCCCATGGAAGGCCCCACCAATGGGAGAATTCAAGGCTCCCTTTTTCAGGGGCCTTTGGATTACTAAGAATGTTTTTTAAATGTTTAATTCAAAACGTCTGCTCTAAGTCATTGTTTTCCTTTCAGACATGAATTGAGAAAAGAAAGTAAGACATATGTCTTGTTGTGCTTCCCAACGAATAACTGGCCTGTTCTGCCAGGAGAAGTGAATGCATTTCTCCCTCCCTTGAGGAATACTAATGTTTAGCACTGGAGTGGTGAAGGGGACCCATTTTCAAATCCTAGTGTAGCCTCGTGACCTTAGCTAGCAGCTTAACCCCTTTTGGCCTCGGTGTCCTTATCTAAAAAATTAAATGTGTTAGAGGCAATGATGGTGAGTGTCCGTTGACTCTAAAGTGCTTTAATTAAATGACCTGAAGAGTTCCAGGAGATGCAATTATGAAGTGGGTGAAGTGACTCACAAGCAGTCTCCTTGAGATGTAGGCACCAAGTCCATAGAGGGGGAGAAAAATCTCTGAATAAACCAGTTTAAAAGCGTTAGGCCAGATTTTGAAGTGGTATTCTGTGCAACAAAATTACCTGTCAACCAGCGTTTGAAATATACTTGGATCTTTCATAGGATGGTTTAACCCACAGTTTATTCATTGCTTCCTGGCAAGTTCACAAATGGCTTTGAGAAATTCTTTCATGGCTAAAGCGTGATGGAAATGACGTATCCTTATGACTGTGTGACTTTCTGAGAGGATCAAAAGATTGTAGGAAAGAAAAAGAAAAGAATATATTGCAAGAAAAGTGGTCTGACAGCTCAAGCTGCACTTGTTCACATCAATGTATAGGCTTAAGAGAGAATGAACTCTGCATCAAATGTTTATAATATTCAGTTCAAATTATCCATGTATTTGCAACTATTTTAAGGGAAAAAGTAGCAATAGTCTATAATAAATTCAAACCAATAAAAGACTGTGCTCCAAAAGAACCTACACTTTCCCCAAAGAACTTGCCATTAGCACCCCAGACCTAACAGAAGAATGGCAGTCTAGCCAGCTACCTTCTAGAGCAGGGGTGTCGAACTCATTGTCACCGGGGGCCACATCAGCCTCGCGGCTGCCTTCAAAGGGCCGAATTTTAGGACTGCATAAATGTAACTGCTCCTTAACTAGGGGCAAGGAGCTTGGCGCTGCTGCTGGGTAGAAACAAGGTGCCAGGCCAGATAAAACAAGGAGGAGGGCTGGATTCAGCCCGTGGGCCTTGTGTTTGCCACCTCTGTTCTAGAGGAAACCCAGGACAGGGTTGGGCACACAATAGATTATTAATTTGTACATTCCAATAAAATCTGTTTGTAGAAGTTGGAGTTTCATGATCTTCCTCAGTAACTGTTTCCCTGGCAAGTTAACCTTAAACTCATGGAAAACAAACTCATTCAGCTCAAGGCCCACCATTCCTTTGGGGATTTCCTAGTCGCACGTCAGTTAAATTTTTCTTTAAAGAAAAGCAATGTTTATTTTAGGTCTCATTTTTCTCTAATTGGGATTAATTTCCACGAGTTGCTTTCCTAAACTGGCCCCCAGGAGCACTTCACTCACCGATGCAGGTGACGGCACGCAGTGCAGTGGCCCCAGCACAGACCCCTGGTGGTCCTGCGCTTCCCCCAGACTAACCCCGGGCACCTGCATCCCAACTGCCAACGGGCTGCCTCTGTCCTCCAGCCAACTGTGAAAAGTCTTTTATTTTTTAAACTGAAATATTTATTTCTTTTTGGCAAATGAAAATTATATTTAAGGCATAAAATATATTTTGACATATGTATGCATTGTGAAATGATTAGTGCAACCAAACTAATTAACATGTCCGTCACCTTGCGTAGTTACCATTGTGTGTGTGTCTGTGTGTGGTGAGAACACCTGAGATCCACTCTCGGCAAATTTCAAGTATGTGATACATTATCGACCACAGCCACCGTGCGGTACATAAAGTCTCCAGGACTCACTCATCCTATAACCATAAGTTTGCACCTTTGGGTCAGTATCTCATCTTGCTCTTCACTCCCCAGCCCCTGGTGATCAACATTCTACTTTGTTACTATGAGTTTGACTTTTTATTAAAGGTTCTACATGTAAGTGAGATCCTGTGATGTTTGTCTTTCTGTGTCTGGCTTATCTCACGCAGCATAATGTCCTCCAGGCTCATCCACGCGGTTGAAAATGGCAGGATTTCCTTCTGTTTTAATGCTGAATAATATTCCATTGTATGTACATGCCACAGTTTCTGAAAAGTCTTTTAATCTAGTCTTTCTTAGGTGTGCTGGTCCCTTTTATCTGGAGCCGTGACTGGAACAACCACCCAATGAAGGAGACCCACGGCAAACGTGGCCAGTGGAGCCGTGGCTGAGGCACACGGTGCTCATCCAATATCCCGGGGGCTCCTCTGCCTTCTCCAGCCTCACCTGCCGTCAGGTCACAAGCCTAGTTCTGGTTCACGGATTGTGAGCAGGAGTGATGTGTGTGCCTCTTCCACCACCCCTCCCCTTGCTATGGAGATGTTGGAGCCACATGTTCTAGAAGTTTCTGATGGCTACATGCTGGATCAAGACCATCAGACCCACATTAGGCTTTACTCCAGTGAAAAATAAACCTTGACTGCCTTACGCTACGGGAATTTAGGATTTTCCTCTCCAGGCAGCTAACATTATTTATTCTGGCTAATCAGAGCCTAGCATAATACAGCATCCAAATTCACAATGAGAAGGAACTAGTGTTATCTATCACAATTGGGAGAGTTATTTGTGCTCTCGATGACCTTGGGCGGGAGGTCCATCTTACAGATGTGGAAACTAAGGCTTGACAGGAAGGAACCCAGCTAGCAAATGGTGGGTGGAACTTTCAATCTAGGGTCCAGCTTCACAGTCTTTAAGTGGTTTTTTTATTAGACCTCTGCTCTCTCAAACTTTAGTGTGCAGCAGAATCACGCTTATTAAAAATGCAGATTTCTGGTCCCCACCCTCAGAAGTTCTGGTTCAGAGTCTACGTGGGGCCTGAAAAGCGCATTTTTAACAAATTCCCAGGTGACACTGATGTCACTGCCCCAGGGGCCACATTGTGGGGGCCACTGCACTGCCTTGCTTCGCACAGTGCGCCAGGCACGAGTGCCTTGAGACCCAACCTCAGTGTCAAGTGCTACAGATCTGCCTTCTTACTGCGAACAGTGTTACAGAAATGTGATAAAAAGGCCACTTAAGTTCAAGATGGAAGAAAATTTCCTATTCCCTCTTCCTTCCATGGCTTCTCTCTCCCTTGGGCACATTTGCCCACACAAGCCTGAGCCACTGATCTAGAACTCGCCATCCCACACGGTCCCTATCCAACCGTCAGCACCTGGGAGAGAAATTCTGTTCAACGGACAGCTAAACAAACAACACAATTTTATCAGCACGTTTGCCTGCAATAGGAAAGTCTTAGATTTTGAAGATGTGTTTCTCTTTGCCACTTAGCTCTAAGATCATTAGCTTAGTTACAGAATGGGATTCCCAATAGCAGCCACCTAGCAGGGCTATGGTGAAGATTGCCAGGTGAGGTGCTGACGGGAGGGCACTGTTGCCAACAGCAAAGGGCCCTAAAGCCTTAGATAATGTTATGTCGGAGACCGTGACATTATCTAAGTGGCCATCTCTAAACACAGGGTGGTTTTTCTTTTGCTTAGCCAAATATTCTAAGAAACAGGGCCTTTCTTTCTGCCATATGCTAAGATTAACAACAAACAGGAATAATCATTGCGGATTACTTCGATAATGAACAGGAGAAAAATCATAGGAAAACTAAAGTGCTTCCTTTATCTAACTATTTTAGGTCAAGAGGAACCTCTTAAAATGTGGCCAGAGTAGCCTGGAGGATTCACCTATTCGCTTAGGCTGTGAATACACCCCCTGCACCCCAGTTTTGAAAATCTGCTGGAATAATCAAACACTTACAAAAACTATGAAAGAGAAAACAAAATAAGACTCCCTATCTCCCCACGATGGCACTTTTTTTTTTAAACCTTTGCAAGTTTGAAACACTGAGATCGATTCTGTTCCTGCTGAGTGAGAAGCAGCTCCTTTGTCCTCCACGCTTACTTTATCACTGAAAAATGCACAGGCAAGCTGGGCAGCTGCAGGCGCCGAGGCAGAGCTCTGGAAGTGCCTGACAAGATGTGGCTTTGTTCCTTGACACCCAGTGTGGGGTTTGCAGACTGTGACTCCTGCATGTCAGTGCTCAGAAACGCTTCTTAGTAGCACGGTGTCAAGAGCTCAGTCTTTACTGCAATTCCTAACAGCTGGAGGCTGGGGTGAGAGGGCACGAGGCTGCAACCGTCCCTGCAAGGCTCTGAGACATGTCCCATGGCGGAGGGTCCTGTGATGGGCATGGCTTGTGCCTCAGCGCCCTCTCCTCATGTGGGTTTGAAGTTTTATTCCACTTCCTCTGGATAGCCTCACTCAAACCCTCCTGGGACGACACTCTCATCTTTCACTTAAAAAACCAAACAGTCAATGTGTGACTGCTCTGCACTTTCTGTCGGACAGGGAGCGCTGCGGTCTTGACTCAGCTCGGCGCCTTCCAGAAGACGTCAGCATTTCTAAGGGGCTTTTAAAAAGGGTTTTCTACTTTGTGCAGCGAGGTAATGGGAGATGTCAAATTATCTGAAAGCAGCTCAGCTACCTGAAGAGCTGACCCGTGTGTTATGTGAACGCTGCAAGACTCAGTAACTACATTCAAGTCGTATTTTGCTTGTTCCGTCCCTCGATCTCAGCTTGGGCACTAGTATCTAATTCTAGTTTTGTTAATGGGAGGTCTCAGAATCCACAGAAAAGACCACCGATCCGAGCCATTCCCATCCAGGCTTTGTGGATGGAGGGTGAGTGGATCCAGGAGCCCTCCTTTCGTTTCTCCCAGGCCCCGTCTGAGCTGTGAGCAGCTCCATGATGATGATGAGGGTGATGAGGGTGATGAGGGTGCAAGGGCCAGGTCTACTCCAAAGCTTCACTCAGGTCTATTTTCTTCCTTCTTTCTTTCGAGTGGTTTAGTGATGCATACCCAGGGTGCGCTAAGTCAGTCAAAGCTGAATTGAATTCATAATGCCTTTGATTGTTATTCCTATTTTCAGAAAGTGCTTTTGTAGCAGAAGAAATTACCCAGCCTGGGGAGATGCCAGCTCTCACCTAGCATTAATCCTTAGATTTTCGGGGGAGACGCCATTTGCCACCTTGGAGTGAGACTCCGGTGTGCCCAACTCAGCACCAATTTTCCCAAACCGTAAACAGTACTCCAGCTACAGTTAGAAGTCAGGATTACTGTATTTTATTGCCTGTGCTATGAGCATAAAACTGGAGTTCAGTCTTCTCCCTTGAATACTGTTATTATGATTTAAAGCAGCACAAAATCCTCTGTCCATATTATTTTATACACTGCCTTTAGTGACTGTAGTGTGAAGTCATTAGGAACATAAAATACAGATTTAGAGTACCCTTTCTTTCTAGTATATTATTAATTTCTGAGTAAGAAAGAATACTGGATTAGGTTTCATGGGATGACCAAGCTATTACTTGTCCAGCTTCGTTCTCACTCACCAGCCTCCTGCCACCAGAAAGACTGCAGGTCCTCCAGTGATGCCAACGATAGGCAGTGAGGAGGAGAGAAGAGGGAAAATTTGGTACCTCCCAGAGGAGGGTCCTACATCTGATCTATCATACGGTGTTTAATGCTGGCTTTCGTGCCTTAAGTATTGATTCAAACTATCAACAATCACAAGTGCTTTAATCCTAAATCCCTCTGATTCCCAGACTCCGTGGGCGGTAAGGAAAAGAAAGCAGTTACATCTGTTTCAACCAGCTTCATGCAACCTAATGCATCCTCCAGTAGAGCCATTCGTAAACATTCTGAAAACCATCTGACTAAATTCCTGGAACAGAGCGAGCTGGGTCTCAACTTCTTTCTAGGAATACGGTGTGCCGCCTTAGTGATCGGTCCATGTAAACACGCTCACGTTAGTTCAGACCCCACGGGTGCTAATTCCAAACTGCGACAGAGGCACATCTGTACATCTTCGCATTTACGTTTACCACACACACACGAGTTCTGTCTCATCAGCCATCGAAATGTGTGCTGCGCTCACACTGAACTTATACTGCAGGCGCGAAACCCAAGAGCTTCCAGACCAGAGGTTGAAACCAGGGGCCCAGGCTCAGATGCGGTCCTTGGGTTGAATGGGGTCCACAAATACACTCTGCCTGTTCTGTACAATGTTTGCAATTTCTGGAATTTTCATTAAAAATCCAGATTTTCCTTCAGAAAATCCGACAACTGGTCATCCATTTCTACAAAACAACAGGGCGCTGAAGCTGATTAGGGGCAGCCCCTACAGAAAGGGATGGAATTTTCCTCTCGCCCAGTTCTTGGCACTCCCTGTTAACAGTCTGTCTATTTCACTCACGTTCTACAGCTATTTGGTCTTGGAATACATTTTAGGCTGTAGCCCCCTTTCTAGGTAGACCGACTCTATGCTTCCCGAAGTGTTATGAATTGAATTGTCTCCCCAAATTTATATGTGAAAGTCCTGATCCCCAGAACCTCAGAATGTGACCTTATTTGGAGCCAGGATCTTTACAGAAGTAATCAAGTTAAAACAAGGTCATTAGGGTGGACCCTAATCTGACAAGATTGGTGTCCCTACATGAAGGGGAACATTGGATGCAGAGGCACACATGGAGGGAGAAGTGAAGAGGAGGGCAGAGATCAGGGTGACGCGCCTACAAGCCAAGAAATACCTCAGATTGCCTGCAAACCACCAGAAGCAGTCAAGAAGTCGGGGATAGATTCTCCTTCACAGCCTCAGAAGGAACCAACCCTGCCAATAGCCTCATTTCAGACTTCCAGCCTCCAGAACTGTGAGACAATAATTTTTTTATTGTAAGCCACTCAGCCTGTGGTACTTTATTATGGCTGCTCTGGAAAACTAACACTCCAAGTAGCTCACATTGAGAATCTTCCTTTGATCATTGAGAAGTATCCTGAGAGAGTGGCTTCAATCACTGGCTACGTCTCATCTAGAAAAAGGACAAGGAGAAACATTCTTTCCAAAACCAAACAGCCAGGCTTCCAAGATCTTCCTCACAGAGATGTTTCTATTGATAAGTGTGGACTTATGCCTTCTCCAGCTCAGGCAGGTGCCGAAAAACTTCTGATCAACCATGACTGCAAAAAGACGATAACAGTTCACCCATGAGTGGGTGGGTGATATTTTAGAGGTGAAGAAATATTTTAGGGGAACAAATGTGTCAGGGATGCAGAAAATGCCTGAATCCTCATTCACTCCTGAGCTTAATTTAGATTACATACTCCTACAAATACACTTCAAGACACCTTCTGTTTTACTTTTCTTCTCAGGCTTTTTCTGCCTCTGTCTGATCCAGACATTACAGAGGGCACTGGAGGGGACTGAGGGAGAAGGCTGGGCTGGCTGGGTCCGATGAGCTAGCTGTCCCCCAACAGGAGGCCTACATGCACTGGCTGTTGAGTGAGGTCGTGTTTCAGGTCATGGTTCAGAGTCTTAGTTCCTTTCTTTTAAAGTAAGTAATCCTGGTGACTTACAGAATGATTCACTTTCTGAGATGTTCCAGAAACAAAAGCATTATTTATTTTTTCTCTTGCTTTTTATTCTTGACACTATTACAGATGTCCTCATTTCCGACCCCCACTTCGCCCCCCTCCACCCATCCCCTAGCCCCCTTCCCTCTGGCCATCACCACACTGTGTCCATGAGTCAGGCATACATGCTCTTTGGCTAATCCCTTCACCTTCTTCTATCCAGTAGCCCCCTCCTCTCCTCTGCAGCTGTCAGGTAGTTATGCATCACACTTCCCTTTAGTACCTGAAAACCCCATTTGCAGAGGTCCCGAGCGCCATCCTCTGGGGGATTTCTCTTCTTCAACCAATCGACGTCCCAAGCTGCAAAGTGGAGAAGGGCCAGAAGGGGCTGCTCTGGCTGACCAAGACAGGTCACCCTGTGAGGTCACCCTAACTAGGAACATTGAGAAGCATGGCTCCATGTCTAATTTTTTAAATAAATTTTTAAAAAGATTTTATTTATTTATTTTACAGAGAGGGAAAGGGAAGAAGAGAGGGAGAGAAACGTCAATGTGTGGTTGCCTCTCCCATGCCCCCTAGTGGAGACCCAGGCATGTGTCCTGTTTGAGAATCAAACCAGCAACCCTTTGGTTCGCAGGCCGGCACTCAATCCACTGAGCCGCACCAGTCAGGGCTAATTTTTTAAATGATAATTTTTAAGGTGATGGTAAACTGTATTTCAATTAAATAAATGGAGTCATGTGGATTAAGTATGGCTCTGGGGGAATAACAGTTTTGGTAAATAAAGGGAAGCAGAAGAGGATCTGACGGTTCAAACGGCAGTTAGGCTGGCCAGTTACCAGGGCTCAGGGCGAAGGGCCCTGAGACGACACATACAGAGAAGCAGCATGGTTTTGCATTTGGCGGAAGACTCTGCTAGGGAGAGGGATTGTCCTGAGATCTCTGCATTTCCCCTGACTAGAGAGGTTGCTGGCGATGAAAAGACCTGCTCACACGGCCCTGAGCGGGATCCCCAGACCTGTGGACTCTGAGCTTTTTGAGGATTCCATCAATAAAAATCTAAGCATGCCCCCCTATACACCTCATATCCTTACCTAGAAGTTATATACACGTACTACTGCACTAGTATACCATGCACCCTATAATATGGGGAGAGTCAACTTAAAAAGAATGATATAAAATAAACAGAAGTTCTACTATTTTCATGCCCCACATACCCGAGTAGATGGCCTTGTTTGTCTCTTGGTTCTCTGCACCCACCTGAGTCCATACAGTGGCCCCCACTTATCTGTGGGGGATATGTTTCAAGACCCCTAGTGGGTGCCTAAAACCATGGGTGGTACTGAAACTTATATGTGCTGTGTTTCTTCCCTATGCATACACACCTATGATAAAATTTAATTTATGAATGAGGCCCAGTAAAAGATTAACAACAATAATTAATAATGAAATGGAACAATTATAATAATATATTGTAATAGAAGTTATGTGAAGGTGGTGTCTTTCCCAAAATATCTTGTGCTGTACTCACTGTTTCACCTAAAGAAAGTACTTTATGGCTTCTCTTTGGCATATCTCAATTACTAAGTAAAATAAGAGCTCCTCGAACACAAGCACCATGATACCTACATAGTAGATCTGATGACCAAGACAGCTACTAACTGACTAATGGGTGGGGAGTGCACACAGCATAGAATGCACCAGCCAGAGGGATGATTCATGTCCTGGGCGGGAGAGAGCGGGGCAGCGTGAGACTTTAACACACTGTTAGAATGGCGTGCAATTTAAAACGTATACATTGTTTATATCTGGCATATGCCATTTAGTATTTTCAGACTGTGGTTGACTGCAGATAACAGCAACCACAGGAAGCAAAACTGCGGATGGGGGAGGAACTACTGTATACAGAGGAGAAGAGTCATACGCATCCAGCTGATCACATACATGTCTCAAGGGTGGCCCACACTTCTCAAATGGTGGTTGGCTGAAAGAGTTGTGATCAAAACATCCAGATGACTTGGTGACTGAGATTTAGGTGGGTCTGCCCAGTAGCATCAGTGAGAAAACTTTTTCGGAAGAACAATATTTTTGTGTTCTTACATAGAAACTCTTCCTTAGAGCTTGACATCCTTTTACTCGACATTTTTGCTCTCCACTTCCAATGTGAGATTATTCTTGGAGTGGTGAAATTTTTAAACATTATTAAAATTGTTAGGCTAAAATTACGTTTTATATCTTTCTTACTCCATGAGGACTACAGATGTGACCACATATTTTTCAAAGAACTTAAGATTTCCAGCACGTGTTCGCTACTTCAAGTGGCCAAAGAATGCCCCAGCCTTGTAGCTTCAGAAATGCAAACCTTACAACAGATTCCTACATCCTTTTAGTTACTTTGCGCCATAATGAGGCTCAGTTTTTGCACAGAGAGAACAGATGATTTCATCTAATCCCCTCGGTTTAGGTCATGATGGCCCAGGGACAACAAATGACTACTTGGGAAACAGAAGAACCAGAGCTAGAGCCAGGTCCTGTCCGCAGGTAAGTTCTCTCTCCGCTGCTGTTGCCTGTGGTTCTCAGATTTCCCTTTCGTCTGCTGCGGCTTCAGGATACATGTGTAAGCCCCTTGGGTGTGAATCGGTGGCTGCACTCTCTCAAAGGAGACCTTAAGGTGCAGAAGTGGCCTATTCACCTGACTTTCTGAACTCTGTACAACCTTGTCAGCCTGCAAAACAGTCCCATAGGCCCAGTTCTTATAATCTGGCTAGAGATGCCAGGGTCTCGATACAAGGAAATAAACTTCCTAGAAGAGAGAGTGCACAGAGATGAGTGGACTCAGAGCAAGGGTGTAGGCAGCATGACGCCTTGAACATGCCCAACACTCTCCTCTGTAGTTCTGCCTTTTGCTCCCTAGTCAGTGTGTCTTCTCCTTCTAAGGCCCAGGGGGACTGGGTTGGGAATGGATGCGTATAATGATAATACGTTAGTGGAGTTTGTGAATTCTAAGCAGCACTGAAGTGCTGTTAGAAGAGGAAGGGTTGGTTGGGAAAGGGTTGGTTTATAAGGATAAGGCTTCAGAGGCAGAACACTTTTTGCAGTGCATGGATGCTCTAGGTCTCTTCCCACCTCTGAGCTTTGTCACCACCACTGCTGGAGAGTCATGGTTGGGGTGTGTGAATATGGATTCACACTGGAGAAGCTGGCAGCTGCCTCTCTTTTTGGGAGTATGTTCTGGCACAACAACGGCCTTTCTGTCAGTTGCCTCCAGGTGGAATGGCTCTACAGTGGACAAGCTGAATGGCTAGCCACATACATATGCACCAGCCACGCGTACCTACTTTCTATATCTCCCACCTTTCTCTCTCTGCACAGAAGATGGCAACTTGGGCAGCCAGAGGCGCTGGCATCTCACATCTGTAGAAAAGCCTTCCATTCACACATATACTTGGGGCTTGGCTTGTGCTATAGCAAAGCTGGGGAAATGAGAAGTGAAGGCAGAGAAATGCAACAAAGGATGCCCACACTCAGATGGTGGAACTGAACTTTGTCTGAGAAGAGGGGCTGGGATCGAGGATCTGCTCCTTCTCTCTTTCCTCGATTCCCCCTAGCCCCCTAAAACAGCCCTATTTATATTAAGTATAAAACTGAACAGCTTCAGGAATCATCCCAGAACTATATCTACCCACCCAAGCCACCCCCAGAGTTTAGACCTGGCTATCTGCAGCCCAGGAGAGGAGACCTGGGGAGCCCAGGGTCATTGTCTGCAAGTATCCTCAAGCATGCGTGTTAGAGGCATGAGGCTTTGAGTAGGTGCAGAAATAAAGAGAACAAGACCCATAGGTGGGAGCTGCATGGACAGAGAGTTCGGTTCAATAGAAAGAAGAATCAGGCTCTCCCTCGATGTGGCAGGCGCTCCAGAGTGCTGTGAGTAGCTATCACTGAGGCACTCATTAAGAGAGATCTGGACGACCAAAGTGTGGATGTGTACCACACTCGCTGACAGACGGGGAAGGGGGCAGCGGGAGTATGTGGTTAGATATTTTCATTCCGTGATTCTAACAACCGTGCAATGCAAGGAGAAATCATCCAAAATGTGTTAATTATCTTACACAGTAAGATTAAAACAACATCTTCCAGGAGGAAACCAAGTCAATTATGAGAAATAAGCTGTCCTTAAGAAACAAAATAGATCAGGTGGGAGGGTGGGATCCCAGCACCCCATTGCCTGGCATCTGCACCCCATAACCTCTGTAGGTACCAGGGTCCTCCTGGTACTTGTGAAGATGACAATGAAAGCTACCGGGGTGGAGTGGGGGAGCTGTTGGGAGAAGAAAATGAAATAATAACAGGTAACTAAATGTTTGCTATGGGCTAGGGACTGTTTTAACAGCTTTACTTGTATTATTTAATTCTTACAACTGCACATTTTACAAGTACAGAAACATGAGCAAAGAGAATAAGAGAGTTACTCAAGGCTATTCAGCTAGGAGGAGGGAGAGCAGGATGAAACCTGGGAGATGTCTACACATTGCACCCAAACACTTAGCACAGCACCTGGGACAAAGTGGGGGCTCATGTGATGACTGCTCTTATAGAGAGGTGGAGCATTATGGTAGCCAAGGGGGGGCCCTCTGGAGCCATTCTGTGTGACCTTATAAACTGAAGTTCTCTATGCCTGGTGTTCTCATCTGTAAAGAGTGCACAAAACAGCCATTTCTTTGGAAGCCTCAAAGATTAAGTGATTTAATGTAGGTGAAATGTTTAGAAAAATGCTGGGCAGATAACAAGTGCTCCGCTAATGTAAGGTAGTATCGTACAAACATGCTCTAGATTACAAACACACACAGGTATGTAGTAGAGTAATATAGCATACCAGATGCCTATATCTATGTCCATGATATCCGCACAAAAAGGGCAGTCACTCAGAAGAGTCACAGTTTAGTGAGGAGGTATCATTAACAGCCACTGATGTCTTCTGATTGTACAGTGTAGAAGAAAGTGCATTTATTTGACTGCTTGGTGCTTAACCAAACCATAACTCCTATGCACAGAGGCCCTTAATTCTACCGGATGGTGGTGATCTTTTACAGGTGGCTCTTGTCCCACAAACCTGCCTCTCAGCTTCTCCCTGAACCTCGAATCAAATGAAATTTCCCAGATTTGAATGGGTGAAGGGGAGGGTACTATAGAAGCAACCCTGGAGAAGAAATGGAATGTTTTCCATTGACTTTTTCTGCAGTAAGCTCTTCAGGAGACACCCAGAACTGACCCGGGGACAGAGACTGAAGTCTACCAAATATCTGCAGATCTGGCAGTTCTGCTGTCCTACCTGGTGAGCTTGCTGCCAATCTGCTGCCTCAGCTCCAGTCTTTCTTCATCTGTCTGCCTTGGAAGGATGTTCTTTTCTTCCAGTTCTCGCTTGGAGGGCCTGTTGCTGAGTTTGATGGCTAAGGAGTCCTTCCTGCACACCTTCATGGCCAGGGAGCCTGCAGGAGGGAGAAACAAGTTAATAATGCTGACACACACGTATGTGGGCCACAAGGTGAAAGGCAGGAAGACAACGGGGTTAACACCTGAGAGTGGTTAAGGCCCCAAAGGGCACTTCCATAGAGTTCCTAGTCAACATGTTCCACACACCACACAATGTGTTGAGCATGTGAGGAGCACATGGGGAGCCTATGACTAGGTCTTTGCTCTCCAGGAACTTCCAGCATGCAGGTAACATCATAAAGGAGGGCAGGACAGACTGGAGTGGGAGAATGCAAAGCGGAGAGAAAGGACAGAGGCCTTCAGTAACTGTGGGCAGCTTCGCAGAGCAGGAGGGGCTGGAGCCTGCAGGACACATAGGATGCACACAGGCAGCAGGTGGGTGGGCATCTGCATGTGGCAGATAAGCCCGGCAATCACAGGAGACAAAAGAGACTGGTGACTGTGGAGTAAGGGGGGCTGTGAAGGGAAAGTAAGGCTGGGCAGAAAAAGTGGGGTCTGTTTGGGGTGGCAGTGGGAGTGAGTCCATTAAAACAGGCCATATTCGGGGACTGTTTTTTCTTTTCAACATAAGAGGTTCTGAGAAGCCAGCCAGGGCAGGGCTTCCTTCTGCTCAGAATAAACCCGTGGTTCTCAACCACCGGTGATCTTGCCCCCCAAAGGGACACTTGGCAAAGTGTAGAGACATTTTTGGTTGTAAAAACTGGGGTTCAGGGGGAGGGTGCCCCAGGTATCTAGTGGGCAGAGGCCAGGGATGCTATTAAACACCCTGCAGTGCACAGGACTGCCCCATAGCGAAGACTTATCTGGCCCAAAATGTCAACCGTGCTGAGGGTGAGAAACGCTGGTATAAAACCTTCAGTTCTCTGGGCAGGAAAGAGCGCTCAGTGGCCGAGCAGCCGTGCCTCCCACTCATGGATCCTTTGGGCCTTGGGCTGCCCCTCTGTGGTCCTCTCCTCGACATTTCATTGCCCACCAGGGATCTCACCAAGCAGGAGAATGAGATTGGGAAGCAGCAAGTTTGGGAGATTCCTCTGAATTTATTTAGTACTAGAGTTCTTTCTTCCTCCCCGGTTTTGGAACATGGGCTTTGCCATGAGATGTAGCCGGTGTCAAACCCCAGCATTGCCACTTGGCAGATGTGAGGCTCTGGCAGGTCACTAACCTCTCCCTTTCCTTCCCTTCTCTGTAAAGTGGGGCAACAGTGTTGACGCCACTGGGTGTTGTAAGGTGTAGGTCACAGAATAAAAATCTTAGTACGTGGCCAGATGCAGTATATATTCAGTGAAAAGCTGCTATAATATAAATTCATTAAAAAAGTTAAGCAAATACCAGTCTCTAATCACTTAACTATGATGCATTTATTATTCGTAGCCAGAATGACAGATTTTGAACTTTGCTTCCTTAATTTCTTCTCTCTTGGCACATTTGAAGGCCTTAAATAAGAAATTTAAACCCAGGCCTTCTAAAGTTATTGGAGTCTGCTGAAAATGAATTTGCTGCATACACAATGGTGGGTATATCTGAGTATTATGTAGACTGGAACTGGGGGTTAAGGTCCCCACCCCTTTTTTGAGGGCGGGGCTGCAGCCCAAGGGAAACAATCAAAGAAAGGAAGAGCCATCTAAGAAGTAGCAAGTGGTAGCATGATATAATTTGTAGATGTATAGGGATATTTAGAGGACACCTACGCTTTGTTTTACTGATGACGAAACTGAAGCCCTAAGAGGTTAGTTGAGCAGGGCCAGATGACAGCAGACCCCGAATTAGAACCAGAGTGCAGGGCAGCCCAGAGTGCTTTCTATAAGCCCCCCAGCCCAGCTGAAGAGTCGGGTGCACGCACTGGTATACAATGAGCTGTCATCGTCCTCTTCATCCTCCTCCTCCTCTTCTCTCGTGTACAGGCAAGAAGAGTCTTCGTAGTCCGATTCATGAGGCACATTTTCTTTATTGTCATCACATTCAATCACAACAGTTGGCACTTGTCTTATTTCTGGAAGGCCCAGAGGTCCTGCTTTTGTGATACTGTCACCCGAGTGCAAACCAGAGCTGTGGTACGAAGTGGAACAGGGGACCCGCTGCTCAGAGCTGTTTAAAGAGAAGGAGGAAGGGAGACATTCACTCCGGCTGGAGTCACATAAATGCATCAGAACCTTTTTAAAACTCAGTTGTCCAGCCCTAAGAGACAAAGGGTCTCCAGGGCAACTGAAGTCTCACTACTCATTGTAGAGCTAAACACCTGAAGGAAAGCAGAATTGTCTGGTAGGGGCATAGTCTAGGGAGGAGGAATTCTAACCCCTGTGGAGGGACGGTGGTGGTGCTAGCACAGCAATGGGAATGTGCTTAAGACACTGAACTGCACACTTCAAAATAGTTAGAATCGTAATTTATTTGTCCTGTGTATTTACAATTAAAAAATAAAAACACAAAACTGAAAAAATTTCATTCCACAGGTTTTTCTGGTTAAGATCCATACCTCCAAGTGCCAGAGGAAAGTTCCTTTGCCACCCACACGTCTCACAGGAGGAGTAGAAGGATTACTTTGATGGAGAAGCTAGGGATCCAGAAAGACACAGTGCAGGAGGCGCCAGCTTTCAAAGCCATGCAGTGTGATCCGTAGGGACTGGGTGAGGGGCAGACTGTTTTCATGCATGGTGATCAGGGAGAGAGAAGACCTGGGGCCACAGGGCTGGCCACCTATTCAGGAACATCAGGGTGGACATGGTCAAGGATGACTTACAGAGGGTTCTCTCCCCGGGAGGGTGTCAGACGCTCAGCAGCCACAGGTAATGATAGTCTGGTTTTTTTTTGTAGGTCAATTTTCCAAGAAACAATGATGATGATATTCTTGGTTTTCCCTTTTAAATTGAGCCAACTTCGATAAAATGTATTTTTTAATTAAAAATGATTTGCTTCATAAATAGGAGCCAATATATGTTCATTGTAGGAAAATTAGGAAATGTATAACATCAAAACTAAAGAAAATAAAGTAGTTATTTTCTTAATAGAGTCTACCTTGGGCTCCCAGGGAAATTCAGAATCCTTTTTAGGACAGGCTCTGAATGGAGCTCAGCAAGAATCATGGGCCAGAAACACATAGTTAAAGTTTCTAATTCATTTTCAGGTTAACTGGGAGGAGAATTTGTATCTTTCATTTAGGGCAAAGGTGTCAAACTTATTTTCACCAGGGGCCACATCAGCCTTGCGATTGCCTTCAAAGGGCCGAAATAATTTTGGACTATATAAATGTAACTACTCCTTAACAGTTAAGAAGTTGAAATTACATTCGGCCCTTTGAAGGCAACCGCAGGACTGATGTGGCCCCTGGTGAAAATGAGTTTGACACCCCTGATTTAGGGAATTTCTCAACACAGAAAACTCAATGCATTTTCCTCCCCAAAGCATCTGACATTCATAAAATAATGAAGTGTGAAGTTATATTTACTATATATTAATAAATTTACCTTAAAATATTTTATACAAAAGAAAAGTCTTAGCCATGACATATAAATGCATGATAGTCTCCTTGGAAACTTTCAATTATGCGTTGAATTATTGCTATGTCTAATTTCAATTCAATTAACTTTCTCCCTTCCATTGTTTCCAAAGGGCTATTTTGCTCTTTGCATTTTTCACATAACTCCTCAGTGACACAAATGGAAAATCTAGTTAACACATTTTGAGCTCTGATGTTCAAGGCAATGAATTCAATCAGCTAAAAAATATCCCCTTCAACCACTAAGATTAAATCACATATTTACAAAAATGCAGCATCTTCCTAGACACTAGCAGCTAAAAGGATCCATTTCCCACCTAGTTTAATACAAGTGGCAACGACAGGAAGGTGGAGTAGAAATAGAGGGTCTCTGGGTGACAGAGGTAATAACCGACTGCAAGGGGACTAACTGGGGGGGTTAGTGCCCCACCTCACAAGGCGACCCTTCCTTCAGGCAACAGCACGCACTCTGTTCCTATGCTGCTTGGGATTCTACAGTGGGTGTTAAGGGAAGTAGAGACAGAAGAGGCAAAAATCCAATTCTGTGGCTCCTGTTTGCCCCACCCCGCCTTCCTCTCTGTAATCCATAGATAAGCTAACAAGGGTTCCTACAAAGGCACAGAGCTGGGACTATTAGATGGCAAGGGATGAAAAGCAGCTGATAGACATCCATGTTTGGAGGGCAAAAAAAAAATTGAAAGCCAGAAGGTATTAGTTCCTTAAGGCAGATGGCTCCAAACTGTCTCGAGAGGAAAGAGAAAGGAGAAATATTAAGCGGAGATAAACTCGGCCTTACAGGCGGCCTGTGATAAACAGGAGACTACTCTTCCCTCAAAGACACATGCGAAGTGTGAGACTTCAAATAGAATGGGATTATAAGGCAGCTCCCTGCCCCTCCTTGCTTAGGCAGGTACTAGGTGTCATGCTACCTACGTGCCTTGTAAAATAGGGACCAGTCATGGCCATTGGTGACTGCCTGTTGGGGGCTCCGTAGAAAGAGCTGGAGGCCGGTAAGGGCATCTTCCTGAAGTGTGACTCCAGCGTGCGACAGAATGTCTAATATCCCATAAGGATGGAAAAGGTGTTTTCCTGGAGGCTAGGTGAATCTACCAAGAGGGTTTTAAAATGTTCTATTAACAAATATCCCTTGACTGCCAAAACTCTGAGAAGAAGGAAGAAAAACACGCGGATGATCCATCTTTCTGGTGAGTCTGGAGAAGCACAGGAGGGCAAGACAAGTAAGAGTGAAGAAGGAGGCCAGGAAGCTTATTATGTGACCTCAGTCTGAGGAGGTAGGATACAAATTCAAGTCCAAATTTTGTCATTTACTATTGGTCAAATTATTATTATTTTATTATTATTTAATGTCTCTGAGCCTCAGCTTCCTCAACTGCAACACTGGGTGAGCCGCACCTTTTTGTAGGGCAGGTGTCCCACTGGCCATGCCCTCAAGTGAGACCCTCACTTCTTACCTGTACAAACGGCCTTCCAAGTGGTTTCCAAACACTCCCCACTTCAGTCTACTTTCCACACTGTTGTCGGAGCCACTTTCTAAAACTCAGATCTAGCCTCACCCACTAGCACTCTGCCGGCCCGCCCCGTCTACAACGCCAGTGCTTCAAGAGTGACCCGAGTGGAAAATTCAGTTACTGCATCATGAGTTGTACTATTCAGGGCAAAGAACTAACTCAACTTAAGTGTGGCACCTTATTCCATCTGGCCTCCCCCCTGGTGGCTGTGGGCAGGAAGGGGAACGCCCAGCTGAGTGGCAGTCTCAGGAATGCTGGTTTTATAATACAGAGTTGTCACTTAGAATGTGGATGTGCTCCACATGAAAGGTCTCACTGCTGAAGAAAAGTGAAAACCTAGAAGAGGTCATTTAAACCCAGCATGACATGCAATGCCTTGCACAATTTGATCCATAAATTATATGGGGACAGAACCCAGCCTTCGTCCCCATATAATTCACCCCTGGTCACACACAACAATGCATTGCACACACTTGGCCTGGGGCTTGCTCCCATCCCACCCTCACCTTAATTTCTGCTTACCTTTTAATAATTGTCTCAGGCAACACAGTGCCTATGTTCTTGGGAGATTCCTCAGTAGTAATATGTAATTGCGAACATCTGTTGGCTTATTAGCTTCCCTTCCCCAGCCAAGCTGTAGGCGCCTTGAGGGGCAGGGACCATGTCTAATTCACTTTTGTAGCAGGTGCCTAGTGCCACGTCTGACACAAAGTGGACAGTCAGTAATTGTTTGTTGTTTTTGCTGAATGAAAGAAATATGGGCTGGGATCCCTGATACATGGGTGCATTTGTAAGTGGCTGACGAACCATATTTACAGGGTATTAATTAAGAGATCTGTTTTTCATTTGCAGAAAGGCATCTGGTGGTGTATTGCAAGGCTGTGGGCACCCCTGATATGGTTGCCACTTTTATCAATGGCGTAATAACAAAAAGGGCAGCCTTATCAAACAGGTGGAGAACTGGGTAGAGAAGGAAAGGAGGGTGTGGGCAAAGTGAACATTTACTGAGTGCGTCACCCACTGTTCTAGGAAATTTCACATCCAGTATCTCATTTTATCTTTCTAATAGCAGGGGAGATGTCATTATCCTCATTTTCACAAGCAGGAAATAGAGGCTCCGAGAGGGTAATAAATCAGCCCGCAAGGACGCTGGTAGTAAAGGAAGGACAAAATCTGAACCCACTATATCCAAAAACTGAGTTATGATACTTGTAACATTGTGCACTTTCATTAAACGCATTCCCCACTAATTGTACATGTGTGAGGTGCAGAGGACATCATGTGTTCTCAACAACACATGTACAAAGGAGGCATTATTGCTTTATAACTATTTTAAATCTTGCTAACCAGGGTAAGTGGTAGTGTTCTACCCGGCCATGGTCAGGCCATACCTGGGGCGCTAAGTGTAAACGATTCACCTTAGACACGGGATTATGATGGCCGGGACGTTGAGAGGAGCCATCTGCTCATCTACTGTCATGGTTAGTGGCTTTTGCACCAAAATGGCAGAGTTGAGTGCTTGCAACAGAGTCTCAAATATTAACTATCCGCGCTTTACAGGAAGATTTTTGACCCCTGGTCTAACCCAGTATTCCTAAACCTTGTTCATATCCACAGTCCTTAGTTTTCTTTTGTCTGTGCCATATTTGAAGTTCATTTACACTATTATTTGCCATATTTTGCTGTGTGTAATGTGCTCCTGTGTATAATGCATGCCCATGTTTTTGGCCCAGACTTTCAGGAAAAAAATCTTTTGTTTTAATTAATTAATTAGTTAATTAATTAATATTTAGAAGCAAAAATGATTATCGTATTCTAGGGTATTATTTTGCATAGGGTACTGTTACAGCTTTCCAGAATTATGCTTTGGACACATAAGCATAAATAAAAGAATTAAAAACATTTATACAGATACAGAATTAGTACTACCCATGTATAATACAGATCCCTATTTTTCCCTCAAAAATTTGGGCAAAAAAAAGTGTGCATTATACATGACAAAATATGATCCTTTGTATTTTTAAATCAACACTTAAAAAAACTCATTAATTTAGCCTCCTCTTAAGCCATAATATCTTTGTAATAATAGGTTTCATGTACTAATTATGTGTTTATAACACATTAAAATAAATATGGCTATTAAAACTTTTATGGGAGGCTGTCCTACACTTGCTTCATGTACCACCACTGTGCGTATATCGCATCCGGGTTAAATGACAGCTAGGCGCCCTCTCAACCGCAGCACTGGCATTTTGGCCCAGACAACTGGTGGTGATGGGGGCTGCCCCGTGCATTGCAGGGTGTTTACAGCGCCCCTGGTCTCTAACCACCAGATGCTAGTGGCATCTGCTCTCTGTCCGGGTAACAACCCAACTGATAATTGGGTAACAACCCAAAATACCACCAGACACGGCCAAAGGTCTTTTGGGGAGGGGACCTGCCCAGTTCTCCACCTATTTGGGACGGAGACGCTAGGCCAGTGGGAACCACAGGCCTAGTGTCTCCACAACGGCTCTGCCCGTGCCTCATTGTCAGGGCTGTCCCTCGTGAGCCCTGCACACTACTCCCGGGAATCTGCAGTGTCCGCGCAGTGAGGAAGAACCGTCCGGATCCTGCCACCTGAGATTCTCACTTGCTGGGTCTCAGGCTGTCACTCTGGGGGCTGCACCAACAATTCGATGCTATTAGAGTTTCACTAAGTTATTTGCAGCCCTCATAAGTCCCCCAGCAGTTACCCCATTAAGGTAGGAGCTCCGAGCTGACTCCTGAGAGAAACAGCTTTTCTCATTACCTTGCCCAGATTAGTGACTTACAAAATGACACTCTAGTGGCCTCAAAGAGTCACCACATCTTCCAGAGTACCTGTCAACCTCCCTGAGGAAAAGCTGACTGATGTAATAAGATCTATTCTAGACCATTCATGTCAAAATTCTTTGAAGTTAAGCTTTTACTTTGCTTGGAATTCAAGTGGATCTCATTGCATGTGGGCTGTGTTCTGTTCCTCTTCCTGGTGGCTGAGCAGGAACTAAAACAGAGGTAAACATAAAGCCCTTCATCCTAACCTATATGGAGCCTTCCTTAACTCGTATGGACTACTACTGTACATAATGATGATAAAAGTTAACATTTTTAAACGCTCACACTGTGCCCTATATGGATTCATTTAGGTCTTACAACTACCCCATGAGATAGGGGTACATACTGTGATTCCCTCCATTTCAGAGAGGAAAAATGAGCACATGACCAAAGTCCCACCTAGAGGGACGTGGGCATCACTGACCACAGGCAGTAGGACTATAGAACCCACCCTCTCACGGATGTCACTGTACCACCTGCACGGAAGCATCAGCCCTGCAATGGCTCCAGACCTTACTCTTCTTCCAGAACCTTCCCTTCTCCCCACCACCACTCAGCCCACTCTTTACTACTGTCAAACAGTCTGATCATACAATGCTCCCAATTAAGACCTTAGAAGGGTCTCACTGTAAGCAATAAATCCCACCCTCTTTGGCAGGGAGTAGGGGGTGCCTCACAATCTGACCCGCTGTTCCACTCAGTCTCATCTGTCACCCCTCTTTACTGAACACCCAGGGTTTCCGCCGCAGCGGGCCACCTGCCACATCCCAGGCACACTGTGGACTTTTCTGCCCCCTCCCTCTGCACAGCTCCGCATCAGAACTATCCCTGCAGAACTGGCCTGAAGAGTGCTACTCACACTTGGGGGAGTTCAAATGCCATTTCTTTTGAACAGCCTTTCCTAACTTTTCCAAGGGAAATCGGCACCTCCCTTGTGCTCCCACAGTCTGGGTTCTCACCTCTGTCACAGCACCTGCCCCACTATGTTATAATTTCATGCTTGAGCATTGGCCCCTGCCCCCATTGACTGTAAGGCTTTCAAAGACAGAGGCTGATTATTAATTTCCTTCATATCCAAGTCCCATTTTGTGCATGTTTTTGGAACTGATGGAAAAGTCAACTCAGTATTTGGACTGAAGTCTCTTGGAACCACAGAAGGTCACATTACTCTTCCCATCATTTAATTCACTGAAATAATGATCCCTGATCCTTAAGGTCCTGCTGTTGTAGGGGAAGATCCTTGTGAAAAAATAATTCGGGTTTTAGATATAGTGATCTAGAGTTTTTTCCTAAGAAGATAATCCAAAGAGATAAAGGACAGAGGTCTATGCAAGGCAGAATGGCATGGTGCCCATGTGCCCTCCGTCCCAGGGCCGTCTCCATGAGCACAGGTGGAACAGGGAGCTTAAGGGTGTCCGTGGTCCAGTTCTGCACTCGTGGGCTGTCGGCCACTTCAGTTAGGACTGTCCAGAGTTAGGCTGTTTTGTAAGGCACAGTAGAAGAGGACCCTAAACTTTCTTTTTATATGTCATTCTATAATGAATTTAAATAAACATCAAAGACCCCAGATCATTCTATAGGGAGAAAAATGAGATTCTGTGCCTCATCTAGGTAGCTCCAAATGATGTAATTGTCCCAACAGATATTACAGGGATGAGAATGCAAAGACCCAAGAGCATTCGCAACATTCAGATGATGTTGGGCAGCTGCACCAGGCTGGAGTATGTCCATTCTATTCCCTCTGCGGGGGGCTGAGCGCTCAGCAGGCAGGAGCAGGGCAGCCTTCGGATCTGCCGCAGTAGCTAACACACACGGTCCTTGGTGGGGTCTGTAAAAGCTCTTTGTAAATGTTCATTATCCCATTTAATCTCACAAAAACTTGCAAAGTTAGGAAAGGTATCGTTATTACCTGGATTTTAGGATGAGAACACTAAGTTTTTGAGAAAGTAAGTGAAGCCATCACAGCAAGCACGTGACCTTGGGTCTTCTCACTCCAGGGCCTGTGGTCTTCCACTAACTGTGCTGTTGTATCCCAGAGGACCCTCATTATGTTTTTTGTGTATGTACATGCTCACTATGAAATGCAATTTGCACCAAAAATTCAAAAAATATGGAATATAGTAATTATCTGTATAATGAGAAGCAAAGATAGTAGATGCTCACATAACCCAATTACTTGTTTAGTATGAATTTTACTTTGAAGAGCCACAGGGTTAGGGGCTACTACAGAACACAGAAGCAGGTTTGAGTTCTAGGTTTGGGCTGTACAACAGTTCTGGTGTGAGGGGCACATGGCTGGGTGAACAGGTGTGCAGAGAGAATAGGATACGAGAGAGGCGAGAATGGTAACCAAGCTGGAAAACCCAGCCTTGGATAAGGCAGTGCTGTCAGTAAGAAGGAGGAAGGCATGGGCTTACTGTGGCCATGTTAATGATGCATTTCCTTGAGGACAGAAAGGTATCACTGTCGTCTCCTCTCAGTCCCCCACTTTATCTTTCCGCAGATCCTTGTCTCCACTTTACAAAATCTAACATCGGCATTGGCTTTTCAGGCATCTCCCGCTAAAAGGAAAGCTCACGAGGATGCAGACTTTGTTGTGTCCTCTCTGTCTCCCCAGAGGATACGATAGCCTGCCTGAATGTCTTCCTTCATGAAGAAGATGAAAGAATAAACAGTTGTTTATCTAAATCAGGAGGCCTGCTACTTACAAGAGATACACTAAACACAGAAGCATTGAGAAAGCTTGAGAGTAAAAGGGTTGTCTTAAATTGGTAAAAAAGCAAGCATTTCAAACTCTCTACTTCATCATGTCCCTATGACCCATCAGGGAGGTGAAAAACTTTCCTCTCTCCCCTCTTTCTGTCTCCGTCATGAATAACATTCAATGAGTCTTCTGTTTGGGAAGTTCCGCTCTGTCCTTTACCTGTACTAAACCAAGTAGGAGACAGGCAGATTGAGAATTCAGTGGCACCCTCAGATTCCCAGTCCACCTTCCCCACTTCCCTACCATTTAAATGTACCATTTACATTTTCGAGAAATCTGTAAATTAAAAACATTGAGAGACTGCCTTACCTTTCGTGTTTACTACCAGTGAGGGAAAGGCAGCTTGTTTTTTAATAATTCATAAAGAATGAATGCCAAGACATCACAGCATTTCAGGCCAGGACAACCGTTGGTCCCTTTTCAAGATTCATTACCACGTGGTAATGGGCGGGTGTGTGGCAGAGCATGTGACTCAAAGTTGGTGGGGACTACAGGTTATCAAACACCTTTGATACTCCTGGAGGAAATCAGGGGCAGGTTTTGAAGTTAAAAATCACTGTGTATTTCAAATCCTTAGTCTTCACTGAAAACACCTGAAAACCATTTCACCATAATTTCTAAAGAAAAATGTGTAATAAAGGAATGTTGTTTTCTGGCATCTGATTTCAAATGCAACAACTGTGAAAATGAAAAAAAAGACATTAATCTCCTCAAAGGACATGTAAAGTTTATTATCTACAAATATGACAAGTTAATGGAAATGAAGTTAAACTTCAAGAGGACCAGCTTTTGTAATTCAGTCTGCATGAGTTACAAAGAGAGTTTTCAGAGGGGAGAGAGAACAATTAGCTATTTTCTTCTTAGAGACCAAAAATGTGTGAGAAATTATGTTACAAATTGCAGTGCCGGAGGGTGAAAAATGACAGAAATAAGCACTGAAAGCCAAGAAATAATCGGCTTCACTTCAGGAGAACAGGCACACATCGTGCGTTTTATCAAGGCCTAGGACTAGCCTTCTGAGATAAGAAACTCGAACTTAGAGCTTTTGCTGTTGTTGCACTTAGTGAGCAGAAACTGTGATCTTTATATAGACCCACATTTCTGAAACATTGTCTGGGCTTGGGATGTGACGAATGAAACAATATGACATGCGGAGTCTGACCAGCGGCCCACCACGCCTGCATTCTCCATTTCTGATGGAGCGACCACCCAGGGGTGGCTCTTTCATACGACTTCATACCTAGACATCAGCCAACATCCTAGGTCATGCTTGGTTCGATGGTGGTGCCAGGAGGGCAGGGGGTGGAGTGAGGAGGCCTGTGTATGAGTCCCAGCCGGGCCATTCACTAGTTGTGCATCTTGGTCTTCAGTTCCTTATCAGCTGAATGGAGAAACCTATTGGTCCACCTCACAGGTTGTTGCGAGATCAATGGTGCTTTGTGAACGTCAGTGCTGGTGGTGGCTGTCTTAGCTAGGGGTGTGGCAATTATCCTAATCCAGTCATTATGGACACTATTTGTTGATGTATTAAAACACTTCCTTTAGCGTTTTTCTTTTTCTAAGATATTTATTTATTTTTAGAGAGGGGATGAGAGGGAGAAAGAGAGGGAGAGAAACATCAATGTGTGGTTGCCTCTTGCACACCCCTTTCTGGGGACCTGGTCTGCAACCCAGGCATATGCCCTGACTGGGAATCGAACTGGTGACCTTTCGGTTTGCAGGCCGGCCCTCAATCCGCTGAGCCACACCAGCCAGGGCTAGGGTTTTTATATTTTTGGGCTGCAAAATCTTTCTTGACGATGGTTTGCAAGATCAAAGGTTCAATATTCATGCACTGGGCCAGAGTTTCCATCAAGGTAGACGTAGGGTTCAGGCGCAGGTTCTCTCTTTCGAAAATACACTTCCTTTTTAAATCTTCTAAAGACTTCAGAAGATGTTAATGGTTTGTACAGTCTCATTTCAACCTTCCTCTAGCCAGTCTGCCCACCAACCTCGTAGGGTACATGTTTCTTGCTCACAGCAACAATAAATACCTTGCACCGAAATCTTGTCACGCCCCTTGGAATAGCAGTTAAAGTGTAACACAGTAACTATAGGCAGCCACTTACCGATGATAAGTACATGCTTTAAAATCAAAGAACTGACCTAAAATAAGAGGTTGATAGAACTCTGATGTCAAAGGGTCAGGGAAAAATGTCTACCCAGGACTTCATGAGATTTTAAAGAGATGGTCATCAACATAAGAGAAAGGAATCTTTCCCTGGAGACGCATTTCACTTAAAAATGTTTGCCATTTGTACGATGATGAACAAAATTCTGAACTTCTGCAAGTAAGCCAGTCAGGTGTTCAGAGTTTAATTCTTGCTAGGGCACCAATGCACCTCTGCTTATCATCCTGAAGCGCTCTTTTATTTGCAGGCGGAAACAACAACGATGTTTCCACCTGCCGACAAAGTTTGCAGATTGTCAAGGCTAAAAGAAACCCTGGGGGTCATCTGTTGTAGTTCAGAACCAAGAATTAGTCTTTAGAGCTTCCTGTGACCCTTGAAGTCACATGAAGAAAAGTAATTGTTACCATGAAATGTATTTACACTAGGACAATGAATGATTTGTGCTCTTTGAAAGGCCTAAAATAATTATTGAATAATAGAATTGTAGAGGTTGAAGGGATTTGGGGGGCTACTGATTTCAATTTTTTCTGTCCACTTTTGAAATTATTATATTTGCAATTTGCTTGAAGGTGGTCATTTAATTCTCAGCTAATAGAACTGATCAACTGAATTAAGATGGGAATGAGAATTAGTGGCTGATTAGGATTTGAAGTGTAAATTCCAAGACTGATGCCAACTAGATCACAGAGCTTACTACAGATATTAAAAATAAGCACTGCATACTATTTGAAATGATAAAATGTCACCTTCCAAAAATATATGAATCATCATCAGTGGAGCGAAAACTAATGAAAACAACTAGTGGAGGAAACTGACACAAACAAACAATCCACAACAAAATAAGATCAGACCTATTTGCAACTTGCCTTTTAGGGGCACTGAAGGCAAATTTTGTGTGCTATATAATTTTGCTTAACATTCACGACCAATTATTGGACACTTACTGTTATGCCATCCAACAAGATGAGTGATTTTCTTCACAAACAACTCTAGTGAGATTGGTGATGTTATTAATATTCCTGTTTGACACATGAGGAATCAAAGGCATAAAAAAGTGGTATCTCTGAGAGTGAACCCTGCAGCTGGATTCTGGAACCCACATGGTCAACCATGACGAGGGCCGTGCTCCGGCTTGGCCACACTGCCCAGGGCAGCCCTGTGACTTTGGATAAGTACGGAACTCTTCAAGTTTGCTTCCGCTGGTCTCTGGTTCTCTCCGCTGCACCCCTCCCACCAGGTCTGGTGAGCCAGTGTTGCAACTACCTAACCACATGTTATTTTTTAGTGTCATCAGGCTGCGTTCAGGTTAGGGTCACGACGAAGAACGTCATACAAATGAGAACAGATTTAGAATAATCTTGGGAGAACATCAACAAGATGGTAAAAGGTCTAGAAACCACCTCAATAAATGATTACATGAATTTGGAATTATTAGCATAGAAGAGGGAAGACAGACAAAGTAAGCTATCTTCAAAGATTTGAAGGCCTTCACAGTGAAAGAAGATTACAAATAAGATTGGGGGATTTATAATAAGTAAAACTTGCAGCTTAATATAATAAAGAACATAGTAATCAGACATTGCTGATAATGCAATGGGCTAACTTGGGACCTAGAGAGGTTCCGTTTCTCGAAGAGACTAGAGTACAAATAGTCAGGAACACTGCAATGGGTGGGCTGCTTGCATGGGTGGTCTCCGAGGTCCCTTTTAATTGTAACATGACTATTCCAATGTATGGTCCAAAGCCAGACATTACAGCTGTTTAATTCTTCACTCAATTCTCATGTTAACCACAATGTTTCATCAGCAGCAGACTGCAGGTCTGGGCCAGTGCCCCGCAGGTGACATTCTGTGAGACTCAGGGTCTTCACAGCACAAGGCCTAAGTGTTCGGTCATGTTTCTTTCTTCTTGCAGTGTTTATTTTTTTGCGGGGTGGGGGGTCACTGGAAATTGCCAGGAGAAGAGAGAAAAATAATTGTTTCCTTCTGTATTAAACTTAGAACAACAGGGAGAAGTTTTAGAAAATAAAAAAAAGAATGACATCCCTGGAGTCAGTGACAGTTCCTGCACTAAAGTGACAAGTGGCCTGAGACCTTGTTCCATCCCCAGATTCTGCCAGGACTCCTAGAAGACAGTGTGGATGCTCAGAAAAATCTCTCAACCTTTCACGGTTCGGGAGGAAAGTCTTTCTTTTTCTGAAGGGCAAGCTTCTCCAAGTGATACATGCATTAATTCTCTGTGTCCTGGCTGGTCCATCAGAACAACCCTGGGCCTTGACCTGGGATGGGAGGGAGGGAGACAGAGGAGGTAAGAAGAGCCTGGGGACTGCCTTGGCTCATCTGCCAAGTTCATGCCGTCCTCCTGCTCACTCCCATCTCCCATAATGTCTGCTCTCCCACCACCCACATTTGTTCTCTGGGATTCACTTTGATGAAGAATCTGACTCAGTTTATGTCAAGACCTACCCATTAGTCTATAGTCAACTGATATTCTACAAACACACAGAAATTATGGAACTGAGGAACACAGTGTAACTTGTTGCTTAGTATTTCCAGCTGAACCTTTTCAAATGGCATGCGTTAAGTGGAAATATATTTAGCAATATCCTCCTAGTTCACTGTCATGAGTATCTTTTTCAATTGAGTGAAGCTCCTGAGAGATACAAAAACTTACTGGGTACACAGCAGACACAGGGATAGGAAATTGTGTTGACTGTTAGGTCTTTAGGAAAGCAGTTGCACCAAAATGGAAAGAGTTCTGGATTTGCAGCCAGAAGACCCCAGACTGGAAGGCGCAGCCCCTGGAGCTGCTACCTAGGGCGGTGCTTTCCAAATTGTCTACAGGAGGGACCAGTTCTGTTGGTGGGTTGGTTGATTTACCTATGGTAATTTTCAGTCCTTCACAAATAGATGTTTTTGTAAAACTGTAATAAATATAAAAAAATGAAATTCTTTTTATTGTAAGATTCAACAGACAAAATTAGTCTGTCAAGTTGCTATAAAAGTGTGTAAAGCCTTGTTCTCAATTTCTGTACCTGGTTGCGGATGGGTACCAAGCAGTTGGTGGCTCTCTCTCTGAGTAGCTGGCACTGCAGGACTCAGCCTTCCTCAGCTTCTGCATGTAGTCTCCCAAGGTGGGGTGAGGATTAAGATGATAACAAAGCTGTGCGATCAACTAAAAAGTGCCGTCAAAAATTTAAATTATTATTGCCCTCATTAACAACAACAGTAGTTGAAAATGATGACAAGGGGCTGAGTACATTTCTGTTTTTCTGTGAAGGTAGCTGTTAATATGGCCCAATAAAGTCAGACTTACTCTCAGCAGCCACTTCCCTCTGAGTCACGAGTTTCCCAAACACAGAATGCCCGGTGGAGCCGCAGGAAGGGAGAAAGCCACTGAGAGTTGGGAAACTGCAACAGAAAGCTCCCAACAATGTCCGCCTTTCCTCTGGGTCTCTGCTTGCAATTTCCCATCCATAGAACCCAGTCAACAGAGGTCACTAACCTGAGACCGCCACTGAAGGTCCCTTTATGCCAGATCACCACTTTTTTCTTCCCATGCCAGAGAACTAGGTCAAGGAACATGGCTTAGCATCACAGTGGGGAATTTAAGTCACCTCCTGGGCACAAGAAGGGTGGTATTTGAACACACACACACACATACACACACATGCACACATCAGAGCTATTCAGAACCAGCGTGAGTGCTCTCCCCAGTGGTGGGGAGGCAGGGTCTGTGCTGCAGGCCCACCCTCGGGGCTTTCTTGGCAGATCTCCCAGCAATGCCATTGGGAGAAGATTCTAGTGTAAGAGGAGGCTGCTCCCATTGTTAAATATTAGAGGCTCCCATGCCTCTGAGCAGACGACAGTGCTTTGCCTTGTCCATTGGCAAGAACCAGGGCACACATCTCCACCTTTCCCATCCCTCTGGATTTCCACCACTGTTCTGCCAGCTCTCATTTTTTCTGATTTTACATTCAAATGGGCATTTTCATGTCATAAAAGAAACACCCATAAAGTAAAAAAAATAAACAGTACAGAAATATAGGGGACTGTTCTGTGTGGCAGTGGGAAATGTAGACCAGCCCCCACTCAGAAAGGCCAGTGGGGAGTGAGTTCTGGCACACAGGACCATTGCCCACAGATAGGTTCTCCTGTGGGGAATCAGGCCTGCATTGTTCCTAGGCTGCTATGAGGTTTGCTTTTGCTAAAACTCCCCCACCCTGAATTGAGGCAGCAAATGCTTACTGCATATCTTTAAAGTAACTTCCTAAAATCTGAGCTAAACCTCCCAAGTATGGAGTGTAACCAGTTCAACCACTTTTCCCTTTACATTTGCAGATATCCTTCTTCTTTGATGTAATTAGCAACATCCTCTCCTTTGTTTTCTGTAAAAGGTAACCACCTAAAGTGAACCTATGCATAGTAAATGAGGACCATCCTCAATGTAATGTATCCAGAAAAACAATAAAAGCCTGTCCAGGAAGGGGTCAGGGCCCTCTCTCTCACTTAGAGAGTGGCCATGCTGTCCCTTTTCTCCACAGGATTTCTGTAGTCCATGTGAATTTGTCCGTTGCAGCCACACACACCCTGCTGGCTGGGGTCAGCATCATCTGGTGGCCAGGAACGGGGACCCAGGGCTATGAGACACAGTTGTGGACAATACACCAACTTGGTTGGAGTATGTGCATCAGCTCAGGAAAGGGCAGACAACACCGAGTGCTTTTTGGTAAGGTTGTAGGGTGTGTTGGATTTCAGAGAGAAGGGGATTTCTTCCAAGGTCGCCCTCTCTTGCGACTGCTTTACATCTGTACTCTCTTTAGTAAGCAGGAGCCTTACTCTCTCTCCCAAGCATCTGCCACAATCTCGCAGGTGTGGGTGGAGCAATTAAGAGCTACAAGGGCGCTCACCACTAGAAGACCCCTGTGAGAGGATTAGTTGGAACGTGGACCGGGTCAGAACACTAGGTTTCCCGCCAGCTGCAAGCAAAAGTCCATGCAATGAGAGGTACACTATAGAAACACTCACAAGCCCATCCCCGCGGCACAATCCCCAGCTAGGTCTAGCTTGGGAGAACGAGCAAAGACTTTCCCTTTAATCAGCTTTAAAAACAGCAACTAGTTACAGGGATATTTTAAAAGCATCTCAGCAAATTCTTTCTTTCAAGCCACCTCTTGCGGTCCTTTCGATTTTGCCTTTTCCCTCCATCTGCCTGCATAAGGAAAAGCAGATAGCAAATGAGCGTTTCTGTTTCGATCAGACTCGGAAGATCGCTTTCCAGAAGGAATTAGTGTTAGTCACAGGTTTTGTATGAGAGCGTTTGGCATTCGCCAAGCTCCGAAGACAAAAGGCACTTCCTCCCCTCAGCTGGAGAAATCGGGTGTTCCCACGTGAGTCGGAACCTTGCAAGGGTGTCTGGGATCAATTCCCAAGATGTGCAGGGGCCTTATATGGACCTCCAACACCAGTTAATCTAACTTCAGGCTCATCCTGGAAGCAGGATATAAAGGTCCGTCACCTAATGTTTCGAGCCCCGCCCTTGCAGTCCTAAATGCTTGGGGAGGATCTGAAACCCATAAGCAGGGTTAGTGTACTTGGAAAGTCCAGTACCCCTCTCCCTGATGGTCTTTCACCAGCAGCACATTCCGACCCACCACACTATATCCCCCAATAGCTAACTAATTAGGATTCAGCACAGGTGGCGGAATCTGAAGACAACAATCAAAAGTAAAAAGGAGCCTTTTAATAGCAAGAATGGGCTCTGGTTTATCTAAAGAGCAGGAAGTTTATCTGCGTGTGTTACAGCAGCTCCTCTGGGGAGCGGTATGTAAGATAAAGGAACTGGCTCTCTAAGGAATAGCAGCAATGTTTTCGGCTAATTCAGCAGCTTTTTAAGGATGCTGGATGTCTCCCAGATAGGGATCTTTAGATTTGGAAATATGGGAAAAAGCAGGGAGAGAAGCCCTCATAGTCAGGAAAGCTTAGACAAAAAGAGAAGGGACCGATGAGTGGTGAGTGCCAGGTAGGCCCTTCCTGCAGTTCGCCCCAGCTGCAGTTCGCATCACAGGCCCCCCCGATTAGCTCAGCCAGGGCAAGGGTGTGAGCGCACTCGCAGCTTTGGCACTGGCGCATGCATGCTCGAAGCACATGGGAGGAGGCATTGGTCCCCCTCACCTCCCCTCCCCCCCCTGCACGCAGGAGCAGCCTTTCCCCTCCCAGCTCCTGGTGCAGTCACAACAGCCAGGGTCCACCCTGGGACCACGGTTCTGCACAGCGCCTAGCCTCGGTGGGCGCTTAGCAGCAGACTTAGAACTGGCCCAGAACTGGCACAGACAGCGCGTCTTGAAGTGGAGTTACAGCCACGTCATCCCGGAGGTAAGGGACACAGCCCCCTCGCTTTGGGAGGCCCCAGCGTGCTTAATTTTGAAAAAGGAATTTCTATTTTGTTTGCATTTCTATAACTGGAATAGGGGGCATTTCTCAACCCCGAAAAGGTGTGTAGTCTCTTAAATGTTTTGGTCCAAATGGGCAAGTTGGATGAATTCAGCCTTCCTCCCTGTCCCACTTAATATCTGGGGCGGAATTAAGATGGGGAATTACACTCAATGGGGAATGTACATCACCCTGCTCTGCATTAATCCCAGAGGGCTGCAACCTCAAATAATTTAGCAAACAGATGTTCCTCACTATCCCCCTATTCATTTCATAATATACTCCTTAAGTCAAACGTTTGGCAATCTAATCAGGCTTAAATTTTAAAGGACTCATTATGCTTATTTTGGAAGGTTGTGTGGATTATGTATGTTGTAGAAAGTTGAAGTAAGTCGTAGATGGTCTGTAAGGAAGGAATTAAGAAAGTGAAGGAAAGGAAAGTATAGGATTGTGAAGGAGGAGGGTAAGAAGGAATAAAGGAAAAAGATACCACATTCATGTGTGGCATGGGAAGTGGAAAGGAAATAAGAAGAATAGTAAGCATCTCAGTCTTTGAAACACTGCAAATTCTAGACCTAGGAACTACAAGGTCCTGAGGACAATTAACTCACTGCTCAAACTCATTGCAGCTTGCAGAACAGCAGAGGGCCTGTCTTTCCAAGCAGACACTCAGGTGCTCTATAGGCCCCTCCCCTCACTGGGGAGTCAGCAAAGAATGTTAGAGCTGGCGGCCTTCAGCCACTTAGGCCATTCACAAGAAATCAAGACTAATAATGGCCTGGGATATATTGTACAAACCACTCAGGCTTTCTTAGAAAAATGGGGAATTTGGCATAAAACAGGTATCCCCTATAATCCTACAGTTCAAGCAACTGTTGAAAGAGCTCACCAGACTTTTAAAACATTATTAAATAAACAAAAAAGGGGGAGTCAGGAAACATCCCCCAGGAATTTAACCATGCTAGCAATATATACCTACAATTTTTTGAATTGTGATGATAATTTAAAGTCACCCATAGACAAACACCTTGTGCAAAACAGGCCTGCAGGTCTTATACAAAGATCTGTTAGGGGAAGGCAGATAAGAAGGCCCAGTTGCACTATCAACTTGGGGAGGAGGGTATGCTTGTGTTTTCTCTCCAGAAGGACCTTTAGACCCATTGACGAAGAGGGTGAAGCCATATCATAGAAAAGGCTTCCCTGGCCGTGACCCACCTTCCCCCCTTTGGACTCTTCCAACTCAGGATTCTCCAAGCTGTGCATCACCCACCCTGAAGTGCAATTCCATCCAGTACTCCTGGAGCGATATTCACCATCACCTAAGAGGGGCTTTTTCTACCAATTTAAAAGGACAAATTGATAAATTGCAGCTAGAATTACGTCAGCAGCTGCAGGACATTCAATGCCTGACTAAGCAAGAGGTTTTCCAAACCCTCCGTGACAATCTCAACTGGCTAAACCCTCAAAAATGGTTTGATGGACTTAATCTGAGAATGTGGGTCTTTGGAGCTGCTGGTTGCTTACTGATTATAATAATGTTCTGTGTATTCCACTGCATTTGCAAATTATTTTCCCAGGGTCATGTGAGAGACCAGCAAGTAGCAAGTTTTGTGGGATCTATAGCAGTCCTAACTAAAAACAAGGGGGGAAATATAGGGGACCATTCTGTGTGGCAGTGGGGAATGTAGACCAGCCCCCACTCAGAAAGGCCAGCGGGGAGCGAGGTCCAGCACACAGGACCCATGCCCACAGATAGGTTCTCCCGTGGGGAATCAGGCCTGCATTGTATCTAGGCTGCTATGAGGCTTGCTTTTGCTAAAACTCCCACACCCTGAATTGAGGCAGCAAATGCTTACTGCATATCATTAAAGTAACTTCCTAAAATCTGAGCTAAACCTCCCAAGTATGGAGTGTAACCAGTTCAACCACTTTTCCCTTTACATTTTCAAATATTCTTCTTTGATGTAATTAGCAACACCCTCTCCTTTGTTTTCTGTAAAAGGTAACCACCTAAAGTGAACCTGTGCATAGTAAATGAGGACCATCCTCAATGTAATGTACCCAGAAAAGCAGTAAAAGCCTGTCCAGGCAGGGATCGGGGACCTCTCTCTCACTTAGAGAGTGGCCATGCTGTCCCTTTTTCTCCACAGGATTTCTGTAGTCTGTGTGAACTTGTCCATAGCAGCCACAACACATGGACCCAGCTGGCTGGGGTCCGCATCACAGAAAGACACGAAATAGAAAATCAAAAGATTTTTTTCCCCATTTCCCCACTGGTCATGATTATGTGTGTCTGCTTTCAAAAAAGGTTAAGGCTTACAGAAATACAGTACGTGCTAACATATGTTACTTTTCCCTTTTGATAAATGTGATTGTTCTCTAGGTGGGCGATCGGCCACATTATTTTTTCTTCCACATTTTCCTTGACATTTGGATTTTGGTCTACCCCCCCACCCCGGCCCCGACCCAGGGACATAAGCCCTGCCCTGGTCTTCACATCCCTCTGTCCTGATCAAGCCCCCAGCCCTTCTTCCCCCTCCCCAGCCAGGTCCTCCCCTCCAGCCCTTACCCCGCCCCCCCAATTACCTTTCCAGCCTCTGCATGGTCATGGCCAGTGTTTTGTTCAGCTCGTCTATCATCCTGCAGCCCGAGGGGTGCATGGGGAGGGAGCCGGTGGCGGAGGGGAGATGCTGGCCGAGGCTGCCATACTGCAGCTGGTGCTGGATCTGGGACGGCAGGACCGTGTGGTGGTGCTGGGCCCCACCCTGCTGGCCACTCTTCTGGGCTGCGTAGGATGCCAGGGAGAGGTCTGGCCCCCCTACAGGCATACAGATCATGACTTTCTTTGGAGGTAGCGGAGGCGACAGTTTCACTGGCAGACAAGGCAATTTCACAGGGGCACCAGGATCTGCAGCAGAAGGAGGGGAGAGGCAGATGTGAGTCTGGGGCACTGGGAGAACCCCAGGACACAGCACATACCCACCGTGGGGCTGTGGCCTTTGAGGGGCCCTGAGATAAAATGCACCCAGTGAAGACACCAGCAGGGTGAGTGCTACTCAGCAAGCACCCACCACCTCTCATTTCCTGCCTAAAGTATGCTGGCCCACGGCCCTCGGGGATTCAGGCATTGGTGCTGTCTGCCACACAGGTCAGGCTGAGGCTCACAGCAGCAGGAGACGGTGAACAAGTGCAATGCACTCTTTTGCTCAGGGAAACCCACGAACCTTCAAAGAGACCTTTGCTATGATGTGCCATGATGCCTACAACTTGGCCATCACAGTGTGAACTTATCCTTTCAAACAGGCAAGAGATTAGAAGTCAGCCTAGGTTCAAGTCCACTAACTGCATATCCTTCCACAAGTGACTTTAACATTGCCGACCTCCATTCCCTCATCTGTAACCCAGAGACGGTCTCCACATCTGGTGGTTGTTCTGTGAGGATCTGTTGCCACATGGAGGGCTCGGGTGCCCCATGTGGTGCTGAGCTGTGGGCATGCTGGTTGCACTGGCCCACCCATTCACACGGCATCCATGGTGGGCTGTTCCAACTGTGGCAAGGCTCCACCAGGCACTCGGGGGGCCTGGTGGAACTGGCCCACACCGACCCACTGGTTCATGACAGCTGTGCTGAAGCTTCCCAGAGATGCTCCAAATTAAGGAAAGTTAGGGTTAGACCAGCCAGTACTCCTGGACAAACAGCCACGTGTCCACTAGGAATTCTATCAAAACTGGCAAGGAGGAAATGACAAGCGGGACCACCTTAGTGGAGATGGCTACTCTTATTGTCCCAGGAAAGACGGGCTACATAGAGAACCTGTTCTCCCTCTCATCTGCCTGCATCTTCCTTCTGGGTGTTTCATTACACATGAGCATAAATTAAATAGGGATAGACAATGTAAGTGAATCATTTAAAATAATGTTTGGCTCAGTGGGTTTGGTGAAAAGGGAGGAAATTAAGAAAAAGGTTAAAACTAGGTGGCATCGTTGCCTCTCAGTCCCCATCTTTCTCCAGCACTGTGGATGACCTGGGTGCACCTGGGCAGCTCCGATCTTCAGAAACTTGGCAGTGCCTATTTTTTATATCTTTATGACATCTTAATACCTAGTTCTTGCTTACAACAGGTCTGGAGGCAGGATTTGAAGCCAGCTGTACAAGATCAGTCATTCTGAATTTCTGTCTATCTCTTTATCTTTTTGTCCCTTGTAAACTTCTGTGTTCTCTGTCCCCCTGACCGTGACACTAGCCTGGGACCTCACCTATTTTATGTGGATAAAAGGGTCCCAGCCCTCTCATCCATTCCCACCTGGCACCAGTCATCTCTGTGAAGCTCAGGTCATGCTCGAGGTCCCACAATGGCTCCTTGCTCCAGTCAATGCTGTAAGTCCCAGTGTAACTCTCGGCCACTCCTGTCCAGCTCCCACGTCTCCTTGGCCTCTCTGGTCAGGCTAGCTTTCACACTGGGTTTCCCAATAACCATGCTCATCCCCTCAGGGGCTGGGGTCCTCATGTTCTGAAATGCTGTCCCTGCTCCTGCCTGATGATCAAAATTGCATTCACCCTCCAAAGCACAACAGAAGACCCAACTTTCCCCTTGCAACCTTCCCTCCCCCGAACCTCTGTGACTCTGATGGTCAGCACCCCCACTTAATTTTGCTTGATTTTGTGCTGGTTCCCACCAGTTCCTTGTCCTCTCTGCTGGCTCGTGGATGGTTCCGCCCACATGCATGTCAGCATTCCCCACAGGGTGCCTGGTCAGAGCAATGGTGAGGTGCTGGACTCTATGACCCAGAGTTCTGGCAGCCCTGTGATTCTCAGTCACAGGGGCACACTAGGATCATTCTGATGCAGACCACCCACAAACCCACTCAGGGATCCTACCTGGGATGGGGTGGGGGGGTCAGCTTTGTATGTTTAACAAATTACGTTTGAAAACTACTCTTAGACTCTTACTCATGTCCTTTTCTCTGGAAACAAACAAAAATGGCACCAATGCTTAGATCAGAGTTCTAGGACCACTTGCAACCATTCCCTGGCGTTTGCTAGGAGTTTCTGTTCCTCGGCTTCATCTGACCCACTGAGTCAGAACCTCTGGGCCAGGTATTCAAATTTTAAACACGTGGGCCAGGATTTTAAAGGCTTCCCAGGTGCTTGCCATACATGGGGAGTTGCGAATCACTGATTCTGGGTGCTATATTGCATGGAGTATGATGCTACCCAAGTCTGGGGTATTCCAGAGCTCAAAGACCAGGATGCATCTCTTCCATCCAGCCCCCATGCAAATGTCCATCCCGAAGTCATCCATCATCAAGGTCTCCAGTGTCCATTTCTATGCCCTCAACATGTAAAAAATGAAAGACCAATATGCAAGAAACCAAGTTACTGCAAGGCAATTAGCCTAACATCTAGTCACCTAGGGACCAGCTTGCCTAAATCTAAACTTTGCAATAAACCAATTTGTCCAGTGGCACTTTCAATTTAACTTTATATTTATAAAAATCATTTATCATTCAACATTTTGTGAATGATAAGACTTCTTAACTCCTGGTGAGTGGATTTTTCTATTTTATTTGCTTTAGAATACTTTAAGGACATTTTAGACAGGTTTGCCTAAAAAGCCTTTCTTCAAAATTTTGTCTCAAGCAAGAAGTAATTAATCAAAAGCTTAGCTTTTCTGACAGTGTTAATTCAATGTATCAGACTCCTCTTGCCTCCTCCTCCCAGGTTCTGAATTTCCCTGTGTGTTTTGCAGCATTTGTTAGAGGAATAAAGGGATGTGTCCCAGTGCTCGTTTCTGTTCAGCGAGGCACTGGCACTTCTGTGGTGAGAATGATGGAGTGAGGTGAATGGGTTGGTACTGAACTGCATACCGCCCACTTTTTCTTTCCCAGATACCAGATTCTTGGGGGTAGTGACTTCATCAACCTCCGCAGGGGGATTGGAGGGAGGCAAAACCCCGGGCCTCCCTTCCAGACATTAGGACTCAGTAGGTCTACACTGGGGCTCGGGGGTCTTTTTGGTAAATAAGCCCCCAGATCCTTCTGACCCCGGTGGAGACCACACTTGGAGAACATGCTGTTAAGTTTTTACTGGACTAAGAAGCACAAAATCATCACCGAAATTTGTCTTGCTGAAAAATAGAAGATAAACTGTAAAAACCACACATTCATTTAGCTCTGTTAACATCAGCAAATTGCTTAAACTCTTTGCTGTTCAGCTTTCCAGTCTGTGAAATGGGGATGAATAGATATCTCAGAGGACTGTTGTGAAAATTAAGATGAAATATGTAAACTGTGTAGCCTATGCAACCTGGTAAATAAATGGTAACTGCAATTCTTGTTGCTCCCATTATCATCACTATTGAAGTGCTTCCTCAGAAAGCCGGCCTGTCCTCTGCTAGACTGGTTTAGGTGCCCACCACTGGGTTCTCGCAGGCCTCGCGCTTCCTTTTGTCATAGCATTTCACGTAGAGCCCGTTTAATCCACTTCTCTTCTCTCAACTTGTTGCTGCTCTTTCTCTCTTTCCCTCCCTCCCTCCCTTCCTTTCCTTCCCTTCCTTCCTTCCTTCCTTCCTTCCTTCCTTCCTTCCTTCCTTCCTTCCTTCCTTCCTTCCTTCCTTCCTCCCTCCCTCCCTTTTTTGCAGTAGGTGGATGTAATGCATTAATTAAATCACACTGGGTTTGGCTGTTTCCTCACCTGTTCACTAGCGCAGTCTGGGCCTAGTGCATAGCAGGTACTCAGTAAACATTTGTTGGTTTTCCTTCTTACCAATCTTTAGAGCAGTGTGAAAAGGTAGAAGTTAGTGATCTGTTTCTCTTAAACTAAGGCTCAGCTGATCAAAGTACGGTCTGAGGACTGGAAGCAGCAGAGTGTGACAGGCACGCAGATTCTCAGGGCACGGCCCAGACCTCCTGAATCAGAATCCGCGTTGTTACGAGGCCCCACTGAACTCTGAGAAAGCAAACCTTTAAGAGCCATTCGTTGGTGAAGAGGCTGCTTCCTCCACAGACAAAATGATGAGAACCCTGAAACTTCCGGGGGAGGGAGGTCTTGCTCTCTGAGGACTGGGCATGGGCTTCAGGAAGTTTCTGCTGCAGGACTGGTGAAAACACCACTAGCTTAGAACTCAGTAGAGTTGGGGCTGAATCCCAGATCCAAAATCAAGAAGCTCCATTCCTTTGCCTAAGACATTTGGCCTTCGGGAGCCTCGGTTTTCTCATCTACAGAAAGGGCATATTATCCGCCTCATGGGTTTGCTGTGAGAAGGAAACGGATGAATGTTTGCACAGCCTCCATGTAGGTGCTGAGGGGACATGTGCACTGAAATCCAGCCTGCGCCACCCCAGAGGAAGGGGCAGCTTTATTTAATTCATTCCTCCAGAGGGCACGTTTTTATAATTTTACAAAATCTCCAAATAGATTAGCAGAGGACCTGAGTATAAAATAACCCCAGTACAATCCTTAATATGTAACAGGAGTTCAACAGATAAGGTCTTCATGGATTCTGAAAAAATAGTATGTTCTCCACCTCCCCCACTGGTGTTGTGAAGGTCAGACAAGGTTATGGGGACATGCTTTGCGAATTACAAACACTATAGACATTTGCAGTGTTACTAACGGTGCTCTTGCCACACCTGTGAGAGTTCACCTGGTCTCATGCTTTTCCATTTGCGGTGGGAAGATGGAAACCAAGAAAGCAATGGAGAGTATGGTGGTTCTATTGTAAGTAGGAGGAAAAACCAGGTGAAAGTGAATCAAGCAGTGGAGCAAGGAGGCTTCCAAAGGACCATCTTTGCGGTTTGCTGTGTTGGACAAAGAGCTGCAGGGAGAGAAAAGGGGGGGCTGTCCAGGTTGTTTCCCTGCACACAGCCCCGCACCAGTGCTGAGAAGAATGCAGCCTGGTGGTGAGAAAACCTGGGAAAGATATCTAACCTTTTTCGGGACTTTGGCTATTTTCCTCTAAAAATCCAGGGGTAAAAATGCCTCGTTTACCTTGATAGTCCCTCACTGAGTAACACTTTGCATGTCTCTGCTACATGACTTTTAAGGGCTGTTGGGGGACCCACTCGACCTCCTGCATTTCTAATGGTGGCGGTGGCTGGTCCCTCTGGGCACACATGTGCTGACCTAGAAATGGAGGAGTCCTCTGCAGCCAGACTGATCGAGGTGCAGTGTATTCATAAAACTGCCAGTCTCTGGAGTGGAAAAAGCAAAAACGACCAGTTCCAGAGAACAAGGAACATAAACCCAAACTGTGAGTGTCAGAGAGCCATAAAACCCAAGAAGGCTATATTTTCAAACATGACACAGCTCTGGACAAGGAGAATGAAACCCTCAGATTACTTCGGTAGCTGGCTCTCTTGCCATAGGACAGTAGAATGAGTCTGGGTGAAATGACTACACTCCTAGCCTCTCTTCTCACTTTATTAACACCTATTGCAAAAGCCATTTGTAACTGTTGCTGTATCAGAAGTACCTGTTAATGATAGTAGCACTTAGTGTCTTAATGAACAAAGATGTTAAGAATTTCTCAGCCATTGCTGGTTCTGTGAGCAGAGGTAGCTAGATATTAATAAAAAAAGGGAGAAAAGGAAATCAGACATTATTAAGGATAATCAACTAGGGAGCATAGGCTTGCTCCCCTAGGAAGTTAGTTTCACACACTCTCCAGGGAACCACTGGTCCTTCCCGGCAGATCCTGGGGGGGAAGGGCTAGGACATAAAGGGGAAGGTAAGCACATGTGCAGTGGGAGCCAAGATGGTGACCACAGCGACCTGTCCATCTAGCCTGGAAAAAGGACAGGACTGGATAAGAGACACAACCCTGGAAGATCTAAGGAATGGATTGGTTAGGAGGTGGACCCATCAGAAGCCCATGAAAGCTTGGGAAATTGATTGGTTATTTGAAAAAGTGACTGGTCCTTCCCAAGCCAGAGATAATATACTCCCAGCGAACAAAGGGCTCTCACTCTCTCTCTCCCCTTCTAACATGCAGTCGTCCATTTGTTTGTGCATTTTCTCCCCTTAGCAACCATGAGGCCTTAGCTGCTGCACGGCCAGCGGCTGCATGGATCACAAACACAGGCTCCAAGTGGGAGCCTGGGTACAGCAGCACAGCAAGAGATCACAGCTGGGAAAAGGCTAAGAAACCTGGACAGGGCCTGAGACTGCTGATGCTGAACCAGTGGCAGAGAATCTGTAGACGCTGGTCTTTGTTTTTCGTTCTTGATGAAGACAAGGCTGGACTTCTTCCGTGGCAGGATGGATAGAGAAGAGGCGTTGGGCCCTCAGGGGCAGCCCTCTAATCTTACCATGCCACGAACCCCCACCCATGGGTCTCTCGAAATGCTTCTTTTGAGATCCTGTGAAAGAACACCATTCCCATGGGCAGCAGTTCTAGTAGGTCAGGAATTTTGGTCTCCTTTCATAGGTACAGACATTCCACCCAAAGACATACAGGCCTATAAGAAGTGTACTAAGAACTTAAATAAGGGTCCAGTGTCACTGAACTACTAAGTCAACTCCCAGCTGCAAGAACGACGCTCAGAGGGGCTCATCAATTCCTTCAGGCCATCCTAGCGATTCTGTGGCAGTGTGGTGTTTATTCCTTGGTAAGATGCCTGTGAAGGTAACCTATGCTGATTGGCCCCTTGTGGTGAGAGGGATGGTGTAGAGGGAAACCAGAGTAACGAAGAAGTTGTGTTAAATGTCTGCCCGCCTGGCTTGCTCTCCCAAGGCTGATCAGTACCTGGAGGTTACAGCAAATGTCTGACATTGGTGAGGAATATGTCCTAAGACCTTCCAGAGACCTAAAAGTGAGGGCTCTTACAGCATACAGCACCAGCAAGTGACTTTGCTTCAGAGCCACTTTCCACAGAGAAGCATTTTTGTTTTTAAACTGGCTCCACCTAAGGCCATCTGGGAGGATGACAGGTGGAAAGGCACATGCCTCACTGAGACGGAGAGGCTGGGCTGTGGAGGGGTCACTCGCCAGCTGAGTCACTGGGCATGTTACCTTTGCAGAGCAAGTAACTGAGTTAGATTTTTTACCAAGTAAAATTACACATCGTCAGGAAACTCTTCTCAAAGTGTCAAAACTGTAGATGTCCCTATAATCATAAGAACAAACACCTGTTGAAAGATGAGTATTTTGTTAAAATTCATAAATCACCTATATAAAAACACATCATACTGTTTATTTTTGCAGTAATGATGAGTACTGTTGCCTCCCTGGGAGACTGAGTGAGAAGAGTGCCTTTCAGCTGATAACTGAGCTGTTGAGCCTGAGCCCCCTGAGGCTGGCATATGGGGGGTGGTGAGATGGTCCAGAGATGGACAAATGAAAGGAGCACGATCTGCCTGTGCCTCCTGGGGAGGACTGCAGCTTGTGAAAATCCAGGCAAAAATGAGAAGAAATAGAATCAAGACCACAAGTCATGAAGGTAAGCATAAGTGTGTTCATCTGATCTCAAGACACCAGAACCCGAGGAATATATCTATGGAGTTTAAAAGGAGTAAATTTAGATCATATAAAATAAAATACTACACAGAACTGTTAAGAGGTGGCACAGTCATGGTGAAGATACCGAGAAGTTCAAGTTAGATCCATAAATGTGATGAAGAAAGAACAAGGATGGCCGCAGTTCGTCTCTAAACTTGCATCTTCCTGGTACACAACATTCATTCACTGTTGGAGGACACACTCAGATTTCTTGCATTTATACTGATGGAGATGGCTGGTCTAACCATCTGCTGTTGGGGTGTACGAGGTCATCCCATTTCCCCCTGAAATTCCCAGTGTGTTCCCTGATGCCTAAGGCTGCACCACAAGTTTGACCAATGGATGGCTGTCATGTTCTACCTGCTAGCTACTTGTACACGGGTTGCTTTTCCATCAAGGTTATCATGGTTCCTTCCAGCATTATACAAAGCAAGAGAATCAGATTTTATTTATGGCAGAAGTCAGAGCTGGAGAAGAAGTATCCAGCTATGAGCTTGAGGGCAAATGATCACCCACTTCCTCCTTAGAAGTTGTCTCAGAGACAGAGGCTTCTCTTGCTCACAAGACCCCCTGTTCTGCTGCTGTATGATGCTGGTCAAGGACACAGTAGGGAACAAGGCAGACCACATCCCTGCCCTCAGGAAACTTACTCCTGGGATTTTAAACAATGTCCAAGAAGAAGAACTAAGGGCAGCAGTTTGGTGCCCTTTGCAATTTCAAGTTGATGCTGGACAACCCCCAGTTCCATTCATTCACCCAGCATTGTTACCCTCCTTATCCACGGTACCATCGAGAAGAAAAGCTTGTGTGAAATCAAGTAATCATTGCTAAAAGTCTGCAAAAGATGCCCACTTCCTCCTCCAGAGTTAAATCCCTCATCATGGCATTCAAAGCTCTCCACAGTTTTGCTTCAGCCCAATTCCGACTGATCTTTCATTACTTTCCTACAAGGATCCCATGTCCCTGCCACGCCGGGCTATTTGCTATTTCTTAAACACACTATGCCTCATACTCATGTCCCTCTGTGTACCCTGCTTCTCATAGTACAGCAGCTTCCTCTCATCCCTACGCATCAAACTTTTATTCATCTTTAAGGCCTGTCCCAAATACATCCTCCTTTATGACACTTTTTCTGATTCTTCCAAAAGGATTTGATCTCTTACCACTTGAATTTCTTTAGAGCCATGTTTATATATCTTCATATTAATAGTTTTCTGCAGTTTACAATTGCCTACAACCCCTATAGCAAATGAAAGAATACTTTTGTAAATTATGTGAGGGCTGGCAGAGTGCCTTGCACATAGTAGGCCCTCAATATATAACTTCCATTCAGCTTTACCAGGGAAGGAAATCCTGTCATGTGCTACAGCATGGATAAGTCTCGAGGACATTATTCTACGTGAAATAAGCCAGCCTCCCCCCGCCAAGAAAACCAAATACTGTATATTCCACTTATATGTGGTACCTAGAGTATTCAAATTCATACAAACAAGAACTAAAATGGTAGTTACTGCCATGACTGATGGGGCTCAGTGTGTTGGGCATCGGTTTGTAAACCAAAGGCTTGCTGGTTTGACTCCCAGTCAGGGCACATGCCTGGGTTGCAGGCTGGGTCCCGGGTTGGGGACGTGCTAGAGGCAACTGATCAATGTTTCTCTCACACATTGAGGTTCCTCTTCCTCCCTCCCTTCCTTTCTCTCTAAAAATATATAAAATCTTTAAAAAAATTGTGGTTACCAGGAATTAAAGAGAGAAGAAAGAAAAAGAGGAGTGTTTAATAGGTACAGAATTTTAATTTTGCATGATGGAAAACATTTTGGAAATCTTCTGTACAACAATGTGAATATCCTTAACATTATTGAACTGTACTTAAAGTGGTTAGAATGGTAAATTTTATATTATGTGTCTTCACCACAATAAAAAAAAAGTGCCAAGTAAATTAGAGCTCCAATCTAACATGCTACAAAAAAAAAAAGAAAGGTATTTTGCTGCAATCTTCACCCTCATCATAGAGGTAAGAGCTGAAAGCACCCTTTAAAAAATGTTTTAGTCAGTAGTCTGTACATGCACTAAAAAATATTTCTGCATTTTGAAAAGAAAAAATCAAGACTGGAAAAGTATGGAGAGATGGATACAAAGGGTAAATTTAGGTAAGTTTCCCATTCATTCAAGGTATCAGTTATCAAGAGAGTATAACTCCTCATGAGGATGCTGGGTTACAGTTCATGAACATTTAAAGGCAGGGATGACATCTAAGGTCACAGTGGTCTAACCATCAGTTATCTTGCACTCTCACAGCAGAATTCTGGTAGGAAAGGCAAGGACTGAGCCAGAGGAGTTAGATGAATTTGTAGGGTTGGGGAGAGAGGAGGCCGAAAGAGGAGAACAAGGATGGTGGGTGGGAGATCAGGAAGCAGTGGGGACAGACAGGATCAGAGAGAAACAGAAAACAAAAGTGAAATTACATATTGGGACGTAACTGTAGGACAGTCCATTTAGACAGTGTCCACAAAACTACAGAGGCAGCTGTAAATAGGAATATCGGTTTTGGCTTGACAAGCACTGGATAGAGGATTCTCATTAGACACGTGTTGAGGTTCAAAAATACCACGTGGCATGGATGCCATTTGTCAGGTAAATGTGCAGTTTTAAGTAGTTTGTAACGTTGAAACTAGCAATCAACCGAGTTCTGATAATACAGTAAGTTTCCTTTTATTTCAGGTTCTAAAGATAGTGCAAATAAGCCCTGGGCATGTTTACATTAACTGAAGGACTTGCTTTTAAGGAACATTAACAGTTTCCTTTTTTTTTGTTGAATTGTAGCCAAATGCAAGCCAATCCCTCCCTCCCTTCCTTCCTTTCATCTATCTATCTATGATTTTAGAGAGAGGGGGAGGGAGAGAGAAGGAGAGGGAAAGAAACATCAACGTGAGAGAGAAACATCGATCGACCGCCTTCCGCACCCGTTGTGACCAAGGACTGAACCTGCACCCCAGGCATGTGCCCTGGCTGGGAATGAAACCTACAAACTTTCCGTTTGCAGGACGATGCTCCAACCAACTGAACCACACTGAGCAGGGCTATTTGCCCATTTATTGATTCTCATAGACTGTCTCCTGCAACGTTCTTTGAAACCCAACCCAACTGTGCTCAGGTCCCCCTCTTTATAATCAAGTGCCTTCAGAACATATCTTTATTTTTGAAAGACTAGATAATTTTTTTGTCTTAAATAGATTAAAACACAAAGCAAAAAAAAAAGCTAATGATTTTTTTTAATTTTAAGGATAGGTATTTTGGTGGGCATAGTATAAACGAATGGTTATAGGGAGGGCTCTGGAGTCCCGTGAAATGGGTCTAGCCCACCTCTGCCACTCGTGGCTGTGTAACCATGATCACGTCACTTAACTTCCCTAAGTTTCATTTCTCTCCACCGGGAAAGGACAGAATAATGATAATAGTATCTACCTCACAGAACGAAATGGTATGCTGTATACTTCTCAAAATCTGGCAGCTTCCATTATTACTATCCAAGTGTGAATGTCAGACTGTGAAGCCCATCTGTCACATAGGTTGATTATCCTTTATTCAAACGGCACTCGTGGGGCACCTAACCATAGGTGTTAGGTTGGCCAAACAGTTCATTTACTTTTTTCTATATGATGCCTCTAGTGGCATTTAGTTGTATGTAACTTCATTCAAAACAATTTTGTTACTTTGTACTGTGACAGCTGTCGCAGCACCACGCTTTAAAAAAAAAATCAAAATTGGTGAATTTTTATGCAGCCATTTTAATATTGAAGATGGAAGAAGATACACAACATTTTTGGCATATTATGCTTTATTATTTCAAGAAAGGTAAAAATGCAGCTGAAACACAAAAAAAGATTTGTGTGTTGTGTGGAGAAGGTGCTGTGACTGATCAAATGTGTCAAACGTGGTTTGTGAAGTTTCTTGGTGCTATTGACATTTTGCCCAAATAATTCTTTGCTGTGAGGCTGTCTTATGCATTGGAAAATGTTGAACAGCACCCCTGGCCTCTGCCCACTAGAAGCCAATAGTGGGAGATAGCTGACATACTCAAAATACCCAAAATCAAGGAAGTTATTGGTAATGGAGACAACTGTACTTTAACAACAATAAAAAAATTCAAAAAAAGACAGAAAGTTATTGGTGAAAATGAAAAATGTGTCCTTTATTTTATGGAAAAGACTACATGGACTTCTTGGCCAACCCAGTAACTTATGCAGAAGGCATGCATTACTCATATAACGTCTAACACTCGACTTCTGGAGACAGGGTAGCAGGTGAGGTGATTGGTAAAGACTTAGTAAGAAAGAAGACAGTGGATTTTTGTCTTTTTGCCTCCATCACCCTGTTCCTCTAGGGTCTGCCATTATTCCCAAAGCAAGCACTTTGAGAATCATTCATCTCAGACCACGTTCATTAAGCGACCAGTTCTGCTGGGCACCGCACTTCCAGAATGGGAGGGAATCTAATGCCCAACAACTCCTGAGCTTTATTATGGGTTACTGTGCAGGCTGGTGTTGGACACGATGAGATGGACGAGGATGAGAGTGTGAGAAAAAAGAAATAGTTTGGGAGAGGAGGGCTTCTCACTACCTGGCTCAAGGACAGAGAAAATTTATAAGATGAAGAGCCTCCAAGTTAATTAAGGTTTTCCTGATAAAAGTGGAGGCAAATACCAAAACAGTGATATTTCTGCATCTTTTCCCCTGATCGTGTACCTGGAAGTAGCCCAAGTTCAGGCTCATGCTTCCTCCAGCGTTCTACCAGACCACCAACCATGGTCACTCTCTGTTAGTCATGCTTGGTGTCTTTCAAACTGTCCAGTGTTTCCTTTCAAAAATGCCCACAAAACAATGTACAATGAGAACGTGCTCAAACTCCTGAATCTCAGTCTAGAGTTCTAGAATTCGTAGCTTATTAACTTCTTCTGACATGGCCCAGATGTCTCTAGAGCAATTAGCAAGAGAACAGGGTTAATACAGCTGCCTCACGGTGATGCAGATTCACTATGACTGATTGCTCGCTTACAAAATTTCAGCAAGTCCAGGTTTACACCTAAAAGGGTGGCGCCAGAATCACAGCCCACAGGCTTCTGCACCTGTCTTGTCTTCATCATATTCACCAGCTACCAGGTACAATATGGTAAGGCTTTCATGTATTTTTATCCACTTGATATAAAGGTGAGGTTTACAGATAATAGATAAAGTCCACTCTTCTTGGGAAAGGATGAGGGGAGCCAGAGAGATTGGGCTAAGTTACGTATCTTCAGTCCCTCAAATAACAAGAGTTCTAAGGCTACCAACCTACTCAAGTTCAGGGCTCAGAGCTGAAGCTATGAATGAATGGAGTATGCCTTCATTAATTAGACAAATAGCTAAATTAAAGGCTGTTGTTGTCTAAGAAATTTTGTCAATTCTTCTTTTAAAGTGTCTCATCTTGTGTTCTGTTCTCTCCCTACTGCCATCAGCCCGATGCTTGTTAGCTCATATTCCAACAACTGGAGCAGCCTCTTACACGGGCTCAAACTGTTCAACTTCATTCAATGAGTGATTTGGGAGAACGAGGCATAGGTCTGGCCTCAGTGGCTTCTTTGTTAGGCCTTCAACCTTCTTTTCTTTCTGTTCAGTCTCTATACAGTAACCCAGAAAAAAATTTAAAGGCTAGTTTTTATCATATCACTCTCCTGCTCAAAAACCTCTGGCTTTCCACTGCTATGGGAACACAATCTAAATCCTCTACACCTTACATCCCAAGACGGGCCTCTCCAGGCTCAGCCACCTCGTCACCGACCCAAACGTGGCACCCTCTGAGTCTTCATCCAGGGCCTTTGTTCCCGGAATGCTCTTCCTTCACTCTCTATAGATGCCCTTCATGCTTTAAGGGTCAGCTCAAGCTCAGCCTTCTCCAGAAATCTTTTATCAGACTGCATGGACTGAACTCGAAGTATCACTCTTGACAGTAGTCATATTGCCAGTCGATTTTTATATATGCCTTTGACCCTTGAACAACATAGGTTTGAATGCATGAGTCCACTTATACACAGATCTTTTCAATAAATAACTGTACTGTTTTTGATTCACGGTGACTGCTGGGAATCTGCAGATGTGGAGGGCTGATTGTATGCATTGTTCTATGTCATTTCATATAGGGGACTTGAGCATCCGCAGATTTTGGTGTCCTCAGGGGTCCTCGAACCAATCCCCTGCAGATTCTGAGGGACAACTTAAGTTTTCAGGGAATCAACAGTTAAATGTGGGTTTTCAACTGCATGGGGAGTTGGCACTGTATATATAAATAATCTATTCTAATTCTGGAAGCAAATTAGGGAAGACTCAAAGATGCTTTCAAAGGAAAAACAATGCTGTTGAGGATATTTGCTGCTGTGTTTTCACAACAGAGAAGATGGAGAGCCCCAAGAGGTCAGTCAAGTAAATCCTGATCTACACCAAGCAGGTAAAAGAATCACGTGCAGTATTCACTGACCGTCCCTGCGTGCACAGAGCAGATGATAAAGACCCTGTACAGCAGCACTTGGTTCTTGTTAGACAGATAAGACAGGCAGATGAACACCGGTGTTCTCTCAGAGGGAGGCCTAGGAGCGCACTTTCTCCTTTGTGGTTTTCCATGCATTTAAATTTTGGAGCACTGAACTGAACAGTGTTTAAATGTGTTGAATGGTTCCTTTAGGTGCAAATTTGCTCTTTTAAACCATAAGCCTCTGACTTGGGTGGAGGTGTACATGGACTAAGGAGTTTGACACGACCCCACGTTTCACTTGGACTCTAACCGAACTCACACCGCGTGACAGACACCCCAGTATTCTGGAACAACACTCACTGAACTTGGAGTTGGGAAACACAGAGCCTAACTGTGGCTCTACAGTAGGATTCCTGCCTGCCCTGGAAAAGCCACTTAGTTTTTTGAAACTCAGTCGTTCTATTATAAAATAAGTGAATATTCTTCCCAACCTCTGTCCCCATTCTAGCTTACAAAAATGCACAGAGATCAATAGAAACTATAAGAACGCCAAAGATGTAAAAAGGCAGTTGATCAGCATCAGGTAGGATTCCTCTCAAGGCTCGAAGCAACCCTCTGAAATCTTCAGTCTCTGACACACCACAGCCTTAAACCCCAGTGGTGTCTGATTCACGTACTCATATGCAGGGAAGTGCAATCGACTAGATGCCCAATTTAATAACCACAGGTACAGTCATTAAGTACCACTTGAAAAATGAAAATACAAGAATCATTTTAAGACAACATTCTTAAGCTTACTCTTCTTTTACAACTCTTTCTCACAATATTTTATAGATTATTGTCTTTACTTTTTATATTTTTAAGAGAATGGCACAGACATAAATTTTAATAGAAGAAATATGCTGGGCTTCAGATCAATAATTTAAAGACAAAAAATTTAGAGCTTTGACTAACTCATTATGAAGGCAACAAGGTACCACTCTTTATCTTTGCAAATATTTTGACATTGACTCTAATTCACCTAGATAGGCAAATAATCTGGAATTAGTCACATAAATGCCAATGTACATATTTACAGATACACATGACTGAAGGTTCTTGGCACATGACTGGCAGGTGTATATTGAATATTTCTTGACACAAACACACACACACCCAGGCCATGACTGCGTGTACCGAGACACACACGGAAACACCACATGTCCCACAGAGCAACCTCACCAAAGAGATGTTCAGATAAAAAGAACAAGAGAAGAGATTATCCCTTGAAGGGAAGGGAGGGCTGCATGCCTCTGGAGATGTCTTGACTCACCTGTTAAGTGGTTGGCAATCCTGGCAGTGGGTTTGGGAGGCAGGGCAGGGGGTTGCTTGAGAAGGGACAGCTGCTTCACTGGGGTCTCCTCATGGTCTCCAGGGAAAGCAGCAGGTTTTTTGGGGGGCAGTAGCAGGACTGGTTTGGCTGAAGGATCTTGGGACAGGAGGACTCCAGACTCACTGGCAGAGGGACTCTCTTCAGACACTGAGGGGACAACCACATGACACACAGGAGACATTACACAAATGCAGCGCCGAAGGGGCTGGCGGGAGCACGCAAGACAGGGACATGGGCTAGCGACACAACAGAGCACCGGCTTCCAGGTTGTCACGTACACGGGGAGAGTTAAAGAGAGGACACCAGAAATCCAATAAGGCGCTGCGGCTGGCGTGGGGCACAGCAGGGAGGCAGAGGCAGAAGAGGGAGAGGCAGAAGGACTAAGAGGGAGAAAAAGGAAGATGGCATTTTCTCAAAACTATCCCGAGCTTTGCCACTTCGATCCCGGCATTTATAATACCAGTTCTACGGGTGCTCTGCAATGTGACAGCCAACAGGTGGCAGGTGTAATGCAGGAGGGGTGAAGGGTCCCCTCTGACCCAAGCCAGCACCAAATGCCAGCACCTTTCTTTAGGCCTGTTTGCCTTTGCTAGGGAGGAAGAGAGCAGATTCTTGTTTTAAAGGCTGCTGGGTGTCCTGTGTCCTTGCTCCTAGGTCTGGGACACTAGGTAATGAAGACACCCTAGAGGCAGACACCAGGCAGGCCACCCCCAGGCCTGGGGTGGCTGCTCCTCAGGCTGAGGAGCCATGTGAGCCAGGGAGCAGCCTCTGGGGGTGCCCTGCAGTTTGACAGGCACCCTCCTGCCCCTGCAGCTCCCATCAACTTGACAAGGTGAAGGATGCTCCAAGTCAACACCTGTTTGTCTTCCCCCTTCATCTCTCCTCTTATTTGCCAGAATTATGGTTTTCTTGTTTCAATTCATCCCACTTCCCTTTGCTCTGCATTGGTCCTGATTCTTCCTTTTCCCCTGGGGGGACCCCGACTGGCTCCCGGGCTCTCGGGCAGTGGCACACGCCTGCCTTCAGTGCTGGCCTCCTGGCGGATGACAGACTGATACCCTTTGGCTTCACTGGCATGGCCAGTCTCACTGTACTGATCAGATCCATCTGATTCAGCGTTACAAGGAAGGCTGGATAAAAAACAGTTCACTGCTCTATTGGGAAAATCTCCCCAGCTTGAGGGATGGGGGGACTTACTCAGCTGCATCTCCTCCTATCGCTGCTCCAGTAAGAAAGCCTAGAAATGACTCCTCTCTGCCCTCTTCTTCCTCCCTGATCTGGGGAGCAGAGTTCCCTGTAGCATCAGAGCCCTGCAATCACCCTCAGGAGTGCTAAATTCTCCCCCTGCCTTCAGGGACACTGTTATTATCAGTGTTGGGCACACTGATGGAGCAATGACTCATGGGTCCCAACAGGAAGCCTGGGAACTGACTTTGTGAAACACCATCTCTCCCATCCTCCCACGTGCGCTCTGCTAATGCAGACTTCGCACCTGGTGTGGAGGGAGGGCGTGGCCTTTCTGCCTGCTCCAGATGTGCCAGGAGGTCGCTTCCCCCAGGCTTATCTCTTGACAACAAGGACCAGACCTTACTGGCTCTGGGGAGGGTCCCACCTTCAGGCTAAGGAGGACCCCTCTGCAAACCTCCTGAGGGAAGGAGCGACCACTCAGAGGGCTTTGGACCAAATGGGAGTGACAGTTTTATGGCATGAAAATCACCTGTTGGCAGATACAAGTTAACCCACAAATTGTAAATAATTTAGTGGCCAATGAACACATTGATTGTACACGGTAAATTGGTGCAAACTGCTAAATTGACACAACCATTAGCTGGCACACTGGGACTAGGGTTAAAGGGCATGCCAGGGCTGTATGAACCGGTGACCTAGAGAGGTACCAAGTAGAAGTGCAGGATTCTTTAGTTTGATCTTAATAGAAATGAGTGTTAGAAAGTTAAAAAAAAAAAAGACATCTTAAATCATCAATATTATAAAATTTCTTTAAAGACCCTAAAGTTATAAAAATATTTTTTAAAACTATAGAACAATAACTAAATATCCTCTATAGTTTTATACTCAGCATGTACTAGTTGGTCACTTTCATCTCTACTTCCAGGAGATTCTTATGCTCAGGATAGTTCCCAACGGAACCCCCGTCCATTCAGGCCAAAGATCCCCAACGTCACCTCCTGGGGACCTGTGCTGCAGCTCCACCGGGGCGTTACCTGTGCCGTCCATGATGTCTGAAGGCTGGAGCACCTCGTACGAGCAGGGATCTCTGGGCATCGGGACCGGCTCCATTTCGGACAGGGCAGGCAGAGACAGCTGGCTGGCGCTCAGGGACTGCCCGTTTTCCAGGGAGTCGTCTTCGTTCGACAGGGAGAGCTCTCCATCTGCCAGGCAGGGAAGGACAGCGCAGGGTTAGACAGCGGCTGCCTCCCAGGGACGGGCGACCGTTACCGCCGGCTGACTGAGTGTAGATGTTTCTGAAGGGTCTTTATCAAGGGCGGTATGTAATGTCTACACTTGTTCTTTTGCTTTTAAGTCATTTACTGTATTTTCAGAGGTGTGTCATCTAGCCACCAGGGCAACAATTTCCAATGATCCTTAGCAAAGTGCCTGTTTTCTCTCCATCTTTGTGACTGTAATGTACCATATTTTGCCTCTGTTTTATTTTTTAATGAACATGAATAAAAATTAATTTTTCTTCTTAATTTTTGGAAACTTGAAAATACTGAACAGGCCTCAAAGATTGGAAAACCAGGGTTAGGGATTCCTACTTCGTGGAATAAAGGGCTTCATATCATGCAACAGGTGCCAGGACAACTTGCTCCATGGCCCTAGACAAAACCCATCCGGTCCTCTCTTCACCTCTGCCCAAATCCCAGTGGAGGCTGCAGCAGCCCAAGAATTCGGGAAGTGCCTGAATTGTCCCAGCGCTCACAGGTGACCACCTGGCCATGGGGCAGGCAGACTCTGACCTGGCTTAAAGCTCAGCAAAACAAGGGGCAACTAATTAACACCACTGAGAGGGTCAAAGGCTTCTACACAATGACCATTTGTCAAATCACTTACCCCCCTCCCAGTGTGATTTCATGCTGGCCCAGGGGACTCCTAGACAACTAGACATTAGAGAGGACTGAAAGCTGTTCCAGTAAAATGAGTAAATAACCAGATTTTCATCTCTAAGCGATGCTTAGTCAGAAACACAGAAACTAGCAAAGCAATTACCTGCTTTAAAATAGGAAGGAAGATCATTTACTTGTAGAAATGAAACAGCAAAATAACTCCAAGGTTAAACTTGGATAAATAATCCTTTCCTTTTGCTTGGCTCCTCCCGAGGCTTTAGTTTCATCCACAATGATATGTGGTGACAAAGGACCCTCTGCCTGTCCTCCTCCCCCCAATTAGAACTGGCTCAATGAAATGTATGTTGAACAGAGTAACCTACACACTAGCAGGCTTTACAACAGATCAAACTAACAGTTCAAGGACACATGATATTTGACCTGAATGGTCTATAACAGAAAAAAATATAATGGATGAATAGCAAAAAAATCATCTGAAGCAGGTAATACAAAGTGTGAACACTTGAAGAGTATGTGTGTGTTTTCTTCCTTTTTTCATTTGGCCTTTCTGTATGCCCCGGATGGCAGCAGTATATAACTGATTAGCCAAGATTACTACATTAATGAGAGGAGAACAGCAGTGCAGACTCTAAAGCTAATGCCATGGAGAGTATACAGCTACATTGAGAGTCTTTAGGATGGAAGGACTGCAGTAGGCAGGTTAGTGCATCAACATCCCATAATGTATGGTCCCCATGCCTCTTAACATGCTTTAACTTAGCAGGTCCAAATGGACGCTGTGCGAAGTAGGTCTGCTTAAAGTCCCAGTTGGTGGAATAATGATGCAGGTGCCATTCAGTTTAATACATCTCTCAGAAACCACTTTGATTTTTGATGTTCTGAGTGTAATAAAAGTCCTGGACAAGACAGCCAGAGGAGGAAGGGTTTCAGTGCTATTGCCAAGGGCTTTGGGGCAAAGATGCAATGGAACGCTTGCTGTATACATTTCCACAGAAGCACCACAGAAGCAACACTGGGAAGAAAGATACAACCACAGTCAGATTACTTTCACCCTGTGAACCCTGGTTTCTCCAAGGCAGCAGGCTTAGTGCCAGAGGCTTTGCTAGTAACAGAGTAGCAATATTACTCATAATTCTTGGGACAGTTACCCCTCAAAAAATTTAGCTCCCTATGAATTAAAAGCATCTTTGCTAAGTTACAAGACCCAAACCACTTTGGGGAGGAAACAACCTTAGGAATTCCACTGTCATAATTTCTAAATATACATTTCCATTGAAAAAATAAAAACAGGAGAAAAAAGAAGACACCGATCATATCACTGCCCTAACACATACAGTTTCTTTTTCTGTACACATATTTCACAGTTGCATTCTTACTATGTATCACATTTTGTGTCTTTTTTTTACTATTATAGCATTTAATTTGTGAAATTATCATGTTAATGATTCTATTACTCACAGATGAATATACTGGTGTTTATCTAGTTATGTCCCTTGGTTGGTCACAAAGGAATTTCAAATGTTTTACGCTATTATGAAAAAAAAAGTTCTGCTGATCATCTTCTTGTCTAAAGTCTGCAGTTAGAATTCTCCCCCTTTAGAAGTGACTCCAATAAATGAAATATATGTGTGTTAATAATTTAATGTCTAGTGACACATACCTGGATTTTGTGAAATTGTCTTTCTATAAGTTTTTTTTTTCTATTTATACAGCAAGAATGTACAGATCATACTAATTTCTTAGCTTTTGGTCATTTCTTCAACACTAACATTGATTATCTCTATCTATCTACCTATATCCATACATAGTGCATGTATGTACATATCTAGTAGAAATAAAACAATTCGATAATACAAATTTTCATTATTAATATCATTTATGACCAAGATTGGTAGTGACAAAACTAAAAACATTTTATTTGGGTTCATGTAACACGGACATAGAATGATGCTGCCATTGTTAAGTAACTTATTAAAAAATTCTCTTGACATTTTTTAACATACACAAAAGTAGAAACATTAATGTCATGGACCTCATACACTCATCACCAAGCCAAGGAAGCAGCTGGGAATTCCTAGTGCTGGGAAATTCCAAGTTTGATGAACTTGAAGACTATTGAGGGTCTGCCCATCTTTTTACTATTTACCAGCATCGTGTATCAGCACTTTTGCCAGCACTATTTTAATAGCATTATTAGAAAAACATTTTTTCCAGGAAGATTTTAACTCTCTGGATGAGTCTTCTGGATTATTTGTACCTTCATCTATCTAGATCATCACCATCTCTTACACGGGATCTTCTAAAATTATCTGTAATGATGATTTTCAAAATGGCACACAATGACCTCCAACCATAAGTTGTGTCCTCCCAGAACTGGTGAAGTGTGAGCAGGAGGAAGGGAGAACACAGGGAAGAGAACAGATGGGTTGAGGCAGTGGTTCTCAAACTTCAGCGGCATCACAATCCCTGGGGACAGTGAAACCATGGGTTGCTGGGTCCAGAGTTTCTGACCCAGTAGGTTTGAGGTGGGACCAAGAGTGTGCATGTCTAACAAATTCTTGGGTGGTGCTAAAGCTGTTTTTGCTGGTTGGGACTCCACACTTTGAGAACCATTGGCTTGGCAAGGCAAGAGAACCTGGAATGCCTTTTCTTAATGAGGTTTAGAGCAGGAAATGCAGTTAATCTGGCTAACATGGAACGGAGATGGTTGGTTTAAACCTCCGAGAGGACAGGAAAGCAGGAGGTTGCATTGTCTAATGAGGGATCAGAATATGAACTTGTCACAAGGGATAAGCAGACTGGATAGTGCAGTAGGGTAGAGAGCAGAAGTAAGTGAGTCAGATGCAGACCTATCTAGTGAGGTAAAATCAGGTCACAGAAGTGGGAGAGAAGGCAATGCAGAAGTGGATCTAAGATAGAGAACTGGCCAAGGATGTTGTGCCAGCCTGATTCTCCTCTTCTTGTGTGGCATAACAAATGGAGACGCTGGTAGAGTCAAGTTATCACCAAATCAAGGAGAATGAAGGGACAAGTGGGAATGAATTAATTCCGGTTGAGAGCCGATAATTAACAACATGCACCGCACATCACAAATTGCCAACCCTCACAATGGCCGTCTGAGGTAGGAAGATGTTTTCTATTAGCTCCTTATGATACGTGTAGAAACTACTGACCGGTCCACTGCATCCAAAGCCCTGGAGCTGCACCACACCCTGCCCTGCCTCTCCTCCCGCAAGGTAGGCAGGCATTGTGACAAATGCTAAGGAGAAAACAGATATGCCTTGGGGAAGAGCGTGGGGCAAGATGTGGTAAGAAATGCAGAGAAGCGGACACAGAGAGGAATTAGTGTGAGCCAGCTGGGGCGGGCAGGGGAAAGGGACCCAGAGTGAGAACTTAAGCCCTGAGAAGTGGATGAAAAAAAAAAAAGGAGTGAAGGAAGATAGAAAGATATGTGTTCAAGAGTAGATGTAGACCACGTATTAGGGGAGGATCTTGTCTTAAGCTAAATATTTAAAATGTTCTCAAAGTATGACTTATGCAAAAGTTACATTCCAGAAGAATGGCCTAAAAGATTCATTTGATTTGGGGGGGAGGGGCGGGGTTTGCTTAAGAATTGCATCCATTTATAACTGGATGTCACCACGGTGACTAGATTCCAAGAGGATTTTTAAAACTATTGTCATTGTTGTTTATTTAGCTTTAAGAATACTCTAGTTTTAGGGTGACTGACATCAACTTCTGATCAATTAAATTTCTCAGAGCTTAAGGTAACTAAACTTTTTAAAATATGGATGAATGCCACCATGAAAAAATGGGCCACTAGAATTCTTTCAGGCTCTTCTGGACACCTAGGTAATAACAGTTTCTACTTTTTAAAAATTGTATAAAGATGGAGATTTTGTTCTGAGTGGGCTCAGGGTTCATGATACTTTGAAGGTTAAGATAAAAAGTATTAATTTTAAATTTAAAAACAAAAGCACTATACTATATATGTAAGCTCACCATTGAATCTGATTATCTGGGATATGCATTATGGTTTATATTCTTGAAAAAACCTATGTTTAAAAATGTAGTTGGACATGACCTTCTTACTTAATAAATAATGGTTGTTGTGAGTATAAAGAATTGCCTTATACTTACATATTGAACCATTACTGCAGTAATTTCTCAAAGATAACAAACTAAAACTTCAAAGCTAGAATAAACAGTGTAAATAAATGTAAGTAAATGTGTGTGTTTAGCGCACACACGTACACATACATATTTACTTTCCAGGTTGTGTAAGAGAAAAACAAGATGGATGGTTTTGACTTACTCATAAAAGTTGTTGATTTTTAACTTGCAAAATAAAATGCTATAAACCAAATAAAAGAGAACCCAGAATAATGGGGAAATAGGAGCTAAACATAGCTCATAAAAGAGTAATTATTCCAACTATGGAGAGTATTTGTACAAATAAATAAAAATCCAACCCCAGGTGGCACTTGTCAAGTGCGTGGCCTTGCTAGGAATGAAAGAAATGCAAATGAAGTGACCGTGTGGGTGATGCAGATACATAAAAATGTGCTGGAAATAATGTCAAGTACCAAGGCAGGAATGGAGAACAACGTGTACATGTGGACTATAAACACATCACAATGAAAGTACATATGCAGGCTGGCAAACTTCGGAAGTAAATATGGCAAGATTTAAGTTGGGTTTAATGATTATTAATTTTTTCTGTAAAAATGCTTGCGTTTATAAAAAATAAAACAAATTCTGCAGGCTGCTTTGTTAAATTAAATGAAAAAATCATCATTTTTCTTCGGGGAAACCTCACTCCTCTGGGCTCTGGAGGAGGCATTTCCATAAGCCTTCCTTATTTGTGCCTAGCTCCCTGCCCCTCCCCACAGTTACTGCACTGCTGGGTGCCACCACTGGTCCCTGCTCCTCCCCTGGGTGGAGAAAATCCAAACCGTAAGCACAGAGGGTGTACTCTGCATTCTCCCCTCACCACCTTGGACTAGTGTTGATTCTGGACTCACACTTTCCTTCTTGGTGGGCTGATTTTGAGAACTAGACTCGTGGGAGAGCACAAGCAGAGAACTATCAGGCTATCAATGACCTCTTCCAGGTTAGCCTTTATCAGTAATAAAAGCCACATCCTACACTTTAATCTCCCATTTGTCTTATCTCTAAAATGGTTCAGAAACTAATATTGGCCACTCAAATCCTTAACAGTCTGGGGACTCAAGGGAAGAGAATGCTTTTCCCTCTCAGGTAAAAAGAAATTGAAGGGGCGGCTGATGGGTAATAGAAAGGATGCTGTTATAAACCATGCTCTCCTGGGTGGCCTGCATCTCAGTAAACAGAGGTGTGCTGCCGAGCACCCCCAGCTCATTCTCAGGAGAGCCGGATGGGGAAGGAGAAGCAGCAGGTGCAGTGCACAAAACCACACCTTGAACATGGGAAGAGCTGTCTTCTTGCTTTGGTTGTCACTAGCTTGCAAGAAGTCACTTAACTCCTGGGACTTTGGTTTCTGTCCCTTGAAAACAAAAGGACTGTGTTAGATGAGGCCCAACTTCCATCCAGATCAAAGTATCATCTGTAGAACAGTTGGAAGAACTAAGAGTAAGCCCCTTTTACCCCAAAATTACTTGCAGCTAATCCTGAAATAACAGATAGGCCAAAACAGTAAGTCATTTTTCATTTAGGTTTTCTTTTTATTGTATGGCTTACTCTGTTTGGGCATCAAAAATTAGGAAGCACATTGGTGGATTTTAGGTTTATTGTTAGCTAAATAAAGTTTTATATTTTTATTAAAAAAACTGGTAAGTAAAATTTTAGTCTAGAGCTAGTGGCTTGTGCCCTGCATGAAAGGCCTCCATACACAGTAGAAAGGGAGGTAGAAAGATATAAGGGATGGTGAAAGAAATATTTTTTGAGAATTTAAAGCATCTTCAGTGTCAAGTACTATGCTGGACATTTTATATATAACAGTAATAATAGGAACACTTTAAACAATATTTGTGGAGTTTATTATGTGCCAGGCTTCTGCTCATTATATATATGTATTATACATAATATATACAGTATTATATATATATATGTTCATATATATTTACAACAATACAGTGAAGTTGGTACCCAAATTATCCTCACTGTACAAAGAAAACTGAACATGAGGTGGTTTAAGTGACATGTATAACATTATATAGGTAGTAGGTACTGAGCTATTATGTGGTAGTAGGAGTGTGTGTGAGCTTATTTAAAATGACACGTTGACCAATACAAAAGAACCTGTGTACCCCAATGTTCATAGCAGCACAATTTACAATAGCCAAGTGCTGGAAGCAACCTAAGTGCCTATCAGTAAATGAATGGATCAAAAAACTATGATACATTTACACAATGGAATTCTATGCAGCGGAAAGAAAGAAGGAGCTCCTACCCTTTGGGACAGCATGGATGGAACTGGAGAGCATTATGCTAAGTGAAATAAGCCAGGCAGTAAAAGACAAATACCATATGATCTCACCTTTAACAGGAACCTAATCAACAAAACAAATAAGCAAGCAAAATATAACCAGAGATATTGAAATTAAGAACAAACTGACAGTAACCAGAGGGGAGATGGGAGGGGATAATGGGTAGAATGGAGGAAGGGTTTTCAGGAACAACTATAAAGGACACATGGACAAAACCAAGGAGGGGTGGAAGCTGTGGAGGGGGGTGGGGATGGTTGGGGTAGGGGGGTGAGTGGTGGGAGGCAAATGCAAACAACTGTAATTGAACAACAATAAAATAATTAAAGTAAAATGACATTTTGAAATTTTAATAGGTTAAGGATGGTAAAAGAACCACATAGCAATTCTTTATAATTAAGACATAGTTTTCATAGTTAAAACTCAAATTCTGTTAGTGTTAGTTCTTGGACAGAAGAAGAATAAACTACATCACGAAGTTATGGCTACATTTATGCTTGTATTGTAAAGAAATCGTGTAACTGAAGTGTCAGGTGACAATTCGGGGCTGAAAACATTAGAAAGTGTTAGCTTAACTACTCCTTTGTGGTAATACAAATGTGTAGAATATCCACATGCACACTTGTGACATTTCAAACACATTTTAATTTACTGATGAGACCAGTGGCCATACAGTTGACCCTTGAACAATGTGGGGGTTAGGGGCGCCGACCCCTGTGCAGTTGAAAATCCATGTATAACTTTTGACTCCCCCAAAACCTATTAATAGTCTACTGTTGACCAGAAGCCTTACTGATATCAAAGCCAATTAACATATTTTTACTTAAAAAAATTATTTATTGATTCCAGAGACAGAGGGAAGGGAGGGAGGAAGTAAGTGAGAGAGAGACAGACAGACAGACAGACAGACAGACATCAGTGTGGGCAACATCTATCAGTTGCCTCCCTTATGCTCCTGGGCTAGGGACTGAACCCGCAACCTACTAACTTTTGGTTTATGGGGCAATGCTCCAACCAGCTGAGCCACACTAGCCAGGGCAACACATATTTTCTATGTTATATGTATTATATACTCTATTCTTACAATAAAGTAAGCTAGAGTAATGTTATTAAGAAAATCATAAGAGAAAATACATTTATAGTATTTTTAAAAAATCCACATATGAATGGACCCATGCAGTTCAAACCTGTGCTGTCCAAGGGTCAACTGTAATTAAAGTACAATAAAAAAGGGAAGCCACCTATGTTAAAGCAAGCAATTACCTTTGGGAAGACATGTATGAAGAGCCTAATGCAAGCATTTGCTAATTGCTTTTGGCCTTTGAGACAAGAATGTTGTTCAGCCTATTCCGTGTTTTCATCTTAGTTTCCCAGATATGCTCTTTAACCAATAAGCGCATTTTCATGTGTTACCCCAAAGAGCTGAGGGTATTTGTGGAAGATGTCACTCTGGTGGTGGTGCTCCTAATTTTAGTGAGCCATGAAAGAGAGACTTCATCCTTTTTTTTTTTTTTTTTTTGGCACTGATATATACTTTTTCCACCAGAGTAGGAAAAAACCCCACCCATTAAGGGGTATAGCCATCATTCTGTAACTCACAAAGGTGCCGTTTTAGCAACAATATACAGTCATTTACCACCTAACAATGGCAATATGTTCTGAGAAATGTGTTCTTGGGTGATTTCATCATTGTGCGAACATGATAAGAGTGTTCTTACACACTCCTAGATGGCACAGCCCACTCCACACCTAGGCTACGTGTACAGCCTATCGTTCCTAGGCTCCAAGCCTGTGCAGCACGTTACTGTACTGAACACTGCAGGCAAGTGTAACACAAGGTAAGTATTTGTGTACTTAAACACATCTGAACATAGAAAGGGTACGGGAAAATACATTATAAAAGATAGAAGTGGTAGACCCGTTCAGGGCATTTACCATGAACAGAGGTGTAGGACTGGAAGCTGCTCTGGGTGAGTCAGTGAGGGAGTGGTGAGTGAAAGCGAAGGCCTGGGACCTTACTGTCCATGACTGTAAACTTTATACACACTGTATGTTCAGGTCCCACTAAATTCATAAAACAACACAAGATTAACTCATGCCAACGCGAAAACGATGCCATCCAGAGCCCTGGCACTCATGAGCGCATGAAGGCGCTGCCGCCGTGCCCCGGCACTCTGCTTCACAGCCAACTTTCTTTCATAGGTAGAAAGAGCACATACTAAAATACCGATAGAAAACAGAGTTTAGTAAACACATAAGCCAGTAACATACTTGTTTATTATCACTGCCAAGTATGGACTGTACACAACTGTGTGCGCTCTACTTTTACAGGACTGGCGGCAGCAGGTCTGTTTGCTCCAGCGTCACCAGACACTCGAGTACTGTGTTGGGCTGTGATGTCACTAGGCAGTAGGAATTTTCCAGGTCCATTATAATCATATGAAACCACTGTTGCATGTGTGGTCCCTTGTTGACCGAATCATCAGTTATGCGACACATGGCTCTACCGAGACCAAAAGCAAAGTTGCGGTCAGGGTCTTGGGAATGGAGCGCTCAGTGCCCCCTAGGCCGCTGTGAGTGCAGCTTCCCAGACACCTTTCCCCTGGACTCCAGAGTCAGCAGAGGTCACTGGATTGGTTCTTCACTGCTCTGGAGAAGGCACAAGACGGACAGATAATATTGTGCAGCTTTACAGGAGAAGGAAAGGCAATGTGGAGAAACGCATCCAGGGTGGGCAACAGTAGGGTTACAGTCGTGAGTCTGTGAAGCAGAGTTTATTCTTATATTATGATTTTTGTATTAATTATTGTATTATTAACCTGTTTTACCCACCCCTCTATGTGGTCCATTTTGACCCAAACACTGTTATGTGGCACATGACTGGACAGAAGCTTTCTAAAAGGTTCTGTTAATCCCAGGAACATTAGGAATCTTTGCAGTTAAAGCTGCTAGCAGTTCTCATAGCCAGTAAAATGAGTGCCAAGCAACATTAGCTAAGGAATAATTTATTTAAAGATTTTATTAAAAGATTAAAGAGCCCTGACTGGTGTGGCTCAGTGGGTTGGGCATTACTACAAACCGAAAGGTTGCCGTTTCAATTCCTGGTCAGGACACATTCCTGGGTTGTGGGCCAGGTCCCCAGTTAGGGGCATATGAGAGGCAAACTATTGATGTTTCTCTTTCACATTGATGTTTTTTCCCCCTTTCTTTCCCTCCCTTCCCCTCTCTCTAAAAATAAATAAATCAAAAATATAATAAAAATGTTAAAGATCTTTCAATCTAGAAGTTGGAAATGGTTCCCTGGTATTTGTTGACTTTCATCAAAGATATTTTTCACCTGAGTTCAGGAAGTTGATGTAATTAGGCTAAACAATGCTACAGATATTATTTTGTAGGATTTTAAACATACATATACAGCAATACTTTCATATTAACTATTACTTATTTACTAATTAATGTATTTGACACTCCAGCATTAAAAAAAACTTGAATTTAAAGTGTTTTTTTTGCAAGAACAAATAAGACTTTTTCACTCTTCTGGTGCATTGTCGTCCCCAGTGAGGAAAAGTCGTTGTGTTTATGTGTGTGTCCATGTGCGTGAGAGGGACAGAGAGTGGGGGGTGGGGGGCAGAGAGAGAGAGAGAGAATGAGGTCTGTGCACCACCAGGATTTAAGGCAAACACAGCAGGATTCTGCAGGATCAGGGAACCTACATTTTCAGAATCTACAAGTTAGAGAATCTTCCAGTTTGTTTTTTATCAGGATTTGCGGCCAGAAGTCTTTGGATTATTCTGACCAGCTTAGACGCAGGAGTACTTTTACAAGAGCTATGAGGTTCCTCACTGTCTGATGTGGGCAACTTCATGACTCAGAGTCCTTCTGAACCTATCTTGAAAATTACATCTCAGAATTTAATTGATTCCATGATCCGGTGGATGATTTCATACATGCAATGGAATGGTACAGGTTTTTGTGCTTGGAGAATCACCTACTTTTTAAATTGTCACTATTGTGCTCGATTTAATATCCTACTTGGATATTAACAGTCTCCCCCCTCCTTCCTCCATTCAGACGATTTTTGCCTAAAACAGTAAACATGTGAGTTGCAATGATTTCCTACCACAAAAGTGGCCAAGACCAAGGTCAAACACATGCTTGTTCCAGTTGTACTTCCCAGTTGCTATTTCCAGCTGGACTCGTTAGCATTTGCTGCCTTCTACTGGACCTGATGGTCAACAAACCTGTGCTCACGTGGACTCTCCAGCCACAAACACCTCACCGTGCCAAACTGTGGCGTGTGTCTCCCAAAAGTGTTTCTTCCATCTGTCCTGGGTGCAGTCAAGCCTCCTCACAAAGTTCACACCAAGCTCATCTATGATGGAAGTTGGATGGTTATGACCACTATTTCCAAACAATGACTCTGGAACTGAAGCTTGCAGCTGAAAGAGGATTTGCCCTCTTGCGATTTCTGGACATTTTCTTATAAAAAACACAACTGGGACAGGGACTGAATATAGCATGAACAAAATGCCACAGTTGCTGCCCTGTGCTATTGTATGATAATGGGACTCTCACAGAATCACACGCTGTCATGCAAGGGGCCTCCCAGGGTTG